>NC_091695.1:19655000-20905000 GCF_041296265.1 Equus caballus
TTTTTAATGGATGTTCCCGGTTGGCTGTAAGAGCACTGTGCAGAGCGAGTTGTTTCTTAGCTTCCCAAAGAGCTGGAGACAAGATGCTTCGGGGCCCAAATCGCCCTTTGGAAAGAAGACAGCACTTTGTGCCTTGCAGCTCTAGGGCAAGGTAGCACACCCACAGCAGAAGTTCTACTTCAGCCAGATCAGGCCTGCAAAGAAACTGCGTTTCACAGGCCTCTGTAACAGATGTACCACTAGGCAGGAAGCAAGATGCTTTGGGGCCCAACTCGCCCTTTGGAAAGAAGACTGCACGTTGTGCCTTTCTGCCCTAGGGCAATGTGGCACACCCAGAGCAGAAGTTCTACTTCAGCCAGAACAGGCCTGCAAAGGAACTGCGTTTCACATGCCTTTGTAAGAGATGTTCCTGGTAGGCTGTAAGAGCACTGTGCAGAGCGAGTTGTTTCTTAGATTCCCAATGAGCTGGAACCAAGATGATTTGGGGCCCAACTCGCCCTTTCGAAAGAGGACTGCACGTTGCACCTTTCAGCTCTAGGGCAATGTGGCACACCCAGAGCCGAAGTTCTACTTCAGCCAGATCAGGCCTTTAAATAAACTGCGTTTCACAGGCCTTTGTAAGAGATATTCCCGGTAGGCTGTAAGAGCACTGTGCAGAGCGAGTTGTTTCTTAGCTTCCCAAAGATCTGGAAGCAAGATGCTTTGGGGCCCAACTCGCCCTTTTTAAAGGAGACTGCACGTTGTGCCTTTCAGCTCTAGGGCAATGTGGCACACCCAGAGCAGAAGTTCTACTTCAGCCAGATCAGGCCTGCAAAGAAACTGCGTTTCACAGGCCTTTGTAAGAGATGTTCCCGGTAGGCTGTAAGAGCTATGTGCAGAGTAAGTTGTTTCTTAGCTTCCCAAAGAGCTGGAAGCAAGATGCTTTGGGGCCCAACTCGCCCTTTGGAAAGAAGCTGCACATTGTGCCTTTCATCTCTAGGGCAATTTTGCACACCAGAGCAGAAGTTCTACTTCACCCAGATCAGGCCTGCAAAGAAACTGCGTTTCACAGGCCTTTGTAAGAGAGGTTCCAGGTAGGCTGTAAGAGCTCTGTGGAGAGCAAGTTGTTTCTTAGCTTTCCAAAGGCTGGAGGCAAGATGCTTTGGAGCCAAAGTCGCCCTTTGTTAAGTAGCCTGCACGTTGTGCCTTTCAGCTCCAGGGCAATGTGGCACACCCAGAGTAGACGTTCTCCTTCAGCCAGATGAGACCTGCAAAGAACTGCATTTCACAGGCCTTTGTAAGAGATGTTCCTGGTAGGCTGTAAGAGCACTGTTCAGGGCGAGTTGTTTCTTAGCTTCCCAAAGAGCTGGAAGCAAGATGCTTTTGGGCTCAACTCGCCCTTTGGAAAGAAGACTGCACGTTGTGCCTTTCAGCTCTAGGGCAATGTAGCACACTCAGAGCAGAAGTTCTACTTCAGCCAGATCAGGCCTGCAGAGATACTGCGTTTCAAAGGCCTTTTTAAGAGATGTTCCCGGTAGACTGTGAGAGAACTGTGCTGAGCAAGTTGTTTCTTAGCTTCACAAGAGCTGGAAGCAAGATGCTTTGGGGCCCAAATCGCCCTTTGGAAAGAAGACAGCACTTTGTGCCTTGCAGCTCTAGGGCAATGTAGGACACCCAGAGCAGAAGTTCAACTTCACCCAGATCAGGCCTGCAAAGAAAGTGCGTTTCACAGCCCTTTGTGACAGATGTCCCGGTAGGCAGGAAGCAAGATGCTTTGGGGCTCAACTCGCCCTTTGGAAAGAAGACTGCACGTTGTGCCTTTCAGCTCTAGGGCAATGTGGCACACCCAGAGAAGAAGTTCTACTTCAGCCAGATCAGGACTGCAAAGAAACTGCGTTTCACAGGCTTTTGTGAGAGATGTTCCCGGAAGGCTGTAAGAGCACTGTGCAGAGCGAGTTGTTTCTTATCTTCCCAAAGAGCTGGAACCAAGATGCTTTGGGGCCCAACTCGCCCTTTGGAAAGGAGACTGCACGTTGTGCCTTTCAGCTCTAGGGCAATGTGGCACACCCAGAACAGAAGTTCTACTTCGGCAAGATGAGGCCTTCAAAGAAAATGCGTTTCACAGGCCTTTGTAAGAGATGTTCCCGGTAGGCTGTAAGAGCTATGTGCAGAGCAAGTTGTTTCTTAGCTTTCCAAAGAGCTGGAAGCAAGATGCTTTGGGGCCCAACTCGCCCTTTGGTAAGAAGCTGCACATTGTGCCTTTCAGCTCTAGGGCAATGTAGCACACCCAGAGCAGAAGTTCTACTTCACCCAGATCAGGCCTGCAAAGAAACTGCGTTTCACAGGCCTTTGTAAGAGAGGTTCCCGGTAGGCGGTAAGAGCTATGTGCAGAGCGAGTTGTTTCTTAGCTTCCCAAAGAGCTGGGAGCAAGATGCTTTGGGGCCCAACTCGCCCTTTGGAAAGAAGGTGCACATTGTGCCTTTCATCTCTAGGGCAATGTAGCACACCCAGAGCAGAAGTTCTACTTCACCCAGATCAGGCCTGCAGAGAAACTGCGTTTCACAGGCCATTGTAAGAGAGGTTCCAGGTAGGCTGTAAGAGGTCTGTGCAGAGCAATTTGTTTCTTAGCTTTCCAAAGGCTGGAGGCAAGATGCTTTGGAGCCAAACTCGCCCTTTGTTAAGAAGCCTGCACGTTGTGACTTTCAGCTCCAGGGCAATGTGGCACACCCAGAGCAGACGTTCTCCTTCAGCCAGATGAGACTTGCAAGGAACTGCATTTCACAGGCCTTTTTAAGAGATGTTCCTGGTAGGCTGTAAGAGCACTGTTCAGGGCGAGTTGTTTCTTAGCTTCCCAAAGAGCTGGAAGCAAGATGCTTTTGGGCTCAACTCGCCCTTTGGAAAGAAGACTGCACGTTGTGCCTTTCAGCTCTAGGGCAATGTAGCACACCCAGAGCAGAAGTTCTACTTCAGCCAGATCTGGCCTGCAAAGATACTGCGTTTCAAAGGCCTTTTTAAGAGATGTTCCCGGTAGACTGTGAGAGAACTGTGCTGAGCGAGTTGTTTGTTAGCTTCCCAAGAGCTAGAAGCAAGATGCTTTGGGGCGCAAATCGCCCTTTGGAAAGAAGACAGCACTTTGTGCCTTGCAGCTCTAAGGCAATGTATGACACCCAGAGCAGAAGTTCTACATCAGACAGATCAGGCCTGCAAAGAAAGTGCGTTTCACAGACCTTTGTAACAGATGTCCCTGTAGGCAGGAAGCAAGATGCTTTGGGTCCCATCTCACCCTTTGGAAAGTACACTGCACGTTGTGCCTTTCAGCTCTAGGGCAATGTAGCACACCCAGAGGAGAAGTTCTACTTCAGCCAGATCAGGCCTGCAAGGAAACTGCGTTTCACAGGCCTTTGTAAGAGATGTTTCCGGTAGGCTGTAAGAGCACTGTGCAGAGCGAGTTGTTTCTTAGCTTCCCAAAGAGCTGGAAGCAAGATGCATTGGGGACCAACTCGCCGTTTGTTAAGAAGCCTGAACCTTGTGCCTTTAAGCTCCAGGGGATTGTAGCACACTCAGAGCAGAAAATCTACTTCAGCCAGATCAGGCCTGCAAAGAAACTGCGTTTCACAGGCTGTTGTAGCTGATGTTCCGGTTGGCTGGAAGTAAGATGCTTTGGGGCCCAACTCGTCCTTTGGAAAGAAGACTGCACGTTGTGCCTTCCAGCTCTAGGGCAATGTGGCACACCAAGAGCAGAAGTTCTACTTCAGCCAGATCAGGCTGCAAAGAAACTGCGTTTCACAGGCCTTTGTAAGAGATGTTCCCGGTAGGCTGTAAGAGCACTGTCCAGAGTGAGCTGTTTCTTAGCTTCCCAAAGAGCTGGAAGCAAGATGCTTTGGGACCCAACACGCCCTTTGGAAAGGAGACTGCATGTGGTGCCTTTCAGCTCTAGGGCAATGTGGCACACCCAGAGCAGAAGTTCTACTTCAGCCGGATGCGGCCTGGAAGGAAACAGCGTTTCACATGCCTTTCTAAGAGATGCTCCCGGTAGGCTGTAAGAGCACAGTGCAGAGCGAGTTGTTTCTTAGCTTGCCAAAGAGCTTGAAGCCAGATGCTTTGGGGCCCAACTCGCCCTTTGTTAAGAAGCCTGAACGTTGTGCCTTTCAGCTCTATGGCAATGTGGCACACCCAGAGCAGAAGTTCTACTTCAGCCAGAGCAGGCCTGCAAAGAAAGTGCGTTTCACAGCCCTTTGTGACAGATGTCCCGGTAGGCAGGAAGCAAGATGCTTTGGGGCTCAACTCGCCCTTTGGAAAGAAGACTGCACGTTGTGCCTTTCAGCTCTAGGGCAATGTGGCACACCCAGAGAAGAAGTTCTACTTCAGCCAGATCAGGACTGCAAAGAAACTGCGTTTCACAGGCTTTTGTGAGAGATGTTCCCGGAAGGCTGTAAGAGCACTGTGCAGAGCGAGTTGTTTCTTATCTTCCCAAAGAGCTGGAACCAAGATGCTTTGGGGCGCAACTCGCCCTTTGGAAAGGAGACTGCACGTTGTGCCTTTCAGCTCTAGGGCAATGTGGCACACCCAGAGCAGAAGTTCTACTTCGGCAAGATGAGGCCTTCAAAGAAAATGCGTTTCACAGGCCTTTGTAAGAGATGTTCCCGGTAGGCTGTAAGAGCTATGTGCAGAGCAAGTTGTTTCTTAGCTTTCCAAAGAGCTGGAAGCAAGATGCTTTGGGGCCCAACTCGCCCTTTGGAAAGAAGCTGCACATTGTGCCTTTAAGCTCTAGGGCAATGTAGCACACCCAGAGCAGAAGTTCTACTTCACCCAGATCAGGCCTGCAAAGAAACTGCGTTTCACAGGCCTTTTTAATGGATGTTCCCGGTTGGCTGTAAGAGCACTGTGCAGAGCGAGTTGTTTCTTAGCTTCCCAAAGAGCTGGAGGCAAGATGCTTCGGGGCCCAATTCGCCCTTTGGAAAGAAGACAGCACTTTGTGCCTTGCAGCTCTAGGGCAAGGTAGCACACCCAGAGCAGAAGTTCTACTTCAGCCAGATCAGGCCTGCAAAGAAACTGCGTTTCACAGGCCTCTGTAACAGATGTACCGCTAGGCAGGAAGCAAGATGCTTTGGGGCCCAACTCGCCCTTTGGAAAGAAGACTGCACGTTGTGTCTTTCAGCCCTAGGGCAATGTGGCACACCCAGAGCAGAAGTTCTACTTCAGCCAGAACAGGCCTGCAAAGGAACTGCGTTTCACATGCCTTTGTAAGAGATGTTCCCGGTAGGCTGTAAGAGCACTGTGCAGAGCGAGTTGTTATTTAGCTTCCGAAAGAGATGAAAGCAAGATGCTTTGGGGCCCATCTCGACCTTTGGAAAGGAGACTGCACGTTGTGCCTTTCAGCTCTAGGGCAATGTGGCACACCCAGAGCAGAAGTTCTACTTCAGCCAGATCAGGCCTGCAAAGAAACTGAGTTTCACAGTCCTTTGTAAGACATGTTCCCCCTAGGCTGTAAGAGCACTGTGCAGAGCGAGTTGTTTCTTAGCTTCCCAAAGAGCTGAATGCAAGATGCTTTGGGGCCCAACTCGTCCTTTGGAAAGAAGACAGAACTTTGTGCCTTGCAGCTCTAAGGTAAGGTAGCACACCCAGAGCAGAAGTTCTACTTCAGCCAGATCAGGCCTGCAAAGAAACTGCGTTTCACAGTCCTTTGTAAGACATGTTCCCCCTAGGCTGTAAGAGCACTGTGCAGAGCGAGTTGTTTCTTAGCTTCCCAAAGAGCTGCAAGCAAGATGCTTTGGGGACCAACTCGCCCTTTGGAAAGGAGACTGCACGTTGTGCCTTTCAGCCCTAGGGCAATGTGGCACACCCAGAGCAGAAGTTCTACTTCAGCCAGATCAGGCCTGCAAAGAAACTGAGTTTCACAGGCCTTTGTAAGAGTTGTTCCCGGTAGGCTGTAAGAACACTGTGCAGAGCGAGTTGTTTCCCAGCTTCCCAAAGATCTGCAAGCAAGATGCTTTGGGCCCCAGCTCACCTTTTGGAAAGGAGACTGCACGTTGTGCCTTTCAGTTCTAGGGCAATGTGGCACACCCAGAGCAGAAGTTCTACTCCAGCCACATGACGCCTTCAAAGAAACAGCATTTCACAGGCCTTTGTAACAGATGTCCCGGTAGGCTGGAAGCAAGATGCTTTGGGGCCCAACTCGCCTTTTGGAAATAAGACTGCACATTGTGCCATTCGGCTTAGGGCAATGTAGCACACCCAGAGCAGAAGTTCTACTTCAACCAGATCAGGCCTGCAAGGAAACTGCGTTTCACAGGTCTTTGTAAGGGATGTTCCCGGTAGGCAGTAAGAGCACTGTGCAGAGCGAGTTGTTTCCCAGCTTCCCAAAGATCTGCAAGCAAGATGCTTTGGATCCCAACTCACCTTTTGGAAAGGAGACTGCACGTTGTGCCTTTCAGCTCTAGGGCAAAGTGGCACACCCAGAGCAGAAGTTCTACTTCAGCCAGGTGAGGCCTGCAAAGAAACTGCGTTTCACAGGCCTTTGTAAGGGATGTTCCCGGTAGGCTGTAAGAGCACTGTGCAGAGCGAGTTGTTTCTTAGCTTCCCAAAGAGCTGGAAGCAAGATGCTTTGGGGCCCAAATCGCCCTTTGGAAAGAAGACAGCACTTTGAGCCTTGCAGCTCTAGGGCAAGGTATCACACCCAGAGCAGAAGTTCTACTTCAGCCAGATCAGGCCTGCAAAGAAACTGCGTTTCACAGGCCTCTGTAACAGATGTCCCGCTAGGCAGGAAGCAAGATGCTTTGGGGCCCAACTCGCCCTTTGGAAAGAAGACTGCACGTTGTGCCTTTCAGCCCTAGTGCAATGTGGCACACCCAGAGCAGAAGTTCTACTTCAGCCAGATCAGGCCTGCAAGGAAACTGCGTTTCACAGGCCTTTGTAAGAGATGTTCCCGGTAGGCTGTAAGAACACTGTGCAGAGCGAGCTGTTTCTTAGCTTCCCAAAGAGCTCTAAGCAAATGCTTTGGGGCCCAACTCGCCCTTTGTTAAGAAGCCTGCACGTTGTGCCTTTCAGCTCTATGGCCATGTAGCACACTCAGAGCAGAAGTTCTACTTCAGCCAGAACAGGCCTGCAAAGGAACTGTGTTTCACATGCCTTTGTAAGAGATGTTCCCGGTAGGCTGTAAGAGCACTGTGCAGAGCGAGTTGTTATTTAGCTTCCGAAAGAGATGAAAGCAAGATGCTTTGGGGCCCATCTCGACCTTTGGAAAGGAGACTGCACGTTGTGCCTTTCAGCTCTAGGGCAATGTGGCACACCCAGAGCAGAAGTTCTACTTCAGCCAGATCAGGCCTGCAAAGAAACTGAGTTTCACAGTCCTTTGTAAGACATGTTCCCCCTAGGCTGTAAGAGCACTGTGCAGAGCGAGTTGTTTCTTAGCTTCCCAAAGAGCTGAATGCAAGATGCTTTGGGGCCCAACTCGTCCTTTGGAAAGAAGACAGAACTTTGTGCCTTGCAGCTCTAAGGTAAGGTAGCACACCCAGAGCAGAAGTTCTACTTCAGCCAGATCAGGCCTGCAAAGAAACTGCGTTTCACAGTCCTTTGTAAGACATGTTCCCCCTAGGCTGTAAGAGCACTGTGCAGAGCGAGTTGTTTCTTAGCTTCCCAAAGAGCTGCAAGCAAGATGCTTTGGGGACCAACTCGCCCTTTGGAAAGGAGACTGCACGTTGTGCCTTTCAGCCCTAGGGCAATGTGGCACACCCAGAGCAGAAGTTCTACTTCAGCCAGATCAGGCCTGCAAAGAAACTGAGTTTCACAGGCCTTTGTAAGAGTTGTTCCCGGTAGGCTGTAAGAACACTGTGCAGAGCGAGTTGTTTCCCAGCTTCCCAAAGATCTGCAAGCAAGATGCTTTGGGCCCCAGCTCACCTTTTGGAAAGGAGACTGCACGTTGTGCCTTTCAGTTCTAGGGCAATGTGGCACACCCAGAGCAGAAGTTCTACTCCAGCCACATGACGCCTGCAAAGAAACTGCATTTCACAGGCCTTTGTAACAGATGTCCCGGTAGGCTGGAAGCAAGATGCTTTGGGGCCCAACTCGCCTTTTGGAAAGAAGACTGCACATTGTGCCATTCGGCTTAGGGCAATGTAGCACACCCAGAGCAGAAGTTCTACTTCAACCAGATCAGGCCTGCAAGGAAACTGCGTTTCACAGGTCTTTGTAAGGGATGTTCCCGGTAGGCTGTAAGAGCACTGTGCAGAGCGAGTTGTTTCCCAGCTTCCCAAAGATCTGCAAGCAAGATGCTTTGGATCCCAACTCACCTTTTGGAAAGGAGACTGCACGTTGTGCCTTTCAGCTCTAGGGCAAAGTGGCACACCCAGAGCAGAAGTTCTACTTCAGCCAGGTGAGGCCTGCAAAGAAACTGCTTTTCACAGGCCTTTGTAAGGGATGTTCCCGGTAGGCTGTAAGAGCACTGTGCAGAGCGAGTTGTTTCTTAGCTTCCCAAAGAGCTGGAAGCAAGATGCTTTGGGGCCCAAATCGCCCTTTGGAAAGAAGACAGCACTTTGTGCCTTGCAGCTCTAGGGCAAGGTATCACACCCAGAGCAGAAGTTCTACTTCAGCCAGATCAGGCCTGCAAAGAAACTGCGTTTCACAGGCCTCTGTAACAGATGTCCCGCTAGGCAGGAAGCAAGATGCTTTGGGGCCCAACTCGCCCTTTGGAAAGAAGACTGCACGTTGTGCCTTTCAGCCCTAGTGCAATGTGGCACACCCAGAGCAGAAGTTCTACTTCAGCCAGATCAGGCCTGCAAGGAAACTGCGTTTCACAGGCCTTTGTAAGAGATGTTCCCGGTAGGCTGTAAGAACACTGTGCAGAGCGAGCTGTTTCTTAGCTTCCCAAAGAGCTCTAAGCAAATGCTTTGGGGCCCAACTCGCCCTTTGTTAAGAAGCCTGCACGTTGTGCCTTTCAGCTCTATGGCCATGTAGCACACTCAGAGCAGAAGTTCTACTTCAGCCAGAACAGGCCTGCAAAGGAACTGTGTTTCACATGCCTTTGTAAGAGATGTTCCCGGTAGGCTGTAAGAGCACTGTGCAGAGCGAGTTGTTATTTAGCTTCCGAAAGAGATGGAAGCAAGATGCTTTGGGGCCCATCACGACCTTTGGAAAGGAGAGTGCACGTTGTGCCTTTCATCTCTAGGGCAATGTGGCACACCCAGAGCAGAAGTTCTACTCCAGCCAGGTGAGGTCTGCAAAGAAACTGCGTTTCACAGGCCTTTGTAAGAGATGTTCCCGGTAGGCTGTAAGAGCACTGTGCAGAGCGAGTTGTTTCTTAGCTTACCAAAGAGCTGGAAGCAAGATGCTCTGGGGCCCAACTCGGCATCTGTTAAGAAGCCTGCACGTTGTGCCTTTCAGCTCTAGGGCAATGTGGCACACCCAGAGCAGAAGTTCGACTTCAGCCAGGTGAGGCCTGCAAATAAACTGCGTTTCACAGGCCTTTGTAAGAGATCTTCCTGGTAGGCTGTAAGAGAACTGTGCAGAGCGAGTTGTTTCTTAGCTTCCCAAAGAGCTGGAAGCAAGATGCTTTGGGGCCCAACTCGCCCTTTGTTAAGAAGCCTGCACGTTGTGCCTTTCAGCTCTAGGGCAATGTGGCACACCCAGAGCAGAAGTTCTACTTCAGCTAGATGAGGCCTGCAAAGAAAGTGCGTTTCACAGGCCTTTGTAAGAGATGTTCCCGGTAGGCTGTCAGAGCACTGTGCAGAGCGAGTTGTTTCTTAGCTTCCCAAAGATCTGCAAGCAAGATGCTTTGGGGACCAACTCGACCTTTGGAAAGGAGACTGCACGTTGTGCCTTTCAGCCCTAGGGCAATGTGGCTCACACAGAGCAGAAGTTCTTCTTCAGCCAGGTCAGGCCTGCAAAGAAACTGAGTTTCACAGGCCTTTGTAAGAGTTGTTCCTGGTAGGCTGTAAGAACACTGTGCAGAGCGAGTTGTTTCATAACTTCCCAAAGAGCTGCAAGCAAGATGCTTTGGGGCCCAACTCGCCCTTTGTTAAGAAGCCTGCACGTTGTGCCTTCCAGCTCTATGGCAATGTAGCACACTCAGAGCAGAAGTTCTACTTCAGCCAGAAAAGGCCTGCAAAGAAACTGCGTTTCACATGCCTTTGTAAGAGATGTTCCCGGTAGGCTGTAAGAGCACTGTGTAGAGCGATTTGTTTCTTAGCTTCCGAAAGAGCTGGAAGCAACATGCTATGGGGCCCAACTCGGCCTTTGGAAAGGAGACTGCACAGTGTGCCTTTCAGCTCTAGGGCAATGTAGCACACTCAGAGCAGAAGATCTACTTCTGCCAGAGCAGGCCTGCAAAGAACCTGCGTTTCACAGGCCTTTGTAAGAGATGTTCCCGGTAGGCTGTAAGACCACTGTGCAGAGCGAGTTGTTTCCCAGCTTCCCAAAGATCTGCAAGCAAGATGCTTTGGGGCCCAAGTGGCCTTTGTTAAGAAGCCGGCACGTTGTGGCTTTCAGCTCTAGGACAATGTAGCACACCCAGAGCAGAAGTTCTACTTCAGCCAGATCAGGCCTGCAAAGAAACCGCGTTTCACTGGCCTTTGTAGGAGATGTTCCCGGTAGGCTGTAAGAGCACTGTTGCGAGCGACTTGTTTCTTAGCTTCCCAAAGAGCTGAAAGCAAGATGATTTGGGGCCCAACTCGCCCTTTGGAAAGAAGACAGAACTTTGTGCCTTTAGGCTCTAGAGCAATGTGGCACACCCAGAGCAGAAGTTCTACTTCAGCCAGATGAGGCCTGCAAAGAAACTGCGTTTCACAGGCCTTTGTAACAGATGTCCTGGTAGGCTGGAAGCAAGATGCATTGGGGCCCAACTCGCCGTTTGGAAAGAAGACTGCACATTGTGCCGTTCAGCTCTAGGGCAATGTAGCACACCCAGAGCAGAAGTTCTACTTCAACCAGATCAGGCCTCCAAAGAAACTGCGTTTCACAGGCCTTTGTAAGGGATGGTCCCGGTAGGCTGTAAGAGCACTGTGCAGAGCGAGTTGTATCTTAGCTTCCCAAAGAGCTGGAAGCAAGATGCTTTGGGGCCCAACTCGCCCTTGGTTAAGAAGCCTGCACGTTGTGCCTTTCAGCTCTAGGGCAATGTGGCACCTCCAGAGCAGAGGTTCTACTTCAGCCAGATGAGGCCTGCAAAGAAACTGCGTTTCACAGACCTTTGTAAGAGATGTTCCCGGTAGGCTGTAGGAGCACTGTGCAGAGCGATTTGTTTCTTAGCTTCCCAAAGAGCTGGAAGCAAGATGATTTGGGGCCCAACTCGCCCTTTGGAAAGGATACAGCACGTTGTCCCTTTCAGCTCCAGTGCAATGTAGCACACCCAGAGCAGAAGTTCTACTTCAGCCAGATCACTCCTGCTAAGAAACTGCGTTTCACAGGCCTCTGTAACAGATGTCACGGTAGGCAGGAAGCAAGATGCTTTGGGGCTCAACTCGCCCTTTGGAAAGAAGACTGCACGTTGTGCCTTTCAGCTCTAGGGCAATGTGGCACACCCAGAGAAGAAGTTCTACTTCAGCCAGATCAGGACTGCAAAGAAACTGCGTTTCACAGGCTTTTGTGAGAGATGTTCCCGGTAGGCTGTAAGAGCACTGTGCAGAGCGAGTTGTTTCTTATCTTCCCAAAGAGCTGGAACCAAGATGCTTTGGGGCCCAACTCGCCCTTTGGAAAGGAGACTGCACGTTGTGCCTTTCAGCTCTAGGGCAATGTGGCACACCCAGAGCATAAGTTCTACTTCGGCAAGATGAGGCCTTCAAAGAAAATGCGTTTCACAGGCCTTTGTAAGAGATGTTCCCGGTAGGCTGTAAGAGCTATGTGCAGAGCAAGTTGTTTCTTATCTTTCCAAAGAGCTGGAAGCAAGATGCTTTGGGGCCCAACTCGCCCTTTGGAAAGAAGCTGCACATTGTGCCTTTCAGCTCTAGGGCAGTGTAGCACACCCAGAGCAGAAGTTCTACTTCAGCCAGATCAGGCCTGCAAAGAAACTGCGTTTCACAGGCCTTTTTAATGGATGTTCCCGGTTGGCTGTAAGAGCACTGTGCAGAGCGAGTTGTTTCTTAGCTTCCCAAAGAGCTGGAGACAAGATGCTTCGGGACCCAATTCGCCCTTTGGAAAGAAGACAGCACTTTGTGCCTTGCAGCTCTAGGGCAAGGTAGCACACCCACAGCAGAAGTTCTACTTCAGCCAGATCAGGCCTGCAAAGAAACTGCGTTTCACAGGCCTCTGTAACAGATGTACCACTAGGCAGGAAGCAAGATGCTTTGGGGCCCAACTCGCCCTTTGGAAAGAAGACTGCACGTTGTGCCTTTCTGCCCTAGGGCAATGTGGCACACCCAGAGCAGAAGTTCTACTTCAGCCAGAACAGGCCTGCAAAGGAACTGCGTTTCACATGCCTTTGTAAGAGATGTTCCTGGTAGGCTGTAAGAGCACTGTGCAGAGCGAGTTGTTTCTTAGATTCCCAATGAGCTGGAACCAAGATGATTTGGGGCCCAACTCGCCCTTTCGAAAGAGGACTGCACGTTGCACCTTTCAGCTCTAGGGCAATGTGGCACACCCAGAGCCGAAGTTCTACTTCAGCCAGATCAGGCCTTTAAATAAACTGCGTTTCACAGGCCTTTGTAAGAGATATTCCCGGTAGGCTGTAAGAGCACTGTGCAGAGCGAGTTGTTTCTTAGCTTCCCAAAGATCTGGAAGCAAGATGCTTTGGGGCCCAACTCGCCCTTTTTAAAGGAGACTGCACGTTGTGCCTTTCAGCTCTAGGGCAATGTGGCACACCCAGAGCAGAAGTTCTACTTCAGCCAGATCAGGCCTGCAAAGAAACTGCGTTTCACAGGCCTTTGTAAGAGATGTTCCCGGTAGGCTGTAAGAGCTATGTGCAGAGTAAGTTGTTTCTTAGCTTCCCAAAGAGCTGGAAGCAAGATGCTTTGGGGCCCAACTCGCCCTTTGGAAAGAAGCTGCACATTGTGCCTTTCATCTCTAGGGCAATTTTGCACACCAGAGCAGAAGTTCTACTTCACCCAGATCAGGCCTGCAAAGAAACTGCGTTTCACAGGCCTTTGTAAGAGAGGTTCCAGGTAGGCTGTAAGAGGTCTGTGGAGAGCAAGTTGTTTCTTAGCTTTCCAAAGGCTGGAGGCAAGATGCTTTGGAGCCAAAGTCGCCCTTTGTTAAGAAGCCTGCACGTTGTGCCTTTCAGCTCCAGGGCAATGTGGCACACCCAGAGTAGACGTTCTCCTTCAGCCAGATGAGACCTGCAAAGAACTGCATTTCACAGGCCTTTGTAAGAGATGTTCCTGGTAGGCTGTAAGAGCACTGTTCAGGGCGAGTTGTTTCTTAGCTTCCCAAAGAGCTGGAAGCAAGATGCTTTTGGGCTCAACTCGCCCTTTGGAAAGAAGACTGCACGTTGTGCCTTTCAGCTCTAGGGCAATGTAGCACACTCAGAGCAGAAGTTCTACTTCAGCCAGATCAGGCCTGCAGAGATACTGCGTTTCAAAGGCCTTTTTAAGAGATGTTCCCGGTAGACTGTGAGAGAACTGTGCTGAGCAAGTTGTTTCTTAGCTTCACAAGAGCTGGAAGCAAGATGCTTTGGGGCCCAAATCGCCCTTTGGAAAGAAGACAGCACTTTGTGCCTTGCAGCTCTAGGGCAATGTAGGACACCCAGAGCAGAAGTTCAACTTCACCCAGATCAGGCCTGCAAAGAAAGTGCGTTTCACAGCCCTTTGTGACAGATGTCCCGGTAGGCAGGAAGCAAGATGCTTTGGGGCTCAACTCGCCCTTTGGAAAGAAGACTGCACGTTGTGCCTTTCAGCTCTAGGGCAATGTGGCACACCCAGAGAAGAAGTTCTACTTCAGCCAGATCAGGACTGCAAAGAAACTGCGTTTCACAGGCTTTTGTGAGAGATGTTCCCGGAAGGCTGTAAGAGCACTGTGCAGAGCGAGTTGTTTCTTATCTTCCCAAAGAGCTGGAACCAAGATGCTTTGGGGCCCAACTCGCCCTTTGGAAAGGAGACTGCACGTTGTGCCTTTCAGCTCTAGGGCAATGTGGCACACCCAGAACAGAAGTTCTACTTCGGCAAGATGAGGCCTTCAAAGAAAATGCGTTTCACAGGCCTTTGTAAGAGATGTTCCCGGTAGGCTGTAAGAGCTATGTGCAGAGCAAGTTGTTTCTTAGCTTTCCAAAGAGCTGGAAGCAAGATGCTTTGGGGCCCAACTCGCCCTTTGGTAAGAAGCTGCACATTGTGCCTTTCAGCTCTAGGGCAATGTAGCACACCCAGAGCAGAAGTTCTACTTCACCCAGATCAGGCCTGCAAAGAAACTGCGTTTCACAGGCCTTTGTAAGAGAGGTTCCCGGTAGGCGGTAAGAGCTATGTGCAGAGCGAGTTGTTTCTTAGCTTCCCAAAGAGCTGGGAGCAAGATGCTTTGGGGCCCAACTCGCCCTTTGGAAAGAAGGTGCACATTGTGCCTTTCATCTCTAGGGCAATGTAGCACACCCAGAGCAGAAGTTCTACTTCACCCAGATCAGGCCTGCAGAGAAACTGCGTTTCACAGGCCATTGTAAGAGAGGTTCCAGGTAGGCTGTAAGAGGTCTGTGCAGAGCAATTTGTTTCTTAGCTTTCCAAAGGCTGGAGGCAAGATGCTTTGGAGCCAAACTCGCCCTTTGTTAAGAAGCCTGCACGTTGTGACTTTCAGCTCCAGGGCAATGTGGCACACCCAGAGCAGACGTTCTCCTTCAGCCAGATGAGACTTGCAAGGAACTGCATTTCACAGGCCTTTTTAAGAGATGTTCCTGGTAGGCTGTAAGAGCACTGTTCAGGGCGAGTTGTTTCTTAGCTTCCCAAAGAGCTGGAAGCAAGATGCTTTTGGGCTCAACTCGCCCTTTGGAAAGAAGACTGCACGTTGTGCCTTTCAGCTCTAGGGCAATGTAGCACACCCAGAGCAGAAGTTCTACTTCAGCCAGATCTGGCCTGCAAAGATACTGCGTTTCAAAGGCCTTTTTAAGAGATGTTCCCGGTAGACTGTGAGAGAACTGTGCTGAGCGAGTTGTTTGTTAGCTTCCCAAGAGCTAGAAGCAAGATGCTTTGGGGCGCAAATCGCCCTTTGGAAAGAAGACAGCACTTTGTGCCTTGCAGCTCTAAGGCAATGTATGACACCCAGAGCAGAAGTTCTACATCAGACAGATCAGGCCTGCAAAGAAAGTGCGTTTCACAGACCTTTGTAACAGATGTCCCTGTAGGCAGGAAGCAAGATGCTTTGGGTCCCATCTCACCCTTTGGAAAGTACACTGCACGTTGTGCCTTTCAGCTCTAGGGCAATGTAGCACACCCAGAGGAGAAGTTCTACTTCAGCCAGATCAGGCCTGCAAGGAAACTGCGTTTCACAGGCCTTTGTAAGAGATGTTTCCGGTAGGCTGTAAGAGCACTGTGCAGAGCGAGTTGTTTCTTAGCTTCCCAAAGAGCTGGAAGCAAGATGCATTGGGGACCAACTCGCCGTTTGTTAAGAAGCCTGAACCTTGTGCCTTTAAGCTCCAGGGGATTGTAGCACACTCAGAGCAGAAAATCTACTTCAGCCAGATCAGGCCTGCAAAGAAACTGCGTTTCACAGGCTGTTGTAGCTGATGTTCCGGTTGGCTGGAAGTAAGATGCTTTGGGGCCCAACTCGTCCTTTGGAAAGAAGACTGCACGTTGTGCCTTCCAGCTCTAGGGCAATGTGGCACACCAAGAGCAGAAGTTCTACTTCAGCCAGATCAGGCTGCAAAGAAACTGCGTTTCACAGGCCTTTGTAAGAGATGTTCCCGGTAGGCTGTAAGAGCACTGTCCAGAGTGAGCTGTTTCTTAGCTTCCCAAAGAGCTGGAAGCAAGATGCTTTGGGACCCAACACGCCCTTTGGAAAGGAGACTGCATGTG
Organism: Equus caballus; assembly: GCF_041296265.1. NCBI lineage: Eukaryota > Metazoa > Chordata > Mammalia > Perissodactyla > Equidae > Equus > Equus caballus. The sequence continues at coordinate 19,670,891 of NC_091695.1, forward strand.
GTGCCTTTCAGCTCTAGGGCAATGTGGCACACCCAGAGCAGAAGTTCTACTTCAGCCGGATGCGGCCTGGAAGGAAACAGCGTTTCACATGCCTTTCTAAGAGATGCTCCCGGTAGGCTGTAAGAGCACAGTGCAGAGCGAGTTGTTTCTTAGCTTGCCAAAGAGCTTGAAGCCAGATGCTTTGGGGCCCAACTCGCCCTTTGTTAAGAAGCCTGAACGTTGTGCCTTTCAGCTCTATGGCAATGTGGCACACCCAGAGCAGAAGTTCTACTTCAGCCAGAGCAGGCCTGCAAAGAAAGTGCGTTTCACAGCCCTTTGTGACAGATGTCCCGGTAGGCAGGAAGCAAGATGCTTTGGGGCTCAACTCGCCCTTTGGAAAGAAGACTGCACGTTGTGCCTTTCAGCTCTAGGGCAATGTGGCACACCCAGAGAAGAAGTTCTACTTCAGCCAGATCAGGACTGCAAAGAAACTGCGTTTCACAGGCTTTTGTGAGAGATGTTCCCGGAAGGCTGTAAGAGCACTGTGCAGAGCGAGTTGTTTCTTATCTTCCCAAAGAGCTGGAACCAAGATGCTTTGGGGCCCAACTCGCCCTTTGGAAAGGAGACTGCACGTTGTGCCTTTCAGCTCTAGGGCAATGTGGCACACCCAGAGCAGAAGTTCTACTTCGGCAAGATGAGGCCTTCAAAGAAAATGCGTTTCACAGGCCTTTGTAAGAGATGTTCCCGGTAGGCTGTAAGAGCTATGTGCAGAGCAAGTTGTTTCTTAGCTTTCCAAAGAGCTGGAAGCAAGATGCTTTGGGGCCCAACTCGCCCTTTGGAAAGAAGCTGCACATTGTGCCTTTAAGCTCTAGGGCAATGTAGCACACCCAGAGCAGAAGTTCTACTTCACCCAGATCAGGCCTGCAAAGAAACTGCGTTTCACAGGCCTTTTTAATGGCTGTTCCCGGTTGGCTGTAAGAGCACTGTGCAGAGCGAGTTGTTTCTTAGCTTCCCAAAGACCTGGAGGCAAGATGCTTCGGGACCCAATTCGCCCTTTGGAAAGAAGACAGCACTTTGTGCCTTGCAGCTCTAGGGCAAGGTAGCACACCCAGAGCAGAAGTTCTACTTCAGCCAGATCAGGCCTGCAAAGAAACTGCGTTTCACAGGCCTCTGTAACAGATGTACCGCTAGGCAGGAAGCAAGATGCTTTGGGGCCCAACTCGCCCTTTGGAAAGAAGACTGCACGTTGTGTCTTTCAGCCCTAGGGCAATGTGGCACACCCAGAGCAGAAGTTCTACTTCAGCCAGAACAGGCCTGCAAAGGAACTGCGTTTCACATGCCTTTGTAAGAGATGTTCCCGGTAGGCTGTAAGAGCACTGTGCAGAGCGAGTTGTTATTTAGCTTCCGAAAGAGATGAAAGCAAGATGCTTTGGGGCCCATCTCGACCTTTGGAAAGGAGACTGCACGTTGTGCCTTTCAGCTCTAGGGCAATGTGGCACACCCAGAGCAGATGTTCTACTTCAGCCAGATCAGGCCTGCAAAGAAACTGAGTTTCACAGTCCTTTGTAAGACATGTTCCCCCTAGGCTGTAAGAGCACTGTGCAGAGCGAGTTGTTTCTTAGCTTCCCAAAGAGCTGAATGCAAGATACTTTGGGGCCCAACTCGTCCTTTGGAAAGAAGACAGAACTTTGTGCCTTGCAGCTCTAAGGTAAGGTAGCACACCCAGAGCAGAAGTTCTACTTCAGCCAGATCAGGCCTGCCAAGAAACTGCGTTTCACAGTCCTTTGTAAGACATGTTCCCCCTAGGCTGTAAGAGCACTGTGCAGAGCGAGTTGTTTTTTAGCTTCCCAAAGAGCTGCAAGCAAGATGCTTTGGGGACCAACTCGCCCTTTGGAAAGGAGACTGCACGTTGTGCCTTTCAGCCCTAGGGCAATGTGGCACACCCAGAGCAGAAGTTCTACTTCAGCCAGATCAGGCCTGCAAAGAAACTGAGTTTCACAGGCCTTTGTAAGAGTTGTTCCCGGTAGGCTGTAAGAACACTGTGCAGAGCGAGTTGTTTCCCAGCTTCCCAAAGATCTGCAAGCAAGATGCTTTGGGCCCCAGCTCACCTTTTGGAAAGGAGACTGCACGTTGTGCCTTTCAGTTTTAGGGCAATGTGGCACACCCAGAGCAGAAGTTCTACTCCAGCCACATGACGCCTGCAAAGAAACTGCATTTCACAGGCCTTTGTAACAGATGTCCCGGTAGGCTGGAAGCAAGATGCTTTGGGGCCCAACTCGCCTTTTGGAAAGAAGACTGCACATTGTGCCGTTCGGCTTAGGGCAATGTAGCACACCCAGAGCAGAAGTTCTACTTCAACCAGATCAGGCCTGCAAGGAAACTGCGTTTCACAGGTCTTTGTAAGGGATGTTCCCGGTAGGCTGTAAGAGCACTGTGCAGAGCGAGTTGTTTCCCAGCTTCCCAAAGATCTGTAAGCGAGATGCTTTGGATCCCAACTCACCTTTTGGAAAGGAGACTGCACGTTGTGCCTTTCAGCTCTAGGGCAATGTGGCACACCCAGAGCAGAAGTTCTACTTCAGCCAGGTGAGGCCTGCAAAGAAACTGCGTTTCACAGGCCTTTGTAAGGGATGTTCCCGGTAGGCTGTAAGAGCACTGTGCAGAGCGAGTTGTTTCTTAGCTTCCCAAAGAGCTGGAAGCAAGATGCTTTGGGGCCCAAATCGCCCTTTGGAAAGAAGACAGCACTTTGTGCCTTGCAGCTCTAGGGCAAGGTATCACACCCAGAGCAGAAGTTCTACTTCAGCCAGATCAGGCCTGCAAAGAAACTGCGTTTCACAGGCCTCTGTAACAGATGTCCCGCTAGGCAGGAAGCAAGATGCTTTGGGGCCCAACTCGCCCTTTGGAAAGAAGACTGCACGTTGTGCCTTTCAGCCCTAGTGCAATGTGGCACACCCAGAGCAGAAGTTCTACTTCAGCCAGATCAGGCCTGCAAGGAAACTGCGTTTCACAGGCCTTTGTAAGAGATGTTCCCGGTAGGCTGTAAGAACACTGTGCAGAGCGAGCTGTTTCTTAGCTTCCCAAAGAGCTCTAAGCAAATGCTTTGGGGCCCAACTCGCCCTTTGTTTAGAAGCCTGCACGTTGTGCCTTTCAGCTCTATGGCCATGTAGCACACTCAGAGCAGAAGTTCTACTTCAGCCAGAACAGGCCTGCAAAGGAACTGCGTTTCACATGCCTTTGTAAGAGATGTTCCCGGTAGGCTGTAAGAGCACTGTGCAGAGCGAGTTGTTATTTAGCTTCCGAAAGAGATGGAAGCAAGATGCTTTGGGGCCCATCACGACCTTTCGAAAGGAGAGTGCACGTTGTGCCTTTCATCTCTAGGGCAATGTGGCACACCCAGAGCAGAAGTTCTACTCCAGCCAGGTGAGGTCTGCAAAGAAACTGCGTTTCACAGGCCTTTGTAAGAGATGTTCCCGGTAGGCTGTAAGAGCACTGTGCAGAGCGAGTTGTTTCTTAGCTTACCAAAGAGCTGGAAGCAAGATGCTCTGGGGCCCAACTCGGCATCTGTTAAGAAGCCTGCACGTTGTGCCTTTCAGCTCTAGGGCAATGTGGCACACCCAGAGCAGAAGTTCGACTTCAGCCAGGTGAGGCCTGCAAATAAACTGCGTTTCACAGGCCTTTGTAAGAGATCTTCCTGGTAGGCTGTAAGAGAACTGTGCAGAGCGAGTTGTTTCTTAGCTTCCCAAAGAGCTGGAAGCAAGATGCTTTGGGGCCCAACTCGCCCTTTGTTAAGAAGCCTGCACGTTGTGCCTTTCAGCTCTAGGGCAATGTGGCACACCCAGAGCAGAAGTTCTACTTCAGCTAGATGAGGCCTGCAAAGAAAGTGCGTTTCACAGGCCTTTGTAAGAGATGTTCCCGGTAGGCTGTCAGAGCACTGTGCAGAGCGAGTTGTTTCTTAGCTTCCCAAAGATCTGCAAGCAAGATGCTTTGGGGACCAACTCGACCTTTGGAAAGGAGACTGCACGTTGTGCCTTTCAGCCCTAGGGCAATGTGGCTCACACAGAGCAGAAGTTCTTCTTCAGCCAGGTCAGGCCTGCAAAGAAACTGAGTTTCACAGGCCTTTGTAAGAGTTGTTCCCGGTAGGCTGTAAGAACACTGTGCAGAGCGAGTTGTTTCATAACTTCCCAAAGAGCTGCAAGCAAGATGCTTTGTGGCCCAACTCGCCCTTTGTTAAGAAGCCTGCACGTTGTGCCTTCCAGCTCTATGGCAATGTAGCACACTCAGAGCAGAAGTTCTACTTCAGCCAGAACAGGCCTGCAAAGAAACTGCGTTTCACATGCCTTTGTAAGAGATGTTCCCGGTAGGCTGTAAGAGCACTGTGTAGAGCGATTTGTTTCTTAGCTTCCGAAAGAGCTGGAAGCAACATGCTATGGGGCCCAACTCGGCCTTTGGAAAGGAGACTGCACAGTGTGCCTTTCAGCTCTAGGGCAATGTAGCACACTCAGAGCAGAAGATCTACTTCAGCCAGAGCAGGCCTGCAAAGAACCTCCGTTTCACAGGCCTTTGTAAGAGATGTTGCCGGTAGGCTGTAAGACCACTGTGCAGAGCGAGTTGTTTCCCAGCTTCCCAAAGATCTGCAAGCAAGATGCTTTGGGGCCCAAGTGGCCTTTGTTAAGAAGCCGGCACGTTGTGGCTTTCAGCTCTAGGACAATGTAGCACACCCAGAGCAGAAGTTCTACTTCAGCCAGATCAGGCCTGCAAAGAAACCGCGTTTCACTGGCATTTGTAGGAGATGTTCCCGGTAGGCTGTAAGAGCACTGTTGCGAGCGACTTGTTTCTTAGCTTCCCAAAGAGCTGAAAGCAAGATGATTTGGGGCCCAACTCGCCCTTTGGAAAGAAGACAGAACTTTGTGCCTTTAGGCTCTAGAGCAATGTGGCACACCCAGAGCAGAAGTTCTACTTCAGCCAGATGAGGCCTGCAAAGAAACTGCGTTTCACAGGCCTTTGTAACAGATGTCCTGGTAGGCTGCAAGCAAGATGCATTGGGGCCCAACTCGCCGTTTGGAAAGAAGACTGCACATTGTGCCGTTCAGCTCTAGGGCAATGTAGCACACCCAGAGCAGAAGTTCTACTTCAACCAGATCAGGCCTCCAAAGAAACTGCGTTTCACAGGCCTTTGTAAGGGATGGTCCCGGTAGGCTGTAAGAGCACTGTGCAGAGCGAGTTGTATCTTAGCTTCCCAAAGAGCTGGAAGGAAGATGCTTTGGGGCCCAACTCGCCCTTGGTTAAGAAGCCTGCACGTTGTGCCTTTCAGCTCTAGGGCAATGTGGCACCTCCAGAGCAGAGGTTCTACTTCAGCCAGATGAGGCCTGCAAAGAAACTGCGTTTCACAGACCTTTGTAAGAGATGTTCCCGGTAGGCTGTAGGAGCACTGTGCAGAGCGATTTGTTTCTTAGCTTCCCAAAGAGCTGGAAGCAAGATGATTTGGGGCCCAACTCGCCCTTTGGAAAGGATACAGCACGTTGTCCCTTTCAGCTCCAGTGCAATGTAGCACACCCAGAGCAGAAGTTCTACTTCAGCCAGATCACTCCTGCTAAGAAACTGCGTTTCACAGGCCTCTGTAACAGATGTCACGGTAGGCAGGAAGCAAGATGCTTTGGGGCTCAACTCGCCCTTTGGAAAGAAGACTGCACGTTGTGCCTTTCAGCTCTAGGGCAATGTGGCACACCCAGAGAAGAAGTTCTACTTCAGCCAGATCAGGACTGCAAAGAAACTGCGTTTCACAGGCTTTTGTGAGAGATGTTCCCGGTAGGCTGTAAGAGCACTGTGCAGAGCGAGTTGTTTCTTATCTTCCCAAAGAGCTGGAACCAAGATGCTTTGGGGCCCAACTCGCCCTTTGGAAAGGAGACTGCACGTTGTGCCTTTCAGCTCTAGGGCAATGTGGCACACCCAGAGCATAAGTTCTACTTCGGCAAGATGAGGCCTTCAAAGAAAATGCGTTTCACAGGCCTTTGTAAGAGATGTTCCCGGTAGGCTGTAAGAGCTATGTGCAGAGCAAGTTGTTTCTTATCTTTCCAAAGAGCTGGAAGCAAGATGATTTGGGGCCCAACTCGCCCTTTGGAAAGAAGCTGCACATTGTGCCTTTCAGCTCTAGGGCAGTGTAGCACACCCAGAGCAGAAGTTCTACTTCAGCCAGATCAGGCCTGCAAAGAAACTGCGTTTCACAGGCCTTTTTAATGGATGTTCCCGGTTGGCTGTAAGAGCACTGTGCAGAGCGAGTTGTTTCTTAGCTTCCCAAAGAGCTGGAGACAAGATGCTTCGGGGCCCAAATCGCCCTTTGGAAAGAAGACAGCACTTTGTGCCTTGCAGCTCTAGGGCAAGGTAGCACACCCACAGCAGAAGTTCTACTTCAGCCAGATCAGGCCTGCAAAGAAACTGCGTTTCACAGGCCTCTGTAACAGATGTACCACTAGGCAGGAAGCAAGATGCTTTGGGGCCCAACTCGCCCTTTGGAAAGAAGACTGCACGTTGTGCCTTTCTGCCCTAGGGCAATGTGGCACACCCAGAGCAGAAGTTCTACTTCAGCCAGAACAGGCCTGCAAAGGAACTGCGTTTCACATGCCTTTGTAAGAGATGTTCCTGGTAGGCTGTAAGAGCACTGTGCAGAGCGAGTTGTTTCTTAGATTCCCAATGAGCTGGAACCAAGATGATTTGGGGCCCAACTCGCCCTTTCGAAAGAGGACTGCACGTTGCACCTTTCAGCTCTAGGGCAATGTGGCACACCCAGAGCCGAAGTTCTACTTCAGCCAGATCAGGCCTTTAAATAAACTGCGTTTCACAGGCCTTTGTAAGAGATATTCCCGGTAGGCTGTAAGAGCACTGTGCAGAGCGAGTTGTTTCTTAGCTTCCCAAAGATCTGGAAGCAAGATGCTTTGGGGCCCAACTCGCCCTTTTTAAAGGAGACTGCACGTTGTGCCTTTCAGCTCTAGGGCAATGTGGCACACCCAGAGCAGAAGTTCTACTTCAGCCAGATCAGGCCTGCAAAGAAACTGCGTTTCACAGGCCTTTGTAAGAGATGTTCCCGGTAGGCTGTAAGAGCTATGTGCAGAGTAAGTTGTTTCTTAGCTTCCCAAAGAGCTGGAAGCAAGATGCTTTGGGGCCCAACTCGCCCTTTGGAAAGAAGCTGCACATTGTGCCTTTCATCTCTAGGGCAATTTTGCACACCAGAGCAGAAGTTCTACTTCACCCAGATCAGGCCTGCAAAGAAACTGCGTTTCACAGGCCTTTGTAAGAGAGGTTCCAGGTAGGCTGTAAGAGCTCTGTGGAGAGCAAGTTGTTTCTTAGCTTTCCAAAGGCTGGAGGCAAGATGCTTTGGAGCCAAAGTCGCCCTTTGTTAAGTAGCCTGCACGTTGTGCCTTTCAGCTCCAGGGCAATGTGGCACACCCAGAGTAGACGTTCTCCTTCAGCCAGATGAGACCTGCAAAGAACTGCATTTCACAGGCCTTTGTAAGAGATGTTCCTGGTAGGCTGTAAGAGCACTGTTCAGGGCGAGTTGTTTCTTAGCTTCCCAAAGAGCTGGAAGCAAGATGCTTTTGGGCTCAACTCGCCCTTTGGAAAGAAGACTGCACGTTGTGCCTTTCAGCTCTAGGGCAATGTAGCACACTCAGAGCAGAAGTTCTACTTCAGCCAGATCAGGCCTGCAGAGATACTGCGTTTCAAAGGCCTTTTTAAGAGATGTTCCCGGTAGACTGTGAGAGAACTGTGCTGAGCAAGTTGTTTCTTAGCTTCACAAGAGCTGGAAGCAAGATGCTTTGGGGCCCAAATCGCCCTTTGGAAAGAAGACAGCACTTTGTGCCTTGCAGCTCTAGGGCAATGTAGGACACCCAGAGCAGAAGTTCAACTTCACCCAGATCAGGCCTGCAAAGAAAGTGCGTTTCACAGCCCTTTGTGACAGATGTCCCGGTAGGCAGGAAGCAAGATGCTTTGGGGCTCAACTCGCCCTTTGGAAAGAAGACTGCACGTTGTGCCTTTCAGCTCTAGGGCAATGTGGCACACCCAGAGAAGAAGTTCTACTTCAGCCAGATCAGGACTGCAAAGAAACTGCGTTTCACAGGCTTTTGTGAGAGATGTTCCCGGAAGGCTGTAAGAGCACTGTGCAGAGCGAGTTGTTTCTTATCTTCCCAAAGAGCTGGAACCAAGATGCTTTGGGGCCCAACTCGCCCTTTGGAAAGGAGACTGCACGTTGTGCCTTTCAGCTCTAGGGCAATGTGGCACACCCAGAACAGAAGTTCTACTTCGGCAAGATGAGGCCTTCAAAGAAAATGCGTTTCACAGGCCTTTGTAAGAGATGTTCCCGGTAGGCTGTAAGAGCTATGTGCAGAGCAAGTTGTTTCTTAGCTTTCCAAAGAGCTGGAAGCAAGATGCTTTGGGGCCCAACTCGCCCTTTGGTAAGAAGCTGCACATTGTGCCTTTCAGCTCTAGGGCAATGTAGCACACCCAGAGCAGAAGTTCTACTTCACCCAGATCAGGCCTGCAAAGAAACTGCGTTTCACAGGCCTTTGTAAGAGAGGTTCCCGGTAGGCGGTAAGAGCTATGTGCAGAGCGAGTTGTTTCTTAGCTTCCCAAAGAGCTGGGAGCAAGATGCTTTGGGGCCCAACTCGCCCTTTGGAAAGAAGGTGCACATTGTGCCTTTCATCTCTAGGGCAATGTAGCACACCCAGAGCAGAAGTTCTACTTCACCCAGATCAGGCCTGCAGAGAAACTGCGTTTCACAGGCCATTGTAAGAGAGGTTCCAGGTAGGCTGTAAGAGGTCTGTGCAGAGCAATTTGTTTCTTAGCTTTCCAAAGGCTGGAGGCAAGATGCTTTGGAGCCAAACTCGCCCTTTGTTAAGAAGCCTGCACGTTGTGACTTTCAGCTCCAGGGCAATGTGGCACACCCAGAGCAGACGTTCTCCTTCAGCCAGATGAGACTTGCAAGGAACTGCATTTCACAGGCCTTTTTAAGAGATGTTCCTGGTAGGCTGTAAGAGCACTGTTCAGGGCGAGTTGTTTCTTAGCTTCCCAAAGAGCTGGAAGCAAGATGCTTTTGGGCTCAACTCGCCCTTTGGAAAGAAGACTGCACGTTGTGCCTTTCAGCTCTAGGGCAATGTAGCACACCCAGAGCAGAAGTTCTACTTCAGCCAGATCTGGCCTGCAAAGATACTGCGTTTCAAAGGCCTTTTTAAGAGATGTTCCCGGTAGACTGTGAGAGAACTGTGCTGAGCGAGTTGTTTGTTAGCTTCCCAAGAGCTAGAAGCAAGATGCTTTGGGGCGCAAATCGCCCTTTGGAAAGAAGACAGCACTTTGTGCCTTGCAGCTCTAAGGCAATGTATGACACCCAGAGCAGAAGTTCTACATCAGACAGATCAGGCCTGCAAAGAAAGTGCGTTTCACAGACCTTTGTAACAGATGTCCCTGTAGGCAGGAAGCAAGATGCTTTGGGTCCCATCTCACCCTTTGGAAAGTACACTGCACGTTGTGCCTTTCAGCTCTAGGGCAATGTAGCACACCCAGAGGAGAAGTTCTACTTCAGCCAGATCAGGCCTGCAAGGAAACTGCGTTTCACAGGCCTTTGTAAGAGATGTTTCCGGTAGGCTGTAAGAGCACTGTGCAGAGCGAGTTGTTTCTTAGCTTCCCAAAGAGCTGGAAGCAAGATGCATTGGGGACCAACTCGCCGTTTGTTAAGAAGCCTGAACCTTGTGCCTTTAAGCTCCAGGGGATTGTAGCACACTCAGAGCAGAAAATCTACTTCAGCCAGATCAGGCCTGCAAAGAAACTGCGTTTCACAGGCTGTTGTAGCTGATGTTCCGGTTGGCTGGAAGTAAGATGCTTTGGGGCCCAACTCGTCCTTTGGAAAGAAGACTGCACGTTGTGCCTTCCAGCTCTAGGGCAATGTGGCACACCAAGAGCAGAAGTTCTACTTCAGCCAGATCAGGCTGCAAAGAAACTGCGTTTCACAGGCCTTTGTAAGAGATGTTCCCGGTAGGCTGTAAGAGCACTGTCCAGAGTGAGCTGTTTCTTAGCTTCCCAAAGAGCTGGAAGCAAGATGCTTTGGGACCCAACACGCCCTTTGGAAAGGAGACTGCATGTGGTGCCTTTCAGCTCTAGGGCAATGTGGCACACCCAGAGCAGAAGTTCTACTTCAGCCGGATGCGGCCTGGAAGGAAACAGCGTTTCACATGCCTTTCTAAGAGATGCTCCCGGTAGGCTGTAAGAGCACAGTGCAGAGCGAGTTGTTTCTTAGCTTGCCAAAGAGCTTGAAGCCAGATGCTTTGGGGCCCAACTCGCCCTTTGTTAAGAAGCCTGAACGTTGTGCCTTTCAGCTCTATGGCAATGTGGCACACCCAGAGCAGAAGTTCTACTTCAGCCAGAGCAGGCCTGCAAAGAAAGTGCGTTTCACAGCCCTTTGTGACAGATGTCCCGGTAGGCAGGAAGCAAGATGCTTTGGGGCTCAACTCGCCCTTTGGAAAGAAGACTGCACGTTGTGCCTTTCAGCTCTAGGGCAATGTGGCACACCCAGAGAAGAAGTTCTACTTCAGCCAGATCAGGACTGCAAAGAAACTGCGTTTCACAGGCTTTTGTGAGAGATGTTCCCGGAAGGCTGTAAGAGCACTGTGCAGAGCGAGTTGTTTCTTATCTTCCCAAAGAGCTGGAACCAAGATGCTTTGGGGCCCAACTCGCCCTTTGGAAAGGAGACTGCACGTTGTGCCTTTCAGCTCTAGGGCAATGTGGCACACCCAGAGCAGAAGTTCTACTTCGGCAAGATGAGGCCTTCAAAGAAAATGCGTTTCACAGGCCTTTGTAAGAGATGTTCCCGGTAGGCTGTAAGAGCTATGTGCAGAGCAAGTTGTTTCTTAGCTTTCCAAAGAGCTGGAAGCAAGATGCTTTGGGGCCCAACTCGCCCTTTGGAAAGAAGCTGCACATTGTGCCTTTAAGCTCTAGGGCAATGTAGCACACCCAGAGCAGAAGTTCTACTTCACCCAGATCAGGCCTGCAAAGAAACTGCGTTTCACAGGCCTTTTTAATGGCTGTTCCCGGTTGGCTGTAAGAGCACTGTGCAGAGCGAGTTGTTTCTTAGCTTCCCAAAGACCTGGAGGCAAGATGCTTCGGGACCCAATTCGCCCTTTGGAAAGAAGACAGCACTTTGTGCCTTGCAGCTCTAGGGCAAGGTAGCACACCCAGAGCAGAAGTTCTACTTCAGCCAGATCAGGCCTGCAAAGAAACTGCGTTTCACAGGCCTCTGTAACAGATGTACCGCTAGGCAGGAAGCAAGATGCTTTGGGGCCCAACTCGCCCTTTGGAAAGAAGACTGCACGTTGTGTCTTTCAGCCCTAGGGCAATGTGGCACACCCAGAGCAGAAGTTCTACTTCAGCCAGAACAGGCCTGCAAAGGAACTGCGTTTCACATGCCTTTGTAAGAGATGTTCCCGGTAGGCTGTAAGAGCACTGTGCAGAGCGAGTTGTTATTTAGCTTCCGAAAGAGATGAAAGCAAGATGCTTTGGGGCCCATCTCGACCTTTGGAAAGGAGACTGCACGTTGTGCCTTTCAGCTCTAGGGCAATGTGGCACACCCAGAGCAGAAGTTCTACTTCAGCCAGATCAGGCCTGCAAAGAAACTGAGTTTCACAGTCCTTTGTAAGACATGTTCCCCCTAGGCTGTAAGAGCACTGTGCAGAGCGAGTTGTTTCTTAGCTTCCCAAAGAGCTGAATGCAAGATACTTTGGGGCCCAACTCGTCCTTTGGAAAGAAGACAGAACTTTGTGCCTTGCAGCTCTAAGGTAAGGTAGCACACCCAGAGCAGAAGTTCTACTTCAGCCAGATCAGGCCTGCCAAGAAACTGCGTTTCACAGTCCTTTGTAAGACATGTTCCCCCTAGGCTGTAAGAGCACTGTGCAGAGCGAGTTGTTTTTTAGCTTCCCAAAGAGCTGCAAGCAAGATGCTTTGGGGACCAACTCGCCCTTTGGAAAGGAGACTGCACGTTGTGCCTTTCAGCCCTAGGGCAATGTGGCACACCCAGAGCAGAAGTTCTACTTCAGCCAGATCAGGCCTGCAAAGAAACTGAGTTTCACAGGCCTTTGTAAGAGTTGTTCCCGGTAGGCTGTAAGAACACTGTGCAGAGCGAGTTGTTTCCCAGCTTCCCAAAGATCTGCAAGCAAGATGCTTTGGGCCCCAGCTCACCTTTTGGAAAGGAGACTGCACGTTGTGCCTTTCAGTTTTAGGGCAATGTGGCACACCCAAAGCAGAAGTTCTACTTCAGCCAGATGAGGCCTGCAAAGAAACTGCATTTCACAGGCCTTTGTAACAGATGTCCCGGTAGGCTGGAAGCAAGATGCTTTGGGGCCCAACTCGCCTTTTGGAAAGAAGACTGCACATTGTGCCGTTCGGCTTAGGGCAATGTAGCACACCCAGAGCAGAAGTTCTACTTCAACCAGATCAGGCCTGCAAGGAAACTGCGTTTCACAGGTCTTTGTAAGGGATGTTCCCGGTAGGCTGTAAGAGCACTGTGCAGAGCGAGTTGTTTCCCAGCTTCCCAAAGATCTGTAAGCGAGATGCTTTGGATCCCAACTCACCTTTTGGAAAGGAGACTGCACGTTGTGCCTTTCAGCTCTAGGGCAATGTGGCACACCCAGAGCAGAAGTTCTACTTCCGCCAGGTGAGGCCTGCAAAGAAACTGCGTTTCACAGGCCTTTGTAAGGGATGTTCCCGGTAGGCTGTAAGAGCACTGTGCAGAGCGAGTTGTTTCTTAGCTTCCCAAAGAGCTGGAAGCAAGATGCTTTGGGGCCCAAATCGCCCTTTGGAAAGAAGACAGCACTTTGTGCCTTGCAGCTCTAGGGCAAGGTATCACACCCAGAGCAGAAGTTCTACTTCAGCCAGATCAGGCCTGCAAAGAAACTGCGTTTCACAGGCCTCTGTAACAGATGTCCCGCTAGGCAGGAAGCAAGATGCTTTGGGGCCCAACTCGCCCTTTGGAAAGAAGACTGCACGTTGTGCCTTTCAGCCCTAGTGCAATGTGGCACACCCAGAGCAGAAGTTCTACTTCAGCCAGATCAGGCCTGCAAGGAAACTGCGTTTCACAGGCCTTTGTAAGAGATGTTCCCGGTAGGCTGTAAGAACACTGTGCAGAGCGAGCTGTTTCTTAGCTTCCCAAAGAGCTCTAAGCAAATGCTTTGGGGCCCAACTCGCCCTTTGTTTAGAAGCCTGCACGTTGTGCCTTTCAGCTCTATGGCCATGTAGCACACTCAGAGCAGAAGTTCTACTTCAGCCAGAACAGGCCTGCAAAGGAACTGCGTTTCACATGCCTTTGTAAGAGATGTTCCCGGTAGGCTGTAAGAGCACTGTGCAGAGCGAGTTGTTATTTAGCTTCCGAAAGAGATGGAAGCAAGATGCTTTGGGGCCCATCACGACCTTTCGAAAGGAGAGTGCACGTTGTGCCTTTCATCTCTAGGGCAATGTGGCACACCCAGAGCAGAAGTTCTACTCCAGCCAGGTGAGGTCTGCAAAGAAACTGCGTTTCACAGGCCTTTGTAAGAGATGTTCCCGGTAGGCTGTAAGAGCACTGTGCAGAGCGAGTTGTTTCTTAGCTTACCAAAGAGCTGGAAGCAAGATGCTCTGGGGCCCAACTCGGCATCTGTTAAGAAGCCTGCACGTTGTGCCTTTCAGCTCTAGGGCAATGTGGCACACCCAGAGCAGAAGTTCGACTTCAGCCAGGTGAGGCCTGCAAATAAACTGCGTTTCACAGGCCTTTGTAAGAGATCTTCCTGGTAGGCTGTAAGAGAACTGTGCAGAGCGAGTTGTTTCTTAGCTTCCCAAAGAGCTGGAAGCAAGATGCTTTGGGGCCCAACTCGCCCTTTGTTAAGAAGCCTGCACGTTGTGCCTTTCAGCTCTAGGGCAATGTGGCACACCCAGAGCAGAAGTTCTACTTCAGCTAGATGAGGCCTGCAAAGAAAGTGCGTTTCACAGGCCTTTGTAAGAGATCTTCCCGGTAGGCTGTCAGAGCACTGTGCAGAGCGAGTTGTTTCTTAGCTTCCCAAAGATCTGCAAGCAAGATGCTTTGGGGACCAACTCGACCTTTGGAAAGGAGACTGCACGTTGTGCCTTTCAGCCCTAGGGCAATGTGGCTCACACAGAGCAGAAGTTCTTCTTCAGCCAGGTCAGGCCTGCAAAGAAACTGAGTTTCACAGGCCTTTGTAAGAGTTGTTCCTGGTAGGCTGTAAGAACACTGTGCAGAGCGAGTTGTTTCATAACTTCCCAAAGAGCTGCAAGCAAGATGCTTTGGGGCCCAACTCGCCCTTTGTTAAGAAGCCTGCACGTTGTGCCTTCCAGCTCTATGGCAATGTAGCACACTCAGAGCAGAAGTTCTACTTCAGCCAGAAAAGGCCTGCAAAGAAACGGCGTTTCACAGGCCTTTGTATCAGATGTTCCCTGTAAGCTGTAAGAGCAGTGTGCAGAGCGAGTTGTTTCTTAGCTTCCCAAAGAGCTGGAAGCAAGATGCATTGGGGCCCAACTCGCCCTTTGGAAAGGAGACTGCACGTTCTGCCTTTCAGCTCTAGGGCAATGTAGCTGCACCCAAAGCAGATGTTCTACTTCAGCCAGCTCAGGCCTGCAAAGAAACTGCGTATCACAGTCCTTTGTGAGAGATGTTCACAGTAGGCTGTAAGAGCACTGTGCAGAGCGAGCTGTTTCTTAGCTTCCCAAAGAGCTGGAAGCAAGATGCTTTGGGGCCCAACTCGCACTTTTTTAAGAAGCCTGCACACTGTGCCTTTCAGCTCTATGGCAGTGTAGCACACACAGAGCAGAAGTTCTACTTCAGAGAGAACAGGCCTGCAAAGAAACTGCGTTTCACATGCCTTTGTAAGAGATGTTCCCGGTAGGCTGTAAGAGCACTGTGTAGAGCGATTTGTTTCTTAGCTTCCGAAAGAGCTGGAAGCAACATGCTATGGGGCCCAACTCGGCCTTTGGAAAGGAGACTGCACAGTGTGCCTTTCAGCTCTAGGGCAATGTAGCACACTCAGAGCAGAAGATCTACTTCAGCCAGAGCAGGCCTCCAAAGAACCTGCGTTTCACAGGCCTTTGTAAGAGATGTTCCCGGTAGGCTGTAAGACCACTGTGCAGAGCGAGTTGTTTCCCAGCTTCCCAAAGATCTGCAAGCAAGATGCTTTGGGGCCCAAGTCGCCCTTTGTTAAGAAGCCGGCACGTTGTGGCTTTCAGCTCTAGGACAATGTAGCACACCCAGAGCAGAAGTTCTACTTCAGCCAGATCAGGCCTGCAAAGAAACCGCGTTTCACTGGCCTTTGTAGGAGATGTTCCCGGTAGGCTGTAAGAGCACTGTTGCGAGCGACTTGTTTCTTAGCTTCCCAAAGAGCTGAAAGCAAGATGATTTGGGGCCCAACTCGCCCTTTGGAAAGAAGACAGAACTTTGTGCCTTTAGGCTCTAGAGCAATGTGGCACACCCAGAGCAGAAATTCTACTTCAGCCAGATGAGGCCTGCAAAGAAACTGCGTTTCACAGGCCTTTGTAACAGATGTCCTGGTAGGCTGGAAGCAAGATGCATTGGGGCCGAACTCGCCGTTTGGAAAGAAGACTGCACATTGTGCCGTTCAGCTCTAGGGCAATGTAGCACACCCAGAGCAGAAGTTCTACTTCAACCATATCAGGCCTCCAAAGAAACTGCGTTTCACAGGCCTTTGTAAGGGATGGTCCCGGTAGGCTGTAAGAGCACTGTGCAGAGCGAGTTGTATCTTAGCTTCCCAAAGAGCTGGAAGCAAGATGCTTTGGGGCCCAACTCGCCCTTGGTTAAGAAGCCTGCACGTTGTGCCTTTCAGCTCTAGGGCAATGTGGCACCTCCAGAGCAGAGGTTCTACTTCAGCCAGATGAGGCCTGCAAAGAAACTGCGTTTCACAGACCTTTGTAAGAGATGTTCCCGGTAGGCTGTAGGAGCACTGTGCAGAGCGATTTGTTTCTTAGCTTCCCAAAGAGCTGGAAGCAAGATGATTTGGGGCCCAACTCGCCCTTTGGAAAGGATACAGCACGTTGTCCCTTTCAGCTCCAGTGCAATGTAGCACACCCAGAGCAGAAGTTCTACTTCAGCCAGATCACTCCTGCTAAGAAACTGCGTTTCACAGGCCTCTGTAACAGATGTCACGGTAGGCAGGAAGCAAGATGCTTTGGGGCTCAACTCGCCCTTTGGAAAGAAGACTGCACGTTGTGCCTTTCAGCTCTAGGGCAATGTGGCACACCCAGAGAAGAAGTTCTACTTCAGCCAGATCAGGACTGCAAAGAAACTGCGTTTCACAGGCTTTTGTGAGAGATGTTCCCGGTAGGCTGTAAGAGCACTGTGCAGAGCGAGTTGTTTCTTATCTTCCCAAAGAGCTGGAACCAAGATGCTTTGGGGCCCAACTCGCCCTTTGGAAAGGAGACTGCACGTTGTGCCTTTCAGCTCTAGGGCAATGTGGCACACCCAGAGCAGAAGTTCTACTTCGGCAAGATGAGGCCTTCAAAGAAAATGCGTTTCACAGGCCTTTGTAAGAGATGTTCCCGGTAGGCTGTAAGAGCTATGTGCAGAGCAAGTTGTTTCTTATCTTTCCAAAGAGCTGGAAGCAAGATGCTTTGGGGCCCAACTCGCCCTTTGGAAAGAAGCTGCACATTGTGCCTTTCAGCTCTAGGGCAGTGTAGCACACCCAGAGCAGAAGTTCTACTTCAGCCAGATCAGGCCTGCAAAGAAACTGCGTTTCACAGGCTTTTGTGAGAGATGTTCCCGGTAGGCTGTAAGAGCACTGTGCAGAGCGAGTTGTTTCTTAGCTTCCCAAAGAGCTGGAGACAAGATGCTTCGGGGCCCAAATCGCCCTTTGGAAAGAAGACAGCACTTTGTGCCTTGCAGCTCTAGGGCAAGGTAGCACACCCACAGCAGAAGTTCTACTTCAGCCAGATCAGGCCTGCAAAGAAACTGCGTTTCACAGGCCTCTGTAACAGATGTACCGCTAGGCAGGAAGCAAGATGCTTTGGGGCCCAACTCGCCCTTTGTAAAGAAGACTGCACGTTGTGCCTTTCAGCCCTAGGGCAATGTGGCACACCCAGAGCAGAAGTTCTACTTCAGCCAGAACAGGCCTGCAAAGGAACTGCGTTTCACATGCCTTTGTAAGAGATGTTCCCGGTAGGCTGTAAGAGCACTGTGCAGAGCGAGTTGTTATTTAGCTTCCGAAAGACATGAAAGCAAGATGCTTTGGGGCCCATCTCGACCTTTGGAAAGGAGACTGCACGTTGTGCCTTTCAGCTCTAGGGCAATGTGGCACACCCAGAGCAGAAGTTCTACTTCAGCCAGATCAGGCCTGCAAAGAAACTGAGTTTCACAGTCCTTTGTAAGACATGTTCCCCCTAGGCTGTAAGAGCACTGTGCAGAGCGAGTTGTTTCTTAGCTTCCCAAAGAGCTGAATGCAAGATGCTTTGGGGCACAACTCGTCCTTTGGAAAGAAGACAGAACTTTGTGCCTTGCAGCTCTAAGGTAAGGTAGCACACCCAGAGCAGAAGTTCTACTTCAGCCAGATCAGGCCTGCCAAGAAACTGCGTTTCACAGTCCTTTGTAAGACATGTTCCCCCTAGGCTGTAAGAGCACTGTGCAGAGCGAGTTGTTTCTTAGCTTCCCAAAGAGCTGCAAGCAAGATGCTTTGGGGACCAACTCGCCCTTTGGAAAGGAGACTGCACGTTGTGCCTTTCAGCCCTAGGGCAATGTGGCACACCCAGAGCAGAAGTTCTACTTCAGCCAGATCAGGCCTGCAAAGAAACTGAGTTTCACAGGCCTTTGTAAGAGTTGTTCCCGGTAGGCTGTAAGAACACTGTGCAGAGCGAGTTGTTTCCCAGCTTCCCAAAGATCTGCAAGCAAGATGCTTTGGGCCCCAGCTCACCTTTTGGAAAGGAGACTGCACGTTGTGCCTTTCAGTTCTAGGGCAATGTGGCACACCCAGAGCAGAAGTTCTACTCCAGCCACATGACGCCTGCAAAGAAACTGCATTTCACAGGCCTTTGTAACAGATGTCCCGGTAGGCTGGAAGCAAGATGCTTTGGGGCCCAACTCGCCTTTTGGAAAGAAGACTGCACATTGTGCCGTTCAGCTTAGGGCAATGTAGCACACCCAGAGCAGAAGTTCTACTTCAACCAGATCAGGCCTGCAAAGAAACTGTGTTTCACAGGTCTTTGTAAGGGATGTTCCCGGTAGGCTGTAAGAGCACTGTGCAGAGCGAGTTGTTTCCCAGCTTCCCAAAGATCTGCAAGCAAGATGCTTTGGATCCCAACTCACCTTTTGGAAAGGAGACTGCACGTTGTGCCTTTCAGCTCTAGGGCAATGTGGCACACCCAGAGCAGAAGTTCTACTTCCGCCAGGTGAGGCCTGCAAAGAAACTGCGTTTCACAGGCCTTTGTAAGGGATGTTCCCGGTAGGCTGTAAGAGCACTGTGCAGAGCGAGTTGTTTCTTAGCTTCCCAAAGAGCTGGAAGCAAGATGCTTTGGGGCCCAAATCGCCCTTTGGAAAGAAGACAGCACTTTGTGCCTTGCAGCTCTAGGGCAATGTATCACACCCAGAGCAGAAGTTCTACTTCAGCCAGATCAGGCCTGCAAAGAAACTGCATTTCACAGGCCTCTGTAACAGATGTCCCGCTAGGTAGGAAGCAAGATGCTTTGGGGCCCAACTCGCCCTTTGGAAAGAAGACTGCACGTTGTGCCTTTCAGCCCTAGTGCAATGTGGCACACCCAGAGCAGAAGTTCTACTTCAGCCAGATCAGGCCTGCAAGGAAACTGCGTTTCACTGGCCTTTGTAAGAGATGTTCCCGGTAGGCTGTAAGAACACTGTGCAGAGCGAGCTGTTTCTTAGCTTCCCAAAGAGCTCTAAGCAAATGCTTTGGGGCCCAACACGCCCTTTGTTAAGAAGCCTGCACGTTGTGCCTTTCAGCTCTATGGCCATGTAGCACACTCAGAGCAGAAGTTCTACTTCAGCCAGAACAGGCCTGCAAAGGAACTGCGTTTCACATGCCTTTGTAAGAGATGTTCCCGGTAGGCTGTAAGAGCACTGTGCAGAGCGAGTTGTTATTTAGCTTCCGAAAGAGATGGAAGCAAGATGCTTTGGGGCCGATCACGACCTTTGGAAAGGAGAGTGCACGTTGTGCCTTTCATCTCTAGGGCAATGTGGCACACCCAGAGCAGAAGTTGTACTTCAGCCCGATCAGGCCTGCAAAGAAACTGCGTTTCACAGGCCTTTGTAAGAGATGTTCCCGGTAGGCTGTAAGAGCACTGTGCAGAGCGAGTTGTTTCTTAGCTTACCAAAGAGCTGGAAACAAGATGCTCTGGGGCCCAACTCGGCATCTGTTAAGAAGCCTGCACGTTGTGCCTTTCAGCTCTAGGGCAATGTGGCACACCCAGAGCAGAAGTTCGACTTCAGCCAGGTGAGGCCTGCAAATAAACTGCGTTTCACAGGCCTTTGTAAGAGATCTTCCCGGTAGGCTGTAACAGAACTGTGCAGAGCGAGTTGTTTCTTAGCTTCCCAAAGAGCTGGAAGCAAGATGCTTTGGGGCCCAACTCGCCCTTTGTTAAGAAGCCTGCACGTTGTGCCTTTCAGCTCTAGGGCAATGTAGCTGCACCGAAAGCAGAAGTTCTACTTCAGCCAGGTCAGGCCTGCAAAGAAACTGCGTTTCACAGGCCTTTGTGAGAGATGTTCCCAGTAGGCTGTAAGAGCACTGTGCAGAACGAGCTGTTTCTTAGCTTCCCAAAGAGCTGGAAGCAAGATGCTTTGGGGCCCAACTCGCACTTTGTTAAGAAGCCTGCACGTTGTGCCTTTCAGCTCTATGGCAGTGTAGCACACACAGAGCAGAAGTTCTACTTCAGAGAGAACAGGCCTGCAAAGAAACTGCGTTTCACATGCCTTTGTAAGAGATGTTCCCGGTAGGCTGTAAGAGCACTGTGTAGAGCGATTTGTTTCTTAGCTTCCGAAAGAGCTGGAAGCAACATGCTATGGGGCCCAACTCGGCCTTTGGAAAGGAGACTGCACAGTGTGCCTTTCAGCTCTAGGGCAATGTAGCACACTCAGAGCAGAAGATCTACTTCAGCCAGAGCAGGCCTGCAAAGAACCTGCGTTTCACAGGCCTTTGTAAGAGATGTTCCCGGTAGGCTGTAAGACCACTGTGCAGAGCGAGTTGTTTCCCAGCTTCCCAAAGATCTGCAAGCAAGATGCTTTGGGGCCCAAGTCGCCCTTTGTTAAGAAGCCGGCACGTTGTGGCTTTCAGCTCTAGGACAATGTAGCACACCCAGAGCAGAAGTTCTACTTCAGCCAGATCAGGCCTGCAAAGAAACCGCGTTTCACTGGCCTTTGTAGGAGATGTTCCCGGTAGGCTGTAAGAGCACTGTTGCGAGCGACTTGTTTCTTAGGTTCCCAAAGAGCTGAAAGCAAGATGATTTGGGGCCCAACTCGCCCTTTGGAAAGAAGACAGAACTTTGTGCCTTTAGGCTCTAGAGCAATGTTGCACACCCAGAGCAGAAGTTCTACTTCAGCCAGATGAGGCCTGCAAAGAAACTGCGTTTCACAGGCCTTTGTAACAGATGTCCTGGTAGGCTGGAAGCAAGATGCTTTGGGGCCCAACTCGCCGTTTGGAAAGAAGACTGCACATTGTGCCGTTCAGCTCTAGGGCAATGTAGCACACCCAGAGGAGAAGTTCTACTTCAACAAGATCAGGCCTGCAAAGAAACTGCGTTTCACAGGCCTTTGTAAGGGATGGTCCTGGTAGGCTGTAAGAGCACTGTGCAGAGCGAGTTGTACCTTAGCTTCCCAAAGAGCTGGAAGCAAGATGCTTTGGGGCCCAACTCGCCCTTGGTTAAGAAGCCTGCACGTTGTGCCTTTCAGCTCTAGGGCAATGTGGCACCTCCAGAGCAGAGGTTCTACTTCAGCCAGATGAGGCCTGCAAAGAAACTGCGTTTCACAGGCCTTTGTAAGAGATGTTCCCGGTAGGCTGTAGGAGCACTGTGCAGAGCGATTTGTTTCTTAGCTTCCCAAAGAGCTGGAAGCAAGATGATTTGGGGCCCAACTCGCCCTTTGGAAAGGATACAGCACGTTGTCCCTTTCAGCTCCAGTGCAATGTAGCACACCCAGAGCAGAAGTTCTACTTCAGCCAGATCACTCCTGCTAAGAAACTGCGTTTCACAGGCCTTTGTAACAGATGTCCCGGTAGGCAGGAAGCAAGATGCTTTGGGGCCCAACTCGCCCTTTGGAAAGAAGACAGAACTTTGTGCCTTGCAGCTCGAAGGCAAGGTAGCACACCCAGAGCAGAAGTTCTACTTCAGCCAGATCAGGCCTGCACAGAAACTGTGTTTCACAGGCCTCTGTAAGAGAAGTTCCCGGTAGGCTGTAAGAGCACTGTGCAGAGTAAGTTGTTTCTTTGCTTCCCAAAGAGCTGGAAGCAAGATGCATTGGGGCCAACTCGCCGTTTGTTAAGAAGCCTGAACGTTGTGACTTTCAGCTCTAGGGGATTTTAGCACACTCAGAGCAGAAATTCCACTTCAGCCAGCTCAGGCCTTTAAATAAACTGCGTTTCACAGGCCTTTGTAGCAGATGTCACGGTTGGCTGGAAGCAAGAGGCTTTGGGGCCCAACTCGCCCTTTGTTAAGAAGCCTGCACGTTGTGCCTTTCAGCTCCAGGGCAATGTGGCACACCCAGAGCAGACGTTCTCCTTCAGCCAGATGAGACTTGCAAGGAACTGCATTTCACAGGCCTTTGTAAGAGATGTTCCTGGTAGGCTGTAAGAGCACTGTTCAGGGCGAGTTGTTTCTTAGCTTCCCAAAGAGCTGGAAGCAAGATGCTTTTGGGCTCAACTCGCCCTTTGGAAAGGAGACTGCACGTTGTGCCTTTCAGCTCTAGGGCAATGTAGCACACCCAGAGCAGAAGTTCTACTTCAGCCAGATCAGGCCTGCAAAGATACTGCGTTTCAAAGGCCTTTTTAAGAGATGTTCCCGGTAGACTGTGAGAGAACTGTGCTGAGCGAGTTGTTTGTTAGCTTCCCAAGAGCTAGAAGCAAGATGCTTTGGGGCGCAAATCGCCCTTTGGAAAGAAGACAGCACTTTGTGCCTTGCAGCTCTAAGGCAATGTATGACACCCAGAGCAGAAGTTCTACATCAGACAGATCAGGCCTGCAAAGAAAGTGCGTTTCACAGACCTTTGTAACAGATGTCCCGGTAGGCAGGAAGCAAGATGCTTTGGGTCCCATCTCGCCCTTTGGAAAGTACACTGCACGTTGTGCCTTTCAGCTCTAGGGCAATGTAGCACACCCAGAGGAGAAGTTCTACTTCAGCCAGATCAGGCCTGCAAGGAAACTGCGTTTCACAGGCCTTTGTAAGAGATGTTTCCGGTAGGCTGTAAGAGCACTGTGCAGAGCGAGTTGTTTCTTAGCTTCCCAAAGAGCTGGAAGCAAGATGCATTGGGGCCCAACTCGCCGTTTGTTAAGAAGCCTGAACCTTGTGCCTTTCAGCTCTAGGGGATTGTAGCACACTCAGAGCAGAAAATCTACTTCAGCCAGATCAGGCCTGATAACAAACTGCGTTTCACAGGCTGTTGTAGCTGATGTTCCGGTTGGCTGGAAGCAAGATGCTTTGGGGCCCAACTCGTCCTTTGGAAACAAGACTGCACGTTGTGCCTTCCAGCTCTAGGGCAATGTGGCACACCAAGAGCAGAAGTTCTACTTCAGCCAGATCAGGCTGCAAAGAAACTGCGTTTCACAGGCCTTTGTAAGAGATGTTCCCCGTAGGCTGTAAGAGCACTGTCCAGAGTGAGCTGTTTCTTAGCTTCCCAAAGAGCTGGAACCAAGATGCTTTGGGGCCCAACTCGCCCTTTGGAAAGGAGACTGCACGTTGTGCCTTTCAGCTCTAGGGCAATGTGGCACACCCAGAGCATAAGTTCTACTTCGGCAAGATGAGGCCTTCAAAGAAAATGCGTTTCACAGGCCTTTGTAAGAGATGTTCCCGGTAGGCGGTAAGAGCTATGTGCAGAGCGAGTTGTTTCTTAGCTTCCCAAAGAGCTGGGAGCAAGATGCTTTGGCGCCCAACTCGCCCTTTGGAAAGAAGCTGCACATTGTGCCTTGCAGCTCTAGGGCAATGTATGACACGCAGAGCAGAAGATCCACTTCAGCAAGATCAGGCCTGCAAAGAAACTGCGTTTCACAGCCCATTGTAACTGATGTCCCTGTAGGCAGGAAGCAAGATGCTTTGGGGCCCATCTCGCCCTTTGGAAAGAACACTTCACGTTGTGCCTTTCAGCTCTAGGGCAATGTAGCACACCCAGAGCAGAAGTTCGTATTCAGCCAGATCAGGCCTGCAAAGAAACTGCGTTTCACAGGCCTTTGTAAGAGATGTTCCTGGTAGGCTGTAAGAGCACTGTGCAAAGCGAGTTGTTTCTTAGATTCCCAATGAGCTGGAACCAAGATTATTTGGGGCCCAACTCGCCCTTTGGAAAGAGGACTGCACGTTGTGCCTTTCAGCTCTAGGGCAATGTGGCACACCCAGAGCAGAAGTTCTACTTCAGCCAGATCAGGCCTGCAAAGAAACTGCGTTTCACAGGCCTTTGTAAGAGATATTCCCGGTAGGCTGTAAGAGCACTGTGCAGAGCGAGTTGTTTCTTAGCTTCCCAAAGATCTGGAAGCAAGATGCTTTGGGGCCGATCACGACCTTTGGAAAGGAGAGTGCACGTTGTGCCTTTCATCTCTAGGGCAATGTGGCACACCCAGAGCAGAAGTTCTACTTCAGCCCGATCAGGCCTGCAAAGAAACTGCGTTTCACAGGTCTTTGTAAGAGATGTTCCCGGTAGGCTGTAAGAGCACTGTGCAGAGCGAGTTGTTTCTTAGCTTACCAAAGAGCTGGAAGCAAGATGCTCTGGGGCCCAACTCGGCATCTGTTAAGAAGCCTGCACGTTGTGCCTTTCAGCTCTAGGGCAATGTGGCACACCCAGAGCAGAAGTTCGACTTCAGCCAGGTGAGGCCTGCAAATAAACTGCGTTTCACAGGCCTTTGTAAGAGATCTTCCCGGTAGGCTGTAACAGAACTGTGCAGAGCGAGTTGTTTCTTAGCTTCCCAAAGAGCTGGAAGCAAGATGCTTTGGGGCCCAACTCGCCCTTTGTTAAGAAGCCTGCACGTTGTGCCTTTCAGCTCTAGGGCAATGTGGCACACCCAGAGCAGAAGTTCTACTTCAGCTAGATGAGGCCTGCAAAGAAAGTGCGTTTCACAGGCCTTTGTAAGAGATGTTACCGGTAGGCTGTCAGAGCACTGTGCAGAGCGAGTTGTTTCTTAGCTTCCCAAAGAGCTGCAAGCAAGATGCTTTGGGGACCAGCTCGACCTTTGGAAAGGAGACTGCACGTTGTGCCTTTCAGCCCTAGGGCAATGTGGCTCACACAGAGCAGAAGTTCTACTTCAGCCAGATCAGGCCTGCAAAGAAACTGAGTTTCACAGGCCTTTGTAAGAGTTGTTCCTGGTAGGCTGTAAGAACACTGTGCAGAGCGAGTTGTTTCATAACTTCCCAAAGAGCTGCAAGCAAGATGCTTTGGGGCCCAACTCGCCCTTTGTTAAGAAGCCTGCACGTTGTGCCTTTCAGCTCTAGGGCAATGTAGCTGCACCGAAAGCAGAAGTTCTACTTCAGCCAGGTCAGGCCTGCAAAGAAACTGCGTTTCACAGGCCTTTGTGAGAGATGTTCCCAGTAGGCTGTAAGAGCACTGTGCAGAACGAGCTGTTTCTTAGCTTCCCAAAGAGCTGGAAGCAAGATGCTTTGGGGCCCAACTCGCACTTTGTTAAGAAGCCTGCACGTTGTGCCTTTCAGCTCTATGGCAGTGTAGCACACACAGAGCAGAAGTTCTACTTCAGAGAGAACAGGCCTGCAAAGAAACTGCGTTTCACATGCCTTTGTAAGAGATGTTCCCGGTAGGCTGTAAGAGCACTGTGTAGAGCGATTTGTTTCTTAGCTTCCGAAAGAGCTGGAAGCAACATGCTATGGGGCCCAACTCGGCCTTTGGAAAGGAGACTGCACAGTGTGCCTTTCAGCTCTAGGGCAATGTAGCACACTCAGAGCAGAAGATCTACTTCAGCCAGAGCAGGCCTGCAAAGAACCTGCGTTTCACAGGCCTTTGTAAGAGATGTTCCCGGTAGGCTGTAAGACCACTGTGCAGAGCGAGTTGTTTCCCAGCTTCCCAAAGATCTGCAAGCAAGATGCTTTGGGGCCCAAGTCGCCCTTTGTTAAGAAGCCGGCACGTTGTGGCTTTCAGCTCTAGGACAATGTAGCACACCCAGAGCAGAAGTTCTACTTCAGCCAGATCAGGCCTGCAAAGAAACCGCGTTTCACTGGCCTTTGTAGGAGATGTTCCCGGTAGGCTGTAAGAGCACTGTTGCGAGCGACTTGTTTCTTAGCTTCCCAAAGAGCTGAAAGCAAGATGATTTGGGGCCCAACTCGCCCTTTGGAAAGAAGTCAGAACTTTGTGCCTTTAGGCTCTAGAGCAATGTTGCACACCCAGAGCAGAAGTTCTACTTCAGCCAGATGAGGCCTGCAAAGAAACTGCGTTTCACAGGCCTTTGTAACAGATGTCCTGGTAGGCTGGAAGCAAGATGCTTTGGGGCCCAACTCGCCGTTTGGAAAGAAGACTGCACATTGTGCCGTTCAGCTCTAGGGCAATGTAGCACACCCAGAGGAGAAGTTCTACTTCAACAAGATCAGGCCTGCAAAGAAACTGCGTTTCACAGGCCTTTGTAAGGGATGGTCCTGGTAGGCTGTAAGAGCACTGTGCAGAGCGAGTTGTATCTTAGCTTCCCAAAGAGCTGGAAGCAAGATGCTTTGGGGCCCAACTCGCCCTTGGTTAAGAAGCCTGCACGTTGTGCCTTTCAGCTCTAGGGCAATGTGGCACCTCCAGAGCAGAGGTTCTACTTCAGCCAGATGAGGCCTGCAAAGAAACTGCGTTTCACAGGCCTTTGTAAGAGATGTTCCCGGTAGGCTGTAGGAGCACTGTGCAGAGCGATTTGTTTCTTAGCTTCCCAAAGAGCTGGAAGCAAGATGATTTGGGGCCCAACTCGCCCTTTGGAAAGGATACAGCACGTTGTCCCTTTCAGCTCCAGTGCAATGTAGCACACCCAGAGCAGAAGTTCTACTTCAGCCAGATCACTCCTGCTAAGAAACTGCGTTTCACAGGCCTCTGTAACAGATGTCACGGTAGGCAGGAAGCAAGATGCTTTGGGGCCCAACTCGCCCTTTGGAAAGAAGACAGAACTTTGTGCCTTGCAGCTCTAAGGCAAGGTAGCACACCCAGAGCAGAAGTTCTACTTCAGCCAGATCAGGCCTACACAGAATCTGTGTTTCACAGGCCTCTGTAAGAGAAGTTCCCGGTAGGCTGTAAGAGCACTGTGCAGAGTAAGTTGTTTCTTTGCTTCCCAAAGAGCTGGAAGCAAGATGCATTGGGGCCAACTCGCCGTTTGTTAAGAAGCCTGAACGTTGTGACTTTCAGCTCTAGGGGATTTTAGCACACTCAGAGCAGAAATTCCACTTCAGCCAGCTCAGGCCTTTAAATAAACTGCGTTTCACAGGCCTTTGTAGCAGATGTCACGGTTGGCTGGAAGCAAGAGGCTTTGGGGCCCAACTCGCCCTTTGTTAAGAAGCCTGCACGTTGTGCCTTTCAGCTCCAGGGCAATGTGGCACACCCAGAGCAGACGTTCTCCTTCAGCCAGATGAGACTTGCAAGGAACTGCATTTCACAGGCCTTTGTAAGAGATGTTCCTGGTAGGCTGTAAGAGCACTGTTCAGGGCGAGTTGTTTCTTAGCTTCCCAAAGAGCTGGAAGCAAGATGCTTTTGGGCTCAACTCGCCCTTTGGAAAGGAGACTGCACGTTGTGCCTTGCAGCTCTAAGGCAATGTATGACACCCAGAGCAGAAGTTCTACATCAGACAGATCAGGCCTGCAAAGAAAGTGCGTTTCACAGACCTTTGTAACAGATGTCCCGGTAGGCAGGAAGCAAGATGCTTTGGGTCCCATCTCGCCCTTTGGAAAGTACACTGCACGTTGTGCCTTTCAGCTCTAGGGCAATGTAGCACACCCAGAGGAGAAGTTCTACTTCAGCCAGATCAGGCCTGCAAGGAAACTGCGTTTCACAGGCCTTTGTAAGAGATGTTTCCGGTAGGCTGTAAGAGCACTGTGCAGAGCGAGTTGTTTCTTAGCTTCCCAAAGAGCTGGAAGCAAGATGCATTGGGGCCCAACTCGCCGTTTGTTAAGAAGCCTGAACCTTGTGCCTTTCAGCTCTAGGGGATTGTAGCACACTCAGAGCAGAAAATCTACTTCAGCCAGATCAGGCCTGAAAACAAACTGCGTTTCACAGGCTGTTGTAGCTGATGTTCCGGTTGGCTGGAAGCAAGATGCTTTGGGGCCCAACTCGTCCTTTGGAAACAAGACTGCACGTTGTGCCTTCCAGCTCTAGGGCAATGTGGCACACCAAGAGCAGAAGTTCTACTTCAGCCAGATCAGGCTGCAAAGAAACTGCGTTTCACAGGCCTTTGTAAGAGATGTTCCCCGTAGGCTGTAAGAGCACTGTCCAGAGTGAGCTGTTTCTTAGCTTCCCAAAGAGCTGGAAGCAAGATGCTTTGGGACACAACATGCCCTTTGGAAAGGAGACTGCATGTGGTGCCTTTCAGCTCTAGGGCAATGTGGCACACCCAGAGCTGAAGTTCTACTTCAGCCGGATGAGGCCTGCAAGGAAACTGCGTTTCACAAGCCTTTGTAAGAGATGCTCCCGGTAGGCTGTAAGAGCACAGTGCAGAGCGAGTTGTTTCTTACCTTCCCAAAGAGCTGGAAGCAAGATGCTCTGGGGCCCAACTCGCCCTTTGGAAAGAAGCCTGCACGTTGTGCCTTTCAGCTCTATGGCAATGTGGCACACCCAGAGCAGAAGTTCTACTTCAGCCAGAGCAGGCCTGCAAGGAAACTGCGTTTCACAGGCCGTTGTAAGAGATGTTCCCGGTAGACTGTGAGAGCACTGTGCAGAGCGAGTTGTTTCTTAGCTTCCCAAGAGCTGGAAGCAAGATGCTTTTGGGCCGAAATCGCCCTTTGGAAAGAAGACAGCACTTTGTGCCTTGCAGCTCTAGGGCAATGTAGGACACGTAGAGCAGAAGATGTACTTCAGCCAGATGAGGCCTGCAAAGAAACTGCGTTTCACAGTTCTTTGTAACAGATGTCCCTGTAGGCAGGAAGCAACATGCTTTGGGGCCCATCTCGCCCTTTGGAAAGAAGACTCCACGTTGTGCCTTTCAGCTCTAGGGCAATGTAGCACACCCAGAGCAGAAGTTCTACTTCAGCCAGATCAGGCCTGCAAAGAAACTGCGTTTGACAGGCATTTTTAAGACATGTTCCTGGTAGGCTGTAAGAGCACTGTGCAGAGCCAGTTGTTTCTTAGCTTCCAAGAGCTGGAAGCAAGATGCTTTGAGGTCCAACTCGCCCTTTGGAAAGGAGACAGCACATTGTCCCTTTCAGCTCTAGGGCAATGTAGCACACCCAGAGCAGAAGTTCTACTTCAGCCAGATCAGGCCTGCAAAGAAACTGCGTTTCACAGGCCTTTGTAAGAGATGTTCCCGGTAGGCTGTAAGAGCTGTGTGCAGAGTAAGTTGTTTCTTAGCTTCCCAAAGAGCTGGAAGCAAGATGCATTGGGGCCAACTCGCCGTTTGTTAAGAAGCCTGAACGTTGTGACTTTCAGCTCTAGGGGATTGTAGCACACTCAGAGCAGAAATTCTACTTCAGCCAGCTCAGGCCTGGAAATAAACTGCGTTTCACAGGCCTTTGTAGCAGATGTCACGGTTGGCTGGAAGCAAGATGCTTTGGGGCCCAACTCGCCCTTTGGAAAGAAGCTGCACATTGTGCCTTGCAGCTCTAGGGCAATGTATGATACGCAGAGCAGAAGTTCCACTTCAGCAAGATCAGGCCTGCAAAGAAACTGCGTTTCAAAGCCCTTTGTAACTGATGTCCCTGTAGGCAGGAAGCAAGATGCTTTGGGGCCCATCTCGCCCTTTGGAAAGAACACTGCACGTTGTGCCTTTCAGCTCTAGGGCAATGTAGCACACCCAGAGCAGAAGTTCGTATTCAGCCAGATCAGGCCTGCAAAGAAACTGAGTTTCACAGGCCTTTGTAAGAGATGTTCCTGGTAGGCTGTAAGAGCACTGTGCAGAGCGAGTTGTTTCTTAGCTTCCCAATGAGCTGGAACCAAGATGCTTTGGGGCCCAACTCGCCCTTTTTAAAGGAGACTGCACGTTGTGCCTTTCAGCTCTAGAGCAATGTGGCACACCCAGAGCAGAAGTTCTACTTCAGCCAGATCAGGCCTGCAAAGAAACTGCGTTTCACAGGCCTTTGTAAGAGATGTTCCCGGTAGGCTGTAAGAGCTATGTGCAGAGTAAGTTGTTTCTTAGCTTCCCAAAGAGCTGGAAGCAAGATGCTTTGGGGCCCAACTCGCCCTTTGGAAAGAAGCTGCACATTGTGCCTTTCATCTCTAGGGCAATTTTGCACACCCAGAGCAGAAGTTCTACTTCACCCAGATCAGGCCTGCAAAGAAACTGCGTTTCACAGGCCTTTGTAAGAGAGGTTCCAGGTAGGCTGTAAGAGGTCTGTGGAGAGCAAGTTGTTTCTTAGCTTTCCAAAGGCTGGAGGCAAGATGCTTTGGAGCCAAAGTCGCCCTTTGTTAAGAAGCCTGCACGTTGTGCCTTTCAGCTCTAGGGCAATGTGGCACACCCAGAGCAGACGTTCTCCTTCAGCCAGATGAGACCTGCAAAGAACTGCATTTCACAGGCCTTTGTAAGAGATGTTCCTGGTAGGCTGTAAGAGCACTGTTCAGGGCGAGTTGTTTCTTAGCTTCCCAAAGAGCTGGAAGCAAGATGCTTTTGGGCTCAACTCGCCCTTTGGAAAGAAGACTGCACGTTGTGCCTTTCAGCTCTAGGGCAATGTAGCACACTCAGAGCAGAAGTTCTACTTCAGCCAGATCAGGCCTGAAGAGATACTGCGTTTCAAAGGCCTTTTTAAGAGATGTTCCCGGTAGACTGTGAGAGAACTGTGCTGAGCGAGTTGTTTCTTAGCTTCCCAAGAGCTGGAAGCAAGATGCTTTGGGGCCCAAATCGCCCTTTGGAAAGAAGACAGCACTTTGTGCCTTGCAGCTCTAGGGCAATGTAGGACACCCAGAGCAGAAGTTCAACTTCACCCAGATCAGGCCTGCAAAGAAAGTGCGTTTCACAGCCCTTTGTGACAGATGTCCCGGTAGGCAGGAAGCAAGATGCTTTGGGGCTCAACTCGCCCTTTGGAAAGAAGACTGCACGTTGCGCCTTTCAGCTCTAGGGCAATGTGGCACACCCAGAGAAGAAGTTCTACTTCAGCCAGATCAGGACTGCAAAGAAACTGCGTTTCACAGGCTTTTGTGAGAGATGTTCCCGGTAGGCTGTAAGAGCACTGTGCAGAGCGAGTTGTTTCTTATCTTCCCAAAGAGCTGGAACCAAGATGCTTTGGGGCCCAACTCGCCCTTTGGAAAGGAGACTGCACGTTGTGCCTTTCAGCTCTAGGGCAATGTGGCACACCCAGAGCATAAGTTCTACTTCGGCAAGATGAGGCCTTCAAAGAAAATGCGTTTCACAGGCCTTTGTAAGAGATGTTCCCGGTAGGCGGTAAGAGCTATGTGCAGAGCGAGTTGTTTCTTAGCTTCCCAAAGAGCTGGGAGCAAGATGCTTTGGCGCCCAACTCGCCCTTTGGAAAGAAGCTGCACATTGTGCCTTGCAGCTCTAGGGCAATGTATGACACGCAGAGCAGAAGATCCACTTCAGCAAGATCAGGCCTGCAAAGAAACTGCGTTTCACAGCCCATTGTAACTGATGTCCCTGTAGGCAGGAAGCAAGATGCTTTGGGGCCCATCTCGCCCTTTGGAAAGAACACTTCACGTTGTGCCTTTCAGCTCTAGGGCAATGTAGCACACCCAGAGCAGAAGTTCGTATTCAGCCAGATCAGGCCTGCAAAGAAACTGCGTTTCACAGGCCTTTGTAAGAGATGTTCCTGGTAGGCTGTAAGAGCACTGTGCAAAGCGAGTTGTTTCTTAGATTCCCAATGAGCTGGAACCAAGATTATTTGGGGCCCAACTCGCCCTTTGGAAAGAGGACTGCACGTTGTGCCTTTCAGCTCTAGGGCAATGTGGCACACCCAGAGCAGAAGTTCTACTTCAGCCAGATCAGGCCTGCAAAGAAACTGCGTTTCACAGGCCTTTGTAAGAGATATTCCCGGTAGGCTGTAAGAGCACTGTGCAGAGCGAGTTGTTTCTTAGCTTCCCAAAGATCTGGAAGCAAGATGCTTTAGGGCCGATCACGACCTTTGGAAAGGAGAGTGCACGTTGTGCCTTTCATCTCTAGGGCAATGTGGCACACCCAGAGCAGAAGTTCTACTTCAGCCCGATCAGGCCTGCAAAGAAACTGCGTTTCACAGGTCTTTGTAAGAGATGTTCCCGGTAGGCTGTAAGAGCACTGTGCAGAGCGAGTTGTTTCTTAGCTTACCAAAGAGCTGGAAGCAAGATGCCCTGGGGCCCAACTCGGCATCTGTTAAGAAGCCTGCACGTTGTGCCTTTCAGCTCTAGGGCAATGTGGCACACCCAGAGCAGAAGTTCGACTTCAGCCAGGTGAGGCCTGCAAATAAACTGCGTTTCACAGGCCTTTGTAAGAGATCTTCCCGGTAGGCTGTAACAGAACTGTGCAGAGCGAGTTGTTTCTTAGCTTCCCAAAGAGCTGGAAGCAAGATGCTTTGGGGCCCAACTCGCCCTTTGTTAAGAAGCCTGCACGTTGTGCCTTTCAGCTCTAGGGCAATGTGGCACACCCAGAGCAGAAGTTCTACTTCAGCTAGATGAGGCCTGCAAAGAAAGTGCGTTTCACAGGCCTTTGTAAGAGATGTTACCGGTAGGCTGTCAGAGCACTGTGCAGAGCGAGTTGTTTCTTAGCTTCCCAAAGAGCTGCAAGCAAGATGCTTTGGGGACCAGCTCGACCTTTGGAAAGGAGACTGCACGTTGTGCCTTTCAGCCCTAGGGCAATGTGGCTCACACAGAGCAGAAGTTCTACTTCAGCCAGATCAGGCCTGCAAAGAAACTGAGTTTCACAGGCCTTTGTAAGAGTTGTTCCTGGTAGGCTGTAAGAACACTGTGCAGAGCGAGTTGTTTCATAACTTCCCAAAGAGCTGCAAGCAAGATGCTTTGGGGCCCAACTCGCCCTTTGTTAAGAAGCCTGCACGTTGTGCCTTTCAGCTCTAGGGCAATGTAGCTGCACCGAAAGCAGAAGTTCTACTTCAGCCAGGTCAGGCCTGCAAAGAAACTGCGTTTCACAGGCCTTTGTGAGAGATGTTCCCAGTAGGCTGTAAGAGCACTGTGCAGAACGAGCTGTTTCTTAGCTTCCCAAAGAGCTGGAAGCAAGATGCTTTG
The DNA here is from genome assembly GCF_041296265.1 of Equus caballus. Classification (NCBI taxonomy): domain Eukaryota; kingdom Metazoa; phylum Chordata; class Mammalia; order Perissodactyla; family Equidae; genus Equus; species Equus caballus. The sequence continues at coordinate 19,703,358 of NC_091695.1, forward strand.
GGGCCCAACTCGCACTTTGTTAAGAAGCCTGCACGTTGTGCCTTTCAGCTCTATGGCAGTGTAGCACACACAGAGCAGAGGTTCTACTTCAGAGAGAACAGGCCTGCAAAGAAACTGCGTTTCACATGCCTTTGTAAGAGATGTTCCCGGTAGGCTGTAAGAGCACTGTGTAGAGCGATTTGTTTCTTAGCTTCCGAAAGAGCTGGAAGCAACATGCTATGGGGCCCAACTCGGCCTTTGGAAAGGAGACTGCACAGTGTGCCTTTCAGCTCTAGGGCAATGTAGCACACTCAGAGCAGAAGATCTACTTCAGCCAGAGCAGGCCTGCAAAGAACCTGCGTTTCACAGGCCTTTGTAAGAGATGTTCCCGGTAGGCTGTAAGACCACTGTGCAGAGCGAGTTGTTTCCCAGCTTCCCAAAGATCTGCAAGCAAGATGCTTTGGGGCCCAAGTCGCCCTTTGTTAAGAAGCCGGCACGTTGTGGCTTTCAGCTCTAGGACAATGTAGCACACCCAGAGCAGAAGTTCTACTTCAGCCAGATCAGGCCTGCAAAGAAACCGCGTTTCACTGGCCTTTGTAGGAGATGTTCCCGGTAGGCTGTAAGAGCACTGTTGCGAGCGACTTGTTTCTTAGCTTCCCAAAGAGCTGAAAGCAAGATGATTTGGGGCCCAACTCGCCCTTTGGAAAGAAGTCAGAACTTTGTGCCTTTAGGCTCTAGAGCAATGTTGCACACCCAGAGCAGAAGTTCTACTTCAGCCAGATGAGGCCTGCAAAGAAACTGCGTTTCACAGGCCTTTGTAACAGATGTCCTGGTAGGCTGGAAGCAAGATGCTTTGGGGCCCAACTCGCCGTTTGGAAAGAAGACTGCACATTGTGCCGTTCAGCTCTAGGGCAATGTAGCACACCCAGAGGAGAAGTTCTACTTCAACAAGATCAGGCCTGCAAAGAAACTGCGTTTCACAGGCCTTTGTAAGGGATGGTCCTGGTAGGCTGTAAGAGCACTGTGCAGAGCGAGTTGTACCTTAGCTTCCCAAAGAGCTGGAAGCAAGATGCTTTGGGGCCCAACTCGCCCTTGGTTAAGAAGCCTGCACGTTGTGCCTTTCAGCTCTAGGGCAATGTGGCACCTCCAGAGCAGAGGTTCTACTTCAGCCAGATGAGGCCTGCAAAGAAACTGCGTTTCACAGGCCTTTGTAAGAGATGTTCCCGGTAGGCTGTAGGAGCACTGTGCAGAGCGATTTGTTTCTTAGCTTCCCAAAGAGCTGGAAGCAAGATGATTTGGGGCCCAACTCGCCCTTTGGAAAGGATACAGCACGTTGTCCCTTTCAGCTCCAGTGCAATGTAGCACACCCAGAGCAGAAGTTCTACTTCAGCCAGATCACTCCTGCTAAGAAACTGCGTTTCACAGGCCTCTGTAACAGATGTCACGGTAGGCAGGAAGCAAGATGCTTTGGGGCCCAACTCGCCCTTTGGAAAGAAGACAGAACTTTGTGCCTTGCAGCTCTAAGGCAAGGTAGCACACCCAGAGCAGAAGTTCTACTTCAGCCAGATCAGGCCTACACAGAATCTGTGTTTCACAGGCCTCTGTAAGAGAAGTTCCCGGTAGGCTGTAAGAGCACTGTGCAGAGTAAGTTGTTTCTTTGCTTCCCAAAGAGCTGGAAGCAAGATGCATTGGGGCCAACTCGCCGTTTGTTAAGAAGCCTGAACGTTGTGACTTTCAGCTCTAGGGGATTTTAGCACACTCAGAGCAGAAATTCCACTTCAGCCAGCTCAGGCCTTTAAATAAACTGCGTTTCACAGGCCTTTGTAGCAGATGTCACGGTTGGCTGGAAGCAAGAGGCTTTGGGGCCCAACTCGCCCTTTGTTAAGAAGCCTGCACGTTGTGCCTTTCAGCTCCAGGGCAATGTGGCACACCCAGAGCAGACGTTCTCCTTCAGCCAGATGAGACTTGCAAGGAACTGCATTTCACAGGCCTTTGTAAGAGATGTTCCTGGTAGGCTGTAAGAGCACTGTTCAGGGCGAGTTGTTTCTTAGCTTCCCAAAGAGCTGGAAGCAAGATGCTTTTGGGCTCAACTCGCCCTTTGGGAAGGAGACTGCACGTTGTGCCTTGCAGCTCTAAGGCAATGTATGACACCCAGAGCAGAAGTTCTACATCAGACAGATCAGGCCTGCAAAGAAAGTGCGTTTCACAGACCTTTGTAACAGATGTCCCGGTAGGCAGGAAGCAAGATGCTTTGGGTCCCATCTCGCCCTTTGGAAAGTACACTGCACGTTGTGCCTTTCAGCTCTAGGGCAATGTAGCACACCCAGAGGAGATGTTCTACTTCAGCCAGATCAGGCCTGCAAGGAAACTGCGTTTCACAGGCCTTTGTAAGAGATGTTTCCGGTAGGCTGTAAGAGCACTGTGCAGAGCGAGTTGTTTCTTAGCTTCCCAAAGAGCTGGAAGCAAGATGCATTGGGGCCCAACTCGCCGTTTGTTAAGAAGCCTGAACCTTGTGCCTTTCAGCTCTAGGGGATTGTAGCACACTCAGAGCAGAAAATCTACTTCAGCCAGATCAGGCCTGAAAACAAACTGCGTTTCACAGGCTGTTGTAGCTGATGTTCCGGTTGGCTGGAAGCAAGATGCTTTGGGGCCCAACTCGTCCTTTGGAAACAAGACTGCACGTTGTGCCTTCCAGCTCTAGGGCAATGTGGCACACCAAGAGCAGAAGTTCTACTTCAGCCAGATCAGGCTGCAAAGAAACTGCGTTTCACAGGCCTTTGTAAGAGATGTTCCCGGTAGGCTGTAAGAGCACTGTGCAGAGCGAGTTGTTTCTGATCTTCCCAAAGAGCTGGAACCAAGATGCTTTGGGGCCCAACTCGCCCTTTGGAAAGGAGACTGCACGTTGTGCCTTTCAGCTCTAGGGCAATGTGGCACACCCAGAGCAGAAGTTCTACTTCGGCAAGATGAGGCCTTCAAAGAAAATGCGTTTCACAGGCCTTTGTAAGAGATGTTCCCGGTAGGCGGTAAGAGCTATGTGCAGAGCGAGTTGTTTCTTAGCTTCCCAAAGAGCTGGGAGCAAGATGCTTTGGGGCCCAACTCGCCCTTTGGAAAGAAGCTGCACATTGTGCCTTGCAGCTCTAGGGCAATGTATGACACGCAGAGCAGAAGATCCACTTCAGCAAGATCAGGCCTGCAAAGAAACTGCGTTTCACAGCCCATTGTAACTGATGTCCCTGTAGGCAGGAAGCAAGATGCTTTGGGGCCCATCTCGCCCTTTGGAAAGAACACTTCACGTTGTGCCTTTCAGCTCTAGGGCAATGTAGCACACCCAGAGCAGAAGTTCGTATTCAGCCAGATCAGGCCTGCAAAGAAACTGCGTTTCACAGGCCTTTGTAAGAGATGTTCCTGGTAGGCTGTAAGAGCACTGTGCAAAGCGAGTTGTTTCTTAGATTCCCAATGAGCTGGAACCAAGATTATTTGGGGCCCAACTCGCCCTTTGGAAAGAGGACTGCACGTTGTGCCTTTCAGCTCTAGGGCAATGTGGCACACCCAGAGCAGAAGTTCTACTTCAGCCAGATCAGGCCTGCAAAGAAACTGCGTTTCACAGGCCTTTGTAAGAGATGTTCCCGGTAGGCTGTAAGAGCACTGTGCAGAGTAAGTTGTTTCTTAGCTTCCCAAAGAGCTGGAAGCAAGATGCTTTGGGGCCCAACTCGCCCTTTGGAAAGAAGATGCACATTGTGCCTTTCATCTCTAGGGCAATGTTGCACACCCAGAGCAGAAGTTCTACTTCACCCAGATCAGGCCTGCAAAGAAACTGCGTTTCACAGGCCTTTGTAAGAGAGGTTCCAGGTAGGCTGTAAGAGGTCTGTGGAGAGCAAGTTGTTTCTTAGCTTTCCAAAGGCTGGAGGCAAGATGCTTTGGAGCCAAAGTCGCCCTTTGTTAAGAAGCCTGCACGTTGTGCCTTTCAGCTCCAGGGCAATGTGGCACACCCAGAGCAGACGTTCTCCTTCAGCCAGATGAGACCTGCAAAGAACTGCATTTCACAGGCCTTTGTAAGAGATGTTCCTAGTAGGCTGTAAGAGCACTGTTCAGGGCGAGTTGTTTCTTAGCTTCCCAAAGAGCTGGAAGCAAGATGCTTTTGGGCTCAACTCGCCCTTTGGAAAGAAGACTGCACGTTGTGCCTTTCAGCTCTAGGGCAATGTAGCACACTCAGAGCAGAAGTTGTACTTCAGCCAGATCAGGCCTGCAGAGATACTGCGTTTCAAAGGCCTTTTTAAGAGATGTTCCCGGTAGACTGTGAGAGAACTGTGCTGAGCCAGTTGTTTCTTAGCTTCCCAAGAGCTGGAAGCAAGATGCTTTGGGGCCCAAATCGCCCTTTGGAAAGAAGACAGCACTTTGTGCCTTGCAGCTCTAGGGCAATGTAGGACACCCAGAGCAGAAGTTCAACTTCACCCAGATCAGGCCTGCAAAGAAAGTGCGTTTCACAGCCCTTTGTGACAGATGTCCCGGTAGGCAGGAAGCAAGATGCTTTGGGGCTCAACTCGCCCTTTGGAAAGAAGACTGCACGTTGCGCCTTTCAGCTCTAGGGCAATGTGGCACACCCAGAGAAGAAGTTCTACTTCAGCCAGATCAGGACTGCAAAGAAACTGCGTTTCACAGGCTTTTGTGAGAGATGTTCCCGGTAGGCTGTAAGAGCACTGTGCAGAGCGAGTTGTTTCTTATCTTCCCAAAGAGCTGGAACCAAGATGCTTTGGGGCCCAACTCGCCCTTTGGAAAGGAGACTGCACGTTGTGCCTTTCAGCTCTAGGGCAATGTGGCACACCCAGAGCAGAAGTTCTACTTCGGCAAGATGAGGCCTTCAAAGAAAATGCGTTTCACAGGCCTTTGTAAGAGATGTTCCCGGTAGGCTGTAAGAGCTATGTGCAGAGCAAGTTGTTTCTTAGCTTTCCAAAGAGCTGGAAGCAAGATGCTTTGGGGCCCAACTCGCCCTTTGGAAAGAAGCTGCACATTGTGCCTTTCAGCTCTAGGGCAATGTAGCACACCCAGAGCAGAAGTTCTACTTCACCCAGATCAGGCCTGCAAAGAAACTGCGTTTCACAGGCCTTTGTAAGAGATGTTCCCGGTAGGCGGTTAGAGCTATTTGCAGAGCGAGTTGTTTCTTAGCTTCCCAAAGAGCTGGGTGCAAGATGCTTTGGGGCCCAACTCGCCCTTTGGAAAGAAGCTGCACATTGTGCCTTGCAGCTCTAGGGCAATGTACGACACGCATTGAAGAAGTTCCACTTCAGCAAGATCAGGCCTGCAAAGAAACTGCGTTTCACAGCCCTTTGTAACTGATGTCCCTGTAGGCAGGAAGCAAGATGCTTTGGGGCCCATCTCGCCCTTTGGAAAGAACACTGCACGTTGTGCCTTTCAGCTCTAGGGCAATGCAGCACACCCAGAGCACAAGTTCGTATTCAGCCAGATCAGGCCTGCAAAGAAACTGAGTTTCACAGGCCTTTGTAAGAGATGTTCCTGGTAGGCTGTAAGAGCACTGTGCAGAGCGAGTTGTTTCTTAGCTTCCCAATGAGCTGGAACCAAGATGATTTGGGGCCCAACTCGCCCTTTGGAAAGAGGACTGCACGTTGTGCCTTTCAGCTCTAGGGCAATGTAGCACACCCAGAGCAGAAGTTCTACTTCACCCAGATCAGGCCTGCAAAGAAACTGCGTTTCACAGGCCTTTGTAAGAGAGGTTCCAGGTAGGCTGTAAGAGGTCTGTGGAGAGCAAGTTGTTTCTTAGCTTTCCAAAGGCTGGAGGCAAGATGCTTTGGAGCCAAAGTCGCCCTTGTTAGGAAGCCTGCACGTTATGCCTTTCAGCTCCAGGGCAATGTGGCACACCCAGAGCAGACGTTCTCCTTCAGCCAGATGAGACCTGCAAAGAACTGCATTTCACAGGCCTTTGTAAGAGATGTTCCTGGTAGGCTGTAAGAGCACTGTTCAGGGCGAGTTGTTTCTTAGCTTCCCAAAGAGCTGGAAGCAAGATGCTTTTGGGCTCAACTCGCCCTTTGGAAAGAAGACTGCACGTTGTGCCTTTCAGCTCTAGGGCAATGTAGCACACTCAGAGCAGAAGTTCTACTTCAGCCAGATCAGGCCTGCAGAGATACTGCGTTTCAAAGGCCTTTTTAAGAGATGTTCCCGGTAGACTGTGAGAGAACTGTGCTGAGCGAGTTGTTTCTTAGCTTCCCAAGAGCTGGAAGCAAGATGATTTGGGGCCCAAATCGCCCTTTGGAAAGAAGACAGCACTTTGTGCCCTGCAGCTCTAGGGCAATGTATGACACCCAGAGCAGAAGTTCAACTTCACCCAGATCAGGCCTGCAAAGAAAGTGCGTTTCACAGCCCTTTGTGACAGATGTCCCGGTAGGCAGGAAGCAAGATGCTTTGGGGCTCAACTCGCCCTTTGGAAAGAAGACTGCACGTTGTGCCTTTCAGCTCTAGGGCAATGTGGCACACCCAGAGAAGAAGTTCTACTTCAGCCAGATCAGGACTGCAAAGAAACTGCGTTTCGCAGGCTTTTGTGAGAGATGTTCCCGGTAGGCTGTAAGAGCACTGTGCAGAGCGAGTTGTTTCTTATCTTCCCAAAGAGCTGGAACCAAGATGCTTTGGGGCCCAACTCGCCCTTTGGAAAGGAGAAAGCACGTTGTGCCTTTCAGCTCTAGGGCAATGTAGCACACCCAGAGCAGAAGTTCGTATTCAGCCAGATCAGGCCTGCAAAGAAACTGAGTTTCACAGGCCTTTGTAAGAGTTGTTCCCGGTAGGCTGTAAGAACACTGTGCAGAGCGAGTTGTTTCCCAGCTTCCCAAAGATCTGCAAGCAAGATGCTTTGGGCCCCAGCTCACCTTTTGGAAAGGAGACTGCACGTTGTGCCTTTCAGTTCTAGGGCAGTGTGGCACACCAGAGCAGAAGTTCTACTCCAGCCACATGACGCCTGCAAAGAAACTGCATTTCACAGGCCTTTGTAACAGATGTCCCGGTAGGCTGGAAGCAAGATGCTTTGGGGCCCAACTCGCCGTTTGGAAAGAAGACTGCACATTGTGCCGTTCAGCTCTAGGGCAATGTAGCACACCCAGAGCAGAAGTTCTACTTCAACCAGATCAGGCCTGCAAAGAAACTGCGTTTCACAGGTCTTTGTAAGGGATGTTCCCGGTAGGCTGTAAGAGCACTGTGCAGAGCGAGTTGTTTCCCAGCTTCCCAAAGATCTGCAAGCAAGATGCTTTGGATCCCAACTCACCTTTTGGAAAGGAGACTGCACGTTGTGCCTTTCAGCTCTAGGGCAATGTGGCACACCCAGAGCAGAAGTTCTACTTCAGCCAGGTGAGGCCTGCAAAGAAACTGCGTTTCACAGGCCTTTGTAAGGGATGTTCCCGGTAGGCTGTAAGAGCACTGTGCAGAGCGAGTTGTTTCTTAGCTTCCCAAAGAGCTGGAAGCAAGATGCTTTGGGGCCCAAATCGCCCTTTGGAAAGAAGACAGCACTTTGTGCCTTGCAGCTCTAGGGCAAGGTAGCACACCCAGAGCAGAAGTTCTACTTCAGCCAGATCAGGCCTGCAAAGAAACTGCATTTCACAGGCCTCTGTAACAGATGTCCCGCTAGGTAGGAAGCAAGATGCTTTGGGGCCCAACTCGCCCTTTGGAAAGAAGACTGCACGTTGTGCCTTTCAGCCCTAGTGCAATGTGGCACACCCAGAGCAGAAGTTCTACTTCAGCCAGATCAGGCCTGCAAGGAAACTGCGTTTCACTGGCCTTTGTAAGAGATGTTCCCGGTAGGCTGTAAGAACACTGTGCAGAGCGAGCTGTTTCTTAGCTTCCCAAAGAGCTCTAAGCAAATGCTTTGGGGCCCAACACGCCCTTTGTTAAGAAGCCTGCACGTTGTGCCTTTCAGCTCTATGGCCATGTAGCACACTCAGAGTAGAAGTTCTACTTCAGCCAGAACAGGCCTGCAAAGGAACTGCGTTTCACATGCCTTTGTAAGAGATGTTCCCGGTAGGCTGTAAGAGCACTGTGCAGAGCGAGTTGTTATTTAGCTTCCGAAAGAGATGGAAGCAAGATGCTTTGGGGCCGATCACGACCTTTGGAAAGGAGAGTGCACGCTGTGCCTTTCATCTCTAGGGCAATGTGGCACACCCAGAGCAGAAGTTCTACTTCAGCCCGATCAGGCCTGCAAAGAAACTGCGTTTCACAGGCCTTTGTAAGAGATGTTCCCGGTAGGCTGTAAGAGCACTGTGCAGAGCGAGTTGTTTCTTAGCTTACCAAAGAGCTGGAAGCAAGATGCTCTGGGGACCAACTCGGCATCTGTTAAGAAGCCTGCACGTTGTGCCTTTCAGCTCTAGGGCAATGTGGCACACCCAGAGCAGAAGTTCGACTTCAGCCAGGTGAGGCCTGCAAATAAAGTGCGTTTCACAGGCCTTTGTAAGAGATCTTCCCGGTAGGCTGTAACAGAACTGTGCAGAGCGAGTTGTTTCTTAGCTTCCCAAAGAGCTGGAAGCAAGATGCTTTGGGGCCCAACTCGCCCTTTGTTAAGAAGCCTGCACGTTTTGCCTTTCAGCTCTAGGGCAATGTGGCACACCCAGAGCAGAAGTTCTACTTCAGCTAGATGAGGCCTGCAAAGAAAGTGCGTTTCACAGGCCTTTGTAAGAGATGTTACCGGTAGGCTGTCAGAGCAGTGTGCAGAGCGAGTTGTTTCTTAGCTTCCCAAAGAGCTGCAAGCAAGATGCTTTGGGGACCAACTCGACCTTTGGAAAGGAGACTGCACGTTGTGCCTTTCAGCCCTAGGGCAATGTGGCTCACACAGAGCAGAAGTTCTACTTCAGCCAGATCAGGCCTGCAAAGAAACTGAGTTTCACAGGCCTTTGTAAGAGTTGTTCCTGGTAGGCTGTAAGAACACTGTGCAGAGCGAGTTGTTTCATAACTTCCCAAAGAGCTGCAAGCAAGATGCTTTGGGGCCCAACTCGCCCTTTGTTAAGAAGCCTGCACGTTGTGCCTTTCAGCTCTAGGGCAATGTAGCTGCACCGAAAGCAGAAGTTCTACTTCAGCCAGGTCAGGCCTGCAAAGAAACTGCGTTTCACAGGCCTTTGTGAGAGATGTTCCCAGTAGGCTGTAAGAGCACTGTGCAGAGCGAGCTGTTTCTTAGCTTCCCAAAGAGCTGGAAGCAAGATGCTTTGGGGCCCAACTCGCACTTTGTTAAGAAGCCTGCACGTTGTGCCTTTCAGCTCTATGGCAGTGTAGCACACACAGAGCAGAGGTTCTACTTCAGAGAGAACAGGCCTGCAAAGAAACTGCGTTTCACATGCCTTTGTAAGAGATGTTCCCGGTAGGCTGTAAGAGCACTGTGTAGAGCGATTTGTTTCTTAGCTTCCGAAAGAGCTGGAAGCAACATGCTATGGGGCCCAACTCGGCCTTTGGAAAGGAGACTGCACAGTGTGCCTTTCAGCTCTAGGGCAATGTAGCACACTCAGAGCAGAAGATCTACTTCAGCCAGAGCAGGCCTGCAAAGAACCTGCGTTTCACAGGCCTTTGTAAGAGATGTTCCCAGTAGGCTGTAAGACCACTGTGCAGAGCGAGTTGTTTCCCAGCTTCCCAAAGATCTGCAAGCAAGATGCTTTGGGGCCCAAGTCGCCCTTTGTTAAGAAGCCGGCACGTTGTGGCTTTCAGCTCTAGGACAATGTAGCACACCCAGAGCAGAAGTTCTACTTCAGCCAGATCAGGCCTGCAAAGAAACCGCGTTTCACTGGCCTTTGTAGGAGATGTTCCCGGTAGGCTGTAAGAGCACTGTTGCGAGCGACTTGTTTCTTAGCTTCCCAAAGAGCTGAAAGCAAGATGATTTGGGGCCCAACTCGCCCTTTGGAAAGAAGACAGAACTTTGTGCCTTTCAGCTCTAGGGCAATGTTGCACACCCAGAGCAGAAGTTCTACTTCAGCCAGATGAGGCCTGCAAAGAAACTGCGTTTCACAGGCCTTTGTAACAGATGTCCTGGTAGGCTGGAAGCAAGATGCTTTGGGGCCCAACTCGCCGTTTGGAAAGAAGACAGAACTTTGTGCCTTGCAGCTCTAAGGCAAGGTAGCACACCCAGAGCAGAAGTTCTACTTCAACAAGATCAGGCCTGCAAAGAAACTGCGTTTCACAGGCCTTTGTAAGGGATGGTCCTGGTAGGCTGTAAGAGCACTGTGCAGAGCGAGTTGTATCTTAGCTTCCCAAAGAGCTGGAAGCAAGATGCTTTGGGGCCCAACTCGCCCTTGGTTAAGAAGCCTGCACGTTGTGCCTTTCAGCTCTAGGGCAATGTGGCACCTCCAGAGCAGAGGTTCTACTTCAGCCAGATGAGGCCTGCAAAGAAACTGCGTTTCACAGGCCTTTGTAAGAGATGTTCCCGGTAGGCTGTAGGAGCACTGTGCAGAGCGATTTGTTTCTTAGCTTCCCAAAGAGCTGGAAGCAAGATGATTTGGGGCCCAACTCGCCCTTTGGAAAGGATACAGCACGTTGTCCCTTTCAGCTCCAGTGCAATGTAGCACACCCAGAGCAGAAGTTCTACTTCAGCCAGATCACTCCTGCTAAGAAACTGCGTTTCACAGGCCTCTGTAACAGATGTCACGGTAGGCAGGAAGCAAGATGCTTTGGGGCCCAACTCGCCCTTTGGAAAGAAGACAGAACTTTGTGCCTTGCAGCTCTAAGGCAAGGTAGCACACCCAGAGCAGAAGTTCTACTTCAGCCAGATCAGGCCTACACAGAAACTGTGTTTCACAGGCCTCTGTAAGAGAAGTTCCCGGTAGGCTGTAAGAGCACTGTGCAGAGTAAGTTGTTTCTTTGCTTCCCAAAGAGCTGGAAGCAAGATGCATTGGGGCCAACTCGCCGTTTGTTAAGAAGCCTGAACGTTGTGACTTTCAGCTCTAGGGGATTTTAGCACACTCAGAGCAGAAATTCCACTTCAGCCAGCTCAGGCCTTTAAATAAACTGCGTTTCACAGGCCTTTGTAGCAGATGTCACGGTTGGCTGGAAGCAAGAGGCTTTGGGGCCCAACTCGCCCTTTGTTAAGAAGCCTGCACGTTGTGCCTTTCAGCTCCAGGGCAATGTGGCACACCCAGAGCAGACGTTCTCCTTCAGCCAGATGAGACTTGCAAGGAACTGCATTTCACAGGCCTTTGTAAGAGATGTTCCTGGTAGGCTGTAAGAGCACTGTTCAGGGCGAGTTGTTTCTTAGCTTCCCAAAGAGCTGGAAGCAAGATGCTTTTGGGCTCAACTCGCCCTTTGGAAAGGAGACTGCACGTTGTGCCTTTCAGCTCTAGGGCAATGTAGCACACCCAGAGCAGAAGTTCTACTTCAGCCAGATCAGGCCTGCAAAGATACTGCGTTTCAAAGGCCTTTTTAAGAGATGTTCCCGGTAGACTGTGAGAGAACTGTGCTGAGCGAGTTGTTTGTTAGCTTCCCAAGAGCTAGAAGCAAGATGCTTTGGGGCGCAAATCGCCCTTTGGAAAGAAGACAGCACTTTGTGCCTTGCAGCTCTAAGGCAATGTATGACACCCAGAGCAGAAGTTCTACATCAGACAGATCAGGCCTGCAAAGAAAGTGCGTTTCACAGACCTTTGTAACAGATGTCCCGGTAGGCAGGAAGCAAGATGCTTTGGGTCCCATCTCGCCCTTTGGAAAGTACACTGCACGTTGTGCCTTTCAGCTCTAGGGCAATGTAGCACACCCAGAGGAGAAGTTCTACTTCAGCCAGATCAGGCCTGCAAGGAAACTGCGTTTCACAGGCCTTTGTAAGAGATGTTTCCGGTAGGCTGTAAGAGCACTGTGCAGAGCGAGTTGTTTCTTAGCTTCCCAAAGAGCTGGAAGCAAGATGCATTGGGGCCCAACTCGCCGTTTGTTAAGAAGCCTGAACCTTGTGCCTTTCAGCTCTAGGGGATTGTAGCACACTCAGAGCAGAAAATCTACTTCAGCCAGATCAGGCCTGAAAACAAACTGCGTTTCACAGGCTGTTGTAGCTGATGTTCCGGTTGGCTGGAAGCAAGATGCTTTGGGGCCCAACTCGTCCTTTGGAAACAAGACTGCACGTTGTGCCTTCCAGCTCTAGGGCAATGTGGCACACCAAGAGCAGAAGTTCTACTTCAGCCAGATCAGGCTGCAAAGAAACTGCGTTTCACAGGCCTTTGTAAGAGATGTTCCCGGTAGGCTGTAAGAGCACTGTCCAGAGTGAGCTGTTTCTTAGCTTCCCAAAGAGCTGGAAGCAAGATGCTTTGGGACACAACACGCCCTTTGGAAAGGAGACTGCATGTGGTGCCTTTCAGCTCTAGGGCAATGTGGCACACCCAGAGCTGAAGTTCTACTTCAGCCGGATGAGGCCTGCAAGGAAACTGCGTTTCACAAGCCTTTGTAAGAGATGCTCCCGGTAGGCTGTAAGAGCACAGTGCAGAGCGAGTTGTTTCTTACCTTCCCAAAGAGCTGGAAGCAAGATGCTCTGGGGCCCAACTCGCCCTTTGGAAAGAAGCCTGCACGTTGTGCCTTTCAGCTCTATGGCAATGTGGCACACCCAGAGCAGAAGTTCTACTTCAGCCAGAGCAGGCCTGCAAGGAAACTGCGTTTCACAGGCCGTTGTAAGAGATGTTCCCGGTAGACTGTGAGAGCACTGTGCAGAGCGAGTTGTTTCTTAGCTTCCCAAGAGCTGGAAGCAAGATGCTTTTGGGCCGAAATCGCCCTTTGGAAAGAAGACAGCACTTTGTGCCTTGCAGCTCTAGGGCAATGTAGGACACGCAGAGCAGAAGATGTACTTCAGCCAGATGAGGCCTGCAAAGAAACTGCGTTTCACAGTTCTTTGTAACAGATGTCCCTGTAGGCAGGAAGCAAGATGCTTTGGGGCCCATCTCGCCCTTTGGAAAGAAGACTGCACGTTGTGCCTTTCAGCTCTAGGGCAATGTAGCACACCCAGAGAAGAAGTTCTACTTCAGCCAGATCAGGCCTGCAAAGAAACTGCGTTTGACAGGCATTTTTAAGAGATGTTCCTGGTAGGCTGTAAGAGCACTGTGCAGAGCCAGTTGTTTCTTAGCTTCCAAGAGCTGGAAGCAAGATGCTTTGAGGTCCAACTCGCCCTTTGGAAAGGAGACAGCACATTGTCCCTTTCAGCTCTAGGGCAATGTAGCACACCCAGAGCAGAAGTTCTACTTCAGCCAGATCAGGCCTGCAAAGAAACTGCGTTTCACAGGCCTTTGTAAGAGATGTTCCCGGTAGGCTGTAAGAGCTGTGTGCAGAGTAAGTTGTTTCTTAGCTTCCCAAAGAGCTGGAAGCAAGATGCATTAGGGCCAACTCGCCGTTTGTTAAGAAGCCTGAACGTTGTGACTTTCAGCTCTAGGGGATTGTAGCACACTCAGAGCAGAAATTCTACTTCAGCCAGCTCAGGCCTGGAAATAAACTGCGTTTCACAGGCCTTTGTAGCAGATGTCACGGTTGGCTGGAAGCAAGATGCTTTGGGGCCCAACTCGCCCTTTGGAAAGAAGCTGCACATTGTGCCTTGCAGCTCTAGGGCAATGTATGATACGCAGAGCAGAAGTTCCACTTCAGCAAGATCAGGCCTGCAAAGAAACTGCGTTTCACAGCCCTTTGTAACTGATGTCCCTGTAGGCAGGAAGCAAGATGCTTTGGGGCCCATCTCGCCCTTTGGAAAGAACACTGCACGTTGTGCCTTTCAGCTCTAGGGCAATGTAGCACACCCAGAGCAGAAGTTCGTATTCAGCCAGATCAGGCCTGCAAAGAAACTGAGTTTCACAGGCCTTTGTAAGAGATGTTCCTGGTAGGCTGTAAGAGCACTGTGCAGAGCGAGTTGTTTCTTAGCTTCCCAATGAGCTGGAACCAAGATGCTTTGGGGCCCAACTCGCCCTTTTTAAAGGAGACTGCACGTTGTGCCTTTCAGCTCTAGGGCAATGTGGCACACCCAGAGCAGAAGTTCGTTTTCAGCCAGATCAGGCCTGCAAAGAAACTGCGTTTCACAGGCCTTTGTAAGAGATGTTCCCGGTAGGCTGTAAGAGCTATGTGCAGAGTAAGTTGTTTCTTAGCTTCCCAAAGACCTGGAAGCAAGATGCTTTGGGGCCCAACTCACCCTTTGGAAAGAAGATGCACATTGTGCCTTTCATCTCTAGGGCAATTTTGCACACCCAGAGCAGAAGTTCTACTTCACCCAGATCAGGCCTGCAAAGAAACTGCGTTTCACAGGCCTTTGTAAGAGAGGTTCCAGGTAGGCTGTAAGAGGTCTGTGGAGAGCAAGTTGTTTCTTAGCTTTCCAAAGGCTGGAGGCAAGATGCTTTGGAGCCAAAGTCGCCCTTTGTTAAGAAGCCTGCACGTTGTGCCTTTCAGCTCTAGGGCAATGTGGCACACCCAGAGCAGACGTTCTCCTTCAGCCAGATGAGACCTGCAAAGAACTGCATTTCACAGGCCTTTGTAAGAGATGTTCCTGGTAGGCTGTAAGAGCACTGTTCAGGGCGAGTTGTTTCTTAGCTTCCCAAAGAGCTGGAAGCAAGATGCTTTTGGGCTCAACTCGCCCTTTGGAAAGAAGACTGCACGTTGTGCCTTTCAGCTCTAGGGCAATGTAGCACACTCAGAGCAGAAGTTCTACTTCAGCCAGATCAGGCCTGCAGAGATACTGCGTTTCAAAGGCCTTTTTAAGAGATGTTCCCGGTAGACTGTGAGAGAACTGTGCTGAGCGAGTTGTTTCTTAGCTTCCCAAGAGCTGGAAGCAAGATGCTTTGGGGCCCAAATCGCCCTTTGGAAAGAAGACAGCACTTTGTGCCTTGCAGCTCTAGGGCAATGTAGGACACCCAGAGCAGAAGTTCAACTTCACCCAGATCAGGCCTGCAAAGAAAGTGCGTTTCACAGCCCTTTGTGACAGATGTCCCGGTAGGCAGGAAGCAAGATGCTTTGGGGCTCAACTCGCCCTTTGGAAAGAAGACTGCACGTTGCGCCTTTCAGCTCTAGGGCAATGTGGCACACCCAGAGAAGAAGTTCTACTTCAGCCAGATCAGGACTGCAAAGAAACTGCGTTTCACAGGCTTTTGTGAGAGATGTTCCCGGTAGGCTGTAAGAGCACTGTGCAGAGCGAGTTGTTTCTTATCTTCCCAAAGAGCTGGAACCAAGATGCTTTGGGGCCCAACTCGCCCTTTGGAAAGGAGACTGCACGTTGTGCCTTTCAGCTCTAGGGCAATGTGGCACACCCAGAGCAGAAGTTCTACTTCGGCAAGATGAGGCCTTCAAAGAAAATGCGTTTCACAGGCCTTTGTAAGAGATGTTCCCGGTAGGCGGTAAGAGCTATGTGCAGAGCGAGTTGTTTCTTAGCTTCCCAAAGAGCTGGGAGCAAGATGCTTTGGGGCCCAACTCGCCCTTTGGAAAGAAGCTGCACATTGTGCCTTGCAGCTCTAGGGCAATGTATGACACGCAGAGCAGAAGATCCACTTCAGCAAGATCAGGCCTGCAAAGAAAGTGCGTTTCACAGCCCATTGTAACTGATGTCCCTGTAGGCAGGAAGCAAGATGCTTTGGGGCCCATCTCGCCCTTTGGAAAGAACACTTCACGTTGTGCCTTTCAGCTCTAGGGCAATGTAGCACACCCAGAGCAGAAGTTCGTATTCAGCCAGATCAGGCCTGCAAAGAAACTGAGTTTCACAGGCCTTTGTAAGAGATGTTCCTGGTAGGCTGTAAGAGCACTGTGCAAAGCGAGTTGTTTCTTAGATTCCCAATGAGCTGGAACCAAGATTATTTGGGGCCCAACTCGCCCTTTGGAAAGAGGACTGCACGTTGTGCCTTTCAGCTCTAGGGCAATGTGGCACACCCAGAGCAGAAGTTCTACTTCAGCCAGATCAGGCCTGCAAAGAAACTGCGTTTCACAGTCCTTTGTAAGAGATATTCCCGGTAGGCTGTAAGAGCACTGTGCAGAGCGAGCTGTTTCTCAGCTTCCCAAAGATCTGGAAGCAAGATGCTTTGGGGCCCAACTCGCCCTTTGGAAAGAAGATGCACATTGTGCCTTTCAGCTCTAGGGCAATGTTGCACACCCAGAGCAGAAGTTCTACTTCACCCAGATCAGACCTGCAAAGAAACTGCGTTTCACAGGCCTTTGTAAGAGAGGTTCCAGGTAGGCTGTAAAAGGTCTGTGGAGAGCAAGTTGTTTCTTAGCTTTCCAAAGGCTGGAGGCAAGATGCTTTGGAGCCACAGTCGCCCTTTGTTAAGAAGCCTGCACGTTGTGCCTTTCAGCTCCAGGGCAATGTGGCACACCCAGAGCAGACGTTCTCCTTCAGCCAGATGAGACCTGCAAAGAACTGCATTTCACAGGCCTTTGTAAGAGATGTTCCTGGTAGGCTGTAAGAGCACTGTTCAGGGCGAGTTGTTTCTTAGCTTCCCAAAGAGCTGGAAGCAAGATGCTTTTGGGCTCAACTCGCCCTTTGGAAAGAAGACTGCACGTTGTGCCTTTCAGCTCTAGGGCAATGTAGCACACTCAGAGCAGAAGTTCTACTTCAGCCAGATCAGGCCTGCAGAGATACTGCGTTTCAAAGGCCTTTTTAAGAGATGTTCCCGGTAGACTGTGAGAGAACTGTGCTGAGCGAGTTGTTTCTTAGCTTCCCAAGAGCTGGAAGCAAGATGCTTTGGGGCCCAAATCGCCCTTTGGAAAGAAGACAGCACTTTGTGCCTTGCAGCTCTAGGGCAATGTAGGACACCCAGAGCAGAAGTTCAACTTCACCCAGATCAGGCCTGCAAAGAAAGTGCGTTTCACAGCCCTTTGTGACAGATGTCCCGGTAGGCAGGAAGCAAGATGCTTTGGGGCTCAACTCGCCCTTTGGAAAGAAGACTGCACGTTGCGCCTTTCAGCTCTAGGGCAATGTGGCACACCCAGAGAAGAAGTTCTACTTCAGCCAGATCAGGACTGCAAAGAAACTGCGTTTCACAGGCTTTTGTGAGAGATGTTCCCGGTAGGCTGTAAGAGCACTGTGCAGAGCGAGTTGTTTCTTATCTTCCCAAAGAGCTGGAACCAAGATGCTTTGGGGCCCAACTCGCCCTTTGGAAAGGAGACTGCACGTTGTGCCTTTCAGCTCTAGGGCAATGTGGCACACCCAGAGCAGAAGTTCTACTTCGGCAAGATGAGGCCTTCAAAGAAAATGCGTTTCACAGGCCTTTGTAAGAGATGTTCCCGGTAGGCTGTAAGAGCTATGTGCAGAGCGAGTTGTTTCTTAGCTTCCCAAAGAGCTGGGTGCAAGATGCTTTGGGGCCCAACTCGCCCTTTGGAAAGAAGCTGCACATTGTGCCTTGCAGCTCTAGGGCAATGTACGACACGCATTGCAGAAGTTCCACTTCAGCAAGATCAGGCCTGCAAAGAAACTGCGTTTCACAGCCCTTTGTAACTGATGTCCCTGTAGGCAGGAAGCAAGATGCTTTGGGGCCCATCTCGCCCTTTGGAAAGAACACTGCACGTTGTGCCTTTCAGCTCTAGGGCAATGCAGCACACCCAGAGCAGAAGTTCGTATTCAGACAGATCAGGCCTGCAAAGAAACTGAGTTTCACAGGCCTTTGTAAGAGATGTTCCTGGTAGGCTGTAAGAGCACTGTGCAGAGCGAGTTGTTTCTTAGCTTCCCAATGAGCTGGAACCAAGATGATTTGGGGCCCAACTCGCCCTTTGGAAAGAGGACTGCACGTTGTGCCTTTCAGCTCTAGGGCAATGTAGCACACCCAGAGCAGAAGTTCTACTTCACCCAGATCAGGCCTGCAAAGAAACTGCGTTTCACAGGCCTTTGTAAGAGAGGTTCCAGGTAGGCTGTAAGAGGTCTGTGGAGAGCAAGTTGTTTCTTAGCTTTCCAAAGGCTGGAGGCAAGATGCTTTGGAGCCAAAGTCGCCCTTTGTTAGGAAGCCTGCACGTTGTGCCTTTCAGCTCCAGGGCAATGTGGCACACCCAGAGCAGACGTTCTCCTTCAGCCAGATGAGACCTGCAAAGAACTGCATTTCACAGGCCTTTGTAAGAGATGTTCCTGGTAGGCTGTAAGAGCACTGTTCAGGGCGAGTTGTTTCTTAGCTTCCCAAAGAGCTGGAAGCAAGATGCTTTTGGGCTCAACTCGCCCTTTGGAAAGAAGACTGCACGTTGTGCCTTTCAGCTCTAGGGCAATGTAGCACACTCAGAGCAGAAGTTCTACTTCAGCCAGATCAGGCCTGCAGAGATACTGCGTTTCAAAGGCCTTTTTAAGAGATGTTCCCGGTAGACTGTGAGAGAACTGTGCTGAGCGAGTTGTTTCTTAGCTTCCCAAGAGCTGGAAGCAAGATGATTTGGGGCCCAAATCGCCCTTTGGAAAGAAGACAGCACTTTGTGCCCTGCAGCTCTAGGGCAATGTATGACACCCAGAGCAGAAGTTCAACTTCACCCAGATCAGGCCTGCAAAGAAAGTGCGTTTCACAGCCCTTTGTGACAGATGTCCCGGTAGGCAGGAAGCAAGATGCTTTGGGGCTCAACTCGCCCTTTGGAAAGAAGACTGCACGTTGTGCCTTTCAGCTCTAGGGCAATGTGGCACACCCAGAGAAGAAGTTCTACTTCAGCCAGATCAGGACTGCAAAGAAACTGCGTTTCGCAGGCTTTTGTGAGAGATGCTCCCGGTAGGCTGTAAGAGCACTGTGCAGAGCGAGTTGTTTCTTATCTTCCCAAAGAGCTGGAACCAAGATGCTTTGGGGCCCAACTCGCCCTTTGGAAAGGAGAAAGCACGTTGTGCCTTTCAGCTCTAGGGCAATGTAGCACACCCAGAGCAGAAGTTCGTATTCAGCCAGATCAGGCCTGCAAAGAAACTGAGTTTCACAGGCCTTTGTAAGAGTTGTTCCCGGTAGGCTGTAAGAACACTGTGCAGAGCGAGTTGTTTCCCAGCTTCCCAAAGATCTGCAAGCAAGATGCTTTGGGCCCCAGCTCACCTTTTGGAAAGGAGACTGCACGTTGTGCCTTTCAGTTCTAGGGCAGTGTGGCACACCAGAGCAGAAGTTCTACTCCAGCCACATGACGCCTGCAAAGAAACTGCATTTCACAGGCCTTTGTAACAGATGTCCCGGTAGGCTGGAAGCAAGATGCTTTGGGGCCCAACTCGCCTTTTGGAAAGAAGACTGCACATTGTGCCGTTCAGCTTAGGGCAATGTAGCACACCCAGAGCAGAAGTTCTACTTCAACCAGATCAGGCCTGCAAAGAAACTGCGTTTCACAGGTCTTTGTAAGGGATGTTCCCGGTAGGCTGTAAGAGCACTGTGCAGAGCGAGTTGTTTCCCAGCTTCCCAAAGATCTGCAAGCAAGATGCTTTGGATCCCAACTCACCTTTTGGAAAGGAGACTGCACGTTGTGCCTTTCAGCTCTAGGGCAATGTGGCACACCCAGAGCAGAAGTTCTACTTCAGCCAGGTGAGGCCTGCAAAGAAACTGCGTTTCACAGGCCTTTGTAAGGGATGTTCCCGGTAGGCTGTAAGAGCACTGTGCAGAGCGAGTTGTTTCTTAGCTTCCCAAAGAGCTGGAAGCAAGATGCTTTGGGGCCCAAATCGCCCTTTGGAAAGAAGACAGCACTTTGTGCCTTGCAGCTCTAGGGCAATGTAGCACACCCAGAGCAGAAGTTCTACTTCAGCCTGATCAGGCCTGCAAAGAAACTGCATTTCACAGGCCTCTGTAACAGATGTCCCGCTAGGTAGGAAGCAAGATGCTTTGGGGCCCAACTCGCCCTTTGGAAAGAAGACTGCACGTTGTGCCTTTCAGCCCTAGTGCAATGTGGCACACCCAGAGCAGAAGTACTACTTCAGCCAGATCAGGCCTGCAAGGAAACTGCGTTTCACTGGCCTTTGTAAGAGATGTTCCCGGTAGGCTGTAAGAACACTGTGCAGAGCGAGCTGTTTCTTAGCTTCCCAAAGAGCTCTAAGCAAATGCTTTGGGGCCCAACACGCCCTTTGTTAAGAAGCCTGCACGTTGTGCCTTTCAGCTCTATGGCCATGTAGCACACTCAGAGTAGAAGTTCTACTTCAGCCAGAACAGGCCTGCAAAGGAACTGCGTTTCACATGCCTTTGTAAGAGATGTTCCCGGTAGGCTGTAAGAGCACTGTGCAGAGCGAGTTGTTATTTAGCTTCCGAAAGAGATGGAAGCAAGATGCTTTGGGGCCGATCACGACCTTTGGAAAGGAGAGTGCACGCTGTGCCTTTCATCTCTAGGGCAATGTGGCACACCCAGAGCAGAAGTTCTACTTCAGCCCGATCAGGCCTGCAAAGAAACTGCGTTTCACAGGCCTTTGTAAGAGATGTTCCCGGTAGGCTGTAAGAGCACTGTGCAGAGCGAGTTGTTTCTTAGCTTACCAAAGAGCTGGAAGCAAGATGCTCTGGGGCCCAACTCGGCATCTGTTAAGAAGCCTGCATGTTGTGCCTTTCAGCTCTAGGGCAATGTGGCACACCCAGAGCAGAAGTTCGACTTCAGCCAGGTGAGGCCTGCAAATAAAGTGCGTTTCACAGGCCTTTGTAAGAGATCTTCCCGGTAGGCTGTAACAGAACTGTGCAGAGCGAGTTGTTTCTTAGCTTCCCAAAGAGCTGGAAGCAAGATGCTTTGGGGCCCAACTCGCCCTTTGTTAAGAAGCCTGCACGTTGTGCCTTTCAGCTCTAGGGCAATGTGGCACACCCAGAGCAGAAGTTCTACTTCAGCTAGATGAGGCCTGCAAAGAAAGTGCGTTTCACAGGCCTTTGTAAGAGATGTTACCGGTAGGCTGTCAGAGCAGTGTGCAGAGCGAGTTGTTTCTTAGCTTCCCAAAGAGCTGCAAGCAAGATGCTTTGGGGACCAACTCGACCTTTGGAAAGGAGACAGCACGTTGTGCCTTTCAGCCCTAGGGCAATGTGGCTCACACAGAGCAGAAGTTCTACTTCAGCCAGATCAGGCCTGCAAAGAAACTGAGTTTCACAGGCCTTTGTAAGAGTTGTTCCTGGTAGGCTGTAAGAACACTGTGCAGAGCGAGTTGTTTCATAACTTCCCAAAGAGCTGCAAGCAAGATGCTTTGGGGCCCAACTCGCCCTTTGTTAAGAAGCCTGCACGTTGTGCCTTTCAGCTCTAGGGCAATGTAGCTGCACCGAAAGCAGAAGTTCTACTTCAGCCAGGTCAGGCCTGCAAAGAAACTGCGTTTCACAGGCCTTTGTGAGAGATGTTCCCAGTAGGCTGTAAGAGCACTGTGCAGAGCGAGCTGTTTCTTAGCTTCCCAAAGAGCTGGAAGCAAGATGCTTTGGGGCCCAACTCGCACTTTGTTAAGAAGCCTGCACGTTGTGCCTTTCAGCTCTATGGCAGTGTAGCAC
This sequence comes from Equus caballus, assembly GCF_041296265.1. Classification (NCBI taxonomy): domain Eukaryota; kingdom Metazoa; phylum Chordata; class Mammalia; order Perissodactyla; family Equidae; genus Equus; species Equus caballus. Next base: position 19,724,654 of record NC_091695.1, read on the forward strand.
ACACAGAGCAGAGGTTCTACTTCAGAGAGAACAGGCCTGCAAAGAAACTGCGTTTCACATGCCTTTGTAAGAGATGTTCCCGGTAGGCTGTAAGAGCACTGTGTAGAGCGATTTGTTTCTTAGCTTCCGAAAGAGCTGGAAGCAACATGCTATGGGGCCCAACTCGGCCTTTGGAAAGGAGACTGCACAGTGTGCCTTTCAGCTCTAGGGCAATGTAGCACACTCAGAGCAGAAGATCTACTTCAGCCAGAGCAGGCCTGCAAAGAACCTGCGTTTCACAGGCCTTTGTAAGAGATGTTCCCAGTAGGCTGTAAGACCACTGTGCAGAGCGAGTTGTTTCCCAGCTTCCCAAAGATCTGCAAGCAAGATGCTTTGGGGCCCAAGTCGCCCTTTGTTAAGAAGCCGGCACGTTGTGGCTTTCAGCTCTAGGACAATGTAGCACACCCAGAGCAGAAGTTCTACTTCAGCCAGATCAGGCCTGCAAAGAAACCGCGTTTCACTGGCCTTTGTAGGAGATGTTCCCGGTAGGCTGTAAGAGCACTGTTGCGAGCGACTTGTTTCTTAGCTTCCCAAAGAGCTGAAAGCAAGATGATTTGGGGCCCAACTCGCCCTTTGGAAAGAAGACAGAACTTTGTGCCTTTCAGCTCTAGGGCAATGTTGCACACCCAGAGCAGAAGTTCTACTTCAGCCAGATGAGGCCTGCAAAGAAACTGCGTTTCACAGGCCTTTGTAACAGATGTCCTGGTAGGCTGGAAGCAAGATGCTTTGGGGCCCAACTCGCCGTTTGGAAAGAAGACAGAACTTTGTGCCTTGCAGCTCTAAGGCAAGGTAGCACACCCAGAGCAGAAGTTCTACTTCAACAAGATCAGGCCTGCAAAGAAACTGCGTTTCACAGGCCTTTGTAAGGGATGGTCCTGGTAGGCTGTAAGAGCACTGTGCAGAGCGAGTTGTATCTTAGCTTCCCAAAGAGCTGGAAGCAAGATGCTTTGGGGCCCAACTCGCCCTTGGTTAAGAAGCCTGCACGTTGTGCCTTTCAGCTCTAGGGCAATGTGGCACCTCCAGAGCAGAGGTTCTACTTCAGCCAGATGAGGCCTGCAAAGAAACTGCGTTTCACAGGCCTTTGTAAGAGATGTTCCCGGTAGGCTGTAGGAGCACTGTGCAGAGCGATTTGTTTCTTAGCTTCCCAAAGAGCTGGAAGCAAGATGATTTGGGGCCCAACTCGCCCTTTGGAAAGGATACAGCACGTTGTCCCTTTCAGCTCCAGTGCAATGTAGCACACCCAGAGCAGAAGTTCTACTTCAGCCAGATCACTCCTGCTAAGAAACTGCGTTTCACAGGCCTCTGTAACAGATGTCACGGTAGGCAGGAAGCAAGATGCTTTGGGGCCCAACTCGCCCTTTGGAAAGAAGACAGAACTTTGTGCCTTGCAGCTCTAAGGCAAGGTAGCACACCCAGAGCAGAAGTTCTACTTCAGCCAGATCAGGCCTACACAGAAACTGTGTTTCACAGGCCTCTGTAAGAGAAGTTCCCGGTAGGCTGTAAGAGCACTGTGCAGAGTAAGTTGTTTCTTTGCTTCCCAAAGAGCTGGAAGCAAGATGCATTGGGGCCAACTCGCCGTTTGTTAAGAAGCCTGAACGTTGTGACTTTCAGCTCTAGGGGATTTTAGCACACTCAGAGCAGAAATTCCACTTCAGCCAGCTCAGGCCTTTAAATAAACTGCGTTTCACAGGCCTTTGTAGCAGATGTCACGGTTGGCTGGAAGCAAGAGGCTTTGGGGCCCAACTCGCCCTTTGTTAAGAAGCCTGCACGTTGTGCCTTTCAGCTCCAGGGCAATGTGGCACACCCAGAGCAGACGTTCTCCTTCAGCCAGATGAGACTTGCAAGGAACTGCATTTCACAGGCCTTTGTAAGAGATGTTCCTGGTAGGCTGTAAGAGCACTGTTCAGGGCGAGTTGTTTCTTAGCTTCCCAAAGAGCTGGAAGCAAGATGCTTTTGGGCTCAACTCGCCCTTTGGAAAGGAGACTGCACGTTGTGCCTTTCAGCTCTAGGGCAATGTAGCACACCCAGAGCAGAAGTTCTACTTCAGCCAGATCAGGCCTGCAAAGATACTGCGTTTCAAAGGCCTTTTTAAGAGATGTTCCCGGTAGACTGTGAGAGAACTGTGCTGAGCGAGTTGTTTGTTAGCTTCCCAAGAGCTAGAAGCAAGATGCTTTGGGGCGCAAATCGCCCTTTGGAAAGAAGACAGCACTTTGTGCCTTGCAGCTCTAAGGCAATGTATGACACCCAGAGCAGAAGTTCTACATCAGACAGATCAGGCCTGCAAAGAAAGTGCGTTTCACAGACCTTTGTAACAGATGTCCCGGTAGGCAGGAAGCAAGATGCTTTGGGTCCCATCTCGCCCTTTGGAAAGTACACTGCACGTTGTGCCTTTCAGCTCTAGGGCAATGTAGCACACCCAGAGGAGAAGTTCTACTTCAGCCAGATCAGGCCTGCAAGGAAACTGCGTTTCACAGGCCTTTGTAAGAGATGTTTCCGGTAGGCTGTAAGAGCACTGTGCAGAGCGAGTTGTTTCTTAGCTTCCCAAAGAGCTGGAAGCAAGATGCATTGGGGCCCAACTCGCCGTTTGTTAAGAAGCCTGAACCTTGTGCCTTTCAGCTCTAGGGGATTGTAGCACACTCAGAGCAGAAAATCTACTTCAGCCAGATCAGGCCTGAAAACAAACTGCGTTTCACAGGCTGTTGTAGCTGATGTTCCGGTTGGCTGGAAGCAAGATGCTTTGGGGCCCAACTCGTCCTTTGGAAACAAGACTGCACGTTGTGCCTTCCAGCTCTAGGGCAATGTGGCACACCAAGAGCAGAAGTTCTACTTCAGCCAGATCAGGCTGCAAAGAAACTGCGTTTCACAGGCCTTTGTAAGAGATGTTCCCGGTAGGCTGTAAGAGCACTGTCCAGAGTGAGCTGTTTCTTAGCTTCCCAAAGAGCTGGAAGCAAGATGCTTTGGGACACAACACGCCCTTTGGAAAGGAGACTGCATGTGGTGCCTTTCAGCTCTAGGGCAATGTGGCACACCCAGAGCTGAAGTTCTACTTCAGCCGGATGAGGCCTGCAAGGAAACTGCGTTTCACAAGCCTTTGTAAGAGATGCTCCCGGTAGGCTGTAAGAGCACAGTGCAGAGCGAGTTGTTTCTTACCTTCCCAAAGAGCTGGAAGCAAGATGCTCTGGGGCCCAACTCGCCCTTTGGAAAGAAGCCTGCACGTTGTGCCTTTCAGCTCTATGGCAATGTGGCACACCCAGAGCAGAAGTTCTACTTCAGCCAGAGCAGGCCTGCAAGGAAACTGCGTTTCACAGGCCGTTGTAAGAGATGTTCCCGGTAGACTGTGAGAGCACTGTGCAGAGCGAGTTGTTTCTTAGCTTCCCAAGAGCTGGAAGCAAGATGCTTTTGGGCCGAAATCGCCCTTTGGAAAGAAGACAGCACTTTGTGCCTTGCAGCTCTAGGGCAATGTAGGACACGCAGAGCAGAAGATGTACTTCAGCCAGATGAGGCCTGCAAAGAAACTGCGTTTCACAGTTCTTTGTAACAGATGTCCCTGTAGGCAGGAAGCAAGATGCTTTGGGGCCCATCTCGCCCTTTGGAAAGAAGACTGCACGTTGTGCCTTTCAGCTCTAGGGCAATGTAGCACACCCAGAGAAGAAGTTCTACTTCAGCCAGATCAGGCCTGCAAAGAAACTGCGTTTGACAGGCATTTTTAAGAGATGTTCCTGGTAGGCTGTAAGAGCACTGTGCAGAGCCAGTTGTTTCTTAGCTTCCAAGAGCTGGAAGCAAGATGCTTTGAGGTCCAACTCGCCCTTTGGAAAGGAGACAGCACATTGTCCCTTTCAGCTCTAGGGCAATGTAGCACACCCAGAGCAGAAGTTCTACTTCAGCCAGATCAGGCCTGCAAAGAAACTGCGTTTCACAGGCCTTTGTAAGAGATGTTCCCGGTAGGCTGTAAGAGCTGTGTGCAGAGTAAGTTGTTTCTTAGCTTCCCAAAGAGCTGGAAGCAAGATGCATTGGGGCCAACTCGCCGTTTGTTAAGAAGCCTGAACGTTGTGACTTTCAGCTCTAGGGGATTGTAGCACACTCAGAGCAGAAATTCTACTTCAGCCAGCTCAGGCCTGGAAATAAACTGCGTTTCACAGGCCTTTGTAGCAGAAGTCACGGTTGGCTGGAAGCAAGATGCTTTGGGGCCCAACTCGCCCTTTGGAAAGAAGCTGCACATTGTGCCTTGCAGCTCTAGGGCAATGTATGATACGCAGAGCAGAAGTTCCACTTCAGCAAGATCAGGCCTGCAAAGAAACTGCGTTTCACAGCCCTTTGTAACTGATGTCCCTGTAGGCAGGAAGCAAGATGCTTTGGGGCCCATCTCGCCCTTTGGAAAGAACACTGCACGTTGTGCCTTTCAGCTCTAGGGCAATGTAGCACACCCAGAGCAGAAGTTCGTATTCAGCCAGATCAGGCCTGCAAAGAAACTGAGTTTCACAGGCCTTTGTAAGAGATGTTCCTGGTAGGCTGTAAGAGCACTGTGCAGAGCGAGTTGTTTCTTAGCTTCCCAATGAGCTGGAACCAAGATGCTTTGGGGCCCAACTCGCCCTTTTTAAAGGAGACTGCACGTTGTGCCTTTCAGCTCTAGGGCAATGTGGCACACCCAGAGCAGAAGTTCGTTTTCAGCCAGATCAGGCCTGCAAAGAAACTGCGTTTCACAGGCCTTTGTAAGAGAGGTTCCAGGTAGGCTGTAAGAGGTCTGTGGAGAGCAAGTTGTTTCTTAGCTTTCCAAAGGCTGGAGGCAAGATGCTTTGGAGCCAAAGTCGCCCTTTGTTAAGAAGCCTGCACGTTGTGCCTTTCAGCTCTAGGGCAATGTGGCACACCCAGAGCAGACGTTCTCCTTCAGCCAGATGAGACCTGCAAAGAACTGCATTTCACAGGCCTTTGTAAGAGATGTTCCTGGTAGGCTGTAAGAGCACTGTTCAGGGCGAGTTGTTTCTTAGCTTCCCAAAGAGCTGGAAGCAAGATGCTTTTGGGCTCAACTCGCCCTTTGGAAAGAAGACTGCACGTTGTGCCTTTCAGCTCTAGGGCAATGTAGCACACTCAGAGCAGAAGTTCTACTTCAGCCAGATCAGGCCTGCAGAGATACTGCGTTTCAAAGGCCTTTTTAAGAGATGTTCCCGGTAGACTGTGAGAGAACTGTGCTGAGCGAGTTGTTTCTTAGCTTCCCAAGAGCTGGAAGCAAGATGCTTTGGGGCCCAAATCGCCCTTTGGAAAGAAGACAGCACTTTGTGCCTTGCAGCTCTAGGGCAATGTAGGACACCCAGAGCAGAAGTTCAACTTCACCCAGATCAGGCCTGCAAAGAAAGTGCGTTTCACAGCCCTTTGTGACAGATGTCCCGGTAGGCAGGAAGCAAGATGCTTTGGGGCTCAACTCGCCCTTTGGAAAGAAGACTGCACGTTGCGCCTTTCAGCTCTAGGGCAATGTGGCACACCCAGAGAAGAAGTTCTACTTCAGCCAGATCAGGACTGCAAAGAAACTGCGTTTCACAGGCTTTTGTGAGAGATGTTCCCGGTAGGCTGTAAGAGCACTGTGCAGAGCGAGTTGTTTCTTATCTTCCCAAAGAGCTGGAACCAAGATGCTTTGGGGCCCAACTCGCCCTTTGGAAAGGAGACTGCACGTTGTGCCTTTCAGCTCTAGGGCAATGTGGCACACCCAGAGCAGAAGTTCTACTTCGGCAAGATGAGGCCTTCAAAGAAAATGCGTTTCACAGGCCTTTGTAAGAGATGTTCCCGGTAGGCGGTAAGAGCTATGTGCAGAGCGAGTTGTTTCTTAGCTTCCCAAAGAGCTGGGAGCAAGATGCTTTGGGGCCCAACTCGCCCTTTGGAAAGAAGCTGCACATTGTGCCTTGCAGCTCTAGGGCAATGTATGACACGCAGAGCAGAAGATCCACTTCAGCAAGATCAGGCCTGCAAAGAAACTGCGTTTCACAGCCCATTGTAACTGATGTCCCTGTAGGCAGGAAGCAAGATGCTTTGGGGCCCATCTCGCCCTTTGGAAAGAACACTTCACGTTGTGCCTTTCAGCTCTAGGGCAATGTAGCACACCCAGAGCAGAAGTTCGTATTCAGCCAGATCAGGCCTGCAAAGAAACTGAGTTTCACAGGCCTTTGTAAGAGATGTTCCTGGTAGGCTGTAAGAGCACTGTGCAAAGCGAGTTGTTTCTTAGATTCCCAATGAGCTGGAACCAAGATTATTTGGGGCCCAACTCGCCCTTTGGAAAGAGGACTGCACGTTGTGCCTTTCAGCTCTAGGGCAATGTGGCACACCCAGAGCAGAAGTTCTGCTTCAGCCATATCAGGCCTGCAAAGAAACTGCGTTTCACAGTCCTTTGTAAGAGATATTCCCGGTAGGCTGTAAGAGCACTGTGCAGAGCGAGTTGTTTCTCAGCTTCCCAAAGATCTGGAAGCAAGATGCTTTGGGGCCCAACTCGCCCTTTTTAAAGGAGACTGCACGTTGTGCCTTTCAGCTCTAGGGCAATGTGGCACACCCAGAGCAGAAGTTCTACTTCAGCCAGATCAGGCCTGCAAAGAAACTGCGTTTCACAGGCCTTTGTAAGAGATGTTCCCGGTAGGCTGTAAGAGCTATGTGCAGAGTAAGTTGTTTCTTAGCTTCCCAAAGAGCTGGAAGCAAGATGCTTTGGGGCCCAACTCGCCCTTTGGAAAGAAGATGCACATTGTGCCTTTCATCTCTAGGGCAATGTTGCACACCCAGAGCAGAAGTTCTACTTCACCCAGATCAGACCTGCAAAGAAACTGCGTTTCACAGGCCTTTGTAAGAGAGGTTCCAGGTAGGCTGTAAAAGGTCTGTGGAGAGCAAGTTGTTTCTTAGCTTTCCAAAGGCTGGAGGCAAGATGCTTTGGAGCCACAGTCGCCCTTTGTTAAGAAGCCTGCACGTTGTGCCTTTCAGCTCCAGGGCAATGTGGCACACCCAGAGCAGACGTTCTCCTTCAGCCAGATGAGACCTGCAAAGAACTGCATTTCACAGGCCTTTGTAAGAGATGTTCCTGGTAGGCTGTAAGAGCACTGTTCAGGGCGAGTTGTTTCTTAGCTTCCCAAAGAGCTGGAAGCAAGATGCTTTTGGGCTCAACTCGCCCTTTGGAAAGAAGACTGCACGTTGTGCCTTTCAGCTCTAGGGCAATGTAGCACACTCAGAGCAGAAGTTCTACTTCAGCCAGATCAGGCCTGCAGAGATACTGCGTTTCAAAGGCCTTTTTAAGAGATGTTCCCGGTAGACTGTGAGAGAACTGTGCTGAGCCAGTTGTTTCTTAGCTTCCCAAGAGCTGGAAGCAAGATGCTTTGGGGCCCTAATCGCCCTTTGGAAAGAAGACAGCACTTTGTGCCTTGCAGCTCTAGGGCAATGTAGGACACCCAGAGCAGAAGTTCAACTTCACCCAGATCAGGCCTGCAAAGAAAGTGCGTTTCACAGCCCTTTGTGACAGATGTCCCGGTAGGCAGGAAGCAAGATGCTTTGGGGCTCAACTCGCCATTTGGAAAGAAGACTGCACGTTGCGCCTTTCAGCTCTAGGGCAATGTGGCACACCCAGAGAAGAAGTTCTACTTCAGCCAGATCAGGACTGCAAAGAAACTGCGTTTCACAGGCTTTTGTGAGAGATGTTCCCGGTAGGCTGTAAGAGCACTGTGCAGAGCGAGTTGTTTCTTATCTTCCCAAAGAGCTGGAACCAAGATGCTTTGGGGCCCAACTCGCCCTTTGGAAAGGAGACTGCACGTTGTGCCTTTCAGCTCTAGGGCAATGTGGCACACCCAGAGCAGAAGTTCTACTTCGGCAAGATGAGGCCTTCAAAGAAAATGCGTTTCACAGGCCTTTGTAAGAGATGTTCCCGGTAGGCTGTAAGAGCTATGTGCAGAGCAAGTTGTTTCTTAGCTTTCCAAAGAGCTGGAAGCAAGATGCTTTGGGGCCCAACTCGCCCTTTGGAAAGAAGCTGCACATTGTGCCTTTCAGCTCTAGGGCAATGTAGCACACCCAGAGCAGAAGTTCTACTTCACCCAGATCAGGCCTGCAAAGAAACTGCGTTTCACAGGCCTTTGTAAGAGATGTTCCCGGTAGGCGGTAAGAGCTATGTGCAGAGCGAGTTGTTTCTTAGCTTCCCAAAGAGCTGGGTGCAAGATGCTTTGGGGCCCAACTCGCCCTTTGGAAAGAAGCTGCACATTGTGCCTTGCAGCTCTAGGGCAATGTACGACACGCATTGCAGAAGTTCCACTTCAGCAAGATCAGGCCTGCAAAGAAACTGCGTTTCACAGCCCTTTGTAACTGATGTCCCTGTAGGCAGGAAGCAAGATGCTTTGGGGCCCATCTCGCCCTTTGGAAAGAACACTGCACGTTGTGCCTTTCAGCTCTAGGGCAATGCAGCACACCCAGAGCAGAAGTTCGTATTCAGACAGATCAGGCCTGCAAAGAAACTGAGTTTCACAGGCCTTTGTAAGAGATGTTCCTGGTAGGCTGTAAGAGCACTGTGCAGAGCGAGTTGTTTCTTAGCTTCCCAATGAGCTGGAACCAAGATGATTTGGGGCCCAACTCGCCCTTTGGAAAGAGGACTGCACGTTGTGCCTTTCAGCTCTAGGGCAATGTAGCACACCCAGAGCAGAAGTTCTACTTCACCCAGATCAGGCCTGCAAAGAAACTGCGTTTCACAGGCCTTTGTAAGAGAGGTTCCAGGTAGGCTGTAAGAGGTCTGTGGAGAGCAAGTTGTTTCTTAGCTTTCCAAAGGCTGGAGGCAAGATGCTTTGGAGCCAAAGTCGCCCTTTGTTAGGAAGCCTGCACGTTGTGCCTTTCAGCTCCAGGGCAATGTGGCACACCCAGAGCAGACGTTCTCCTTCAGCCAGATGAGACCTGCAAAGAACTGCATTTCACAGGCCTTTGTAAGAGATGTTCCTGGTAGGCTGTAAGAGCACTGTTCAGGGCGAGTTGTTTCTTAGCTTCCCAAAGAGCTGGAAGCAAGATGCTCTGGGGCCCAACTCGCCCTTTGGAAAGAAGACTGCACGTTGTGCCTTTCAGCTCTAGGGCAATGTAGCACACTCAGAGCAGAAGTTCTACTTCAGCCAGATCAGGCCTGCAGAGATACTGCGTTTCAAAGGCCTTTTTAAGAGATGTTCCCGGTAGACTGTGAGAGAACTGTGCTGAGCCAGTTGTTTCTTAGCTTCCCAAGAGCTGGAAGCAAGATGCTTTGGGGCCCAAATCGCCCTTTGGAAAGAAGACAGCACTTTGTGCCCTGCAGCTCTAGGGCAATGTATGACACCCAGAGCAGAAGTTCAACTTCACCCAGATCAGGCCTGCAAAGAAAGTGCGTTTCACAGCCCTTTGTGACAGATGTCCCGGTAGGCAGGAAGCAAGATGCTTTGGGGCTCAACTCGCCCTTTGGAAAGAAGACTGCACGTTGTGCCTTTCAGCTCTAGGGCAATGTGGCACACCCAGAGAAGAAGTTCTACTTCAGCCAGATCAGGACTGCAAAGAAACTGCGTTTCGCAGGCTTTTGTGAGAGATGTTCCCGGTAGGCTGTAAGAGCACTGTGCAGAGCGAGTTGTTTCTTATCTTCCCAAAGAGCTGGAACCAAGATGCTTTGGGGCCCAACTCGCCCTTTGGAAAGGAGAAAGCACGTTGTGCCTTTCAGCTCTAGGGCAATGTGGCACACCCAGAGCAGAAGTTCTACGTCGGCAAGATGAGGCCTTCAAAGAAAATGCGTTTCACAGGCCTTTGTAAGAGATGTTCCCGGTAGGCTGTAAGAGCTATGTGCAGAGCAAGTTGTTTCTTAGCTTTCCAAAGAGCTGGAAGCAAGATTCTTTGGGGCCCAACTCGCCCTTTGGAAAGAAGCTGCACATTGTGCCTTTCAGCTCTAGGGCAATGTAGCACACCCAGAGCAGAAGTTCTACTTCACCCAGATCAGGCCTGCAAAGAAACTGCGTTTCACAGGCCTTTGTAAGAGATGTTCCCGGTAGGCGGTAAGAGCTATGTGCAGAGCGAGTTGTTTCTTAGCTTCCCAAAGAGCTGGGAGCAAGATGTTTGGGGCCCAACTCGTGCTTTGGAAAGAAGCTGCACATTGTGCCTTGCAGCTCTAGGGCAATGTATGACACGCAGAGCAGAAGTTCCACTTCAGCAAGATCAGGCCTGCAAAGAAACTGCGTTTCACAGCCCTTTGTAACTGATGTCCCTGTAGGCAGGAAGCAAGATGCTTTGGGGCCCATCTCGCCCTTTGGAAAGAACACTGCTCGTTGTGCCTTTCAGCTCTAGGGCAATGTAGCACACCCAGAGCAGAAGTTCGTATTCAGCCAGATCAGGCCTGCAAAGACACTGAGTTTCACAGGCCTTTGTAAGAGATGTTCCTGGTAGGCTGTAAGAGCACTGTGCAGAGCGAGTTGTTTCTTAGCTTCCCAATGAGCTGGAACCAAGATGATTTGGGGCCCAACTCGCCCTTTGGAAAGAGGACTGCACGTTGTGCCTTTCAGCTCTAGGGCAATGTAGCACACCCAGAGCAGAAGTTCTACTTCACCCAGATCAGGCCTGCAAAGAAACTGCGTTTCACAGGCCTTTGTAAGAGAGGTTCCAGGTAGGCTGTAAGAGGTCTGTGGAGAGTAAGTTGTTTCTTAGCTTTCCAAAGGCTGGAGGCAAGATGCTTTGGAGCCAATGTCGCCCTTTGTTAAGAAGCCTGCACGTTGTGCCTTTCAGCTCCAGGGCAATGTGGCACACCCAGAGCAGACGTTCTCCTTAAGCCAGATGAGACCTGCAAAGAACTGCATTTCACAGGCCTTTGTAAGAGATGTTCCTGGTAGGCTGTAAGAGCACTGTTCAGGGCGAGTTGTTTCTTAGCTTCCCAAAGAGCTGGAAGCAAGATGCTTTTGGGCTCAACTCGCCCTTTGGAAAGAAGACTGCACGTTGTGCCTTTCAGCTCTAGGGCAATGTAGCACACTCAGAGCAGAAGTTCTACTTCAGCCAGATCAGGCCTGCAGAGATACTGCGTTTCAAAGGCCTTTTTAAGAGATGTTCCCGGTAGACTGTGAGAGAACTGTGCTGAGCCAGTTGTTTCTTAGCTTCCCAAGAGCTGGAAGCAAGATGCTTTGGGGCCCAAATCGCCCTTTGGAAAGAAGACAGCACTTTGTGCCCTGCAGCTCTAGGGCAATGTATGACACCCAGAGCAGAAGTTCAACTTCACCCAGATCAGGCCTGCAAAGAAAGTGCGTTTCACAGCCCTTTGTGACAGATGTCCCGGTAGGCAGGAAGCAAGATGCTTTGGGGCTCAACTCGCCCTTTGGAAAGAAGACTGCACGTTGTGCCTTTCAGCGCTAGGGCAATGTGGCACACCCAGAGAAGAAGTTCTACTTCAGCCAGATCAGGACTGCAAAGAAACTGCGTTTCGCAGGCTTTTGTGAGAGATGTTCCCGGTAGGCTGTAAGAGCACTGTGCAGAGCGAGTTGTTTCTTATCTTCCCAAAGAGCTGGAACCAAGATGCTTTGGGGCCCAACTCGCCCTTTGGAAAGGAGAAAGCACGTTGTGCCTTTCAGCTCTAGGGCAATGTGGCACACCCAGAGCAGAAGTTCTACGTCGGCAAGATGAGGCCTTCAAAGAAAATGCGTTTCACAGGCCTTTGTAAGAGATGTTCCCGGTAGGCTGTAAGAGCTATGTGCAGAGCAAGTTCTTTCTTAGCTTTCCAAAGAGCTGGAAGCAAGATGCTTTGGGGCCCAACTCGCCCTTTGGAAAGAAGCTGCACATTGTGCCTTTCAGCTCTAGGGCAATGTAGCACACCCAGAGCAGAAGTTCTACTTCACCCAGATCAGGCCTGCAAAGAAACTGCGTTTCACAGGCCTTTGTAAGAGATGTTCCCGGTAGGCGGTAAGAGCTATGTGCAGAGCGAGTTGTTTCTTAGCTTCCCAAAGAGCTGGGAGCAAGATGCTTTGGGGCCCAACTCGCCCTTTGGAAAGAAGCTGCACATTGTGCCTTGCAGCTCTAGGGCAATGTATGACACGCAGAGCAGAAGTTCCACTTCAGCAAGATCAGGCCTGCAAAGAAACTGCGTTTCACAGCCCTTTGTAACTGATGTCGCTGTAGGCAGGAAGCAAGATGCTTTGGGGCCTTTCTCGCCCTTTGGAAAGAACACTGCACGTTGTGCCTTTCAGCTCTAGGGCAATGTAGCACACCCAGAGCAGAAGTTCGTATTCAGCCAGATCAGGCCTGCAAAGACACTGAGTTTCACAGGCCTTTGTAAGAGATGTTCCTGGTAGGCTGTAAGAGCACTGTGCAGAGCGAGTTGTTTCTTAGCTTCCCAAAGAGCTGGAACCAAGATGATTTGGGGCCCAACTCGCCCTTTGGAAAGAGGACTGCACGTTGTGCCTTTCAGCTCTAGGGCAATGTAGCACACCCAGAGCAGAAGTTCTACTTCACCCAGATCAGGCCTGCAAAGAAACTGCGTTTCACAGGCCTTTGTAAGAGAGGTTCCAGGTAGGCTGTAAGAGGTCTGTGGAGAGCAAGTTGTTTCTTAGCTTTCCAAAGGCTGGAGGCAAGATGCTTTGGAGCCAAAGTCGCCCTTTGTTAAGAAGCATGCACGTTGTGCCTTTCAGCTCCAGGGCAATGTGGCACACCCAGAGCAGACGTTCTCCTTCAGCCAGATGAGACCTGCAAAGAACTGCATTTCACAGGCCTTTGTAAGAGATGTTCCTGGTAGGCTGTAAGAGCACTGTTCAGGGCGAGTTGTTTCTTAGCTTCCCAAAGAGCTGGAAGCAAGATGCTTTGGGGCCCAACTCGCCCTTTGGAAAGAAGCTGCACATTGTGCCTTTCAGCTCTAGGGCAATGTAGCACACCCAGAGCAGAAGTTCTACTTCACCCAGATCAGGCCTGCAAAGAAACTGCGTTTCACAGGCCTTTGTAAGAGATGTTCCCGGTAGGCGGTAAGAGCTATGTGCAGAGCGAGTTGTTTCTTAGCTTCCCAAAGAGCTGGGAGCAAGAAGCTTTGGGGCCCAACTCGCCCTTTGGAAAGAAGCTGCACATTGTGCATTGCAGCTCTAGGGCAATGTATGACACGCAGAGCAGAAGTTCCACTTCAGCAAGATCAGGCCTGCAAAGAAACTGCGTTTCACAGCCCTTTGTATCTGATGTCCCTGTAGGCAGGAAGCAAGATGCTTTGGGGCCCATCTCGCCCTTTGGAAAGAACACTGCACGTTGTGCCTTTCAGCTCTAGGGCAATGTAGCACACCCAGAGCAGAAGTTCGTATTCAGCCAGATCAGGCCTGCAAAGAAACTGCGTTTCACAGGTCTTTGTAAGAGGTGTTCCTGGTAGGCTGTAAGAGCACTGTGCAGAGCGAGTTGCTTCTTAGCTTCCCAATGAGCTGGAACCAAGATTATTTGGGGCCCAACTCGCCCTTTGGAAAGAGGACTGCACGTTGTGCCTTTCAGCTCTAGGGCAATGTGGCACACCCAGAGCAGAAGTTCTACTTCAGCCAGATCAGGCCTGCAAAGAAACTGCGTTTCACAGGCTTTGTAAGAGATATTCCCGGTAGGCTGTAAGAGCACTGTGCAGAGCGAGTTGTTTCTTAGCTTCCCAAAGATCTGGAAGCAAGATGCTTTGGGGCCCAACTCGCCCTTTTTAAAGGAGACTGCACGTTGTGCCTTTCGGCTCTAGGGCAATGTGTCACACCCAGAGCAGAAGTTCTACTTCAGCCAGATCAGGCCTGCAAAGAAACTGCGTTTCACAGGCCTTTGTAAGAGATGTTCCCCGTAGGCGGTAAGAGCTATGTGCAGAGTAAGTTGTTTCTTAGCTTCCCAAAGAGCTGGAACCAAGATGCTTTGGGGCCCAACTCGCCCTTTGGAAAGAATCTGCACATTGTGCCTTTCATCTCTAGGGCAATGTAGCACACCCAGAGCAGAAGTTCGTATTCAGCCAGATCAGGCCTGCAAAGAAACTGCGTTTCACAGGCCTTTGTAAGAGAGGTTCCAGGTATGCTGTAAGAGGTCTGTGGAGAGCAAGTTGTTTCTTAGCTTTCCAAAGGCTGGAGGCAAGATGCTTTGGTGCCAAAGTCGCCCTTTGTTAAGAAGCCTGCACGTTGTGCCTTTCAGCTCCAGGGCAATGTGGCACACCCAGAGCAGACGTTCTCCTTCATCCAGATGAGACCTGCAAGGAACTGCATTTCACAGGCCTTTTTAAGAGATGTTCCTGGTAGGCTGTAAGAGCACTGTTCAGGGCGAGTTGTTTCTTAGCTTCCCAAAGAGCTGGAAGCAAGATGCTTTTGGGCTCAACTCGCCATTTGGAAAGAAGACTGCACGTTGTGCCTTTCAGCTCTAGGGCAATGTAGCACACTCAGAGCAGAAGTTCTACTTCAGCCAGATCAGGACTGCAAAGAAACTGCGTTTCACAGGCCTTTGTAAGAGATGTTCCCGGTAGGCGGTAAGAGCTATGTGCAAAGCGAGTTGTTTCTTAGCTTCCCAAAGAGCTGGGTGCAAGATGCTTTGGGGCCGAACTCGCCCTTTGGAAAGAAGCTGCACATTGTGCCTTGCAGCTCTAGGGCAATGTATGACACGCAGATCAGAAGTTCCACTTCAGCAAGATCAGGCCTGCAAAGAAACTGCGTTTCACAGCCCTTTGTAACTGATGTCGCTGTAGGCAGGAAGCAAGATGCTTTGGGGCCCATCTCGCCCTTTGGAAAGAACACTGCACGTTGTGCCTTTCAGCTCTAGGGCAATGTAGCACACCCAGAGCAGAAGTTCGTATTCAGCCAGATCAGGCCTGCAAAGAAACTGCGTTTCACAGGCCTTTGTAAGAGATGTTCCTGGTAGGCTGTAAGAGCACTGTGCAGAGCGAGCTGTTCCTTAGCTTCCCAATGGGCTGGAACAAAGATGATTTGGGGCCCAACTAGCCCTTTGGAAAGAGGACTGGACGTTGTGCCTTTCAGCTCTAGGGCAATGTAGCACACCCAGAGCAGAAGTTCTACTTCAGCCAGATCAGGCCTGCAAAGAAACTGCGTTTCACAGGCCATTGTAAGAGATATTCCCGGTAGGCTGTAAGAGCACTGTGCAGAGCGAGTTGTTTCTTAGCTTCCCAAAGATCTGGAAGCAAGATGCTTTGGGGCCCAACTCGCCCTTTTTAAAGGAGACTGCACGTTGTGCCTTTCAGCTCTAGGGCAATGTGGCACACCCAGAGCAGAAGTTCTACTTCAGCCAGATCAGGCCTGCAAAGAAACTGCGTTTCACAGGCCTTTGTAAGAGATGTTCCCGGTACGCTGTAAGAACACTGTGCAGAGCGCGTTGTTTCTCAGCTTCCCAAAGAGCTGGAAGCAAGATGGTTGGGGCCCAAGTTGCCCTTTGGAAAGGAGACTGCACGTTGTGCCTTTCAGCTCTAGGGCAATGTGGAACACCCAGAGCAGAACTTCTAATTCAGCCAGATCAGGCCTGCAAAGAAACTGCGTTTCACAGGCCTTTGTAAGAGATGTTCCTGGTAGGCTGTAAGAACACTGTGCAGAGCGAGTTGTTTTTTAGCTTCCCAAAGATCTGGAAGCAAGATGCTTTGTGGCGCAACTCGCCCTTTCGAATGGAGACTGATGGTTGTGCCTTTCAGCTCTAGGCCAATGTGGCACACCCAGAGCAGAAGTTCTATTCAGCCAGTTGAGGCCTGCAAAGAAACTGCGTTTCACAGGCCTTTGTAAGAGATGTTCCCGGTAGGCTGTAATAGCTATGTGCAGAGCAATTTGTTTCTTCGCTTCCCAAAGAGCTGGAAGCAAGATGCTTTGGGGCCCAACTCGCCCTTTGGAAAGAAGCTGCACATTGTGCCTTTCAGCTCTAGGGCAATGTAGCACACCCAGAGCAGAAGTTCTACTTCAGCCAGGTGAGGCCTGCAAAGAAACTGCGTTTCACAGGCCTTTGAAAGAGATGTTCCCGTTAGGCTGTAAGAGCTATGTGCAGAGAAAGTTGTTTCTTAGCTTCCCAAAGGCTGGAAGCAAGATGCTTGGAGCCCAACTCGCCCTTTGTTAAGAAGCCTGCACGTTGTGCCTTTCAGCTCCAGGGCAATGTGGCACACCCAGAGCAGCCGTTCTCCTTCAGCCAGATGAGACCTGCAAAGAACTGCATTTCACAGGCCTTTGTAAGAGATGTTCACAGTAGGCTGTAAGAGCACTGTGCAGAGCAATTTGTTTCTTCGCTTCCCAAAGAGCTGGAAGCAAGAAGCTTTGGGGCCCAAGTCGCCCTTTTTAAGAAGGCTGCACGTTGTGGCTTTCAGCTCTAGGGCAATGTAGCACACCCAGAGCAGAAGTTCTACTCCAGCCAGGTGAGGCCTGAAAAGAAACTGTGTTTCACAGGCCTTTGTAAGAGATGTTCCCGGTAGGATTTAAGAGCACTGTGCAGAGCGAGTTGTTACTTAGCTTACCAAAGAGCTGGAAGCAAGATGCTTTGGGCCCAACTCGCCCTTTGTTAAGAAGCCTGCACGTTGTGCCTTTCAGCTCTAGGGCAATGTGGCACACCCAGAGCAGAAGTTCTACTTCAGCCAGATGAGGCCTGCAAAGAAACTGCGTTTAACAGGCCTTTCTAAGAGATGTTCTTGGTAGGCTGTAAGAGCACTGTGCAGAGCGACTTGTTTCATAGCTTACAAAGAGCTGAATGCAAGATGCTTTGGGGCCCAACTCGCCCTTTGGAAAGAAGACAGAACTTTGTGCCTTGCAATTCTAAGGCAAGGTAGCACACCCAGAGCAGAACTTCTACTTCACCCAGATCAGGCCTGCAAAGAGACTGCGTTACACCGGCCTTTGTAACAGATGTCCCGGTAGGCTGGAAGCTAGATGCTTTGGGGCCCAACTCGCCGTTTGGAAAGAAGACAGCACATTGTGCCGTTCAGGTCTAGGTCAATCTAGCACACCCAGAGCAGAAGTTCTACTTCAACCAGATCAGGCCTGCAAAGAAACTGCGTTTCACAGGTCTTTGTATGGATGTTCCCGGTAGGCTGTAAGAGCACTGTGCAGAGCGAGTTGTTTCTTAGCGTCCCAAAGAGCTGGAAGCAAGATGCGTTGGGGTCCAACTCGCCCTTTGTCAAGAAGCCTGCACGTTGTGCCTTCCAGCTCTATGGCAATGTAGCACACTCAGAGCAGAAGTTCTACTTCAGCCAGAACAGGCCTGCAAAGAAATTGCGTTTCACAGGCCTTTGTAACAGATGTTCCCGGTAAGCTGTAAGAGCAGTGTGCGGAGTGAGTTGTTTCTTAGCTTCCCAAAGAGCTGGAAGCAAGATGCGTTGGGTCCCAACTCGCCCTTTGGAAAGAAGACTGCACGTTGTGCCTTTCAGCTCTAGGGCAATGTAGCACACCCAAAGCAGAAGTTCTACTTCAGCCAGCTCAGGCCTGCAAAGAAACTTCGTTTCACAGCCCTTTGTAAGAGATGTTCCCGGTTGGCTGCAAGAGCACTGTGCAGACCGAGCTGTTTCTTAGCTTCCCAAAGAGCTGGAAGCAAGATGCGTGGGGCCCAACTCGCACTTTTTTAAGAAGCCTGCACGTTGTGCCTTTCAGCTCTATGGCAGTGTAGCACACACAGAGCAGAAGTTCTACTTCAGAGAGAGCAGGCCTGCAAAGAAACTGCGTTTCACATGCCTTTGTAAGAGATGTTCCCTGTAGGCTGTAAGAGCACTGTGTAGAGCGATTTGTTTCTTAGCTTCCGAAAGAGCTGGAAGCAACATGCTATGGGGCCCAACTCGCCCTTTGGAAAGAAGCTGCACTTTGTGCCTTTCAGCTCTAGGGCAATGTAGCACACCCAGAGCAGAAGTTCTACCTCACCCAGATCAGGCCTGCAAAGAAACTGCGTTTCACAGGCGTTTGTAAGAGATGTTCCCGGTAGGCGGTAAGAGCTATGTGCAGAGCGAGTTGATTCTTAGCTTCCCAAAGAGCTGAGAGCAAGATGCTTTGGGGCCCAACTCGCCCTTTGGAAAGAAGCTGCACATGGTGCCTTGCAGCTCTAGGGCAATGTAGCACACCCAGAGCAGAAGTTCTACTTCACCCAGATCAGGCCTGCAAAGAAACTGCGTTTCACAGGCTTTTGTGAGAGATGTTCCCGGTAGGCTGTAAGAGCACTGTGCAGAGCGAGTTGTTTCTTATCTTCCCAAAGAGCTGGAACCAAGATGCTTTGGGGCACAACTCGCCCTTTGGAAAGGAGACTGCACGTTGTGCCTTTCAGCTCTAGGGCAATGTGGCACACCCAGAGCAGAAGTTCTACTTCGGCAAGATGAGGCCTTCAAAGAAAATGCATTTCACAGGCCTTTGTAAGAGATGTTCCCGGTAGGCTGTAAGAGCTATGTGCAGAGCAAGTTGTTTCTTAGCTTTCCAAAGAGCTGGAAGCAAGATGCTTTGGGGCCCAACTCGCCCTTTGGAAAGAAGCTGCACATTGTGCCTTTCAGCTCTAGGGCAATGTAGCACACCCAGAGAAGAAGCTCTACTTCAGCCAGATCAGGCCTGCAGAGATACTGCGTTTCAAAGGCCTTTTTAAGAGATGTTCCCGGTAGACTGTGAGAGAACTGTGCTGAGCGAGTTGTTTCTTAGCTTCCCAAGAGCTGGAAGCAAGATGCTTTGGGGCCCAAATCGCCCTTTGGAAAGAAGACAGCACTTTGTGCCTTGCAGCTCTAGGGCAATGTAGGACACCCAGAGCAGAAGTTCAACTTCACCCAGATCAGGCCTGCAAAGAAAGTGCGTTTCACAGCCCTTTGTGACAGATGTCCCGGTAGGCAGGAAGCAAGATGCTTTGGGGCTCAACTCGCCCTTTGGAAAGAAGACTGCACGTTGCGCCTTTCAGCTCTAGGGCAATGTGTCACACCCAGAGAAGAAGTTCTACTTCAGCCAGATCAGGACTGCAAAGAAACAGCGTTTCACAGGCTTTTGTGAGAGATGTTCCCGGTAGGCTGTAAGAGCTATGTGCAGAGCAAGTTGTTTCTTAGCTTTCCAAAGAGCTGGAAGCAAGATGCTTTGGGGCCCAACTCGCCCTTTGGAAAGAAGCTGCACATTGTGCCTTTCAGCTCTAGGGCAATGTAGCACACCCAGAGCAGAAGTTCTACTTCACCCAGATCAGGCCTGCAAAGAAACTGCGTTTCACAGGCCTTTGTAAGAGATGTTCCCGGTAGGCGGTAAGAGCTATGTGCAGAGCGAGTTGTTTCTTAGCTTCCCAAAGAGCTGGGAGCAAGATGCTTTAGGGCCCAACTCGCCCTTTGGAAAGAAGCTGCACATTGTGCCTTGCAGCTCTAGGGCAATGTATGACACGCAGAGCAGAAGTTCCACTTCAGCAAGATCAGGCCTGCAAAGAAACTGCGTTTCACAGCCCTTTGTAACTGATGTCCCTGTAGGCAGGAAGCAAGATGCTTTGGGGCCCATCTCGCCCTTTGGAAAGAACACTGCACGTTGTGCCATTCAGCTCTAGGGCAATGTAGCACACCCAGAGCAGAAGTTCGTATTCAGCCAGATCAGGCCTGCAAAGACACTGAGTTTCACAGGCCTTTGTAAGAGATGTTCCTGGTAGGCTGTAAGAGCACTGTGCAGAGCGAGTTGTTTCTTAGCTTCCCAATGAGCTGGAACCAAGATGATTTGGGGCCCAACTCGCCCTTTGGAAAGAGGACTGCACGTTGTGCCTTTCAGCACTAGGGCAATGTAGCACACCCAGAGCAGAAGTTCTACTTCACCCAGATCAGGCCTGCAAAGAAACTGCGTTTCACAGGCCTTTGTAAGAGAGGTTCCAGGTAGGCTGTAAGAGGTCTGTGGAGAGCAAGTTGTTTCTTAGCTTTCCAAAGGCTGGAGGCAAGATGCTTTGGAGCCAAAGTCGCCCTTTGTTAAGAAGCCTGCACGTTGTGCCTTTCAGCTCCAGGGCAATGTGGCACACCCAGAGCAGACGTTCTCCTTCAGCCAGATGAGACCTGCAAAGAACTGCATTTCACAGGCCTTTGTAAGAGATGTTCCTGGTAGGCTGTAAGAGCACTGTTCAGGGCGAGTTGTTTCTTAGCTTCCCAAAGAGCTGGAAGCAAGATGCTTTTGGGCTCAACTCGCCCTTTGGAAAGAAGACTGCACGTTGTGCCTTTCAGCTCTAGGGCAATGTAGCACACTCAGAGCAGAAGTTCTACTTCAGCCAGATCAGGCCTGCAGAGATACTGCGTTTCAAAGGCCTTTTTAAGAGATGTTCCCGGTAGACTGTGAGAGAACTGTGCTGAGCGAGTTGTTTCTTAGCTTCCCAAGAGCTGGAAGCAAGATGCTTTGGGGCCCAAATCGCCCTTTGGAAAGAAGACAGCACTTTGTGCCATGCAGCTCTAGGGCAATGTAGGACACCCAGAGCAGAAGTTCAACTTCACCCAGATCAGGCCTGCAAAGAAACTGCGTTTCACAGCCCTTTGTGACAGATGTCCCGGTAGGCAGGAAGCAAGATGCTTTGGGGCTCAACTCGCCCTTTGGAAAGAAGACTGCACGTTGTGCCTTTCAGCTCTAGGGCAATGTGGCACACCCAGAGAAGAAGTTCTACTTCAGCCAGATCAGGACTGCAAAGAAACTGCGTTTCGCAGGCTTTTGTGAGAGATGTTCCCGGTAGGCTGTAAGAGCACTGTGCAGAGCGAGTTGTTTCTTATCTTCCCAAAGAGCTGGAACCAAGATGCTTTGGGGCCCAACTCGCCCTTTGGAAAGGAGACTGCACGTTGTGCCTTTCAGCTCTAGGGCAATGTGGCACACCCAGAGCAGAAGTTCTACTTTGGCAAGATGAGGCCTTCAAAGAAAATGCGTTTCACAGGCCTTTGTAAGAGATGTTCCCGGTAGGCTGTAAGAGCTATGTGCAGAGCAAGTTGTTTCTTAGCTTTCCAAAGAGCTGGAAGCAAGATGCTTTGGGGCCCAACTCGCCCTTTCGAAAGAAGACAGAACTTTGGGCCTTGCAGCTCTAAGGCAAGGTAGCACACCCAGAGCAGAAGTTCTACTTCAGCCAGATCAGGCCTGCAAAGAAACTGCGTTTCACAGGCCTTTGTAAGACATGTTCCCCCTAGGCTGTAAGAGCACTGTGCAGAGCGAGTTGTTTCTTAGCTTCCCAAAGAGCTGCAAGCAAGATGCTTTGGGGACCAACTCGCCCTTTGGAAAGGAGACTGCACGTTGTGCCTTTCAGCCCTAGGGCAATGTGGCACACCCAGAGCAGAAGTTCTACTTCAGCCAGATCAGGCCTGCAAAGAAACTGAGTTTCACAGGCCTTTGTAAGAGTTGTTCCCGGTAGGCTGTAAGAACACTGTGCCGAGCGAGTTGTTTCTTAGCTTCCCAAAGAGCTGGAAGCAAGATTCTTTGGGGCCCAACTCGCCCTTTGTTAAGAAGCCTGCACGTTGTGCCTTACAGCTCTATGGCAAAGTAGCACACTCAGAGCAGATGTTCTACTTCAGCCAGAAGAGGCCTGCAAAGAAACTGCGTTTCACAGGCCTTTGTAAGAGATGTTCCCGGTAAGCTCTATGAGCTGTGTGCCGAGTGAGTTGTTTCTTAGCTTCCCAAAGAGCTGGAAGCAAGATTCGTTGGGGCCCAACTCGCCCTTTGGAAAGTAGACTGCACGTTGTGCCTTTCAGCTCTGGGGCAATGTAGCACACCCAAAGCAGAAGTTCTACTTCAGCCAGCTCAGGCCTGCAAAGAAACTGCGTTTCACAGCCCTTTGTTAGAGATGTTCCCGGTTGGCTGCAAGAGCACTGTGCAGACCGAGCTGTTTCTTAGCTTCCCAAAGAGCTGGAAGCAAGATGCTTTGGGGCCCAACTCGCACTTTGTTAAGAATCCTGCACAGTGTGCCTTTCAGCTCTAGGGCAATGTAGCACACTCAGAGCAGAAGATCTACTTCAGCCAGAGCAGGCCTGCAAAGAACCTGCGTTTCACAGGCCTTTGTAAGAGATGTTGCCGGTAGGCTGTAAGAGCACTGTGCAGAGCGAGTTGTTTCCCATCTTCCCAAAGATCTGCAAGCAAGATGCTTTGGGGCCCAACTCACCTTTTGGAAAGGAGACTGCATGTTGTGCCTTTCAGCTCTAGGGCAATGTGGCACACCCAGAACAGAAGTTCTACTTCAGCCAAGTGAGGCCTGCAAAGAAACTGCGTTTCACAGGCCTTTGTAAGAGATGTTCCCGGTAGGCTGTAAGAGCACTGTGCAGAGCGAGTTGTTTCTTAGCTTCCCAAAGAGCTGGAAGCAAGATGCTTTGGGGCCCAACTCGCCCTTTGGAAAGGAGACTGCACGTTGTGCCTTTCAGCTCTAGGACAATGTGGCACACCCAGAGCAGAAGTTCTACTTCATCGAGGTGAGGCCTGCAAAGCAACTGCGTTTCACAGGCCTTTGTAGGAGATGTTCCCGGTAGGCTGTAAGAACACTGGGCAGAGCGAGTTGTTTCTTAGCTTCCCAAAGAGTGGAAGCAAGATGCTTTGGGGCCCAAATCACCTTTTGGAAGGGAGACTGCACGTTGTGCCTTTCAGTTCTAGGGCAATGTGGCACACCCAGAGCAGAAGTTCTACTTCAGCCAGATATGGCCTGCAAAGGCACTGCGTTTCACAGGCCTTTTTAATGGATGTTCCCGGTTGGCTGTAAGAGCACTGTGCAGAGCGAGTTGTTTCTTAGCTTCCCAAAGAGCTGGAAGCAAGATGCTTTGGGGCCCAACTCGCCCTTTGGAAAGGAGACTGCACGTTGTGCCTTTCAGCTCTAGGACAATGTGGCACACCCAGAGCAGAAGTTCTACTTCAGCCAGATATGGCCTGCAAAGGCACTGCGTTTCACAGGCCTTTTTAATGGATGTTCCCGGTTGGCTGTAAGAGCACTGTGCAGAGCGAGTTGTTTCTTAGCTTCCCAAAGAGCTGGAGGCAAGATGCTTTGGGGCCCAAATCGCCCTTTGGAAAGAAGACTGCACGTTGTGACTTTCAGCCCTAGGGCAATGTGGCACACCCAGAGCAGAAGCTCTACTTCAGCCAGAACAGGCCTGCAAAGGAACTGCGTTTCACATGCCTTTGTAAGAGATATTACCGGTAGGCTGTAAGAGCACTGTGCAGAGCGAGTTGTTATTTAGCTTCCGAAAGAGATGGAAGCAAGATGCTTTGGGGCCCATCTCGACCTTTGGAAAGGAGAGTGCACGCTGTGTCTTTCAGCTCTAGGGCAATGTGGCACACCCAGAGCAGAAGTTCTACTTCAGCCAGATCAGGCCTGCAAAGAAACTGAGTTTCACAGTCCTTTGTAAGACATGTTTCCCCTACGCTGTAAGAGCACTGTGCAGAGCGAGTTGTTATTTAGCTTCCCAAAGAGGTGAATGCAAGATGCTTTGGGGCCCAACTCGCCCTTTCGAAAGAAGACAGAACTTTGGGCCTTGCAGCTCTAAGGCAAGGTAGCACACCCAGAGCAGAAGTTCTACTTCAGCCAGATCAGGCCTGCAAAGAAACTGCGTTTCACAGGCCTTTGTAAGACATGTTCCCCCTAGGCTGTAAGAGCACTGTGCAGAGCGAGTTGTTTATTAGCTTACCAAAGAGCTGCAAGCAAGATGCTTTGGGGACCAACTCGCCCTTTGGAAAGGAGACTGCACGTTGTGCCTTTCAGCTCTAGGGCAATGTGGCACACCCAGAGCAGAAGTTCTACTACAGCCAGATCAGGCCTGCAAAGAAACTGAGTTTCACAGGCCTTTGTAAGAGTTGTTCCCGGTAGGCTGTAAGAACACTGTGCCGAGCGAGTTGTTTCTTAGCTTCCCAAAGAGCTGGAAGCAAGATGCTTTGGGGCCCAACTCGCCCTTTGTTAAGAAGCCTGCACGTTGTGCCTTCCAGCTCTATGGCAATGTAGCACACTCAGAGCAGAAGTTCTACTTCAGCCAGAACAGGCCTGCAAAGAAACGGCGTTTCACAGGCCTTTGTAACAGATGTTCCCGGTAAGCTGTATGAGCAGTGTGCCGACCGAGTTGTTGCTTAGCTTCCCAAAGAGCTGGAAGCAAGATGCATTGGGGCCCAACTCGCCCTTTGGAAAGGAGACTGCACGTTGTGCCTTTCAGCTCTAGGGCAATGTAGCACACCCAAAGCAGAAGTTCTACTTCAGCCAGCTCAGGCCTGCAAAGAAACTGCATTTCACAGCCCTTTGTAAGAGATGTTCCCGGTTGGCTGCAAGAGCACTGTGCAGACCGAGCTGTTTCTTAGCTTCCCAAAGAGCTGGAAGCAAGATGCTTTGGGGCCCAACTCGCACTTTGTTAAGAAGCCTGCACGTTGTGCCTTTCAGCTCTATGGCAGTGTAGCACACACAGAGCAGAAGTTCTACTTCAGAGAGAACAGGCCTGCAAAGAAACTGCGTTTCACATGCCTTTGTAAGAGATGTTCCCGGTAGGCTGTAAGAGCACTGTGTAGAGCAATTTGTTTCTTAGCTTCCGAAAGAGCTGGAAGCAACATTCTACGGGGCCCACTCGCCCTTTGGAAAAGAGACTGCACAGTGTGCCTTTCAGCTCTAGGGCAATGTAGCACACTCAGAGAAGAAGATCTACTTCAGCCAGAGCAGGCCTGTACAGAACCTGCGTTTCGCAGGCCTTTGTAAGAGATGTTCCCGGTAGGCTGTAAGACCACTGTGCAGAGCGAGTTGTTTCCCAGCTTCCCAAAGATCTGCAAGCAAGATGCTTTGGGTCCAAGTCGCCCTTTGTTAAGAAGCCGGCACGTTGTGGCTTTCAGCTCTAGGACAATGTAGCACACCCAGAGCAGAAGTTCTACTTCAGCCAGATCAGGCCTGCAAAGAAACTGCGTTTCACAGGCCTTTGTAGGAGATGTTCCCGGTAGGCTGTAAGAGCACTGTGCAGAGCGACTTGTTTCTTAGCTTCCCAAAGAGCTGAAAGCAAGATGATTTGGGGCCCAACTCGCCCTTTGGAAAGAAGACAGAACTTTGTGCCTTTCAGCTCTAGGGCAATGTTGCACACCCAGAGCAGAAGTTCTACTTCAGCCAGATGAGGCCTGCAAAGAAACTGCGTTTCACAGGCCTTTGTAACAGATGTCCTGGTAGGCTGGAAGCAAGATGCTTTGGGGCCCAACTCGCCGTTTGGAAAGAAGACTGCACATTGTGCCGTTCAGCTCTAGGGCAATGTAGCACACCCAGAGCAGAAGTTCTACTTCAGCCAGATCAGGCCTGCAAAGAAACTGCGTTTCACAGGCCTTTGTAAGGGATGTTCCCGGTAGGCTGTAAGAGCACTGTGCAGAGCGAGTTGTTTCTTAGCTTCCCAAAGAGCTGGAAGCAAGATGCTTTGGGGCCCAACTCGCCCTTGGTTAAGAAGCCTGCACGTTGTGCCTTTCAGCTCTAGGGCAATGTGGCACCTCCAGAGCAGAGGTTCTACTTCAGCCAGGTGAGGCCTGCAAAGAAACTGCGTTTCACAGGCCTTTGTAAGAGATGTTCCTGGTAGGCTGTAGGAGCACTGTGCAGAGCGATTTGTTTCTTAGCTTCCCAAACAGCTGGAAGCAAGATGATTAGGGGCCCAACTCGCCCTTTGGAAAGGATACAGCACGTTGTCCCTTTCAGCTCCAGGGCAATGTAGCACACCCAGAGCAGAAGTTCTACTTCAGCCAGATCAGGCCTGCAAAGAAACTGCGTTTCACAGGCCTCTGTAACAGATGTCACGGTAGGCAGGAAGCAAGATGCTTTGGGGCCCAACTCGCCCTTTAGAAAGGAGACTGCACGTTGTGCCTTTCAGCCCTAGGGCAATGTGGCACACCCAGAGCAGAAGTTCTACTTCAGCCACATCAGGCATGCAAAGAAACTGAGTTTCACAGGCCTTTGTAACAGATGTTCCCGGTAGGCTGTAAGAGCACTGTGCAGAGCGAGTTGTTTCTTAGCTTCCCTTAGAGCTAGAAGCAAGATGCTTTGGGGACCAACTCGCCCTTGGTTAAGAAGCCTGCACGTTGTGCCTTTCAGCTCTAGGTCAATGTGGCACACCCAGACCAGAAGTTCGACTTCAGCCAGGTGAGGCCTGCAAATAAACTGCGTTTCACAGGCCTTTGTAAGAGATGTTCTCGGTAGGCTGTAAGAGCACTGTGCAGAGCGACTTGTTTCATAGCTTCCCAAAGAGCTGAATGCAAGGTGCTTTGGGGCCCAACTCGCCCTTTGGAAAGAAGACAGAACTTTGTGCCTTGCTGCTCTAAGGCAAGGTAGCACACCCAGAGCAGAAGTTCTACTTCAGCCAGATCAGGCCTGCACAGAAACTGCGTTTCACAGGCCTCTGTAAGAGAAGTTCCCGGTAGGCTGTAAGAGCACTGTGCAGAGTAAGTTGTTTCTTAGCTTCCCAAAGAGCTGGAAGCAAGATGCATTGGGGCCAACTCGCCGTTTGTTAAGAAGCCTGAACGTTGTGACTTTCAGCTCTAGGGGATTGTAGCACACTCAGAGCAGAAATTCTACTTCAGCCAGATCAGGCCTGCAAATGAACTGCGTTTCACAGGCCTTTGAAGCAGATGTCCCGGTTGGCTGGATGCAAGATGCTTTGGGGCCCAACTCGTCCTTTGGAAAGAAGACTGCACGTTGTGCCTTCCAGCTCTAGGGCAATGTGGCACACCAAGAGCAGAAGTTCTACTACAGCCAGATCAGGCCTGCAAAGTAACTATATTTCACAGGCCTTTGTAAGACATGTTCCCAGTAGGCTGTAAGAGCACTGTGCAGAGCGAGTTGTTCCTTAGCTTCCCAAAGAGCTGGAAGCAAGATGCATTGGGGCCCAACTCGCCGTTTGTTAAGAAGCCTGAACCTTGTGCCTTTCAGCTCTAGGGGATTGTAGCACACTCAGAGCAGAAAATCTACTTCAGCCCGATCAGGCCTGCAAAGAAACTGCGTTTCGCAGGCTGTTGTAGCTGATGTTCCGGTTGGCTGGAAGCAAGATGCTTTGGGGTCCAACTCGTCCTTTGGAAAGAAGACTGCACGTTGTGCCTTTCAGCTCTAGGGCAATGTAGCACACCCAGAGCAGAAGTTCTACTTCAGCCAGATCAGGCCTGCAAGGAAACTGCGTTTCACATGCCTTTGTAAGAGATGCTCCCGGTAGGCTGTAAGAGCACAGTGCAGAGCGAGTTGTTTCTTAGCTTGCCAAAGAGCTTGAAGCCAGATGCTTTGGGGCCCAATTCGCCGTTTGTTAAGAAGCCTGCACGTTGTGCCTTTCAGCTCTATGGCAATGTAGCACACCCAGAGCAGAAGTTCTACTTCAGCCAGAGCAGGCCTGCAAAGAAACTGCGTTTCACAGGCCGATGTAAGAGATGTTCCCGGTAGACTGTGAGAGCACTGTGCAGAGCGAGTTGTTTCTTAGCTTCCCAAGAGCTGGAAGCAAGATGCTTTAGGGCCGAAATCGCCCTTTGGAAAGAAGACAGCACTTTGTGCCTTGCAGCTCTAGGGCAATGTAGGACACGCAGAGCAGAAGATGTACTTCAGCCAGATCAGGCCTGCAAAGAAACTGCGTTTCACAGCCCTTTGTAACAGATGTCCCTGTAGGCAGGAAGCAAGATGCTTTGGGGCCCATCTCGCCCTTTGGAAAGAAGACTGCACGTTGTGCCTTTCAGCTCTAGGGCAATGTAGCACACCCAGAGCAGAAGTTCTACTTCAGCCAGATCAGGCCTGCAAAGAAACTGCGTTGACAGGCCTTTGTAAGAGATGTTCCTGGTAGGCTGTAAGAGCACTGTGCCGAGCCAGTTGTTTCTTAGCTCCCAAGAGCTGGAAGCAAGATGCTTTGAGGTCCAACTCGCCCTTTGGAAAGGAGACAGCACGTTGTCCCTTTCAGCTCTAGGGCAATGTAGCACACCCAGAGCAGAAGTTCTACTTCACCCAGATCAGGCCTGCAAAGAAACTGCGTTTCACAGGCCTTTGGAAGAGATGTTCCCGGTAGGCTGTAAGAGCTGTGTGCAGAGTAAGTTGTTTCTTAGCTTCCCAAAGAGCTGCAAGCAAGATGCATTGGGGCCCTCTCGCCGTTTGTTAAGAAGCCTGAACGTTGTGACTTTCAGCTCTAGGGGATTGTAGCACATTCAGAGCAGAAATTCTACTTCAGCCATCTCAGGCCTGGAAATAAACTGCGTTTCACAGGCCTTTGTAGCAGATGTCACGGTTGGCTGGAAGCAAGATGCTTTGGGGCCCAACTCGCCCTTTGGAAAGAAGCTGCACATTGTGCCTTTCATCTCTAGGGCAATGTAGCACACCCAGAGCAGAAGTTTTACTTCACCCAGATCAGGCCTGCAAAGAAACTGCGTTTCACAGGCCATTGTAAGAGAGTTTCCAGGTAGGCTGTAAGAGGTCTGTGGAGAGCAAGTTGTTTCTTACCTTTCCAAAGGCTGGAGGCAAGATGCTTTGGAGCCAAATTCGCCGTTTGCTAAGAAGCCTGCACGTTGTGCCTTTCAGCTCACGGGCAATGTGGCACACCCAGAGCAGACGTTCTCCTTCAGCCAGATGAGACCTGCAAAGAACTGCATTTCACAGGCCTTTGTAAGAGATGTTCCCGGTAGGCGGTAAGATCTATGTGCAGAGCGAGTTGTTTCTTAGCTTCCCAAAGAGCTGGGAGCAAGATGCTTTGGACCCCAACTCGCCCTTTGGAAAGAAGCTGCACATTGTGCCTTGCAGCTCTAGGGCAATGTATGACACGCAGAGCAGAAGTTCCACTTCAGCAAGATCAGGCCTGCAAAGAAACTGCGTTTCACAGCCCTTTGTAACTGATGTCCCTGTAGGCAGGAAGCAAGATGCTTTGGGGCCCATCTCGCCCTTTGGAAAGAACACTGCACGTTGTGCCTTTCAGCTCTAGGGCAATGTAGCACACCCAGAGCAGAAGTTCGTATTCAGCCAGATCAGGCCTGCAAAGAAACTGCGTTTCACAGGCCTTTGTAAGAGATGTTCCTGGTAGGCTGTAAGAGCACCGTGCAGAGCGAGTTGTTTCTTAGCTTCCCAATGAGGTGGAACCAAGATGCTTTGCGGCCCAACTCGCCCTTTGGAAAGGACACTGCACGTTGTGCCTTTCAGCTCTAGGGCAATGTGGCACACCCAGAGCAGAAGTTCTACTTCAGCCAGATCAGGCCTGCAAAGAAACTGCGTTTCACAGGTCTTTGTAAGAGATGTTCCCGGTAGGCTGCAAGAGCTATGTGCAGAGTAAGTTGTTTCTTAGCTTCCCAAAGTGCTTGAAGCAAGATGCTTTGGGGCCCAACTCGCCCTTTGGAAAGAAGCTGCACATTGTGCCTTTCATCTCTAGGGCAATGTAGCACACCCAGAGCAGAAGTTCTACTTCACCAAGATCAGGCCTGCAAAGAAACTGCGTTTCACAGGCCTTTGTACGAGAGGTTCCAGGTAGGCTGTAAGAGGTCTGTGGAGAGCAAGTTGTTTCTTAGCTTTCCAAAGGCTGGAGGCAAGATGCTTTGGAGCCAAATTCGCCCTTTGTTAAGAAGCCTGCATGTTGTGCCTTTCAGCTCCAGGGCAATGTGGCACACCCAGATCAGACGTTCTCCTTCAGCCAGATGAGACCTGCAAAGAACTGCATTTCACAGCCCTTTGTAACTGATGTCCCTGTAGGCAGGAAGCAAGATGCTTTGGGGCCCATCTCGCCCTTTGGAAAGAACACTGCATGTTGTGCCTTTCAGCTCTAGGGCAATGTAGCACACCCAGAGCAGAAGTTCGTATTCAGCCAGATCAGGCCTGCAAAGAACCTGAGTTTCACAGGCCTTTGTAAGTGATGTTCCTGGTAGGCTGTAAGAGCACTGTGTAGAGCGAGTTGTTTCTTAGCTTCCAAGAGCTCGAAGCAAGATGCTTTGCGGCCCAAATCGCCCTTTGGAAAGAAGACAGCACTTTGTGCCTTGCAGCTCTAGGGCAATGTAGGACACCCAGAACAGAAGTTCAACTTCACCCAGATCAGGCCTGCAAAGAAAGTGCGTTTCACAGCCCTTTGTGACAGATGTCCCGGTAGGCAGTAAGCAAGATGCTTTGGGGCTCAACTCGCCCTTTGGAAAGAAGACTGCACGTTGTGCCTTTCAGCTCTAGGGCAATGTGGCACACCCAGAGAAGAAGTTCTACTTCAGCCAGATCAGGACTGCAAAGAAAATGTGTTTCACAGGCTTTTGTGAGAGATGTTCCCGGTAGGCTGTAAGAGCACTGTGCAGAGCGAGTTGTTTCTTATCTTCCCAAAGAGCTGGAACCAAGATGCTTTGGGGCCCAACTCGCCCTTTGGAAAGGAGACTGCACGTTGTGCCTTTCAGCTCTAGGGCAATGTGGCACACCCAGAGCAGAAGTTCTACTTCGGCAAGATGAGGCCTTCAAAGAAAATGCGTTTCACAGGCCTTTGTAAGAGATGTTCCCGGTAGGCTGTAAGAGCTATGTGCAGAGCAAGTTGTTTCTTAGCTTTCCAAAGAGCTGGAAGCAAGATGCTTTGGGGCCCAACTCGCCCTTTGGAAAGAAGCTGCACATTGTGCCTTTCAGCTCTAGGGCAATGTAGCACACCCAGAGCAGAAGTTCTACTTCACCCAGATCAGGCCTGCAAAGAAACTGCGTTTCACAGGCCTTTGTAAGAGATGTTCCCGGTAGGCGGTAAGAGCTATGTGCAGAGCGAGTTGTTTCTTAGCTTCCCAAAGAGCTGGGAGCAAGATGCTTCGGGGCCCAACTCGCCCTTTGGAAAGAAGCTGCGCATTGTGCCTTGCAGCTCTAGGGCAATGTATGACACGCAGAGCAGAAGTTCCACTTCAGCAAGATCAGGCCTGCAAAGAAACTGCGATTCACAGCCCTTTGTAACTGATGTCCCTGTAGGCAGGAAGCAAGATGCTTTGGGGCCCATCTCGCCCTTTGGAAAGAACACTGCACGTTGTGCCTTTCAGCTCTAGGGCAATGTAGCACACCCAGAGGAGAAGTTCGTATTCAGCCAGATCAGGCCTGCAAAGAAACTGAGTTTCACAGGCCTTTGTAAGAGATGTTCCTGGTAGGCTGTAAGAGCACTGTGCAGAGCGAGTTGTTTCTTAGCTTCCCAAGAGCTGGAAGCAAGATGCTTTGGGGCCCAAATCGCCCTTTGGAAAGAAGACAACACTTTGTGCCTTGCAGCTCTAGGGCAATGTAGGACACCCAGAGCAGAAGTTCAACTTCACCCAGATCAGGCCTGCAAAGAAAGTGCGTTTCACTGCCCTTTGTGACAGATGTCCCGGTAGGCAGGAAGCAAGATGCTTTGGGGCTCAACTCGCCCTTTGGAAAGAAGACTGCACGTTGTGCCTTTCAGCTCTAGGGCAATGTGGCACACCCAGAGAAGAAGTTCTACTTCAGCCAGATCAGGACTGCAAAGAAACTGCGTTTCGCAGGCTTTTGTGAGAGATGTTCCCGGTAGGCTGTAAGAGCACTGTGCAGAGCGAGTTGTTTCTTATCTTCCCAAAGAGCTGGAACCAAGATGCTTTGGGGCCCAACTCGCCCTTTGGAAAGGAGACTGCACGTTGTGCCTTTCAGCTCTAGGGCAATGTGGCACACCCAGAGCAGAAGTTCTACTTCGGCAAGATGAGGCCTTCAAAGAAAATGCGTTTCACAGGCCTTTGTAAGAGATGTTCCCGGTAGGCTGTAAGAGCTATGTGCAGAGCAAGTTGTTTCTTAGCTTTCCAAAGAGCTGTAAGCAAGATGCTTTGGGGCCCAACTCGCCCTTTGGAAAGAAGATTGCACCTTGTGCCTTTCATCTCTAGGGCAATGTGGCACACCCAGAGCAGAAGTTCTACTCCAGCCAGGTGAGGCCTGCAAAGAAACTGCGTTTCACAGGCCTTTGTAAGAGATGTTCCCGGTAGGCTGTAAGAGCACTGTGCAGAGCGAGTAGTTTCTTAGCTTACCAAAGAGCTGGAAGCAGATGCTTTGGGGCCCAACTCGCCCTTTGGAAAGAAGCCTGCACGTTGTGCCTTTCAGCTCTAGGGCAATGTGGCACACCCAGAGCAGAAGTTCTACTTCAGCCAGGTGAGGCCTGCAAATAAACTGCGTTTCACAGGCCTTTGTAAGAGATCTTCCCGGTAGGCTGTAAGAGAACTGTGCAGAGCGAGTTGCTTCTTAGCTTCCCAAAGAGCTGGAAGCAAGATGCTTTGGGGCCCAACTCGCCCTTTGTTAAGAAGCCTGCACGTTGTGCCTTTGAGCTCTAGGGCAATGTGGCACACCCAGAGCAGAAGTTCTACTTCAGGCAGAACAGGCCTGCAAAGAAACTGCGTTTCACAGGCCTTTGTAAGAGATGTTCCCGGTAAGCTGTATGAGCTGTGTGCCGAGTGAGTTGTTTCTTAGCTTCCCAAAGAGCTGGAAGCAAGATGCGTTGGGGCCCAACTCGCCCTTTGGAAAGCAGACTGCACGTTGTGCCTTTCAGCTCTGGGGCAATGTAGCACACCCAAAGCAGAAGTTCTACTTCAGCCAGCTCAGGCCTGCAAAGAAACTGCGTTTCACAGCCCTTTGTTAGAGATGTTCCCGGTTGGCTGCAAGAGCACTGTGCAGGCCGAGCTGTTTCTTAGCTTCCCAAAGAGCTGGAAGCAAGATGCTTTGGGGCCCAACTCGCACTTTGTTAAGAATCCTGCACAGTGTGCCTTTCAGCTCTAGGGCAATGTAGCACACTCAGAGCAGAAGATCTACTTCAGCCAGAGCAGGCCTGCAAAGAACCTGCGTTTCACAGGCCTTTGTAAGAGATGTTGCCGGTAGGCTGTAAGAGCACTGTGCAGAGCAAGTTGTTTCCCATCTTCCCAAAGATCTGCAAGCAAGATGCTTTGGGGCCCAACTCACCTTTTGGAAAGGAGACTGCATGTTGTGCCTTTCAGCTCTAGGGCAATGTGGCACACCCAGAACAGAAGTTCTACTTCAGCCAGGTGAGGCCTGCAAAGAAACTGCGTTTCACAGGCCTTTGTAAGAGATGTTCCCGGTAGGCTGTAAGAGCACTGTGCAGAGCGAGTTGTTTCTTAGCTTCCCAAAGAGCTGGAAGCAAGATGCTTTGGGGCCCAACTCGCCCTTTGGAAAGGAGACTGCACGTTGTGCCTTTCAGCTCTAGGACAATGTGGCACACCCAGAGCAGAAGTTCTACTTCATCGAGGTGAGGCCTGCAAAGCAATTGCGTTTCACAGGCCTTTGTAGGAGATGTTCCCGGTAGGCTGTAAGAACACTGGGCAGAGCGAGTTGTTTCTTAGCTTCCCAAAGAGTGGAAGCAAGATGCTTTGGGGTCCAAATCACCTTTTGGAAGGGAGACTGCACGTTGTGCCTTTCAGTTCTAGGGCAATGTGGCACACCCAGAGCAGAAGTTCTACTTCAGCCAGATATGGCCTGCAAAGGCACTGCGTTTCACAGGCCTTTTTAATGGATGTTCCCGGTTGGCTGTAAGAGCACTGTGCAGAGCGAGTTGTTTCTTAGCTTCCCAAAGAGCTGGAAGCAAGATGCTTTGGGGCCCAACTCGCCCTTTGGAAAGGAGACTGCACGTTGTGCCTTTCAGCTCTAGGACAATGTGGCACACCCAGAGCAGAAGTTCTACTTCATCGAGGTGAGGCCTGCAAAGCAAGTGCGTTTCACAGGCCTTTGTAGGAGATGTTCCCGGTAGGCTGTAAGAACACTGGGCAGAGCGAGTTGTTTCTTAGCTTCCCAAAGAGTGGAAGCAAGATGCTTTGGGGTCCAAATCACCTTTTGGAAGGGAGACTGCACGTTGTGCCTTTCAGTTCTAGGGCAATGTAGCACACTCAGAGCAGAAGTTCTACTTCAGCCAGATATGGCCTGCAAAGGCACTGCGTTTCACAGGCCTTTTTAATGGATGTTCCCGGTTGGCTGTAAGAGCACTGTGCAGAGCGAGTTGTTTCTTAGCTTCCCAAAGAGCTGGAGACAAGATGCTTTGGGGCCCAAATCGCCCTTTGGAAAGAAGACTGCACGTTGTGCCTTTCAGCCCTAGGGCAATGTGGCACACCCAGAGCAGAAGCTCTACTTCAGCCAGAACAGGCCTGCAAAGGAACTGCGTTTCACATGCCTTTGTAAGAGATATTACCGGTAGGCTGTAAGAGCACTGTGCAGAGCGAGTTGTTATTTAGCTTCCGAAAGAGATGGAAGCAAGATGCTTTGGGGCCCATCTCGACCTTTGGAAAGGAGAGTGCACGCTGTGTCTTTCAGCTCTAGGGCAATGTGGCACACCCAGAGCAGAAGTTCTACTTCAGCCAGATCAGGCCTGCAAAGAAACTGAGTTTCACAGTCCTTTGTAAGACATGTTTCCCCTACGCTGTAAGAGCACTGTGCAGAGCGAGTTG
Organism: Equus caballus; assembly: GCF_041296265.1. Taxonomy (NCBI): domain Eukaryota; kingdom Metazoa; phylum Chordata; class Mammalia; order Perissodactyla; family Equidae; genus Equus; species Equus caballus. Next base: position 19,758,871 of record NC_091695.1, read on the forward strand.
TTATTTAGCTTCCCAAAGAGGTGAATGCAAGATGCTTTGGGGCCCAACTCGCCCTTTCGAAAGAAGACAGAACTTTGGGCCTTGCAGCTCTAAGGCAAGGTAGCACACCCAGAGCAGAAGTTCTACTTCAGCCAGATCAGGCCTGCAAAGAAACTGCGTTTCACAGGCCTTTGTAAGACATGTTCCCCCTAGGCTGTAAGAGCACTGTGCAGAGCGAGTTGTTTATTAGCTTAACAAAGAGCTGCAAGCAAGATGCTTTGGGGACCAACTCGCCCTTTGGAAAGGAGACTGCACGTTGTGCCTTTCAGCTCTAGGGCAATGTGGCACACCCAGAGCAGAAGTTCTACTACAGCCAGATCAGGCCTGCAAAGAAACTGAGTTTCACAGGCCTTTGTAAGAGTTGTTCCCGGTAGGCTGTAAGAACACTGTGCCGAGCGAGTTGTTTCTTAGCTTCCCAAAGAGCTGGAAGCAAGATGCTTTGGGGCCCAACTCGCCCTTTGTTAAGAAGCCTGCACGTTGTGCCTTCCAGCTCTATGGCAATGTAGCACACTCAGAGCAGAAGTTCTACTTCAGCCAGAACAGGCCTGCAAAGAAACGGCGTTTCACAGGCCTTTGTAACAGATGTTCCCGGTAAGCTGTATGAGCAGTGTGCCGACCGAGTTGTTGCTTAGCTTCCCAAAGAGCTGGAAGCAAGATGCATTGGGGCCCAACTCGCCCTTTGGAAAGGAGACTGCACGTTGTGCCTTTCAGCTCTAGGGCAATGTAGCACACCCAAAGCAGAAGTTCTACTTCAGCCAGCTCAGGCCTGCAAAGAAACTGCATTTCACAGCCCTTTGTAAGAGATGTTCCCGGTTGGCTGCAAGAGCACTGTGCAGACCGAGCTGTTTCTTAGCTTCCCAAAGAGCTGGAAGCAAGATGCTTTGGGGCCCAACTCGCACTTTGTTAAGAAGCCTGCACGTTGTGCCTTTCAGCTCTATGGCAGTGTAGCACACACAGAGCAGAAGTTCTACTTCAGAGAGAACAGGCCTGCAAAGAAACTGCGTTTCACATGCCTTTGTAAGAGATGTTCCCGGTAGGCTGTAAGAGCACTGTGTAGAGCAATTTGTTTCTTAGCTTCCGAAAGAGCTGGAAGCAACATTCTATGGGGCCCACTCGCCCTTTGGAAAAGAGACTGCACAGTGTGCCTTTCAGCTCTAGGGCAATGTAGCACACTCAGAGCAGAAGATCTACTTCAGCCAGAGCAGGCCTGTAAAGAACCTGCGTTTCACAGGCCTTTGTAAGAGATGTTGCCGGTAGGCTGTAAGAGCACTGTGCAGAGCGAGTTGTTTCCCAGCTTCCCAAAGATCTGCAAGCAAGATGCTTTGGGTCCAAGTCGCCCATTGTTAAGAAGCCGGCACGTTGTGGCTTTCAGCTCTAGGACAATGTAGCACACCCAGAGCAGAAGTTCTACTTCAGCCAGATCAGGCATGCAAAGAAACTGCGTTTCACTGGCCTTTGTAGGAGATGTTCCCGGTAGGCTGTAAGAGCACTGTGCAGAGCGACTTGTTTCTTAGCTTCCCAAAGAGCTTAAAGCAAGATGATTTGGGGCCCAACTCGCCCTTTGGAAAGAAGTCAGAACTTTGTGCCTTTAGGCTCTAGAGCAATGTTGCACACCCAGAGCAGAAGTTCTACTTCAGCCAGATGAGGCCTGCAAAGAAACTGCGTTTCACAGGCCTTTGTAACAGATGTCCTGGTAGGCTGGAAGCAAGATGCTTTGGGGCCCAACTCGCCGTTTGGAAAGAAGACTGCACATTGTGCCGTTCAGCTCTAGGGCAATGTAGCACACCCAGAGCAGAAGTTCTACTTCAACCAGATCAGGCCTGAAAAGAAACTGCGTTTCACAGGCCTTTGTAAGGGATGTTCCCGGTAGGCTATAAGAGCACTGTGCAGAGCGAGTTGTTTCTTAGCTTCCCAAAGAGCTGGAAGCAAGATGCTTTGGGGCCCAACTCGCCCTTGGTTAAGAAGCCTGCACGTTGTGCCTTTCAGCTCTAGGGCCATGTGGCACCTCCAGAGCAGAGGTTCTACTTCAGCCAGGTGAGGCCTGCAAAGAAACTGCGTTTCACAGGCCTTTGTAAGAGATGTTCCTGGTAGGCTGTAGGAGCACTGTGCAGAGCGATTTGTTTCTTAGCTTCCCAAACAGCTGGAAGCAAGATGATTTGGGGCCCAACTCGCCCTTTGGAAAGGATACAGCACGTTGTCCCTTTCAGCTCCAGTTCAATGTAGCACACCCAGAACAGAAGTTCTACTTCAGCCAGATCAGGCCTGCAAAGAAACTGCGTTTCACAGGCCTCTGTAACAGATTTCACGGTAGGCAGGAAGCAAGATGCTTTGGGGCCCAACTCGCCCTTTAGAAAGGAGACGGCACGTTGTGCCTTTCAGCCCTAGGGCAATGTGGCACACCCAGAGCAGAAGTTCTACTTCAGCCACATCAGGCATGCAAAGAAACTGAGTTTCACAGGCCTTTGTAACAGATGTTCCCGGTAGGCTGTAAGAGCACTGTGCAGAGCGAGTTGTTTCTTAGCTTCCCTTAGAGCTAGAAGCAAGATGCTTTGGGGACCAACTCGCCCTTGGTTAAGAAGCCTGCACGTTGTGCCTTTCAGCTCTAGGTCAATGTGGCACACCCAGAGCAGAAGTTCGACTTCAGCCAGGTGAGGCCTGCAAATAAACTGCGTTTCACAGGCCTTTGTAAGAGATGTTCTCGGTAGGCTGTAAGAGCACTGTGCAGAGCGACTTGTTTCATAGCTTCCCAAAGAGCTGAATGCAAGGTGCTTTGGGGCCCAACTCGCCCTTTGGAAAGAAGACAGAACTTTGTGCCTTGCTGCTCTAAGGCAAGGTAGCACACCCAGAGCAGAAGTTCTACTTCAGCCAGATCAGGCCTGCACAGAAACTGCGTTTCACAGGCCTCTGTAAGAGAAGTTCCCGGTAGGCTGTAAGAGCACTGTGCAGAGTAAGTTGTTTCTTAGCTTCCCAAAGAGCTGGAAGCAAGATGCATTGGGGCCAACTCGCCGTTTGTTAAGAAGCCTGAACGTTGTGACTTTCAGCTCTAGGGGATTGTAGCACACTCAGAGCAGAAATTCTACTTCAGCCAGATGAGGCCTGCAAATGAACTGCGTTTCACAGGCCTTTGAAGCAGATGTCCCGGTTGGCTGGATGCAAGATGCTTTGGGGCCCAACTCGTCCTTTGGAAAGAAGACTGCACGTTGTGCCTTCCAGCTCTAGGGCAATGTGGCACACCAAGAGCAGAAGTTCTACTACAGCCAGATCAGGCCTGCAAAGAAACTATATTTCACAGGCCTTTGTAAGACATGTTCCCAGTAGGCTGTAAGAGCACTGTGCAGAGCGAGTTGTTTCTTAGCTTCCCAAAGAGCTGGAAGCAAGATGCATTGGGGCCCAACTCGCCGTTTGTTAAGAAGCCTGAACCTTGTGCCTTTCAGCTCTAGGGGATTGTAGCACACTCAGAGCAGAAAATCTACTTCAGCCCGATCAGGCCTGCAAAGAAACTGCGTTTCGCAGGCTGTTGTAGCTGATGTTCCGGTTGGCTGGAAGCAAGATGCTTTGGGGACCAACTCGTCCTTTGGAAAGAAGACTGCACGTTGTGCCTTTCAGCTCTAGGGCAATGTAGCACACCCAGAGCAGAAGTTCTACTTCAGCCAGATCAGGCCTGCAAGGAAACTGCGTTTCACATGCCTTTGTAAGAGATGCTCCCGGTAGGCTGTAAGAGCACAGTGCAGAGCGAGTTGTTTCTTAGCTTGCCAAAGAGCTTGAAGCCAGATGCTTTGGGGCCCAATTTGCCGTTTGTTAAGAAGCCTGCACGTTGTGCCTTTCAGCTCTATGGCAATGTAGCACACCCAGAGCAGAAGTTCTACTTCAGCCAGAGCAGGCCTGCAAAGAAACTGCGTTTCACAGGCCGTTGTAAGAGATGTTCCCGGTAGACTGTGAGAGCACTGTGCAGAGCGAGTTGTTTCTTAGCTTCCCAAGAGCTGGAAGCAAGATGCTTTGGGGCCGAAATCGCCCTTTGGAAAGAAGACAGCACTTTGTGCCTTGCAGCTCTAGGGCAATGTAGGACACGCAGAGCAGAAGATGTACTTCAGCCAGATCAGGCCTGCAAAGAAACTGCGTTTCACAGCCCTTTGTAACAGATGTCCCTGTAGGCAGGAAGCAAGATGCTTTGGGGCCCATCTCGCCCTTTGGAAAGAAGACTGCACGTTGTGCCTTTCAGCTCTAGGGCAATGTAGCACACCCAGAGCAGAAGTTCTACTTCAGCCAGATCAGGCCTGCAAAGAAACTGCGTTGACAGGCCTTTGTATGATATGTTCCTGGTAGGCTGTAAGAGCACTGTGCCGAGCCAGTTGTTTCTTAGCTCCCAAGAGCTGGAAGCAAGATGCTTTGAGGTCCAACTCGCCCTCTGGAAAGGAGACAGCACGTTGTCCCTTTCAGCTCTAGGGCAATGTAGCACACCCAGAGCAGAAGTTCTACTTCAGCCAGATCAGGCCTGCAAAGAAAGTGCGTTTCACAGGCCTTTGTAAGAGATGTTCCCGGTACGCTCTAAGAGCTGTGTGCAGAGTAAGTTGTTTCTTAGCTTCCCAAAGAGCTGCAAGCAAGATGCATTGGGGCCAACTCGCCGTTTGTTAAGAAGCCTGAACGTTGTGACTTTCAGCTCTAGGGGATTGTAGCACACTCAGAGCAGAAATTCTACTTCAGCCAGCTCAGGCCTGGAAATAAACTGCGTTTCACAGGCCTTTGTAGCATATGTCACGGTTGGCTGGAAGCAAGATGCTATGGGGCCCAACTCGCCATTTGGAAAGAAGCTGCACATTGTGCCTTGCAGCTCTAGGGCAATGTAGCACACCCAGAGCAGAAGTTTTACTTCACCCAGATCAGGCCTGCAAAGAAACTGCGTTTCACAGGCCATTGTAAGAGAGTTTCCAGGTAGGCTGTATGAGGTCTGTGGAGAGCAAGTTGTTTCTTACCTTTCCAAAGGCTGGAGGCAAGATGCTTTGGAGCCAAATTCGCCGTTTGCTAAGAAGCCTGCACGTTGTGCCTTTCAGCTCCAGGGCAATGTGGCACACCCAGAGCAGACGTTCTCCTTCAGCCAGATGAGACCTGCAAAGAACTGCATTTCACAGGCCTTTGTAAGAGATGTTCCTGGTAGGCTGTAAGAGCACTGTTCAGGGCGAGTTGTTTCTTAGCTTCCCAAAGAGCTGGAAGCAAGATGCTTTTGGGCTCAACTCGCCCTTTGGAAAGAAGACTGCACGTTGTTCCTTTCAGCTCTAGGGCAATGTAGCACACTCAGAGCAGAAGTTCTACTTCAGCCAGATCAGGCCTGCAAAGATACTGCGTTTCAAAGGCCTTTTTAAGAGATGTTCCCGGTAGACTGTGAGAGAACTGTGCTGAGCGAGTTGTTTCTTAGCTTCCCAAGAGCTGGAAGCAAGATGCTTTGGGGCCCAAATCGCCCTTTGGAAAGAAGACAGCACTTTGTGCCTTGCAGCTCTAGGGCAATGTAGGACACCCAGAGCAGAAGTTCAACTTCACCCAGATCAGGCCTGCAAAGAAAGTGCGTTTCACAGCCCTTTGTGACAGATGTCCCGGTAGGCAGGAAGCAAGATGCTTTGGGGCTCAATTCGCCCTTTGGAAAGAAGACTGCACGTTGTGCCTTTCAGCTCTAGGGCAATGTGGCACACCCAGAGAAGAAGTTCTACTTCAGCCAGATCAGGACTGCAAAGAAACTGCATTTCACAGGCATTTGTGAGAGATGTTCCTGGTAGGCTGTAAGAGCACTGTGCAGAGCGAGTTGTTTCTTATCTTCCCAAAGAGCTGGAACCAAGATGCTTTGGGGCCCAACTCGCCCTTTGGAAAGGAGACTGCACGTTGTGCCTTTCAGCTCTAGGGCAATGTGGCACACCCAGAGCAGAAGTTCTACTTCGGCAAGATGAGGCCTTCAAAGAAAATGCGTTTCACAGGCCTTTGTAAGAGATGTTCCCGGTAGGCTGTAAGAGCTATGTGCAGAGCAAGTTGTTTCTTAGCTTTCCAAAGAGCTGGAAGCAAGATGCTTTGGGGCCCAACTCGCCCTTTGGAAAGAAGCCGCACATTGTGCCTTTCAGCTCTAGGGCAATGTAGCAAACCCAGAGCAGAAGTTCTACTTCACCCAGATCAGGCCTGCAGAGAAACTGCGTTTCACAGGCATTTGTAAGAGATGTTCCTGGTAGGCTGTAAGAGCACCGTGCAGAGCGAGTTGTTTCTTAGCTTCCCAATGAGGTGGAACCAAGATGCTTTGCGGCCCAACTCGCCCTTTGGAAAGGACACTGCACGTTGTGCCTTTCAGCTCTAGGGCAATGTGGCACACCCAGAGCAGAAGTTCTACTTCAGCCAGATCAGGCCTGCAAAGAAACTGCGTTTCACAGGTCTTTGTAAGAGATGTTCCCGGTAGGCTGTAAGAGCTATGTGCAGAGTAAGTTGTTTCTTAGCTTCCCAAAGTGCTGGAAGCAAGATGCTTTGGGGCCCAACTCGCCCTTTGGAAAGAAGCTGCACATTGTGCCTTTCATCTCTAGGGCAATGTAGCACACCCAGAGCAGAAGTTCTACTTCACCAAGATCAGGCCTGCAAAGAAACTGCGTTTCACAGGCCTTTGTAAGAGAGGTTCCAGGTAGGCTGTAAGAGGTCTGTGGAGAGCAAGTTGTTTCTTAGCTTTCCAAAGGCTGGAGGCAAGATGCTTTGGAGCCAAAGTCGCCCTTTGTTAAGAAGCCTGCACGTTGTGCCTTTCAGCTCCAGGGCAATGTGGCACACCCAGATCAGACGTTCTCCTTCAGCCAGATGAGACCTGCAAAGAACTGCATTTCACAGCCCTTTGTAACTGATGTCCCTGTAGGCAGGAAGCAAGATGCTTTGGGGCCCATCTCGCCCTTTGGAAAGAACACTGCATGTTGTGCCTTTCAGCTCTAGGGCAATGTAGCACACCCAGAGCAGAAGTTCGTATTCAGCCAGATCAGGCCTGCAAAGAACCTGAGTTTCACAGGCCTTTGTAAGAGATGTTCCTGGTAGGCTGTAAGAGCACTGTGTAGAGCGAGTTGTTTCTTAGCTTCCAAGAGCTCGAAGCACGATTCTTTGCGGCCGAACTCGCCCTTTGGAAAGGAGACAGCACGTTGTCCCTTTCAGCTCTAGGGCAATGTAGCACACCCAGAGCAGAAGTTCTACTTCAGCCAGATCAGGCCTGCAAAGAAACTGCGTTTCACAGGCCTTTGTAAGAGATGTTCCCGGTAGGCTGTAAGAGCACAGTGCAGAGCGAGTTTTTTCTTAGCTTCCCAATGAGCTGGAACCAAGATGCTTTGGGGCCCAACTCGTCCTTTGGAAAGAGGACAGCACGTTGTGCCTTTCAGCTCTAGGGCAATGTGGCACACCCAGAGGAGAAGTTCTACTTCAGCCAAATCAGGCCTGCAAAGAAACTGCGTTTCACAGGCCTTTGTAACAGATGTCCCGGTAGGCTGGAAGCTAGATGCTTTGGGGCCCAACTCGCCGTTTGGAAAGAAGACTGCACATTGTGCCGTTCAGGTCTAGGTCAATGTAGCACACCCAGAGCAGAAGTTCTACTTCAACCAGATCAGGCCTGCAAAGAAACTGCGTTTCACAGGTCTTTGTAAGGGATGTTCCCGGTAGGCTGTAAGAGCACTGTGCAGAGCGAGTTGTTTCTTAGCGTCCCAAAGAGCTGGAAGCAAGATGCGTTGGGGCCCAACTGGCCCTTTGTCAAGAAGCCTGCACGTTGTGCCTTCCAGCTCTATGCCAATGTAGCACACTCAGAGGAGAAGTTCTACTTCAGCCAGAACAGGCCTGCAAAGAAATTGCGTTTCACAGGCCTTTGTAACAGATGTTCCCGGTAAGCTGTAGGAGCAGTGTGCGGAGTGAGTTGTTTCTTAGCTTCCCAAAGAGCTGGAAGCAAGATGCGTTGGCCCCAACTCGCCCTTTGGAAAGGAGACTGCACGTTGTGCCTTTCTGCTCTAGAGCAATGTAGCACACCCAAAGCAGAAGTTCTACTTCAGCCAGCTCAGGCCTGCAAAGAAACTGCGTTTCACAGCCCTTTGTAAGAGATGTTCCCGGTTGGCTGCAAGAGCACTGTGCAGACCGAGCTGTTTCTTAGCTTCCCAAAAAGCTGGAAGCAAGATGCGTGGGGCCCAACTCGCACTTTTTTTAAGATGCCTGCACGTTGTGCCTTTCAGCTCTATGGCAGTGTAGCACACACAGAGCAGAAGTTCTACTTCAGAAAGAGCAGGCCTGCAAAGAAACTGCGTTTCACATGCCTTTGTAAGAGATGTTCCCGGTAGGCTGTAAGAGCACTGTGTAGAGCGATTTGTTTCTTAGCTTCCGAAAGAGCTGGAAGCAACATGCTATGGGGCCCAACTCGCCCTTTGGAAAGGAGACTGCACAGTGTGCCTTTCAGCTCTAGGGCAATGTAGCACACTCAGAGCAGAAGATCTACTTCAGCCAGCGCAGGCATGCAAAGAACCTGCGTTTCACAGGCCTTTGTAAGAGATGTTGCCGGTAGGCTGTAAGAGCACTGTGCAGAGCGAGTTGTTTCCCAGCTTCCCAAAGATCTGCAAGCAAGATGCTTTGGGGCCCAACTCACCTTTTGGAAAGGAGACTGCACGTTGTGCCTTTCAGCTCTAGGGCAATGTGGCACACCCAGAACAGAAGTTCTACTTCAGCCAGGTGATGCCTGCCAAGAAACTGCGTTTCACAGGCCTTTGTAAGAGATGTTCCCGGTAGGCTGTAAGAGCACTGTGCAGAGCGAGTTGTTTCTTAGCTTCCCAAAGAGCTGGAAGCAAGATGCTTTGGGTCCCAACTCGCCCTTTGTTAAGAAGCCTGCATGTTGTGCCTTTCAGCTCTAGGGCAATGTGGCACACTCAGAGCAGAAGTTCTACTTCAGCCAGATCAGGCCTGCAAAGGCACTGCGTTTCACAGGCCTTCTTAATGGATGTTCCCGGTTGGCTGTAAGAGCACTGTGCAGAGCGAGTTGTTTCTTAGCTTCCCAAAGAGCTGGAGGCAAGATGCTTCGGGGCCCAAATTGCCCTTTGGAAAGAAGACAGCACTTTGTGCCTTGCAGCTCTAGGGCAAGGTAGCACACCCAGAGCAGAAGTTCTACTTCAGCCAGATCAGGCCTGCAAAGAAACTGCGTTTCACAGGCCTCTGTAACAGATGTCCCGCTAGGCAGGAAGCAAGATGTTTTGGGGCCCAACTCGCCCTTTGGAAAGAAGACTGCACGTTGTGCCTTTCAGCCCTAGGGCAATGTGGCACACCCAGAGCAGAAGTTCTACTTCAGCCAGATCAGGCCTGCAAAGAAACTGAGTTTCACAGGCCTTTGTAAGAGATGTTCCCCCTAGACTGTAAGAGCACTGTGCAGAGCGAGTTGTTTCTTAGCTTCCCAAAGAGCTGAAAGCAAGATGCTTTGGGGCCCAACTCGCCCTTTGGAAAGAAGACAGAACTTTGTGCCTTGCAGCTCTAAGGTAATGTAGCACACCCAGAGCAGAAGTTCTACTTCAGCCAGATCAGGCCTGCAAAGAAACTGAGTTTCACAGGCCTTTGTAAGAGTTGTAACCGGTAGGCTGTAAGAACACTGTGCAGAGCGAGTTGTTTCCCAGCTTCCCAAAGATCTGCAAGCAAGATGCTTTGGGCCCCAGCTCACCATTTGGAAAGGAGACTGCACGTTGTGCCTTTCAGCTCTAGGGCAATGTGGCACACCCAGAGCAGAAGTTCTACTTCAGCCAGATGAGGCCTGCAAAGAAACTGCGTTTCACAGGCCTTTGTAACAGATGTCCCGGTAGGCTGGAAGCAAGATGCTTTGGGGCCCAACTCGCCGTTTGGAAAGAAGACTGCACGTTGTGCCGTTCAGCTCTAGGGCAATGTAGCACACCCAGAGCAGAAGTTCTACTTCAGCCAGATCAGGCCTGCAAAGAAACTGCGTTTCACAGGCCTTTGTAAGGGATGTTCCCGGTAGGCTGTAAGAGCACTGTGCAGAGAGAGTTGTTTCCCAGCTTCCCAAAGATCTGCAAGCAAGATGCTTTGGATCCCAACTCGCCGTTTGGAAAGGAGACTGCACGTTGTGCCTTTCAGCTCTAGGGCAATGTGGCACACCCAGAGCAGAAGTTCTACTTCAGCCAGGTGAGGCCTGCAAAGAAACTGCGTTTCACAGGCCTTTGTAAGAGATGTACCCGGTAGGCTGTAAGAGCACTGTGCATAGCGAGTTGTTTCTTAGATTCGCAAAGAGCTGCAAGCAAGTTGCTTTGGGGCCCAAATCGCCCTTTGGAAAGAAGACAGCACTTTGTGCCTTGCAGCTCTAGGGCAAGGTAGCACACCCAGAGCAGAAGTTCTACTTCAGCCAGATCAGGCCTGCAAAGAAACTGCGTTTCACAGGCCTCTGTAACAGATGTCCCGCTAGGCAGGAAGCAAGATGCTTTGAGGCCCAACTCGCCCTTTGGAAAGAAGACTGCACGTTGTGCCTTTCAGCCCTAGTGCAATGTGGCACACCCAGAGCAGAAGTTCTACTTCAGCCAGATCAGGCCTGCAAGGAAACTGCGTTTCACTGGCCTTAGTAAGAGATGTTCCCGGTAGGCTGTAAGAACACTGTGCAGAGCGAGCTGTTTCTTAGCTTCCCAAAGAGCTCTAAGCAAATGCTTTGGGGCTCAACTCGCCCTTTGTTAAGAAGCCTGCACGTTGTGCCTTTCAGCTTTATGGCCATGTAGCACACGCAGAGCAGAAGTTCTACTTCAGCCAGAACAGGCCTGCAAAGGAACTGCGTTTCAGATGCCTTTGTAAGAGATGTTCCCGATCGGCTGTAAGAGCACTGTGCAGAGCGAGTTGTTATTTAGCTTCCGAAAGAGATGGAAGCAAGATGCTTTGGGGCCCATCTCGACCTTTGGAAAGGAGAGTGCACGTTGTGCCTTTCAGCTCTAGGGCAATGTAGCACACTCAGAGCAGAAGATCTACTTCAGCCAGATCAGGCCTGCAAAAAAACTGCGTTTCACAGGCCTCTGTAACAGATGTCTTGGTAGGCTGGAAGCAAGATGCTTTGGGGCCAAACTCGCCCTTTGGAAAGAAGACTGCACCTTGTGCCGTTCAGCCCTAGGGCAATGTGTCACACCCAGAGCACAAGTTCTACTTCAGCCAGATCAGGCCTGCAAAGAAAGTACGTTTCACAGGCCTTTGTAAGGGATGTTCCCGGTAGGCTGTAAGAGCACTGTGCAGAGCGAGTTGTTTCTTAGCTTCCCAAAGTGCTGGAAGCAAGATGGTTTGGTGCCCAACTCGCCCTTTGGAAGGGAGACTGCACTTTGTGCCTTTCAGCTCTAGGGCAATGTTGCACACCCAGAGCCGAAGTTCGACTTCAGCCAGGTGAGGCCTGCAAATAAACAGCGTTTCACAGGCCTTTGTAAGAGATCTTCCGGTAGGCTGTAAGAGAACTGTGCAGAGCGAGTTGTTTCTTAGCTTCCCAAAGAGCTGGAAGCAAGATGCTTTGGAGCCCAACTCGCCCTTTGTTAAGAAGCCTGCACGTTGTGCCTTTCAGCTCTAGGGCAATGTGGCACACCCAGAGCAGAAGTTCTACATCAGCTAGATGAGGCCTGCAAAGAAAGTGCGTTTCACAGGCCTTTGTAAGAGATGTTCCCGGTAGGCTGTAAGAGCACTGTGCAGAGCGAGTTGTTTCTCAGCTTTCCAAAGAGGTGGAAGCACGATGCTTTGTGGCCCAACTCGCCCTTTGGAAAGGAGACTGCACGTTGTGCCTTTCAGCCCTAGGGCAATGTGGCACACCCAGAGCAGAAATTCTACTTCAGCCCGATCAGGCCTGCAAAGAAACTGAGTTTCACAGGCCTTTGTAAGAGTTGTTCCCGGTAGGCTGTAAGAACACTGTGCAGAGTGAGTTGTTTCATAAATTCCCAAAGAGCTGCAAGCAAGATGCTTTGGGGCCAAACTCGCCCTTTGTTAAGAAGCCTGCACGTTGTGCCTTCCACCTCTATGGCAATGTAGCACACTCAGAGCAGAAGTTCTACTTCAGCCAGAACAGGCCTGCAAAGAAATGGCGTTTCACAGGCCTTTGTAACAGATGTTCCCGGTAAGCTGTAAGAGCAGTGTGCAGAGCGAGTTGCTTCTTAGCTTCCCAAAGAGCTGCAAGCAAGATGCTTTGGGGACCAACTCGACGTTTGGAAAGGAGACTGCACGTTGTGCCTTTCAGCCCTAGGGCAATGTGGCACACACAGAGCAGAAGTTCTACTTCAGCCAGATCAGGCCTGCAAAGAAACTGCGTTTCACAGGCCTTTGTAAGAGAAGTTCCCGGTAGGCTGTAAGAGCACTGTGCAGAGCGAGTTGTTTCTCAGCTTTCCAAAGAGCTGGAAGCAAGATGCTTTGTGGCCCAACTCGCCCTTTGGAAAGGAGACTGCACGTTGTGCCTTTCAGCCCTAGGGCAATGTGGCACACCCAGAGCAGAAGTTCTACTTCAGCCCGATCAGGCCGGCAAAGAAACTGATTTTCACCGGCCTTTGTAAGAGTTGTTCCCGGTAGGCTGTAAGAACACTGTGCAGAGCGAGTTGTTTCATAACTTCCCAAAGAGCTGCAAGCAAGATGCTTTGTGGCCCAACTCGCCCTTTGTTAAGAAGCCTGCATGTTGTGCCTTCCAGCTCTATGGCAATGTAGCACACTCAGAGCAGAAGTTCTACTTCAGCCAGAACAGGCCTGCAAAGAAACGGCGTTTCACATGCCTTTGTAAGAGATGTTCCCGGTAGGCTGTAAGAGCACTGTGTAGAGCGAGTTGTTTCTTAGCTTCCCAAAGAGCTGGAAGCAAGATGCATTGGGGCCCAACTCACCCTTTGGAAAGGAGACTGCACGTTGTGCCTTTCAGCTCTAGGGCAATGTAGCACACCCAAAGCAGAAGTTCTACTTCAGCCAGCTCAGGCCTGCAAAGAAACTGCGTTTCACAGGCCTTTGTAAGAGATGTTCCCGGTAGGCTGTAAGAGCACTGTGCAGAGCGAGCTGTTTCTTAGCTTCCCAAAGAGCTGGAAGCAAGATGCTTTGGGGCCCAACTCGCACTTTGTTAAGAAGCATGCACGTTGTGCCTTTCAGCTCTATGGCAGTGTAGCACACACAGAGCAGAAGTTCTACTTCAGAGAGAACAGGCCTGCAAAGAAACTGCGTTTCACATGCCTTTGTAAGAGATGTTCCCGGTAGGCTGTAAGAGCACTGTGTAGAGCGATTTGTTTCTTAGCTTCCGAAAGAGCTGAAAGCAACATGCTATGGGGCCCAACTCGGCCTTTGGAAAGGAGACTGCACGTTGTGCCTTTCAGCTCTAGGGCAATGTAGCACACTCAGAGCCGAAGATCTACTTCAGCCAGCGCAGGCGTGCAAAGAACCTGCGTTTCACAGGCCTTTGTAAGAGATGTTCCCGTTTGGTTGTAAGAGTGATGTGCAGAGCGATTTGTTTCTTAGCTTCCCAAAGAGCTGGAAGCAAGATGCTTTGGGGCCCAAATCGCCCTTTGGAAAGTAGACAGCACTTTGTGCCTTGCAGCTCTAGGGCAAGGTAGCACACCCAGAGCAGAAGTTCTACTTCAGCCAGATCAGGCCTGCAAAGAAAGTGCGTTTCACAGGCCTTTGTAAGAGATGTTCCCGGTACGCTGTAAGAGCTGTGTGCAGAGTAAGTTGTTTCTTAGCTTCCCAAAGAGCTGCAAGCAAGATGCATTGGGGCCAACTCGCCGTTCGTTAAGAAGCCTGAACGTTGTGACTTTCAGCTCTAGGGGATTGTAGCACATTCAGAGCAGAAATTCTACTTCAGCCATCTCAGGCCTGGAAATAAACTGCGTTTCACAGGCCTTTGTAGCAGATGTCACGGTTGGCTGGAAGCAAGATGCTTTGGGGCCCAACTCGCCCTTTGGAAAGAAGCTGCACATTGTGCCTTTCATCTCTAGGGCAATGTAGCACACCCAGAGCAGAAGTTCTGCTTCACCCAGATCAGGCCTGCAAAGAAACTGCGTTTCACAGGCCTTTGTAAGAGAGGTTCCAGGTAGGCTGTAAGAGGTCTGTGGAGAGCAAGTTGTTTCTTAGCTTTCCAAAGGCTGGAGGCAAGATGCTTTGGAGCCAAATTCGCCCTTTGTTAAGAAGCCTGCACGTTGTGCCTTTCAGCTCCAGGGCAATGTGGCACACCCAGAGCAGACGTTCTCCTTCAGCCAGATGAGACCTGCAAAGAACTGCATTTCACAGGCCTTTGTAAGAGATGTTCCTGGTAGGCTGTAAGAGCACTGTTCAGGGCGAGTTGTTTCTTAGCTTCCCAAAGAGCTGGAAGCAAGATGCTTTTGGGCTCAACTCGCCCTTTGGAAATAAGACTGCACGTTGTGCCTTTCAGCTCTAGGGCAATGTAGCACACCCAGAGCAGAAGTTCTACTTCAGCCAGATCAGGCCTGCAGAGATACTGTGTTTCAAAGGCCTTTTTAAGAGATGTTCCCGGTAGACTGTGAGAGCACTGTGCTGAGCGAGTTGTTTCTTAGCTTCCCAAGAGCTGGAAGCAAGATGCTTTGGGGCCCAACTCGCCCTTTGGAAAGAAGACTGCACGTTGTGCCTTTCAGCTCTAGGGCAATGTGGCACACCCAGAGCAGAAGTTCTACTTCAGCCAGATGAGGCCTGCAAAGAAACTGCGTTTCACAGGCCTTTGTAACAGATGTCCCGGTAGGCTGGAAGCAAGATGCTTTGGGGCCCAACTCGCCGTTTGGAAAGAAGACTGCACATTGTGCCGTTCAGCTCTAGGGCAATGTAGCACACCCAGAGAAGAAGTTCTACTTCAACCAGATCAGGCCTGCAAAGAAACTGCGTTTCACAGGCCTTTGTAAGGGATGTTCCCGGTAGGCTATAAGAGCACTGTGCAGAGAGAGTTGTTTCCCAGCTTCCCAAAGATCTGCAAGAAAGATGCTTTGGATCCCAACTCCCCTTTTGGAAAGGAGACTGCACGTTGTGCCTTTCAGCTCTAGGGCAATGTGGCACACCCAGAGCAGAAGTTCTACTTCAGCCAGGTGAGGCCTGCAAAGAAACTGCGTTTCACAGGCCTTTGTAAGGGATGTTCCCGGTAGGCTGTAAGAGCACTGTGCAGAGCGAGTTGTTTCTTAGCTTCCCAAAGAGCTGGAAGCAAGATGCTTTGGGGCCCAAATCGCCCTTTTGAAAGAAGACAGCACTTTGTGCCTTGTAGCTCTAGGGCAAGGTAGCACACCCAGAGCAGAAGTTCTACTTCAGCCACATCAGGCCTGCAAAGAAACTGCGTTTCACAGGCCTCTGTAACAGATGTCCCGCTAGGCAGGAAGCAAGATGCTTTGGGGCCCAACTCGCCCTTTGGAAAGAAGAGTGCACGTTGTGCCTTTCAGCCCTAGTGCAATGTGGCACACCCAGAGCAGAAGTTCTACTTCAGCCAGATCAGGCCTGCAAGGAAACTGCGTTTCACTGGCCTTAGTGAGAGATGTTCCCGGTAGGCTGTAAGAACACTGTGCAGAGCGAGCTGTTTCTTAGCTTCCCAAAGAGCTCTAAGCAAATGCTTTTGGGCTCAACTCGCCCTTTGTTAAGAAGCCTGCACGTTGTGCCTTTCAGCTTTATGGCCATGTAGCACACGCAGAGCAGAAGTTCTACTTCAGCCAGAACAGTCCTGCAAAGGAACTGCGTTTCAGATGCCTTTGTAAGAGATGTTCCCGATCAGCTGTAAGAGCACTGTGCAGAGCGAGTTGTTATTTAGCTTCCGAAAGAGATGGAAGCAAGATGAATTGGGGCCCAACTCGACGTTTGGAAAGGAGACTGCACGTTGTGCCTTTCAGCCATAGGGCAATGTGGCACACACAGAGCAGAAGTTCTACTTCAGCCAGATCAGGCCTGCAAAGAAACTGCATTTCACAGGCCTTTGTAAGAGAAGTTCCCGGTAGGCTGTAAGAGCACTGTGCAGAGCGAGTTGTTTCTCAGCTTTCCAAAGAGCTGGAAGCAAGATGCTTTGTGGCCCAACTCGCCCTTTGGAAAGGAGACTGCACGCTGTGCCTTTCAGCCCTAGGGCAATGTGGCACACCCAGAGCAGATGTTCTACTTCAGCCCGATCAGGCCTGCAAAGAAACTGAGTTTCACAGGCCTTTGTAAGAGTTGTTCCCGGTAGGCTGTAAGAACACTGTGCAGAGTGAGTTGTTTCATAACTTCCCGAAGAGGTGCAAGCAAGATGCTTTGGGGCCCAACTCGCCCTTTGTTAAGAAGCCTGCACGTTGTGCCTTCCAGCTCTATGGCAGTGTAGCACACTCAGAGCAGAAGTTCTACTTCAGCCAGAACAGGCCTGCAAAGAAACGGCGTTTCACAGGCCTTTGTAACAGATGTTCCCGGTAGGCTGGAAGCAAGATGCTTTGGGGCCCAACTCGCCCTTTGGAAAGAAGACTGCACGTTGTGCCTTTCAGCACTAGGGCAATGTGGCACCCCCTGAGCAGAAGTTCTACTTCAGCCAGATCAGGCCTGCAAGGAAACTGAGTTTCACAGGCCTTTGTAAGACATGTTCCCCCTAGGCTGTAAGAGCACTGTGCAGAGCGAGTTGTTTCTTTGCTTCCCAAAGAGCTGCAAGCAAGATGCCTCGGGGACCAACTCGCCCTTTGGAAAGGAGACTGCACGTTGTGCCTTTCAGCCCTAGGCAATGTGGCACACCCAGAGCAGAAGTTCTACTTCAGCCAGATCAGGCCTGCAAAGAAACTGAGTTTCACAGGCCGTTGTAAGACATGTTCCCCCTAGGCTGTAAGAGGACTGTGCAGAGTGAGTTGTTTCTTAGCTTCCCAAAGAGCTGCAAGCAAGATGCCTTGGGGACCAACTCGCTCTTTGGAAAGGAGACTGCACGTTGTGCTTTTCAGCCATAGGGCAATGTGGCACACCGAGAGCAGAAGTTCTACTTCAGCCAGATCAGGCATACAAAGAAACTGAGTTTCACAGGCCTTTGTAAGAGTTGTAACCGGTAGGCTGTAAGAACACTGTGCAGAGCGAGTTGTTTCCCAGCTTCCCAAAGATCTGCAAGCAACATGCTTTGGGCCCCAACTCACCTTTTGGAAAGGAGACTGCACGTTGTGCCTTTCAGTTCTAGGGCAATGTGGCACACCCAGAGCAGAAGTTCTACTCCAGCCAGATGACGCCTGCAAAGAGACTGCGTTTCACAGGTCTTTGTAACAGATGTCCCGGTAGGCTGGAAGCAAGATGCTTTGGGGCCCAACTCGCCGTTTGGAAAGAAGACTGCACATTGTGCCGTTCAGCTCTAGGGCAATGTAGCACACCCAGAGAAGAAGTTCTACTTCAACCAGATCAGGCCTGCAAAGAAACTGCGTTTCACA
This sequence comes from Equus caballus, assembly GCF_041296265.1. Classification (NCBI taxonomy): domain Eukaryota; kingdom Metazoa; phylum Chordata; class Mammalia; order Perissodactyla; family Equidae; genus Equus; species Equus caballus. The sequence continues at coordinate 19,776,249 of NC_091695.1, forward strand.
GGCCTTTGTAAGGGATGTTCCCGGTAGGCTGTAAGAGCACTGTGCAGAGCGAGTTGTTTCTTAGCTTCCCAAAGAGCTGGATGCAAGATGCTTTGGGGCCCAAATCGCCCTTTGGAAAGAAGACAGCGCTTTGTGCCTTGCAGCTCTAGGGCAAGGTAGCACACCCAGGTCAGAACTTCTACTTCAGCCAGATCAGGCCTGCAAAGAAACTGCGTTTCACAGGCCTCTGTAACAGATGTCCCGCTAGGCAGGAAGCAAGATGCTTTGAGGCCCAACTCGCCCTTTGGAAAGAAGACTGCACGTTGTGCCTTTCAGCCCTAGTGCAATGTGGCACACCCAGAGCAGAAGTTCTACTTCAGCCAGATCAGGCCTGCAAGGAAACTGCGTTTCACTGGCCTTAGTAAGAGATGTTCCCGGTAGGATGTAAGAACACTGTGCAGAGCGAGCTGTTTCTTAGCTTCCCAAAGAGCTCTAAGCAAATGCTTTGGGGCTCAACTCGCCCTTTGTTAAGAAGCCTGCACGTTGTGCCTTTCAGCTTTATGGCCATGTAGCACACGCAGAGCAGAAGTTCTACTTCAGCCAGAACAGGCCTGCAAAGGAACTGCGTTTCAGATGCCTTTGTAAGAGATGTTCCCGGTCGGCTGTAAGAGCACTGTGCAGAGCGAGTTGTTATTTAGCTTCCGAAAGAGATGGAAGCAAGATGCTTTGGGGCCCATCTCGACCTTTGGAAAGGAGAGTGCACGTTGTGCCTTTCAGCTCTAGGGCAATGTAGCACACTCAGAGCAGAAGATCTACTTCAGCCAGATCAGGCCTGCAAAGATACTGCGTTTCACAGGCCTCTGTAACAGATGTCTTGGTAGGCTGGAAGCAAGATGCTTTGGGGCCAAACTCGCCCTTTGGAAAGAAGACAACACTTTGTGCCTTGCAGCTCTAAGGCAATGTATGAAACCCAGAGCAGAAGTTCTATATCAGACAGATCAGGCCTGCAAAGAAAGTGCGTTTCACAGACCTTTGTAACAGATGTCCCGGTAGGCAGGAAGCAAGACGCTTTGGGTCCCATCTCGCCCTTTGGAAAGTACACTGCACGTTGTGCCTTTCAGCTCTAGGGCAATGTAGCACACCCAGAGGAGAAGTTCTACTTCAGCCAGATCAGGCCTCCAAGGAAACTGCGTTTCACAGGCCTTTGTAAGAGATGTTTCCAGTAGGCTGTAAGAGCACTGTGCAGAGCAAGCTGTTTCTTAGCTTCCCAAAGAGCTGGAAGCAAGATGCATTGGGGCCCAACTCGCCGTTTGTTAAGAAGCCTGAACCTTGTGCCTTTCAGCTCTAGGGGATTGTAGCACACTCAGAGCAGAAAATCTACTTCAGCCAGATCAGGCCTGCAAAGAAACTGCGTTTCACAGGCTGTTGTAGCTGATGTTCCGGTTGGCTGGAAGCAAGATGCTTTGGGGCCCAACTCGTCCTTTGGAAAGAAGACTGCACGTTGTGCCTTCCAGCTCTAGGGCAATGTGGCACACCAAGAGCAGAAGTTCTACTTCAGCCACATCAGGCTGCAAAGAAACTGCGTTTCACAGGCCTTTATAAGAGATGTTCCCGGTAGGCTGTAAGAGCACTGTCCAGAGTGAGCTGTTTCTTAGCTTCCCAAAGAGCTGGAAGCAAGATGCTTTGGGACCCAACACGCCCTTTGGAAAGGAGACTGCATGTGGTGCCTTTCAGCTCTAGGGCAATGTGGCACACCCAGAGCAGAAGTTCTACTTCAGCCGGATCGGGCCTGCAAGGAAACTGCGTTTCACATGCCTTTGTAAGAGATGCTCCCGGTAGGCTGTAAGAGCACAGTGCAGAGCGAGTTGTTTCTTAGCTTCCCAAAGAGCTTGAAGCCAGATGCTTTGGGGCCCAACTCGCCGTTTGTTAAGAAGCCTGCACGTTGTGGCTTCCAGCTCTATGGCAATGTAGCACACTCAGAGCAGAAGTTCTACTTCAGCCAGAACAGGCCTGCAAAGAAACGGCGTTTCACAGGCCTTTGTAACAGATGTTCCCGGTAAGCTGTAAGAGCAGTGTGCAGAGCGAGTTGTTTCTTAGATTCCCAAAGAGCTGGAAGCAAGATGCATTGGGGCCCAACTCGCCCTTTGGAAAGGAGACTGAACGTTGTGCCTTTCAGCTCTAGGGCAATGTAGCACACCCAAAGCAGAAGTTCTACTTCAGCCAGCTCAGGCCTGCAAAGAAACTGCGTTTCACAGGCCTTTGTAAGAGATGTTCCCGGTAGGCTGTAAGAGCACTGTGCAGAGCGAGCTGTTTCTTAGCTTCCCAAAGAGCTGGAAGCAAGATGCTTTGGGGCCCAACTCGCACTTTGTTAAGAAGTCTGCACGTTGTGCCTTTCAGCTCTATGGCAGTGTAGCACACACAGAGCAGAAGTTCTACTTCAGAGAGAGCAGGCCTGCAAAGAAACTGCGTTTCACATGCCTTTGTAAGAGATGTTCCCGGTAGGCTGTAAGAGCACTGTGTAGAGCGATTTGTTTCTTAGCTTCCGAAAGAGCTGGAAGCAACATGCTATGGGGCCCAACTCGGCCTTTGGAAAGGAGACTGCACGTTGTGCCTTTCAGCTCTAGGGCAATGTAGCACACTCAGAGAAGAAGATCTACTTCAGCCAGCGCAGGCATGCAAAGAACCTGCGTTTCACAGGCCTTTGTAAGAGATGTTCCCGTTTGGTTGTAAGAGTGATGTGCAGAGCGATTTGTTTCTTAGCTTCCCAAAGAGCTGGAAGCAAGATGCTTTGGGGCCCATCTCGCCCTTTGGAAAGAAGACTGGACGTTGTGCCTTTGAGCTCTAGGGCAATGTAGCACACCCAGAGCTGAAGTTCTACTTCAGCCAGATGAGGCCTGCAAAGAAACTGCGTTTCACAGGCCTTTGTAAGAGATGTTCTCGGTAGGCTGTAAGAGCACTGTGCAGAGCGACTTGTTTCATAGCTTCCCAAAGAGCTGAATGCAAGATGCTTTGGGGCCCAACTCGCCCTTTGGAAAGAAGACAGAACTTTGTGCCTTGCAGCTCGAAGGCAAGGTAGCACACCCAGAGCAGAAGTTCTACTTCAGCCAGATCAGGCCTGCACAGAAACTGCGTTTCACAGGCCTTTGTAAGAGAAGTTCCCGGTAGGCTGTAAGAGCACTGTGCAGAGCGAGTTGTTTCTTAGCTTCCCAAAGAGCTGGAAGCAAGATGCATTGGGGCCAACTCGCCGTTTGTTAAGAAGCCTGAACGTTGTGACTTTCAGCTCTAGGGGATTGTAGCACACTCAGAGCAGAAATTCTACTTCAGTCAGATCAGGCCTGCAAAGAAACTGCGTTTCACAGGCCTTTGTAGCAGATGTCCCGGTTGGCTGGACGCAAGATGCTTTGGGGCCCAACTCGTCCTTTGGAAAGAAGACTGCACGTTGTGCCTTTCAGCTCTAGGGCAATGTGGCACACCAAGAGCAGAAGTTCTACTTAGCCAGATCAGGCCTGCAAAGAAACTGCGTTTCACAGGCCTTTGTAAGAGATGTTCCCAGTAGGCTGTAAGAGCACTGTGCAGATTGAGCTGTTTCTTAGCTTCCCAAAGAGCTGGAAGCAAGATGCTTTGGGGCCCAACTCGCTCTTTGGAAAGAAGCTGCACATTGTGCCTTTCATCTCTAGGGCAATGTAGCACACCCAGAGCAGAAGTTCTACTTCACCCAGATCAGGCCTGCAAAGAAACTGCGTTTCACAGGCCTTTGTAAGAGAGGTTCCAGGTAGGCTGTAAAAGGTCTGTGCAGAGCAAGTTGTTTCTTAGCTTTCCAAAGGCTGGAGGCAAGATGCTTTGGAGACAAACTCGCCCTTTGTTAAGAAGCCTGCACGTTGTGCCTTTCAGCTCCAGGGCAATGTGGCACACCCAGAGCAGACATTCTCCTTCAGCCAGGTGAGACTTGCAAGGAACTGCATTTCACAGGCCTTTGTAAGAGATGTTCCTGGTAGGCTGTAAGAGCACTGCTCAGGGCGAGTTGTTTCTTAGCTTCCCAAAGAGCTGGAAGCAAGATGCTTTTGGGCTCAACTCGCCCTTTGGAAAGAAGACTGCACGTTGTGCCTTTCAGCTCTAGGGCAATGTAGCATACCCAGAGCAGAAGTTCTACTTCAGCCAGATCAGGCCTGCAAAGATACTGCGTTTCAAAGGCCTTTTTAAGAGATGTTCCCGGTAGACTGTGAGAGAACTGTGCTGAGCGAGTTGTTTGTTAGCTTCCCAAGAGCTAGAAGCAAGATGCTTTGGGGCGCAAATCGCCCTATGGAAAGAAGACAGCACTTTGTGCCTTGCAGCTCTAAGGCAATGTATGACACCCAGAGCAGAAGTTCTACATCAGACAGATCAGGCCTGCAAAGAAAGTGCGTTTCACAGACCTTTGTAACAGATGTCCCGGTAGGCAGGAAGCAAGATGCTTTGGGTCCCATCTCGCCCTTTGGAAAGTACACTGCACGTTGTGCCTTTCAGCTCTAGGGCAATGTAGCACACCCAGAGGAGAAGTTCTACTTCAGCCAGATCAGGCCTCCAAGGAAACTTCGTTTCACAGGCCTTTGTAAGAGATGTTTCCAGTAGGCTGTAAGAGCACTGTGCAGAGCGAGTTGTTTCTTAGCTTCCCAAAGAGCTGGAAGCAAGATGCATTGGGGCCCAACTCGCCGTTTGTTAAGAAGCCTGAACCTTGTGCCTTTCAGCTCTAGGGGATTGTAGCACACTCAGAGCAGAAAATCTACTTCAGCCAGATCAGGCCTGCAAAGAAACTGCGTTTCACAGGCCTTTGTAAGAGATGTTCCCGGTAGGCTGTAAGAGCTATGTGCAGAGAAAGTTGTTTCTTAGCTTCCCAAAGGCTGGAAGCAAGATGCTTTGGAGCCCAACTCGCCTTTTGTTAAGAAGCCTGCACGTTGTACCTTTCAGCTCCAGGGCAATGTGGCACACCCAGAGCAGCCGTTCTCCTTCAGCCAGATGAGACCTGCAAAGAACTGCATTTCACAGGACTTTGTAAGAGATGTTCCCGGTAGGCTGTAAGAGCACTGTGCAGAGCGAGTTGTTATTTAGCTTCCGAAAGAGATGGAAGCAAGATGCTTTGGGGCCCATCTCGACCTTTGGAAAGGAGAGTGTACTTTGTGCCTTTCACATCTAGGGCAATGTGGCACACCCAGAGCAGAAGTTCTACTTCAGCCTATCAGGCCTGCAAAGAAACTGAGTTTCACAGTCCTTTGTAAGACATGTTCCCCCTAGGCTGTAAGAGCACTGTGCAGAGCGAGTTGTTTCTGAGCTTCCCAAAGAGCTGCAAGCAAGATGCTTTGGGGACCAACTCGCCCTTTGGAAAGGAGACTGCACGTTGTGCCTTTCAGCCCTAGGGCAATGTGGCACACCCAGAGCAGAAGTTCTACTTCAGCCAGATCAGGCCTGCAAAGAAACTGAGTTTCACAGGCCTTTGTAAGAGTTGTTCCCGGTAGGCTGTAAGAACACTGTGCAGAGCGAGTTGTTTCCCAGCCTCCCAAAGATCTGCAAGCAAGATGCTTTTGGGCCCCAACTCACCTTTTGGAAAGGAGACTGTACGTTGTGACTTTCAGTTCTAGGGCAATGTGGCACACCCAGAGCAGAAGTTCTACTCCAGCCAGATGACGCCTGCAAAGAAACTGCGTTTCACAGGCCTTCGTAACAGATGTCCCGGTAGGCTGGAAGCAAGATGCTTTGGGGCCCAACTCGCCGTTTTGGAAAGAAGACTGCACATTGTGCCATTCAGCTCTAGGGCAATGTGGCACACCCAGAGCAGAAGTTCTACTTCAGCCAGATCAGGCCTGCAAAGAAACCGAGTTTCACAGGCCTTTGTAAGAGTTGTTCCCGGTAGGCTGTAAGAACACTGTGCAGAGCGAGATGTTTCATAACTTCCCAAAGAGCTGCAAGCAAGATGCTTTGGGGCCCATCTCGCCCTTTGTTAAGAAGCCTGCACGTTGTGCCTTCCAGCTCTATGGCAATGTAGCAAACTCCGAGCAGAAGTTCTACTTCAGCCAGAACAGGCCTGCAAAGAAAAGGCGTTTCACAGGCCTTTGTAACAGATGTTCCCGGTAAGCTGTAAGAGCAGTGTGCCGAGCGAGTTGTTTCTTAGCTTCCCAAAGAGCTGGAAGCAAGATGCATTGGGGCCCAACTCGCCCTTTGGAAAGGAGACTGCACGTTGTGCCTTTCAGCTCTAGGGCAATGTAGCACACCCAAAACAGAAGTTCTACTTCAGCCAGCTCAGGCCTGCAAAGAAACTGCGTTTCACAGGCCTTTGTTAGAGATGTTCCCGGTAGGCTGTAAGAGCACTGTGCAGAGCGAGCTGTTTCTTAGCTTCCCAAAGAGTTGGAAGCAAGATGCTTTGGGGCCCAACTCGCACTTTGTTAAGAAGCCTGCACGTTGTGCCTTTCAGCTCTATGGCAGTGTAGCACACACAGAGCAGAAGTTCTACTTCAGAGAGAACAGGCCTGCAAAGAAACTGCGTTTCACATGCCTTTGTAAGAGATGTTCCCGGTAGGCTGTAAGAGCACTGTGTAGAGCGATTTGTTTCTTAGCTTCCGAAAGAGCTGGAAGCAACATGCTATGGGGCCCAACTCGGCCTTTGGAAAGGAGACTGCACAGTGCGCCTTTCAGCTCTAGGGCAGTGTAGCACACTCAGAGCAGAAGATCTACTTCAGCCAGCGCAGGCATGCAAAGAACCTGCGTTTCACAGGCCTTTGTAAGAGATGTTCCCGTTTGGTTGTAAGAGTGATGTGCAGAGCGATTTGTTTCTTAGCTTCCCACAGAGCTGGAAGCAAGATGCTTTGGGGCCCAAATCGCCCTTTGGAAAGTAGACAGCACTTTGTGCCTTGCAGCTCTAGGGCAAGGTAGCACACCCAGAGCAGAAGTTCTACTTCAGCCAGATCAGGCCTGCAAAGAAACTGCGTTTCACCGGCCTTTGTAACAGATGTTCCCGTAGGCTGGAAGCTAGATGCTTTGTGGCCCAACTCGCCGTTTGGAAAGAAGACTGCACATTGTGCCGGTCAGGTCTAGGTCAATGTAGCACACCCAGAGCAGAAGTTCTACTTCAACCAGATCAGGCCTGCAAAGAAACTGCGTTTCACAGGTCTTTGTAAGGGATGTTCCCGGTAGGCTGTAAGAGCACTGTGCAGAGCGAGTTGTTTCTTAGCGTCCCAAAGAGCTGGAAGCAAGATGCGTTGGGGCCCAACTCGCCCTTTGTCAAGAAGCCTGCACGTTGTGCCTTCCAGCTCTATGGCAATGTAGCACACTCAGAGCAGAAGTTCTACTTCAGCCAGAACAGGCCTGCAAAGAAATTGCGTTTCATTGGCCTTTGTAACAGATGTTCCTGGTAAGCTGTAAGAGCAGTGTGCGGAGTGAGTTGTTTCTTAGCTTCCCAAAGAGCTGGAAGCAAGATGCGTGGGGCCCAACTCACACTTTTTTAAGAAGCCTGCACGTTGTGCCTTTCAGCTCTATGGCAGTGTAGCACACACAGAGCAGAAGTTCTACTTCAGAGAGAGCAGGCCTGCAAAGAAACTGCGTTTCACTTGCCTTTGTAAGAGATGTTCCCGGTAGGCTGTAAGAGCACTGTGTAGAGCGATTTGTTTCTTAGCTTCCGAAAGAGCTGGAAGCAACATGCTATGGGGCCCAACTCGCCCTTTGGAAAGGAGACTGCACAGTGTGCCTTTCAACTCTAGGGCAATGTAGCACACTCAGAGCAGAAGATCTACTTCAGCCAGAGCAGGCCTGCAAAGAACCTGCGTTTCACAGGCCTTTGTAAGAGATGTTGCCGGTAGGCTGTAAGAGCACTGTGCAGAGCGAGTTGTTTCCCAGCTTCCCAAAGATCTGCAAGCAAGATGCTTTGGGGCCCAACTCACCTTTTGGAAAGGAGACTGCACGTTGTGCCTTTCAGCTCGAGGGCAATGTGGCACACCCAGAACAGAAGTTCTTCCTCAGCCAGGTGAGGCCTGCAAAGAAACTGCGTTTCACAGGCCTTTGTAAGAGATGTTCCCGGTAGGCTGTAAGAGCACTGTGCAGAGCGAGTTGTTTCTTAGCTTCCCAAAGAGCTGGAAGCAAGATGCTTTGGGGCCCAACTCGCCCTTTGGAAAGGAGACTGCACGTTGTGCCTTTCAGCTCTAGGACAATGTGGCACACCCAGAGCAGAAGTTCTACTTCATCCAGGTGAGGCCTGCAAAGAAACAGCGTTTCACAGGCCTTTGTAAGAGATGTTCCCGGTAGGCTGTAAGAACGCTGTGCAGAGTGAGTTGTTTCTTAGCTTCCCAAAGAGCTGGAAGCATGATGCTTTGGGGCCCAACTCGTCCTTTGTTAAGAAGCCTGCATGTTGTGCCTTTCAGCTCTAGGGCAATGTGGCACACTCAGAGCAGAAGTTCTACTTCAGCCAGATCAGGCCTGCAAAGGCACTGCGTTTCACAGGCCTTTTTAATGGATGTTCCCGGTTGGCTGTCAGAGCACTGTGCAGAGCGAGTTGTTTCTTAGCTTCCCAAAGAGCTGGAGGCAAGATGCTTCGGGGCCCAAATCGCCCTTTGGAAAGAAGACAGCACTTTGTGCCTTGCAGCTCTAGGGCAAGGTAGCACAACCAGAGCAGAAGTTCTACTTCAGCCAGATCAGGCCTGCAAAGAAACTGCGTTTCACAGGCCTCTGTAACAGATGTCCCGCTAGGCAGGAAGCAAGATGCTTTGGGGCCCAACTCGCCCTTTGGAAAGAAGACTGCACGTTGTGCCTTTCAGCCCTAGGGCAATGTGGCACACCCAGAGCAGAAGTTCTACTTCAGCCAGCTCAGGCCTGCAAAGAAAGTGCGTTTCACAGGCCTTTGTAAGGTATGTTCCCGGTAGGGTGTAAGAGCACTGTGCAGAGCGAGTTATTTCTTAGCTTCCCAAAGTGCTGGAAGCAAGATGCTTTGGTGCCCAACTCGCCTCTTGGAAAGGAGACTGCACGTTGTGCCTTTCATCTCTAGGGCAATGTGGCACACCCAGAGCAGAAGTTCTACTCCAGCCAGGTGAGGCCTGCAAAGAAACTGCGTTTCACAGGCCTTTGTAAGAGATGTTCCCGGTAGGCTGTAAGAGCACTGTGCAGAGCGAGTTGTTTCTTACCTTACCAAAGAGCTGGAAGCAAGATGCTTTGTGGCCCAACTCGCCCTTTGGAAAGGAGACTGCACGTTGTGCCTTTCAGCCCTAGGGCAATGTGGCACACCTAGAGCAGAAGTTCTACTTCAGCCAGATCAGGCCTGCAAAGAAACTGAGTTTCACAGGCCTTTGTAAGAGTTGTCCCCGGTAGGCTGTAAGAACACTGTGCAGAGCGAGTTGTTTCATAACTTCCCAAAGAGCTGCAAGCAAGATGCTTTGGGGCCCATACGCCCTTTGTTAAGAAGACTGCACGTTGTGCCTTCCAGCTTTATGGCCATGTAGCACACTCAGAGCAGAAGTTCTACTTCAGCCAGAACAGGCCTGCAAAGGAACTGCGTTTCACATGCCTTTGTAAGAGATGTTCCCGGTCGGCTGTAAGAGCAGTGTGCAGAGCGAGTTGTTATTTAACTTCCGAAAGAGATGGAAGCAAGATGCTTTGGAGCCCATCTCGACCTTTGGAAAGGAGAGTGCACGTTGTGCCTTTCAGCTCTAGGGCAATGTAGCACACTCAGAGCAGAAGATCTACTTCAGCCAGATCAGGCCTGCAAAGAAACTGCGTTTCACAGGCCTCTGTAACAAATGTCTTGGTAGGCTGGAAGCAAGATGCTTTGGGGCCCAACTCGCCCTTTGGAAAGAAGACTGCACCTTGTGCCGTTCAGCTCTAGGGCAATGTGTCACACCCAGAGCACAAGTTCTACTTCAGCCAGCTCAGGCCTGCAAAGAAAGTGCGTTTCACAGGCCTTTGTAAGGGATGTTCCCGGTAGGCTGTAAGAGCACTGTGCAGAGCGAGTTGTTTCTTAGCTTCCCACAGAGCTGGAAGCAAGATGCTTTGGGGCCCAAATCGCCCTTTGGAAAGAAGACTGCACGTTGTGCCTTTCAGCTCTAGGGCAATGTAGCACACGCAGAGCTGAAGTTCTACATCAGCCAGATCAGGCCTGCAAAGAAACTGCGTTTCACAGGCCTTTGTAAGAGATGTTCCCGGTAGGCTGTAAGAGCACTGTGCAGAGCGACTTGTTTCATAGCTTCCCAAAGAGCTGAATGCAAGATGCTTTGGGGCCCAACTCGCCCTTTCGAAAGAAGAAAGAACTTTGTGCCAAGGCAAGGTAGCACACTCAGAGCAGAAGTTCTACTTCAGCCTGATCAGGCCTGCAAAGAAACTGCGTTTCACAGTCCTTTGTAAGACATGTTCCCCCTAGGCTGTAAGAGCACTGTGCAGAGCGAGTTGTTTCTTAGCTTCCCAAAGAGCTGCAAGCAAGATGCTTTGGGGACCAACTCGCCCTTTGGAAAGGAGACTGCACGTTGTGCCTTTCAGCCCTAGGGCAATGTGGCACACCCAGAGCAGAAGTTCCACTTCAGCCAGATCAGGCCTGCAAAGAAACTGAGTTTCACTGTCCTTTGTAAGACATGTTCCCCCTAGGCTGTAAGAGCACTGTGCAGAGCGAGTTGTTTCTTAGCTTCCCAAAGAGCTGAATGCAAGATGCTTTGGGGCCCAACTCGCCCTTTGGAAAGAAGACAGAACTTTGTGCCTTGCAGCTCTAAGGTAAGGTAGCACACCCAGAGCAGAAGTTCTACTTCAGCCAGATCAGGCCTGCAAAGTAACTGCGTTTCACAGTACTTTGCAAGACATGTTCCCCCTAGGCTGTAAGAGCACTGTGCAGAGCGAGTTGTTTCTTAGCTTCCCAAAGAGCTGCAAGCAAGATGCTTTGGGGACCAACTCGCCCTTTGGAAAGGAGACTGCACGTTGTGCCTTTCAGCCCTAGGGCAATGTGGCACACCCAGAGCAGAAATTCTACTTCAGCCAGATCAGGCCTGCAAAGAAACTGAGTTTCACAGGCCTTTGTAAGAGTTGTTCCCGGTAGGCTGTAAGAACACTGTGCAGAGCGAGTTGTTTCTCAGCTTCCCAAAGATCTGCAAGCAAGATGCTTTGGGCCCCAACTCACCTTTTGGAAAGGAGACTGCACGTTGTGCCTTTCAGTTCTAGGGCAATGTGGCACACCCAGAGCAGAAGTTCTACTCCAGCCAGATGACGCCTGCAAAGAAACTGCGTTTCACAGGCCTTTGTAACATATGTCCCGGTAGGCTGGAAGCAAGATGCTTTGGGGCCCAACTCGCCCTCTGGAAAGAAGACTGCACGTTGTGTCTTTCAGCCCTAGTGCAATGTGGCACACCCAGAGCAGAAGTTCTACTTCAGCCACATCAGGCCTGCAAGGAAACTGCATTTCACAGGCCTTTGTAAGAGATGTTCCCGGTAGGCTGTAAGAGCTATGTGCAGAGAAAGTTGTTTCTTAGCTTCCCAAAGGCTGGAAGCAAGATGCTTTGGAGCCCAACTCGCCCTTTGTTAAGAAGCCTGCACGTTGTACCTTTCAGATCCAGGGCAATGTGGCACACCCAGAGCAGCCGTTCTCCTTCAGCCAGATGAGACCTGCAAAGAACTGCATTTCACAGGACTTTGTAAGAGATGTTCCCGGTAGGCTGTAAGAGCACTGTGCAGAGCGATTTGTTTCTTAGCTTCCCAAAGAGCTGGAAGCAAGATGCTTTGGGGCCCAAGTCGCCCATTGTTAAGAAGGCTGCACGTTGTGGCTTTCAGCTCTAGGGCAATGTAGCACACCCAGAGCAGAATTTCTACTCCAGCCAGGTGAGGCCTGCAAAGAAACTGCGTTTCACCGGCCTTTGTAACAGATGTCCCCGTAGGCTGGAAGCTAGATGCTTTGTGGCCCAACTCGCCGTTTGGAAAGAAGACTGCACATTGTGCCGGTCAGGTCTAGGTCAATGTAGCACACCCAGAGAAGAAGTTCTACTTCAACCAGATCAGGCCTGCAAAGAAACTGCGTTTCACAGGTCTTTGTAAGGGATGTTCCCGGTAGGCTGTAAGAGCACTGTGCAGAGCGAGTTGTTTCTTAGCTTCCCAAAGAGCTGGAAGCAAGATGAGTTGGGGCCCAACTCGCCCTTTGTCAAGAAGCCTGCACGTTGTGCCTTCCAGCTCTATGGCAATGTAGCACACTCAGAGCAGAAGTTCTACTTCAGCCAGAACAGGCCTGCAAAGAAATTGCGTTTCACAGGCCTTTGTAACAGATGTTCCCGTTAAGCTGTAAGAGCAGTGTGCGGAGTGAGTTGTTTCTTACCTTCCCAAAGAGCTGGAAGCAAGATGCGTGGGGCCCAACTCACACTTTTTTAAGAAGCCTGCACGTTGTGCCTTTCAGCTCTATGGCAGTGTAGCACACACAGAGCAGAAGTTCTACTTCAGAGAGAGCAGGCCTGCAAAGAAACTGCGTTTCACTTGCCTTTGTAAGAGATGTTCCCGGTAGGCTGTAAGAGCACTGTGTAGAGCGATTTGCTTCTTAGCTTCCGAAAGAGCTGGAAGCAACATGCTATGGGGCCCAACTCGGCCTTTGGAAAGGAGACTGCACAGTGTGCCTTTCAGCTCGAGGGCAATGTGGCACACCCAGAACAGAAGTTCTACTTCAGCCAGGTGAGGCCTGCAAAGAAACTGCGTTTCACAGGCCTTTGTAAGAGATGTTCCCGGTAGGCTGTAAGAGCACTGTGCAGAGCGAGTTGTTTCTTAGCTTCCCAAAGAGCTGGAAGCAAGATGCTTTGGGGCCCAACTCGCCCTTTGGAAAGGAGACTGCACGTTGTGCCTTTCAGCTCTAGGACAATGTGGCACACCCAGAACAGAAGTTCTACTTCATCCAGGTGACGCCTGCAAAGAAACTGCGTTTCACAGGCCTTTGTAAGCGATGTTCCCGGTAGGCTGTAAGAACACTGTGCAGAGCGAGTTGTTTCCTAGCTTCCCAAAGAGCTGGAAGCAAGATGCTTTGGGGCCCAACTCGCCCTTTGTTAAGAAGCCTGCATGTTGTGCCTTTCAGCTCTAGGGCAATGTGGCACACTCAGAGCAGAAGTTCTACTTCAGCCAGATCAGGCCTGCAAAGGCACTGCGTTTCACAGGCCTTTTTAATGGATGTTCCCGGTTGGCTGTAAGAGCACTGTGCAGAGCGAGTTGTTTCTTAGCTTCCCAAAGAGCTGGAGGCAAGATGCTTCGGGTCCCAAATCGCCCTTTGGAAAGAAGACAGCACTTTGTGCCTTGCAGCTCTAGGGCAAGGTAGCACACCCAGAGCAGAAGTTCTACTTCAGCCAGATCAGGCCTGCAAAGAAACTGCGTTTCACAGGCCTCTGTAACAGATGTCCCGCTAGGCAGGAAGCAAGATGCTTTGGGGCCCAACTCGCCCTTTGGAAAGAAGACTGCACGTTGTGCCTTTCAGCCCTAGGGCAATGTGGCACACCCAGAGCAGAAGTTCTACTTCAGCCAGATCAGGCCTGCAAAGGAACTGCGTTTCACATGCCTTTGTAAGAGATGTTCCCGGTCGGCTGTAAGAGCAGTGTGCAGAGTGAGTTGTTATTTAGCTTCCGAAAGAGATGGAAGCAAGATGCGTTGGGGCCCAACTCGCCCTTTGGAAAGGAGAGTGCACGTTGTGCCTTTCAGCTCTAGGGCAATGTAGCACACTCAGAGCAGAAGATCTACTTCAGCCAGATCAGGCCTGCAAAGAAACTGCGTTTCACAGGCCTCTGTAACAGATGTCCTGGTAGGCTGGAAGCAAGATGCTTTGGGCCCCAACTCGACCTTTGGAAAGAAGACTGCACCTTGTGCGGTTCAGCTCTAGGGCAATGTATCACACGCAGAGCAGAAGTTCTACTTCAGCCAGATCAGGCCTGCAAAGAAAGTGTGTTTCACAGGCCTTTGTAAGGGATGTTCCCGGTAGGCTGTAAGAGCACTGTGCAGAGCGAGTTGTTTCTTAGCTTCCCAAAGTGCTGGAAGCAAGATGCTTTGGGGCCCAACTCGCCCTTTGGAAAGGAGAATGCACGTTGTGCCTTTCATCTCTAGGGCAATGTGGCACACCCAGAGCAGAAGTTCTACTCCAGCCAGATGAGGCCTGCAAAGAAACTGTGTTTCACAGGCCTTTGTAAGAGATGTTCCCGGTAGGCTGTAAGCGCACTGTGCAGAGCGAGTTGTTTCTTAGCTTCCCAAAGAGCTGGAAGCAAGATGCTTTGTGGCCCAACTCGCCCTTTGGAAAGGAGACTGCACGTTGTGCCTTTCAGCCCTAGGGCAATGTGGCACACCCAGAGCAGAAGTTCTACTTCAGCCAGATCAGGCCTGCAAAGAAACTGAGTTTCACAGGCCTTTGTAAGAGTTGTTCCCGGTAGGCTGTAAGAACACTGTGCAGAGCGAGTTGTTTCATAACTTCCCAAAGAGCTGCAAGAAATATGCTTTGGGGCACATACGCCCTTTGTTAAGAAGCCTGCACGTTGTGACTTCCAGCTCTATGGCAATGCAGCACACTCAGAGCAGAAGTTCTACTTCAGCCAGAACAGGCCTGCAAAGAAACGGCGTTTCACAGGCCTTTGTAACAGATGTTCCCGGTAAGCTGTAAGAGCAGTGTGCAGAGCGAGTTGTTTCTTAGCTTCCCAAAGAGCTGGAAGCAAGATGCATTGGGGCCAAACTCGCCCTTTGGAAAGGAGACTGCACGTTGTGCCTTTCAGCTCTAGGGCAATGTAGCACACCCAAAGCAGAAGTTCTACTTCAGCCAGCTCAGGCCTGCAAAGAAACTGCGTTTCACAGGCCTTTGTAAGAGATGTTCCCGGTAGGCTGTAAGAGCACTGTGCAGAGCGAGCTGTTTCTTAGCTTCCCAAAGAGCTGGAAGCAAGATGCTTTGGGGCCCAACTCGCACTTTGTTAAGAAGCCTGCACGTTGTGCCTTTCAGCTCTATGGCAGTGTAGCACACTCAGAGCAGAAGTTCTACTTCAGAGAGAACAGGCCTGCAAAGAAACTGCGTTTCACATGCCTTTGTAAGAGATGTTCCCGGTAGGCTGTAAGAGCACTGTGTAGAGCGATTTGTTTCTTAGCTTCCGAAAGAGCTGGAAGCAACATGCTATGGGGCCCAACTCGGCCTTTGGAAAGGAGACTGCAGAGTGTGCCTTTCAGCTCTAGGGCAGTGTAGCACACTCAGAGCAGAAGATCTACTTCAGCCAGCGCAGGCATGCAAAGAACCTGCGTTTCACAGGCCTTTGTAAGTGATGTTCCCGTTTGGTTGTAAGAGTGATGTTCAGAGCGATTTGTTTCTTAGCTTCCCACAGAGCTGGAAGCAAGATGCTTTGGGGCCCAAATCGCCCTTTGGAAAGTAGACAGCACTTTGTGCCTTGCAGCTCTAGGGCAAGGTAGCACACCCAGAGCAGAAGTTCTACTTCAGCCAGATCAGGCCTGCAAAGAAACTGCGTTTCACAGGCCTTTGTAACAGATGTCACGGTAGGCAGGAAGCAAGAGGCTTTGGGGCCCATCTCGCCCTTTGGAAAGAAGACTGCACGTTGTGCCTTTGAGCTCTAGGGCAATGTAGGACACCCAGAGCAGAAGTTCTACTTCAGCCAGATCAGGCCTGCAAGGAAACTGCGTTTCACTGGCCTTTGTAAGAGATGTTCCCGGTAGGCTGTAAGAACACTGTGCAGAGCGAGCTGTTTCTTAGCTTCCCAAAGAGCTCTAAGCAAATGCTTTGGGGCTCAACTCGCCCTTTGTTAAGAAGCCTGAACGTTGTGACTTTCAGCTTTATGGCCATGTAGCACACTAAGAGCAGAAGTTCTACTTCAGCCAGAACAGGCCTGCAAAGGAACTGCGTTTCACATGCCTTTGTAAGAGATGTTCCCGGTCGGCTGTAAGAGCAGTGTGCAGAGCGAGTTGTTATGTAGCTTCCGAAAGAGATGGAAGCAAGATGCTTTGGGGCCCATCTCGACCTTTGGAAAGGAGAGTGCACGTTGTGCCTTTCAGCTCTAGGGCAATGTAGCACACTCAGAGCAGAAGATCTACTTCAGCCAGATCAGGCCTGCAAAGAAACTGCGTTTCACAGGCCTCTGTAACAGATGTCTTGGTAGGCTGTAAGCTAGATGCTTGGGGCCCAACTCGCCCTTTGGAAAGAAGACTGCACCTTGTGCCGTTCAGCTCTAGGGCAATGTGTCACATCCAGAGCACAAGTTCTACTTCAGCCAGCTCAGGCCTGCAAAGAAAGTGCGTTTCACTGGCCTTTGTAAGGGATGTTCCCGGTAGGCTGTAAGAGCACTGTGCAGAGCGAGTTGTTTCTTAGCTTCCCAAAGTGCTGGAAGCAAGATGCTTTGGTGCCCAACTCGCCCTTTGGAAAGGAGACTGCACGTTGTGCCTTTCATCTCTAGGGCAATGTGGCACACCCAGAGCAGAAGTTCTACTCCAGCCAGGTGAGGCCTGCAAAGAAACTGCGTTTCACAGGCCTTTGTAAGAGATGTTCCCGGTAGGCTGTAAGAGAACTGTGCAGAGCGAGTTGTTTCTTAGCATCCCAAAGAGCTGGAAGCAAGATGCTTTGGGGCCCAACTCGCCCTTTGTTAAGAAGCCTGCACGTTGTGCCTTTCAGCTCTAGGGCAATGTGGCACACCCAGAGCAGAAGTTCTACTTCAGCTAGATGAGGCCTGCAAAGAAAGTGCGTTTCACAGGCCTTTGTAAGAGATGTTCCCGGTAGGCTGTAAGAGCACTATGCAGAGCTAGTTGTTTCTTAGCTTCGCTAAGAGCTGCAAGCAAGATGCTTTGGGGACCAACTCGAACTTTGGAAAGGAGACTGCACGTTGTGCCTTTCAGCCCGAGAGCAATGTGGCACACACAGAGCAGAAGTTCTACTTCAGCCAGATCAGGCCTGCAAAGAAACTGCGTTTCACAGGCCTTTGTAAGAGAAGTTCCCGGTAGGCTGTAAGAACACTGTGCAGAGAGAGTTGTTTCTCATCTTTCCAAAGAGCTGCAAGCAAGATGCTTTGGGGCCCATCTCGCCCTTTGTTAAGAAGCCTGCACGTTGTGCCTTCCAGCTCTATGGCAATGTAGCACACTCAGAGCAGAAGTTCTACTTCAGCCAGAACAGGCCTGCAAAGAAACGGCGTTTCACAGGCCTTTGTAACAGATGCTCCCGGTAAGCTGTAAGAGCAGTGTGCAGAGCGAGTTGTTTCTTAGCTTCCCAAAGAGCTGGAAGCAAGATGCATTGGGGCCCAACTCGCCCTTTGGAAAGGAGACAGCACGTTGTGCCTTTCAGCTCTAGGGCAATGTAGCACCCCCAGAGCAGAAGTTCTGCTTCAGCCAGATCAGGCCTGCAAAGAAACTGCGTTTCACAGGCCTTTGTAAGAGATGTTCCCGGTAGGCTGTAAGAGCACTGTGCAGAGCGAGCTGTTTCTTAGCTTCCCAAAGAGCTGGAAGCAAGATGCTTTGGGGCCCAACTCGCACTTTGTTAAGAAGCCTGCACGTTGTGCCTTTCAGCTCTATGGCAGTGTAGCACACACAGAGCAGAAGTTCTACTTCAGAGAGAACAGGCCTGCAAAGAAACTGCGTTTCACATGCCTTTGTAAGAGATGTTCCCGGTAGGCTGTAAGAGCACTGTGTAGAGCGAGTTGTTTCTTAGCTTCCGAAAGAGCTGGAAGCAACATGCTATGGGGCCCAACTCGGCCTTTGGAAAGGAGACTGCACAGTGTGCCTTTCAGCTCTAGGGCAATGCAGCACACCCAGAGCAGAAGTTCTACTTCAGCCAGATCAGGCCTGCAGAGAAACTGCGTTTCACAGGCCTTTGTAAGTGATGTTCCCGGTAGGCTGTGAGAACACTGTGCAGAGCGAGTTGTTTCTTAGCTTCCCAAAGAGCTGGAAGCAAGATGCTGTGGGGCCCAACTCGCCCTTTGGAAAGAAGCCTGCACATTGACCTTTCAGCTCTAGGGCAATGTAGCCCACCCAGAGCAGAAGTTCTGCTTCAGCCAGATCAGGCCTGCAGAGAAACTGCGTTTCACAGGCCTTTGTAAGAGTTGTTCCTGGTATGCTGTAAGAGCACTGTGCATAGCGAGTTGTTTCTGAGCTTCCCAAAGAGCTGGAAGCAAGATGCTGTGGGGCCCAACTCGCCCTTTGGAAAGAAGCCTGCACGTTGTGCCTTTGAGCTCTAGGGCAATGTAGCACACCGAGAGCAGAAGTTCTACTTCAGCCTGATCAGGCCTGCAGAGAAACTGGGTTTCACAGGCCTTTGTAAGTGATGTTCCCGGTAGGCTGTAAGAGCACTTTGCAGAGCGAGTTGTTTCTTAGCTTCCCAAAGAGCTGGAAGCAAGATGCTCTGGGGCCCAACTCGCCCTTTGGAAAGAAGCCTGCACGTTGTGCCTTTCAGCTCTAGGGCAATGCAGAACACCAGAGCAGAAGTTCTGCTTCAGCCAGGTCAGGCCTGCAAAGAAACTGGGTTTCACAGGCCTTTGTAAGAGATGTTCCTGGTAGGCTGTAAGAGCACTGTGCAGAGCGAGTTGTTTCTAAGCTTCCCAAAGAGCTGGAAGCAAGATGCTCTGGGGCCCAACTCGCCCTTTGGAAAGAAGCCTGCACGTTGTGCCTCTCAGCTCTAGGGCAATGTAGCACACCCAGAGCAGAAGTTCTGCTTCAGCCATATCAGGCCTGCAAAGAAACTGCGTTTCACAGGCCTTTGTAAGAGATGTTCCCGGTAGGCTGTCAGAGCACTGTGCAGAGCGAGTTGTTTCTTAGCTTCCCAAAGAGCTGGAAGCAAGATGCTCTGGGGCCCAACTCGCCCTTTGGAAAGATGCCTGCATGTTGTGACTTTCAGCTCTAGGGCAATGTAGCACACCCAGAGCAGATGTTCTGCTTCAGCCATATCAGGCTTGCAAAGAAACTGCGTTTCACAGGCCTTTGTAAGGGATGTTCCCGTTAGGCTGTGAGAGCACTGTGCAGAGCGAGTTGTTTCTTAGCTTCCCAAAGAGCTGGAAGCAAGATGCTCTGGGGCCCAACTCGCCCTCTGGAAAGAAGCCTGCACGTTGTGCCTTTCAGCTCTAGGGCAATGTAGCACACCCAGAGCAGAATTTCTGCATCAGCCAGATGAGGCCTGCAAAGAAACTGCGTTTCACAGGCCTTTGTAAGAGATGTACCCGGTAGGATGTAAGAGCACTGTGCAGAGCGAGCTGTTTCTTAGCTTCCCAAAGAGCTGGAAGCAAGATGCTTTGGGGCCCAACTCGCACTTTGTTAAGAAGCCTGCACGTTGTGCCTTTCAGCTCTATGGCAGTGTAGCACACTCAGAGCAGAAGTTCTACTTCAGAGAGAACAGGCCTGCAAAGAAACTGCGTTTCACATGCCTTTGTAAGAGATGTTCCCGGTAGGCTGTAAGAGCACTGTGTAGAGCGATTTGTTTCTTAGCTTCCGAAAGAGCTGGAAGCAACATGCTATGGGGCCCAACTCGGCCTTTGGAAAGGAGACTGCACAGTGTGCCTTTCAGCTCTAGGGCAGTGTAGCACACTCAGAGCAGAAGATCTACTTCAGCCAGCGCAGGCATGCAAAGAACCTGCGTTTCACAGGCCTTTGTAAGTGATGTTCCCGTTTGGTTGTAAGAGTGATGTTCAGAGCGATTTGTTTCTTAGCTTCCCACAGAGCTGGAAGCAAGATGCTTTGGGGCCCAAATCGCCCTTTGGAAAGTAGACAGCACTTTGTGCCTTGCAGCTCTAGGGCAAGGTAGCACACCCAGAGCAGAAGTTCTACTTCAGCCAGATCAGGCCTGCAAAGAAACTGCGTTTCACAGGCCTTTGTAACAGATGTCACGGTAGGCAGGAAGCAAGAGGCTTTGGGGCCCATCTCGCCCTTTGGAAAGAAGACTGCACGTTGTGCCTTTGAGCTCTAGGGCAATGTAGGACACCCAGAGCAGAAGTTCTACTTCAGCCAGATCAGGCCTGCAAGGAAACTGCATTTCACTGGCCTTTGTAAGAGATGTTCCCGGTAGGCTGTAAGAACACTGTGCAGAGCGAGCTGTTTCTTAGCTTCCCAAAGAGCTCTAAGCAAATGCTTTGGGGCTCAACTCGCCCTTTGTTAAGAAGCCTGAACGTTGTGACTTTCAGCTTTATGGCCATGTAGCACACTAAGAGCAGAAGTTCTACTTCAGCCAGAACAGGCCTGCAAAGGAACTGCGTTTCACATGCCTTTGTAAGAGATGTTCCCGGTCGGCTGTAAGAGCAGTGTGCAGAGCGAGTTGTTATGTAGCTTCCGAAAGAGATGGAAGCAAGATGCTTTGGGGCCCATCTCGACCTTTGGAAAGGAGAGTGCACGTTGTGCCTTTCAGCTCTAGGGCAATGTAGCACACTCAGAGCAGAAGATCTACTTCAGCCAGATCAGGCCTGCAAAGAAACTGCGTTTCACAGGCCTCTGTAACAGATGTCCTGGTAGGCTGGAAGCAAGATGCTTTGGGGCCCAACTCGCCCTTTGGAAAGAAGACTGCACCTTGTGCCGTTCAGCTCTAGGGCAATGTGTCACATCCAGAGCACAAGTTCTACTTCAGCCAGCTCAGGCCTGCAAAGAAAGTGCGTTTCACTGGCCATTGTAAGGGATGTTCCCGGTAGGCTGTAAGAGCACTGTGCAGAGCGAGTTGTTTCTTAGCTTCCCAAAGTGCTGGAAGCAAGATGCTTTGGTGCCCAACTCGCCCTTTGGAAAGGAGACTGCACGTTGTGCCTTTCAGCTCTAGGGCAATGTGGCACACCCAGAGCAGAAGTTCTACTCCAGCCAGGTGAGGCCTGCAAAGAAACTGCGTTTCACAGGCCTTTGTAAGAGATGTTCCCTGTAGGCTGTAAGAGAACTGTGCAGAGCGAGTTGTTTCTTAGCATCCCAAAGAGCTGGAAGCAAGATGCTTTGAGGCCCAACTCGCCCTTTGTTAAGAAGCCTGCACGTTGTGCCTTTCAGCTCTAGGGCAATGTGGCACACCCAGAGCAGAAGTTCTACTTCAGCTAGATGAGGCCTGCAAAGAAAGTGCGTTTCACAGGCCTTTGTAAGAGATGTTCCCGGTAGGCTGTAAGAGCACTATGCAGAGCTAGTTGTTTCTTAGCTTCCCTAAGAGCTGCAAGCAAGATGCTTTGGGGACCAACTCGAACTTTGGAAAGGAGATTGCACGTTGTGCCTTTCAGCCCGAGAGCAATGTGGCACACACAGAGCAGAAGTTCTACTTCAGCCAGATCAGGCCTGCAAAGAAACTGCGTTTCACAGGCCTTTGTAAGAGAAGTTCCCGGTAGGCTGTAAGAACACTGTGCAGAGAGAGTTGTTTCTCATCTTTCCAAAGAGCTGCAAGCAAGATGCTTTGGGGCCCATCTCGCCCTTTGTTAAGAAGCCTGCACGTTGTGCCTTCCAGCTCTATGGCAATGTAGCACACTCAGAGCAGAAGTTCTACTTCAGCCAGAACAGGCCTGCAAAGAAACGGCGTTTCACAGGCCTTTGTAACAGATGCTCCCGGTAAGCTGTAAGAGCAGTGTGCAGAGCGAGTTGTTTCTTAGCTTCCCAAAGAGCTGGAAGCAAGATGCATTGGGGCCCAACTCGCCCTTTGGAAAGGAGACAGCACGTTGTGCCTTTCAGCTCTAGGGCAATGTAGCACCCCCAGAGCAGAAGTTCTGCTTCAGCCAGATCAGGCCTGCAAAGAAACTGCGTTTCACAGGCCTTTGTAAGAGATGTTCCCGGTAGGCTGTAAGAGCACTGTGCAGAGCGAGCTGTTTCTTAGCTTCCCAAAGAGCTGGAAGCAAGATGCTTTGGGGCCCAACTCGCACTTTGTTAAGAAGCCTGCACGTTGTGCCTTTCAGCTCTATGGCAGTGTAGCACACACAGAGCAGAAGTTCTACTTCAGAGAGAACAGGCCTGCAAAGAAACTGCGTTTCACATGCCTTTGTAAGAGATGTTCCCGGTAGGCTGTAAGAGCACTGTGTAGAGCGAGTTGTTTCTTAGCTTCCGAAAGAGCTGGAAGCAACATGCTATGGGGCCCAACTCGGCCTTTGGAAAGGAGACTGCACAGTGTGCCTTTCAGCTCTAGGGCAATGCAGCACACCCAGAGCAGAAGTTCTACTTCAGCCAGATCAGGCCTGCAGAGAAACTGCGTTTCACAGGCCTTTGTAAGTGATGTTCCCGGTAGGCTGTGAGAACACTGTGCAGAGCGAGTTGTTTCTTAGCTTCCCAAAGAGCTGGAAGCAAGATGCTGTGGGGCCCAACTCGCCCTTTGGAAAGAAGCCTGCACATTGACCTTTCAGCTCTAGGGCAATGTAGCCCACCCAGAGCAGAAGTTCTGCTTCAGCCAGATCAGGCCTGCAGAGAAACTGCGTTTCACAGGCCTTTGTAAGAGTTGTTCCTGGTATGCTGTAAGAGCACTGTGCATAGCGAGTTGTTTCTGAGCTTCCCAAAGAGCTGGAAGCAAGATGCTGTGGGGCCCAACTCGCCCTTTGGAAAGAAGCCTGCACGTTGTGCCTTTGAGCTCTAGGGCAATGTAGCACACCGAGAGCAGAAGTTCTACTTCAGCCTGATCAGGCCTGCAGAGAAACTGGGTTTCACAGGCCTTTGTAAGTGATGTTCCCGGTAGGCTGTAAGAGCACTTTGCAGAGCGAGTTGTTTCTTAGCTTCCCAAAGAGCTGGAAGCAAGATGCTCTGGGGCCCAACTCGCCCTTTGGAAAGAAGCCTGCACGTTGTGCCTTTCAGCTCTAGGGCAATGCAGAACACCAGAGCAGAAGTTCTGCTTCAGCCAGGTCAGGCCTGCAAAGAAACTGGGTTTCACAGGCCTTTGTAAGAGATGTTCCTGGTAGGCTGTAAGAGCACTGTGCAGAGCGAGTTGTTTCTAAGCTTCCCAAAGAGCTGGAAGCAAGATGCTCTGGGGCCCAACTCGCCCTTTGGAAAGAAGCCTGCACGTTGTGCCTCTCAGCTCTAGGGCAATGTAGCACACCCAGAGCAGAAGTTCTGCTTCAGCCATATCAGGCCTGCAAAGAAACTGCGTTTCACAGGCCTTTGTAAGAGATGTTCCCGGTAGGCTGTCAGAGCACTGTGCAGAGCGAGTTGTTTCTTAGCTTCCCAAAGAGCTGGAAGCAAGATGCTCTGGGGCCCAACTCGCCCTTTGGAAAGATGCCTGCATGTTGTGACTTTCAGCTCTAGGGCAATGTAGCACACCCAGAGCAGATGTTCTGCTTCAGCCATATCAGGCTTGCAAAGAAACTGCGTTTCACAGGCCTTTGTAAGGGATGTTCCCGTTAGGCTGTGAGAGCACTGTGCAGAGCGAGTTGTTTCTTAGCTTCCCAAAGAGCTGGAAGCAAGATGCTCTGGGGCCCAACTCGCCCTCTGGAAAGAAGCCTGCACGTTGTGCCTTTCAGCTCTAGGGCAATGTAGCACACCCAGAGCAGAATTTCTGCATCAGCCAGATGAGGCCTGCAAAGAAACTGCGTTTCACAGGCCTTTGTAAGAGATGTACCCGGTAGGATGTAAGAGCACTGTGCAGAGCGAGCTGTTTCTTAGCTTCCCAAAGAGCTGGAAGCAAGATGCTTTGGGGCCCAACTCGCACTTTGTTAAGAAGCCTGCACGTTGTGCCTTTCAGCTCTATGGCAGTGTAGCACACTCAGAGCAGAAGTTCTACTTCAGAGAGAACAGGCCTGCAAAGAAACTGCGTTTCACATGCCTTTGTAAGAGATGTTCCCGGTAGGCTGTAAGAGCACTGTGTAGAGCGATTTGTTTCTTAGCTTCCGAAAGAGCTGGAAGCAACATGCTATGGGGCCCAACTCGGCCTTTGGAAAGGAGACTGCACAGTGTGCCTTTCAGCTCTAGGGCAGTGTAGCACACTCAGAGCAGAAGATCTACTTCAGCCAGCGCAGGCATGCAAAGAACCTGCGTTTCACAGGCCTTTGTAAGTGATGTTCCCGTTTGGTTGTAAGAGTGATGTTCAGAGCGATTTGTTTCTTAGCTTCCCACAGAGCTGGAAGCAAGATGCTTTGGGGCCCAAATCGCCCTTTGGAAAGTAGACAGCACTTTGTGCCTTGCAGCTCTAGGGCAAGGTAGCACACCCAGAGCAGAAGTTCTACTTCAGCCAGATCAGGCCTGCAAAGAAACTGCGTTTCACAGGCCTTTGTAACAGATGTCACGGTAGGCAGGAAGCAAGAGGCTTTGGGGCCCATCTCGCCCTTTGGAAAGAAGACTGCACGTTGTGCCTTTGAGCTCTAGGGCAATGTAGGACACCCAGAGCAGAAGTTCTACTTCAGCCAGATCAGGCCTGGAAGGAAACTGCATTTCACTGGCCTTTGTAAGAGATGTTCCCGGTAGGCTGTAAGAACACTGTGCAGAGCGAGCTGTTTCTTAGCTTCCCAAAGAGCTCTAAGCAAATGCTTTGGGGCTCAACTCGCCCTTTGTTAAGAAGCCTGAACGTTGTGACTTTCAGCTTTATGGCCATGTAGCACACTAAGAGCAGAAGTTCTACTTCAGCCAGAACAGGCCTGCAAAGGAACTGCGTTTCACATGCCTTTGTAAGAGATGTTCCCGGTCGGCTGTAAGAGCAGTGTGCAGAGCGAGTTGTTATGTAGCTTCCGAAAGAGATGGAAGCAAGATGCTTTGGGGCCCATCTCGACCTTTGGAAAGGAGAGTGCACGTTGTGCCTTTCAGCTCTAGGGCAATGTAGCACACTCAGAGCAGAAGATCTACTTCAGCCAGATCAGGCCTGCAAAGAAACTGCGTTTCACAGGCCTCTGTAACAGATGTCCTGGTAGGCTGGAAGCAAGATGCTTTGGGCCCCAACTCGACCTTTGGAAAGAAGACTGCACCTTGTGCGGTTCAGCTCTAGGGCAATGTATCACACGCAGAGCAGAAGTTCTACTTCAGCCAGATCAGGCCTGCAAAGAAAGTGTGTTTCACAGGCCTTTGTAAGGGATGTTCCCGGTAGGCTGTAAGAGCACTGTGCAGAGCGAGTTGTTTCTTAGCTTCCCAAAGTGCTGGAAGCAAGATGCTTTGGGGCCCAACTCGCCCTTTGGAAAGGAGACTGCACGTTGTGCCTTTCAGCTCTAGGGCAATGTGGCACACCCAGAGCAGAAGTTCTACTCCAGCCAGGTGAGGCCTGCAAAGAAACTGCGTTTCACAGGCCTTTGTAAGAGATGTTCCCGGTAGGCTGTAAGAGAACTGTGCAGAGCGAGTTGTTTCTTAGCTTCCCAAAGAGCTGGAAGCAAGATGCTTTGGGGCCCAACTCGCCCTTTGTTAAGAAGCCTGCACGTTGTGCCTTTCAGCTGTAGGGCAATGTGGCACACCCAGAGCAGAAGTTCTACTTCAGCCAGATGAGGCCTGCAAAGAAAGTGCGTTTCACAGGCCTTTGTAAGAGATGTTCCCGGTAGGCTGTAAGAGCACTATGCAGAGCTAGTTGTTTCTTAGCTTCCCTAAGAGCTGCAAGCAAGATGCTTTGGGGACCAACTCGAACTTTGGAAAGGAGATTGCACGTTGTGCCTTTCAGCCCGAGAGCAATGTGGCACACACAGAGCAGAAGTTCTACTTCAGCCAGATCAGGCCTGCAAAGAAACTGCGTTTCACAGGCCTTTGTAAGAGAAGTTCCCGGTAGGCTGTAAGAACACTGTGCAGAGAGAGTTGTTTCTCATCTTTCCAAAGAGCTGCAAGCAAGATGCTTTGGGGCCCATCTCGCCCTTTGTTAAGAAGCCTGCACGTTGTGCCTTCCAGCTCTATGGCAATGTAGCACACTCAGAGCAGAAGTTCTACTTCAGCCAGAACAGGCCTGCAAAGAAACGGCGTTTCACAGGCCTTTGTAACAGATGCTCCCGGTAAGCTGTAAGAGCAGTGTGCAGAGCGAGTTGTTTCTTAGCTTCCCAAAGAGCTGGAAGCAAGATGCATTGGGGCCCAACTCGCCCTTTGGAAAGGAGACAGCACGTTGTGCCTTTCAGCTCTAGGGCAATGTAGCACCCCCAGAGCAGAAGTTCTGCTTCAGCCAGATCAGGCCTGCAAAGAAACTGCGTTTCACAGGCCTTTGTAAGAGATGTTCCCGGTAGGCTGTAAGAGCACTGTGCAGAGCGAGCTGTTTCTTAGCTTCCCAAAGAGCTGGAAGCAAGATGCTTTGGGGCCCAACTCGCACTTTGTTAAGAAGCCTGCACGTTGTGCCTTTCAGCTCTATGGCAGTGTAGCACACACAGAGCAGAAGTTCTACTTCAGAGAGAACAGGCCTGCAAAGAAACTGCGTTTCACATGCCTTTGTAAGAGATGTTCCCGGTAGGCTGTAAGAGCACTGTGTAGAGCGATTTGTTTCTTAGCTTCCGAAAGAGCTGGAAGCAACATGCTATGGGGCCCAACTCGGCCTTTGGAAAGGAGACTGCACAGTGTGCCTTTCAGCTCTAGGGCAATGCAGCACACCCAGAGCAGAAGTTCTACTTCAGCCAGATCAGGCCTGCAGAGAAACTGCGTTTCACAGGCCTTTGTAAGTGATGTTCCCGGTAGGCTGTGAGAACACTGTGCAGAGCGAGTTGTTTCTTAGCTTCCCAAAGAGCTGGAAGCAAGATGCTGTGGGGCCCAACTCGCCCTTTGGAAAGAAGCCTGCACATTGACCTTTCAGCTCTAGGGCAATGTAGCCCACCCAGAGCAGAAGTTCTGCTTCAGCCAGATCAGGCCTGCAGAGAAACTGCGTTTCACAGGCCTTTGTAAGAGTTGTTCCTGGTATGCTGTAAGAGCACTGTGCATAGCGAGTTGTTTCTGAGCTTCCCAAAGAGCTGGAAGCAAGATGCTGTGGGGCCCAACTCGCCCTTTGGAAAGAAGCCTGCACGTTGTGCCTTTGAGCTCTAGGGCAATGTAGCACACCGAGAGCAGAAGTTCTACTTCAGCCAGATCAGGCCTGCAGAGAAACTGGGTTTCACAGGCCTTTGTAAGTGATGTTCCCGGTAGGCTGTAAGAGCACTTTGCAGAGCGAGTTGTTTCTTAGCTTCCCAAAGAGCTGGAAGCAAGATGCTCTGGGGCCCAACTCGCCCTTTGGAAAGAAGCCTGCACGTTGTGCCTTTCAGCTCTAGGGCAATGCAGAACACCAGAGCAGAAGTTCTGCTTCAGCCAGATCAGGCCTGCAAAGAAACTGGGTTTCACAGGCCTTTGTAAGAGATGTTCCTGGTAGGCTGTAAGAGCACTGTGCAGAGCGAGTTGTTTCTAAGCTTCCCAAAGAGCTGGAAGCAAGATGCTCTGGGGCCCAACTCGCCCTTTGGAAAGAAGCCTGCACGTTGTGCCTCTCAGCTCTAGGGCAATGTAGCACACCCAGAGCAGAAGTTCTGCTTCAGCCATATCAGGCCTGCAAAGAAACTGCGTTTCACAGGCCTTTGTAAGAGATGTTCCCGGTAGGCTGTCAGAGCACTGTGCAGAGCGAGTTGTTTCTTAGCTTCCCAAAGAGCTGGAAGCAAGATGCTCTGGGGCCCAACTCGCCCTTTGGAAAGATGCCTGCATGTTGTGACTTTCAGCTCTAGGGCAATGTAGCACACCCAGAGCAGATGTTCTGCTTCAGCCATATCAGGCTTGCAAAGAAACTGCGTTTCACAGGCCTTTGTAAGGGATGTTCCCGTTAGGCTGTGAGAGCACTGTGCAGAGCGAGTTGTTTCTTAGCTTCCCAAAGAGCAGGAAGCAAGATACTCTGGGGCCCAACTCGCCCTTTGGAAAGAAGCCTGCACGTTGTGCCTTTCTGCTCTAGGGCAATGTAGCACACCCAGAGCAGAAGTTCTGCTTCAGCCAGATCAGGCCTGCAAAGGAACTGCGTTTCACAGGCCTTTGTAAGAGATGTTCCCGGTAGGCTGTAAGAGCACTGTGCAGAGCGAGTTGTTTCTTAGCTTCCCAAAGAGCTGGAAGCAAGATGCTCTGGGGCCCAACTCGCCCTTTGGAAAGAAGCCTGCACGTTGTGCCTTTCAGCTCAAGGGCAATGCAGCACACCCAGAGCAGAAGTTCTACTTCAGCAAGATCAGGCCTGCAGAGAAACTGCGTTTCACAGGCCTTTGTAAGTGATGTTCCCGGTAGGCTGTGAGAGCACTGTGCAGAGCGAGTTGTTTCTTAGCTTCCCAAAGAGCTGGAAGCAAGATGCTCTGGGGCCAAACTCGCCCTTTGGAAAGAAGCCTGCACATTGTGCCTTTCAGCTCTAGGGCAATGTAGCCCACCCAGAGCAGAAGTTCTGCTTCAGCCAGATGAGGCCTGCAAAGAAACTGGGTTTCACAGGCCTTTGTAAGAGATGTACCCGGTAGGCTCTAAGAGCACTGTGCAGAGCGAGTTGTTTCTTAGCTTCCCAAAGAGCTGGAAGCAAGATGCTCTGGGGCCCAACTCGCCCTTTGGAAGGAAGCCTGCACGTTGTGCCTTTCAGCTCTAGGGCAATGTAGCACACCCAGAGCAGAAGTTCTGCTTCAGCCAGATCAGGCCTGCAAAGAAACTGCGTTTCACAGGCCTTTGTAAGAGATGTTCCCGGTAGGCTGTAAGAGCACTGTGCAGAGCGAGTTGTTTCTTAGCTTCCCAAAGAGCTGGAAGCAAGATGCTCTGGGGACCAACTCGCCCTTTGGAAAGAAGCCTGCACGTTTTGCCTTTCAGCTCTAGGGCAATGTAGAGCACCCAGAGCAGAAGTTCTACTTCAGCCAGATCAGTCCTGCAGAGAAACTGCTTTTCACAGGCCTTTGTAAGTGATGTTCCCGGTAGGCTGTAAGAGCACTTTGCAGAGCGAGTTGTTTCTTAGCTTCCCAAAGAGCTGGAAGCAAGATGCTCTGGGGCCCAACTCGCCCTTTGGAAAGAAGCCTGCACGTTGTGCCTTTCAGCTTTAGGGCAATGTAGCACACCCAGAGCAGTAGTTCTGCTGGAGCCAGATGAGGCCTGCAAAGAAACTGCGTTTCACAGGCCTTTGTAAGAGATGTTCCCGGTAGGCTGTAAGAGCACTGTGCAGAGCGAGTTGTTTCTTAGCTTCCCAAAGAGCTGGAAGCAAGATGCTCTGGGGCCCAAATCGCCCTTTGGAAAGAAGACTGCACGTTGTGCCTTTCAGCTCTAGGGCAATGTAGCCCACCCAGAGCAGAAGTTCTGTTTCAGCCAGATGAGGCCTGCAAAGAAACTGTGTTTCACAGGCCTTTGTAAGAGATGTACGCGGTAGGCTGTAAGAGCACTGTGCAGAGCGAGTTGTTTCTTAGCTTCCCAAAGAGCTGGAAGCAAGATGCTCTGGGGCCCAACTCGCCCTTTGGAAAGAAGCCTGCACGTTGTGCCTCTCAGCTCTAGGGCAATGTAGCACACCCAGAGCAGAAGTTCTGCTTCAGCCATTTCAGGCCTGCAAAGAAACTGCGTTTCACAGGCCTTTGAAAGAGATGTTCCTGGTAGGCTGTAAGAGCACGGTGCGGAGCGAGTTGCTTCTTAGCTTCCCAAAGAGCTGGAAGCAAGATGTTCTGGGGCCCAACTTGCCCTTTGGAAAATAGCCTGCACGTTGTGCCTTTCAGCTCTAGGGCAATGCAGCACACCCAGAGCAGAAGTTCTGCTTCATCCAGATCAGGCCTGCAAAGAAACTGCGTTTCACAGGCCTTTGAAAGAGATGTTCCTGGTAGGCTGTAAGAGCTCGGTGCGGAGCGAGTTGTTTCTTAGCTTCCCAAAGAGCTGGAAGCAAGATGCTCTGGGGCCCAACTCGCCCTTTGGAAAGATGCCTGCATGTTGTGACTTTCAGCTCTAGGGCAATGTAGCACACCCAGAGCAGATGTTCTGCTTCAGCCATATCAGGCTTGCAAAGAAACTGCGTTTCACAGGCCTTTGTAAGGGATGTTCCCGTTAGGCTGTGAGAGCACTGTGCAGAGCGAGTTGTTTCTTAGCTTCCCAAAGAGCTGCAAGCAAGATGCTCTGGGGCCCAACTCGCCCTCTGGAAAGAAGCCTGCACGTTGTGCCTTTCAGCTCTAGGGCAATGTAGCACACCCAGAGCAGAATTTCTGCTTCAGCCAGATGAGGCCTGCAAAGAAACTGCGTTTCACAGGCCTTTGTAAGAGATGTACCCGGTAGGATGTAAGAGCACTGTGCAGAGCGAGTTGTTTCTTAGCTTCCCAAAGAGCTGGAAGCAAGATGCTCTGGGGCCCAACTCGCCCTTTGGAAAGAAGCCTGCACGTTGTGCCTTTCAGCTCTAGGGCAATGTAGCACACCCAGAGCAGAAGTTCTGCTTCAGCCAGATCAGGCCTGCAGAGAAACTGCGTTTCACAGGACTCTGTAAGTGATGTTCCCGGTAGGCTGTAAGAGCACTTTGCAGAGCGAGTTGTTTCTTAGCTTCCCAAAGAGCTGGAAGCAAGATGCTCTGGGGACCAACTCGCCCTTTGGAAAGAAGCCTGCACGTTGTGCCTTTCTGCTCTAGGGCAATGTAGCACACCCAGAGCAGAAGTTCTGCTGCAGCCAGATGAGGCCTGCAAAGAAACTGCGTTTCACAGGCCTTTGTAAGAGATGTTCCCGGTAGGCTCTGAGAGCACTGTGCAGAGCGAGTTGTTTCTTAGCTTCCCAAAGAGCTGGAAGCAAGATGCTCTGGGTCCCACCTCTCCCTTTGGAAAGAAGACTGCACGTTGTGCCTTTCAGCTCTAGGGCAATTTAGCCCACCCAGAGCAGAAGTTCTGCTTCAGCCAGATGAGGCCTGCAAAGAAACTGGGTTTCACAGGCCTTTGTAAGAGATGTACGCGGTAGGCTCTAAGAGCACTGTGCAGAGCGAGTTGTTTCTTAGCTTCCCAAAGAGCTGGAAGCAAGATGCTCTGGGGCCCAACTCGCCCTTTGGAAAGAAGCCTGCACGTTGTGCCTCTCAGCTCTAGGGCAATGTAGCACACCCAGAGCAGAAGTTCTGCTTCAGCCATATCAGGCCTGCAAAGAAACTGCGTTTCACAGGCCTTTGAAAGAGATGTTCCTGGTAGGCTGTAAGAGCTCGGTGCGGAGCGAGTTGTTTCTTAGCTTCCCAAAGAGCTGCAAGCAAGATGCTCTGGGGCCCAACTCGCCCTTTGGAAAGAAGCCTGCGCGTTGCGCCTTTCAGCTTAGGGCAATGTAGCACACCCTGAGCAGAAGTTCTGCTTCATCCAGATCAAGCCTGCAGAGAAACTGCGTTTCACAGGTCTTTGTAAGAGATGTTCCCGGTACGCAGTAAGAGCACTGTGCAGAGCGAGTTGTTTCTTATCTTCTCAAAGAGCTGATAGCAAGATGCTCTGGGGCCCAACTCGCCCTTTGGAAAGAAGCGTGCACGTTGTGACTTTCAGCTCTAGGGCAATGTAGCACACCCAGAGCAGAAGTTCTGCTTCAGCCATATCAGGCTTGAAAAGAAACTGCGTTTCACAGGTCTTTGTAAGGGATGTTCCCGGTAGGCTGTGAGAGCACTGTGCAGAGCGAGTTGTTTCTTAGCTTCCCAAAGAGCTGGAATCAAGATGCTCTGGGGCCCAACTCGCCCTCTGGAAAGAAGCCTGCACGTTGTGCCTTTCAGCTCTAGGGCAATGTAGCACACCCAGAGCAGAAGTTCTGCTTCAGCCAGATGAGGCCTGCAAAGAAACTGCGTTTCACTGGCCTTTGTAGGAGATGTTCCCGGTAGGCTGTAAGAGCACTGTGCAGAGCGAGTTGTTTCTTAGCTTCCCAAAGAGCTGGAAGCAAGATGCTCTGGGTCCAACTCGCCCTTTGGAAAGAAGCCTGCACGTTGTGCCTTTGAGCTCTAGGGCAATGTAGCACACCCAGAGCAGAAGTTCTACTTCAGCCAGATCAGTCCTGCAGCGAAACTGCGTTTCACAGGCCTTTGTAAGTGATGTTCCCGGTAGGCTGCAAGAGCACTTTGCAGAGCGAGTTGTTTCTTAGCTTCCCAAAGAGCTGGAAGCAAGATGCTCTGGGGCCCAACTCGCCCTTTCGAAAGAAGCCTGCACGTTGTGCCTTTCTGCTCTAGGGAAATGTAGCACACCCAGAGCAGAAGTTTTGCTTCAGCCATATCAGGCCTGCAAAGAAACTGCGTTTCACAGGCCTTTGAAAGAGATGTTCCTGGTAGGCTGTAAGAGCTCCGTGCGGAACGAGTTGTTTCTTAGCTTCTCAAAGAGCTGGAATCAAGATGCTCTTGGGCCCAACTCGCCTTTTGGAAAGAAGCCTGCACGTTGTGCCTTTCAGCTTTAGGGCAATGTAGCACACCCAGAGCAGTAGTTCTGCTGCAGCCAGATGAGGCCTGCAAAGAAACTGCGTTTCACAGGCCTTTGTAAGAGATGTTCCCGGTAGGCTGTGAGAGCACTGTGCAGAGCGAGTTGTTTCTTAGCTTCCCAAAGAGCAGGAAGCAAGATACTCTGGGGCCCAACTCGCCCTTTGGAAAGAAGCCTGCACGTTGTGCCTTTCTGCTCTAGGGCAATGTAGCACACCCAGAGCAGAAGTTCTGCTTCAGCCAGATCAGGCCTGCAAAGAAACTGCGTTTCACAGGCCTTTGTAAGAGATGTTCCCGGTAGGCTGTAAGAGCACTGTGCAGAGCGAGTTGTTTCTTAGCTTCCCAAAGAGCTGGAAGCAAGATGCTCTGTGGCCCAACTCGCCCTTTGGAAAGAAGCCTGCACGTTGTGCCTTTCAGCTCAAGGGCAATGCAACACACCCAGAGCAGAAGTTCTACTTCAGCAAGATCAGGCCTGCAGAGAAACTGCGTTTCACAGGCCTTTGTAAGTGATGTTCCCGGTAGGCTGTGAGAGCACTGTGCAGAGCGAGTTGTTTCTTAGCTTCCCAAAGAGCTGGAAGCAAGATGCTCTGGGGCCAAACTCGCCCTTTGGAAAGAAGCCTGCACATTGTGCCTTTCAGCTCTAGGGCAATGTAGCCCACCCAGAGCAGAAGTTCTGCTTC
The DNA here is from genome assembly GCF_041296265.1 of Equus caballus. NCBI lineage: Eukaryota > Metazoa > Chordata > Mammalia > Perissodactyla > Equidae > Equus > Equus caballus. The sequence continues at coordinate 19,809,009 of NC_091695.1, forward strand.
AGCCAGATGAGGCCTGCAAAGAAACTGGGTTTCACAGGCCTTTGTAAGAGATGTACCCGGTAGGCTCTAAGAGCACTGTGCAGAGCGAGTTGTTTCTTAGCTTCCCAAAGAGCTGGAAGCAAGATGCTCTGGGGCCCAACTCGCCCTTTGGAAGGAAGCCTGCACGTTGTGCCTTTCAGCTCTAGGGCAATGTAGCACACCCAGAGCAGAAGTTCTGCTTCAGCCAGATCAGGCCTGCAAAGAAACTGCGTTTCACAGGCCTTTGTAAGAGATGTTCCCGGTAGGCTGTAAGAGCACTGTGCAGAGCGAGTTGTTTATTAGCTTCCCAAAGAGCTGGAAGCAAGATGCTCTGGGGACCAACTCGCCCTTTGGAAAGAAGCCTGCACGTTTTGCCTTTCAGCTCTAGGGCAATGTAGAGCACCCAGAGCAGAAGTTCTACTTCAGCCAGATCAGTCCTGCAGAGAAACTGGGTTTCACAGGCCTTTTTAAGTGATGTTCCCGGTAGGCTGTAAGAGCACTTTGCAGAGCGAGTTGTTTCTTAGCTTCCCAAAGAGCTGGAAGCAAGATGCTCTGGGGCCCAACTCGCCCTTTGGAAAGAAGCCTGCACGTTGTGCCTTTCAGCTTTAGGGCAATGTAGCACACCCAGAGCAGTAGTTCTGCTGGAGCCAGATGAGGCCTGCAAAGAAACTGCGTTTCACAGGCCTTTGTAAGAGATGTTTCCGGTAGGCTGTAAGAGCACTGTGCAGAGCGAGTTGTTTCTTAGCTTCCCAAAGAGCTGGAAGCAAGATGCTCTGGGGCCCAACTCGCCCTTTGGAAAGAAGCCTGCACGTTGTGCCTCTCAGCTCTAGGTCAATGTAGCACACCCAGAGCAGAAGTTCTGATTCAGCCAGATCAGGCCTGCAAAAAAACTGCGTTTCACAGGCCTTTGTAAGAGATGTTCCCGGTAGGCGGTGAGAGCACTGTGCAGAGCGAGTTGTTTCTTAGCTTCCCAAAGAGCTGGAAGCAAGATGCTCTGGGGCCCAACTCGCCCTTTGGAAGGAAGCCTGCACGTTGTGACTTTCAGCTCTAGGGCAATGTAGCACACCCAGAGCAGAAGTTCTGCTTCAGCCATATCAGGCTTGCAAAGAAACTGCGTTTCACAGGCCTTTGTAAGGGATGTTCCCAGTAGGCTGTAAGAGCACTGTGCAGAGCGAGTTGTTTCTTAGCTTCCCAAAGAGCTGGAAGCAAGATGCTCTGGCGCCCAACTCGCCCTTTGGAAAGAAGCCTGCACGTTGTGCCTTTCAACTTTAGTGCAATGTAGCACACCCAGAGCAGTACTTCTGCTGCAGCCAGATGAGGCCTGCAAAGAAACTGCGTTTCACAGGCCTTTGTAAGAGATGTTCCCGGTAGGCTGTGAGAGCACTGTGCAGAGCGAGTTGTTTCTTAGCTTCCCAAAGAGCTGGAAGCAAGATGCTCTGGGTCCCAACTCTCCCTTTGGAAAGAAGACTGCACGTTGTGCCTTTCAGCTCTAGGGCAATGTAGCCCACCCAGAGCAGAAGTTCTGCTTCAGCCACATGAGGCCTGCAAAGAAACTGGGTTTCACAGGCCTTTGTAAGTGATGTACCTCGTAGGCTCTAAGAGCACTGTGCAGAGCGAGTTGTTTCTTAGCTTCCCAAAGAGCTGGAAGCAAGATGCTCTGGGGCCCAACTCGCCCTTTGGAAAGAAGCCTGCACGTTGTGCCTCTCAGCTCTAGGGCAATGTAGCACACCCAGAGCAGAAGTTCTGCTTCAGCCATATCAGGCCTGCAAAGAAACTGCGTTTCACAGGCCTTTGAAAGAGATGTTCCTGGTAGGCTGTAAGAGCTCGGTGCGGAGCGAGTTGTTTCTTAGCTTCCCAAAGAGCTGGAAGCAAGATGCTCTGGGGCCCAACTCGCCCTTTGGAAAGAAGCCTGCACGTTGTGCCTTTCATCTCTAGGGCAATGTAGCACACCCAGAGCAGAAGTTCTGCTTCAGCCAGACCAGGCCTGCGAAGAAACTGCATTTCACAGGCCTTTGTACGAGATGTTCCCGGTAGGCTGTAAGAGCACTGTGCAGAGCGAGTTGTTTCTTAGCTTCCCAAAGAGCTGGAAGTAAGATGCTCTGGGGCCGAACTCACCCTTTGGAAAGAAGCCTGCACGTTGTGCCTCTCAGCTCTAGGGCAATGTAGCACACCCAGAGCAGAAGTTCTGCTTCAGCCATATCAGGCCTGCAAAGAAACTGCGTTTCACAGGCCTTTGAAAGAGATGTTCCTGGTAGGCTGTAAGAGCTCGGTGCGGAGCGAGTTGTTTCTTAGCTTCCCAAAAAGATGGAAGCAAGATGCTCTTGGGCCCAACTCGCCCTTTGGAAATAAGCCAGCACGTTGTGACTTTCAGCTTTAGGGCAATATAGCACACCCAGAGCAGTAGTTCTGCTGCAGCCAGATGAGGCCTGCAAAGAAACTGCGTTTCACAGGCCTTTGTAAGAGATGTTCCCGGTAGGCTGTGAGAGCACTGTGCAGAGCGAGTTGTTTCTTATCTTCTCAAAGAGCTGGAAGCAAGATGCTCTGGGGCCCAACTCGCCCTTTGGAAGGAAGCCTGCACGTTGTGACTTTCAGCTCTAGGGCAATGTAGCACACCCAGAGCAGAAGTTCTGCTTCAGCCATATCAGGCTTGCAAAGAAACTGCGTTTCACAGGCCTTTGTAAGGGATGTTCCCGGTAGGCTGTAAGAGCACTGTGCAGATCGAGTTGTTTCTTAGCTTCCCAAAGAGCTGGAAGCAAGATGCTCTGGCGCCCAACTCGCCCTTTGGAAAGAAGCCTGCACGTTGTGCCTTTCAGCTTTAGTGCAATGTAGCACACCCAGAGCAGTACTTCTGCTGCAGCCAGATGAGGCCTGCAAAGAAACTGCGTTTCACAGGCCTTTGTAAGAGATGTTCCCGGTAGGCTGTGAGAGCACTGTGCAGAGCGAGTTGTTTCTTAGCTTCCCAAAGAGCTGGAAGCAAGATGCTCTGGGTCCCAACTCTCCCTTTGGAAAGAAGACTGCACGTTGTGCCTTTCAGCTCTAGGGCAATGTAGCCCACCCAGAGCAGAAGTTCTGCTTCAGCCACATGAGGCCTGCAAAGAAACTGGGTTTCACAGGCCTTTGTAAGAGATGTTCCCGGTAGGCTGTGAGAGCACTGTGCAGAGCGAGTTGTTTCTTAGCTTCCCAAAGAGCTGGAAGCAAGATGCTCTGGGGCCCAACTCGCCCTTTGGAAAGAAGCCTGCACGTTGTGCCTCTCAGCTCTAGGGCAATGTAGCACACCCAGAGCAGAAGTTCTGCTTCAGCCAGATCAGGCCTGCAAAGAAACTGCGTTTCACAGGCCTTTGAAAGAGATGTTCCTGGTAGGCTGTAAGAGCTCGGTGCGGAGCGAGTTGTTTCTTAGCTTCCCAAAGAGCTGGAAGCAAGATGCTCTGGGGCCCACCTCGCCCTTTGGAAAGAAGCCTGCACGTTGTGCCTTTCAGCTCTAGGGCAATGTAGCACACCCTGAGCAGAAGTTCTGCTTCAGCCAGACCAGGCCTGCGAAGAAACTGCATTTCACAGGCCTTTGTAAGAGATTTTCCCGGTAGGCTGTAAGTGCACTGTGCAGAGCGAGTTGTTTCTTAGCTTCCCAAAGAGCTGGAAGCAAGATGCTCTGGGGCCCAACTCGACCTTTGGAAGGAAGCCTGCACGTTGTGCCTTTCAGCTCTAGGGCAATGTAGCACACCCAGCGCAGAAGTTCTGCTTCATCCAGATCAGGCCTGCAAAGAAACTGCGTTTCACAGGCCTTTGTAAGAGATGTTCCCGGTAGGCTGTAAGAGCACTGTGCAGAGCGAGTTGTTTCTTAGCTTCCCAAAGAGCTGGAAGCAAGATGCTCTGGGGCACAACTCGCCCTTTGGAAAGAAGCCTGAACATTGTGCCTCTCAGCTCTAGGGCAATGTAGCACACCCAGAGCAGAAGTTCTGATTCAGCCAGATCAGGCCTGCAAAGAAACTGCGTTTCACAGGCCTTTGTAAGAGATGTTCCCGGTAGGCTGTGAGAGCACTGTGCAGATCGAGTTGTTTCTTAGCTTCCCAAAGAGCTGGAAGCAAGATGCTCTGGGGCCCAACTCGCCCTTTGGAAAGAAGCCTGCACGTGGTGCCTTTCAGCTCTAGGGCAATGTAGCACACCCAGAGCAGAAGTTCTGCTTTAGCCAGATCAGGCCTGCAAAGAAACTGCGTTTCACAGGCCTTTGTAAGTGGTCTTCCCGGTAGGCTGTAAGAGCACTTTGCAGAGCGAGTTGTTTCTTAGCTTCCCAAAGAGCTGGAAGCAAGATGCTCTGGGGCCCAACTCGCCGTTTGGAAAGAAGGCTGCACGTTGTGCCTTTCAGCTCTAGGGCAATGTAGAACACCAGAGCAGAAGTTCTGCTTCAGCCAGATCAGGCCTGCAAAGAAACTGGGTTTCACAGGCCTTTGTCAGAGATGTTCCCGGTAGGCTGTAAGAGCACTGTGCAGAGCGAGTTGTTTCTTATCTTCTCAAAGAGCTGGAAGCAAGATGCTCTGGGGCCCAACTCGCCCTTTGGAAGGAAGCCTGCACGTTGTGACTTTCAGCTCTAGGGCAATGTAGCACACCCAGAGCAGAAGTTCTGCTTCAGCCATATCAGGCTTGCAAAGAAACTGCGTTTCACAGGCCTTTGTAAGGGATGTTCCCGGTAGGCTGTAAGAGCACTGTGCAGATCGAGTTGTTTCTTAGCTTCCCAAAGAGCTGGAAGCAAGATGCTCTGGCGCCCAACTCGCCCTTTGGAAAGAAGCCTGCACGTTGTGCCTTTCAGCTTTAGTGCAATGTAGCACACCCAGAGCAGTACTTCTGCTGCAGCCAGATGAGGACTGCAAAGAAACTGCGTTTCACAGGCCTTTGTAAGAGATGTTCCCTGTAGGCTGTGAGAGCACTGTGCAGAGCGAGTTGTTTCTTAGCTTCCCAAAGAGCTGGAAGCAAGATGCTCTGGGTCCCAACTCTCCCTTTGGAAAGAAGACTGCACGTTGTGCCTTTCAGCTCTAGGGCAATGTAGCCCACCCAGAGCAGAAGTTCTGCTTCAGCCACATGAGGCCTGCAAAGAAACTGGGTTTCACAGGCCTTTGTAAGTGATGTACCTCGTAGGCTCTAAGAGCACTGTGCAGAGCGAGTTGTTTCTTAGCTTCCCAAAGAGCTGGAAGCAAGATGCTCTGGGGCCCAACTCGCCCTTTGGAAAGAAGCCTGCACGTTGTGCCTCTCAGCTCTAGGGCAATGTAGCACACCCAGAGCAGAAGTTCTGCTTCAGCCAGATCAGGCCTGCAAAGAAACTGCGTTTCACAGGCCTTTGAAAGAGATGTTCCTGGTAGGCTGTAAGAGCTCGGTGCGGAGCGAGTTGTTTCTTAGCTTCCCAAAGAGCTGGAAGCAAGATGCTCTGGGGCCCAACTCGCCCTTTGGAAAGAAGCCTGCACGTTGTGCCTTTCAGCTCTAGGGCAATGTAGCACACCCAGAGCAGAAGTTCTGCTTCAGCCAGACCAGGCCTGCGAAGAAACTGCATTTCACAGGCCTTTGTAAGAGATTTTCCCGGTAGGCTGTAGGTGCACTGTGCAGAGCGAGTTGTTTCTTAGCTTCCTAAAGAGCTGGAAGCAAGATGCTCTGGGGCCCAACTCGACCTTTGGAAGGAAGCCTGCACGTTGTGCCTTTCAGCTCTAGGGCAATGTAGCACACCCAGCGCAGAAGTTCTGCTTCATCCAGAGCAGGCCTGCAAAGAAACTGCGTTTCACAGGCCTTTGTAAGAGATGTTCCCGGTAGGCTGTAAGAGCACTGTGCAGAGCGAGTTGTTTCTTAGCTTCCCAAAGAGCTGGAAGCAAGATGCTCTGGGGCACAACTCGCCCTTTGGAAAGAAGCCTGCACATTGTGCCTCTCAGCTCTAGGGCAATGTAGCACACCCAGAGCAGAAGTTCTGATTCAGCCAGATCAGGCCTGCAAAGAAACTGCGTTTCACAGGCCTTTGTAAGAGATGTTCCCGGTAGGCTGTGAGAGCACTGTGCAGAGCGAGTTGTTTCTTAGCTTCCCAAAGAGCTGGAAGCAAGATGCTCTGGGGCCCAACTCGCCCTTTGGAAAGAAGCCTGCACGTGGTGCCTTTCAGCTCTAGGGCAATGTAGCACACCCAGAGCAGAAGTTCTGCTTTAGCCAGATCAGGCCTGCAAAGAAACTGCGTTTCACAGGCCTTTGTAAGTGGTCTTCCCGGTAGGCTGTAAGAGCACTTTGCAGAGCGAGTTGTTTCTTAGCTTCCCAAAGAGCTGGAAGCAAGATGCTCTGGGGCCCAACTCGCCGTTTGGAAAGAAGGCTGCACGTTGTGCCTTTCAGCTCTAGGGCAATGTAGAACACCAGAGCAGAAGTTCTGCTTCAGCCAGATCAGGCCTGCAAAGAAACTGGGTTTCACAGGCCTTTGTAAGAGATGTTCCCGGTAGGCTGTAAGAGCACTGTGCAGAGCGAGTTGTTTCTTATCTTCTCAAAGAGCTGGAAGCAAGATGCTCTGGGGCCCAACTCGCCCTTTGGAAGGAAGCCTGCACGTTGTGACTTTCAGCTCTAGGGCAATGTAGCACACCCAGAGCAGAAGTTCTGCTTCAGCCATATCAGGCTTGCAAAGAAACTGCGTTTCACAGGCCTTTGTAAGGGATGTTCCCGGTAGGCTGTGAGAGCACTGTGCAGAGCGAGTTTTTCTTAGCTTCCCAAAGAGCTGGAAGCAAGATGCTCTGGGGCCCAACTCGCCCTCTGGAAAGAAGCCTGCACGTTGTGCCTTTCAGCTCTAGGGCAATGTAGCACACCCAGAGAAGAAGTTCTGCTTCAGCCAGATCAGGCCTGCAAAGAAACTGCGTTTCACAGGCCTTTGTAAGAGATGTACCCGGTAGGCTCTAAGAGCACTGTGCAGAGCGAGTTGTTTCTTACCTTCCCAAAGAGCTGGAAGCAAGATGCTCTGGGGCCCAACTCGCCCTCTGGAAAGAAGCCTGCACGTTGTGCCTTTCAGCTCTAGGGCAATGTAGCACACCCAGAGCAGAAGTTCTGCTTCAGCCATATCAGGCCTGCAAAGAAACTGCGTTTCACAGGCCTTTGAAAGAGATGTTCCTGGTAGGCTGTAAGACCTCGGTGCGGAGCGAGTTGTTTCTTAGCTTCCCAAAGAGCTGGAAGCAAGATGCACTGGGGCCCAACTCGCCCTTTGGAAAGAAGCCTGCACGTTGTGACTTTCAGCTCTAGGGCAATGTAGCACACCCAGAGCAGAAGTTCTGCTTCATCCAGATCAGGCCTGCAGAGAAACTGCGTTTCACAGGTCTTTGTAAGAGATGTTCCCGGTAGGCTGTAAGAGCACTGTGCAGAGTGAGTTGTTTCTTAGCTTCCCAAAGAATTGGAAGCAAGATGCTCTGGGTCCAACTCGCCATTTGGAAAGAAGCCTGCATGTTGTGCCTTTCAGCTCTAGGGCAATGTAGCACACCCAGAGCAGAAGTTCTACTTCAGCCAGATAAGTCCTGCAGCGAAACTGCGTTTCACAGGCCTTTATAAGTGATGTTCCCGGTAGGCTGTAAGAGCACTTTGCAGAGCGAGTTGTTTCTTAGCTTCCCAAAGAGCTGGAAGCAAGATGCTCTGGGGCCAACTCGCCTTTTGGAAAGAAGACTGCACATTGTGCCTTTCAGCTCTAGGGCAATGTAGCACACCCAGAGCTGAAGTTCTGCTTCAGCCAGATCAGGCCTGCAAAGAAACTGGGTTTCACAGGCCCTTGTAAGAGATGTTCCCGGTAGGCTGTAAGAGCACTGTGCAGAGCGAGTTGTTTCTTAGCTTCCCAAAGAGCTGGAAGTAAGATGCTCTGGGGCCCAACTCACCCTTTGGAAAGAAGCCTGCACGTTGTGCCTCTCAGCTCTAGGGCAATGTAGCACACCCAGAGCAGAAGTTCTGCTTCAGCCATATCAGGCCTGCAAAGAAACTGCGTTTCACAGGTCTTTGAAAGAGATGTTCCTGGTAGGCTGTAAGAGCTCGGTGCAGAGCGAGTTGTTTCTTAGCTTCCCAAAGAGCTGGAAGCAAGATGCTCTTGGGCCCAACTCGCCCTTTGGAAATAAGCCTGCACGTTGTGACTTTCAGCTTTAGGGCAATATAGCACACCCAGAGCAGTAGTTCTGCTGCAGCCAGATGAGGCCTGCAAAGAAACTGCGTTTCACAGGCCTTTGTAAGAGATGTTCCCGGTAGGCTGTGAGAGCACTGTGCAGAGCGAGTTGTTTCTTAGCTCCCAAAGAGCTGGAAGCAAGATGCTCTGGGGCCCAAATCGCCCTTTGGAAAGAAGCCTGCACGTTCTGCCTTTCAGCTCTAGGGCAATGTAGGACACCGAGAGCAGAAGTTCTGCTTCAGGCAGATCAGGCCTGCAAAGAAACTGCGTTTCACAGGCCTTTGTAAGAGATGTTCCCGGTAGGCCGTAAGAGCACTGTGCAGAGCGAGTTGTTTCTTATCTTCTCAAAGAGCTGGAAGCAAGATGCTCTGGGGCCCAACTCGACCTTTGGAAGGAAGCCTGCACGTTGTGACTTTCAGCTCTAGGGCAATGTAGCACACCCAGAGCAGAAGTTCTGCTTCAGCCATATCAGGCTTGCAAAGAAACTGCGTTTCACAGGCCTTTGTAAGAGATGTTCCCGGTAGGCTGTAAGAGCACTGTGCAGAGCGAGTTGTTTCTTAGCTTCCCAAAGAGCTGGAAGCAAGATGCTCTGGCGCCCAACTCGCCCTTTGGAAAGAAGCCTGCACGTTGTCCCTTTCAGCTCTAGGGCAATGTAGCACACCCAGAGCAGAAGTTCTGATTCAGCCAGATCAGGCCTGCAAAGAAACTGCGTTTCACAGGCCTTTGTAAGAGATGTTCCCGGTAGGCTGTGAGAGCACTGTGCAGAGCGAGTTGTTTCTTAGCTTCCCAAAGAGCTGGAAGCAAGATGCTCTGGGGCCAACTCGCCTTTTGGAAAGAAGCCGGCACGTTGTCCCTTTCAGCTCTAGGGCAATGTAGCACACCCAGAGCAGAAGTTCTGCTTCAGCCAGATCAGGCCTGCAAAGAAACTGGGTTTCACAGGCCTTTGTAAGAGATGTTCCCGGTAGGCTGTAAGAGCACTGTGCAGAGCGAGTTGTTTCTTAGCTTCCCAAAGAGCTGGAAGTAAGATGCTCTGGGGCCCAACTCACCCTTTGGAAAGAAGCCTGCACGTTGTGCCTCTCAGCTCTAGGGCAATGTAGCACACCCAGAGCAGAAGTTCTGCTTCAGCCATATCAGGCCTGCAAAGAAACTGCGTTTCACAGGCCTTTGAAAGAGATGTTCCTGGTAGGCTGTAAGAGCTCGGTGTGGAGCGAGTTGTTTCTTAGCTTCCCAAAGAGCTGGAAGCAAGATGCTCTTGGGCCCAACTCGCCCTTTGGAAATAAGCCTGCACGTTGTGACTTTCAGCTTTAGGGCAATATAGCACACCCAGAGCAGTAGTTCTTCTGCAGCCAGATGAGGCCTGCAAAGAAACTGCGTTTCACAGGCCTTTGTAAGAGATGTTCCCGGTAGGCTGTGAGAGCACTGTGCAGAGCGAGTTGTTTCTTAGCTTCCCAAAGAGCTGGAAGCAAGATGCTCTGGGGCCCAAATCGCCCTTAGGAAAGAAGCCTGCACGTTGTGCCTTTCAGCTCTAGGGCAATGTAGGACACCGAGAGCAGAAGTTCTGCTTCAGGCAGATCAGGCCAGCAAAGCAACTGCGTTCCACAGGCCTTTGTCAGAGATGTTCCCGGTAGGCTGTAAGAGCACTGTGCAGAGCGAGTTGTTTCTTAGCTTCCCAAAGAGCTGGAAGCAAGATGCTCTGGCGCCCAACTCGCCCTTTGGAAAGAAGCCTGCACGTTGTGCCTTTCAGCTTTAGTGCAATGTAGCACACCCAGAGCAGTACTTCTGCTGCAGCCAGATGAGGCCTGCAAAGAAACTGCGTTTCACAGGCCTTTGTAAGAGATGTTCCCGGTAGGCTGTGAGAGCACTGTGCAGAGCGAGTTGTTTCTTAGCTTCCCAAAGAGCTGGAAGCAAGATGCTCTGGGTCCCAACTCTCCCTTTGGAAAGAAGACTGCACGTTGTGCCTTTCAGCTCTAGGGCAATGTAGCCCACCCAGAGCAGAAGTTCTGCTTCAGCCAGATGAGGCCTGCAAAGAAACTGGGTTTCACAGGCCTTTGTAAGAGATGTACCCGGTAGGCTCTAAGAGCACTGTGCAGAGCGAGTTGTTTTTTAGCTTCCCAAAGAGTTAGAAGCAAGATGCTGTGGGGCCCAACTCGCCCTTTGGAAAGAAGCCTGCACGTTGTGCCTCTCAGCTCTAGGGCAATGTAGCACACCCAGAGCAGAAGTTCTGCTTCAGCCATATCAGGCCTGCAAAGAAACTGCGTTTCACAGGCCTTTGAAAGAGATGTTCCTGGTAGGCTGTAAGAGCTCGGTGCGGAGCGAGTTGTTTCTTAGCTTCCCAAAGAGCTGGAAGCAAGATGCTCTGGGGCCCAACTCGCCCTTTGGAAAGAAGCCTGCACGTTGTGCCTTTCAGCTCTAGGGCAATGTAGCACACCCAGCGCAGAAGTTCTGCTTCATCCAGATCAGGCCCGCAAAGAAACTGTGTTTCACAGGCCTTTGTAAGAGATGTTCCCGGTAGGCTGTAAGAGCAATGTGCAGAGCGAGTTGTTTCTTAGCTTCCCAAAGAGCTGGAAGCAAGATGCTCTGGGGCCCAACTCGCCCTTTGGAAAGAAGCCTGCACGTTGTGCCTCTCAGCTCTAGGGCAATGTAGCACACCCAGAGCAGAAGTTCTGATTCAGCCAGATCAGGCCTGCAAAGAAACTGCGTTTCACAGGCCTTTGTAAGAGATGTTCCCGGTAGGCTGTGAGAGCACTGTGCAGAGCGAGTTGTTTCTTAGCTTCCCAAAGAGCTGGAAGCAAGATGCTCTGGGGCCAACTCGCCTTTTGGAAAGAAGCCTGCACGTTGTGCCTTTCAGCTCTAGGGCAATGTAGCACACCCAGAGCAGAAGTTCTGCTTCAGCCAGATCAGGCCTTCAAACAAACTGGGTTTCACAGGCCTTTGTAAGAGATGTTCCCGGTAGGCTGTAAGAGCACTGTGCAGAGCGAGTTGTTTCGTAGCTTCCCAAAGAGCTGGAAGTAAGATGCTCTGGGGCCCAACTCACCCTTTGGAAAGAAGCCTGCACGTTGTGCCTCTCAGCTCTAGGGCAATGTAGCACACCCAGAGCAGAAGTTCTGCTTCAGCCATATCAGGCCTGCAAAGAAACTGCGTTTCACAGGCCTTTGAAAGAGATGTTCCTGGTAGGCTGTAAGAGCTCGGTGCGGAGCGAGTTGTTTCTTAGCTTCCCAAAGAGCTGGAAGCAAGATGCTCTTGGGCCCAACTCGCCCTTTGGAAATAAGCCTGCACGTTGTGACTTTCAGCTCTAGGGCAATGTAGCACACCCAGAGCAGAAGTTCTGCTTCAGCCATATCAGGCTTGCAAAGAAACTGCGTTTCACAGGCCTTTGTAAGGGATGTTCCCGGTAGGCTGTGAGAGCACTGTGCAGAGCGAGTTTTTCTTAGCTTCCCAAAGAGCTGGAAGCAAGATGCTCTGGGGCCCAACTCGCCCTCTGGAAAGAAGCCTGCACGTTGTGCCTTTCAGCTCTAGGGCAATGTAGCACACCCAGAGAAGAAGTTCTGCTTCAGCCAGATCAGGCCTGCAAAGAAACTGCGTTTCACAGGCCTTTGTAAGAGATGTACCCGGTAGGCTCTAAGAGCACTGTGCAGAGCGAGTTGTTTCTTACCTTCCCAAAGAGCTGGAAGCAAGATGCTCTGGGGCCCAACTCGCCCTCTGGAAAGAAGCCTGCACGTTGTGCCTTTCAGCTCTAGGGCAATGTAGCACACCCAGAGCAGAAGTTCTGCTTCAGCCATATCAGGCCTGCAAAGAAACTGCGTTTCACAGGCCTTTGAAAGAGATGTTCCTGGTAGGCTGTAAGACCTCGGTGCGGAGCGAGTTGTTTCTTAGCTTCCCAAAGAGCTGGAAGCAAGATGCACTGGGGCCCAACTCGCCCTTTGGAAAGAAGCCTGCACGTTGTGACTTTCAGCTCTAGGGCAAAGTAGCACACCCAGAGCAGAAGTTCTGCTTCATCCAGATCAGGCCTGCAGAGAAACTGCGTTTCACAGGTCTTTGTAAGAGATGTTCCCGGTAGGCTGTAAGAGCACTGTGCAGAGTGAGTTGTTTCTTAGCTTCCCAAAGAATTGGAAGCAAGATGCTCTGGGTCCAACTCGCCATTTGGAAAGAAGCCTGCATGTTGTGCCTTTCAGCTCTAGGGCAATGTAGCACACCCAGAGCAGAAGTTCTACTTCAGCCAGATAAGTCCTGCAGCGAAACTGCGTTTCACAGGCCTTTATAAGTGATGTTCCCGGTAGGCTGTAAGAGCACTTTGCAGAGCGAGTTGTTTCTTAGCTTCCCAAAGAGCTGGAAGCAAGATGCTCTGGGGCCAACTCGCCTTTTGGAAAGAAGACTGCACATTGTGCCTTTCAGCTCTAGGGCAATGTAGCACACCCAGAGCTGAAGTTCTGCTTCAGCCAGATCAGGCCTGCAAAGAAACTGGGTTTCACAGGCCCTTGTAAGAGATGTTCCCGGTAGGCTGTAAGAGCACTGTGCAGAGCGAGTTGTTTCTTAGCTTCCCAAAGAGCTGGAAGTAAGATGCTCTGGGGCCCAACTCACCCTTTGGAAAGAAGCCTGCACGTTGTGCCTCTCAGCTCTAGGGCAATGTAGCACACCCAGAGCAGAAGTTCTGCTTCAGCCATATCAGGCCTGCAAAGAAACTGCGTTTCACAGGTCTTTGAAAGAGATGTTCCTGGTAGGCTGTAAGAGCTCGGTGCAGAGCGAGTTGTTTCTTAGCTTCCCAAAGAGCTGGAAGCAAGATGCTCTTGGGCCCAACTCGCCCTTTGGAAATAAGCCTGCACGTTGTGACTTTCAGCTTTAGGGCAATATAGCACACCCAGAGCAGTAGTTCTGCTGCAGCCAGATGAGGCCTGCAAAGAAACTGCGTTTCACAGGCCTTTGTAAGAGATGTTCCCGGTAGGCTGTGAGAGCACTGTGCAGAGCGAGTTGTTTCTTAGCTCCCAAAGAGCTGGAAGCAAGATGCTCTGGGGCCCAAATCGCCCTTTGGAAAGAAGCCTGCACGTTCTGCCTTTCAGCTCTAGGGCAATGTAGGACACCGAGAGCAGAAGTTCTGCTTCAGGCAGATCAGGCCTGCAAAGAAACTGCGTTTCACAGGCCTTTGTAAGAGATGTTCCCGGTAGGCCGTAAGAGCACTGTGCAGAGCGAGTTGTTTCTTATCTTCTCAAAGAGCTGGAAGCAAGATGCTCTGGGGCCCAACTCGACCTTTGGAAGGAAGCCTGCACGTTGTGACTTTCAGCTCTAGGGCAATGTAGCACACCCAGAGCAGAAGTTCTGCTTCAGCCATATCAGGCTTGCAAAGAAACTGCGTTTCACAGGCCTTTGTAAGAGATGTTCCCGGTAGGCTGTAAGAGCACTGTGCAGAGCGAGTTGTTTCTTAGCTTCCCAAAGAGCTGGAAGCAAGATGCTCTGGCGCCCAACTCGCCCTTTGGAAAGAAGCCTGCACGTTGTCCCTTTCAGCTCTAGGGCAATGTAGCACACCCAGAGCAGAAGTTCTGATTCAGCCAGATCAGGCCTGCAAAGAAACTGCGTTTCACAGGCCTTTGTAAGAGATGTTCCCGGTAGGCTGTGAGAGCACTGTGCAGAGCGAGTTGTTTCTTAGCTTCCCAAAGAGCTGGAAGCAAGATGCTCTGGGGCCAACTCGCCTTTTGGAAAGAAGCCTGCACGTTGTCCCTTTCAGCTCTAGGGCAATGTAGCACACCCAGAGCAGAAGTTCTGCTTCAGCCAGATCAGGCCTGCAAAGAAACTGGGTTTCACAGGCCTTTGTAAGAGATGTTCCCGGTAGGCTGTAAGAGCACTGTGCAGAGCGAGTTGTTTCTTAGCTTCCCAAAGAGCTGGAAGTAAGATGCTCTGGGGCCCAACTCACCCTTTGGAAAGAAGCCTGCACGTTGTGCCTCTCAGCTCTAGGGCAATGTAGCACACCCAGAGCAGAAGTTCTGCTTCAGCCATATCAGGCCTGCAAAGAAACTGCGTTTCACAGGCCTTTGAAAGAGATGTTCCTGGTAGGCTGTAAGAGCTCGGTGCGGAGCGAGTTGTTTCTTAGCTTCCCAAAGAGCTGGAAGCAAGATGCTCTTGGGCCCAACTCGCCCTTTGGAAATAAGCCTGCACGTTGTGACTTTCAGCTTTAGGGCAATATAGCACACCCAGAGCAGTAGTTCTTCTGCAGCCAGATGAGGCCTGCAAAGAAACTGCGTTTCACAGGCCTTTGTAAGAGATGTTCCCGGTAGGCTGTGAGAGCACTGTGCAGAGCGAGTTGTTTCTTAGCTTCCCAAAGAGCTGGAAGCAAGATGCTCTGGGGCCCAAATCGCCCTTAGGAAAGAAGCCTGCACGTTGTGCCTTTCAGCTCTAGGGCAATGTAGGACACCGAGAGCAGAAGTTCTGCTTCAGGCAGATCAGGCCAGCAAAGCAACTGCGTTCCACAGGCCTTTGTCAGAGATGTTCCCGGTAGGCTGTAAGAGCACTGTGCAGAGCGAGTTGTTTCTTAGCTTCCCAAAGAGCTGGAAGCAAGATGCTCTGGCGCCCAACTCGCCCTTTGGAAAGAAGCCTGCACGTTGTGCCTTTCAGCTTTAGTGCAATGTAGCACACCCAGAGCAGTACTTCTGCTGCAGCCAGATGAGGCCTGCAAAGAAACTGGGTTTCACAGGCCTTTGTAAGAGATGTTCCCGGTAGGCTGTAAGAGCACTGTGCAGAGCGAGTTGTTTCTTAGCTTCCCAAAGAGCTGGAAGCAAGATGCTCTGGGGCCCAAATCGCCCTTAGGAAAGAAGCCTGCACGTTGTGCCTTTCAGCTCTAGGGCAATGTAGCCCACCCAGAGCAGAAGTTCTGCTTCAGCCACATGAGGCCTGCAAAGAAACTGGGTTTCACAGGCCTTTGTAAGAGATGTACGCGGTAGGCTCTAAGAGCACTGTGCAGAGCGAGTTGTTTTTTAGCTTCCCAAAGAGTTAGAAGCAAGATGCTCTGGGGCCGAACTCGCCCTTTGGAAAGAAGCCTGCACGTTGTGCCTCTCAGCTCTAGGGCAATGTAGCACACCCAGAGCAGAAGTTCTGCTTCAGCCATATCAGGCCTGCAAAGAAACTGCGTTTCACAGGCCTTTGAAGGAGATGTTCCTGGTAGGCTGTAGGAGCTCGGTGCGGAGCGAGTTGTTTCTTAGCTTCCCAAAGAGCTGGAAGCAAGATGCTCTGGGGCCCAACTCGCCCTTTGGAAAGAAGCCTGCACGTTGTGCCTTTCAGCTCTAGGGCAATGTAGCACACCCAGCGCAGAAGTTCTGCTTCATCCAGATCAGGCCCGCAAAGAAACTGTGTTTCACAGGCCTTTGTAAGAGATGTTCCCGGTAGGCTGTAAGAGCACTGTGCAGAGCGAGTTGTTTCTTAGCTTCCCAAAGAGCTGGAAGCAAGATGCTCTGGGGCCCAACTCGCCCTTTGGAAAGAAGCCTGCACGTTGTGCCTCTCAGCTCTAGGGCAATGTAGCACACCCAGAGCAGAAGTTCTGATTCAGCCAGATCAGGCCTACAAAGAAACTGCGTTTCACAGGCCTTTGTAAGAGATGTTCCCGGTAGGCTGTGAGAGCACTGTGCAGAGCGAGTTGTTTCTTAGCTTCCCAAAGAGCTGGAAGCAAGATGCTCTGGGGCCAACTCGCCTTTTGGAAAGAAGCCTGCACGTTGTGCCTTTCATCTCTAGGGCAATGTAGCACACCCAGAGCAGAAGTTCTGCTTCAGCCAGATCAGGCCTGCAAAGAAACTGGGTTTCACAGGCCTTTGTAAGACATGTTCCCGGTAGGCTGTAAGAGCACTGTGCAGAGCGAGTTGTTTCGTAGCTTCCCAAAGAGCTGGAAGTAAGATGCTCTGGGGCCCAACTCACCCTTTGGAAAGAAGCCTGCACGTTGTGCCTCTCAGCTCTAGGGCAATGTAGCACACCCAGAGCAGAAGTTCTGCTTCAGCCATATCAGGCCTGCAAAGAAACTGCGTTTCACAGGCCTTTGAAAGAGATGTTCCTGGTAGGCTGTAAGAGCTCGGTGCGGAGCGAGTTGTTTCTTAGCTTCCCAAAGAGCTGGAAGCAAGATGCTCTTGGGCCCAACTCGCCCTTTGGAAATAAGCCTGCACGTTGTGACTTTCAGCTTTAGGGCAATATAGCACACCCAGAGCAGTAGTTCTGCTGCAGCCAGATGAGGCCTGCAAAGAAAGTGCGTTTCACAGGCCTTTGTAAGAGATGTTCCCGGTAGGCTGTGAGAGCACTGTGCAGAGCGAGTTGTTTCTTAGCTTCCCAAAGAGCTGGAAGAAAGATGCTCTTGGGCCCAAATCGCCCTTTGGAAAGAAGCCTGCACGTTGTGCCTTTCAGCTCTAGGGCAATGTAGGACACCGAGAGCAGAAGTTCTGCTTCAGGCAGATGAGGCCTGCAAAGAAACTGCGTTTCACAGGCCTTTGTAAGAGATGTTCCCGGTAGGCTGTGAGAGCACTGTGCAGAGCGAGTTGTTTCTTAGCTTCCCAAAGAGCTGGAAGCAAGATGCTCTGGGTCCCAACTCTCCCTTTGGAAAGAAGACTGCACGTTGTGCCTTTCAGCTCTAGGGCAATGTAGCCCACCCAGAGCAGAAGTTCTGCTTCAGCCACATGAGGCCTGCAAAGAAACCGGGTTTCACAGGCCTTTGTAAGTGATGTACCTCGTAGGCTCTAAGAGCACTGTGCAGAGCGAGTTGTTTCTTAGCTTCCCAAAGAGCTGGAAGCAAGATGCTCTGGGGCCCAACTCGCCCTTTGGAAAGAAGCCTGCACGTTGTGCCTCTCAGCTCTAGGGCAATGCAGCACACCCAGAGCAGAAGTTCTGCTTCAGCCATATCAGGCCTGCAAAGAAACTGCGTTTCACAGGCCTTTGAAAGAGATGTACCTGGTAGGCTGTAAGAGCTCGGTGCGGAGCGAGTTGTTTCTTAGCTTCCCAAAGAGCTGGAAGCAAGATGCTCTGGGGCCCAACTCGCCCTTTGGAAAGAAGCCTGCACGTTGTGCCTTTCAGCTCTAGGGCAATGTAGCACACCCAGAGCAGAAGTTCTGCTTCAGCCAGACCAGGCCTGCGAAGAAACTGCATTTCAGAGGCCTTTGTAAGAGATGTTCCCGGTAGGCTGTAAGAGCACTGTGCAGAGCGAGTTGTTTCGTAGCTTCCCAAAGAGCTGGAAGTAAGATGCTCTGGGGCCGAACTCACCCTTTGGAAAGAAGCCTGCACGTTGTGCCTCTCAGCTCTAGGGCAATGTAGCACACCCAGAGCAGAAGTTCTGCTTCAGCCATATCAGGCCTGCAAAGAAAGTGCGTTTCACAGGCCTTTGTAAGAGATGTTC
Source organism: Equus caballus (assembly GCF_041296265.1). Classification (NCBI taxonomy): domain Eukaryota; kingdom Metazoa; phylum Chordata; class Mammalia; order Perissodactyla; family Equidae; genus Equus; species Equus caballus. The sequence goes on from NC_091695.1 coordinate 19,826,510, forward strand.
CCGGTAGGCTGTGAGAGCACTGTGCAGAGCGAGTTGTTTCTTAGCTTACCAAAGAGCTGGAAGCAAGATGCTTTGTGGCCCAACTCGCCCTTTGGAAAGGAGACTGCACGTTGTGCCTTTCAGCCCTAGGGCAATGTGGCACATCCAGAGCAGAAGTTCTACTTCAGCCAGATCAGGCCTGCAAAGAAACTGAGTTTCACAGGCCTTTGTAAGAGTTGTTCCCGGTAGGCAGTAAGAACAATGTGCAGAGCGAGTTGTTTCATATCTTCCCAAAGAGCTGCAAGCAAGATGCTTTGGGGCCCATACGCCCTTTGTTAAGAAGCCTGCACGTTGTCACTTCCAGCTCTATGGCAATGCAGCACACTCAGAGCAGAAGTTCTACTTCAGCCAGAACAGGCCTGCAAAGAAACGGCGTTTCACAGGCCTTTGTAACAGATGTTCCCGGTAAGCTGTAAGAGCAGTGTGCAGAGCGAGTTGTTTCTTAGCTTCCCAAAGAGCTGGAAGCAAGATGCATTGGGGCCCAACTCGCCCTTTGGAAAGGAGACTGCACGTTGTGCCTTTCAGCTCTAGGGCAATGTAGCACACCCAAAGCAGAAGTTCTACTTCAGCCAGCTCAGGCCTGCAAAGAAACTGCGTTTCACAGGCCTTTGTAAGAGATGTTCCCGGTAGGCTGTAAGAGCACTGTGCAGACCGAGCTGTTTCTTAGCTTCCCAAAGAGCTGGAAGCAAGATGCTTTGGGGCCCAACTCGCACTTTGTTAAGAAGCCTGCACGTTGTGCCTTTCAGCTCTATGGCAGTGTAGCACACTCAGAGCAGAAGTTCTACTTCACCCAGATCAGGCCTGCAAAGAAACTGCGTTTCACATGCCTTTGTAAGAGATGTTCCCGGTAGGCTGTAAGAGCACTGTGTAGAGCGATTTGTTTCTTAACTTCCGAAAGAGCTGGAAGCAACATGCTATGGGGCCCAACTCGGCCTTTGGAAAGGAGACTGCACAGTGTGCCGTTCAGCTCTAGGGCAGTGTAGCACACTCAGAGCAGAAGATCTACTTCAGCCAGCGCAGGCATGCAAAGAACCTGCGTTTCACAGGCCTTTGTAAGTGATGTTCCCGTTTGGTTGTAAGAGTGATGTTCAGAGCGATTTGTTTCTTAGCTTCCCACAGAGCTGGAAGCAAGATGCTTTTGGGCTCAACTCGCCCTTTGGAAAGAAGACTGCACGTTGTGCCTTTCAGCTCTAGGGCAATGTAGCACACTCAGAGCAGAAGTTCTACTTCAGCCAGATCAGGCCTGCAGAGATACTGCGTTTCAAAGGCCTTTTTAAGAGATGTTCCCGGTAGACTGTGAGAGAACTGTGCTGAGCGAGTTGTTTCTTAGCTTCCCAAGAGCTGGAAGCAAGATGCTTTGGGGCCCAAATCGCCCTTTGGAAAGAAGACAGCACTTTGTGCCTTGCAGCTCTAGGGCAATGTAGGACACCCAGAGCAGAAGTTCAACTTCACCCAGATCAGGCCTGCAAAGAAAGTGCGTTTCACAGCCCTTTGTGACAGATGTCCCGGTAGGCACGAAGCAAGATGCTTTGGGGCTCAACTCGCCCTTTGGAAAGAAGACTGCACGTTGCGCCTTCCAGCTCTAGGGCAATGTGGCACACCCAGAGAAGAAGTTCTACTTCAGCCAGATCAGGACTGCAAAGAAACTGCGTTTCACAGGCTTTTGTGAGAGATGTTCCCGGTAGGCTGTAAGAGCACTGTGCAGAGCGAGTTGTTTCTTATCTTCCCAAAGAGCTGGAACCAAGATGCTTTGGGGCCCAACTCGCCCTTTGGAAAGGAGACTGCACGTTGTGCCTTTCAGCTCTAGGGCAATGTGGCACACCCAGAGCAGAAGTTCTACTTCGGCAAGATGAGGCCTTCAAAGAAAATGCGTTTCACAGGCCTTTGTAAGAGATGTTCCCGGTAGGCTGTAAGAGCTATGTGCAGAGCAAGTTGTTTCTTAGCTTTCCAAAGAGCTGGAAGCAAGATGCTTTGGGGCCCAACTCGCCCTTTGGAAAGAAGCTGCACATTGTGCCTTTCAGCTCTAGGGCAATGTAGCACACCCAGAGCAGAAGTTCTACTTCACCCAGATCAGGCCTGCAAAGAAACTGCGTTTCACAGGCCTTTGTAAGAGATGTTCCCGGTAGGCGGTAAGAGCTATGTGCAGAGCGAGTTGTTTCTTAGCTTCCCAAAGAGCTGGGTGCAAGATGCTTTCGGGCACAACTCGCCCTTTGGAAAGAAGCTGCACATTGTGCCTTGCAGCTCTAGGGCAATGTACGACACGCATTGCAGAAGTTCCACTTCAGCAAGATCAGGCCTGCAAAGAAACTGCGTTTCACAGCCCTTTGTAACTGATGTCCCTGTAGGCAGGAAGCAAGATGCTTTGGGGCCCATCTCGCCCTTTGGAAAGAACACTGCACGTTGTGCCTTTCAGCTCTAGGGCAATGCAGCACACCCAGAGCAGAAGTTCGTATTCAGCCAGATCAGGCCTGCAAAGAAACTGAGTTTCACAGGCCTTTGTAAGAGATGTTCCTGGTAGGCTGTAAGAGCACTGTGCAGAGCGAGTTGTTTCTTAGCTTCCCAATGAGCTGGAACCAAGATGATTTGGGGCCCAACTCGCCCTTTGGAAAGAGGACTGCTCGTTGTGCCTTTCAGCTCTAGGGCAATGTAGCACACCCAGAGCAGAAGTTCTACTTCACCCAGATCAGGCCTGCAAAGAAACTGCGTTTCACAGGCCTTTGTAAGAGAGGTTCCAGGTAGGCTGTAAGAGGTCTGTGGAGAGCAAGTTGTTTCTTAGCTTTCCAAAGGCTGGAGGCAAGATGCTTTGGAGCCAAAGTCGCCCTTTGTTAGGAAGCCTGCACGTTGTGCCTTTCAGCTCCAGGGCAATGTGGCACACCCAGAGCAGACGTTCTCCTTCAGCCAGATGAGACCTGCAAAGAACTGCATTTCACAGGCCTTTGTAAGAGATGTTCCTGGTAGGCTGTAAGAGCACTGTTCAGGGCGAGTTGTTTCTTAGCTTCCCAAAGAGCTGGAAGCAAGATGCTCTGGGGCCCAACTCGCCCTTTGGAAAGAAGACTGCACGTTGTGCCTTTCAGCTCTAGGGCAATGTAGCACACTCAGAGCAGAAGTTCTACTTCAGCCAGATCAGGCCTGCAGAGATACTGCGTTTCAAAGGCCTTTTTAAGAGATGTTCCCGGTAGACTGTGAGAGAACTGTGCTGAGCGAGTTGTTTCTTAGCTTCCCAAGAGCTGGAAGCAAGATGATTTGGGGCCCAAATCGCCCTTTGGAAAGAAGACAGCACTTTGTGCCTTGCAGCTCTAGGGCAATGTAGGACACCCAGAGCAGAAGTTCAACTTCACCCAGATCAGGCCTGCAAAGAAAGTGCGTTTCACAGCCCTTTGTGACAGATGTCCCGGTAGGCAGGAAGCAAGATGCTTTGGGGCTCAACTCGCCCTTTGGAAAGAAGACTGCACGTTGTGCCTTTCAGCTCTAGGGCAATGTGGCACACCCAGAGAAGAAGTTCTACTTCAGCCAGATCAGGACTGCAAAGAAACTGCGTTTCGCAGGCTTTTGTGAGAGATGTTCCCGGTAGGCTGTAAGAGCACTGTGCAGAGCGAGTTGTTTCTTATCTTCCCAAAGAGCTGGAACCAAGATGCTTTGGGGCCCAAATCGCCCTTTGGAAAGGAGAAAGCACGTTGTGCCTTTCAGCTCTAGGGCAATGTGGCACACCCAGAGCAGAAGTTCTACGTCGGCAAGATGAGGCCTTCAAAGAAAATGCGTTTCACAGGCCTTTGTAAGAGATGTTCCCGGTAGGCTGTAAGAGCTATGTGCAGAGCAAGTTCTTTCTTAGCTTTCCAAAGAGCTGGAAGCAAGATGCTTTGGGGCCCAACTCGCCCTTTGGAAAGAAGCTGCACATTGTGCCTTTCAGCTCTAGGGCAATGTAGCACACCCAGAGCAGAAGTTCTACTTCACCCAGATCAGGCCTGCAAAGAAACTGCGTTTCACAGGCCTTTGTAAGAGATGTTCCCGGTAGGCGGTAAGAGCTATGTGCAGAGCGAGTTGTTTCTTAGCTTCCCAAAGAGCTGGGTGCAAGATGCTTTCGGGCACAACTCGCCCTTTGGAAAGAAGCTGCACATTGTGCCTTGCAGCTCTAGGGCAATGTACGACACGCATTGCAGAAGTTCCACTTCAGCAAGATCAGGCCTGCAAAGAAACTGCGTTTCACAGCCCTTTGTAACTGATGTCCCTGTAGGCAGGAAGCAAGATGCTTTGGGGCCCATCTCGCCCTTTGGAAAGAACACTGCACGTTGTGCCTTTCAGCTCTAGGGCAATGCAGCACACCCAGAGCAGAAGTTCGTATTCAGCCAGATCAGGCCTGCAAAGAAACTGAGTTTCACAGGCCTTTGTAAGAGATGTTCCTGGTAGGCTGTAAGAGCACTGTGCAGAGCGAGTTGTTTCTTAGCTTCCCAATGAGCTGGAACCAAGATGATTTGGGGCCCAACTCGCCCTTTGGAAAGAGGACTGCTCGTTGTGCCTTTCAGCTCTAGGGCAATGTAGCACACCCAGAGCAGAAGTTCTACTTCACCCAGATCAGGCCTGCAAAGAAACTGCGTTTCACAGGCCTTTGTAAGAGAGGTTCCAGGTAGGCTGTAAGAGGTCTGTGGAGAGCAAGTTGTTTCTTAGCTTTCCAAAGGCTGGAGGCAAGATGCTTTGGAGCCAAAGTCGCCCTTTGTTAGGAAGCCTGCACGTTGTGCCTTTCAGCTCCAGGGCAATGTGGCACACCCAGAGCAGACGTTCTCCTTCAGCCAGATGAGACCTGCAAAGAACTGCATTTCACAGGCCTTTGTAAGAGATGTTCCTGGTAGGCTGTAAGAGCACTGTTCAGGGCGAGTTGTTTCTTAGCTTCCCAAAGAGCTGGAAGCAAGATGCTCTGGGGCCCAACTCGCCCTTTGGAAAGAAGACTGCACGTTGTGCCTTTCAGCTCTAGGGCAATGTAGCACACTCAGAGCAGAAGTTCTACTTCAGCCAGATCAGGCCTGCAGAGATACTGCGTTTCAAAGGCCTTTTTAAGAGATGTTCCCGGTAGACTGTGAGAGAACTGTGCTGAGCGAGTTGTTTCTTAGCTTCCCAAGAGCTGGAAGCAAGATGATTTGGGGCCCAAATCGCCCTTTGGAAAGAAGACAGCACTTTGTGCCTTGCAGCTCTAGGGCAATGTAGGACACCCAGAGCAGAAGTTCAACTTCACCCACATCAGGCCTGCAAAGAAAGTGCGTTTCACAGCCCTTTGTGACAGATGTCCCGGTAGGCAGGAAGCAAGATGCTTTGGGGCTCAACTCGCCCTTTGGAAAGAAGACTGCACGTTGTGCCTTTCAGCTCTAGGGCAATGTGGCACACCCAGAGAAGAAGTTCTACTTCAGCCAGATCAGGACTGCAAAGAAACTGCGTTTCGCAGGCTTTTGTGAGAGATGTTCCCGGTAGGCTGTAAGAGCACTGTGCAGAGCGAGTTGTTTCTTATCTTCCCAAAGAGCTGGAACCAAGATGCTTTGGGGCCCAAATCGCCCTTTGGAAAGGAGAAAGCACGTTGTGCCTTTCAGCTCTAGGGCAATGTGGCACACCCAGAGCAGAAGTTCTACGTCGGCAAGATGAGGCCTTCAAAGAAAATGCGTTTCACAGGCCTTTGTAAGAGATGTTCCCGGTAGGCTGTAAGAGCTATGTGCAGAGCAAGTTCTTTCTTAGCTTTCCAAAGAGCTGGAAGCAAGATGCTTTGGGGCCCAACTCGCCCTTTGGAAAGAAGCTGCACATTGTGCCTTTCAGCTCTAGGGCAATGTAGCACACCCAGAGCAGAAGTTCTACTTCACCCAGATCAGGCCTGCAAAGAAACTGCGTTTCACAGGCCTTTGTAAGAGATGTTCCCGGTAGGCGGTAAGAGCTATGTGCAGAGCGAGTTGTTTCTTAGCTTCCCAAAGAGCTGGGAGCAAGATGCTTTGGGGCCCAACTCGCCCTTTGGAAAGAAGCTGCACATTGTGCCTTGCAGCTCTAGGGCAATGTATGACACGCAGAGCAGAAGTTCCACTTCAGCAAGATCAGGCCTGCAAAGAAACTGCGTTTCACAGCCCTTTGTAACTGATGTCCCTGTAGTCAGGAAGCAAGATGCTTTGGGGCCCATCTCGCCCTTTGGAAAGAACACTGCTCGTTGTGCCTTTCAGCTCTAGGGCAATGTAGCACACCCAGAGCAGAAGTTCGTATTCAGCCAGATCAGGCCTGCAAAGACACTGAGTTTCACAGGCCTTTGTAAGAGATGTTCCTGGTAGGCTGTAAGAGCACTGTGCAGAGCGAGTTGTTTCTTAGCTTCCCAATGAGCTGGAACCAAGATGATTTGGGGCCCAACTCGCCCTTTGGAAAGAGGACTGCACGTTGTGCCTTTCAGCTCTAGGGCAATGTAGCACACCCAGAGCAGAAGTTCTACTTCACCCAGATCAGGCCTGCAAAGAAACTGCGTTTCACAGGCCTTTGTAAGAGAGGTTCCAGGTAGGCTGTAAGAGGTCTGTGGAGAGCAAGTTGTTTCTTAGCTTTCCAAAGGCTGGAGGCAAGATGCTTTGGAGCCAATGTCGCCCTTTGTTAAGAAGCCTGCACGTTGTGCCTTTCAGCTCCAGGGCAATGTGGCACACCCAGAGCAGACGTTCTCCTTCAGCCAGATGAGACCTGCAAAGAACTGCATTTCACAGGCGTTTGTAAGAGATGTTCCTGGTAGGCTGTAAGAGCACTGTTCAGGGCGAGTTGTTTCTTAGCTTCCCAAAGAGCTGGAAGCAAGATGCTTTTGGGCTCAACTCGCCCTTTGGAAAGAAGACTGCACGTTGTGCCTTTCAGCTCTAGGGCAATGTAGCACACTCAGAGCAGAAGTTCTACTTCAGCCAGATCAGGCCTGCAGAGATACTGCGTTTCAAAGGCCTTTTTAAGAGATGTTCCCGGTAGACTGTGAGAGAACTGTGCTGAGCGAGTTGTTTCTTAGCTTCCCAAGAGCTGGAAGCAAGATGCTTTGGGGCCCAAATCGCCCTTTGGAAAGAAGACAGCACTTTGTGCCCTGCAGCTCTAGGGCAATGTAGGACACCCAGAGCAGAAGTTCAACTTCACCCAGATCAGGCCTGCAAAGAAAGTGCGTTTCACAGCCCTTTGTGACAGATGTCCCGGTAGGCAGGAAGCAAGATGCTTTGGGGCTCAACTCGCCCTTTGGAAAGAAGACTGCACGTTGTGCCTTTCAGCTCTAGGGCAATGTGGCACACCCAGAGAAGAAGTTCTACTTCAGCCAGATCAGGACTGCAAAGAAACTGCGTTTCGCAGGCTTTTGTGAGAGATGTTCCCGGTAGGCTGTAAGAGCACTGTGCAGAGCGAGTTGTTTCTTATCTTCCCAAAGAGCTGGAACCAAGATGCTTTGGGGCCCAACTCGCCCTTTGGAAAGGAGAAAGCACGTTGTGCCTTTCAGCTCTAGGGCAATGTGGCACACCCAGAGCAGAAGTTCTACGTCGGCAAGATGAGGCCTTCAAAGAAAATGCGTTTCACAGGCCTTTGTAAGAGATGTTCCCGGTAGGCTGTAAGAGCTATGTGCAGAGCAAGTTGTTTCTTAGCTTTCCAAAGAGCTGGAAGCAAGATGCTTTGGGGCCCAACTCGCCCTTTGGAAAGAAGCTGCACATTGTGCCTTTCAGCTCTAGGGCAATGTAGCACACCCAGAGCAGAAGTTCTACTTCACCCAGATCAGGCCTGCAAAGAAACTGCGTTTCACAGGCCTTTGTAAGAGATGTTCCCGGTAGGCGGTAAGAGCTATGTGCAGAGCGAGTTGTTTCTTAGCTTCCCAAAGAGCTGGGAGCAAGATGCTTTGGGGCCCAACTCGCCCTTTGGAAAGAAGCTGCACATTGTGCCTTGCAGCTCTAGGGCAATGTATGACACGCAGAGCAGAAGTTCCACTTCAGCAAGATCAGGCCTGCAAAGAAACTGCGTTTCACAGCCCTTTGTAACTGATGTCCCTGTAGGCAGGAAGCAAGATGCTTTGGGGCCCATCTCGCCCTTTGGAAAGAACACTGCACGTTGTGCCTTTCAGCTCTAGGGCAATGTAGCACACCCAGAGCAGAAGTTCGTATTCAGCCAGATCAGGCCTGCAAAGACACTGAGTTTCACAGGCCTTTGTAAGAGATGTTCCTGGTAGGCTGTAAGAGCACTGTGCAGAGCGAGTTGTTTCTTAGCTTCCCAATGAGCTGGAACCAAGATGATTTGGGGCCCAACTCGCCCTTTGGAAAGAGGACTGCACGTTGTGCCTTTCAGCTCTAGGGCAATGTAGCACACCCAGAGCAGAAGTTCTACTTCACCCAGATCAGGCCTGCAAAGAAACTGCGTTTCACAAGCCTTTTAAGAGAGGTTCCAGGTAGGCTGTAAGAGGTCTGTGGAGAGCAAGTTGTTTCTTAGCTTTCCAAAGGCTGGAGGCAAGATGCTTTGGAGCCAAAGTCGCCCTTTGTTAAGAAGCCTGCACGTTGTGCCTTTGAGCTCCAGGGCAATGTGGCACACCCAGAGCAGACGTTCTCCTTCAGCCAGATGAGACCTGCAAAGAACTGCATTTCACAGGCCTTTGTAAGAGATGTTCCTGGTAGGCTGTAGGAGCACTGTTCAGGGCGAGTTGTTTCTTAGCTTCCCAAAGAGCTGGAAGCAAGATGCTTTTGGGCTCAACTCGCCCTTTGGAAAGAAGACTGCACGTTGTGCCTTTCAGCTCTAGGGCAATGTAGCACACTCAGAGCAGAAGTTCTACTTCAGCCAGATCAGGCCTGCAGAGATACTGCGTTTCAAAGGCCTTTTTAAGAGATGTTCCCGGTAGACTGTGAGAGAACTGTGCTGAGCGAGTTGTTTCTTAGCTTCCCAAGAGCTGGAAGCAAGATGCTTTGGGGCCCAAATCGCCCTTTGGAAAGAAGACAGCACTTTGTGCCTTGCAGCTCTAGGGCAATGTAGGACACCCAGAGCAGAAGTTCAACTTCACCCAGATCAGGCCTGCAAAGAAAGTGCGTTTCACAGCCCTTTGTGACAGATGTCCCGGTAGGCAGGAAGCAAGATGCTTTGGGGCTCAACTCGCCCTTTGGAAAGAAGACTGCACGTTGCGCCTTTCAGCTCTAGGGCAATGTGGCACACCCAGAGAAGAAGTTCTACTTCAGCCAGATCAGGACTGCAAAGAAACTGCGTTTCACAGGCTTTTGTGAGAGATGTTCCCGGTAGGCTGTAAGAGCACTGTGCAGAGCGAGTTGTTTCTTATCTTCCCAAAGAGCTGGAACCAAGATGCTTTGGGGCCCAACTCGCCCTTTGGAAAGGAGACTGCACGTTGTGCCTTTCAGCTCTAGGGCAATGTGGCACACCCAGAGCAGAAGTTCTACTTCGGCAAGATGAGGCCTTCAAAGAAAATGCGTTTCACAGGCCTTTGTAAGAGATGTTCCCGGTAGGCTGTAAGAGCTATGTGCAGAGCAAGTTCTTTCTTAGCTTTCCAAAGAGCTGGAAGCAAGATGCTTTGGGGCCCAACTCGCCCTTTGGAAAGAAGCTGCACATTGTGCCTTTCAGCTCTAGGGCAATGTAGCACACCCAGAGCAGAAGTTCTACTTCACCCAGATCAGGCCTGCAAACAAACTGCGTTTCACAGGCCTTTGTAAGAGATGTTCCCGGTAGGCGGTAGGAGCTATGTGCAGAGCGAGTTGTTTCTTAGCTTCCCAAAGAGCTGGGTGCAAGATGCTTTGGGGCCCAACTCGCCCTTTGGAAAGAAGCTGCACATTGTGCCTTGCAGCTCTAGGGCAATGTACGACACGCATTGCAGAAGTTCCACTTCAGCAAGATCAGGCCTGCAAAGAAACTGCGTTTCACAGCCCTTTGTAACTGATGTCCCTGTAGGCAGGAAGCAAGATGCTTTGGGGCCCATCTCGCCCTTTGGAAAGAACACTGCACGTTGTGCCTTTCAGCTCTAGGGCAATGCAGCACACCCAGAGCAGAAGTTCGTATTCAGCCAGATCAGGCCTGCAAAGAAACTGAGTTTCACAGGCCTTTGTAAGAGATGTTCCTGGTAGGCTGTAAGAGCACTGTGCAGAGCGAGTTGTTTCTTAGCTTCCCAATGAGCTGGAACCAAGATGATTTGGGGCCCAACTCGCCCTTTGGAAAGAGGACTGCACGTTGTGCCTTTCAGCTCTAGGGCAATGTGGCACACCCAGAGCAGAAGTTCTACTTCAGCCAGATCAGGCCTGCAAAGAAACTGCGTTTCACAGGCCTTTGTAAGAGATATTCCCGGTAGGCTGTAAGAGCACTGTGCAGAGCGAGTTGTTTCTTAGCTTCCCAAAGATCTGGAAGCAAGATGCTTTGGGGCCCAACTCGCCCTTTTTAAAGGAGACTGCACGTTGTGCCTTTCAGCTCTAGGGCAATGTGTCACACCCAGAGCAGAAGTTCTACTTCAGCCAGATCAGGCCTGCAAAGAAACTGCGTTTCACAGGCCTTTGTAAGAGATGTTCCCCGTAGGCGGTAAGAGCTATGTGCAGAGTAAGTTGTTTCTTAGCTTCCCAAAGAGCTGGAACCAAGATGCTTTGGGGCCCAACTCGCCCTTTGGAAAGAATCTGCACATTGTGCCTTTCATCTCTAGGGCAATGTAGCACACCCAGAGCAGAAGTTCGTATTCAGCCAGATCAGGCCTGCAAAGAAACTGCGTTTCACAGGCCTTTGTAAGAGAGGTTCCAGGTATGCTGTAAGAGGTCTGTGGAGAGCAAGTTGTTTCTTAGCTTTCCAAAGGCTGGAGGCAAGATGCTTTGGTGCCAAAGTCGCCCTTTGTTAAGAAGCCTGCACGTTGTGCCTTTCAGCTCCAGGGCAATGTGGCACACCCAGAGCAGACGTTCTCCTTCAGCCAGATGAGACCTGCAAGGAACTGCATTTCACAGGCCTTTTTAAGAGATGTTCCTGGTAGGCTGTAAGAGCACTGTTCAGGGCGAGTTGTTTCTTAGCTTCCCAAAGAGCTGGAAGCAAGATGCTTTTGGGCTCAACTCGCCATTTGGAAAGAAAACTGCACGTTGTGCCTTTCAGCTCTAGGGCAATGTAGCACACTCAGAGCAGAAGTTCTACTTCAGCCAGATCAGGACTGCAAAGAAACTGCGTTTCACAGGCCTTTGTAAGAGATGTTCCCGGTAGGCGGTAAGAGCTATGTGCAAAGCGAGTTGTTTCTTAGCTTCCCAAAGAGCTGGGTGCAAGATGCTTTGGGGCCGAACTCGCCCTTTGGAAAGAAGCTGCACATTGTGCCTTGCAGCTCTAGGGCAATGTATGACACGCAGATCAGAAGTTCCACTTCAGCAAGATCAGGCCTGCAAAGAAACTGCGTTTCACAGCCCTTTGTAACTGATGTCCCTGTAGGCAGGAAGCAAGATGATTTGGGGCCCATCTCGCCCTTTCGAAAGAACACTGCACGTTGTTCCTTTCAGCTCTAGGGCAATGTAGCACACCCAGAGCAGAAGTTCGTATTCAGCCAGATCAGGCCTGCAAAGAAACTGCGTTTCACAGGCCTTTGTAAGAGATGTTCCTGGTAGGCTGTAAGAGCACTGTGCAGAGCGAGCTGTTCCTTAGCTTCCCAATGGGCTGGAACAAAGATGATTTGGGGCCCAACTAGCCCTTTGGAAAGAGGACTGCACGTTGTGCCTTTCAGCTCTAGGGCAATGTAGCACACCCAGAGCAGAAGTTCTACTTCAGCCAGATCAGGCCTGCAAAGAAACTGCGTTTCACAGGCCATTGTAAGAGATGTTCTCGGTAGGCTGTAAGAGCACTGTGCAGAGCGACTTGTTTCATAGCTTACAAAGAGCTGAATGCAAGATGCTTTGGGGCCCAACTCGCCCTTTGGAAAGAAGACAGAACTTTGTGCCTTGCAATTCTAAGGCAAGGTAGCACACCCAGAGCAGAACTTCTACTTCACCCAGATCAGGCCTGCAAAGAGACTGCGTTACACCGGCCTTTGTAACAGATGTCCCGGTAGGCTGGAAGCTAGATGCTTTGGGGCCCAACTCGCCGTTTGGAAAGAAGACAGCACATTGTGCCGTTCAGGTCTAGGTCAATGTAGCACACCCAGAGCAGAAGTTCTACTTCAACCAGATCAGGCCTGCAAAGAAACTGCGTTTCACAGGTCTTTGTATGGATGTTCCCGGTAGGCTGTAAGAGCACTGTGCAGAGCGAGTTGTTTCTTAGCGTCCCAAAGAGCTGGAAGCAAGATGCGTTGGGGTCCAACTCGCCCTTTGTCAAGAAGCCTGCACGTTGTGCCTTCCAGCTCTATGGCAATGTAGCACACTCAGAGCAGAAGTTCTACTTCAGCCAGAACAGGCCTGCAAAGAAACTGCGTTTCACAGGCCTTTGTAACAGATGTTCCCGGTAAGCTGTAAGAGCAGTGTGCGGAGTGAGTTGTTTCTTAGCTTCCCAAAGAGCTGGAAGCAAGATGCGTTGGGTCCCAACTCGCCCTTTGGAAAGAAGACTGCACGTTGTGCCTTTCAGCTCTAGGGCAATGTAGCACACCCAAAGCAGAAGTTCTACTTCAGCCAGCTCAGGCCTGCAAAGAAACTTCGTTTCACAGCCCTTTGTAAGAGATGTTCCCGGTTGGCTGCAAGAGCACTGTGCAGTCCGAGCTGTTTCTTAGCTTCCCAAAGAGCTGGAAGCAAGAGGCGTGGGGCCCAACTCGCACTTTTTTAAGAAGCCTGCACGTTGTGCCTTTCAGCTCTATGGCAGTGTAGCACACACAGAGCAGAAGTTCTACTTCAGAGAGAGCAGGCCTGCAAAGAAACTGCGTTTCACATGCCTTTGTAAGAGATGTTCCCGGTAGGCTGTAAGAGCACTGTGTAGAGCGATTTGTTTCTTAGCTTCCGAAAGAGCTGGAAGCAACATGCTATGGGGCCCAACTCGCCCTTTGGAAAGAAGCTGCACTTTGTGCCTTTCAGCTCTAGGGCAATGTAGCACACCCAGAGCAGAAGTTCTACCTCACCCAGATCAGGCCTGCAAAGAAACTGCGTTTCACAGGCGTTTGTAAGAGATGTTCCCGGTAGGCGGTAAGAGCTATGTGCAGAGCGAGTTGATTCTTAGCTTCCCAAAGAGCTGAGAGCAAGATGCTTTAGGGCCCAACTCGCCCTTTGGAAAGAAGCTGCACATGGTGCCTTGCAGCTCTAGGGCAATGTAGCACACCCAGAGCAGAAGTTCTACTTCACCCAGATCAGGCCTGCAAAGAAACTGCGTTTCACAGGCTTTTGTGAGAGATGTTCCCGGTAGGCTGTAAGAGCACTGTGCAGAGCGAGTTGTTTCTTATCTTCCCAAAGAGCTGGAACCAAGATGCTTTGGGGCCCAACTCGCCCTTTGGAAAGGAGACTGCACGTTTTGCCTTTCAGCTCTAGGGCAATGTGGCACACCCAGAGCAGAAGTTCTACTTCGGCAAGATGAGGCCTTCAAAGAAAATGCATTTCACAGGCCTTTGTAAGAGATGTTCCCGGTAGGCTGTAAGAGCTATGTGCAGAGCAAGTTGTTTCTTAGCTTTCCAAAGAGCTGGAAGCAAGATGCTTTGGGGCCCAACTCGCCCTTTGGAAAGAAGCTGCACATTGTGCCTTTCAGCTCTAGGGCAATGTAGCACACCCAGAGAAGAAGTTCTACTTCAGCCAGATCAGGCCTGCAGAGATACTGCGTTTCAAAGGCCTTTTTAAGAGATGTTCCCGGTAGACTGTGAGAGAACTGTGCTGAGCGAGTTGTTTCTTAGCTTCCCAAGAGCTGGAAGCAAGATGCTTTGGGGCCCAAATCGCCCTTTGGAAAGAAGACAGCACTTTGTGCCTTGCAGCTCTAGGGCAATGTAGGACACCCAGAGCAGAAGTTCAACTTCACCCAGATCAGGCCTGCAAAGAAAGTGCGTTTCACAGCCCTTTGTGACAGATGTCCCGGTAGGCAGGAAGCAAGATGCTTTGGGGCTCAACTCGCCGTTTGGAAAGAAGACTGCACGTTGCGCCTTTCAGCTCTAGGGCAATGTGTCACACCCAGAGAAGAAGTTCTACTTCAGCCAGATCAGGACTGCAAAGAAACAGCGTTTCACAGGCTTTTGTGAGAGATGTTCCCGGTAGGCTGTAAGAGCTATGTGCAGAGCAAGTTGTTTCTTAGCTTTCCAAAGAGCTGGAAGCAAGATGCTTTGGGGCCCAACTCGCCCTTTGGAAAGAAGCTGCACATTGTGCCTTTCAGCTCTAGGGCAATGTAGCACACCCAGAGCAGAAGTTCTACTTCACCCAGATCAGGCCTGCAAAGAAACTGCCTTTCACAGGCCTTTGTAAGAGATGTTCCCGGTAGGCGGTAAGAGCTATGTGCAGAGCGAGTTGTTTCTTAGCTTCCCAAAGAGCTGGGAGCAAGATGCTTTAGGGCCCAACTCGCCCTTTGGAAAGAAGCTGCACATTGTGCCTTGCAGCTCTAGGGCAATGTATGACACGCAGAGCAGAAGTTCCACTTCAGCAAGATCAGGCCTGCAAAGAAACTGCGTTTCACAGCCCTTTGTAACTGATGTCCCTGTAGGCAGGAAGCAAGATGCTTTGGGGCCCATCTCGCCCTTTGGAAAGAACACTGCACGTTGTGCCTTTCAGCTCTAGGGCAATGTAGCACACCCAGAGCAGAAGTTCGTATTCAGCCAGATCAGGCCTGCAAAGACACTGAGTTTCACAGGCCTTTGTAAGAGATGTTCCTGGTAGGCTGTAAGAGCACTGTGCAGAGCGAGTTGTTTCTTAGCTTCCCAATGAGCTGGAACCAAGATGATTTGGGGCCCAACTCGCCCTTTGGAAAGAGGACTGCACGTTGTGCCTTTCAGCTCTAGGGCAATGTAGCACACCCAGAGCAGAAGTTCTACTTCACCCAGATCAGGCCTGCAAAGAAACTGCGTTTCACAGGCCTTTGTAAGAGAGGTTCCAGGTAGGCTGTAAGAGGTCTGTGGAGAGCAAGTTGTTTCTTAGCTTTCCAAAGGCTGGAGGCAAGATGCTTTGGAGCCAAAGTCACCCTTTGTTAAGAAGCCTGCACGTTGTGCCTTTCAGCTCCAGGGCAATGTGGCACACCCAGAGCAGACGTTCTCCTTCAGCCAGATGAGACCTGCAAAGAACTGCATTTCACAGGCCTTTGTAAGAGATGTTCCTGGTAGGCTGTAAGAGCACTGTTCAGGGCGAGTTGTTTCTTAGCTTCCCAAAGAGCTGGAAGCAAGATGCTTTTGGGCTCAACTCGCCCTTTGGAAAGAAGACTGCACGTTGTGCCTTTCAGCTCTAGGGCAATGTAGCACACTCAGAGCAGAAGTTCTACTTCAGCCAGATCAGGCCTGCAGAGATACTGCGTTTCAAAGGCCTTTTTAAGAGATGTTCCCGGTAGACTGTGAGAGAACTGTGCTGAGCGAGTTGTTTCTTAGCTTCCCAAGAGCTGGAAGCAAGATGCTTTGGGGCCCAAATCGCCCTTTGGAAAGAAGACAGCACTTTGTGCCATGCAGCTCTAGGGCAATGTAGGACACCCAGAGCAGAAGTTCAACTTCACCCAGATCAGGCCTGCAAAGAAAGTGCGTTTCACAGCCCTTTGTGACAGATGTCCCGGTAGGCAGGAAGCAAGATGCTTTGGGGCTCAACTCGCCCTTTGGAAAGAAGACTGCACGTTGTGCCTTTCAGCTCTAGGGCAATGTGGCACACCCAGAGAAGAAGTTCTACTTCAGCCAGATCAGGACTGCAAAGAAACTGCGTTTCACAGGCTTTTGTGAGAGATGTTCCCGGTAGGCTGTAAGAGCACTGTGCAGAGCGAGTTGTTTCTTATCTTCCCAAAGAGCTGGAACCAAGATGCTTTGGGGCCCAACTCGCGCTTTGGAAAGGAGACTGCACGCTGTGCCTTTCAGCTCTAGGGCATGTGGCACACCCAGAGCAGAAGTTCTACTTCGGCAAGAGGAGGCCTTCAAAGAAAATGCGTTTCACAGGCCTTTGTAAGAGATGTTCCCGGTAGGCTGTAAGAGCTATGTGCAGAGCAAGTTGTTTCTTAGCTTTCCAAATAGCTGGAAGCAAGATGCTTTGGGGCCCAACTCGCCCTTTGGAAAGAAGCTGCACATTGTGCCTTTCAGCTCTAGGGCAATGTAGCACACCCAGAGCAGAAGTTCTACTTCACCCAGATCAGGCCTGCAAAGAAACTGCGTTTCACAGGCCTTTGTAAGAGATGTTCCCGGTAGGCGGTAAGAGCTATGTGCAGAGCGAGTTGTTTCTTAGCTTCCAAAAGAGCTGGGAGCAAGATGCTTTGGGGCAAAACTCGCCCTTTGGAAAGAAGCTGCACATTGTGCCTTGCAGCTCTAGGGCAATGTATGACACGCAGAGCAGAAGTTCCACTTCAGCAAGATCAGGCCTGCAAAGAAACTGCGTTTCACAGCCCTTTGTAACTGATGTCGCTGTAGGCAGGAAGCAAGATGCATTGGGGCCCATCTCGCTCTTTGGAAAGAACACTGCACGTTGTGCCTTTCAGCTCTAGGGCAATGTAGCACACCCAGAGCAGAAGTTGTACTTCACCCAGATCAGGCCTGCAAAGAAACTGCGTTTCACAGGCCTTTGTAAGAGATGTTCCTGGTAGGCTGTAAGAGCAGTGTGCGGAGTGAGTTGTTTCTTAGCTTCCCAAAGAGCTGGAAGCAAGATGCGTTGGGTCCCAACTCGCCCTTTGGAAAGAAGACTGCACGTTGTGCCTTTCAGCTCTAGGGCAATGTAGCACACCCAAAGCAGAAGTTCTACTTCAGCCAGCTCAGGCCTGCAAAGAAACTGCGTTTCACAGCCCTTTGTAAGAGATGTTCCCGGTTGGCTGCAAGAGCACTGTGCAGACCGAGCTGTTTCTTAGCTTCCCAAAGAGCTGGAAGCAAGATGCGTGGGGCCCAACTCGCACTTTTTTAAGAAGCCTGCACGTTGTGCCTTTCAGCTCTATGGCAGTGTAGCACACACAGAGCAGAAGTTCTACTTCAGAGAGAGCAGGCCTGCAAAGAAACTGCGTTTCACATGCCTTTGTAAGAGATGTTCCCGGTAGGCTGTAAGAGCACTGTGTAGAGCGATTTGTTTCTTAGCTTCCGAAAGAGCTGGAAGCAACATGCTATGGGGCCCAACTCGCCCTTTGGAAAGAAGCTGCACTTTGTGCCTTTCAGCTCTAGGGCAATGTAGCACACCCAGAGCAGAAGTTCTACTTCACCCAGATCAGGCCTGCAAAGAAACTGCGTTTCACAGGCGTTTGTAAGAGATGCTCCCGGTAGGCGGGAAGAGCTATGTGCAGAGCGAGTTGTTTCTTAGCTTCCCAAAGAGCTGAGAGCAAGATGCTTTGGGGCCCAACTCGCCCTTTGGAAAGAAGCTGCACATGGTGCCTTGCAGCTCTAGGGCAATGTAGCACACCCAGAGCAGAAGTTCTACTTCACCCAGATCAGGCCTGCAAAGAAACTGCGTTTCACAGGCTTTTGTGAGAGATGTTCCCGGTAGGCTGTAAGACCACTGTGCAGAGCGAGTTGTTTCTTATCTTCCCAAAGAGCTGGAACCAAGATGCTTTGGGGCCCAACTCGCCCTTTGGAAAGGAGACTGCACGTTGTGCCTTTCAGCTCTAGGGCAATGTGGCACACCCAGAGCAGAAGTTCTACTTCGGCAAGATGAGGCCTTCAAAGAAAATGCGTTTCACAGGCCTTTGTAAGAGATGTTCCCGGTAGGCTGTAAGAGCTATGTGCAGAGCAAGTTGTTTCTTAGCTTTCCAAAGAGCTGGAAGCAAGATGCTTTGGGGCCCAACTCGCCCTTTGGAAAGAAGCTGCACATTGTGCCTTTCAGCTCTAGGGCAATGTAGCACACCCAGAGCAGAAGTTCTACTTCACCCAGATCAGGCCTGCAAAGAAACTGCGTTTCACAGGCCTTTGTTAAAGATGTTCCCGGTAGGCGGTAAGAGCTATGTGCAGAGCGAGTTGTTTCTTAGCTTCCCAAAGAGCTGGGAGCAAGATGCTTTGGGGCCCAACTCGCCCTTTGGAAAGAAGCTGCACATTGTGCCTTGCAGCTCTAGGGCAATGTATGACACGCAGAGCAGAAGTTCCTCTTCAGCAAGATCAGGCCTGCAACAAAACTGCGTTTCACAGCCCTTTGTAACTGATGTCCCTGTAGGCAGGAAGCAAGATGCTTTGGGGCCCATCTCGCCCTTTGGAAAGAACACTGCACGTTGTGCCTTTCAGCTCTAGGGCAATGTAGCACACCCAGAGCAGAAGTTCGTATTCAGCCAGATCAGGCCTGCAAAGAAACTGAGTTTCACAGGCCTTTGTAAGAGATGTTCCTGGTAGGCTGTAAGAGCACTGTGCAGAGCGAGTTGTTTCTTAGCTTCCCAAGAGCTGGAAGCAAGATGCTTTGGGGCCCAAATCGCCCTTTGGAAAGAAGACAACACTTTGTGCCTTGCAGCTCTAGGGCAATGTAGGACACCCAGAGCAGAAGTTCAACTTCACCCAGATCAGGCCTGCAAAGAAAGTGCGTTTCACAGCCCTTTGTGACAGATGTCCCGGTAGGCAGGAAGCAAGATGCTTTGGGGCTCAACTCGCCCTTTGGAAAGAAGACTGCACGTTGTGCCTTTCAGCTCTAGGGCAATGTGGCACACCCAGAGAAGAAGTTCTACTTCAGCCAGATCAGGACTGCAAAGAAACTGCGTTTCGCAGGCTTTTGTGAGAGATGTTCCCGGTAGGCTGTAAGAGCACTGTGCAGAGCGAGTTGTTTCTTATCTTCCCAAAGAGCTGGAACCAAGATGCTTTGGGGCCCAACTCGCCCTTTGGAAAGGAGACTGCACGTTGTGCCTTTCAGCTCTAGGGCAATGTGGCACACCCAGAGCAGAAGTTCTACTTTGGCAAGATGAGGCCTTCAAAGAAAATGCGTTTCCTAGGCCTTTGTAAGAGATGTTCCCGGTAGGCTGTAAGAGCTATGTGCAGAGCAAGTTGTTTCTTAGCTTTCCAAAGAGCTGGAAGCAAGATGCTTTGGGGCCCAACTCGCCCTTTGGAAAGAAGATTGCACCTTGTGCCTTTCATCTCTAGGGCAATGTAGCACACCCAGAGCAGAAGTTCTACTCCAGCCAGGTGAGGCCTGCAAAGAAACTGCGTTTCACAGGCCTTTGTAAGTGATGTTCCCGGTAGGCTGTAAGAGCACTGTGCAGAGCGAGTAGTTTCTTAGCTTACCAAAGAGCTGGAAGCAGATGCTTTGGGGCCCAACTCGCCCTTTGGAAAGAAGCCTGCACGTTGTGCCTTTCAGCTCTAGGGCAATGTGGCACACCCAGAGCAGAAGTTCTACTTCAGCCAGATCAGGCCTGCAAAGAAACTGCGTTTCACAGTCCTTTGTAAGACATGTTCCCCCTAGGCTGTAAGAGCACTGTGCAGAGCGAGTTGTTTCTTAGCTTCCCAAAGAGCTGCAAGCAAGATTCTTTGGGGACCAACTCGCCCTTTGGAAAGGAGACTGCACGTTGTGCCTTTCAGCCCTAGGGCAATGTGGCACACCCAGAGCAGAAGTTCTACTTCAGCCAGATCAGGCCTGCAAAGAAACTGAGTTTCACAGGCCTTTGTAAGAGTTGTTCCCGGTAGGCTGTAAGAACACTGTGCCGAGCGAGTTGTTTCTTAGCTTCCCAAAGAGCTGGAAGCAAGATTCTTTGGGGCCCAACTCGCCCTTTGTTAAGAAGCCTGCACGTTGTGCCTTACAGCTCTATGGCAAAGTAGCACACTCAGAGCAGATGTTCTACTTCAGCCAGAAGAGGCCTGCAAAGAAACTGCGTTTCACAGGCCTTTGTAACAGATGTTCCCGGTAAGCTGTATGAGCTGTGTGCCGAGTGAGTTGTTTCTTAGCTTCCCAAAGAGCTGGAAGCAAGATGCGTTGGGGCCCAACTCGCCCTTTGGAAAGTATACTGCACGTTGTGCCTTTCAGCTCTGGGGCAATGTAGCACACCCAAAGCAGAAGTTCTACTTCAGCCAGCTCAGGCCTGCAAAGAAACTGCGTTTCACAGCCCTTTGTTAGAGATGTTCCCGGTTGGCTGCAAGAGCACTGTGCAGACCGAGCTGTTTCTTAGCTTCCCAAAGAGCTGGAAGCAAGATGCTTTGGTGCCCAACTCGCACTTTGTTAAGAATCCTGCACAGTGTGCCTTTCAGCTCTAGGGCAATGTAGCACACTCAGAGCAGAAGATCTACTTCAGCCAGAGCAGGCCTGCAAAGAACCTGCGTTTCACAGGCCTTTGTAAGAGATGTTGCCGGTAGGCTGTAAGAGCACTGTGCAGAGCGAGTTGTTTCCCATCTTCCCAAAGATCTGCAAGCAAGATGCTTTGGGGCCCAACTCACCTTTTGGAAAGGAGACTGCATGTTGTGCCTTTCAGCTCTAGGGCAATGTGGCACACCCAGAACAGAAGTTCTACTTCAGCCAGGTGAGGCCTGCAAAGAAACTGCGTTTCACAGGCCTTTGTAAGAGATGTTCCCGGTAGGCTGTAAGAGCACTGTGCAGAGCGAGTTGTTTCTTAGCTTCCCAAAGAGCTGGAAGCAAGATGCTTTGGGGCCCAACTCGCCCTTTGGAAAGGAGACTGCACGTTGTGCCTTTCAGCTCTAGGACAATGTGGCACACCCAGAGCAGAAGTTCTACTTCATCGAGGTGAGGCCTGCAAAGCAACTGCGTTTCACAGGCCTTTGTAGGAGATGTTCCCGGTAGGCTGTAAGAACACTGGGCAGAGCGAGTTGTTTCTTAGCTTCCCAAAGAGTGGAAGCAAGATGCTTTGGGGCCCAAATCACCTTTTGGAAGGGAGACTGCACGTTGTGCCTTTCAGTTCTAGGGCAATGTGGCACACCCAGAGCAGAAGTTCTACTTCAGCCAGATATGGCCTGCAAAGGCACTGCGTTTCACAGGCCTTTTTAATGGATGTTCCCGGTTGGCTGTAAGAGCACTGTGCAGAGCGAGTTGTTTCTTAGCTTCCCAAAGAGCTGGAAGCAAGATGCTTTGGGGCCCAACTCGCCCTTTGGAAAGGAGACTGCACGTTGTGCCTTTCAGCTCTAGGACAATGTGGCACACCCAGAGCAGAAGTTCTACTTCATCGAGGTGAGGCCTGCAAAGCAAGTGCGTTTCACAGGCCTTTGTAGGAGATGTTCCCGGTAGGCTGTAAGAACACTGGGCAGAGCGAGTTGTTTCTTAGCTTCCCAAAGAGTGGAAGCAAGATGCTTTGGGGCCCAAATCACCTTTTGGAAGGGAGACTGCACGTTGTGCCTTTCAGTTCTAGGGCAATGTGGCACACCCAGAGCAGAAGTTCTACTTCAGCCAGATATGGCCTGCAAAGGCACTGCGTTTCACAGGCCTTTTTAATGGATGTTCCCGGTTGGCTGTAAGAGCACTGTGCAGAGCGAGTTGTTTCTTAGCTTCCCAAAGAGCTGGAGGCAAGATGCTTTGGGGCCCAAATCGCCCTTTGGAAAGAAGACTGCACGTTGTGCCTTTCAGCCCTAGGGCAATGTGGCACACCCAGAGCAGAAGCTCTACTTCAGCCAGAACAGGCCTGCAAAGGAACTGCGTTTCACATGCCTTTGTAAGAGATATTACCGGTAGGCTGTAAGAGCACTGTGCAGAGCGAGTTGTTATTTAGCTTCCGAAAGAGATGGAAGCAAGATGCTTTGGGGCCCATCTCGACCTTTGGAAAGGAGAGTGCACGCTGTGTCTTTCAGCTCTAGGGCAATGTGGCACACCCAGAGCAGAAGTTCTACTTCAGCCAGATCAGGCCTGCAAAGAAACTGAGTTTCACAGTCCTTTGTAAGACATGTTTCCCCTACGCTGTAAGAGCACTGTGCAGAGCGAGTTGTTATTTAGCTTCCCAAAGAGGTGAATGCAAGATGCTTTGAGGCCCAACTCGCCCTTTCGAAAGAAGACAGAACTTTGGGCCTTGCAGCTCTAAGGCAAGGTAGCACACCCAGAGCAGAAGTTCTACTTCAGCCAGATCAGGCCTGCAAAGAAACTGCGTTTCACAGGCCTTTGTAAGACATGTTCCCCCTAGGCTGTAAGAGCACTGTGCAGAGCGACTTGTTTCTTAGCTTCCCAAAGAGCTGCAAGCAAGATGCTTTGGGGACCAACTCGCCCTTTGGAAAGGAGACTGCACGTTGTGCCTTTCAGCTCTAGGGCAATGTGGCACACCCAGAGCAGAAGTTCTACTTCAGCCAGATCAGGCCTGCAAAGAAACTGCGTTTCACAGGCCTTTGTAAGAGTTGTTCCCGGTAGGCTGTAAGAACACTGTGCCGAGCGAGTTGTTTCTTAGCTTCCCAAAGAGCTGGAAGCAAGATTCTTTGGGGCCCAACTCGCCCTTTGTTAAGAAGCCTGCACGTTGTGCCTTACAGCTCTATGGCAAAGTAGCACACTCAGAGCAGATGTTCTACTTCAGCCAGAAGAGGCCTGCAAAGAAACTGCGTTTCACAGGCCTTTGTAACAGATGTTCCCGGTAAGCTGTATGAGCTGTGTGCCGAGTGAGTTGTTTCTTAGCTTCCCAAAGAGCTGGAAGCAAGATGCGTTGGGGCCCAACTCGCCCTTTGGAATGTATACTGCACGTTGTGCCTTTCAGCTCTGGGGCAATGTAGCACACCCAAAGCAGAAGTTCTACTTCAGCCAGCTCAGGCCTGCAAAGAAACTGCGTTTCACAGCCCTTTGTTAGAGATGTTCCCGGTTGGCTGCAAGAGCACTGTGCAGACCGAGCTGTTTCTTAGCTTCCCAAAGAGCTGGAAGCAAGATGCTTTGGGGCCCAACTCGCACTTTGTTAAGAATCCTGCACAGTCTGCCTTTCAGCTCTAGGGCAATGTAGCACACTCAGAGCAGAAGATCTACTTCAGCCAGAGCAGGCCTGCAAAGAACCTGCGTTTCACAGGCCTTTGTAAGAGATGTTGCCGGTAGGCTGTAAGAGCACTGTGCAGAGCGAGTTGTTTCCCATCTTCCCAAAGATCTGCAAGCAAGATGCTTTGGGGCCCAACTCACCTTTTGGAAAGGAGACTGCATGTTGTGCCTTTCAGCTCTAGGGCAATGTGGCACACCCAGAACAGAAGTTCTACTTCAGCCAAGTGAGGCCTGCAAAGAAACTGCGTTTCACAGGCCTTTGTAAGAGATGTTCCCGGTAGGCTGTAAGAGCACTGTGCAGAGCGAGTTGTTTCTTAGCTTCCCAAAGAGCTGGAAGCAAGATGCTTTGGGGCCCAACTCGCCCTTTGGAAAGGAGACTGCACGTTGTGCCTTTCAGCT
This sequence comes from Equus caballus, assembly GCF_041296265.1. Classification (NCBI taxonomy): domain Eukaryota; kingdom Metazoa; phylum Chordata; class Mammalia; order Perissodactyla; family Equidae; genus Equus; species Equus caballus. The sequence continues at coordinate 19,849,789 of NC_091695.1, forward strand.
CTAGGACAATGTGGCACACCCAGAGCAGAAGTTCTACTTCATCGAGGTGAGGCCTGCAAAGCAACTGCGTTTCACAGGCCTTTGTAGGAGATGTTCCCGGTAGGCTGTAAGAACACTGGGCAGAGCGAGTTGTTTCTTAGCTTCCCAAAGAGTGGAAGCAAGATGCTTTGGGGCCCAAATCACCTTTTGGAAGGGAGACTGCACGTTGTGCCTTTCAGTTCTAGGGCAATGTGGCACACCCAGAGCAGAAGTTCTACTTCAGCCAGATATGGCCTGCAAAGGCACTGCGTTTCACAGGCCTTTTTAATGGATGTTCCCGGTTGGCTGTAAGAGCACTGTGCAGAGCGAGTTGTTTCTTAGCTTCCCAAAGAGCTGGAAGCAAGATGCTTTGGGGCCCAACTCGCCCTTTGGAAAGGAGACTACACGTTGTGCCTTTCAGCTCTAGGACAATGTGGCACACCCAGAGCAGAAGTTCTACTTCATCGAGGTGAGGCCTGCAAAGCAACTGCGTTTCACAGGCCTTTGTAGGAGATGTTCCCGGTAGGCTGTAAGAACACTGGGCAGAGCGAGTTGTTTCTTAGCTTCCCAAAGAGTGGAAGCAAGATGCTTTGGGGCCCAAATCACCTTTTGGAAGGGAGACTGCACGTTGTGCCTTTCAGTTCTAGGGCAATGTGGCACACCCAGAGCAGAAGTTCTACTTCAGCCAGATATGGCCTGCAAAGGCACTGCGTTTCACAGGCCTTTTTAATGGATGTTCCCGGTTGGCTGTAAGAGCACTGTGCAGAGCGAGTTGTTTCTTAGCTTCCCAAAGAGCTGGAGGCAAGATGCTTTGGGGCCCAAATCGCCCTTTGGAAAGAAGACTGCACGTTGTGCCTTTCAGCCCTAGGGCAATGTGGCACACCCAGAGCAGAAGCTCTACTTCAGCCAGAACAGGCCTGCAAAGGAACTGCGTTTCACATGCCTTTGTAAGAGATATTACCGGTAGGCTGTAAGAGCACTGTGCAGAGCGAGTTGTTATTTAGCTTCCGAAAGAGATGGAAGCAAGATGCTTTGGGGCCCATCTCGACCTTTGGAAAGGAGAGTGCACGCTGTGTCTTTCAGCTCTAGGGCAATGTGGCACACCCAGAGCAGAAGTTCTACTTCAGCCAGATCAGGCCTGCAAAGAAACTGAGTTTCACAGTCCTTTGTAAGACATGTTTCCCCTACGCTGTAAGAGCACTGTGCAGAGCGAGTTGTTATTTAGCTTCCCAAAGAGGTGAATGCAAGATGCTTTGAGGCCCAACTCGCCCTTTCGAAAGAAGACAGAACTTTGGGCCTTGCAGCTCTAAGGCAAGGTAGCACACCCAGAGCAGAAGTTCTACTTCAGCCAGATCAGGCCTGCAAAGAAACTGCGTTTCACAGGCCTTTGTAAGACATGTTCCCCCTAGGCTGTAAGAGCACTGTGCAGAGCGAGTTGTTTCTTAGCTTCCCAAAGAGCTGCAAGCAAGATGCTTTGGGGACCAACTCGCCCTTTGGAAAGGAGACTGCACGTTGTGCCTTTCAGCCCTAGGGCAATGTGGCACACCCAGAGCAGAAGTTCTACTTCAGCCAGATCAGGCCTGCAAAGAAACTGAGTTTCAAAGGCCTTTGTAAGAGTTGTTCCCGGTAGGCTGTAAGAACACTGTGCCGAGCGAGTTGTTTCTTAGCTTCCCAAAGAGCTGGAAGCAAGATTCTTTGGGGCCCAACTCGCCCTTTGTTAAGAAGCCTGCACGTTGTGCCTTACAGCTCTATGGCAAAGTAGCACACTCAGAGCAGATGTTCTACTTCAGCCAGAAGAGGCCTGCAAAGAAACTGCGTTTCACAGGCCTTTGTAAGAGATGTTCCCGGTAAGCTGTATGAGCTGTGTGCCGAGTGAGTTGTTTCTTAGCTTCCCAAAGAGCTGGAAGCAAGATGCGTTGGGGCCCAACTCGCCCTTTGGAAAGTAGACTGCACGTTGTGCCTTTCAGCTCTGGGGCAATGTAGCACACCCAAAGCAGAAGTTCTACTTCAGCCAGCTCAGGCCTGCAAAGAAACTGCGTTTCACAGCCCTTTGTTAGAGATGTTCCCGGTTGGCTGCAAGAGCACTGTGCAGACCGAGCTGTTTCTTAGCTTCCCAAAGAGCTGGAAGCAAGATGCTTTGGGGCCCAACTCGCTCTTTGTTAAGAATCCTGCACAGTGTGCCTTTCAGCTCTAGGGCAATGTAGCACACTCAGAGCAGAAGATCTACTTCAGCCAGAGCAGGCCTGCAAAGAACCTGCGTTTCACAGGCCTTTGTAAGAGATGTTGCCGGTAGGCTGTAAGAGCACTGTGCAGAGCGAGTTGTTTCCCATCTTCCCAAAGATCTGCAAGCAAGATGCTTTGGGGCCCAACTCACCTTTTGGAAAGGAGACTGCATGTTGTGCCTTTCAGCTCTAGGGCAATGTGGCACACCCAGAACAGAAGTTCTACTTCAGCCAAGTGAGGCCTGCAAAGAAACTGCGTTTCACAGGCCTTTGTAAGAGATGTTCCCGGTAGGCTGTAAGAGCACTGTGCAGAGCGAGTTGTTTCTTAGCTTCCCAAAGAGCTGGAAGCAAGATGCTTTGGGGCCCAACTCGCCCTTTGGAAAGGAGACTGCACGTTGTGCCTTTCAGCTCTAGGACAATGTGGCACACCCAGAGCAGAAGTTCTACTTCATCGAGGTGAGGCCTGCAAAGCAACTGCGTTTCACAGGCCTTTGTAGGAGATGTTCCCGGTAGGCTGTAAGAACACTGGGCAGAGCGAGTTGTTTCTTAGCTTCCCAAAGAGTGGAAGCAAGATGCTTTGGGGCCCAAATCACCTTTTGGAAGGGAGACTGCACGTTGTGCCTTTCAGTTCTAGGGCAATGTGGCACACCCAGAGCAGAAGTTCTACTTCAGCCAGATATGGCCTGCAAAGGCACTGCGTTTCACAGGCCTTTTTAATGGATGTTCCCGGTTGGCTGTAAGAGCACTGTGCAGAGCGAGTTGTTTCTTAGCTTCCCAAAGAGCTGGAAGCAAGATGCTTTGGGGCCCAACTCGCCCTTTGGAAAGGAGACTGCACGTTGTGCCTTTCAGCTCTAGGACAATGTGGCACACCCAGAGCAGAAGTTCTACTTCATCGAGGTGAGGCCTGCAAAGCAAGTGCGTTTCACAGGCCTTTGTAGGAGATGTTCCCGGTAGGCTGTAAGAACACTGGGCAGAGCGAGTTGTTTCTTAGCTTCCCAAAGAGTGGAAGCAAGATGCTTTGGGGCCCAAATCACCTTTTGGAAGGGAGACTGCACGTTGTGCCTTTCAGTTCTAGGGCAATGTGGCACACCCAGAGCAGAAGTTCTACTTCAGCCAGATATGGCCTGCAAAGGCACTGCGTTTCACAGGCCTTTTTAATGGATGTTCCCGGTTGGCTGTAAGAGCACTGTGCAGAGCGAGTTGTTTCTTAGCTTCCCAAAGAGCTGGAGGCAAGATGCCTTGGGGCCCAAATCGCCCTTTGGAAAGAAGACTGCACGTTGTGCCTTTCAGCCCTAGGGCAATGTGGCACACCCAGAGCAGAAGCTCTACTTCAGCCTGAACAGGCCTGCAAAGGAACTGCGTTTCACATGCCTTTGTAAGAGATATTACCGGTAGGCTGTAAGAGCACTGTGCAGAGCGAGTTGTTATTTAGCTTCCGAAAGAGATGGAAGCAAGATGCTTTGGGGCCCATCTCGACCTTTGGAAAGGAGAGTGCACGCTGTGTCTTTCAGCTCTAGGGCAATGTGGCACACCCAGAGCAGAAGTTCTACTTCAGCCAGATAAGGCCTGCAAAGAAACTGAGTTTCACAGTCCTTTGTAAGACATGTTTCCCCTACGCTGTAAGAGCACTGTGCAGAGCGAGTTGTTATTTAGCTTCCCAAAGAGGTGAATGCAAGATGCTTTGGGGCCCAACTCGCCCTTTCGAAAGAAGACAGAACTTTGGGCCTTGCAGCTCTAAGGCAAGGTAGCACACCCAGAGCAGAAGTTCTACTTCAGCCAGATCAGGCCTGCAAAGAAACTGCGTTTCACAGGCCTTTGTAAGACATGTTCCCCCTAGGCTGTAAGAGCACTGTGCAGAGCGAGTTGTTTCTTAGCTTCCCAAAGAGCTGCAAGCAAGATGCTTTGGGGACCAACTCGCCCTTAGGAAAGGAGACTGCACGTTGTGCCTTTCAGCCCTAGGGCAATGTGGCACACCCAGAGCAGAAGTTCTACTTCAGCCAGATCAGGCCTGCAAAGAAACTGAGTTTCAAAGGCCTTTGTAAGAGTTGTTCCCGGTAGGCTGTAAGAACACTGTGCCGAGCGAGTTGTTTCTTAGCTTCCCAAAGAGCTGGAAGCAAGATTCTTTGGGGCCCAACTCGCCCTTTGTTAAGAAGCCTGCACGTTGTGCCTTACAGCTCTATGGCAAAGTAGCACACTCAGAGCAGATGTTCTACTTCAGCCAGAAGAGGCCTGCAAAGAAACTGCGTTTCACAGGCCTTTGTAAGAGATGTTCCCGGTAAGCTGTATGAGCTGTGTGCCGAGTGAGTTGTTTCTTAGCTTCCCAAAGAGCTGGAAGCAAGATGCGTTGGGGCCCAACTCGCCCTTTGGAAAGTAGACTGCACGTTGTGCCTTTCAGCTCTGGGGCAATGTAGCACACCCAAAGCAGAAGTTCTACTTCAGCCAGCTCAGGCCTGCAAAGAAACTGCGTTTCACAGCCCTTTGTTAGAGATGTTCCCGGTTGGCTGCAAGAGCACTGTGCAGACCGAGCTGTTTCTTAGCTTCCCAAAGAGCTGGAAGCAAGATGCTTTGGGGCCCAACTCGCACTTTGTTAAGAATCCTGCACAGTCTGCCTTTCAGCTCTAGGGCAATGTAGCACACTCAGAGCAGAAGATCTACTTCAGCCAGAGCAGGCCTGCAAAGAACCTGCGTTTCACAGGCCTTTGTAAGAGATGTTGCCGGTAGGCTGTAAGAGCACTGTGCAGAGCGAGTTGTTTCCCATCTTCCCAAAGATCTGCAAGCAAGATGCTTTGGGGCCCAACTCACCTTTTGGAAAGGAGACTGCATGTTGTGCCTTTCAGCTCTAGGGCAATGTGGCACACCCAGAACAGAAGTTCTACTTCAGCCAAGTGAGGCCTGCAAAGAAACTGCGTTTCACAGGCCTTTGTAAGAGATGTTCCCGGTAGGCTGTAAGAGCACTGTGCAGAGCGAGTTGTTTCTTAGCTTCCCAAAGAGCTGGAAGCAAGATGCTTTGGGGCCCAACTCGCCCTTTGGAAAGGAGACTGCACGTTGTGCCTTTCAGCTCTAGGACAATGTGGCACACCCAGAGCAGAAGTTCTACTTCATCGAGGTGAGGCCTGCAAAGCAACTGCGTTTCACAGGCCTTTGTAGGAGATGTTCCCGGTAGGCTGTAAGAACACTGGGCAGAGCGAGTTGTTTCTTAGCTTCCCAAAGAGTGGAAGCAAGATGCTTTGGGGCCCAAATCACCTTTTGGAAGGGAGACTGCACGTTGTGCCTTTCAGTTCTAGGGCAATGTGGCACACCCAGAGCAGAAGTTCTACTTCAGCCAGATATGGCCTGCAAAGGCACTGCGTTTCACAGGCCTTTTTAATGGATGTTCCCGGTTGGCTGTAAGAGCACTGTGCAGAGCGAGTTGTTTCTTAGCTTCCCAAAGAGCTGGAAGCAAGATGCTTTGGGGCCCAACTCGCCCTTTGGAAAGGAGACTGCACGTTGTGCCTTTCAGCTCTAGGACAATGTGGCACACCCAGAGCAGAAGTTCTACTTCATCGAGGTGAGGCCTGCAAAGCAAGTGCGTTTCACAGGCCTTTGTAGGAGATGTTCCCGGTAGGCTGTAAGAACACTGGGCAGAGCGAGTTGTTTCTTAGCTTCCCAAAGAGTGGAAGCAAGATGCTTTGGGGCCCAAATCACCTTTTGGAAGGGAGACTGCACGTTGTGCCTTTCAGTTCTAGGGCAATGTGGCACACCCAGAGCAGAAGTTCTACTTCAGCCAGATATGGCCTGCAAAGGCACTGCGTTTCACAGGCCTTTTTAATGGATGTTCCCGGTTGGCTGTAAGAGCACTGTGCAGAGCGAGTTGTTTCTTAGCTTCCCAAAGAGCTGGAGGCAAGATGCCTTGGGGCCCAAATCGCCCTTTGGAAAGAAGACTGCACGTTGTGCCTTTCAGCCCTAGGGCAATGTGGCACACCCAGAGCAGAAGCTCTACTTCAGCCTGAACAGGCCTGCAAAGGAACTGCGTTTCACATGCCTTTGTAAGAGATATTACCGGTAGGCTGTAAGAGCACTGTGCAGAGCGAGTTGTTATTTAGCTTCCGAAAGAGATGGAAGCAAGATGCTTTGGGGCCCATCTCGACCTTTGGAAAGGAGAGTGCACGCTGTGTCTTTCAGCTCTAGGGCAATGTGGCACACCCAGAGCAGAAGTTCTACTTCAGCCAGATAAGGCCTGCAAAGAAACTGAGTTTCACAGTCCTTTGTAAGACATGTTTCCCCTACGCTGTAAGAGCACTGTGCAGAGCGAGTTGTTATTTAGCTTCCCAAAGAGGTGAATGCAAGATGCTTTGGGGCCCAACTCGCCCTTTCGAAAGAAGACAGAACTTTGGGCCTTGCAGCTCTAAGGCAAGGTAGCACACCCAGAGCAGAAGTTCTACTTCAGCCAGATCAGGCCTGCAAAGAAACTGCGTTTCACAGGCCTTTGTAAGACATGTTCCCCCTAGGCTGTAAGAGCACTGTGCAGAGCGAGTTGTTTATTAGCTTACCAAAGAGCTGCAAGCAAGATGCTTTGGGGACCAACTCGCCCTTTGGAAAGGAGACTGCACGTTGTGCCTTTCAGCTCTAGGGCAATGTGGCACACCCAGAGCAGAAGTTCTACTACAGCCAGATCAGGCCTGCAAAGAAACTGAGTTTCACAGGCCTTTGTAAGAGTTGTTCCCGGTAGGCTGTAAGAACACTGTGCCGAGCGAGTTGTTTCTTAGCTTCCCAAAGAGCTGGAAGCAAGATGCTTTGGGGCCCAACTCGCCCTTTGTTAAGAAGCCTGCACGTTGTGCCTTCCAGCTCTATGGCAATGTAGCACACTCAGAGCAGAAGTTCTACTTCAGCCAGAACAGGCCTGCAAAGAAACGGCGTTTCACAGGCCTTTGTAACAGATGTTCCCGGTAAGCTGTATGAGCAGTGTGCCGACCGAGTTGTTGCTTAGCTTCCCAAAGAGCTGGAAGCAAGATGCATTGGGGCCCAACTCGCCCTTTGGAAAGGAGACTGCACGTTGTGCCTTTCAGCTCTAGGGCAATGTAGCACACCCAAAGCAGAAGTTCTACTTCAGCCAGCTCAGGCCTGCAAAGAAACTGCATTTCACAGCCCTTTGTAAGAGATGTTCCCGGTTGGCTGCAAGAGCACTGTGCAGACCGAGCTGTTTCTTAGCTTCCAAAAGAGCTGGAAGCAAGATGCTTTGGGGCCCAACTCGCACTTTGTTAAGAAGCCTGCACGTTGTGCCTTTCAGCTCTATGGCAGTGTAGCACACACAGAGCAGAAGTTCTACTTCAGAGAGAACAGGCCTGCAAAGAAACTGCGTTTCACATGCCTTTGTAAGAGATGTTCCCGGTAGGCTGTAAGAGCACTGTGTAGAGCAATTTGTTTCTTAGCTTCCGAAAGAGCTGGAAGCAACATTCTACGGGGCCCACTCGCCCTTTGGAAAAGAGACTGCACAGTGTGCCTTTCAGCTCTAGGGCAATGTAGCACACTCAGAGCAGAAGATCTACTTCAGCCAGAGCAGGCCTGTAAAGAACCTGCGTTTCGCAGGCCTTTGTAAGAGATGTTCCCGGTAGGCTGTAAGACCACTGTGCAGAGCGAGTTGTTTCCCAGCTTCCCAAAGATCTGCAAGCAAGATGCTTTGGGTCCAAGTCGCCCTTTGTTAAGAAGCCGGCACGTTGTGGCTTTCAGCTCTAGGACAATGTAGCACACCCAGAGCAGAAGTTCTACTTCAGCCAGATCAGGCATGCAAAGAAACTGCGTTTCACTGGCCTTTGTAGGAGATGTTCCCGGTAGGCTGTAAGAGCACTGTGCAGAGTGACTTGTTTCTTAGCTTCCCAAAGAGCTGAAAGCAAGATGATTTGGGGCCCAACTCGCCCTTTGGAAAGAAGTCAGAACTTTGTGCCTTTAGGCTCTAGAGCAATGTTGCACACCCAGAGCAGAATTTCTACTTCAGCCAGATGAGGCCTGCAAAGAAACTGCGTTTCACAGGCCTTTGTAACAGATGTCCTGGTAGGCTGGAAGCAAGATGCTTTGGGGCCCAACTCGCCGTTTGGAAAGAAGACTGCACATTGTGCCGTTCAGCTCTAGGGCAATGTAGCACACCCAGAGCAGAAGTTCTACTTCAGCCAGATCAGGCCTGCAAAGAAACTGCGTTTCACAGGCCTTTGTAAGGGATGTTCCCGGTAGGCTGTAAGAGCACTGTGCAGAGCGAGTTGTTTCTTAGCTTCCCAAAGATCTGGAAGCAAGATGCTTTGGGGCCCAACTCGCCCTTGGTTAAGAAGCCTGCACGTTGTGCCTTTCAGCTCTAGGGCAATGTGGCACCTCCAGAGCAGAGGTTCTACTTCAGCCAGGTGAGGCCTGCAAAGAAACTGCGTTTCACAGGCCTTTGTAAGAGATGTTCCTGGTAGGCTGTAGGAGCACTGTGCAGAGCGATTTGTTTCTTAGCTTCCCAAACAGCTGGAAGCAAGATGATTTGGGGCCCAACTCGCCCTTTGGAAAGGATACAGCACGTTGTCCCTTTCAGCTCCAGGGCAATGTAGCACACCCAGAGCAGAAGTTCTACTTCAGCCAGATCAGGCCTGCAAAGAAACTGCGTTTCACAGGCCTCTGTAACAGATGTCACGGTAGGCAGGAAGCAAGATGCTTTGGGGCCCAACTCGACCTTTAGAAAGGAGACTGCACGTTGTGCCTTTCAGCCCTAGGGCAATGTGGCACACCCAGAGCAGAAGTTCTACTTCAGCAACATCAGGCATGCAAAGAAACTGAGTTTCACAGGCCTTTGTAACAGATGTTCCCGGTAGGCTGTAAGAGCACTGTGCAGAGCGAGTTGTTTCTTAGCTTCCCTTAGAGCTAGAAGCAAGATGCTTTGGGGACCAACTCGCCCTTGGTTAAGAAGCCTGCACGTTGTGCCTTTCAGCTCTAGGTCAATGTGGCACACCCAGAGCAGAAGTTCGACTTCAGCCAGGTGAGGCCTGCAAATAAACTGCGTTTCACAGGCCTTTGTAAGAGATGTTCTCGGTAGGCTGTAAGAGCACTGTGCAGAGCGACTTGTTTCATAGCTTCCCAAAGAGCTGAATGCAAGGTGCTTTGGGGCCCAACTCGCCCTTTGGAAAGAAGACAGAACTTTGTGCCTTGCTGCTCTAAGGCAGGGTAGCACACCCAGAGCAGAAGTTCTACTTCAGCCAGATCAGGCCTGCACAGAAACTGCGTTTCACAGGCCTCTGTAAGAGAAGTTCCCGGTAGGCTGTAAGAGCACTGTGCAGAGTAAGTTGTTTCTTAGCTTCCCAAAGAGCTGGAAGCAAGATGCATTGGGGCCAACTCGCCGTTTGTTAAGAAGCCTGAACGTTGTGACTTTCAGCTCTAGGGGATTGTAGCACACTCAGAGCAGAAATTCTACTTCAGCCAGGTCAGGCCTGCAAATGAACTGCGTTTCACAGGCCTTTGAAGCAGATGTCCCGGTTGGCTGGATGCAAGATGCTTTGGGGCCCAACTCGTCCTTTGGAAAGAAGACTGCACGTTGTGCCTTCCAGCTCTAGGGCAATGTGGCACACCAAGAGCAGAAGTTCTACTACAGCCAGATCAGGCCTGCAAAGTAACTATATTTCACAGGCCTTTGTAAGACATGTTCCCAGTAGGCTGTAAGAGCACTGTGCAGAGCGAGTTGTTCCTTAGCTTCCCAAAGAGCTGGAAGCAAGATGCATTGGGGCCCAACTCGCCGTTTGTTAAGAAGCCTGAACCTTGTGCCTTTCAGCTCTAGTGGATTGTAGCACACTCAGAGCAGAAAATCTACTTCAGCCCGATCAGGCCTGCAAAGAAACTGCGTTTCGCAGGCTGTTGTAGCTGATGTTCCGGTTGGCTGGAAGCAAGATGCTTTGGGGTCCAACTCGTCCTTTGGAAAGAAGACTGCACGTTGTGCCTTTCAGCTCTAGGGCAATGTAGCACACCCAGAGCAGAAGTTCTACTTCAGCCAGATCAGGCCTGCAAGGAAACTGCGTTTCACATGCCTTTGTAAGAGATGCTCCCGGTAGGCTGTAAGAGCACAGTGCAGAGCGAGTTGTTTCTTAGCTTGCCAAAGAGCTTGAAGCCAGATGCTTTGGGGCCCAATTCGCCGTTTGTTAAGAAGCCTGCACGTTGTGCCTTTCAGCTCTATGGCAATGTAGCACACCCAGAGCAGAAGTTCTACTTCAGCCAGAGCAGGCCTGCAAAGAAACTGCGTTTCACAGGCCGATGTAAGAGATGTTCCCGGTAGACTGTGAGAGCACTGTGCAGAGCGAGTTGTTTCTTAGCTTCCCAAGAGCTGGAAGCAAGATGCTTTGGGGCCGAAATCGCCCTTTGGAAAGAAGACAGCACTTTGTGCCTTGCAGCTCTAGGGCAATGTAGGACACGCAGAGCAGAAGATGTACTTCAGCCAGATCAGGCCTGCAAAGAAACTGCGTTTCACAGCCCTTTGTAACAGATGTCCCTGTAGGCAGGAAGCAAGATGCTTTGGGGCCCATCTCGCCCTTTGGAAAGAAGACTGCACGTTGTGCCTTTCAGCTCTAGGGCAATGTAGCACACCCAGAGCAGAAGTTCTACTTCAGCCAGATCAGGCCTGCAAAGAAACTGCGTTGACAGGCCTTTGTAAGAGATGTTCCTGGTAGGCTGTAAGAGCACTGTGCCGAGCCAGTTGTTTCTTAGCTCCCAAGAGCTGGAAGAAAGATGCTTTGAGGTCCAACTCGCCCTTTGGAAAGGAGACAGCACGTTGTCCCTTTCAGCTCTAGGGCAATGTAGCACACCCAGAGCAGAAGTTCTACTTCAGCCAGATCAGGCCTGCAAAGAAACTGCGTTTCACAGGCCTTTGTAAGAGATGTTCCCGGTAGGCTGTAAGAGCTGTGTGCAGAGTAAGTTGTTTCTTAGCTTCCCAAAGAGCTGCAAGCAAGATGCATTGGGGCCAACTCGCCGTTTGTTAAGAAGCCTGAACGTTGTGACTTTCAGCTCTAGGGGATTGTAGCACATTCAGAGCAGAAATTCTACTTCAGCCATCTCAGGCCTGGAAATAAACTGCGTTTCACAGGCCTTTGTAGCAGATGTCACGGTTGGCTGGAAGCAAGATGCTTTGGGGCCCAACTCGCCCTTTGGAAAGAAGCTGCACATTGTGCCTTTCATCTCTAGGGCAATGTAGCACACCCAGAGCAGAAGTTTTACTTCACCCAGATCAGGCCTGCAAAGAAACTGCGTTTCACAGGCCATTGTAAGAGAGTTTCCAGGTAGGCTGTAAGAGGTCTGTGGAGAGCAAGTTGTTTCTTACCTTTCCAAAGGCTGGAGGCAAGATGCTTTGGAGCCAAATTCGCCGTTTGCTAAGAAGCCTGCAAGTTGTGCCTTTCAGCTCACGGGCAATGTGGCACACCCAGAGCAGACGTTCTCCTTCAGCCAGATGAGACCTGCAAAGAACTGCATTTCACAGGCCTTTGTAAGAGATGTTCCCGGTAGGCGGTAAGAGCTATGTGCAGAGCGAGTTGTTTCTTAGCTTCCCAAAGAGCTGGGAGCAAGATGCTTTGGGGCCCAACTCGCCCTTTGGAAAGAAGCTGCACATTGTGCCTTGCAGCTCTAGGGCAATGTATGACACGCAGAGCAGAAGTTCCACTTCAGCAAGATCAGGCCTGCAAAGAAACTGCGTTTCACAGCCCTTTGTAACTGATGTCCCTGTAGGCAGGAAGCAAGATGCTTTGGGGCCCATCTCGCCCTTTGGAAAGAACACTGCACGTTGTGCCTTTCAGCTCTAGGGCAATGTAGCACACCCAGAGCAGAAGCTCGTATTCAGCCAGATCAGGCCTGCAAAGAAACTGCGTTTCACAGGCCTTTGTAAGAGATGTTCCTGGTAGGCTGTAAGAGCACCGTGCAGAGCGAGTTGTTTCTTAGCTTCCCAATGAGGTGGAACCAAGATGCTTTGCGGCCCAACTCGCCCTTTGGAAAGGACACTGCACGTTGTGCCTTTCAGCTCTAGGGCAATGTGGCACACCCAGAGCAGAAGTTCTACTTCAGCCAGATCAGGCCTGCAAAGAAACTGCGTTTCACAGGTCTTTGTAAGAGATGTTCCCGGTAGGCTGTAAGAGCTATGTGCAGAGTAAGTTGTTTCTTAGCTTCCCAAAGTGCTTGAAGCAAGATGCTTTGGGGCCCAACTCGCCCTTTGGAAAGAAGCTGCACATTGTGCCTTTCATCTCTAGGGCAATGTAGCACACCCAGAGCAGAAGTTCTACTTCACCCAGATCAGGCCTGCAAAGAAACTGCGTTTCACAGGCCTTTGTAAGAGAGGTTCCAGGTAGGCTGTAAGAGGTCTGTGGAGAGCAGTTGTTTCTTAGCTTTCCAAAGGCTGGAGGCAAGATGCTTTGGAGCCAAATTCGCCCTTTGTTAAGAAGCCTGCATGTTATGCCTTTCAGCTCCAGGGCAATGTGGCACACCCAGATCAGACGTTCTCCTTCAGCCAGATGAGACCTGCAAAGAACTGCATTTCACAGCCCTTTGTAACTGATGTCCCTGTAGGCAGGAAGCAAGATGCTTTGGGGCCCATCTCGCCCTTTGGAAAGAACACTGCATGTTGTGCCTTTCAGCTCTAGGGCAATGTAGCACACCCAGAGCAGAAGTTCGTATTCAGCCAGATCAGGCCTGCAAAGAACCTGAGTTTCACAGGCCTTTGTAAGTGATGTTCCTGGTAGGCTGTAAGAGCACTGTGTAGAGCGAGTTGTTTCTTAGCTTCCAAGAGCTCGAAGCAAGATGCTTTGCGGCCGAACTCGCCCTTTGGAAAGGAGACAGCACGTTGTCCCTTTCAGCTCTAGGGCAATGTAGCACACCCAGAGCAGAAGTTCTACTTCAGCCAGATCAGGCCTGCAAAGAAACTGCGGTTCACAGGCCTTTGTAAGAGATGTTCCCGGTAGGCTGTAAGAGCACAGTGCAGAGCGAGTTTTTTCTTAGCTTCCCAATGAGCTGGAACCAAGATGCTTTGGGGCCCAACTCGTCCTTTGGAAAGAGGACAGCACGTTGTGCCTTTCAGCTCTAGGGCAATGTGGCACACCCAGAGCAGAAGTTCTACTTCAGCCAAATCAGGCCAGCAAAGAAACTGCGTTTCACCGGCCTTTGTAACAGATGTCCCGGTAGGCTGGAAGCTAGATGCTTTGGGGCCCAACTCGCCGTTTGGAAAGAAGACTGCACATTGTGCCGTTCAGGTCTAGGTCAATGTAGCACACCCAGAGCAGAAGTTCTACTTCAACCAGATCAGGCCTGCAAAGAAACTGCGTTTCACAGGTCTTTGTAAGTTATGTTCCCGGTAGGCTGTAAGAGCACTGTGCAGAGCGAGTTGTTTCTTAGCGTCCCAAAGAGCTGGAAGCAAGATGCGTTGGGGCCCAACTCGCCCTTTGTCAAGAAGCCTGCACGTTGTGCCTTCCAGCTCTATGGCAATGTAGCACACTCAGAGCAGAAGTTCTACTTCAGCCAGAACAGGCCTGCAAAGAAATTGCGTTTCACAGGCCTTTGTAACAGATGTTCCCGGTAAGCTGTAAGAGCAGTGTGCGGAGTGAGTTGTTTCTTAGCTTCCCAAAGAGCTGGAAGCAAGATGCGTTGGCCCCAACTCGCCCTTTGGAAAGGAGACTGCACGTTGTGCCTTTCTGCTCTAGAGCAATGTAGCACACCCAAAGCAGAAGTTCTACTTCAGCCAGCTCAGGCCTGCAAAGAAACTGCGTTTCACAGCCCTTTGTAAGAGATGTTCCCGGTTGGCTGCAAGAGCACTGTGCAGACCGAGCTGTTTCTTAGCTTCCCAAAAAGCTGGAAGCAAGATGCGTGGGGCCCAACTCGCACTTTTTTAAGAAGCCTGCACGTTGTGCCTTTCAGCTCTATGGCAGTGTAGCACACACAAGCAGAAGTTCTACTTCAGAAAGAGCAGGCCTGCAAAGAAACTGCGTTTCACATGCCTTTGTAAGAGATGTTCCCGGTAGGCTGTAAGAGCACTGTGTAGAGCAATTTGTTTCTTAGCTTCCGAAAGAGCTGGAAGCAACATGCTTTGGGGCCCAACTCGCCCTTTGGAAAGAAGCTGCACATGGTGCCTTGCAGCTCTAGGGCAATGTAGCACACCCAGAGCAGAAGTTCTACTTCACCCAGATCAGGCCTGCAAAGAAACTGCGTTTCACAGGCTTTTGTGAGAGATGTTCCCGGTAGGCTGTAAGAGCACTGTGCAGAGCGAGTTGTTTCTTATCTTCCCAAAGAGCTGGAACCAAGATGCTTTGGGGCCCAACTCGCCCTTTGGAAAGGAGACTGCACGTTGTGCCTTTCAGCTCTAGGGCAATGTGGCACACCCAGAGCAGAAGTTCTACTTCGGCAAGATGAGGCCTTCAAAGAAAATGCATTTCACAGGCCTTTGTAAGAGATGTTCCTGGTAGGCTGTAAGAGCTATGTGCAGAGCAAGTTGTTTCTTAGCTTTCCAAAGAGCTGGAAGCAAGATGCTTTGGGGCCCAACTCGTCCTTTGGAAAGAAGCTGCACATTGTGCCTTTCAGCTCTAGGGCAATGTAGCACACCCAGAGCAGAAGTTCTACTTCACCCAGATCAGGCCTGCAAAGAAACTGCGTTTTACAGGCCTTTGTAAGAGATGTTCCCGGTAGGCGGTATGAGCTATGTGCAGAGCGAGTTGTTTCTTAGCTTCCCAAAGAGCTGGGAGCAAGATGCTTTGGGGCCGAACTCGCCCTTTGGAAAGAAGCTGCACATTGTGCCTTGCAGCTCTAGGGCAATGTAGCACACCCAGAGCAGAAGTTCTACTTCACCCAGATCAGGCCTGCAAAGAAACTGCGTTTCACAGGCCTTTGTAAGAGAGGTTCCAGGTAGGCTGTAAGAGGTCTGTGGAGAGCAAGTTGTTTCTTAGCTTTCCAAAGGCTGGAGGCAAGATGCTTTGGAGCCAAAGTCGCCCTTTGTTAAGAAGCCTGCACGTTGTGCCTTTCAGCTCCAGGGCAATGTGGCACACCCAGAGCAGACGTTCTCCTTCAGCCAGATGAGACCTGCAAAGAACTGCATTTCACAGGCCTTTGTAAGAGATGTTCCTGGTAGGCTGTAAGAGCACTGTTCAGGGCGAGTTGTTTCTTAGCTTCCCAAAGAGCTGGAAGCAAGATGCTTTTGGGCCCAAATCGCCCTTTGGAAAGAAGACAGCACTTTGTGCCTTGCAGCTCTAGGGCAATGTAGGACACCCAGAGCAGAAGTTCAACTTCACCCATATCAGGCCTGCAAAGAAAGTGCGTTTCACAGCCCTTTGTGACAGATGTCCCGGTAGGCAGGAAGCAAGATGCTTTGGGGCTCAACTCGCCCTTTGGAAAGAAGACTGCACGTTGTGCCTTTCAGCTCTAGGGCAATGTGGCACACCCAGAGAAGAAGTTCTACTTCAGCCAGATCAGGACTGCAAAGAAACTGCGTTTCACAGGCTTTTGTGAGAGATGTTCCCGGTAGGCTGTAAGAGCACTGTGCAGAGCGAGTTGTTTCTTATCTTCCCAAAGAGCTGGAACCAAGATGCTTTGGGGCCCAACTCGCCCTTTGGAAAGGAGACTGCACGTTGTGCCTTTCAGCTCTAGGGCAATGTGGCACACCCAGAGCAGAAGTTCTACTTCGGCATGATGAGGCCTTCAAAGAAAATGCGTTTCACAGGCCTTTGTAAGAGATGTTCCCGGTAGGCTGTAAGAGCTATGTGCAGAGCAAGTTGTTTCTTAGCTTTCCAAAGAGCTGGAAGCAAGATGCTTTGGGGCCCAACTCGCCCTTTGGAAAGAAGCTGCACATTGTGCCTTTCAGCTCTAGGGCAATGTAGCACACCCAGAGCAGAAGTTCTACTTCACCCAGATCAGGCCTGCAAAGAAACTGCGTTTCACAGGCCTTTGTAAGAGATGTTCCCGGTAGGCGGTAAGAGCTATGTGCAGAGCGAGTTGTTTCTTAGCTTCCCAAAGAGCTGGGAGCAAGATGCTTCGGGGCCCAACTAGCCCTTTGGAAAGAAGCTGCACATTGTGCCTTGCAGCTCTAGGGCAATGTATGACACTCAGAGCAGAAGTTCCACTTCAGCAAGATCAGGCCTGCAAAGAAACTGCGATTCACAGCCCTTTGTAACTGATGTCCCTGTAGGCAGGAAGCAAGATGCTTTGGGGCCCATCTCGCCCTTTGGAAAGAACACTGCACGTTGTGCCTTTCAGCTCTAGGGCAATGTAGCACACCCAGAGGATAAGTTCGTATTCAGCCAGATCAGGCCTGCAAAGAAACTGAGTTTCACAGGCCTTTGTAAGAGATGTTCCTGGTAGGCTGTAAGAGCACTGTGCAGAGCGAGTTGTTTCTTAGCTTCCCAAGAGCTGGAAGCAAGATGCTTTGGGGCCCAAATCGCCCTTTGGAAAGAAGACAACACTTTGTGCCTTGCAGCTCTAGGGCAATGTAGGACACCCAGAGCAGAAGTTCAACTTCACCCAGATCAGGCCTGCAAAGAAAGTGCGTTTCACTGCCCTTTGTGACAGATGTCCCGGTAGGCAGGAAGCAAGATGCTTTGGGGCTCAACTCGCCCTTTGGAAAGAAGACTGCACGTTGTGCCTTTCAGCTCTAGGGCAATGTGGCACACCCAGAGAAGAAGTTCTACTTCAGCCAGATCAGGACTGCAAAGAAACTGCGTTTCGCAGGCTTTTGTGAGAGATGTTCCCGGTAGGCTGTAAGAGCACTGTGCAGAGCGAGTTGTTTCTTATCTTCCCAAAGAGCTGGAACCAAGATGCTTTGGGGCCCAACTCGCCCTTTGGAAAGGAGACTGCACGTTGTGCCTTTCAGCTCTAGGGCAATGTGGCACACCCAGAGCAGAAGTTCTACTTCGGCAAGATGAGGCCTTCAAAGAAAATGCGTTTCACAGGCCTTTGTAAGAGATGTTCCCGGTAGGCTGTAAGAGCTATGTGCAGAGCAAGTTGTTTCTTAGCTTTCCAAAGAGCTGGAAGCAAGATGCTTTGGGGCCCAACTCGCCCTTTGGAAAGAAGATTGCACCTTGTGCCTTTCATCTCTAGGGCAATGTGGCACACCCAGAGCAGAAGTTCTACTCCAGCCAGGTGAGGCCTGCAAAGAAACTGCGTTTCACAGGCCTTTGTAAGTGATGTTCCCGGTAGGCTGTAAGAGCACTGTGCAGAGCGAGTAGTTTCTTATCTTACCAAAGAGCTGGAAGCAGATGCTTTGGGGCCCAACTCGCCCTTTGGAAAGAAGCCTGCACGTTGTGCCTTTCAGCTCTAGGGCAATGTGGCACACCCAGAGCAGAAGTTCTACTTCAGCCAGGTGAGGCCTGCAAATAAACTGCGTTTCACAGGCCTTTGTAAGAGATCTTCCCGGTAGGCTGTAAGAGAACTGTGCAGAGCGAGTTGCTTCTTAGCTTCCCAAAGTGCTGGAAGCAAGATGCTTTTGGGCCCAACTCGCCCTTTGTTAAGAAGCCTGCACGTTGTGCCTTTGAGCTCTAGGGCAATGTGGCACACCCAGAGCAGAAGTTCTACTTCAGCCAGAACAGGCCTGCAAAGAAACTGCGTTTCACAGGCCTTTGTAAGAGATGTTCCCGGTAAGCTGTATGAGCTGTGTGCCGAGTGAGTTGTTTCTTAGCTTCCCAAAGAGCTGGAAGCAAGATGCGTTGGGGCCCAACTCGCCCTTTGGAAAGTAGACTGCACGTTGTGCCTTTCAGCTCTGGGGCAATGTAGCACACCCAAAGCAGAAGTTCTACTTCAGCCAGCTCAGGCCTGCAAAGAAACTGCGTTTCACAGCCCTTTGTTAGAGATGTTCCCGGTTGGCTGCAAGAGCACTGTGCAGACCGAGCTGTTTCTTAGCTTCCCAAAGAGCTGGAAGCAAGATGCTTTGGGGCCCAACTCGCACTTTGTTAAGAATCCTGCACAGTCTGCCTTTCAGCTCTAGGGCAATGTAGCACACTCAGAGCAGAAGATCTACTTCAGCCAGAGCAGGCCTGCAAAGAACCTGCGTTTCACAGGCCTTTGTAAGAGATGTTGCCGGTAGGCTGTAAGAGCACTGTGCAGAGCGAGTTGTTTCCCATCTTCCCAAAGATCTGCAAGCAAGATGCTTTGGGGCCCAACTCACCTTTTGGAAAGGAGACTGCATGTTGTGCCTTTCAGCTCTAGGGCAATGTGGCACACCCAGAACAGAAGTTCTACTTCAGCCAGGTGAGGCCTGCAAAGAAACTGCGTTTCACAGGCCTTTGTAAGAGATGTTCCCGGTAGGCTGTAAGAGCACTGTGCAGAGCGAGTTGTTTCTTAGCTTCCCAAAGAGCTGGAAGCAAGATGCTTTGGGGCCCAACTCGCCCTTTGGAAAGGAGACTGCACGTTGTGCCTTTCAGCTCTAGGACAATGTGGCACACCCAGAGCAGAAGTTCTACTTCATCGAGGTGAGGCCTGCAAAGCAATTGCGTTTCACAGGCCTTTGTAGGAGATGTTCCCGGTAGGCTGTAAGAACACTGGGCAGAGCGAGTTGTTTCTTAGCTTCCCAAAGAGTGGAAGCAAGATGATTTGGGGCCCAAATCACCTTTTGGAAGGGAGACTGCACGTTGTGCCTTTCAGTTCTAGGGCAATGTGGCACACCCAGAGCAGAAGTTCTACTTCAGCCAGATATGGCCTGCAAAGGCAGTGCGTTTCACAGGCCTTTTTAATGGATGTTCCCGGTTGGCTGTAAGAGCACTGTGCAGAGCGAGTTGTTTCTTAGCTTCCCAAAGAGCTGGAAGCAAGATGCTTTGGGGCCCAACTCGCCCTTTGGAAAGGAGACTGCACGTTGTGCCTTTCAGCTCTAGGACAATGTGGCACACCCAGAGCAGAAGTTCTACTTCATCGAGGTGAGGCCTGCAAAGCAAGTGCGTTTCACAGGCCTTTGTAGGAGATGTTCCCGGTAGGCTGTAAGAACACTGGGCAGAGCGAGTTGTTTCTTAGCTTCCCAAAGAGTGGAAGCAAGATGCTTTGGGGCCCAAATCACCTTTTGGAAGGGAGACTGCACGTTGTGCCTTTCAGTTCTAGGGCAATGTAGCACACTCAGAGCAGAAGTTCTACTTCAGCCAGTTATGGCCTGCAAAGGCACTGCGTTTCACAGGCCTTTTTAATGGATGTTCCCGGTTGGCTGTAAGAGCACTGTGCAGAGCGAGTTGTTTCTTAGCTTCCCAAAGAGCTGGAGACAAGATGCTTTGGGGCCCAAATCGCCCTTTGGAAAGAAGACTGCACGTTGTGCCTTTCAGCCCTAGGGCAATGTGGCACACCCAGAGCAGAAGCTCTACTTCAGCCAGAACAGGCCTGCAAAGGAACTGCGTTTCACATGCCTTTGTAAGAGATATTACCGGTAGGCTGTAAGAGCACTGTGCAGAGCGAGTTGTTATTTAGCTTCCGAAAGAGATGGAAGCAAGATGCTTTGGGGCCCATCTCGACCTTTGGAAAGGAGAGTGCACGCTGTGTCTTTCAGCTCTAGGGCAATGTGGCACACCCAGAGCAGAAGTTCTACTTCAGCCAGATCAGGCCTGCAAAGAAACTGAGTTTCACAGTCCTTTGTAAGACATGTTTCCCCTACGCTGTAAGAGCACTGTGCAGAGCGAGTTGTTATTTAGCTTCCCAAAGAGGTGAATGCAAGATGCTTTGGGGCCCAACTCGCCCTTTCGAAAGAAGACAGAACTTTGTGCCTTGCAGCTCTAAGGCAAGGTAGCACACCCAGAGCAGAAGTTCTACTTCAGCCAGATCAGGCCTGCAAAGAAACTGCGTTTCACAGGCCTTTGTAAGACATGTTCCCCCTAGGCTGTAAGAGCACTGTGCAGAGCGAGTTGTTTATTAGCTTAACAAAGAGCTGCAAGCAAGATGCTTTGGGGACCAACTCGCCCTTTGGAAAGGAGACTGCACGTTGTGCCTTTCAGCTCTAGGGCAATGTGGCACACCCAGAGCAGAAGTTCTACTACAGCCAGATCAGGCCTGCAAAGAAACTGAGATTCACAGGCCTTTGTAAGAGTTGTTCCCGGTAGGCTGTAAGAACACTGTGCCGAGCGAGTTGTTTCTTACCTTCCCAAAGATCTGGAAGCAAGATGCTTTGGGGCCCAACTCGCCCTTTGTTAAGAAGCCTGCACGTTGTGCCTTCCAGCTCTATGGCAATGTAGCACACTCAGAGCAGAAGTTCTACTTCAGCCAGAACAGGCCTGCAAAGAAACGGCGTTTCACAGGCCTTTGTAACAGATGTTCCCGGTAAGCTGTATGAGCAGTGTGCCGACCGAGTTGTTGCTTAGCTTCCCAAAGAGCTGGAAGCAAGATGCATTGGGGCCCAACTCGCCCTTTGGAAAGGAGACTGCACATTGTGCCTTTCAGCTCTAGGGCAATGTAGCACACCCAAAGCAGAAGTTCTACTTCAGCCAGCTCAGGCCTGCAAAGAAACTGCATTTCACAGCCCTTTGTAAGAGATGTTCCCGGTTGGCTGCAAGAGCACTGTGCAGACCGAGCTGTTTCTTAGCTTCCCAAAGAGCTGGAAGCAAGATGATTTAGGGCCCAACTCGCACTTTGTTAAGAAGCCTGCACGTTGTGCCTTTCAGCTCTATGGCAGTGTAGCACACACAGAGCAGAAGTTCTACTTCAGAGAGAACAGGCCTGCAAAGAAACTGCGTTTCACATGCCTTTGTAAGAGATGTTCCCGGTAGGCTGTAAGAGCACTCTGTAGAGCAATTTGTTTCTTAGCTTCCGAAAGAGCTGGAAGCAACATTCTATGGGGCCCACTCGCCCTTTGGAAAAGAGACTGCACAGTGTGCCTTTCAGCTCTAGGGCAATGTAGCACACTCAGAGCAGAAGATCTACTTCAGCCAGAGCAGGCCTGTAAAGAACCTGCGTTTCACAGGCCTTTGTAAGAGATGTTGCCGGTAGGCTGTAAGAGCACTGTGCAGAGCGAGTTGTTTCCCAGCTTCCCAAAGATCTGCAAGCAAGATGCTTTGGGTCCAAGTCGCCCATTGTTAAGAAGCCGGCACGTTGTGGCTTTCAGCTCTAGGACAATGTAGCACACCCAGAGCAGAAGTTCTACTTCAGCCAGATCAGGCATGCAAAGAAACTGCGTTTCACTGGCCTTTGTAGGAGATGTTCCCGGTAGGCTGTAAGAGCACTGTGCAGAGCGACTTGTTTCTTAGCTTCCCAAAGAGCTTAAAGCAAGATGATTTGGGGCCCAACTCGCCCTTTGGAAAGAAGTCAGAACTTTGTGCCTTTAGGCTCTAGGGCAATGTGGCAGACCCAGAGCAGAAGTTCTACTTCAGCCAGATGAGGCCTGCAAAGAAACTGCGTTTCACAGGCCTTTGTAACAGATGTCCTGGTAGGCTGGAAGCAAGATGCTTTGGGGCCCAACTCGCCGTTTGGAAAGAAGACTGCACATTGTGCCGTTCAGCTCTAGGGCAATGTAGCACACCCAGAGCAGAAGTTCTACTTCAACCAGATCAGGCCTGAAAAGAAACTGCGTTTCACAGGCCTTTGTAAGGGATGTTCCCGGTAGGCTATAAGAGCACTGTGCAGAGCGAGTTGTTTCTTAGCTTCCCAAAGAGCTGGAAGCAAGATGCTTTGGGGCCCAACTCGCCCTTGGTTAAGAATCCTGCACGTTGTGCCTTTCAGCTCTAGGGCAATGTGGCACCTCCAGAGCAGAGGTTCTACTTCAGCCAGGTGAGGCCTGCAAAGAAACTGCGTTTCACAGGCCTTTGTAAGAGATGTTCCTGGTAGGCTGTAGGAGCACTGCGCAGAGCGATTTGTTTCTTAGCTTCCCAAAGAGCTGGAAGCAAGATGATTTGGGGCCCAACTCGCTCTTTGGAAAGGATACAGCACGTTGTCCCTTTCAGCTCCAGTTCAATGTAGCACACCCAGAGCAGAAGTTCTACTTCAGCCAGATCAGGCCTGCAAAGAAACTGCGTTTCACAGGCCTCTGTAACAGATTTCACGGTAGGCAGGAAGCAAGATGCTTTGGGGCCCAACTCGCCCTTTAGAAAGGAGACTGCACGTTGTGCCTTTCAGCCCTAGGGCAATGTGGCACACCCAGAGCAGAAGTTCTACTTCAGCCACATCAGGCATGCAAAGAAACTGAGTTTCACAGGCCTTTGTAACAGATCTTCCCGGTAGGCTGTAAGAGCACTGTGCAGAGCGAGTTGTTTCTTAGCTTCCCTTAGAGCTAGAAGCAAGATGCTTTGGGGACCAACTCGCCCTTGGTTAAGAAGCCTGCACGTTGTGCCTTTCAGCGCGAGGTCAATGTGGCACACCCAGAGCAGAAGTTCGACTTCAGCCAGGTGAGGCCTGCAAATAAACTGCGTTTCACAGGCCTTTGTAAGAGATGTTCTCGGTAGGCTGTAAGAGCACTGTGCAGAGCGACTTGTTTCATAGCTTCCCAAAGAGCTGAATGCAAGGTGCTTTGGGGCCCAACTCGCCCTTTGGAAAGAAGACAGAACTTTGTGCCTTGCTGCTCTAAGGCAAGGTAGCACACCCAGAGCAGAAGTTCTACTTCAGCCAGATCAGGCCTGCACAGAAACTGCGTTTCACAGGCCTCTGTAAGAGAAGTTCCCGGTAGGCTGTAAGAGCACTGTGCAGAGTAAGTTGTTTCTTAGCTTCCCAAAGAGCTGGAAGCAAGATGCATTGGGGCCAACTCGCCGTTTGTTAAGAAGCCTGAACGTTGTGACTTTCAGCTCTAGGGGATTGTAGCACAATCAGAGCAGAAATTCTACTTCAGCCAGATCAGGCCTGCAAATGAACTGCGTTTCACAGGCCTTTGAAGCAGATGTCCCGGTTGGCTGGATGCAAGATGCTTTGGGGCCCAACTCGTCCTTTGGAAAGAAGACTGCACGTTGTGCCTTCCAGCTCTAGGGCAATGTAGCACACTCAGAGCAGAAGATCTACTTCAGCCAGCGCAGGCATGCAAAGAACCTGCGTTTCACAGGCCTTTGTAAGAGATGTTGCCGGTAGGCTGTAAGAGCACTGTGCAGAGCGAGTTGTTTCCCAGCTTCCCAAAGATCTGCAAGCAAGATGCTTTGGGGCCCAACTCACCTTTTGGAAAGGAGACTGCACGTTGTGCCTTTCAGCTCTAGGGCAATGTGGCACACCCAGAACAGAAGTTCTACTTCAGCCAGGTGATGCCTGCCAAGAAACTGCGTTTCACAGGCCTTTGTAAGAGATGTTCCCGGTAGGCTGTAAGAGCACTGTGCAGAGCGAGTTGTTTCTTAGCTTCCCAAAGAGCTGGAAGCAAGATGCTTTGGGGCCCAACTCGCCCTTTGTTAAGAAGCCTGCATGTTGTGCATTTCAGCTCTAGGGCAATGTGGCACACTCAGAGCAGAAGTTCTACTTCAGCCAGATCAGGCCTGCAAAGGCACTGCGTTTCACAGGCCTTCTTAATGGATGTTCCCGGTTGGCTGTAAGAGCACTGTGCAGAGCGAGTTGTTTCTTAGCTTCCCAAAGAGCTGGAGGCAAGATGCTTCGGGGCCCAAATTGCCCTTTGTAAAGAAGACAGCACTTTGTGCCTTGCAGCTCTAGGGCAAGGTAGCACACCCAGAGCAGAAGTTCTACTTCAGCCAGATCAGGCCTGCAAAGAAACTGCGTTTCACAGGCCTCTGTAACAGATGTCCCGCTAGGCAGGAAGCAAGATGTTTTGGGGCCCAACTCGCCCTTTGTTAAGAAGCCTGCACGTTGTGCCTTTCAGCCCTAGGGCAATGTGGCACACCCAGAGCAGAAGTTCTACTTCAGCCAGATCAGGCCTGCAAAGAAACTGAGTTTCACAGGCCTTTGTAAGACATGTTCCCCCTAGACTGTAAGAGCACTGTGCAGAGCGAGTTGTTTCTTAGCTTCCCAAAGAGCTGAATGCAAGATGCTTTGGGGCCCAACTCGCCCTTTGGAAAGAAGACAGAACTTTGTGCCTTGCAGCTCTAAGGTAAGGTAGCACAACCAGAGCAGAAGTTCTACTTCAGCCAGATCAGGACTGCAAAGAAACTGAGTTTCACAGGCCTTTGTAAGACATGTTCCCCCTAGGTTGTAAGAGCACTGTGCAGAGCGAGTTGTTTCTTAGCTTCCCAAAGAGCTGCAAGCAAGATGCCTTGGGGACCAACTCGCCCTTTGGAAAGGAGACTGCACGTTGTGCCTTTCAGCCCTAGGGCAATGTGGCACACCGAGAGCAGAAGTTCTACTTCAGCCAGATCAGGCCTGCAAAGAAACTGAGTTTCACAGGCCTTTGTAAGAGTTGTAACCGGTAGGCTGTAAGAACACTGTGCAGAGCGAGTTGTTTCCCAGCTTCCCAAAGATCTGCAAGCAAGATGCTTTGGGCCCCAACTCACCATTTGGAAAGGAGACTGCACGTTGTGCCTTTCAGTTCTAGGGCAATGTGGCACACCCAGAGCAGAAGTTCTACTCCAGCCAGATGACGCCTGCAAAGAAACTGCGTTTCACAGGCCTTTGTAACAGATGTCCCGGTAGGCTGGAAGCAAGATGCTTTGGGGCCCAACTCGCCGTTTGGAAAGAAGACTGCACATTGTGCCGTTCAGCTCTAGGGCAATGTAGCACACCCAGAGCAGAAGTTCTACTTCAACCAGATCAGGCCTGCAAAGAAACTGCGTTTCACAGGCCTTTGGAAGGGATGTTCCCGGTAGACTGTAAGAGCACTGTGCAGAGAGAGTTGTTTCCCAGCTTCCCAAAGATCTGCAAGCAAGATGCTTTGGATCCCAACTCGCCTTTTGGAAAGGAGACTGCACTTTGTGCCTTTCAGCTCTAGGGCAATGTGGCACACCCAGAGCAGAAGTTCTACTTCAGCCAGGTGAGGCCTGCAAAGAAACTGCGTTTCACAGGCCTTTGTAAGTGATGTACCCGGTAGGCTGTAAGAGCACTGTGCATAGCGAGTTGTTTCTTAGCTTCGCAAAGAGCTGCAAGCAAGTTGCTTTGGGGCCCAAATCGCCCTTTGGAAAGAAGACAGCACTTTGTGCCTTGCAGCTCTAGGGCAAGGTAGCACACCCAGAGCAGAAGTTCTACTTCAGCCAGATCAGGCCTGCAAAGAAACTGCGTTTCACAGGCCTCTGTAACAGATGTCCCGCTAGGCAGGAAGCAAGATGCTTTGAGGCCCAACTCGCCCTTTGGAAAGAAGACTGCACGTTGTGCCTTTCAGCCCTAGTGCAATGTGGCACACCCAGAGCAGAAGTTCTACTTCAGCCAGATCAGGCCTGCAAGGAAACTGCGTTTCACTGGCCTTAGTAAGAGATGTTCCCGGTAGGCTGTAAGAACACTGTGCAGAGCGAGCTGTTTCTTAGCTTCCCAAAGAGCTCTAAGCAAATGCTTTGGGGCTCAACTCGCCCTTTGTTAAGAAGCCTGCACGTTGTGCCTTTCAGCTTTATGGCCATGTAGCACACGCAGAGCAGAAGTTCTACTTCAGCCAGAACAGGCCTGCAAAGGAACTGCGTTTCAGATGCCTTTGTAAGAGATGTTCCCGATCGGCTGTAAGAGCACTGTGCAGAGCGAGTTGTTATTTAGCTTCCGAAAGAGATGGAAGCAAGATGCTTTGGGGCCCATCTCGACCTTTGGAATGGAGAGTGCACGTTGTGCCTTTCAGCTCTAGGGCAATGTAGCACACTCAGAGCAGAAGATCTACTTCAGCCAGATCAGGCCTGCAAAGAAACTGCGTTTCACAGGCCTCTGTAACAGATGTCTTGGTAGGCTGGAAGCAAGATGCTTTGGGGCCAAACTCGCCCTTTGGAAAGAAGACTGCACCTTGTGCCGTTCAGCCCTAGGGCAATGTGTCACACCCAGAGCACAAGTTCTACTTCAGCCAGATCAGGCCTGCAAAGAAAGTACGTTTCACTGGCCTTTGTAAGGGATGTTCCCGGTAGGCTGTAAGAGCACTGTGCAGAGCGAGTTGTTTCTTAGCTTCCCAAAGTGCTGGAAGCAAGATGGTTTGGTGCCCAACTCGCCCTTTGGAAGGGAGACTGCACGTTGTGCCTTTCAGCTCTAGGGCAATGTTGCACACCCAGAGCCGAAGTTCGACTTCAGCCAGGTGAGGCCTGCAAATAAACAGCGTTTCACAGGATTTTGTAAGAGATCTTCCGGTAGGCTGTAAGAGAACTGTGCAGAGCGAGTTGTTTCTTAGCTTCCCAAAGAGATGGAAGCAAGATGCTTTGGAGCCCAACTCGCCCTTTGTTAAGAAGCCTGCACGTTGTGCCTTTCAGCTCTAGGGCAATGTGGCACACCCAGAGCAGAAGTTCTACATCAGCTAGATGAGGCCTGCAAAGAAAGTGCGTTTCTCAGGCCTTTGTAAGAGATGTTCCCGGTAGGCTGTAAGAGCACTGTGCAGAGCGAGTTGTTTCTCAGCTTTCCAAAGAGGTGGAAGCACGATGCTTTGTGGGCCAACTCGCCCTTTGGAAAGGAGACTGCACGTTGTGCCTTTCAGCCCTAGGGCAATGTGGCACACCCAGAGCAGAAATTCTACTTCAGCCCGATCAGGCCTGCAAAGAAACTGAGTTTCACAGGCCTTTGTAAGAGTTGTTCCCGGTAGGCTGTAAGAACACTGTGCAGAGTGAGTTGTTTCATAACTTCCCAAAGAGCTGCAAGCAAGATGCTTTGGGGCCAAACTCGCCCTTTGTTAAGAAGCCTGCACGTTGTGCCTTCCACCTCTATGGCAATGTAGCACACTCAGAGCAGAAGTTCTACTTCAGCCAGAACAGGCCTGCAAAGAAACGGCGTTTCACAGGCCTTTGTAACAGATGTTCCCGGTAAGCTGTAAGAGCAGTGTGCAGAGCGAGTTGTTTCTTAGCTTCCCAAAGAGCTGCAAGCAAGATGATTTGGGGACCAACTCGACGTTTGGAAAGGAGACTGCACGTTGTGCCTTTCAGCCCTAGGGCAATGTGGCACACCCAGAGCAGAAGTTCTACTTCAGCCCGATCAGGCCGGCAAAGAAACTGATTTTCACCGGCCTTTGTAAGAGTTGTTCCCGGTAGGCTGTAAGAACATTGTGCAGAGTGAGTTGTTTCATAACTTCCCAAAGAGCTGCAAGCAAGATGCTTTGGGGCCCAACTCGCCCTTTGTTAAGAAGCCTGCACGTTGTGCCTTCCAGCTCTATGGCAATGTAGCACACTCAGAGCAGAAGTTCTACTTCAGCCAGAACAGGCCTGCAAAGAAACGGCGTTTCACAGGCCTTTGTAACAGATGTTCCCGGTAAGCTGTAAGAGCAGTGTGCAGAGCGAGTTGTTTCTTAGCTTCCCAAAGAGCTGGAAGCAAGATGCATTGGGGCCCAACTCACCCTTTGGAAAGGAGACTGCACGTTGTGCCTTTCAGCTCTAGGGCAATGTAGCACACCCAAAGCAGAAGTTCTACTTCAGCCAGCTCAGGCCTGCAAAGAAACTGCGTTTCACAGGCCTTTGTAAGAGATGTTCCCGGTAGGCTGTAAGAGCACTGTGCAGAGCGAGCTGTTTCTTAGCTTCCCAAAGAGCTGGAAGCAAGATGCTTTGGGGCCCAACTCGCACTTTGTTAAGAAGCATGCACGTTGTGCCTTTCAGCTCTATGGCAGTGTAGCACACACAGAGCAGAAGTTCTACTTCAGAGAGAACAGGCCTGCAAAGAAACTGCGTTTCACATGCCTTTGTAAGAGATGTTCCCGGTAGGCTGTAAGAGCACTGTGTAGAGCGATTTGTTTCTTAGCTTCCGAAAGAGCTGAAAGCAACATGCTATGGGGCCCAACTCGGCCTTTGGAAAGGAGACTGCACGTTGTGCCTTTCAGCTCTAGGGCAATGTAGCACACTCAGAGCAGAAGATCTACTTCAGCCAGCGCAGGCATGCAAAGAACCTGCGTTTCACAGGCCTTTGTAAGAGATGTTCCCGTTTGGTTGTAAGAGTGATGTGCAGAGCGATTTGTTTCTTAGCTTCCCAAAGAGCTGGAAGCAAGATGCTTTGGGGCCCAAATCGCCCTTTGGAAAGTAGACAGCACTTTGTGCCTTGCAGCTCTAGGGCAAGGTAGCACACCCAGAGCAGAAGTTCTACTTCAGCCAGATCAGGCCTGCAAAGAAAGTGCGTTTCACAGGCCTTTGTAAGAGATGTTCCCGGTACGCTGTAAGAGCTGTGTGCAGAGTAAGTTGTTTCTTAGCTTCCCAAAGAGCTGCAAGCAAGATGCATTGGGGCCAACTCGCCGTTTGTTAAGAAGCCTGAACGTTGTGACTTTCAGCTCTAGGGGATTGTAGCACATTCAGAGCAGAAATTCTACTTCAGCCATCTCAGGCCTGGAAATAAACTGCGTTTCACAGGCCTTTGTAGCAGATGTCACGGTTGGCTGGAAGCAAGATGCTTTGGGGCCCAACTCGCCCTTTGGAAAGAAGCTGCACATTGTGCCTTTCATCTCTAGGGCAATGTAGCACACCCAGAGCAGAAGTTCTACTTCACCCAGATCAGGCCTGCAAAGAAACTGCGTTTCACAGGCCTTTGTAACAGAGGTTCCAGGTAGGCTGTAAGAGGTCTGTGGAGAGCAAGTTGTTTCTTAGCTTTCCAAAGGCTGGAGGCAAGATGCTTTGGAGCCAAATTCGCCCTTTGTTAAGAAGCCTGCACGTTGTGCCTTTCAGCTCCAGGGCAATGTGGCACACCCAGAGCAGACGTTCTCCTTCAGCCAGATGAGACCTGCAAAGAACTGCATTTCACAGGCCTTTGTAAGAGATGTTCCTGGTAGGCTGTAAGAGCACTGTTCAGGGCGAGTTGTTTCTTAGCTTCCCAAAGAGCTGGAAGCAAGATGCTTTTGGGCTCAACTCGCCCTTTGGAAAGAAGACTGCACGTTGTGCCTTTCAGCTCTAGGGCAATGTAGCACACTCAGAGCAGAAGTTCTACTTCAACCAGATCAGGCCTGCAAAGACACTGCGTTTCAAAGGCCTTTTTAAGAGATGTTCCCGGTAGACTGTGAGAGAACTGTGCTGAGCGAGTTGTTTCTTAGCTTCCCAAGAGCTGGAAGCAAGATGCTTTGGGGCCCAAATCGCCCTTTGGAAAGAAGACAGCACTTTGTGCCTTGCAGCTCTAGGGCAATGTAGGACACCCAGAGCAGAAGTTCAACTTCACCCAGATCAGGCCTGCAAAGAAAGTGCGTTTCAAAGCCCTTTGTGACAGATGTCCCGGTAGGCAGGAAGCAAGATGCTTTGGGGCTCAACTCGCCCTTTGGAAAGAAGACTGCACGTTGTGCCTTTCAGCTCTAGGGCAATGTGGCACACCCAGAGAAGAAGTTCTACTTCAGCCAGATCAGGACTGCAAAGAAACTGCGTTTCACAGGCTTTTGTGAGAGATGTTCCCGGTAGGCTGTAAGAGCACTGTGCAGAGCGAGTTGTTTCTTATCTTCCCAAAGAGCTGGAACCAAGATGCTTTGGGGCCCAACTCGCCCTTTGGAAAGGAGACTGCACGTTGTGCCTTTCAGCTCTAGGGCAATGTGGTACACCCAGAGCAGAAGTTCTACTTTGGCAAGATGAGGCCTTCAAAGAAAATGCGTTTCACAGGCCTTTGTAAGAGATGTTCCCGGTAGGCTGTAAGAGCTATGTGCAGAGTAAGTTGTTTCTTAGCTTCCCAAAGAGCTGGAAGCAAGATGCTTTGGGGCCCAACTCGCCCTTTGGAAAGAAGCTGCACATTGTGCCTTTCATCTCTAGGGCAATGTAGCACACCCAGAGCAGAAGTTCTACTTCACCCAGATCAGGCCTGCAAAGAAACTGCGTTTCACAGGCCTTTGTAAGAGAGGTTCCAGGTAGGCTGTAAGAGGTCTGTGGAGAGCAAGTTGTTTCTTAGCTTTCCAAAGGCTGGAGGCAAGATGCTTTGGAGCCAAATTCGCCCTTTGTTAAGAAGCCTGCACGTTGTGCCTTTCAGCTCCAGGGCAATGTGGCACACCCAGAGCAGACGTTCTCCTTCAGCCAGATGAGACCTGCAAAGAACTGCATTTCACAGGCCTTTGTAAGAGATGTTCCTGGTAGGCTGTAAGAGCACTGTTCAGGGCGAGTTGTTTCTTAGCTTCCCAAAGAGCTGGAAGCAAGATGCTTTTGGGCTCAACTCGCCCTTTGGAAAGAAGACTGCACGTTGTGCCTTTCAGCTCTAGGGCAATGTAGCACACTCAGAGCAGAAGTTCTACTTCAGCCAGATCAGGCCTGCAGAGATACTGTGTTTCAAAGGCCTTTTTAAGAGATGTTCCCGGTAGACTGTGAGAGCACTGTGCTGAGCGAGTTGTTTCTTAGCTTCCCAAGAGCTGGAAGCAAGATGCTTTGGGGCCCAAATCGCCCTTTGGAAAGAAGACTGCACGTTGTGCCTTTCAGCTCTAGGGCAATGTGGCACAACCAGAGCAGAAGTTCTACTCCAGCCAGATGACGCCTGCAAAGAAACTGCGTTTCACAGGCCTTTGTAACAGATGTCCCGGTAGGCTGGAAGCAAGATGCTTTGGGGCCCAACTCGCCGTTTGGAAAGAAGACTGCACACTGTGCCGTTCAGCTCTAGGGCAATGTAGCACACCCAGAGAAGAAGTTCTACTTCAACCAGATCAGGCCTGCAAAGAAATTGCGTTTCACAGGCCTTTGTAAGGGATGTTCCCGGTAGGCTGTAAGAGCACTGTGCAGAGAGAGTTGTTTCCCAGCTTCCCAAAGATCTGCAAGAAAGATGCTTTGGATCCCAACTCCCCTTTTGGAAAGGAGACTGCACGTTGTGCCTTTCAGCTCTAGGGCAATGTGGCACACCCAGAGCAGAAGTTCTAATTCAGCCAGGTGAGGCCTGCAAAGAAACTGCGTTTCACAGGCCTTTGTAAGTGATGTACCCGGTAGGCTGTAAGAGCACTGTGCATAGCGAGTTGTTTCTTAGCTTCGCAAAGAGCTGCAAGCAAGTTGCTTTGGGGCCCAAATCGCCCTTTGGAAAGAAGACAGCACTTTGTGCCTTGCAGCTCTAGGGCAAGGTAGCACACCCAGAGCAGAAGTTCTACTTCAGCCAGATCAGGCCTGCAAAGAAACTGCGTTTCACAGGCCTCTGTAACAGATGTCCCGCTAGGCAGGAAGCAAGATGCTTTGAGGCCCAACTCGCCCTTTGGAAAGAAGACTGCACGTTGTGCCTTTCAGCCCTAGTGCAATGTGGCACACCCAGAGCAGAAGTTCTACTTCAGCCAGATCAGGCCTGCAAGGAAACTGCGTTTCACTGGCCTTAGTAAGAGATGTTCCCGGTAGGCTGTAAGAACACTGTGCAGAGCGAGCTGTTTCTTAGCTTCCCAAAGAGCTCTAAGCAAATGCTTTGGGGCTCAACTCGCCCTTTGTTAAGAAGCCTGCACGTTGTGCCTTTCAGCTTTATGGCCATGTAGCACACGCAGAGCAGAAGTTCTACTTCAGCCAGAACAGGCCTGCAAAGGAACTGCGTTTCAGATGCCTTTGTAAGAGATGTTCCCGATCGGCTGTAAGAGCACTGTGCAGAGCGAGTTGTTATTTAGCTTCCGAAAGAGATGGAAGCAAGATGCTTTGGGGCCCATCTCGACCTTTGGAATGGAGAGTGCACGTTGTGCCTTTCAGCTCTAGGGCAATGTAGCACACTCAGAGCAGAAGATCTACTTCAGCCAGATCAGGCCTGCAAAGAAACTGCGTTTCACAGGCCTCTGTAACAGATGTCTTGGTAGGCTGGAAGCAAGATGCTTTGGGGCCAAACTCGCCCTTTGGAAAGAAGACTGCACCTTGTGCCGTTCAGCCCTAGGGCAATGTGTCACACCCAGAGCACAAGTTCTACTTCAGCCAGATCAGGCCTGCAAAGAAAGTACGTTTCACTGGCCTTTGTAAGGGATGTTCCCGGTAGGCTGTAAGAGCACTGTGCAGAGCGAGTTGTTTCTTAGCTTCCCAAAGTGCTGGAAGCAAGATGGTTTGGTGCCCAACTCGCCCTTTGGAAGGGAGACTGCACGTTGTGCCTTTCAGCTCTAGGGCAATGTTGCACACCCAGAGCCGAAGTTCGACTTCAGCCAGGTGAGGCCTGCAAATAAACAGCGTTTCACAGGATTTTGTAAGAGATCTTCCGGTAGGCTGTAAGAGAACTGTGCAGAGCGAGTTGTTTCTTAGCTTCCCAAAGAGATGGAAGCAAGATGCTTTGGAGCCCAACTCGCCCTTTGTTAAGAAGCCTGCACGTTGTGCCTTTCAGCTCTAGGGCAATGTGGCACACCCAGAGCAGAAGTTCTACATCAGCTAGATGAGGCCTGCAAAGAAAGTGCGTTTCTCAGGCCTTTGTAAGAGATGTTCCCGGTAGGCTGTAAGAGCACTGTGCAGAGCGAGTTGTTTCTCAGCTTTCCAAAGAGGTGGAAGCACGATGCTTTGTGGGCCAACTCGCCCTTTGGAAAGGAGACTGCACGTTGTGCCTTTCAGCCCTAGGGCAATGTGGCACACCCAGAGCAGAAATTCTACTTCAGCCCGATCAGGCCTGCAAAGAAACTGAGTTTCACAGGCCTTTGTAAGAGTTGTTCCCGGTAGGCTGTAAGAACACTGTGCAGAGTGAGTTGTTTCATAACTTCCCAAAGAGCTGCAAGCAAGATGCTTTGGGGCCAAACTCGCCCTTTGTTAAGAAGCCTGCACGTTGTGCCTTCCACCTCTATGGCAATGTAGCACACTCAGAGCAGAAGTTCTACTTCAGCCAGAACAGGCCTGCAAAGAAACGGCGTTTCACAGGCCTTTGTAACAGATGTTCCCGGTAAGCTGTAAGAGCAGTGTGCAGAGCGAGTTGTTTCTTAGCTTCCCAAAGAGCTGCAAGCAAGATGATTTGGGGACCAACTCGACGTTTGGAAAGGAGACTGCACGTTGTGCCTTTCAGCCCTAGGGCAATGTGGCACACCCAGAGCAGAAGTTCTACTTCAGCCCGATCAGGCCGGCAAAGAAACTGATTTTCACCGGCCTTTGTAAGAGTTGTTCCCGGTAGGCTGTAAGAACATTGTGCAGAGTGAGTTGTTTCATAACTTCCCAAAGAGCTGCAAGCAAGATGCTTTGGGGCCCAACTCGCCCTTTGTTAAGAAGCCTGCACGTTGTGCCTTCCAGCTCTATGGCAATGTAGCACACTCAGAGCAGAAGTTCTACTTCAGCCAGAACAGGCCTGCAAAGAAACGGCGTTTCACAGGCCTTTGTAACAGATGTTCCCGGTAAGCTGTAAGAGCAGTGTGCAGAGCGAGTTGTTTCTTAGCTTCCCAAAGAGCTGGAAGCAAGATGCATTGGGGCCCAACTCACCCTTTGGAAAGGAGACTGCACGTTGTGCCTTTCAGCTCTAGGGCAATGTAGCACACCCAAAGCAGAAGTTCTACTTCAGCCAGCTCAGGCCTGCAAAGAAACTGCGTTTCACAGGCCTTTGTAAGAGATGTTCCCGGTAGGCTGTAAGAGCACTGTGCAGAGCGAGCTGTTTCTTAGCTTCCCAAAGAGCTGGAAGCAAGATGCTTTGGGGCCCAACTCGCACTTTGTTAAGAAGCATGCACGTTGTGCCTTTCAGCTCTATGGCAGTGTAGCACACACAGAGCAGAAGTTCTACTTCAGAGAGAACAGGCCTGCAAAGAAACTGCGTTTCACATGCCTTTGTAAGAGATGTTCCCGGTAGGCTGTAAGAGCACTGTGTAGAGCGATTTGTTTCTTAGCTTCCGAAAGAGCTGAAAGCAACATGCTATGGGGCCCAACTCGGCCTTTGGAAAGGAGACTGCACGTTGTGCCTTTCAGCTCTAGGGCAATGTAGCACACTCAGAGCAGAAGATCTACTTCAGCCAGCGCAGGCATGCAAAGAACCTGCGTTTCACAGGCCTTTGTAAGAGATGTTCCCGTTTGGTTGTAAGAGTGATGTGCAGAGCGATTTGTTTCTTAGCTTCCCAAAGAGCTGGAAGCAAGATGCTTTGGGGCCCAAATCGCCCTTTGGAAAGTAGACAGCACTTTGTGCCTTGCAGCTCTAGGGCAAGGTAGCACACCCAGAGCAGAAGTTCTACTTCAGCCAGATCAGGCCTGCAAAGAAAGTGCGTTTCACAGGCCTTTGTAAGAGATGTTCCCGGTACGCTGTAAGAGCTGTGTGCAGAGTAAGTTGTTTCTTAGCTTCCCAAAGAGCTGCAAGCAAGATGCATTGGGGCCAACTCGCCGTTTGTTAAGAAGCCTGAACGTTGTGACTTTCAGCTCTAGGGGATTGTAGCACATTCAGAGCAGAAATTCTACTTCAGCCATCTCAGGCCTGGAAATAAACTGCGTTTCACAGGCCTTTGTAGCAGATGTCACGGTTGGCTGGAAGCAAGATGCTTTGGGGCCCAACTCGCCCTTTGGAAAGAAGCTGCACATTGTGCCTTTCATCTCTAGGGCAATGTAGCACACCCAGAGCAGAAGTTCTACTTCACCCAGATCAGGCCTGCAAAGAAACTGCGTTTCACAGGCCTTTGTAACAGAGGTTCCAGGTAGGCTGTAAGAGGTCTGTGGAGAGCAAGTTGTTTCTTAGCTTTCCAAAGGCTGGAGGCAAGATGCTTTGGAGCCAAATTCGCCCTTTGTTAAGAAGCCTGCACGTTGTGCCTTTCAGCTCCAGGGCAATGTGGCACACCCAGAGCAGACGTTCTCCTTCAGCCAGATGAGACCTGCAAAGAACTGCATTTCACAGGCCTTTGTAAGAGATGTTCCTGGTAGGCTGTAAGAGCACTGTTCAGGGCGAGTTGTTTCTTAGCTTCCCAAAGAGCTGGAAGCAAGATGCTTTTGGGCTCAACTCGCCCTTTGGAAAGAAGACTGCACGTTGTGCCTTTCAGCTCTAGGGCAATGTAGCACACTCAGAGCAGAAGTTCTACTTCAACCAGATCAGGCCTGCAAAGACACTGCGTTTCAAAGGCCTTTTTAAGAGATGTTCCCGGTAGACTGTGAGAGAACTGTGCTGAGCGAGTTGTTTCTTAGCTTCCCAAGAGCTGGAAGCAAGATGCTTTGGGGCCCAAATCGCCCTTTGGAAAGAAGACAGCACTTTGTGCCTTGCAGCTCTAGGGCAATGTAGGACACCCAGAGCAGAAGTTCAACTTCACCCAGATCAGGCCTGCAAAGAAAGTGCGTTTCAAAGCCCTTTGTGACAGATGTCCCGGTAGGCAGGAAGCAAGATGCTTTGGGGCTCAACTCGCCCTTTGGAAAGAAGACTGCACGTTGTGCCTTTCAGCTCTAGGGCAATGTGGCACACCCAGAGAAGAAGTTCTACTTCAGCCAGATCAGGACTGCAAAGAAACTGCGTTTCACAGGCTTTTGTGAGAGATGTTCCCGGTAGGCTGTAAGAGCACTGTGCAGAGCGAGTTGTTTCTTATCTTCCCAAAGAGCTGGAACCAAGATGCTTTGGGGCCCAACTCGCCCTTTGGAAAGGAGACTGCACGTTGTGCCTTTCAGCTCTAGGGCAATGTGGTACACCCAGAGCAGAAGTTCTACTTTGGCAAGATGAGGCCTTCAAAGAAAATGCGTTTCACAGGCCTTTGTAAGAGATGTTCCCGGTAGGCTGTAAGAGCTATGTGCAGAGTAAGTTGTTTCTTAGCTTCCCAAAGAGCTGGAAGCAAGATGCTTTGGGGCCCAACTCGCCCTTTGGAAAGAAGCTGCACATTGTGCCTTTCATCTCTAGGGCAATGTAGCACACCCAGAGCAGAAGTTCTACTTCACCCAGATCAGGCCTGCAAAGAAACTGCGTTTCACAGGCCTTTGTAAGAGAGGTTCCAGGTAGGCTGTAAGAGGTCTGTGGAGAGCAAGTTGTTTCTTAGCTTTCCAAAGGCTGGAGGCAAGATGCTTTGGAGCCAAATTCGCCCTTTGTTAAGAAGCCTGCACGTTGTGCCTTTCAGCTCCAGGGCAATGTGGCACACCCAGAGCAGACGTTCTCCTTCAGCCAGATGAGACCTGCAAAGAACTGCATTTCACAGGCCTTTGTAAGAGATGTTCCTGGTAGGCTGTAAGAGCACTGTTCAGGGCGAGTTGTTTCTTAGCTTCCCAAAGAGCTGGAAGCAAGATGCTTTTGGGCTCAACTCGCCCTTTGGAAAGAAGACTGCACGTTGTGCCTTTCAGCTCTAGGGCAATGTAGCACACTCAGAGCAGAAGTTCTACTTCAGCCAGATCAGGCCTGCAGAGATACTGTGTTTCAAAGGCCTTTTTAAGAGATGTTCCCGGTAGACTGTGAGAGCACTGTGCTGAGCGAGTTGTTTCTTAGCTTCCCAAGAGCTGGAAGCAAGATGCTTTGGGGCCCAAATCGCCCTTTGGAAAGAAGACTGCACGTTGTGCCTTTCAGCTCTAGGGCAATGTGGCACAACCAGAGCAGAAGTTCTACTCCAGCCAGATGACGCCTGCAAAGAAACTGCGTTTCACAGGCCTTTGTAACAGATGTCCCGGTAGGCTGGAAGCAAGATGCTTTGGGGCCCAACTCGCCGTTTGGAAAGAAGACTGCACACTGTGCCGTTCAGCTCTAGGGCAATGTAGCACACCCAGAGAAGAAGTTCTACTTCAACCAGATCAGGCCTGCAAAGAAATTGCGTTTCACAGGCCTTTGTAAGGGATGTTCCCGGTAGGCTGTAAGAGCACTGTGCAGAGAGAGTTGTTTCCCAGCTTCCCAAAGATCTGCAAGAAAGATGCTTTGGATCCCAACTCCCCTTTTGGAAAGGAGACTGCACGTTGTGCCTTTCAGCTCTAGGGCAATGTGGCACACCCAGAGCAGAAGTTCTAATTCAGCCAGGTGAGGCCTGCAAAGAAACTGCGTTTCACAGGCCTTTGTAAGGGATGTTCCCGGTAGGCTGTAAGAGCACTGTGCAGAGCGAGTTGTTTCTTAGCTTCCCAAAGAGCTGGAAGCAAGATGCTTTGGGGCCCAAATCGCCCTTTGGAAAGAAGACAGCACTTTGTGCCTTGTAGCTCTAGGGCAAGGTAGCACACCCAGAGCAGAAGTTCTACTTCAGCCAGATCAGGCCTGCAAGGAAACTGAGTTTCACAGGCCTTTGTAAGACATGTTCCCCCTAGGCTGTAAGAGCACTGTGCAGAGCGAGTTGTTTCTTTGCTTCCCAAAGAGCTGCAAGCAAGATGCCTCGGGGACCAACTCGCCCTTTGGAAAGGAGACTGCACGTTGTGCCTTTCAGCCCTAGGCAATGTGGCACACCCAGAGCAGAAGTTCTACTTCAGCCAGATCAGGCCTGCAAAGAAACTGAGTTTCACAGGCCGTTGTAAGACATGTTCCCCCTAGGCTGTAAGAGGACTGTGCAGAGTGAGTTGTTTCTTAGCTTCCCAAAGAGCTGCAAGCAAGATGCCTTGGGGACCAACTCGCCCTTTGGAAAGGAGACTGCACGTTGTGCCTTTCAGCCCTAGGGCAATGTGGCACACCGAGAGCAGAAGTTCTACTTCAGCCAGATCAGGCCTGCAAAGAAACTGAGTTTCACAGGCCTTTGTAAGAGTTGTAACCGGTAGGCTGTAAGAACACTGTGCAGAGCGAGTTGTTTCCCAGCTTCCCAAAGATCTGCAAGCAACATGCTTTGGGCCCCAACTCACCTTTTGGAAAGGAGACTGCACGTTGTGCCTTTCAGTTCTAGGGCAATGTGGCACACCCAGAGCAGAAGTTCTACTCCAGCCAGATGACGCCTGCAAAGAGACTGCGTTTCACAGGCCTTTGTAACAGATGTCCCGGTAGGCTGGAAGCAAGATGCTTTGGGGCCCAACTCGCCGTTTGGAAAGAAGACTGCACATTGTGCCGTTCAGCTCTAGGGCAATGTAGCACACCCAGAGAAGAAGTTCTACTTCAACCAGATCAGGCCTGCAAAGAAACTGCGTTTCACAGGCCTTTGTAAGGGATGTTCCCGGTAGGCTGTAAGAGCACTGTGCAGAGAGAGTTGTTTCCCAGCTTCCCAAAGATCTGCAAGCAAGATGCTTTGGATCCCAACTCACCTTTTGGAAAGGAGACTGCACGTTGTGCCTTTCAGCTCTAGGGCAATGTGGCACACCCAGAGCAGAAGTTCTACTTCAGCCAGGTGAGGCCTGCAAAGAAACTGCGTTTCACAGGCCTTTGTAAGGGATGTACCCGGTAGGCTGTAAGAGCACTGTGCAGAGCGAGTTGTTTCTTAGCTTCCCAAAGAGCTGGAAGCAAGATGCTTTGGGGCCCAACTCGCCCTTTGGAAAGAAGACAGCGCTTTGTGCCTTGCAGCTCTAGGGCAAGGTAGCACACCCAGAGCAGAACTTCTACTTCAGCCAGATCAGGCCTGCAAAGAAACTGCGTTTCACAGGCCTCTGTAACAGATGTCCCGCTAGGCAGGAAGCAAGATGCTTTGAGGCCCAACTCGCCCTTTGGAAAGAAGACTGCACGTTGTGCCTTTCAGCCCTAGTGCAATGTGGCACACCCAGAGCAGAAGTTCTACTTCAGCCAGATCAGGCCTGCAAGGAAACTGCGTTTCACTGGCCTTAGTAAGAGATGTTCCCGGTAGGCTGTAAGAACACTGTGCAGAGCGAGCTGTTTCTTAGCTTCCCAAAGAGCTCTAAGCAAATGCTTTTGGGCTCAACTCGCCCTTTGTTAAGAAGCCTGCACGTTGTGCCTTTCAGCTTTATGGCCATGTAGCACACGCAGAGCAGAAGTTCTACTTCAGCCAGAACAGGCCTGCAAAGGAACTGCGTTTCAGATGCCTTTGTAAGAGATGTTCCCGGTCGGCTGTAAGAGCACTGTGCAGAGCGAGTTGTTATTTAGCTTCCGAAAGAGATGGAAGCAAGATGCTTTGGGGCCCATCTCGACCTTTGGAAAGGAGAGTGCACGTTGTGCCTTTCAGCTCTAGGGCAATGTAGCACACTCAGAGCAGAAGATCTACTTCAGCCAGATCAGGCCTGCAAAGATACTGCGTTTCACAGGCCTCTGTAACAGATGTCTTGGTAGGCTGGAAGCAAGATGCTTTGGGGCCAAACTCGCCCTTTGGAAAGAAGACAACACTTTGTGCCTTGCAGCTCTAAGGCAATGTATGAAACCCAGAGCAGAAGTTCTACATCAGACAGATCAGGCCTGCAAAGAAAGTGCGTTTCACAGACCTTTGTAACAGATGTCCCGGTAGGCAGGAAGCAAGACGCTTTGGGTCCCATCTCGCCCTTTGGAAAGTACACTGCACGTTGTGCCTTTCAGCTCTAGGGCAATGTAGCACACCCAGAGGAGAAGTTCTACTTCAGCCAGATCAGGCCTCCAAGGAAACTGCGTTTCACAGGCCTTTGTAAGAGATGTTTCCAGTAGGCTGTAAGAGCACTGTGCAGAGCGAGTTGTTTCTTAGCTTCCCAAAGAGCTGGAAGCAAGATGCATTGCGGCCCAACTCGCCGTTTGTTAAGAAGCCTGAACCTTGTGCCTTTCAGCTCTAGGGGATTGTAGCACACTCAGAGCAGAAAATCTACTTCAGCCAGATCAGGCCTGCAAAGAAACTGCGTTTCACAGGCCTTTGTAAGAGATGTTTCCAGTAGGCTGTAAGAGCACTGTGCAGAGCGAGTTGTTTCTTAGCTTCCCAAAGAGCTGGAAGCAAGATGCATTGGGGCCCAACTCGCCGTTTGTTAAGAAGCCTGAACCTTGTGCCTTTCAGCTCTAGGGGATTGTAGCACACTCAGAGCAGAAAATCTACTTCAGCCAGATCAGGCCTGCAAAGAAACTGCGTTTCACAGGCTGTTGTAGCTGATGTTCCGGTTGGCTGGAAGCAAGATGCTTTGGGGCCCAACTCGTCCTTTGGAAAGAAGACTGCACGTTGTGCCTTCCAGCTCTAGGGCAATGTGGCACACCAAGAGCAGAAGTTCTACTTCAGCCACATCAGGCTGCAAAGAAACTGCGTTTCACAGGCCTTTATAAGAGATGTTCCCGGTAGGCTGTAAGAGCACTGTCCAGAGTGAGCTGTTTCTTAGCCTCCCAAAGAGCTGGAAGCAAGATGCTTTGGGACCCAACACGCCCTTTGGAAAGGAGACTGCATGTGGTGCCTTTCAGCTCTAGGGCAATGTGGCACACCCAGAGCAGAAGTTCTACTTCAGCCGGATCGGGCCTGCAAGGAAACTGCGTTTCACATGCCTTTGTAAGAGATGCTCCCGGTAGGCTGTAAGAGCACAGTGCAGAGCGAGTTGTTTCTTAGCTTCCCAAAGAGCTTGAAGCCAGATGCTTTGGGGCCCAACTCGCCGTTTGTTAAGAAGCCTGCACGTTGTGGCTTCCAGCTCTATGGCAATGTAGCACACTCAGAGCAGAAGTTCTACTTCAGCCAGAACAGGCCTGCAAAGAAACCGCGTTTCACAGGCCTTTGTAACAGATGTTCCCGGTAAGCTGTAAGAGCAGTGTGCAGAGCGAGTTGTTTCTTAGATTCCCAAAGAGCTGGAAGCAAGATGCATTGGGGCCCAACTCGCCCTTTGGAAAGGAGACTGAACGTTGTGCCTTTCAGCTCTAGGGCAATGTAGCACACCCAAAGCAGAAGTTCTACTTCAGCCAGCTCAGGCCTGCAAAGAAACTGCGTTTCACAGGCCTTTGTAAGAGATGTTCCCGGTAGGCTGTAAGAGCACTGTGCAGAGCGAGCTGTTTCTTAGCTTCCCAAAGAGCTGGAAGCAAGATGCTTTGGGGCCCAACTCGCACTTTGTTAAGAAGTCTGCACGTTGTGCCTTTCAGCTCTATGGCAGTGTAGCACACACAGAGCAGAAGTTCTACTTCAGAGAGAGCAGGCCTGCAAAGAAACTGCGTTTCACATGCCTTTGTAAGAGATGTTCCCGGTAGGCTGTAACAGCACTGTGTAGAGCGATTTGTTTCTTAGCTTCCGAAAGAGCTGGAAGCAACATGCTATGGGGCCCAACTCGGCCTTTGGAAAGGAGACTGCACGTAGTGCCTTTCAGCTCTAGGGCAATGTAGCACACTCAGAGAAGAAGATCTACTTCAGCCAGCGCAGGCATGCAAAGAACCTGCGTTTCACAGGCCTTTGTAAGAGATGTTCCCGTTTGGTTGTAAGAGTGATGTGCAGAGCGATTTGTTTCTTAGCTTCCCAAAGAGCTGGAAGCAAGATGCTTTGGGGCCCAAATCCCCCTTTGGAAAGTAGACAGCACTTTGTGCCTTGCAGCTCTAGGGCAAGGTAGCACACCCAGAGCAGAAGTTCTACTTCAGCCAGATCAGGCCTTCAAAGAAACTGCGTTTCACAGGCCTTTGTAACAGATGTCACGGTAGGCAGGAAGCAAGAGGCTTTGGGGCCCATCTCGCCCTTTGGAAAGAAGACTGGACGTTGTGCCTTTGAGCTCTAGGGCAATGTAGCACACCCAGAGCTGAAGTTCTACTTCAGCCAGATGAGGCCTGCAAAGAAACTGCGTTTCACAGGCCTTTGTAAGAGATGTTCTCGGTAGGCTGTAAGAGCACTGTGCAGAGCGACTTGTTTCATAGCTTCCCAAAGAGCTGAATGCAAGATGCTTTGGGGCCCAACTCGCCCTTTTGAAAGAAGACAGAACTTTGTGCCTTGCAGCTCTAATGCAAGGTAGCACACCCAGAGCAGAAGTTCTACTTCAGCCAGATCAGGCCTGCACAGAAACTGCGTTTCACAGGCCTCTGTAAGAGAAGTTCCCAGTAGGCTGTAAGAGCACTGTGCAGAGTAAGTTGTTTCTTAGCTTCCCAAAGAGCTGGAAGCAAGATGCATTGGGGCCAACTCGCCGTTTGTTAAGAAGCCTGAACGTTGTGACTTTCAGCTCTAGGGGATTGTAGCACACTCAGAGCAGAAATTCTACTTCAGTCAGATCAGGCCTGCAAAGAAACTGCGTTTCACAGGCCTTTGTAGCAGATGTCCCGGTTGGCTGGACGCAAGATGCTTTGGGGCCCAACTCGTCCTTTGGAAAGAAGACTGCACGTTGTGCCTTTCAGCTCTAGGGCAATGTGGCACACCAAGAGCAGAAGTTCTACGTAGCCAGATCAGGCCTGCAAAGAAACTGCGTTTCACAGGCCTTTGTAAGAGATGTTCCCAGTAGGCTGTAAGAGCACTGTGCAGATTGAGCTGTTTCTTAGCTTCCCAAAGAGCTGGAAGCAAGATGCTTTGGGGCCCAACTCGCTCTTTGGAAAGAAGCTGCACATTGTGCCTTTCATCTCTAGGGCAATGTAGCACACCCAGAGCAGAAGTTCTACTTCACCCAGATCAGGCCTGCAAAGAAACTGCGTTTCACAGGCCTTTGTAAGAGAGGTTCCAGGTAGGCTGTAAGAGGTCTTTGCAGAGCAAGTTGTTTCTTAGCTTTCCAAAGGCTGGAGGCAAGATGCTTTGGAGCCAAAGTCGCCCTTTGTTAAGAAGCCTGCACGTTGTGCCTTTCAGCTCCAGGGCAATGTGGCAAACCCAGAGCAGACATTCTCCTTCAGCCAGATGAGACTTGCAAGGAACTGCATTTCACAGGCCTTTGTAAGAGATGTTCCTGGTAGGCTGTAAGAGCACTGCTCAGGGCGAGTTGTTTCTTAGCTTCCCAAAGAGCTGGAAGCAAGATGCTTTTGGGCTCAACTCGCCCTTTGGAAAGAAGACTGCACGTTGTGCCTTTCAGCTCTAGGGCAATGTAGCACACCCAGAGCAGAAGTTCTACTTCAGCCAGATCAGGCCTGCAAAGATACTGCGTTTCAAAGGCCTTTTTAAGAGATGTTCCCGGTAGACTGTGAGAGAACTGTGCTGAGCGAGTTGTTTCTTAGCTTCCCAAGAGCTAGAAGCAAGATGCT
Source organism: Equus caballus (assembly GCF_041296265.1). NCBI lineage: Eukaryota > Metazoa > Chordata > Mammalia > Perissodactyla > Equidae > Equus > Equus caballus. The sequence goes on from NC_091695.1 coordinate 19,892,640, forward strand.
TTGGGGCGCAAATCGCCCTTTGGAAAGAAGACAGCACTTTGTGCCTTGCAGCTCTAAGGCAATGTATGACACCCAGAGCAGAAGTTCTACATCAGACAGATCAGGCCTGCAAAGAAAGTGCGTTTCACAGACCTTTGTAACAGATGTCCCGGTAGGCAGGAAGCAAGATGCTTTGGGTCCCATCTCGCCCTTTGGAAAGTACACTGCACGTTGTGCCTTTCAGCTCTAGGGCAATGTAGCACACCCAGAGGAGAAGTTCTACTTCAGCCAGATCAGGCCTCCAAGGAAACTGCGTTTCACAGGCCTTTGTAAGAGATGTTTCCAGTAGGCTGTAAGAGCACTGTGCAGAGCGAGTTGTTTCTTAGCTTCCCAAAGAGCTGGAAGCAAGATGCATTGGGGCCCAACTCGCCGTTTGTTAAGAAGCCTGAACCTTGTGCCTTTCAGCTCTAGGGGATTGTAGCACACTCAGAGCAGAAAATCTACTTCAGCCAGATCAGGCCTGCAAAGAAACTGCGTTTCACAGGCCTTTGTAAGAGATGTTCCCGGTAGGCTGTAAGAGCACTGTCCAGAGTGAGCTGTTTCTTAGCTTCCCAAAGAGCTGGAAGCAAGATGCTTTGTGGCCCAACTTGCCCTTTGGAAAGGAGACTGCACGTTGTGCCTTTCAGCCCTAGGGCAATGTGGCACACCCAGAGCAGAAGTTCTACTTCAGCCAGATCAGGCCTGCAAAGAAACTGAGTTTCACAGGCCTTTGTAAGAGTTGTTCCCGGTAGGCTGTAAGAACACTGTGCAGAGCGAGTTGTTTCATAACTTCCCAAAGAGCTGCAAGCAAGATGCTTTGGGGCCCAACTCGCCCTTTGTTAAGAAGCCTGCACGTTGTGCCTTCCAGCTCTATGGCAATGTAGCACACTCAGAGCAGAAGTTCTACTTCAGCCAGAAAAGGCCTGCAAAGAAACGGCGTTTCACAGGCCTTTGTAACAGATGTTCCCGGTAAGCTGTAAGAGCAGTGTGCAGAGCGAGTTGTTTCTTAGCTTCCCAAAGAGCTGCAAGCAAGATGCTTTGGGGCCCAACTCGCCCTTTGGAAAGGAGACTGCACGTTGTGCCTTTCAGCTCTAGGGCAATGTAGCACACCCAAAACAGAAGTTCTACTTCAGCCTGCTCAGGCCTGCAAAGAAACTGCGTTTCACAGGCCTTTGTAAGAGATGTTCCCGGTAGGCTGTAAGAGCACTGTGCAGAGCGAGCTGTTTCTTAGCTACCCAAAGAGCTGGAAGCAAGATGCTTTGGGGCCCAACTCGCACTTTGTTAAGAAGCCTGCACGTTGTGCCTTTCAGCTCTATGGCAGTGTAGCACACACAGAGCAGAAGTTCTACTTCAGAGAGAACAGGCCTGCAAAGAAACTGCGTTTCACATGCCTTTGTAAGAGATGTTCCCGGTAGGCTGTAAGAGCACTGTGTAGAGCGATTTGTTTCTTAGCTTCCGAAAGAGCTGGAAGCAACATGCGATGGGACCGAACTCGGCCTTTGGAAAGGAGACTGCACGTTGTGCCTTTCAGCTCTAGGGCAATGTAGCACACTCAGAGCAGAAGATCTACTTCAGCCAGCGCAGGCATGCAAAGAACCTGCGTTTCACAGGCCTTTGTAAGAGATGTTCCCGTTTGGTTGTAAGAGTGATGTGCAGAGCGATTTGTTTCTTAGCTTCCCACAGAGCTGGAAGCAAGATGCTTTGGGGCCCAAATCGCCCTTTGGAAAGTAGACAGCACTTTGCGCCTTGCAGCTCTAGGGCAAGGTAGCACACCCAGAGCAGAAGTTCTGCTTCAGCCAGATCAGGCCTGCAAAGAAACTGCGTTTCACAGGCCTTTGTAACAGATGTCACGGTAGGCAGGAAGCAAGAGGCTTTGGGGCACATCTTGCCCTTTGGAAAGAAGACTGCACGGTGTGCCTTTGAGCTCTAGGGCAATGTAGCACACCCAGAGCTGAAGTTCCACTTCAGCCAGATGAGGCCTGCAAAGAAACTGCGTTTCACAGGCCTTTGTAACAGATGTCCTGGTAGGCTGGAACCAAGATGCTTTGGGGCCCAACTCGCCGTTTGGAAAGAAGACTGCACATTGTGCCGTTCAGCTCTAGGGCAATGTAGCACACCCAGAGCAGAAGTTCTACTTCAACAAGATCAGGCCTGCAAAGAAACTGCGTTTCACATGCCTTTGTAAGGGATGGTCCCGGTAGGCTGTAAGAGCACTGTGCAGAGCGAGTTGATTCTTAGCTTCCCAAAGAGCTGGAAGCATGATGCTTTGGGGCCCAACTCGCCCTTGGTTAAGAAGCCTGCACGTTGTGCCTTTCAGCTCTAGGGCAATGTGACACGTCCAGAGCAGAGGTTCTACTTCAGCCAGATGAGGCCTGCAAAGAAAGTGCGTTTCACAGGCCTTTGTAAGAGATGTTCCCGGTAGGCTGTAGGAGCACTGTGCAGAGCGCTTTGTTTCTTAGCTTCCCAAAGAGCTGGAAGCAAGATGATTTGGGGCCCAACTCGCCCTTTGGAAAGGATACAGCACGTTGTCCCTTTCAGCTCCAGGGCAATGTAGCACACCCAGAGCAGAAGTTCTACTTCAGCCAGATCAGGCCTGCAAAGAAACTGAGTTTCACAGGCCTTTGTAAGAGATGTTCCCGGTAGGCTGTAAGTGCACTGTGCAGAGCGAGTTGTTTCTTAGCTTCCCTTAGAGCTAGAAGCAAGATGCTTTGGGGACCAACTCGCCCTTGGTTAAGAAGCCTGCACGTTGTGCCTTTCAGCTCTAGGTCAATGTGGCACACCCAGAGCAGAAGTTCGACTTCAGCCAGGTGAGGCCTGCAAATAAACTGCATTTCACAGGCCTTTGTAAGAGATGTTCTCGGTAGGCTGTAAGAGCACTGTGCAGAGCGACTTGTTTCATAGCTTCCCAAAGAGCTGAATGCAAGATGCTTTGGGGCCCAACTCGCCCTTTGGAAAGAAGACAGAACTTTGTGCCTTGCAGCTCTAATGCAAGGTAGCACACCCAGAGCAGAAGTTCTACTTCAGCCAGATCAGGCCTGCACAGAAACTGCGTTTCACAGGCCTCTGTAGGAGAAGTTCCCGGTAGGCTGTAAGAGCACTGTGCAGAGTAAGTTGTTTCTTAGCTTCCCAAAGAGCTGGAAGCAAGATGCATTGGGGCCAACTCGCCGTTTGTTAAGAAGCCTGAACGTTGTGACTTTCAGCTCTAGGGGATTGTAGCACACTCAGAGCAGAAATTCTACTTCAGTCAGATCAGGCCTGCAAAGAAACTGCGTTTCACAGTCCTTTGTAGCAGATGTCCCGGTTGGCTGGATGCAAGATGCTTTGGGGCCCAACTCGTCCTTTGGAAAGAAGACTGCACGTTGTGCCTTTCAGCTCTAGGGCAATGTGGCACACCAAGAGCAGAAGTTCTACTTAGCCAGATCAGGCCTGCAAAGAAACTGCGTTTCACAGGCCTTTGTAAGAGATGTTCCCAGTAGGCTGTAAGAGCACTGTGCAGATTGAGCTGTTTGTTAGCTTCCCAAAGAGCTGGAAGCAAGATGCTTTGGGGCCCAACTCGCCCTTTGGAAAGAAGCTGCACATTGTGCCTTTCATCTCTAGGGCAATGTAGCACACCCAGAGCAGAAGTTCTACTTCACCCAGATCAGGCCTGCAAAGAAACTGCGTTTCACAGGCCTTTGTAAGAGAGGTTCCCGGTAGGCTGTAAGAGGTCTGTGCAGAGCAAGTTGTTTCTTAGCTTTCCAAAGGCTGGAGGCAAGATGCTTTGGAGCCAAACTCGCCCTTTGTTAAGAAGCTTGCACGTTGTGCCTTTCAGCTCCAGGGCAATGTGGCACACCCAGAGCAGACGTTCTCCTTCAGCCAGATGAGACTTGCAAGGAACTGCATTTCACAGGCCTTTGTAAGAGATGTTCCTGGTAGGCTGTAAGAGCACTGTTCAGGGCGAGTTGTTTCTTAGCTTCCCAAAGAGCTGGAAGCAAGATGCTTTTGGGCTCAACTCGCCCTTTGGAAAGAAGACTGCACGTTGTGCCTTTCAGCTCTAGGGCAATGTAGCACACCCAGAGCAGAAGTTCTACTTCAGCCAGATCAGGCCTGCAAAGATACTGCGTTTCAAAGGCCTTTTTAAGAGATGTTCCCGGTAGACTGTGAGAGAACTGTGCTGAGCGAGTTGTTTGTTAGCTTCCCAAGAGCTAGAAGCAAGATGCTTTGGGGCGCAAATCGCCCTTTGGAAAGAAGACAGCACTTTGTGCCTTGCAGCTCTAAGGCAATGTATGACACCCAGAGCAGAAGTTCTACATCAGACAGATCAGGCCTGCAAAGAAAGTGCGTTTCACAGACCTTTGTAACAGATGTCCCGGTAGGCAGGAAGCAAGATGTTTTGGGTCCCATCTCGCCCTTTGGAAAGTACACTGCACGTTGTGCCTTTCAGCTCTAGGGCAATGTAGCACACCCAGAGGAGAAGTTCTACTTCAGCCAGATCAGGCCTCCAAGGAAACTGCGTTTCACAGGCCTTTGTAAGAGATGTTTCCAGTAGGCTGTAAGAGCACTGTGCAGAGCGAGTTGTTTCTTAGCTTCCCAAAGAGCTGGAAGTAAGATGCATTGGGGCCCAACTCGCCGTTTGTTAAGAAGCCTGAACCTTGTGCCTTTCAGCTCTAGGGGATTGTAGCACACTCAGAGCAGAAAATCTACTTCAGCCAGATCAGGCCTGCAAAGAAACTGCGTTTCACAGGCTGTTGTAGCTGATGTTCCGGTTGGCTGGAAGCAAGATGCTTTGGGGCCCAACTCGTCCTTTGGAAATAAGACTGTACGTTGTGCCTTCCAGCTCTAGGGCAATGTGGCACACCAAGAGCAGAAGGTCTACTTCAGGCAGATCAGGCTGCAAAGAAACTGCGTTTCACAGGCCTTTGTAAGAGATGTTCCCGGTAGGCTGTAAGAGCACTGTCCAGAGTGAGCTGTTTCTTAGCTTCCCAAAGAGCTGGAAGCAAGATGCTTTGGGACCCAACACGCCCTTTGGAAAGGAGACTGCATGTGGTGCCTTTCAGCTCTAGGGCAATGTGGCACACCCAGAGCAGAAGTTCTACTTCAGCCGGATCAGGCCTTCAAGGAAACTGCGTTTCACATGCCTTTGTAAGAGAAGCTCCCGGTAGGCTGTAAGAGCACAGTGCAGAGCGAGTTGTTTCTTAGCTTGCCAAAGAGCTTGAAGCCAGATGCTTTGGGGCCCAACTCGCCGTTTGTTAAGAAGCCTGCACGTTGTGCCTTTCAGCTCTATGGCAATGTAGCACAACCAGAGCAGAAGTTCTACTTCAGCCAGAGCAGGCCTGCAAAGAAACTGCGTTTCAGAGGCCGTTGTAAGAGATGTTCCTGGTAGGCTGTGAGAGCTGTGTGCAGAGTAAGTTGTTTCTTAGCTTCCCAAAGAGCTGCAAGCAAGATGCATTGGGGCCAACTCACCGTTTGATAAGAAGCCTGGACGTTGTGACTTTCAGCTCTAGGGGATTGTAGCACACTCCGAGCAGAAATTCTACTTCAGCCACCTCAGGCCTGGAAATAAACTGCGTTTAAAAGGCCTTTGTAGCAGATGTCACGGTTGGCTGGAAGCAAGATGCTTTGGGGCCCAACTCGTCCTTTGGAAAGAACACTGCACGTTGTGCCTTTCAGCTCTAGGGCAATGTAGCACACTCAGAGCAGAAGTCCCACTTCAGCCAGCGCAGGGATGCAAAGAACCTGCGTTTCACAGGCCTTTGTAAGAGATGTTCCTGGTAGGCTGTAAGAGCACAGAGTAGAGCGAGTTGTTTCTTAGCTTCCCAATGAGGTGGAACCAAGATGCTTTGGGGCCCAACTCGCCCTTTGGAAACGACACTGCACGTTGTGCCTTTCATCTCTAGGGCAATGTGGCACACCCAGAGCAGAAGTTCTACTTCAGCCAGATCAGGCCTGCAAAGAAACTGCGTTTCACAGGCCTTTGTAAGAGATGTTCCCGGTAGGCTGTAAGAGCTATGTGCAGAGTAAGTTGTTTCTTAGCTTCCCAAAGAGCTGGAAGCAAGATGCTTTGGGGCCCAACTCGCCCTTTGGAAAGAAGCTGCACATTGTGCCTTTCATCTCTAGGGCAATGTAGCACACCCAGAGCAGAAGTTCTACTTCACCCAGATCAGGCTGCAAAGAAACTGCGTTTCACAGGCCTTTGTAAGAGAGGTTTCAGGTAGGCTGTAAGAGGTCTGTGGAGAGCAAGTTGTTTCTTAGCTTTCCAAAGGCTGGAGGCAAGATGCTTTGGAGCCAAAGTCGCCCTTTGTTAAGAAGCCTGCACGTTGTGCCTTTCAGCTCCAGGGCAATGTTGCACACCCAGAGCAGACGTTCTCCTTCAGCCAGATGAGACCTGCAAAGAACTGCATTTCACAGGCCTTTGAAAGAGATGTTCCTGGTAGGCTGTAAGAGCACTGTTCAGGGCGAGTTGTTTCTTAGCTTCCCAAAGAGCTGGAAGCAAGATGCTTTTGGGCTCAACTTGCCCTTTGGAAAGAAGACTGCACGTTGTGCCTTTCAGCTCTAGGGCAATGTAGCACACTCAGAGCAGAAGTTCTACTTCAGCCAGATCAGGCCTGCAGAGATACTGCGTTTCAAAGGCCTTTTTAAGAGATGTTCCCGTTAGACTGTGAGAGAACTGTGCTGAGCGAGTTGTTTCTTAGCTTCCCAAGAGCTGGAAGCAAGATGCTTTGGGGCCCAAATCACCCTTAGGAAAGAAGACAGCACTTTGTGCCTTGCAGATCTAGGGCAATGTAGGACACCCAGAGCAGAAGTTCAACTTCACCCAGATCAGGCCTGCAAAGAAAGTGCATTTCACAGCCCTTTGTGACAGATGTCCCGGTAGGCAGGAAGCAAGATGCTTTGGGGCTCAGCTCGCCCTTTGGAAAGAAGACTGCACGTTGTTCCTTTCAGCTCTAGGGCAATGTGGCACACCCAGAGAAGAAGTTCTACTTCAGCCAGATCAGGACTGCAAAGAACCTGCGTTTCACAGGCTTTTGTGAGAGATGTTCCCGGTAGGCTGTAAGAGCACTGTGCAGAGCGAGTTGTTTCTTATCTTCCCAAAGAGCTGGAACCAAGATGCTTTGCGGCCCAACTCGCCCTTTGGAAAGGAGACTGCACGTTGTGCCTTTCAGCTCTAGGGCAATGTGGCACACCCAGAGCAGAAGTTCTACTTCAGCAAGATGAGGCCTTCAAAGAAAATGCGTTTCACAGGCCTTTGTAAGAGATGTTCCAGGTAGGCTGTAAGAGCTATGTGCAGAGCAAGTTGTTTCTTAGCTTTCCAAAGAGCTGGAAGCAAGATGCTTTGGGGCCCAACTCGCCCTTTGGAAGGAAGCTGCACATTGTGCCTTTCAGCTCTAGGGCAATGTAGCAGACCCAGAGCAGAAGTTCTACTTCACCCAGATCAGGCCTGCAAAGAAACTGCGTTTCACAGGCCTTTGTAAGAGATGTTCCCGGTAGGCGGTAAGAGCTATGTGCAGAGCGAGTTGTTTCTTAGCTTCCCAAAGAGCTGGGAGCAAGATGCTTTGGGGCCCAACTCGCCCTTTGGAAAGAAGCTGCACATTGTGCCTTGCAGCTCTAGGGCAATGTATGACACGCAGAGCAGAAGTTCCACTTCAGCAAGATCCGGCCTGCAAAGAAGCTGCGTTTCACAGCCCTTTGTAACAGATGTCCCCGTAGGCTGGAAGCTAGATGCTTTGTGGCCCAACTCGCCGTTTGGAAAGAAGACTGCACATTGTGCCGGTCAGGTCTAGGTCAATGTAGCACACCCAGAGCAGAAGTTCTACTTCAACCAGATCAGGCCTGCAAGGAAACTGCGTTTCACAGGTCTTTGTAAGGGATGTTCCCGGTAGGCTGTAAGAGCACTGTGCAGAGCGAGTTGTTTCTTAGCGTCCCAAAGAGCTGGAAGCAAGATGCGTTGGGGCCCAACTCGCCCTTTGTCAAGAAGCCTGCACGTTGTGCCTTCCAGCTCTATGGCAATGTAGCACACTCAGAGCAGAAGTTCTACTTCAGCCAGAACAGGCCTGCAAAGAAATTGCGTTTCACAGGCCTTTGTAACAGATGTTCCCGGTAAGCTGTAAGAGCAGTGTGCGGAGTGAGTTGTTTCTTAGCTTCCCAAAGAGCTGGAAGCAAGATGCGTGGGGCCCAACTCACACTTTTTTAAGAAGCCTGCACGTTGTGCCTTTCAGCTCTATGGCAGTGTAGCACACACAGAGCAGAAGTTCTACTTCAGAGAGAGCAGGCCTGCAAAGAAACTGCGTTTCACTTGCCTTTGTAAGAGATGTTCCCGGTAGGCTGTAAGAGCACTGTGTAGAGCGATTTGCTTCTTAGCTTCTGAAAGAGCTGGAAGCAACATGCTATGGGGCCCAACTCGGCCTTTGGAAAGGAGACTGCACAGTGTGCCTTTCAGCTCGAGGGCAATGTGGCACACCCAGAACAGAAGTTCTACTTCAGCCAGGTGAGGCCTGGAAAGAAACTGCGTTTCACAGGCCTTTGTAAGAGATGTTCCCGGTAGGCTGTAAGAGCACTGTGCAGAGCGAGTTGTTTCTTAGCTTCCCAAAGAGCTGGAAGCAAGATGCTTTGGGGCCCAACTCGCCCTTTGGAAAGGAGACTGCACGTTGTGCCTTTCAGCTCTAGGACAATGTGGCACACCCAGAACAGAAGTTCTACTTCATCCAGGTGACGCCTGCAAAGAAACTGCGTTTCACAGGCCTTTGTAAGCGATGTTCCCGGTAGGCTGTAAGAACACTGTGCAGAGCGAGTTGTTTCCTAGCTTCCCAAAGAGCTGGAAGCAAGATGCTTTGGGGCCCAACTCGCCCTTTGGAAAGAAGACTGCACGTTGTGCCTTTCAGCCCTAGGGCAATGTGGCACACCCAGAGCAGAAGTTCTACTTCAGCCAGATCAGGCCTGCAAAGGAACTGCGTTTCACATGCCTTTGTAAGAGATGTTCCCGGTCGGCTGTAAGAGCAGTGTGCAGAGCGAGTTGTTATTTAGCTTCCGAAAGAGATGGAAGCAAGATGCTTTGGGGCCCATCTCGACCTTTGGAAATGAGAGTGCACGTTGTGCCTTTCAGCTCTAGGGCAATGTAGCACACTCAGAGCAGAAGATCTACTTCAGCCAGATCAGGCCTGCAAAGAAACTGCGTTTCACAGGCCTCTGTAACAGATGTCTTGGTAGGCTGCAAGCAAGATGCTTTGGGGCCCAACTCGCCCTTTGGACAGAAGACTGCACCTTGTGCCGTTCAGCTCTAGGGCAATGTGTCACACCCAGAGCACAAGTTCTACTTCAGCCAGCTCAGGCCTGCAAAGAAAGTGCGTTTCACTGGCCTTTGTAAGGGATGTTCCCGGTAGGCTGTAAGAGCACTGTGCAGAGCGAGTTGTTTCTTAGCTTCCCAAAGTGCTGGAAGCAAGATGCTTTGGTGCCCAACTCGCCCTTTGGAAAGGAGAATGCACGTTGTGCCTTTCATCTCTAGGGCAATGTGGCACACCCAGAGCAGAAGTTCTACTCCAGCCAGATGAGGCCTGCAAAGAAACTGTGTTTCACAGGCCTTTGTAAGAGATGTTCCCGGTAGGCTGTAAGAGCACTGTGCAGAGCGAGTTGTTTCTTAGCTTCCCAAAGAGCTGGAAGCAAGATGCTTTGTGGCCCAACTCGCCCTTTGGAAAGGAGACTGCACGTTGTGCCTTTCAGCCCTAGGGCAATGTGGCACACCCAGAGCAGAAGTTCTACTTCAGCCAGATCAGGCCTGCAAAGAAACTGAGTTTCACAGGCCTTTGTAAGAGTTGTTCCCGGTAGGCTGTAAGAACACTGTGCAGAGCGAGTTGTTTCATAACTTCCCAAAGAGCTGCAAGCAAGATGCTTTGGGGCCCATACGCCCTTTGTTAAGAAGCCTGCACGTTGTGACTTCCAGCTCTATGGCAATGCAGCACACTCAGAGCAGAAGTTCTACTTCAGCCAGAACAGGCCTGCAAAGAAACGGCGTTTCACAGGCCTTTGTAACAGATGTTCCCGGTAAGCTGTAAGAGCAGTGTGCAGAGCGAGTTGTTTCTTAGCTTCCCAAAGAGCTGGAAGCAAGATGCATTGGGGCCCAACTCGCCCTTTGGAAAGGAGACTGCACATTGTGCCTTTCAGCTCTAGGGCAATGTAGCACACCCAAAGCAGAAGTTCTACTTCAGCCAGCTCAGGCCTGCAAAGAAACTGCGTTTCACAGGCCTTTGTAAGAGATGTTCCCGGTAGGCTGTAAGAGCACTGTGCAGAGCGAGCTGTTTCTTAGCTTCCCAAAGAGCTGGAAGCAAGATGCTTTGGGGCCCAACTCGCACTTTGTTAAGAAGCCTGCACGTTGTGCCTTTCAGCTCTATGGCAGTGTAGCACACTCAGAGCAGAAGTTCTACTTCAGAGAGAACAGGCCTGCAAAGAAACTGCGTTTCACATGCCTTTGTAAGAGATGTTCCCGGTAGGCTGTAAGAGCACTGTGTAGAGCGATTTGTTTCTTAGCTTCCGAAAGAGCTGGAAGCAACATGCTATGGGGCCCAACTCGGCCTTTGGAAAGGAGACTGCAGAGTGTGCCTTTCAGCTCTAGGGCAGTGTAGCACACTCAGAGCAGAAGATCTACTTCAGCCAGCGCAGGCATGCAAAGAACCTGCGTTTCACAGGCCTTTGTAAGTGATGTTCCCGTTTGGTTGTAAGAGTGATGTTCAGAGCGATTTGTTTCTTAGCTTCCCACAGAGCTGGAAGCAAGATGCTTTGGGGCCCAAATCGCCCTTTGGAAAGTAGACAGCACTTTGTGCCTTGCAGCTCTAGGGCAAGGTAGCACACCCAGAGCAGAAGTTCTACTTCAGCCAGATCAGGCCTGCAAAGAAACTGCGTTTCACAGGCCTTTGTAACAGATGTCACGGTAGGCAGGAAGCAAGAGGCTTTGGGGCCCATCTCGCCCTTTGGAAAGAAGACTGCACGTTGTGCCTTTGAGCTCTAGGGCAATGTAGGACACCCAGAGCAGAAGTTCTACTTCAGCCAGATCAGGCCTGCAAGGAAACTGCGTTTCACTGGCCTTTGTAAGAGATGTTCCCGGTAGGCTGTAAGAACACTGTGCAGAGCGAGCTGTTTCTTAGCTTCCCAAAGAGCTCTAAGCAAATGCTTTGGGGCTCAACTCACCCTTTGTTAAGAAGCCTGAACGTTGTGACTTTCAGCTTTATGGCCATGTAGCACACTAAGAGCAGAAGTTCTACTTCAGCCAGAACAGGCCTGCAAAGGAACTGCGTTTCACATGCCTTTGTAAGAGATGTTCCCGGTCGGCTGTAAGAGCAGTGTGCAGAGCGAGTTGTTATGTAGCTTCCGAAAGAGATGGAAGCAAGATGCTTTGGGGCCCATCTCGACCTTTGGAAAGGAGAGTGCACGTTGTGCCTTTCAGCTCTAGGGCAATGTAGCACACTCAGAGCAGAAGATCTACTTCAGCCAGATCAGGCCTGCAAAGAAACTGCGTTTCACAGGCCTCTGTAACAGATGTCTTGGTAGGCTGTAAGCTAGATGCTTTGGGGCCCAACTCGCCCTTTGGAAAGAAGACTGCACCTTGTGCCGTTCAGCTCTAGGGCAATGTGTCACATCCAGAGCACAAGTTCTACTTCAGCCAGCTCAGGCCTGCAAAGAAAGTGCGTTTCACTGGCCTTTGTAAGGGATGTTCCCGGTAGGCTGTAAGAGCACTGTGCAGAGCAAGTTGTTTCTTAGCTTCCCAAAGTGCTGGAAGCAAGATGCTTTGGTGCCCAACTCGCCCTTTGGAAAGGAGACTGCACGTTGTGCCTTTCATCTCTAGGGCAATGTGGCACACCCAGAGCAGAAGTTCTACTCCAGCCAGGTGAGGCCTGCAAAGAAACTGCGTTTCACAGGCCTTTGTAAGAGATGTTCCCGGTAGGCTGTAAGAGAACTGTGCAGAGCGAGTTGTTTCTTAGCATCCCAAAGAGCTGGAAGCAAGATGCTTTGGGGCCCAACTCGCCCTTTGTTAAGAAGCCTGCACGTTGTGCCTTTCAGCTCTAGGGCAATGTGGCACACCCAGAGCAGAAGTTCTACTTCAACCAGATCAGGCCTGCAAAGAAACTGCGTTTCACAGGCCTTTGTAAGGGATGTTCCCGGTAGGCTGTAAGAGCACTGTGCAGAGAGAGTTGTTTCCCAGCTTCCCAAAGATCTGCAAGCAAGATGCTTTGGATCCCAACTCACCTTTTGGAAAGGAGACTGCACGTTGTGCCTTTCAGCTCTAGGGCAATGTGGCACACCCAGAGCAGAAGTTCTACTTCAGCCAGGTGAGGCCTGCAAAGAAACTGCGTTTCACAGGCCTTTGTAAGGGATGTACCCGGTAGGCTGTAAGAGCACTGTGCAGAGCGAGTTGTTTCTTAGCTTCCCAAAGAGCTGGATGCAAGATGCTTTGGGGCCCAAATCGCCCTTTGGAAAGAAGACAGCGCTTTGTGCCTTGCAGCTCTAGGGCAAGGTAGCACACCCAGAGCAGAACTTCTACTTCAGCCAGATCAGGCCTGCAAAGAAACTGCGTTTCACAGGCCTCTGTAACAGATGTCCCGCTAGGCAGGAAGCAAGATGCTTTGAGGCCCAACTCGCCCTTTGGAAAGAAGACTGCACGTTGTGCCTTTCAGCCCTAGTGCAATGTGGCACACCCAGAGCAGAAGTTCTACTTCAGCCAGATCAGGCCTGCAAGGAAACTGCGTTTCACTGGCCTTAGTAAGAGATGTTCCCGGTAGGCTGTAAGAACACTGTGCAGAGCGAGCTGTTTCTTAGCTTCCCAAAGAGCTCTAAGCAAATGCTTTTGGGCTCAACTCGCCCTTTGTTAAGAAGCCTGCACGTTGTGCCTTTCAGCTTTATGGCCATGTAGCACACGCAGAGCAGAAGTTCTACTTCAGCCAGAACAGGCCTGCAAAGGAACTGCGTTTCAGATGCCTTTGTAAGAGATGTTCCCGGTCGGCTGTAAGAGCACTGTGCAGAGCGAGTTGTTATTTAGCTTCCGAAAGAGATGGAAGCAAGATGCTTTGGGGCCCATCTCGACCTTTGGAAAGGAGAGTGCACGTTGTGCCTTTCAGCTCTAGGGCAATGTAGCACACTCAGAGCAGAAGATCTACTTCAGCCAGATCAGGCCTGCAAAGATACTGCGTTTCACAGGCCTCTGTAACAGATGTCTTGGTAGGCTGGAAGCAAGATGCTTTGGGGCCAAACTCGCCCTTTGGAAAGAAGACAACACTTTGTGCCTTGCAGCTCTAAGGCAATGTATGAAACCCAGAGCAGAAGTTCTACATCAGACAGATCAGGCCTGCAAAGAAAGTGCGTTTCACAGACCTTTGTAACAGATGTCCCGGTAGGCAGGAAGCAAGACGCTTTGGGTCCCATCTCGCCCTTTGGAAAGTACACTGCACGTTGTGCCTTTCAGCTCTAGGGCAATGTAGCACACCCAGAGGAGAAGTTCTACTTCAGCCAGATCAGGCCTCCAAGGAAACTGCGTTTCACAGGCCTTTGTAAGAGATGTTTCCAGTAGGGTGTAAGAGCACTGTGCAGAGCGAGTTGTTTCTTAGCTTCCCAAAGAGCTGGAAGCAAGATGCATTGCGGCCCAACTCGCCGTTTGTTAAGAAGCCTGAACCTTGTGCCTTTCAGCTCTAGGGGATTGTAGCACACTCAGAGCAGAAAATCTACTTCAGCCAGATCAGGCCTGCAAAGAAACTGCGTTTCACAGGCCTTTGTAAGAGATGTTTCCAGTAGGCTGTAAGAGCACTGTGCAGAGCGAGTTGTTTCTTAGCTTCCCAAAGAGCTGGAAGCAAGATGCATTGGGGCCCAACTCGCCGTTTGTTAAGAAGCCTGAACCTTGTGCCTTTCAGCTCTAGGGGATTGTAGCACACTCAGAGCAGAAAATCTACTTCAGCCAGATCAGGCCTGCAAAGAAACTGCGTTTCACAGGCTGTTGTAGCTGATGTTCCGGTTGGCTGGAAGCAAGATGCTTTGGGGCCCAACTCGTCCTTTGGAAAGAAGACTGCACGTTGTGCCTTCCAGCTCTAGGGCAATGTGGCACACCAAGAGCAGAAGTTCTACTTCAGCCACATCAGGCTGCAAAGAAACTGCGTTTCACAGGCCTTTATAAGAGATGTTCCCGGTAGGCTGTAAGAGCACTGTCCAGAGTGAGCTGTTTCTTAGCCTCCCAAAGAGCTGGAAGCAAGATGCTTTGGGACCCAACACGCCCTTTGGAAAGGAGACTGCATGTGGTGCCTTTCAGCTCTAGGGCAATGTGGCACACCCAGAGCAGAAGTTCTACTTCAGCCGGATCGGGCCTGCAAGGAAACTGCGTTTCACATGCCTTTGTAAGAGATGCTCCCGGTAGGCTGTAAGAGCACAGTGCAGAGCGAGTTGTTTCTTAGCTTCCCAAAGAGCTTGAAGCCAGATGCTTTGGGGCCCAACTCGCCGTTTGTTAAGAAGCCTGCACGTTGTGGCTTCCAGCTCTATGGCAATGTAGCACACTCAGAGCAGAAGTTCTACTTCAGCCAGAACAGTCCTGCAAAGAAACGGCGTTTCACAGGCCTTTGTAACAGATGTTCCCGGTAAGCTGTAAGAGCAGTGTGCAGAGCGAGTTGTTTCTTAGATTCCCAAAGAGCTGGAAGCAAGATGCATTGGGGCCCAACTCGCCCTTTGGAAAGGAGACTGAACGTTGTGCCTTTCAGCTCTAGGGCAATGTAGCACACCCAAAGCAGAAGTTCTACTTCAGCCAGCTCAGGCCTGCAAAGAAACTGCGTTTCACAGGCCTTTGTAAGAGATGTTCCCGGTAGGCTGTAAGAGCACTGTGCAGAGCGAGCTGTTTCTTAGCTTCCCAAAGAGCTGGAAGCAAGATGCTTTGGGGCCCAACTCGCACTTTGTTAAGAAGTCTGCACGTTGTGCCTTTCAGCTCTATGGCAGTGTAGCACACACAGAGCAGAAGTTCTACTTCAGAGAGAGCAGGCCTGCAAAGAAACTGCGTTTCACATGCCTTTGTAAGAGATGTTCCCGGTAGGCTGTAACAGCACTGTGTAGAGCGATTTGTTTCTTAGCTTCCGAAAGAGCTGGAAGCAACATGCTATGGGGCCCAACTCGGCCTTTGGAAAGGAGACTGCACGTAGTGCCTTTCAGCTCTAGGGCAATGTAGCACACTCAGAGAAGAAGATCTACTTCAGCCAGCGCAGGCATGCAAAGAACCTGCGTTTCACAGGCCTTTGTAAGAGATGTTCCCGTTTGGTTGTAAGAGTGATGTGCAGAGCGATTTGTTTCTTAGCTTCCCAAAGAGCTGGAAGCAAGATGCTTTGGGGCCCAAATCCCCCTTTGGAAAGTAGACAGCACTTTGTGCCTTGCAGCTCTAGGGCAAGGTAGCACACCCAGAGCAGAAGTTCTACTTCAGCCAGATCAGGCCTTCAAAGAAACTGCGTTTCACAGGCCTTTGTAACAGATGTCACGGTAGGCAGGAAGCAAGAGGCTTTGGGGCCCATCTCGCCCTTTGGAAAGAAGACTGGACGTTGTGCCTTTGAGCTCTAGGGCAATGTAGCACACCCAGAGCTGAAGTTCTACTTCAGCCAGATGAGGCCTGCAAAGAAACTGCGTTTCACAGGCCTTTGTAAGAGATGTTCTCGGTAGGCTGTAAGAGCACTGTGCAGAGCGACTTGTTTCATAGCTTCCCAAAGAGCTGAATGCAAGATGCTTTGGGGCCCAACTCGCCCTTTTGAAAGAAGACAGAACTTTGTGCCTTGCAGCTCTAATGCAAGGTAGCACACCCAGAGCAGAAGTTCTACTTCAGCCAGATCAGGCCTGCACAGAAACTGCGTTTCACAGGCCTCTGTAAGAGAAGTTCCCAGTAGGCTGTAAGAGCACTGTGCAGAGTAAGTTGTTTCTTAGCTTCCCAAAGAGCTGGAAGCAAGATGCATTGGGGCCAACTCGCCGTTTGTTAAGAAGCCTGAACGTTGTGACTTTCAGCTCTAGGGGATTGTAGCACACTCAGAGCAGAAATTCTACTTCAGTCAGATCAGGCCTGCAAAGAAACTGCGTTTCACAGGCCTTTGTAGCAGATGTCCCGGTTGGCTGGACGCAAGATGCTTTGGGGCCCAACTCGTCCTTTGGAAAGAAGACTGCACGTTGTGCCTTTCAGCTCTAGGGCAATGTGGCACACCAAGAGCAGAAGTTCTACGTAGCCAGATCAGGCCTGCAAAGAAACTGCGTTTCACAGGCCTTTGTAAGAGATGTTCCCAGTAGGCTGTAAGAGCACTGTGCAGATTGAGCTGTTTCTTAGCTTCCCAAAGAGCTGGAAGCAAGATGCTTTGGGGCCCAACTCGCTCTTTGGAAAGAAGCTGCACATTGTGCCTTTCATCTCTAGGGCAATGTAGCACACCCAGAGCAGAAGTTCTACTTCACCCAGATCAGGCCTGCAAAGAAACTGCGTTTCACAGGCCTTTGTAAGAGAGGTTCCAGGTAGGCTGTAAGAGGTCTGTGCAGAGCAAGTTGTTTCTTAGCTTTCCAAAGGCTGGAGGCAAGATGCTTTGGAGCCAAAGTCGCCCTTTGTTAAGAAGCCTGCACGTTGTGCCTTTCAGCTCCAGGGCAATGTGGCAAACCCAGAGCAGACATTCTCCTTCAGCCAGATGAGACTTGCAAGGAACTGCATTTCACAGGCCTTTGTAAGAGATGTTCCTGGTAGGCTGTAAGAGCACTGCTCAGGGCGAGTTGTTTCTTAGCTTCCCAAAGAGCTGGAAGCAAGATGCTTTTGGGCTCAACTCGCCCTTTGGAAAGAAGACTGCACGTTGTGCCTTTCAGCTCTAGGGCAATGTAGCACACCCAGAGCAGAAGTTCTACTTCAGCCAGATCAGGCCTGCAAAGATACTGCGTTTCAAAGGCCTTTTTAAGAGATGTTCCCGGTAGACTGTGAGAGAACTGTGCTGAGCGAGTTGTTTCTTAGCTTCCCAAGAGCTAGAAGCAAGATGCTTTGGGGCGCAAATCGCCCTTTGGAAAGAAGACAGCACTTTGTGCCTTGCAGCTCTAAGGCAATGTATGACACCCAGAGCAGAAGTTCTACATCAGACAGATCAGGCCTGCAAAGAAAGTGCGTTTCACAGACCTTTGTAACAGATGTCCCGGTAGGCAGGAAGCAAGATGCTTTGGGTCCCATCTCGCCCTTTGGAAAGTACACTGCACGTTGTGCCTTTCAGCTCTAGGGCAATGTAGCACACCCAGAGGAGAAGTTCTACTTCAGCCAGATCAGGCCTCCAAGGAAACTGCGTTTCACAGGCCTTTGTAAGAGATGTTTCCAGTAGGCTGTAAGAGCACTGTGCAGAGCGAGTTGTTTCTTAGCTTCCCAAAGAGCTGGAAGCAAGATGCATTGGGGCCCAACTCGCCGTTTGTTAAGAAGCCTGAACCTTGTGCCTTTCAGCTCTAGGGGATTGTAGCACACTCAGAGCAGAAAATCTACTTCAGCCAGATCAGGCCTGCAAAGAAACTGCGTTTCACAGGCCTTTGTAAGAGATGTTCCCGGTAGGCTGTAAGAGCACTGTCCAGAGTGAGCTGTTTCTTAGCTTCCCAAAGAGCTGGAAGCAAGATGCTTTGTGGCCCAACTTGCCCTTTGGAAAGGAGACTGCACGTTGTGCCTTTCAGCCCTAGGGCAATGTGGCACACCCAGAGCAGAAGTTCTACTTCAGCCAGATCAGGCCTGCAAAGAAACTGAGTTTCACAGGCCTTTGTAAGAGTTGTTCCCGGTAGGCTGTAAGAACACTGTGCAGAGCGAGTTGTTTCATAACTTCCCAAAGAGCTGCAAGCAAGATGCTTTGGGGCCCAACTCGCCCTTTGTTAAGAAGCCTGCACGTTGTGCCTTCCAGCTCTATGGCAATGTAGCACACTCAGAGCAGAAGTTCTACTTCAGCCAGAAAAGGCCTGCAAAGAAACGGCGTTTCACAGGCCTTTGTAACAGATGTTCCCGGTAAGCTGTAAGAGCAGTGTGCAGAGCGAGTTGTTTCTTAGCTTCCCAAAGAGCTGCAAGCAAGATGCTTTGGGGCCCAACTCGCCCTTTGGAAAGGAGACTGCACGTTGTGCCTTTCAGCTCTAGGGCAATGTAGCACACCCAAAACAGAAGTTCTACTTCAGCCTGCTCAGGCCTGCAAAGAAACTGCGTTTCACAGGCCTTTGTAAGAGATGTTCCCGGTAGGCTGTAAGAGCACTGTGCAGAGCGAGCTGTTTCTTAGCTACCCAAAGAGCTGGAAGCAAGATGCTTTGGGGCCCAACTCGCACTTTGTTAAGAAGCCTGCACGTTGTGCCTTTCAGCTCTATGGCAGTGTAGCACACACAGAGCAGAAGTTCTACTTCAGAGAGAACAGGCCTGCAAAGAAACTGCGTTTCACATGCCTTTGTAAGAGATGTTCCCGGTAGGCTGTAAGAGCACTGTGTAGAGCGATTTGTTTCTTAGCTTCCGAAAGAGCTGGAAGCAACATGCGATGGGACCGAACTCGGCCTTTGGAAAGGAGACTGCACGTTGTGCCTTTCAGCTCTAGGGCAATGTAGCACACTCAGAGCAGAAGATCTACTTCAGCCAGCGCAGGCATGCAAAGAACCTGCGTTTCACAGGCCTTTGTAAGAGATGTTCCCGTTTGGTTGTAAGAGTGATGTGCAGAGCGATTTGTTTCTTAGCTTCCCACAGAGCTGGAAGCAAGATGCTTTGGGGCCCAAATCGCCCTTTGGAAAGTAGACAGCACTTTGCGCCTTGCAGCTCTAGGGCAAGGTAGCACACCCAGAGCAGAAGTTCTGCTTCAGCCAGATCAGGCCTGCAAAGAAACTGCGTTTCACAGGCCTTTGTAACAGATGTCACGGTAGGCAGGAAGCAAGAGGCTTTGGGGCACATCTTGCCCTTTGGAAAGAAGACTGCACGGTGTGCCTTTGAGCTCTAGGGCAATGTAGCACACCCAGAGCTGAAGTTCCACTTCAGCCAGATGAGGCCTGCAAAGAAACTGCGTTTCACAGGCCTTTGTAACAGATGTCCTGGTAGGCTGGAACCAAGATGCTTTGGGGCCCAACTCGCCGTTTGGAAAGAAGACTGCACATTGTGCCGTTCAGCTCTAGGGCAATGTAGCACACCCAGAGCAGAAGTTCTACTTCAACAAGATCAGGCCTGCAAAGAAACTGCGTTTCACATGCCTTTGTAAGGGATGGTCCCGGTAGGCTGTAAGAGCACTGTGCAGAGCGAGTTGATTCTTAGCTTCCCAAAGAGCTGGAAGCATGATGCTTTGGGGCCCAACTCGCCCTTGGTTAAGAAGCCTGCACGTTGTGCCTTTCAGCTCTAGGGCAATGTGACACGTCCAGAGCAGAGGTTCTACTTCAGCCAGATGAGGCCTGCAAAGAAAGTGCGTTTCACAGGCCTTTGTAAGAGATGTTCCCGGTAGGCTGTAGGAGCACTGTGCAGAGCGCTTTGTTTCTTAGCTTCCCAAAGAGCTGGAAGCAAGATGATTTGGGGCCCAACTCGCCCTTTGGAAAGGATACAGCACGTTGTCCCTTTCAGCTCCAGGGCAATGTAGCACACCCAGAGCAGAAGTTCTACTTCAGCCAGATCAGGCCTGCAAAGAAACTGAGTTTCACAGGCCTTTGTAAGAGATGTTCCCGGTAGGCTGTAAGTGCACTGTGCAGAGCGAGTTGTTTCTTAGCTTCCCTTAGAGCTAGAAGCAAGATGCTTTGGGGACCAACTCGCCCTTGGTTAAGAAGCCTGCACGTTGTGCCTTTCAGCTCTAGGTCAATGTGGCACACCCAGAGCAGAAGTTCGACTTCAGCCAGGTGAGGCCTGCAAATAAACTGCATTTCACAGGCCTTTGTAAGAGATGTTCTCGGTAGGCTGTAAGAGCACTGTGCAGAGCGACTTGTTTCATAGCTTCCCAAAGAGCTGAATGCAAGATGCTTTGGGGCCCAACTCGCCCTTTGGAAAGAAGACAGAACTTTGTGCCTTGCAGCTCTAATGCAAGGTAGCACACCCAGAGCAGAAGTTCTACTTCAGCCAGATCAGGCCTGCACAGAAACTGCGTTTCACAGGCCTCTGTAGGAGAAGTTCCCGGTAGGCTGTAAGAGCACTGTGCAGAGTAAGTTGTTTCTTAGCTTCCCAAAGAGCTGGAAGCAAGATGCATTGGGGCCAACTCGCCGTTTGTTAAGAAGCCTGAACGTTGTGACTTTCAGCTCTAGGGGATTGTAGCACACTCAGAGCAGAAATTCTACTTCAGTCAGATCAGGCCTGCAAAGAAACTGCGTTTCACAGTCCTTTGTAGCAGATGTCCCGGTTGGCTGGATGCAAGATGCTTTGGGGCCCAACTCGTCCTTTGGAAAGAAGACTGCACGTTGTGCCTTTCAGCTCTAGGGCAATGTGGCACACCAAGAGCAGAAGTTCTACTTAGCCAGATCAGGCCTGCAAAGAAACTGCGTTTCACAGGCCTTTGTAAGAGATGTTCCCAGTAGGCTGTAAGAGCACTGTGCAGATTGAGCTGTTTGTTAGCTTCCCAAAGAGCTGGAAGCAAGATGCTTTGGGGCCCAACTCGCCCTTTGGAAAGAAGCTGCACATTGTGCCTTTCATCTCTAGGGCAATGTAGCACACCCAGAGCAGAAGTTCTACTTCACCCAGATCAGGCCTGCAAAGAAACTGCGTTTCACAGGCCTTTGTAAGAGAGGTTCCCGGTAGGCTGTAAGAGGTCTGTGCAGAGCAAGTTGTTTCTTAGCTTTCCAAAGGCTGGAGGCAAGATGCTTTGGAGCCAAACTCGCCCTTTGTTAAGAAGCTTGCACGTTGTGCCTTTCAGCTCCAGGGCAATGTGGCACACCCAGAGCAGACGTTCTCCTTCAGCCAGATGAGACTTGCAAGGAACTGCATTTCACAGGCCTTTGTAAGAGATGTTCCTGGTAGGCTGTAAGAGCACTGTTCAGGGCGAGTTGTTTCTTAGCTTCCCAAAGAGCTGGAAGCAAGATGCTTTTGGGCTCAACTCGCCCTTTGGAAAGAAGACTGCACGTTGTGCCTTTCAGCTCTAGGGCAATGTAGCACACCCAGAGCAGAAGTTCTACTTCAGCCAGATCAGGCCTGCAAAGATACTGCGTTTCAAAGGCCTTTTTAAGAGATGTTCCCGGTAGACTGTGAGAGAACTGTGCTGAGCGAGTTGTTTGTTAGCTTCCCAAGAGCTAGAAGCAAGATGCTTTGGGGCGCAAATCGCCCTTTGGAAAGAAGACAGCACTTTGTGCCTTGCAGCTCTAAGGCAATGTATGACACCCAGAGCAGAAGTTCTACATCAGACAGATCAGGCCTGCAAAGAAAGTGCGTTTCACAGACCTTTGTAACAGATGTCCCGGTAGGCAGGAAGCAAGATGTTTTGGGTCCCATCTCGCCCTTTGGAAAGTACACTGCACGTTGTGCCTTTCAGCTCTAGGGCAATGTAGCACACCCAGAGGAGAAGTTCTACTTCAGCCAGATCAGGCCTCCAAGGAAACTGCGTTTCACAGGCCTTTGTAAGAGATGTTTCCAGTAGGCTGTAAGAGCACTGTGCAGAGCGAGTTGTTTCTTAGCTTCCCAAAGAGCTGGAAGTAAGATGCATTGGGGCCCAACTCGCCGTTTGTTAAGAAGCCTGAACCTTGTGCCTTTCAGCTCTAGGGGATTGTAGCACACTCAGAGCAGAAAATCTACTTCAGCCAGATCAGGCCTGCAAAGAAACTGCGTTTCACAGGCTGTTGTAGCTGATGTTCCGGTTGGCTGGAAGCAAGATGCTTTGGGGCCCAACTCGTCCTTTGGAAATAAGACTGTACGTTGTGCCTTCCAGCTCTAGGGCAATGTGGCACACCAAGAGCAGAAGGTCTACTTCAGGCAGATCAGGCTGCAAAGAAACTGCGTTTCACAGGCCTTTGTAAGAGATGTTCCCGGTAGGCTGTAAGAGCACTGTCCAGAGTGAGCTGTTTCTTAGCTTCCCAAAGAGCTGGAAGCAAGATGCTTTGGGACCCAACACGCCCTTTGGAAAGGAGACTGCATGTGGTGCCTTTCAGCTCTAGGGCAATGTGGCACACCCAGAGCAGAAGTTCTACTTCAGCCGGATCAGGCCTTCAAGGAAACTGCGTTTCACATGCCTTTGTAAGAGAAGCTCCCGGTAGGCTGTAAGAGCACAGTGCAGAGCGAGTTGTTTCTTAGCTTGCCAAAGAGCTTGAAGCCAGATGCTTTGGGGCCCAACTCGCCGTTTGTTAAGAAGCCTGCACGTTGTGCCTTTCAGCTCTATGGCAATGTAGCACAACCAGAGCAGAAGTTCTACTTCAGCCAGAGCAGGCCTGCAAAGAAACTGCGTTTCAGAGGCCGTTGTAAGAGATGTTCCTGGTAGGCTGTGAGAGCTGTGTGCAGAGTAAGTTGTTTCTTAGCTTCCCAAAGAGCTGCAAGCAAGATGCATTGGGGCCAACTCACCGTTTGATAAGAAGCCTGGACGTTGTGACTTTCAGCTCTAGGGGATTGTAGCACACTCCGAGCAGAAATTCTACTTCAGCCACCTCAGGCCTGGAAATAAACTGCGTTTAAAAGGCCTTTGTAGCAGATGTCACGGTTGGCTGGAAGCGAGATGCTTTGGGGCCCAACTCGTCCTTTGGAAAGAACACTGCACGTTGTGCCTTTCAGCTCTAGGGCAATGTAGCACACTCAGAGCAGAAGTCCCACTTCAGCCAGCGCAGGGATGCAAAGAACCTGCGTTTCACAGGCCTTTGTAAGAGATGTTCCTGGTAGGCTGTAAGAGCACAGAGTAGAGCGAGTTGTTTCTTAGCTTCCCAATGAGGTGGAACCAAGATGCTTTGGGGCCCAACTCGCCCTTTGGAAACGACACTGCACGTTGTGCCTTTCATCTCTAGGGCAATGTGGCACACCCAGAGCAGAAGTTCTACTTCAGCCAGATCAGGCCTGCAAAGAAACTGCGTTTCACAGGCCTTTGTAAGAGATGTTCCCGGTAGGCTGTAAGAGCTATGTGCAGAGTAAGTTGTTTCTTAGCTTCCCAAAGAGCTGGAAGCAAGATGCTTTGGGGCCCAACTCGCCCTTTGGAAAGAAGCTGCACATTGTGCCTTTCATCTCTAGGGCAATGTAGCACACCCAGAGCAGAAGTTCTACTTCACCCAGATCAGGCTGCAAAGAAACTGCGTTTCACAGGCCTTTGTAAGAGAGGTTTCAGGTAGGCTGTAAGAGGTCTGTGGAGAGCAAGTTGTTTCTTAGCTTTCCAAAGGCTGGAGGCAAGATGCTTTGGAGCCAAAGTCGCCCTTTGTTAAGAAGCCTGCACGTTGTGCCTTTCAGCTCCAGGGCAATGTTGCACACCCAGAGCAGACGTTCTCCTTCAGCCAGATGAGACCTGCAAAGAACTGCATTTCACAGGCCTTTGAAAGAGATGTTCCTGGTAGGCTGTAAGAGCACTGTTCAGGGCGAGTTGTTTCTTAGCTTCCCAAAGAGCTGGAAGCAAGATGCTTTTGGGCTCAACTTGCCCTTTGGAAAGAAGACTGCACGTTGTGCCTTTCAGCTCTAGGGCAATGTAGCACACTCAGAGCAGAAGTTCTACTTCAGCCAGATCAGGCCTGCAGAGATACTGCGTTTCAAAGGCCTTTTTAAGAGATGTTCCCGTTAGACTGTGAGAGAACTGTGCTGAGCGAGTTGTTTCTTAGCTTCCCAAGAGCTGGAAGCAAGATGCTTTGGGGCCCAAATCACCCTTAGGAAAGAAGACAGCACTTTGTGCCTTGCAGATCTAGGGCAATGTAGGACACCCAGAGCAGAAGTTCAACTTCACCCAGATCAGGCCTGCAAAGAAAGTGCATTTCACAGCCCTTTGTGACAGATGTCCCGGTAGGCAGGAAGCAAGATGCTTTGGGGCTCAGCTCGCCCTTTGGAAAGAAGACTGCACGTTGTTCCTTTCAGCTCTAGGGCAATGTGGCACACCCAGAGAAGAAGTTCTACTTCAGCCAGATCAGGACTGCAAAGAACCTGCGTTTCACAGGCTTTTGTGAGAGATGTTCCCGGTAGGCTGTAAGAGCACTGTGCAGAGCGAGTTGTTTCTTATCTTCCCAAAGAGCTGGAACCAAGATGCTTTGCGGCCCAACTCGCCCTTTGGAAAGGAGACTGCACGTTGTGCCTTTCAGCTCTAGGGCAATGTGGCACACCCAGAGCAGAAGTTCTACTTCAGCAAGATGAGGCCTTCAAAGAAAATGCGTTTCACAGGCCTTTGTAAGAGATGTTCCAGGTAGGCTGTAAGAGCTATGTGCAGAGCAAGTTGTTTCTTAGCTTTCCAAAGAGCTGGAAGCAAGATGCTTTGGGGCCCAACTCGCCCTTTGGAAGGAAGCTGCACATTGTGCCTTTCAGCTCTAGGGCAATGTAGCAGACCCAGAGCAGAAGTTCTACTTCACCCAGATCAGGCCTGCAAAGAAACTGCGTTTCACAGGCCTTTGTAAGAGATGTTCCCGGTAGGCGGTAAGAGCTATGTGCAGAGCGAGTTGTTTCTTAGCTTCCCAAAGAGCTGGGAGCAAGATGCTTTGGGGCCCAACTCGCCCTTTGGAAAGAAGCTGCACATTGTGCCTTGCAGCTCTAGGGCAATGTATGACACGCAGAGCAGAAGTTCCACTTCAGCAAGATCCGGCCTGCAAAGAAGCTGCGTTTCACAGCCCTTTGTAACAGATGTCCCCGTAGGCTGGAAGCTAGATGCTTTGTGGCCCAACTCGCCGTTTGGAAAGAAGACTGCACATTGTGCCGGTCAGGTCTAGGTCAATGTAGCACACCCAGAGCAGAAGTTCTACTTCAACCAGATCAGGCCTGCAAGGAAACTGCGTTTCACAGGTCTTTGTAAGGGATGTTCCCGGTAGGCTGTAAGAGCACTGTGCAGAGCGAGTTGTTTCTTAGCGTCCCAAAGAGCTGGAAGCAAGATGCGTTGGGGCCCAACTCGCCCTTTGTCAAGAAGCCTGCACGTTGTGCCTTCCAGCTCTATGGCAATGTAGCACACTCAGAGCAGAAGTTCTACTTCAGCCAGAACAGGCCTGCAAAGAAATTGCGTTTCACAGGCCTTTGTAACAGATGTTCCCGGTAAGCTGTAAGAGCAGTGTGCGGAGTGAGTTGTTTCTTAGCTTCCCAAAGAGCTGGAAGCAAGATGCGTGGGGCCCAACTCACACTTTTTTAAGAAGCCTGCACGTTGTGCCTTTCAGCTCTATGGCAGTGTAGCACACACAGAGCAGAAGTTCTACTTCAGAGAGAGCAGGCCTGCAAAGAAACTGCGTTTCACTTGCCTTTGTAAGAGATGTTCCCGGTAGGCTGTAAGAGCACTGTGTAGAGCGATTTGCTTCTTAGCTTCCGAAAGAGCTGGAAGCAACATGCTATGGGGCCCAACTCGGCCTTTGGAAAGGAGACTGCACAGTGTGCCTTTCAGCTCGAGGGCAATGTGGCACACCCAGAACAGAAGTTCTACTTCAGCCAGGTGAGGCCTGGAAAGAAACTGCGTTTCACAGGCCTTTGTAAGAGATGTTCCCGGTAGGCTGTAAGAGCACTGTGCAGAGCGAGTTGTTTCTTAGCTTCCCAAAGAGCTGGAAGCAAGATGCTTTGGGGCCCAACTCGCCCTTTGGAAAGGAGACTGCACGTTGTGCCTTTCAGCTCTAGGACAATGTGGCACACCCAGAACAGAAGTTCTACTTCATCCAGGTGACGCCTGCAAAGAAACTGCGTTTCACAGGCCTTTGTAAGCGATGTTCCCGGTAGGCTGTAAGAACACTGTGCAGAGCGAGTTGTTTCCTAGCTTCCCAAAGAGCTGGAAGCAAGATGCTTTGGGGCCCAACTCGCCCTTTGGAAAGAAGACTGCACGTTGTGCCTTTCAGCCCTAGGGCAATGTGGCACACCCAGAGCAGAAGTTCTACTTCAGCCAGATCAGGCCTGCAAAGGAACTGCGTTTCACATGCCTTTGTAAGAGATGTTCCCGGTCGGCTGTAAGAGCAGTGTGCAGAGCGAGTTGTTATTTAGCTTCCGAAAGAGATGGAAGCAAGATGCTTTGGGGCCCATCTCGACCTTTGGAAAGGAGAGTGCACGTTGTGCCTTTCAGCTCTAGGGCAATGTAGCACACTCAGAGCAGAAGATCTACTTCAGCCAGATCAGGCCTGCAAAGAAACTGCGTTTCACAGGCCTCTGTAACAGATGTCTTGGTAGGCTGCAAGCAAGATGCTTTGGGGCCCAACTCGCCCTTTGGACAGAAGACTGCACCTTGTGCCGTTCAGCTCTAGGGCAATGTGTCACACCCAGAGCACAAGTTCTACTTCAGCCAGCTCAGGCCTGCAAAGAAAGTGCGTTTCACTGGCCTTTGTAAGGGATGTTCCCGGTAGGCTGTAAGAGCACTGTGCAGAGCGAGTTGTTTCTTAGCTTCCCAAAGTGCTGGAAGCAAGATGCTTTGGTGCCCAACTCGCCCTTTGGAAAGGAGAATGCACGTTGTGCCTTTCATCTCTAGGGCAATGTGGCACACCCAGAGCAGAAGTTCTACTCCAGCCAGATGAGGCCTGCAAAGAAACTGTGTTTCACAGGCCTTTGTAAGAGATGTTCCCGGTAGGCTGTAAGAGCACTGTGCAGAGCGAGTTGTTTCTTAGCTTCCCAAAGAGCTGGAAGCAAGATGCTTTGTGGCCCAACTCGCCCTTTGGAAAGGAGACTGCACGTTGTGCCTTTCAGCCCTAGGGCAATGTGGCACACCCAGAGCAGAAGTTCTACTTCAGCCAGATCAGGCCTGCAAAGAAACTGAGTTTCACAGGCCTTTGTAAGAGTTGTTCCCGGTAGGCTGTAAGAACACTGTGCAGAGCGAGTTGTTTCATAACTTCCCAAAGAGCTGCAAGCAAGATGCTTTGGGGCCCATACGCCCTTTGTTAAGAAGCCTGCACGTTGTGACTTCCAGCTCTATGGCAATGCAGCACACTCAGAGCAGAAGTTCTACTTCAGCCAGAACAGGCCTGCAAAGAAACGGCGTTTCACAGGCCTTTGTAACAGATGTTCCCGGTAAGCTGTAAGAGCAGTGTGCAGAGCGAGTTGTTTCTTAGCTTCCCAAAGAGCTGGAAGCAAGATGCATTGGGGCCCAACTCGCCCTTTGGAAAGGAGACTGCACATTGTGCCTTTCAGCTCTAGGGCAATGTAGCACACCCAAAGCAGAAGTTCTACTTCAGCCAGCTCAGGCCTGCAAAGAAACTGCGTTTCACAGGCCTTTGTAAGAGATGTTCCCGGTAGGCTGTAAGAGCACTGTGCAGAGCGAGCTGTTTCTTAGCTTCCCAAAGAGCTGGAAGCAAGATGCTTTGGGGCCCAACTCGCACTTTGTTAAGAAGCCTGCACGTTGTGCCTTTCAGCTCTATGGCAGTGTAGCACACTCAGAGCAGAAGTTCTACTTCAGAGAGAACAGGCCTGCAAAGAAACTGCGTTTCACATGCCTTTGTAAGAGATGTTCCCGGTAGGCTGTAAGAGCACTGTGTAGAGCGATTTGTTTCTTAGCTTCCGAAAGAGCTGGAAGCAACATGCTATGGGGCCCAACTCGGCCTTTGGAAAGGAGACTGCAGAGTGTGCCTTTCAGCTCTAGGGCAGTGTAGCACACTCAGAGCAGAAGATCTACTTCAGCCAGCGCAGGCATGCAAAGAACCTGCGTTTCACAGGCCTTTGTAAGTGATGTTCCCGTTTGGTTGTAAGAGTGATGTTCAGAGCGATTTGTTTCTTAGCTTCCCACAGAGCTGGAAGCAAGATGCTTTGGGGCCCAAATCGCCCTTTGGAAAGTAGACAGCACTTTGTGCCTTGCAGCTCTAGGGCAAGGTAGCACACCCAGAGCAGAAGTTCTACTTCAGCCAGATCAGGCCTGCAAAGAAACTGCGTTTCACAGGCCTTTGTAACAGATGTCACGGTAGGCAGGAAGCAAGAGGCTTTGGGGCCCATCTCGCCCTTTGGAAAGAAGACTGCACGTTGTGCCTTTGAGCTCTAGGGCAATGTAGGACACCCAGAGCAGAAGTTCTACTTCAGCCAGATCAGGCCTGCAAGGAAACTGCGTTTCACTGGCCTTTGTAAGAGATGTTCCCGGTAGGCTGTAAGAACACTGTGCAGAGCGAGCTGTTTCTTAGCTTCCCAAAGAGCTCTAAGCAAATGCTTTGGGGCTCAACTCACCCTTTGTTAAGAAGCCTGAACGTTGTGACTTTCAGCTTTATGGCCATGTAGCACACTAAGAGCAGAAGTTCTACTTCAGCCAGAACAGGCCTGCAAAGGAACTGCGTTTCACATGCCTTTGTAAGAGATGTTCCCGGTCGGCTGTAAGAGCAGTGTGCAGAGCGAGTTGTTATGTAGCTTCCGAAAGAGATGGAAGCAAGATGCTTTGGGGCCCATCTCGACCTTTGGAAAGGAGAGTGCACGTTGTGCCTTTCAGCTCTAGGGCAATGTAGCACACTCAGAGCAGAAGATCTACTTCAGCCAGATCAGGCCTGCAAAGAAACTGCGTTTCACAGGCCTCTGTAACAGATGTCTTGGTAGGCTGTAAGCTAGATGCTTTGGGGCCCAACTCGCCCTTTGGAAAGAAGACTGCACCTTGTGCCGTTCAGCTCTAGGGCAATGTGTCACATCCAGAGCACAAGTTCTACTTCAGCCAGCTCAGGCCTGCAAAGAAAGTGCGTTTCACTGGCCTTTGTAAGGGATGTTCCCGGTAGGCTGTAAGAGCACTGTGCAGAGCAAGTTGTTTCTTAGCTTCCCAAAGTGCTGGAAGCAAGATGCTTTGGTGCCCAACTCGCCCTTTGGAAAGGAGACTGCACGTTGTGCCTTTCATCTCTAGGGCAATGTGGCACACCCAGAGCAGAAGTTCTACTCCAGCCAGGTGAGGCCTGCAAAGAAACTGCGTTTCACAGGCCTTTGTAAGAGATGTTCCCGGTAGGCTGTAAGAGAACTGTGCAGAGCGAGTTGTTTCTTAGCATCCCAAAGAGCTGGAAGCAAGATGCTTTGGGGCCCAACTCGCCCTTTGTTAAGAAGCCTGCACGTTGTGCCTTTCAGCTCTAGGGCAATGTGGCACACCCAGAGCAGAAGTTCTACTTCAGCTAGATGAGGCCTGCAAAGAAAGTGCGTTTCACAGG
Source organism: Equus caballus (assembly GCF_041296265.1). NCBI lineage: Eukaryota > Metazoa > Chordata > Mammalia > Perissodactyla > Equidae > Equus > Equus caballus. The sequence goes on from NC_091695.1 coordinate 19,921,755, forward strand.
CCTTTGTAAGAGATGTTCCCGGTAGGCTGTAAGAGCACTATGCAGAGCTAGTTGTTTCTTAGCTTCCCTAAGAGCTGCAAGCAAGATGCTTTGGGGACCAACTCGAACTTTGGAAAGGAGACTGCACGTTGTGCCTTTCAGCCCGAGAGCAATGTGGCACACACAGAGCAGAAGTTCTACTTCAGCCAGATCAGGCCTGCAAAGAAACTGCGTTTCACAGGCCTTTGTAAGAGAAGTTCCCGGTAGGCTGTAAGAACACTGTGCAGAGAGAGTTGTTTCTCATCTTTCCAAAGAGCTGCAAGCAAGATGCTTTGGGGCCCATCTCGCCCTTTGTTAAGAAGCCTGCACGTTGTGCCTTCCAGCTCTATGGCAATGTAGCACACTCAGAGCAGAAGTTCTACTTCAGCCAGAACAGGCCTGCAAAGAAACGGCGTTTCACAGGCCTTTGTAACAGATGCTCCCGGTAAGCTGTAAGAGCAGTGTGCAGAGCGAGTTGTTTCTTAGCTTCCCAAAGAGCTGGAAGCAAGATGCATTGGGGCCCAACTCGCCCTTTGGAAAGGAGACAGCACGTTGTGCCTTTCAGCTCTAGGGCAATGTAGCACCCCCAGAGCAGAAGTTCTGCTTCAGCCAGATCAGGCCTGCAAAGAAACTGCGTTTCACAGGCCTTTGTAAGAGATGTTCCCGGTAGGCTGTAAGAGCACTGTGCAGAGCGAGCTGTTTCTTAGCTTCCCAAAGAGCTGGAAGCAAGATGCTTTGGGGCCCAACTCGCACTTTGTTAAGAAGCCTGCACGTTGTGCCTTTCAGCTCTATGGCAGTGTAGCACACACAGAGCAGAAGTTCTACTTCAGAGAGAACAGGCCTGCAAAGAAACTGCGTTTCACATGCCTTTGTAAGAGATGTTCCCGGTAGGCTGTAAGAGCACTGTGTAGAGCGATTTGTTTCTTAGCTTCCGAAAGAGCTGGAAGCAACATGCTATGGGGCCCAACTCGGCCTTTGGAAAGGAGACTGCACAGTGTGCCTTTCAGCTCTAGGGCAATGCAGCACACCCAGAGCAGAAGTTCTACTTCAGCCAGATCAGGCCTGCAGAGAAACTGCGTTTCACAGGCCTTTGTAAGTGATGTTCCCGGTAGGCTGTGAGAACACTGTGCAGAGCGAGTTGTTTCTTAGCTTCCCAAAGAGCTGGAAGCAAGATGCTGTGGGGCCCAACTCGCCCTTTGGAAAGAAGCCTGCACATTGACCTTTCAGCTCTAGGGCAATGTAGCCCACCCAGAGCAGAAGTTCTGCTTCAGCCAGATCAGGCCTGCAGAGAAACTGCGTTTCACAGGCCTTTGTAAGAGTTGTTCCTGGTATGCTGTAAGAGCACTGTGCATAGCGAGTTGTTTCTGAGCTTCCCAAAGAGCTGGAAGCAAGATGCTGTGGGGCCCAACTCGCCCTTTGGAAAGAAGCCTGCACGTTGTGCCTTTGAGCTCTAGGGCAATGTAGCACACCGAGAGCAGAAGTTCTACTTCAGCCAGATCAGGCCTGCAGAGAAACTGGGTTTCACAGGCCTTTGTAAGTGATGTTCCCGGTAGGCTGTAAGAGCACTTTGCAGAGCGAGTTGTTTCTTAGCTTCCCAAAGAGCTGGAAGCAAGATGCTCTGGGGCCCAACTCGCCCTTTGGAAAGAAGCCTGCACGTTGTGCCTTTCAGCTCTAGGGCAATGCAGAACACCAGAGCAGAAGTTCTGCTTCAGCCAGATCAGGCCTGCAAAGAAACTGGGTTTCACAGGCCTTTGTAAGAGATGTTCCTGGTAGGCTGTAAGAGCACTGTGCAGAGCGAGTTGTTTCTAAGCTTCCCAAAGAGCTGGAAGCAAGATGCTCTGGGGCCCAACTCGCCCTTTGGAAAGAAGCCTGCACGTTGTGCCTCTCAGCTCTAGGGCAATGTAGCACACCCAGAGCAGAAGTTCTGCTTCAGCCATATCAGGCCTGCAAAGAAACTGCGTTTCACAGGCCTTTGTAACAGATGTCCCGGTAGGCAGGAAGCAAGATGTTTTGGGTCCCATCTCGCCCTTTGGAAAGTACACTGCACGTTGTGCCTTTCAGCTCTAGGGCAATGTAGCACACCCAGAGGAGAAGTTCTACTTCAGCCAGATCAGGCCTCCAAGGAAACTGCGTTTCACAGGCCTTTGTAAGAGATGTTTCCAGTAGGCTGTAAGAGCACTGTGCAGAGCGAGTTGTTTCTTAGCTTCCCAAAGAGCTGGAAGTAAGATGCATTGGGGCCCAACTCGCCGTTTGTTAAGAAGCCTGAACCTTGTGCCTTTCAGCTCTAGGGGATTGTAGCACACTCAGAGCAGAAAATCTACTTCAGCCAGATCAGGCCTGCAAAGAAACTGCGTTTCACAGGCTGTTGTAGCTGATGTTCCGGTTGGCTGGAAGCAAGATGCTTTGGGGCCCAACTCGTCCTTTGGAAATAAGACTGTACGTTGTGCCTTCCAGCTCTAGGGCAATGTGGCACACCAAGAGCAGAAGGTCTACTTCAGGCAGATCAGGCTGCAAAGAAACTGCGTTTCACAGGCCTTTGTAAGAGATGTTCCCGGTAGGCTGTAAGAGCACTGTCCAGAGTGAGCTGTTTCTTAGCTTCCCAAAGAGCTGGAAGCAAGATGCTTTGGGACCCAACACGCCCTTTGGAAAGGAGACTGCATGTGGTGCCTTTCAGCTCTAGGGCAATGTGGCACACCCAGAGCAGAAGTTCTACTTCAGCCGGATCAGGCCTTCAAGGAAACTGCGTTTCACATGCCTTTGTAAGAGAAGCTCCCGGTAGGCTGTAAGAGCACAGTGCAGAGCGAGTTGTTTCTTAGCTTGCCAAAGAGCTTGAAGCCAGATGCTTTGGGGCCCAACTCGCCGTTTGTTAAGAAGCCTGCACGTTGTGCCTTTCAGCTCTATGGCAATGTAGCACAACCAGAGCAGAAGTTCTACTTCAGCCAGAGCAGGCCTGCAAAGAAACTGCGTTTCAGAGGCCGTTGTAAGAGATGTTCCTGGTAGGCTGTGAGAGCTGTGTGCAGAGTAAGTTGTTTCTTAGCTTCCCAAAGAGCTGCAAGCAAGATGCATTGGGGCCAACTCACCGTTTGATAAGAAGCCTGGACGTTGTGACTTTCAGCTCTAGGGGATTGTAGCACACTCCGAGCAGAAATTCTACTTCAGCCACCTCAGGCCTGGAAATAAACTGCGTTTAAAAGGCCTTTGTAGCAGATGTCACGGTTGGCTGGAAGCAAGATGCTTTGGGGCCCAACTCGTCCTTTGGAAAGAACACTGCACGTTGTGCCTTTCAGCTCTAGGGCAATGTAGCACACTCAGAGCAGAAGTCCCACTTCAGCCAGCGCAGGGATGCAAAGAACCTGCGTTTCACAGGCCTTTGTAAGAGATGTTCCTGGTAGGCTGTAAGAGCACAGAGTAGAGCGAGTTGTTTCTTAGCTTCCCAATGAGGTGGAACCAAGATGCTTTGGGGCCCAACTCGCCCTTTGGAAACGACACTGCACGTTGTGCCTTTCATCTCTAGGGCAATGTGGCACACCCAGAGCAGAAGTTCTACTTCAGCCAGATCAGGCCTGCAAAGAAACTGCGTTTCACAGGCCTTTGTAAGAGATGTTCCCGGTAGGCTGTAAGAGCTATGTGCAGAGTAAGTTGTTTCTTAGCTTCCCAAAGAGCTGGAAGCAAGATGCTTTGGGGCCCAACTCGCCCTTTGGAAAGAAGCTGCACATTGTGCCTTTCATCTCTAGGGCAATGTAGCACACCCAGAGCAGAAGTTCTACTTCACCCAGATCAGGCTGCAAAGAAACTGCGTTTCACAGGCCTTTGTAAGAGAGGTTTCAGGTAGGCTGTAAGAGGTCTGTGGAGAGCAAGTTGTTTCTTAGCTTTCCAAAGGCTGGAGGCAAGATGCTTTGGAGCCAAAGTCGCCCTTTGTTAAGAAGCCTGCACGTTGTGCCTTTCAGCTCCAGGGCAATGTTGCACACCCAGAGCAGACGTTCTCCTTCAGCCAGATGAGACCTGCAAAGAACTGCATTTCACAGGCCTTTGAAAGAGATGTTCCTGGTAGGCTGTAAGAGCACTGTTCAGGGCGAGTTGTTTCTTAGCTTCCCAAAGAGCTGGAAGCAAGATGCTTTTGGGCTCAACTTGCCCTTTGGAAAGAAGACTGCACGTTGTGCCTTTCAGCTCTAGGGCAATGTAGCACACTCAGAGCAGAAGTTCTACTTCAGCCAGATCAGGCCTGCAGAGATACTGCGTTTCAAAGGCCTTTTTAAGAGATGTTCCCGTTAGACTGTGAGAGAACTGTGCTGAGCGAGTTGTTTCTTAGCTTCCCAAGAGCTGGAAGCAAGATGCTTTGGGGCCCAAATCACCCTTAGGAAAGAAGACAGCACTTTGTGCCTTGCAGATCTAGGGCAATGTAGGACACCCAGAGCAGAAGTTCAACTTCACCCAGATCAGGCCTGCAAAGAAAGTGCATTTCACAGCCCTTTGTGACAGATGTCCCGGTAGGCAGGAAGCAAGATGCTTTGGGGCTCAGCTCGCCCTTTGGAAAGAAGACTGCACGTTGTTCCTTTCAGCTCTAGGGCAATGTGGCACACCCAGAGAAGAAGTTCTACTTCAGCCAGATCAGGACTGCAAAGAACCTGCGTTTCACAGGCTTTTGTGAGAGATGTTCCCGGTAGGCTGTAAGAGCACTGTGCAGAGCGAGTTGTTTCTTATCTTCCCAAAGAGCTGGAACCAAGATGCTTTGCGGCCCAACTCGCCCTTTGGAAAGGAGACTGCACGTTGTGCCTTTCAGCTCTAGGGCAATGTGGCACACCCAGAGCAGAAGTTCTACTTCAGCAAGATGAGGCCTTCAAAGAAAATGCGTTTCACAGGCCTTTGTAAGAGATGTTCCAGGTAGGCTGTAAGAGCTATGTGCAGAGCAAGTTGTTTCTTAGCTTTCCAAAGAGCTGGAAGCAAGATGCTTTGGGGCCCAACTCGCCCTTTGGAAGGAAGCTGCACATTGTGCCTTTCAGCTCTAGGGCAATGTAGCAGACCCAGAGCAGAAGTTCTACTTCACCCAGATCAGGCCTGCAAAGAAACTGCGTTTCACAGGCCTTTGTAAGAGATGTTCCCGGTAGGCGGTAAGAGCTATGTGCAGAGCGAGTTGTTTCTTAGCTTCCCAAAGAGCTGGGAGCAAGATGCTTTGGGGCCCAACTCGCCCTTTGGAAAGAAGCTGCACATTGTGCCTTGCAGCTCTAGGGCAATGTATGACACGCAGAGCAGAAGTTCCACTTCAGCAAGATCCGGCCTGCAAAGAAGCTGCGTTTCACAGCCCTTTGTAACAGATGTCCCCGTAGGCTGGAAGCTAGATGCTTTGTGGCCCAACTCGCCGTTTGGAAAGAAGACTGCACATTGTGCCGGTCAGGTCTAGGTCAATGTAGCACACCCAGAGCAGAAGTTCTACTTCAACCAGATCAGGCCTGCAAGGAAACTGCGTTTCACAGGTCTTTGTAAGGGATGTTCCCGGTAGGCTGTAAGAGCACTGTGCAGAGCGAGTTGTTTCTTAGCGTCCCAAAGAGCTGGAAGCAAGATGCGTTGGGGCCCAACTCGCCCTTTGTCAAGAAGCCTGCACGTTGTGCCTTCCAGCTCTATGGCAATGTAGCACACTCAGAGCAGAAGTTCTACTTCAGCCAGAACAGGCCTGCAAAGAAATTGCGTTTCACAGGCCTTTGTAACAGATGTTCCCGGTAAGCTGTAAGAGCAGTGTGCGGAGTGAGTTGTTTCTTAGCTTCCCAAAGAGCTGGAAGCAAGATGCGTGGGGCCCAACTCACACTTTTTTAAGAAGCCTGCACGTTGTGCCTTTCAGCTCTATGGCAGTGTAGCACACACAGAGCAGAAGTTCTACTTCAGAGAGAGCAGGCCTGCAAAGAAACTGCGTTTCACTTGCCTTTGTAAGAGATGTTCCCGGTAGGCTGTAAGAGCACTGTGTAGAGCGATTTGCTTCTTAGCTTCCGAAAGAGCTGGAAGCAACATGCTATGGGGCCCAACTCGGCCTTTGGAAAGGAGACTGCACGTTGTGCCTTTCAGCTCGAGGGCAATGTGGCACACCCAGAACAGAAGTTCTACTTCAGCCAGGTGAGGCCTGGAAAGAAACTGCGTTTCACAGGCCTTTGTAAGAGATGTTCCCGGTAGGCTGTAAGAGCACTGTGCAGAGCGAGTTGTTTCTTAGCTTCCCAAAGAGCTGGAAGCAAGATGCTTTGGGGCCCAACTCGCCCTTTGGAAAGGAGACTGCACGTTGTGCCTTTCAGCTCTAGGACAATGTGGCACACCCAGAACAGAAGTTCTACTTCATCCAGGTGACGCCTGCAAAGAAACTGCGTTTCACAGGCCTTTGTAAGCGATGTTCCCGGTAGGCTGTAAGAACACTGTGCAGAGCGAGTTGTTTCCTAGCTTCCCAAAGAGCTGGAAGCAAGATGCTTTGGGGCCCAACTCGCCCTTTGGAAAGAAGACTGCACGTTGTGCCTTTCAGCCCTAGGGCAATGTGGCACACCCAGAGCAGAAGTTCTACTTCAGCCAGATCAGGCCTGCAAAGGAACTGCGTTTCACATGCCTTTGTAAGAGATGTTCCCGGTCGGCTGTAAGAGCAGTGTGCAGAGCGAGTTGTTATTTAGCTTCCGAAAGAGATGGAAGCAAGATGCTTTGGGGCCCATCTCGACCTTTGGAAAGGAGAGTGCACGTTGTGCCTTTCAGCTCTAGGGCAATGTAGCACACTCAGAGCAGAAGATCTACTTCAGCCAGATCAGGCCTGCAAAGAAACTGCGTTTCACAGGCCTCTGTAACAGATGTCTTGGTAGGCTGCAAGCAAGATGCTTTGGGGCCCAACTCGCCCTTTGGACAGAAGACTGCACCTTGTGCCGTTCAGCTCTAGGGCAATGTGTCACACCCAGAGCACAAGTTCTACTTCAGCCAGCTCAGGCCTGCAAAGAAAGTGCGTTTCACTGGCCTTTGTAAGGGATGTTCCCGGTAGGCTGTAAGAGCACTGTGCAGAGCGAGTTGTTTCTTAGCTTCCCAAAGTGCTGGAAGCAAGATGCTTTGGTGCCCAACTCGCCCTTTGGAAAGGAGAATGCACGTTGTGCCTTTCATCTCTAGGGCAATGTGGCACACCCAGAGCAGAAGTTCTACTCCAGCCAGATGAGGCCTGCAAAGAAACTGTGTTTCACAGGCCTTTGTAAGAGATGTTCCCGGTAGGCTGTAAGAGCACTGTGCAGAGCGAGTTGTTTCTTAGCTTCCCAAAGAGCTGGAAGCAAGATGCTTTGTGGCCCAACTCGCCCTTTGGAAAGGAGACTGCACGTTGTGCCTTTCAGCCCTAGGGCAATGTGGCACACCCAGAGCAGAAGTTCTACTTCAGCCAGATCAGGCCTGCAAAGAAACTGAGTTTCACAGGCCTTTGTAAGAGTTGTTCCCGGTAGGCTGTAAGAACACTGTGCAGAGCGAGTTGTTTCATAACTTCCCAAAGAGCTGCAAGCAAGATGCTTTGGGGCCCATACGCCCTTTGTTAAGAAGCCTGCACGTTGTGACTTCCAGCTCTATGGCAATGCAGCACACTCAGAGCAGAAGTTCTACTTCAGCCAGAACAGGCCTGCAAAGAAACGGCGTTTCACAGGCCTTTGTAACAGATGTTCCCGGTAAGCTGTAAGAGCAGTGTGCAGAGCGAGTTGTTTCTTAGCTTCCCAAAGAGCTGGAAGCAAGATGCATTGGGGCCCAACTCGCCCTTTGGAAAGGAGACTGCACATTGTGCCTTTCAGCTCTAGGGCAATGTAGCACACCCAAAGCAGAAGTTCTACTTCAGCCAGCTCAGGCCTGCAAAGAAACTGCGTTTCACAGGCCTTTGTAAGAGATGTTCCCGGTAGGCTGTAAGAGCACTGTGCAGAGCGAGCTGTTTCTTAGCTTCCCAAAGAGCTGGAAGCAAGATGCTTTGGGGCCCAACTCGCACTTTGTTAAGAAGCCTGCACGTTGTGCCTTTCAGCTCTATGGCAGTGTAGCACACTCAGAGCAGAAGTTCTACTTCAGAGAGAACAGGCCTGCAAAGAAACTGCGTTTCACATGCCTTTGTAAGAGATGTTCCCGGTAGGCTGTAAGAGCACTGTGTAGAGCGATTTGTTTCTTAGCTTCCGAAAGAGCTGGAAGCAACATGCTATGGGGCCCAACTCGGCCTTTGGAAAGGAGACTGCAGAGTGTGCCTTTCAGCTCTAGGGCAGTGTAGCACACTCAGAGCAGAAGATCTACTTCAGCCAGCGCAGGCATGCAAAGAACCTGCGTTTCACAGGCCTTTGTAAGTGATGTTCCCGTTTGGTTGTAAGAGTGATGTTCAGAGCGATTTGTTTCTTAGCTTCCCACAGAGCTGGAAGCAAGATGCTTTGGGGCCCAAATCGCCCTTTGGAAAGTAGACAGCACTTTGTGCCTTGCAGCTCTAGGGCAAGGTAGCACACCCAGAGCAGAAGTTCTACTTCAGCCAGATCAGGCCTGCAAAGAAACTGCGTTTCACAGGCCTTTGTAACAGATGTCACGGTAGGCAGGAAGCAAGAGGCTTTGGGGCCCATCTCGCCCTTTGGAAAGAAGACTGCACGTTGTGCCTTTGAGCTCTAGGGCAATGTAGGACACCCAGAGCAGAAGTTCTACTTCAGCCAGATCAGGCCTGCAAGGAAACTGCGTTTCACTGGCCTTTGTAAGAGATGTTCCCGGTAGGCTGTAAGAACACTGTGCAGAGCGAGCTGTTTCTTAGCTTCCCAAAGAGCTCTAAGCAAATGCTTTGGGGCTCAACTCACCCTTTGTTAAGAAGCCTGAACGTTGTGACTTTCAGCTTTATGGCCATGTAGCACACTAAGAGCAGAAGTTCTACTTCAGCCAGAACAGGCCTGCAAAGGAACTGCGTTTCACATGCCTTTGTAAGAGATGTTCCCGGTCGGCTGTAAGAGCAGTGTGCAGAGCGAGTTGTTATGTAGCTTCCGAAAGAGATGGAAGCAAGATGCTTTGGGGCCCATCTCGACCTTTGGAAAGGAGAGTGCACGTTGTGCCTTTCAGCTCTAGGGCAATGTAGCACACTCAGAGCAGAATATCTACTTCAGCCAGATCAGGCCTGCAAAGAAACTGCGTTTCACAGGCCTCTGTAACAGATGTCTTGGTAGGCTGTAAGCTAGATGCTTTGGGGCCCAACTCGCCCTTTGGAAAGAAGACTGCACCTTGTGCCGTTCAGCTCTAGGGCAATGTGTCACATCCAGAGCACAAGTTCTACTTCAGCCAGCTCAGGCCTGCAAAGAAAGTGCGTTTCACTGGCCTTTGTAAGGGATGTTCCCGGTAGGCTGTAAGAGCACTGTGCAGAGCAAGTTGTTTCTTAGCTTCCCAAAGTGCTGGAAGCAAGATGCTTTGGTGCCCAACTCGCCCTTTGGAAAGGAGACTGCACGTTGTGCCTTTCATCTCTAGGGCAATGTGGCACACCCAGAGCAGAAGTTCTACTCCAGCCAGGTGAGGCCTGCAAAGAAACTGCGTTTCACAGGCCTTTGTAAGAGATGTTCCCGGTAGGCTGTAAGAGAACTGTGCAGAGCGAGTTGTTTCTTAGCATCCCAAAGAGCTGGAAGCAAGATGCTTTGGGGCCCAACTCGCCCTTTGTTAAGAAGCCTGCACGTTGTGCCTTTCAGCTCTAGGGCAATGTGGCACACCCAGAGCAGAAGTTCTACTTCAGCTAGATGAGGCCTGCAAAGAAAGTGCGTTTCACAGGCCTTTGTAAGAGATGTTCCCGGTAGGCTGTAAGAGCACTATGCAGAGCTAGTTGTTTCTTAGCTTCCCTAAGAGCTGCAAGCAAGATGCTTTGGGGACCAACTCGAACTTTGGAAAGGAGACTGCACGTTGTGCCTTTCAGCCCGAGAGCAATGTGGCACACACAGAGCAGAAGTTCTACTTCAGCCAGATCAGGCCTGCAAAGAAACTGCGTTTCACAGGCCTTTGTAAGAGAAGTTCCCGGTAGGCTGTAAGAACACTGTGCAGAGAGAGTTGTTTCTCATCTTTCCAAAGAGCTGCAAGCAAGATGCTTTGGGGCCCATCTCGCCCTTTGTTAAGAAGCCTGCACGTTGTGCCTTCCAGCTCTATGGCAATGTAGCACACTCAGAGCAGAAGTTCTACTTCAGCCAGAACAGGCCTGCAAAGAAACGGCGTTTCACAGGCCTTTGTAACAGATGCTCCCGGTAAGCTGTAAGAGCAGTGTGCAGAGCGAGTTGTTTCTTAGCTTCCCAAAGAGCTGGAAGCAAGATGCATTGGGGCCCAACTCGCCCTTTGGAAAGGAGACAGCACGTTGTGCCTTTCAGCTCTAGGGCAATGTAGCACCCCCAGAGCAGAAGTTCTGCTTCAGCCAGATCAGGCCTGCAAAGAAACTGCGTTTCACAGGCCTTTGTAAGAGATGTTCCCGGTAGGCTGTAAGAGCACTGTGCAGAGCGAGCTGTTTCTTAGCTTCCCAAAGAGCTGGAAGCAAGATGCTTTGGGGCCCAACTCGCACTTTGTTAAGAAGCCTGCACGTTGTGCCTTTCAGCTCTATGGCAGTGTAGCACACACAGAGCAGAAGTTCTACTTCAGAGAGAACAGGCCTGCAAAGAAACTGCGTTTCACATGCCTTTGTAAGAGATGTTCCCGGTAGGCTGTAAGAGCACTGTGTAGAGCGATTTGTTTCTTAGCTTCCGAAAGAGCTGGAAGCAACATGCTATGGGGCCCAACTCGGCCTTTGGAAAGGAGACTGCACAGTGTGCCTTTCAGCTCTAGGGCAATGCAGCACACCCAGAGCAGAAGTTCTACTTCAGCCAGATCAGGCCTGCAGAGAAACTGCGTTTCACAGGCCTTTGTAAGTGATGTTCCCGGTAGGCTGTGAGAACACTGTGCAGAGCGAGTTGTTTCTTAGCTTCCCAAAGAGCTGGAAGCAAGATGCTGTGGGGCCCAACTCGCCCTTTGGAAAGAAGCCTGCACATTGACCTTTCAGCTCTAGGGCAATGTAGCCCACCCAGAGCAGAAGTTCTGCTTCAGCCAGATCAGGCCTGCAGAGAAACTGCGTTTCACAGGCCTTTTTAAGAGTTGTTCCTGGTATGCTGTAAGAGCACTGTGCATAGCGAGTTGTTTCTGAGCTTCCCAAAGAGCTGGAAGCAAGATGCTGTGGGGCCCAACTCGCCCTTTGGAAAGAAGCCTGCACGTTGTGCCTTTGAGCTCTAGGGCAATGTAGCACACCGAGAGCAGAAGTTCTACTTCAGCCAGATCAGGCCTGCAGAGAAACTGGGTTTCACAGGCCTTTGTAAGTGATGTTCCCGGTAGGCTGTAAGAGCACTTTGCAGAGCGAGTTGTTTCTTAGCTTCCCAAAGAGCTGGAAGCAAGATGCTCTGGGGCCCAACTCGCCCTTTGGAAAGAAGCCTGCACGTTGTGCCTTTCAGCTCTAGGGCAATGCAGAACACCAGAGCAGAAGTTCTGCTTCAGCCAGATCAGGCCTGCAAAGAAACTGGGTTTCACAGGCCTTTGTAAGAGATGTTCCTGGTAGGCTGTAAGAGCACTGTGCAGAGCGAGTTGTTTCTAAGCTTCCCAAAGAGCTGGAAGCAAGATGCTCTGGGGCCCAACTCGCCCTTTGGAAAGAAGCCTGCACGTTGTGCCTCTCAGCTCTAGGGCAATGTAGCACACCCAGAGCAGAAGTTCTGCTTCAGCCATATCAGGCCTGCAAAGAAACTGCGTTTCACAGGCCTTTGTAAGAGATGTTCCCGGTAGGCTGTCAGAGCACTGTGCAGAGCGAGTTGTTTCTTAGCTTCCCAAAGAGCTGGAAGCAAGATGCTCTGGGGCCCAACTCGCCCTTTGGAAAGATGCCTGCATGTTGTGACTTTCAGCTCTAGGGCAATGTAGCACACCCAGAGCAGATGTTCTGCTTCAGCCATATCAGGCTTGCAAAGAAACTGCGTTTCACAGGCCTTTGTAAGGGATGTTCCCGTTAGGCTGTGAGAGCACTGTGCAGAGCGAGTTGTTTCTTAGCTTCCCAAAGAGCTGGAAGCAAGATGCTCTGGGGCCCAACTCGCCCTCTGGAAAGAAGCCTGCACGTTGTGCCTTTCAGCTCTATGGCAATGTAGCACACCCAGAGCAGAATTTCTGCATCAGCCAGATGAGGCCTGCAAAGAAACTGCGTTTCACAGGCCTTTGTAAGAGATGTACCCGGTAGGATGTAAGAGCACTGTGCAGAGCGAGCTGTTTCTTAGCTTCCCAAAGAGCTGGAAGCAAGATGCTTTGGGGCCCAACTCGCACTTTGTTAAGAAGCCTGCACGTTGTGCCTTTCAGCTCTATGGCAGTGTAGCACACTCAGAGCCGAAGTTCTACTTCAGAGAGAACAGGCCTGCAAAGAAACTGCGTTTCACATGCCTTTGTAAGAGATGTTCCCGGTAGGCTGTAAGAGCACTGTGTAGAGCGATTTGTTTCTTAGCTTCCGAAAGAGCTGGAAGCAACATGCTATGGGGCCCAACTCGGCCTTTGGAAAGGAGACTGCAGAGTGTGCCTTTCAGCTCTAGGGCAGTGTAGCACACTCAGAGCAGAAGATCTGCTTCAGCCAGCGCAGGCATGCAAAGAACCTGCGTTTCACAGGCCTTTGTAAGTGATGTTCCCGTTTGGTTGTAAGAGTGATGTTCAGAGCGATTTGTTTCTTAGCTTCCCACAGAGCTGGAAGCAAGATGCTTTGGGGCCCAAATCGCCCTTTGGAAAGTAGACAGCACTTTGTGCCTTGCAGCTCTAGGGCAAGGTAGCACACCCAGAGCAGAAGTTCTACTTCAGCCAGATCAGGCCTGCAAAGAAACTGCGTTTCACAGGCCTTTGTAACAGATGTCACGGTAGGCAGGAAGCAAGAGGCTTTGGGGCCCATCTCGCCCTTTGGAAAGAAGACTGCACGTTGTGCCTTTGAGCTCTAGGGCAATGTAGGACACCCAGAGCAGAAGTTCTACTTCAGCCAGATCAGGCCTGCAAGGAAACTGCATTTCACTGGCCTTTGTAAGAGATGTTCCCGGTAGGCTGTAAGAACACTGTGCAGAGCGAGCTGTTTCTTAGCTTCCCAAAGAGCTCTAAGCAAATGCTTTGGGGCTCAACTCGCCCTTTGTTAAGAAGCCTGAACGTTGTGACTTTCAGCTTTATGGCCATGTAGCACACTAAGAGCAGAAGTTCTACTTCAGCCAGAACAGGCCTGCAAAGGAACTGCGTTTCACATGCCTTTGTAAGAGATGTTCCCGGTCGGCTGTAAGAGCAGTGTGCAGAGCGAGTTGTTATGTAGCTTCCGAAAGAGATGGAAGCAAGATGCTTTGGGGCCCATCTCGACCTTTGGAAAGGAGAGTGCACGTTGTGCCTTTCAGCTCTAGGGCAATGTAGCACACTCAGAGCAGAAGATCTACTTCAGCCAGATCAGGCCTGCAAAGAAACTGCGTTTCACAGGCCTCTGTAACAGATGTCTTGGTAGGCTGTAAGCAAGATGCTTTGGGGCCCAACTCGCCCTTTGGACAGAAGACTGCACCTTGTGCCGTTCAGCTCTAGGGCAATGTGTCACATCCAGAGCACAAGTTCTACTTCAGCCAGCTCAGGCCTGCAAAGAAAGTGCGTTTCACTGGCCTTTGTAAGGGATGTTCCCGGTAGGCTGTAAGAGCACTGTGCAGAGCGAGTTGTTTCTTAGCTTCCCAAAGTGCTGGAAGCAAGATGCTTTGGTGCCCAACTCGCCCTTTGGAAAGGAGACTGCACGTTGTGCCTTTCAGCTCTAGGGCAATGTGGCACACCCAGAGCAGAAGTTCTACTCCAGCCAGGTGAGGCCTGCAAAGAAACTGCGTTTCACAGGCCTTTGTAAGAGATGTTCCCGGTAGGCTGTAAGAGAACTGTGCAGAGCGAGTTGTTTCTTAGCTTCCCAAAGAGCTGGAAGCAAGATGCTTTGGGGCCCAACTCGCCCTTTGTTAAGAAGCCTGCACGTTGTGCCTTTCAGCTCTAGGGCAATGTGGCACACCCAGAGCAGAAGTTCTACTTCAGCCAGATGAGGCCTGCAAAGAAACTGCGTTTCACAGGCCTTTCTAAGAGATGTTCCCGGTAGGCTGTAAGAGCACTATGCAGAGCTAGTTGTTTCTTAGCTTCCCTAAGAGCTGCAAGCAAGATGCTTTGGGGACCAACTCGAACTTTGGAAAGGAGACTGCACGTTGTGCCTTTCAGCCCGAGAGCAATGTGGCACACACAGAGCAGAAGTTCTACTTCAGCCAGATCAGGCCTGCAAAGAAACTGCGTTTCACAGGCCTTTGTAAGAGAAGTTCCCGGTAGGCTGTAAGAACACTGTGCAGAGAGAGTTGTTTCTCATCTTTCCAAAGAGCTGCAAGCAAGATGCTTTGGGGCCCATCTCGCCCTTTGTTAAGAAGCCTGCACGTTGTGCCTTCCAGCTCTATGGCAATGTAGCACACTCAGAGCAGAAGTTCTACTTCAGCCAGAACAGGCCTGCAAAGAAACGGCGTTTCACAGGCCTTTGTAACAGATGCTCCCGGTAAGCTGTAAGAGCAGTGTGCAGAGCGAGTTGTTTCTTAGCTTCCCAAAGAGCTGGAAGCAAGATGCATTGGGGCCCAACTCGCCCTTTGGAAAGGAGACAGCACGTTGTGCCTTTCAGCTCTAGGGCAATGTAGCACCCCCAGAGCAGAAGTTCTGCTTCAGCCAGATCAGGCCTGCAAAGAAACTGCGTTTCACAGGCCTTTGTAAGAGATGTTCCCGGTAGGCTGTAAGAGCACTGTGCAGAGCGAGCTGTTTCTTAGCTTCCCAAAGAGCTGGAAGCAAGATGCTTTGGGGCCCAACTCGCACTTTGTTAAGAAGCCTGCACGTTGTGCCTTTCAGCTCTATGGCAGTGTAGCACACACAGAGCAGAAGTTCTACTTCAGAGAGAACAGGCCTGCAAAGAAACTGCGTTTCACATGCCTTTGTAAGAGATGTTCCCGGTAGGCTGTAAGAGCACTGTGTAGAGCGATTTGTTTCTTAGCTTCCGAAAGAGCTGGAAGCAACATGCTATGGGGCCCAACTCGGCCTTTGGAAAGGAGACTGCACAGTGTGCCTTTCAGCTCTAGGGCAATGCAGCACACCCAGAGCAGAAGTTCTACTTCAGCCAGATCAGGCCTGCAGAGAAACTGCGTTTCACAGGCCTTTGTAAGTGATGTTCCCGGTAGGCTGTGAGAACACTGTGCAGAGCGAGTTGTTTCTTAGCTTCCCAAAGAGCTGGAAGCAAGATGCTGTGGGGCCCAACTCGCCCTTTGGAAAGAAGCCTGCACATTGACCTTTCAGCTCTAGGGCAATGTAGCCCACCCAGAGCAGAAGTTCTGCTTCAGCCAGATCAGGCCTGCAGAGAAACTGCGTTTCACAGGCCTTTGTAAGAGTTGTTCCTGGTATGCTGTAAGAGCACTGTGCATAGCGAGTTGTTTCTGAGCTTCCCAAAGAGCTGGAAGCAAGATGCTGTGGGGCCCAACTCGCCCTTTGGAAAGAAGCCTGCACGTTGTGCCTTTGAGCTCTAGGGCAATGTAGCACACCGAGAGCAGAAGTTCTACTTCAGCCAGATCAGGCCTGCAGAGAAACTGGGTTTCACAGGCCTTTGTAAGTGATGTTCCCGGTAGGCTGTAAGAGCACTTTGCAGAGCGAGTTGTTTCTTAGCTTCCCAAAGAGCTGGAAGCAAGATGCTCTGGGGCCCAACTCGCCCTTTGGAAAGAAGCCTGCACGTTGTGCCTTTCAGCTCTAGGGCAATGCAGAACACCAGAGCAGAAGTTCTGCTTCAGCCAGATCAGGCCTGCAAAGAAACTGGGTTTCACAGGCCTTTGTAAGAGATGTTCCTGGTAGGCTGTAAGAGCACTGTGCAGAGCGAGTTGTTTCTAAGCTTCCCAAAGAGCTGGAAGCAAGATGCTCTGGGGCCCAACTCGCCCTTTGGAAAGAAGCCTGCACGTTGTGCCTCTCAGCTCTAGGGCAATGTAGCACACCCAGAGCAGAAGTTCTGCTTCAGCCATATCAGGCCTGCAAAGAAACTGCGTTTCACAGGCCTTTGTAAGAGATGTTCCCGGTAGGCTGTCAGAGCACTGTGCAGAGCGAGTTGTTTCTTAGCTTCCCAAAGAGCTGGAAGCAAGATGCTCTGGGGCCCAACTCGCCCTTTGGAAAGATGCCTGCATGTTGTGACTTTCAGCTCTAGGGCAATGTAGCACACCCAGAGCAGATGTTCTGCTTCAGCCATATCAGGCTTGCAAAGAAACTGCGTTTCACAGGCCGTTGTAAGGGATGTTCCCGTTAGGCTGTGAGAGCACTGTGCAGAGCGAGTTGTTTCTTAGCTTCCCAAAGAGCTGGAAGCAAGATTCTCTGGGGCCCACCTCGCCTTTTGGAAAGAAGCCTGCACGTTGTGCCTTTCAGCTTTAGGGCAATGTAGCACACCCAGAGCAGTAGTTCTGCTGCAGCCAGATGAGGCCTGCAAAGAAACTGCGTTTCACAGGCCTTTGTAAGAGATGTTCCCGGTAGGCTGTGAGAGCACTGTGCAGAGCGAGTTGTTTCTTAGCTTCCCAAAGAGCAGGAAGCAAGATACTCTGGGGCCCAACTCGCCCTTTGGAAAGAAGCCTGCACGTTGTGCCTTTCTGCTCTAGGGCAATGTAGCACACCCAGAGCAGAAGTTCTGCTTCAGCCAGATCAGGCCTGCAAAGAAACTGAGTTTCACAGGCCTTTGTAAGAGATGTTCCCGGTAGGCTGTAAGAGCACTGTGCAGAGCGAGTTGTTTCTTAGCTTCCCAAAGAGCTGGAAGCAAGATGCTCTGGGGCCCAACTCGCCCTTTGGAAAGAAGCCTGCACGTTGTGCCTTTCAGCTCAAGGGCAATGCAGCACACCCAGAGCAGAAGTTCTACTTCAGCAAGATCAGGCCTGCAGAGAAACTGCGTTTCACAGGCCTTTGTAAGTGATGTTCCCGGTAGGCTGTGAGAGCACTGTGCAGAGCGAGTTGTTTCTTAGCTTCCCAAAGAGCTGGAAGCAAGATGCTCTGGGGCCAAACTCGCCCTTTGGAAAGAAGCCTGCACATTGTGCCTTTCAGCTCTAGGGCAATGTAGCCCACCCAGAGCAGAAGTTCTGCTTCAGCCAGATGAGGCCTGCAAAGAAACTGGGTTTCACAGGCCTTTGTAAGAGATGTACCCGGTAGGCTCTAAGAGCACTGTGCAGAGCGAGTTGTTTCTTAGCTTCCCAAAGAGCTGGAAGCAAGATGCTCTGGGGCCCAACTCGCCCTTTGGAAGGAAGCCTGCACGTTGTGCCTTTCAGCTCTAGGGCAATGTAGCACACCCAGAGCAGAAGTTCTGCTTCAGCCAGATCAGGCCTGCAAAGAAACTGCGTTTCACAGGCCTTTGTAAGAGATGTTCCCGGTAGGCTGTCAGAGCACTGTGCAGAGCGAGTTGTTTCTTAGCTTCCCAAAGAGCTGGAAGCAAGATGCTCTGGGGACCAACTCGCCCTTTGGAAAGAAGCCTGCACGTTTTGCCTTTCAGCTCTAGGGCAATGTAGAGCACCCAGAGCAGAAGTTCTACTTCAGCCAGATCAGTCCTGCAGAGAAACTGCTTTTCACAGGCCTTTGTAAGTGATGTTCCCGGTAGGCTGTAAGAGCACTTTGCAGAGCGAGTTGTTTCTTAGCTTCCCAAAGAGCTGGAAGCAAGATGCTCTGGGGCCCAACTCGCCCTTTGGAAAGAAGCCTGCACGTTGTGCCTTTCAGCTTTAGGGCAATGTAGCACACCCAGAGCAGTAGTTCTGCTGGAGCCAGATGAGGCCTGCAAAGAAACTGCGTTTCACAGGCCTTTGTAAGAGATGTTCCCGGTAGGCTGTAAGAGCACTGTGCAGAGCGAGTTGTTTCTTAGCTTCCCAAAGAGCTGGAAGCAAGATGCTCTGGGGCCCAAATCGCCCTTTGGAAAGAAGCCTGCACGTTGTGCCTTTCAGCTCTAGGGCAATGTAGCCCACCCAGAGCAGAAGTTCTGCTTCAGCCAGATGAGGCCTGCAAAGAAACTGTGTTTCACAGGCCTTTGTAAGAGATGTACGCGGTAGGCTGTAAGAGCACTGTGCAGAGCGAGTTGTTTCTTAGCTTCCCAAAGAGCTGGAAGCAAGATGCTCTGGGGCCCAACTCGCCGTTTGGAAAGAAGCCTGCACGTTGTGCCTTTCAGCTCTAGGGCAATGTAGAACACCAGAGCAGAAGTTCTGCTTCAGCCAGATCTGGCCTGCAAAGAAACTGGGTTTCACAGGCCTTTGTAAGAGATGTTCCCGGTAGGCTGTAAGAGCACTGTGCAGAGCGAGTTGTTTCTTAGCTTCCCAAAGAGCTGGAAGCAAGATGCTCTGGGTCCAACACGCCCTTTGGAAAGAAGCCTGCATGTTGTGCCTTTCAGCTCTAGGGCAATGTAGCACACCCAGAGCAGAATTTCTGCTTCAGCCAGATGAGGCCTGCAAAGAAACTGCGTTTCACAGGCCTTTGTAAGAGATGTACACGGTAGGATGTAAGAGCACTGTGCAGAGCGAGTTGTTTCTTAGCTTCCCAAAGAGCTGGAAGCAAGATGCTCTGGGGCCCAACTCGCCCTTTGGAAAGAAGCCTGCACGTTGTGCCTTTCAGCTCTAGGGCAATGTAGCACACCCAGAGCAGAAGTTCTGCTTCAGCCAGATCAGGCCTGCAGAGAAACTGCGTTTCACAGGACTCTGTAAGTGATGTTCCCGGTAGGCTGTAAGAGCACTTTGCAGAGCGAGTTGTTTCTTAGCTTCCCAAAGAGCTGGAAGCAAGATGCTCTGGGGACCAACTCGCCCTTTGGAAAGAAGCCTGCACGTTGTGCCTTTCTGCTCTAGGGCAATGTAGCACACCCAGAGCAGAAGTTCTGCTGCAGCCAGATGAGGCCTGCAAATAAACTGCGTTTCACAGGCCTTTGAAAGAGATGTTCCTGGTAGGCTGTAAGAGCTCGGTGCGGAGCGAGTTGTTTCTTAGCTTCCCAAAGAGCTGGAAGCAAGATGCTCTGGGGCCCAACTCGCCCTTTGGAAAGAAGCCTGCGCGTTGCGCCTTTCAGCTCTAGGGCAATGTAGCACACCCTGAGCAGAAGTTCTGCTTCATCCAGATCAAGCCTGCAGAGAAACTGCGTTTCACAGGTCCTTGTAAGAGATGTTCCCGGTACGCAGTAAGAGCACTGTGCAGAGCGAGTTGTTTCTTATCTTCTCAAAGAGCTGATAGCAAGATGCTCTGGGGCCCAACTCGCACTTTGGAAAGAAGCGTGCACGTTGTGACTTTCAGCTCTAGGGCAATGTAGCACACCCAGAGCAGAAGTTCTGCTTCAGCCATATCAGGCTTGAAAAGAAACTGCGTTTCACAGGTCTTTGTAAGGGATGTTCCCGGTAGGCTGTGAGAGCACTGTGCAGAGCGAGTTGTTTCTTAGCTTCCCAAAGAGCTGGAATCAAGATGCTCTGGGGCCCAACTCGCCCTCTGGAAAGAAGCCTGCACGTTGTGCCTTTCAGCTCTAGGGCAATGTAGCACACCCAGAGCAGAAGTTCTGCTTCAGCCAGATGAGGCCTGCAAAGAAACTGCGTTTCACAGGCCTTTGTAGGAGATGTTCCCGGTAGGCTGTAAGAGCACTGTGCAGAGCGAGTTGTTTCTTAGCTTCCCAAAGAGCTGGAAGCAAGATGCTCTGGGTCCAACTCACCCTTTGGAAAGAAGCCTGCACGTTGTGCCTTTGAGCTCTAGGGCAATGTAGCACACCCAGAGCAGAAGTTCTACTTCAGCCAGATCAGTCCTGCAGCGAAACTGAGTTTCACAGGCCTTTGTAAGTGATGTTCCCGGTAGGCTGCAAGAGCACTTTGCAGAGCGAGTTGTTTCTTAGCTTCCCAAAGAGCTGGAAGCAAGATGCTCTGGGGCCCAACTCGCCCTTTCGAAAGAAGCCTGCACGTTGTGCCTTTCTGCTCTAGGGAAATGTAGCACACCCAGAGCAGAAGTTTTGCTTCAGCCATATCAGGCCTGCAAAGAAACTGCGTTTCACAGGCCTTTGAAAGAGATGTTCCTGGTAGGCTGTAAGAGCTCCGTGCGGAACGAGTTGTTTCTTAGCTTCTCAAAGAGCTGGAAGCAAGATGCTCTTAGGCCCAACTCGCCTTTTGGAAAGAAGCCTGCACGTTGTGCCTTTCTGCTCTAGGGCAATGTAGCACACCCAGAGCAGAAGTTCTGCTTCAGCCAGATCAGGCCTGCAAAGAAACTGCGTTTCACAGGCCTTTGTAAGAGATGTTCCCGGTAGGCTGTAAGAGCACTGTGCAGAGCGAGTTGTTTCTTAGCTTCCCAAAGAGCTGGAAGCAAGATGCTCTGGGGCCCAACTCGCCCTTTGGAAAGAAGCCTGCACGTTGTGCCTTTCAGCTCAAGGGCAATGCAGCACACCCAGAGCAGAAGTTCTACTTCAGCAAGATCAGGCCTGCAGAGAAACTGCGTTTCACAGGCCTTTGTAAGTGATGTTCCCGGTAGGCTGTGAGAGCACTGTGCAGAGCGAGTTGTTTCTTAGCTTCCCAAAGAGCTGGAAGCAAGATGCTCTGGGGCCAAACTCGCCCTTTGGAAAGAAGCCTGCACATTGTGCCTTTCAGCTCTAGGGCAATGTAGCCCACCCAGAGCAGAAGTTCTGCTTCAGCCAGATGAGGCCTGCAAAGAAACTGGGTTTCACAGGCCTTTGTAAGAGATGTACCCGGTAGGCTCTAAGAGCACTGTGCAGAGCGAGTTGTTTCTTAGCTTCCCAAAGAGCTGGAAGCAAGATGCTCTGGGGCCCAACTCGCCCTTTGGAAGGAAGCCTGCACGTTGTGCCTTTCAGCTCTAGGGCAATGTAGCACACCCAGAGCAGAAGTTCTGCTTCAGCCAGATCAGGCCTGCAAAGAAACTGCGTTTCACAGGCCTTTGTAAGAGATGTTCCCGGTAGGCTGTAAGAGCACTGTGCAGAGCGAGTTGTTTCTTAGCTTCCCAAAGAGCTGGAAGCAAGATGCTCTGGGGACCAACTCGCCCTTTGGAAAGAAGCCTGCACGTTTTGCCTTTCAGCTCTAGGGCAATGTAGAGCACCCAGAGCAGAAGTTCTACTTCAGCCAGATCAGTCCTGCAGAGAAACTGGGTTTCACAGGCCTCTTTAAGTGATGTTCCCGGTAGGCTGTAAGAGCACTTTGCAGAGCGAGTTGTTTCTTAGCTTCCCAAAGAGCTGGAAGCAAGATGCTCTGGGGCCCAACTCGCCCTTTGGAAAGAAGCCTGCACGTTGTGCCTTTCAGCTTTAGGGCAATGTAGCACACCCAGAGCAGTAGTTCTGCTGGAGCCAGATGAGGCCTGCAAAGAAACTGCGTTTCACAGGCCTTTGTAAGAGATGTTTCCGGTAGGCTGTAAGAGCACTGTGCAGAGCGAGTTGTTTCTTAGCTTCCCAAAGAGCTGGAAGCAAGATGCTCTGGGGCCCAACTCGCCCTTTGGAAAGAAGCCTGCACGTTGTGCCTCTCAGCTCTAGGGCAATGTAGCACACCCAGAGCAGAAGTTCTGCTTCAGCCATATCAGGCCTGCAAAGAAACTGCGTTTCACAGGCCTTTGAAAGAGATGTTCCTGGTAGGCTGTAAGAGCTCGGTGCGGAGCGAGTTGTTTCTTAGCTTCCCAAAGAGCTGGAAGCAAGATGCTCTGGGGCCCAACTCGCCCTTTGGAAAGAAGCCTGCACGTTGTGCCTTTCAGCTCTAGGGCAATGTAGCACACCCAGAGCAGAAGTTCTGCTTCAGCCAGACCAGGCCTGCGAAGAAACTGCATTTCACAGGCCTTTGTAAGAGATTTTCCCGGTAGGCTGTAAGAGCACTGTGCAGAGCGAGTTGTTTCTTAGCTTCCCAAAGAGCTGGAAGCAAGATGCTCTTGGGCCCAACTCGCCCTTTGGAAATAAGCCTGCAAGTTGTGACTTTCAGCTTTAGGGCAATATAGCACACCCAGAGCAGTAGTTCTGCTGCAGCCAGATGAGGCCTGCAAAGAAACTGCGTTTCACAGGCCTTTGTAAGAGATGTTCCCGGTAGGCTGTAAGAGCACTGTGCAGAGCGAGTTGTTTCATAGCTTCCCAAAGAGCTGGAAGCAAGATGCTCTTGGGCCCAAATCGCCCTTTGGAAAGAAGCCTGCACGTTGTGCCTTTCAGCTCTAGGGCAATGTAGCACACCCAGCGCAGAAGTTCTGCTTCATCCAGATCAGGCCTGCAAAGAAACTGCGTTTCACAGGTCTTTGTAAGAGATGTTCCCGGTAGGCTGTAAGAGCACTGTGCAGAGCGAGTTGTTTCTTAGCTTCCCAAAGAGCTGGAAGCAAGATGCTCTGGGGCCCAACTCGCCCTTTGGAAAGAAGCCTGCACATTGTGCCTCTCAGCTCTAGGGCAATGTAGCACACCCAGAGCAGAAGTTCTGATTCAGCCAGATCAGGCCTGCAAAGAAACTGCGTTTCACAGACCTTTGTAAGAGATGTTCCCGGTAGGCTGTGAGAGCACTGTGCAGAGCGAGTTGTTTCTTAGCTTCCCAAAGAGCTGGAAGCAAGATGCTCTGGGGCCCAACTCGCCCTTTGGAAAGAAGCCTGCACGTGGTGCCTTTCAGCTCTAGGGCAATGTAGCACACCCAGAGCAGAAGTTCTGCTTTAGCCAGATCAGGCCTGCAAAGAAACTGCGTTTCACAGGCCTTTGTAAGTGGTCTTCCCGGTAGGCTGTAAGAGCACTTTGCAGAGCGAGTTTCTCTTAGCTTCCCAAAGAGCTGGAAGCAAGATGCTCTGGGGCCCAACTCGCCGTTTGGAAAGAAGGCTGCACGTTGTGCCTTTCAGCTCTAGGGCAATGTAGAACACCAGAGCAGAAGTTCTGCTTCAGCCAGATCAGGCCTGCAAAGAAACTGGGTTTCACAGGCCTTTGTAAGAGATGTTCCCGGTAGGCTGTGAGAGCACTGTGCAGAGCGAGTTGTTTCTTAGCTTCCCAAAGAGCTGGAAGCAAGATGCTCTGGGTCCCAACTCTCCCTTTGGAAAGAAGACTGCACGTTGTGCCTTTCAGCTCTAGGGCAATGTAGCCCACCCAGAGCAGAAGTTCTGCTTCAGCCACATGAGGCCTGCAAAGAAACTGGGTTTCACAGGCCTTTGTAAGTGATGTACCTCGTAGGCTCTAAGAGCACTGTGCAGAGCGAGTTGTTTCTTAGCTTCCAAAAGAGCTGGAAGCAAGATGCTCTGGGGCCCAACTCGCCCTTTGGAAAGAAGCCTGCACGTTGTGCCTCTCAGCTCTAGGGCAATGTAGCACACCCAGAGCAGAAGTTCTGCTTCAGCCATATCAGGCCTGCAAAGAAACTGCGTTTCACAGGCCTTTGAAAGAGATGTTCCTGGTAGGCTGTAAGAGCTCGGTGCGGAGCGAGTTGTTTCTTAGCTTCCCAAAGAGCTGGAAGCAAGATGCTCTGGGGCCCAACTCGCCCTTTGGAAAGAAGCCTGCACGTTGTGCCTTTCAGCTCTAGGGCAATGTAGCACACCCAGAGCAGAAGTTCTGCTTCAGCCAGACCAGGCCTGCGAAGAAACTGCATTTCACAGGCCTTTGTAAGAGATTTTCCCGGTAGGCTGTAAGTGCACTGTGCAGAGCGAGTTGTTTCTTAGCTTCCCAAAGAGCTGGAAGCAAGATGCTCTGGGGCCCAACTCGACCTTTGGAAGGAAGCCTGCACGTTGTGCCTTTCAGCTCTAGGGCAATGTAGCACACCCAGCGCAGAAGTTCTGCTTCATCCAGATAAGGCCTGCAAAGAAACTGCGTTTCACAGGCCTTTGTAAGTGGTCTTCCCGGTAGGCTGTAAGAGCACTTTGCAGAGCGAGTTGTTTCTTAGCTTCCCAAAGAGCTGGAAGCAAGATGCTCTGGGGCCCAACTCGCCGTTTGGAAAGAAGACTGCACGTTGTGCCTTTCAGCTCTAGGGCAATGTAGAACACCAGAGCAGAAGTTCTGCTTCAGCCAGATCTGGCCTGCAAAGAAACTGGGTTTCACAGGCCTTTGTAAGAGATGTTCCCGGTAGGCTGTAAGAGCACTGTGCAGAGCGAGTTGTTTCTTAGCTTCCCAAAGAGCTGGAAGCAAGATGCTCTGGGTCCAACACGCCCTTTGGAAAGAAGCCTGCATGTTGTGCCTTTCAGCTCTAGGGCAATGTAGCACACCCAGAGCAGAATTTCTGCTTCAGCCAGATGAGGCCTGCAAAGAAACTGCGTTTCACAGGCCTTTGTAAGAGATGTACACGGTAGGATGTAAGAGCACTGTGCAGAGCGAGTTGTTTCTTAGCTTCCCAAAGAGCTGGAAGCAAGATGCTCTGGGGCCCAACTCGCCCTTTGGAAAGAAGCCTGCACGTTGTGCCTTTCAGCTCTAGGGCAATGTAGCACACCCAGAGCAGAAGTTCTGCTTCAGCCAGATCAGGCCTGCAGAGAAACTGCGTTTCACAGGACTCTGTAAGTGATGTTCCCGGTAGGCTGTAAGAGCACTTTGCAGAGCGAGTTGTTTCTTAGCTTCCCAAAGAGCTGGAAGCAAGATGCTCTGGGGACCAACTCGCCCTTTGGAAAGAAGCCTGCACGTTGTGCCTTTCTGCTCTAGGGCAATGTAGCACACCCAGAGCAGAAGTTCTGCTGCAGCCAGATGAGGCCTGCAAATAAACTGCGTTTCACAGGCCTTTGAAAGAGATGTTCCTGGTAGGCTGTAAGAGCTCGGTGCGGAGCGAGTTGTTTCTTAGCTTCCCAAAGAGCTGCAAGCAAGATGCTCTGGGGCCCAACTCGCCCTTTGGAAAGAAGCCTGCGCGTTGCGCCTTTCAGCTCTAGGGCAATGTAGCACACCCTGAGCAGAAGTTCTGCTTCATCCAGATCAAGCCTGCAGAGAAACTGCGTTTCACAGGTCCTTGTAAGAGATGTTCCCGGTACGCAGTAAGAGCACTGTGCAGAGCGAGTTGTTTCTTATCTTCTCAAAGAGCTGATAGCAAGATGCTCTGGGGCCCAACTCGCACTTTGGAAAGAAGCGTGCACGTTGTGACTTTCAGCTCTAGGGCAATGTAGCACACCCAGAGCAGAAGTTCTGCTTCAGCCATATCAGGCTTGAAAAGAAACTGCGTTTCACAGGTCTTTGTAAGGGATGTTCCCGGTAGGCTGTGAGAGCACTGTGCAGAGCGAGTTGTTTCTTAGCTTCCCAAAGAGCTGGAATCAAGATGCTCTGGGGCCCAACTCGCCCTCTGGAAAGAAGCCTGCACGTTGTGCCTTTCAGCTCTAGGGCAATGTAGCACACCCAGAGCAGAAGTTCTGCTTCAGCCAGATGAGGCCTGCAAAGAAACTGCGTTTCACAGGCCTTTGTAGGAGATGTTCCCGGTAGGCTGTAAGAGCACTGTGCAGAGCGAGTTGTTTCTTAGCTTCCCAAAGAGCTGGAAGCAAGATGCTCTGGGTCCAACTCACCCTTTGGAAAGAAGCCTGCACGTTGTGCCTTTGAGCTCTAGGGCAATGTAGCACACCCAGAGCAGAAGTTCTACTTCAGCCAGATCAGTCCTGCAGCGAAACTGAGTTTCACAGGCCTTTGTAAGTGATGTTCCCGGTAGGCTGCAAGAGCACTTTGCAGAGCGAGTTGTTTCTTAGCTTCCCAAAGAGCTGGAAGCAAGATGCTCTGGGGCCCAACTCGCCCTTTCGAAAGAAGCCTGCACGTTGTGCCTTTCTGCTCTAGGGAAATGTAGCACACCCAGAGCAGAAGTTTTGCTTCAGCCATATCAGGCCTGCAAAGAAACTGCGTTTCACAGGCCTTTGAAAGAGATGTTCCTGGTAGGCTGTAAGAGCTCCGTGCGGAACGAGTTGTTTCTTAGCTTCTCAAAGAGCTGGAAGCAAGATGCTCTTAGGCCCAACTCGCCTTTTGGAAAGAAGCCTGCACGTTGTGCCTTTCTGCTCTAGGGCAATGTAGCACACCCAGAGCAGAAGTTCTGCTTCAGCCAGATCAGGCCTGCAAAGAAACTGCGTTTCACAGGCCTTTGTAAGAGATGTTCCCGGTAGGCTGTAAGAGCACTGTGCAGAGCGAGTTGTTTCTTAGCTTCCCAAAGAGCTGGAAGCAAGATGCTCTGGGGCCCAACTCGCCCTTTGGAAAGAAGCCTGCACGTTGTGCCTTTCAGCTCAAGGGCAATGCAGCACACCCAGAGCAGAAGTTCTACTTCAGCAAGATCAGGCCTGCAGAGAAACTGCGTTTCACAGGCCTTTGTAAGTGATGTTCCCGGTAGGCTGTGAGAGCACTGTGCAGAGCGAGTTGTTTCTTAGCTTCCCAAAGAGCTGGAAGCAAGATGCTCTGGGGCCAAACTCGCCCTTTGGAAAGAAGCCTGCACATTGTGCCTTTCAGCTCTAGGGCAATGTAGCCCACCCAGAGCAGAAGTTCTGCTTCAGCCAGATGAGGCCTGCAAAGAAACTGGGTTTCACAGGCCTTTGTAAGAGATGTACCCGGTAGGCTCTAAGAGCACTGTGCAGAGCGAGTTGTTTCTTAGCTTCCCAAAGAGCTGGAAGCAAGATGCTCTGGGGCCCAACTCGCCCTTTGGAAGGAAGCCTGCACGTTGTGCCTTTCAGCTCTAGGGCAATGTAGCACACCCAGAGCAGAAGTTCTGCTTCAGCCAGATCAGGCCTGCAAAGAAACTGCGTTTCACAGGCCTTTGTAAGAGATGTTCCCGGTAGGCTGTAAGAGCACTGTGCAGAGCGAGTTGTTTCTTAGCTTCCCAAAGAGCTGGAAGCAAGATGCTCTGGGGACCAACTCGCCCTTTGGAAAGAAGCCTGCACGTTTTGCCTTTCAGCTCTAGGGCAATGTAGAGCACCCAGAGCAGAAGTTCTACTTCAGCCAGATCAGTCCTGCAGAGAAACTGGGTTTCACAGGCCTCTTTAAGTGATGTTCCCGGTAGGCTGTAAGAGCACTTTGCAGAGCGAGTTGTTTCTTAGCTTCCCAAAGAGCTGGAAGCAAGATGCTCTGGGGCCCAACTCGCCCTTTGGAAAGAAGCCTGCACGTTGTGCCTTTCAGCTTTAGGGCAATGTAGCACACCCAGAGCAGTAGTTCTGCTGGAGCCAGATGAGGCCTGCAAAGAAACTGCGTTTCACAGGCCTTTGTAAGAGATGTTTCCGGTAGGCTGTAAGAGCACTGTGCAGAGCGAGTTGTTTCTTAGCTTCCCAAAGAGCTGGAAGCAAGATGCTCTGGGGCCCAACTCGCCCTTTGGAAAGAAGCCTGCACGTTGTGCCTCTCAGCTCTAGGGCAATGTAGCACACCCAGAGCAGAAGTTCTGCTTCAGCCATATCAGGCCTGCAAAGAAACTGCGTTTCACAGGCCTTTGAAAGAGATGTTCCTGGTAGGCTGTAAGAGCTCGGTGCGGAGCGAGTTGTTTCTTAGCTTCCCAAAGAGCTGGAAGCAAGATGCTCTGGGGCCCAACTCGCCCTTTGGAAAGAAGCCTGCACGTTGTGCCTTTCAGCTCTAGGGCAATGTAGCACACCCAGAGCAGAAGTTCTGCTTCAGCCAGACCAGGCCTGCGAAGAAACTGCATTTCACAGGCCTTTGTAAGAGATTTTCCCGGTAGGCTGTAAGAGCACTGTGCAGAGCGAGTTGTTTCTTAGCTTCCCAAAGAGCTGGAAGCAAGATGCTCTTGGGCCCAACTCGCCCTTTGGAAATAAGCCTGCAAGTTGTGACTTTCAGCTTTAGGGCAATATAGCACACCCAGAGCAGTAGTTCTGCTGCAGCCAGATGAGGCCTGCAAAGAAACTGCGTTTCACAGGCCTTTGTAAGAGATGTTCCCGGTAGGCTGTAAGAGCACTGTGCAGAGCGAGTTGTTTCATAGCTTCCCAAAGAGCTGGAAGCAAGATGCTCTTGGGCCCAAATCGCCCTTTGGAAAGAAGCCTGCACGTTGTGCCTTTCAGCTCTAGGGCAATGTAGCACACCCAGCGCAGAAGTTCTGCTTCATCCAGATCAGGCCTGCAAAGAAACTGCGTTTCACAGGTCTTTGTAAGAGATGTTCCCGGTAGGCTGTAAGAGCACTGTGCAGAGCGAGTTGTTTCTTAGCTTCCCAAAGAGCTGGAAGCAAGATGCTCTGGGGCCCAACTCGCCCTTTGGAAAGAAGCCTGCACATTGTGCCTCTCAGCTCTAGGGCAATGTAGCACACCCAGAGCAGAAGTTCTGATTCAGCCAGATCAGGCCTGCAAAGAAACTGCGTTTCACAGACCTTTGTAAGAGATGTTCCCGGTAGGCTGTGAGAGCACTGTGCAGAGCGAGTTGTTTCTTAGCTTCCCAAAGAGCTGGAAGCAAGATGCTCTGGGGCCCAACTCGCCCTTTGGAAAGAAGCCTGCACGTGGTGCCTTTCAGCTCTAGGGCAATGTAGCACACCCAGAGCAGAAGTTCTGCTTTAGCCAGATCAGGCCTGCAAAGAAACTGCGTTTCACAGGCCTTTGTAAGTGGTCTTCCCGGTAGGCTGTAAGAGCACTTTGCAGAGCGAGTTGTTTCTTAGCTTCCCAAAGAGCTGGAAGCAAGATGCTCCGGGGCCCAACTCGCCGATTGGAAAGAAGGCTGCACGTTGTGCCTTTCAGCTCTAGGGCAATGTAGAACACCAGAGCAGAAGTTCTGCTTCAGCCAGATCAGGCCTGCAAAGAAACTGGGTTTCACAGGCCTTTGTCAGAGATGTTCCCGGTAGGCTGTAAGAGCACTGTGCAGAGCGAGTTGTTTCTTATCTTCTCAAAGAGCTGGAAGCAAGATGCTCTGGGGCCCAACTCGCCCTTTGGAAGGAAGCCTGCACGTTGTGACTTTCAGCTCTAGGGCAATGTAGCACACCCAGAGCAGAAGTTCTGCTTCAGCCATATCAGGCTTGCAACGAAACTGCGTTTCACAGGCCTTTGTAAGGGATGTTCCCGGTAGGCTGTAAGAGCACTGTGCAGATCGAGTTGTTTCTTAGCTTCCCAAAGAGCTGGAAGCAAGATGCTCTGGCGCCCAACTCGCCGTTTGGAAAGAAGCCTGCACGTTGTGCCTTTCAGCTTTAGTGCAATGTAGCACACCCAGAGCAGTACTTCTGCTGCAGCCAGATGAGGCCTGCAAAGAAACTGCGTTTCACAGGCCTTTGTAAGAGATGTTCCCTGTAGGCTGTGAGAGCACTGTGCAGAGCGAGTTGTTTCTTAGCTTCCCAAAGTGCTGGAAGCAAGATGCTCTGGGTCCCAACTCTCCCTTTGGAAAGAAGACTGCACGTTGTGCCTTTCAGCTCTAGGGCAATGTAGCCCACCCAGAGCAGAAGTTCTGCTTCAGCCACATGAGGCCTGCAAAGAAACTGGGTTTCACAGGCCTTTGTAAGTGATGTACCTCGTAGGCTCTAAGAGCACTGTGCAGAGCGAGTTGTTTCTTAGCTTCCCAAAGAGCTGGAAGTAAGATGCTCTGGGGCCCAACTCGCCCTTTGGAAAGAAGCCTGCACGTTGTGCCTCTCAGCTCTAGGGCAATGTAGCACACCCAGAGCAGAAGTTCTGCTTCAGCCAGATCAGGCCTGCAAAGAAACTGCGTTTCACAGGCCTTTGTAAGAGATGTACCCGGTAGGCTCTAAGAGCACTGTGCAGAGCGAGTTGTTTCTTAGCTTCCCAAAGAGCTGGAAGCAAGATGCTCTGGGGCCCAACTCGCCCTTTGGAAAGAAGCCTGCACGTTGTGCCTTTCAGCTCTAGGGCAATGTAGCACACCCAGAGCAGAAGTTCTGCTTCAGCCAGACCAGGCCTACGAAGAAACTGCATTTCACAGGCCTTTGTAAGAGATTTTCCCGGTAGGCTGTAAGAGCACTGTGCAGAGCGAGTTGTTTCTTAGCTTCCCAAAGAGCTGGAAGCAAGATGCTCTGGGGTCCAACTCGACCTTTGGAAGGAAGCCTGCACGTTGTGCCTTTCAGCTCTAGGGCAATGTAGCACACCCAGCGCATAAGTTCTGCTTCATCCAGATCAGGCCTGCAAAGAAACTGCGTTTCACAGGCCTTTGTAAGAGATGTTCCCGGTAGGCTGTAAGAGCACTGTGCAGAGCGAGTTGTTTCTTAGCTTCCCAAAGAGCTGGAAGCAAGATGCTCTGGGGCCCAACTCGCCCTTTGGAAAGAAGCCTGCACGTTGTGCCTCTCAGCTCTAGGGCAATGTAGCACACCCAGAGCAGAAGTTCTGATTCAGCCAGATCAGGCCTGCAAAGAAACTGCGTTTCACAGGCCTTTGTAAGAGATGTTCCCGGTAGGCGGTGAGAGCACTGTGCAGAGCGAGTTGTTTCTTAGCTTCCCAAAGAGCTGGAAGCATGATGCTCTGGGGCCAACTCGCCTTTTGGAAAGAAGCCTGCACGTTGTGCCTTTCAGCTCTAGGGCAATGTAGCACACCCAGAGCAGAAGTTCTGCTTCAGCCAGATCAGGCCTGCAAAGAAACTGGGTTTCACAGGCCCTTGTAAGAGATATTCCCGGTAGGCTGTAAGAGCACTGTGCAGAGCAAGTTGTTTCTTAGCTTCCCAAGGAGCTGGAAGTAAGATGCTCTGGGGCCCAACTCACCCTTTGGAAAGAAGCCTGCACGTTGTGCCTCTCAGCTCTAGGGCAATGTAGCACACCCAGAGCAGAAGTTCTGCTTCAGCCATATCAGGCCTGCAAAGAAACTGCGTTTCACAGGCCTTTGAAAGAGATGTTCCTGGTAGGCTGTAAGAGCTCGTTGCGGAGCGAGTTGTTTCTTAGCTTCCCAAAGAGCTGGAAGCAAGATGCTCTTGGGCCCAACTCGCCCTTTGGAAATAAGCCTGCACGTTGTGACTTTCAGCTTTAGGGCAATATAGCACACCCAGAGCAGTAGTTCTGCTGCAGCCAGATGAGGCCTGCAAAGAAACTGCGTTTCACAGGCCTTTGTAAGAGATGTTCCCGGTAGGCTGTGAGAGCACTGTGCAGAGCGAGTTGTTTCTTAGCTTCCCAAAGAGCTGGAAGCAAGATGCTCTGGGGCCCAAATCGCCCTTTGGAAAGAAGCCTGCACGTTGTGCCTTTCAGCTCTAGGGCAATGTAGGACACCGAGAGCAGAAGTTCTGCTTCAGGCAGATCAGGCCTGCAAAGAAACTGCGTTTCACAGGCCTTTGTAAGAGATGTTCCCGGTAGGCTGTAAGAGCACTGTGCAGAGCGAGTTGTTTCTTATCTTCTCAAAGAGCTGGAAGCAAGATGCTCTGGGGCCCAACTCGACCTTTGGAAGGAAGCCTGCACGTTGTGACTTTCAGCTCTAGGGCAATGTAGCACACCCAGAGCAGAAGTTCTGCTTCAGCCATATCAGGCCTGCAAAGAAACTGCGTTTCACAGGCCTTTGTAAGAGATGTTCCCGGTAGGCTGTAAGAGCACTGTGCAGAGCGAGTTGTTTCTTAGCTTCCCAAAGAGCTGGAAGCAAGATGCTCTGGCGCCCAACTCGCCCTTTGGAAAGAAGCCTGCACGTTGTGCCTTTCAGCTTTAGTGCAATGTAGCACACCCAGAGCAGTACTTCTGCTGCAGCCAGATGAGGCCTGCAAAGAAACTGCGTTTCACAGGCCTTTGTAAGAGATGTTCCCGGTAGGCTGTGAGAGCACTGTGCAGAGCGAGTTGTTTCTTAGCTTCCCAAAGAGCTGGAAGAAAGATGCTCTGGGTCCCAACTCTCCCTTTGGAAAGAAGACTGCACGTTGTGCCTTTCAGCTCTAGGGCAATGTAGCCCAACCAGAGCAGAAGTTCTGCTTCTGCCAGATGAGGCCTGCAAAGAAACTGGGTTTCACAGGCCTTTGTAAGAGATGTACGCGGTAGGCTCTAAGAGCACTGTGCAGAGCGAGTTGTTTTTTAGCTTCCCAAAGAGCTGGAAGCAAGATGCTCTGGGGCCCAACTCGCCCTTTGGAAAGAAGCCTGCACGTTGTGCCTCTCAGCTCTAGGGCAATGTAGCACACCCAGAGCAGAAGTTCTGCTTCAGCCATATCAGGCCTGCAAAGAAACTGCGTTTCACAGGCCTTTGAAAGAGATGTTCCTGGTAGGCTGTAAGAGCTCGGTGCGGAGCGAGTTGTTTCTTAGCTTCCCAAAGAGCTGGAAGCAAGATGCTCTGGGGCCCAACTCGCCCTTTGGAAAGAAGCCTGCACGTTGTGCCTTTCAGCTCTAGGGCAATGTAGCACACCCAGAGCAGAAGTTCTGCTTCAGCCAGACCAGGCCTGCGAAGAAACTGGGTTTCACAGGCCTTTGTAAGAGATTTTCCCGGTAGGCTGTAAGAGCACTGTGCAGAGCGAGTTGTTTCTTAGCTTCCCAAAGAGCTGGAAGCAAGATGCTCTGGGGTCCAACTCGACCTTTGGAAGGAAGCCTGCACGTTGTGCCTTTCAGCTCTAGGGCAATGTAGCACACCCAGCGCATAAGTTCTGCTTCATCAAGATCAGGCCTGCAAAGAAACTGCGTTTCACAGGCCTTTGTAAGAGATGATCCCGGTAGGCTGTAAGAGCACTGTGCAGAGCGAGTTGTTTCTTAGCTACCCAAAGAGCTGGAAGCAAGATGCTCTGGGGCCCAACTCGCCCTTTGGAAAGAAGCCTGCACGTTGTGCCTCTCAGCTCTAGGGCAATGTAGCACACCCAGAGCAGAAGTTCTGATTCAGCCAGATCAGGCCTGCAAAGAAACTGCGTTTCACAGGCCTTTGTAAGAGATATTCCCGGTAGGCTGTTAGAGCACTGTGCAGAGCGAGTTGTTTCTTAGCTTCCCAAAGAGCTGGAAGCAAGATGCTCTGGGGCCAACTCGCCTTTTGGAAAGAAGCCTGCACGTTGTGCCTTTCAGCTCTAGGGCCATGTAGCACACCCAGAGCAGAAGTTCTGCTTCAGCCAGATCAGGCCTGCAAAGAAACTGGGTTTCTCAGGCCTTTGTAAGAGATGTTCCCGGTAGGCTGTAAGAGCACTGTGCAGAGCGAGTTGTTTCTTAGCTTCCCAAAGAGCTGGACGTAAGATGCTCTGGGGCCCAACTCACCCTTTGGAAAGAAGCCTGCACGTTGTGCCTCTCAGCTCTAGGGCAATGTAGCACACCCAGAGCAGAAGTTCTGCTTCAGCCATATCAGGCCTGCAAAGAAACTGCGTTTCACAGGCCTTTGAAAGAGATGTTCCTGGTAGGCTGTAAGAGCTCGGTGCGGAGCGAGTTGTTTCTTAGCTTCCCAAAGAGCTGGAAACAAGATGCTCTTGGGCCCAACTCGCCCTTTGGAAATAAGCCTGCAAGTTGTGACTTTCAGCTTTAGGGCAATATAGCACACCCAGAGCAGTAGTTCTGCTGCAGCCAGATGAGGCCTGCAAAGAAACTGCGTTTCACAGGCCTTTGTAAGAGATGTTCCCGGTAGGCTGTAAGAGCACTGTGCAGAGCGAGTTGTTTCTTAGCTTCCCAAAGAGCTGGAAGCAAGATGCTCTTGGGCCCAAATCGCCCTTTGGAAAGAAGCCTGCACGTTGTGCCTTTCAGCTCTAGGGCAATGTAGGACACCGAGAGCAGAAGTTCTGCTTCAGGCAGATCAGGCCTGCAAAGAAACTGCGTTTCACAGGCCTTTGTCAGAGATGTTCCCGGTAGGCTGTAAGAGCACTGTGCAGAGCGAGTTGTTTCTTATCTTCTCAAAGAGCTGCAAGCAAGATGCTCTGGGGCCCAACTCGCCCTTTGGAAGGTAGCCTGCACGTTGTGACTTTCAGCTCTAGGGCAATGTAGCACACCCAGAGCAGAAGTTCTGCTTCAGCCATATCAGGCTTGCAAAGAAACTGCGTTTCACAGGCCTTTGTAAGGGATGTTCCCAGTAGGCTGTAAGAGCACTGTGCAGAGCGAGTTGTTTCTTAGCTTCCCAAAGAGCTGGAAGCAAGATGCTCTGGCGCCCAACTCGCCCTTTGGAAAGAAGCCTGCACGTTGTGCCTTTCAGCTTTAGTGCAATGTAGCACACCCAGAGCAGTACTTCTGCTGCAGCCAGATGAGGCCTGCAAAGAAACTGCGTTTCACAGGCCTTTGTAAGAGATGTTCCCGGTAGGCTGTGAGAGCACTGTGCAGAGCGAGTTGTTTCTTAGCTTCCCAAAGAGCTGGAAGCAAGATGCTCTGGGTCCCAACTCTCCCTTTGGAAAGAAGACTGCACGTTGTGCCTTTCAGCTCTAGGGCAATGTAGCCCACCCAGAGCAGAAGTTCTGCTTCAGCCACATGAGGCCTGCAAAGAAACTGGGTTTCACAGGCCTTTGTAAGTGATGTACCTCGTAGGCTCTAAGAGCACTGTGCAGAGCGAGTTGTTTCTTAGCTTCCCAAAGAGCTGGAAGCAAGATGCTCTGGGGCCCAACTCGCCCTTTGGAAAGAAGCCTGCACGTTGTGCCTCTCAGCTCTAGGGCAATGTAGCACACCCAGAGCAGAAGTTCTGCTTCAGCCATATCAGGCCTGCAAAGAAACTGCGTTTCACATGCCTTTGAAAGAGATGTTCCTGGTAGGCTGTAAGAGCTCGGTGCGGAGCGAGTTGATTCTTAGCTTCCCAAAGAGCTGGAAGCAAGATGCTCTGGGGCCCAACTCGCCCTTTGGAAAGAAGCCTGCACGTTGTGCCTTTCAGCTCTAGGGCAATGTAGCACACCCAGAGCAGAAGTTCTGCTTCAGCCAGACCAGGCCTGCGAAGAAACTGCATTTCACAGGCCTTTGTAAGAGATGTTCCCGGTAGGCTGTAAGAGCACTGTGCAGAGCGAGTTGTTTCTTAGCTTCCCAAAGAGCTGGAAGTAAGATGCTCTCGGGCCGAACTCACCCTTTGGAAAGAAGCCTG
This sequence comes from Equus caballus, assembly GCF_041296265.1. Taxonomy (NCBI): domain Eukaryota; kingdom Metazoa; phylum Chordata; class Mammalia; order Perissodactyla; family Equidae; genus Equus; species Equus caballus. The sequence continues at coordinate 19,956,498 of NC_091695.1, forward strand.
CACGTTGTGCCTCTCAGCTCTAGGGCAATGTAGCACACCCAGAGCAGAAGTTCTGCTTCAGCCATATCAGGCCTGCAAAGAAACTGCGTTTCACAGGCCTTTGAAAGAGATGTTCCTGGTAGGCTGTAAGAGCTCGGTGCGGAGCGAGTTGTTTCTTAGCTTCCCAAAAAGATGGAAGCAAGATGCTCTTGGGCCCAAATCGCCCTTTGGAAATAAGCCTGCACGTTGTGACTTTCAGCTTTAGGGCAATATAGCACACCCAGAGCAGTAGTTCTGCTGCAGCCAGATGAGGCCTGCAAAGAAACTGCGTTTCACAGGCCTTTGTAAGAGATGTTCCCGGTAGGCTGTGAGAGCACTGTGCAGAGCGAGTTGTTTCTTAGCTTCCCAAAGAGCTGGAAGCAAGATGCTCTTGGGCCCAAATCGCCCTTTGGAAAGAAGCCTGCACGTTGTGCCTTTCAGCTCTAGGGCAATGTAGGACACCGAGAGCAGAAGTTCTGCTTCAGGCAGATCAGGCCTGCAAAGAAACTGCGTTTCACAGGCCTTTGTCAGAGATGTTCCCGGTAGGCTGTAAGAGCACTGTGCAGAGCGAGTTGTTTCTTATCTTCTCAAAGAGCTGGAAGCAAGATGCTCTGGGGCCCAACTCGCCCTTTGGAAGGAAGCCTGCACGTTGTGACTTTCAGCTCTAGGGCAATGTAGCACACCCAGAGCAGAAGTTCTGCTTCAGCCATATCAGGCTTGCAAAGAAACTGCGTTTCACAGGCCTTTGTAAGGGATGTTCCCGGTAGGCTGTAAGAGCACTGTGCAGATCGAGTTGTTTCTTAGCTTCCCAAAGAGCTGGAAGCAAGATGCTCTGGCGCCCAACTCGCCATTTGGAAAGAAGCCTGCACGTTGTGCCTTTCAGCTTTAGTGCAATGTAGCACACCCAGAGCAGTACTTCTGCTGCAGCCAGATGAGGCCTGCAAAGAAACTGCGTTTCACAGGCCTTTGTAAGAGATGTTCCCGGTAGGCTGTGAGAGCACTGTGCAGAGCGAGTTGTTTCTTAGCTTCCCAAAGAGCTGGAAGCAAGATGCTCTGGGTCCCAATTCTCCCTTTGGAAAGAAGACTGCACGTTGTGCCTTTCAGCTCTAGGGCAATGTAGCCCACCCAGAGCAGAAGTTCTGCTTCAGCCACATGAGGCCTGCAAAGAAACTGGGTTTCACAGGCCTTTGTAAGTGATGTACCTCGTAGGCTCTAAGAGCACTGTGCAGAGCGAGTTGTTTCTTAGCTTCCCAAAGAGCTGGAAGCAAGATGCTCTGGGGCCCAACTCGCCCTTTGGAAAGAAGCCTGCACGTTTTGCCTCTCAGCTCTAGGGCAAAGTAGCACACCCAGAGCAGAAGTTCTGCTTCAGCCAGATCAGGCCTGCAAAGAAACTGCGTTTCACAGCCCTTTGAAAGAGATGTTCCTGGTAGGCTGTAAGAGCTCGGTGCGGAGCGAGTTGTTTCTTAGCTTCCCAAAGAGCTGGAAGCAAGATGCTCTGGGGCCCAACTCGCCCTTTGGAAAGAAGCCTGCACGTTGTGCCTTTCAGCTCTAGGGCAATGTAGCACACCCAGAGCAGAAGTTCTGCTTCAACCAGACCAGGCCTGCGAAGAAACTGCATTTCACAGGCCTTTGTAAGAGATTTTCCCGGTAGGCTGTAAGTGCACTGTGCAGAGCGAGTTGTTTCTTAGCTTCCCAAAGAGCTGGAAGCAAGATGCTCTGGGGCCCAACTCGACCTTTGGAAGGAAGCCTGCACGTTGTGCCTTTCAGCTCTAGGGCAATGTAGCACACCCAGCGCATAAGTTCTGCTTCATCCAGATCAGGCCTGCAAAGAAACTGCGTTTCACAGGCCTTTGTAAGAGATGTTCCCGGTAGGCTGTAAGAGCACTGTGCAGAGCGAGTTGTTTCTTAGCTTCCCAAAGAGCTGGAAGCAAGATGCTCTGGGGCCCAACTCGCCCTTTGGAAAGAAGCCTGCACATTGTGCCTCTCAGCTCTAGGGCAATGTAGCACACCCAGAGCAGAAGTTCTGATTCAGCCAGATCAGGCCTGCAAAGAAACTGCGTTTCACAGGCCTTTGTAAGAGATGTTCCCGGTAGGCTGTGAGAGCACTGTGCAGAGCGAATTGTTTCTTAGCTTCCCAAAGAGCTGGAAGCAAGATGCTCTGGGGCCCAACTCGCCCTTTGGAAAGAAGCCTGCACGTGGTGCCTTTCAGCTCTAGGGCAATGTAGCACACCCAGAGCAGAAGTTCTGCTTTAGCCAGATCAGGCCTGCAAAGAAACTGCGTTTCACAGGCCTTTGTAAGTGGTCTTCCCGGTAGGCTGTAAGAGCACTTTGCAGAGCGAGTTGTTTCTTAGCTTCCCAAAGAGCTGGAAGCAAGATGCTCTGGGGCCCAACTCGCCGTTTGGAAAGAAGGCTGCACGTTGTGCCTTTCAGCTCTAGGGCAATGTAGAACACCAGAGCAGAAGTTCTGCTTCAGCCAGATCAGGCCTGCAAAGAAACTGGGTTTCACAGGCCTTTGTCAGAGATGTTCCCGGTAGGCTGTAAGAGCACTGTGCAGAGCGAGTTGTTTCTTATCTTCTCAAAGAGCTGGAAGCAAGATGCTCTGGGGCCCAACTCGCCCTTTGGAAGGAAGCCTGCACATTGTGACTTTCAGCTCTAGGGCAATGTAGCACACCCAGAGCAGAAGTTCTGCTTCAGCCATATCAGGCTTGCAAAGAAACTGCGTTTCACAGGCCTTTGTAAGGGATGTTCCCGGTAGGCTGTAAGAGCACTGTGCAGAGCGAGTTGTTTCTTAGCTTCCCAAAGAGCTGGAAGCAAGATGCTCTGGCGCCCAACTCGCCGTTTGGAAAGAAGCCTGCACGTTGTGCCTTTCAGCTTTAGTGCAATGTAGCACACCCAGAGCAGTACTTCTGCTGCAGCCAGATGAGGCCTGCAAAGAAACTGCGTTTCACAGGCCTTTGTAAGAGATGTTCCCGGTAGGCTGTGAGAGCACTGTGCAGAGCGAGTTGTTTCTTAGCTTCCCAAAGAGCTGGAAGCAAGATGCTCTGGGTCCCAACTCTCCCTTTGGAAGGAAGACTGCACGTTGTGCCTTTCAGCTCTAGGGCAATGTAGCCCACCCAGAGCAGAAGTTCTGCTTCAGCCACATGAGGCCTGCAAAGAAACTGGGTTTCACAGGCCTTTGTAAGTGATGTACCTCGTAGGCTCTAAGAGCACTGTGCAGAGCGAGTTGTTTCTTAGCTTCCCAAAGAGCTGGAAGCAAGATGCTCTGGGGCCCAACTCGCCCTTTGGAAAGAAGCCTGCACGTTGTGCCTCTCAGCTCTAGGGCAATGTAGCACACCCAGAGCAGAAGTTCTGCTTCAGCCATATCAGGCCTGCAAAGAAACTGCGTTTCACAGGCCTTTGAAAGAGATGTTCCTGGTAGGCTGTAAGAGCTCGGTGCGGAGCGAGTTGTTTCTTAGCTTCCCAAAGAGCTGGAAGCAAGATGCTCTGGGGCCCAACTCGCCCTTTGGAAAGAAGCCTGCACGTTGTGCCTTTCAGCTCTAGGGCAATGTAGCACACCCAGAGCAGAAGTTCTGCTTCAGCCAGACCAGGCCTGCGAAGAAACTGCATTTCACAGGCCTTTGTAAGAGATGTTCCCGGTAGGCTGTAAGAGCACTGTGCAGAGCGAGTTGTTTCTTAGCTTCCCAAAGAGCTGGAAGTAAGATGCTCTGGGGCCGAACTCACCCTTTGGAAAGAAGCCTGCACGTTGTGCCTCTCAGCTCTAGGGCAATGTAGCACACCCAGAGCAGAAGTTCTGCTTCAGCCATATCAGGCCTGCAAAGAAACTGCGTTTCACAGGCCTTTGAAAGAGATGTTCCTGGTAGGCTGTAAGAGCTCGGTGCGGAGCGAGTTGTTTCTTAGCTTCCCAAAAAGATGGAAGCAAGATGCTCTTGGGCCCAAATCGCCCTTTGGAAAGAAGCCTGCACGTTGTGACTTTCAGCTTTAGGGCAATATAGCACACCCAGAGCAGTAGTTCTGCTGCAGCCAGATGAGGCCTGCAAAGAAACTGCGTTTCACAGGCCTTTGTAAGAGATGTTCCCGGTAGGCTGTGAGAGCACTGTGCAGAGCGAGTTGTTTCTTAGCTTCCCAAAGAGCTGGAAGCAAGATGCTCTTGGGCCCAAATCGCCCTTTGGAAAGAGGCCTGCACGTTGTGCCTTTCAGCTCTAGGGCAATGTAGGACACCGAGAGCAGAAGTTCTGCTTCAGGCAGATCAGGCCTGCAAAGAAACTGCGTTTCACAGGCCTTTGTCAGAGATGTTCCCGGTAGGCTGTAAGAGCACTGTGCAGAGCGAGTTGTTTCTTATCTTCTCAAAGAGCTGGAAGCAAGATGCTCTGGGGCCCAACTCGCCCTTTGGAAGGAAGCCTGCACATTGTGACTTTCAGCTCTAGGGCAATGTAGCACACCCAGAGCAGAAGTTCTGCTTCAGCCATATCAGGCTTGCAAAGAAACTGCGTTTCACAGGCCTTTGTAAGGGATGTTCCCGGTAGGCTGTAAGAGCACTGTGCAGATCGAGTTGTTTCTTAGCTTCCCAAAGAGCTGGAAGCAAGATGCTCTGGCGCCCAACTCGCCGTTTGGAAAGAAGCCTGCACGTTGTGCCTTTCAGCTTTAGTGCAATGTAGCACACCCAGAGCAGTACTTCTGCTGCAGCCAGATGAGGCCTGCAAAGAAACTGCGTTTCACAGGCCTTTGTAAGAGATGTTCCCGGTAGGCTGTGAGAGCACTGTGCAGAGCGAGTTGTTTCTTAGCTTCCCAAAGAGCTGGAAGCAAGATGCTCTGGGTCCCAATTCTCCCTTTGGAAAGAAGACTGCACGTTGTGCCTTTCAGCTCTAGGGCAATGTAGCCCACCCAGAGCAGAAGTTCTGCTTCAGCCACATGAGGCCTGCAAAGAAACTGGGTTTCACAGGCCTTTGTAAGTGATGTACCTCGTAGGCTCTAAGAGCACTGTGCAGAGCGAGTTGTTTCTTAGCTTCCCAAAGAGCTGGAAGCAAGATGCTCTGGGGCCCAACTCGCCCTTTGGAAAGAAGCCTGCACGTTGTGCCTCTCAGCTCTAGGGCAAAGTAGCACACCCAGAGCAGAAGTTCTGCTTCAGCCAGATCAGGCCTGCAAAGAAACTGCGTTTCACAGGCCTTTGAAAGAGATGTTCCTGGTAGGCTGTAAGAGCTCGGTGCGGAGCGAGTTGTTTCTTAGCTTCCCAAAGAGCTGGAAGCAAGATGCTCTGGGGCCCAACTCGCCCTTTGGAAAGAAGCCTGCACGTTGTGCCTTTCAGCTCTAGGGCAATGTAGCACACCCAGAGCAGAAGTTCTGCTTCAGCCAGACCAGGCCTGCGAAGAAACTGCATTTCACAGGCCTTTGTAAGAGATTTTCCCGGTAGGCTGTAAGTGCACTGTGCAGAGCGAGTTGTTTCTTAGCTTCCCAAAGAGCTGGAAGCAAGATGCTCTGGGGCCCAACTCGACCTTTGGAAGGAAGCCTGCACGTTGTGCCTTTCAGCTCTAGGGCAATGTAGCACACCCAGCGCATAAGTTCTGCTTCATCCAGATCAGGCCTGCAAAGAAACTGCGTTTCACAGGCCTTTGTAAGAGATGTTCCCGGTAGGCTGTAAGAGCACTGTGCAGAGCGAGTTGTTTCTTAGCTTCCCAAAGAGCTGGAAGCAAGATGCTCTGGGGCCCAACTCGCCCTTTGGAAAGAAGCCTGCACATTGTGCCTCTCAGCTCTAGGGCAATGTAGCACACCCAGAGCAGAAGTTCTGATTCAGCCAGATCAGGCCTGCAAAGAAACTGCGTTTCACAGGCCTTTGTAAGAGATGTTCCCGGTAGGCTGTGAGAGCACTGTGCAGAGCGAATTGTTTCTTAGCTTCCCAAAGAGCTGGAAGCAAGATGCTCTGGGGCCCAACTCGCCCTTTGGAAAGAAGCCTGCACGTGGTGCCTTTCAGCTCTAGGGCAATGTAGCACACCCAGAGCAGAAGTTCTGCTTTAGCCAGATCAGGCCTGCAAAGAAACTGCGTTTCACAGGCCTTTGTAAGTGGTCTTCCCGGTAGGCTGTAAGAGCACTTTGCAGAGCGAGTTGTTTCTTAGCTTCCCAAAGAGCTGGAAGCAAGATGCTCTGGGGCCCAACTCGCCGTTTGGAAAGAAGGCTGCACGTTGTGCCTTTCAGCTCTAGGGCAATGTAGAACACCAGAGCAGAAGTTCTGCTTCAGCCAGATCAGGCCTGCAAAGAAACTGGGTTTCACAGGCCTTTGTCAGAGATGTTCCCGGTAGGCTGTAAGAGTACTGTGCAGAGCGAGTTGTTTCTTATCTTCTCAAAGAGCTGGAAGCAAGATGCTCTGGGGCCCAACTCGCCCTTTGGAAGGAAGCCTGCACATTGTGACTTTCAGCTCTAGGGCAATGTAGCACACCCAGAGCAGAAGTTCTGCTTCAGCCATATCAGGCTTGCAAAGAAACTGCGTTTCACAGGCCTTTGTAAGGGATGTTCCCGGTAGGCTGTAAGAGCACTGTGCAGAGCGAGTTGTTTCTTAGCTTCCCAAAGAGCTGGAAGCAAGATGCTCTGGCGCCCAACTCGCCGTTTGGAAAGAAGCCTGCACGTTGTGCCTTTCAGCTTTAGTGCAATGTAGCACACCCAGAGCAGTACTTCTGCTGCAGCCAGATGAGGCCTGCAAAGAAACTGCGTTTCACAGGCCTTTGTAAGAGATGTTCCCGGTAGGCTGTGAGAGCACTGTGCAGAGCGAGTTGTTTCTTAGCTTCCCAAAGAGCTGGAAGCAAGATGCTCTGGGTCCCAACTCTCCCTTTGGAAGGAAGACTGCACGTTGTGCCTTTCAGCTCTAGGGCAATGTAGCCCACCCAGAGCAGAAGTTCTGCTTCAGCCACATGAGGCCTGCAAAGAAACTGGGTTTCACAGGCCTTTGTAAGTGATGTACCTCGTAGGCTCTAAGAGCACTGTGCAGAGCGAGTTGTTTCTTAGCTTCCCAAAGAGCTGGAAGCAAGATGCTCTGGGGCCCAACTCGCCCTTTGGAAAGAAGCCTGCACGTTGTGCCTCTCAGCTCTAGGGCAATGTAGCACACCCAGAGCAGAAGTTCTGCTTCAGCCATATCAGGCCTGCAAAGAAACTGCGTTTCACATGCCTTTGAAAGAGATGTTCCTGGTAGGCTGTAAGAGCTCGGTGCGGAGCGAGTTGTTTCTTAGCTTCCCAAAGAGCTGGAAGCAAGATGCTCTGGGGCCCAACTCGCCCTTTGGAAAGAAGCCTGCACGTTGTGCCTTTCAGCTCTAGGGCAATGTAGCACACCCAGAGCAGATGTTCTGCTTCAGCCAGACCAGGCCTGTGAAGAAACTGCATTTCACAGGCCTTTGTAAGAGATTTTCCCGGTAGGCTGTAAGTGCACTGTGCAGAGCGAGTTGTTTCTTAGCTTCCCAAAGAGCTGGAAGCAAGATGCTCTGGGGCCCAACTCGACCTTTGGAAGGAAGCCTGCACGTTGTGTCTTTCAGCTCTAGGGCAATGTAGCACACCCAGCGCAGAAGTTCTGCTTCATCCAGATCAGGCCTGCAAAGAAACTGCGTTTCACAGGCCTTTGTAAGAGATGGTCCCGGTAGGCTGTAAGAGCACTGTGCAGAGCGAGTTGTTTCTTAGCTTCCCAAAGAGCTGGAAGCAAGATGCTCTGGGGCCCAACTCGCCCTTTGGAAAGAAGCCTGCACGTTGTGCCTCTCAGCTCTAGGGCAATGTAGCACACCCAGAGCAGAAGTTCTGATTCAGCCAGATCAGGCCTGCAAAGAAACTGCGTTTCCCAGGCCTTTGTAAGAGATGTTCCCGGTAGGCTGTGAGAGCACTGTGCAGAGCGAGTTGTTTCTTAGCTTCCCAAAGAGCTGGAAGCAAGATGCTCTGGGGCCCAACTCGCACTTTGGAAAGAAGCCTGCACGTGGTGCCTTTCAGCTATAGGGCAATGTAGCACACCCAGAGCAGAAGTTCTGCTTTAGCCAGATCAGGCCTGCAAAGAAACTGCGTTTCACAGGCCTTTGTAAGTGGTCTTCCCGGTAGGCTGTAAGAGCACTTTGCAGAGCGAGTTGTTTCTTAGCTTCCCAAAGAGCTGGAAGCAAGATGCTCTGGGGCCCAACTCGCCGTTTGGAAAGAAGGCTGCACGTTGTGCCTTTCAGCTCTAGGGCAATGTAGAACACCAGAGCAGAAGTTCTGCTTCAGCCAGATCAGGCCTGCAAAGAAACTGGGTTTCACAGGCCTTTGTAAGAGATGTTCCCGGTAGGCTGTAAGAGCACTGTGCAGAGCGAGTTGTTTCTTAGCTTCCCAAAGAGCTGGAAGCAAGATGCTCTGGGTCCAACACGCCCTTTGGAAAGAAGCCTGCATGTTGTGCCTTTCAGCTCTAGGGCAATGTAGCACACCCAGAGCAGAAGTTCTACTTCAGCCAGATAAGTCCTGCAGCGAAACTGCGTTTCACAGGCCTTTGTAAGTGATGTTCCCGCTAGGCTGTAAGAGCACTTTGCAGAGCGAGTTGTTTCTTAGCTTCCCAAAGAGCTGGAAGCAAGATGCTCCGGGGCCCAACTCGCCCTTTGGAAAGAAGCCTGCACGTTGTGCCTTTCTGCTCTAGGGCAATGTAGCACACCCAGAGCAGAAGTTCTGCTTCAGCCATATCAGGCCTGCAAAGAAACTGCGTTTCACAGGCCTTTGTAAGAGATGTTCCCGGTAGGCTGTAAGAGCACTGTGCAGAGCGAGTTGTTTCTTAGCGTCCCAAAGAGCTGGAAGCAAGATGCTCTGGAGACCAACTCGCCCTATGGAAAGAAGCCTGCATGTTGTGCCTTTGAGCTCTAGGGCAATGTAGCACACCCAGAGCAGAAGTTCTGCTGCAGCCAGATGAGGCCTGCAAAGAAACTGCGTTTCACAGGCCTTTGTAAGAGATGTTCCCGGTAGGCTGTGAGAGCACTGTGCAGAGCGAGTTGTTTCTTAGCTTCCCAAAGAGCTGGAAGCAAGATGCTCTTGGGCCCAAATCGCCCTTTGGAAAGAGGCCTGCACGTTGTGCCTTTCAGCTCTAGGGCAATGTAGGACACCGAGAGCAGAAGTTCTGCTTCAGGCAGATCAGGCCTGCAAAGAAACTGCGTTTCACAGGCCTTTGTCAGAGATGTTCCCGGGAGGCTGTAAGAGCACTGTGCAGAGCGAGTTGTTTCTTATCTTCTCAAAGAGCTGGAAGCAAGATGCTCTGGGGCCCAACTCGCCCTTTGGAAGGAAGCCTGCACGTTGTGACTTTCAGCTCTAGGGCAATGTAGCACACCCAGAGCAGAAGTTCTGCTTCAGCCATATCAGGCTTGCAAAGAAACTGCGTTTCACAGGCCTTTGTAAGGGATGTTCCCGGTAGGCTGTAAGAGCACTGTGCAGATCGAGTTGTTTCTTAGCTTCCCAAAGAGCTGGAAGCAAGATGCTCTGGCGCCCAACTCGCCGTTTGGAAAGAAGCCTGCACGTTGTGCCTTTCAGCTTTAGTGCAATGTAGCACACCCAGAGCAGTACTTCTGCTGCAGCCAGATGAGGCCTGCAAAGAAACTGCGTTTCACAGGCCTTTGTAAGAGATGTTCCCGGTAGGCTGTGAGAGCACTGTGCAGAGCGAGTTGTTTCTTAGCTTCCCAAAGAGCTGGAAGCAAGATGCTCTGGGTCCCAATTCTCCCTTTGGAAAGAAGACTGCACGTTGTGCCTTTCAGCTCTAGGGCAATGTAGCCCACCCAGAGCAGAAGTTCTGCTTCAGCCACATGAGGCCTGCAAAGAAACTGGGTTTCACAGGCCTTTGTAAGTGATGTACCTCGTAGGCTCTAAGAGCACTGTGCAGAGCGAGTTGTTTCTTAGCTTCCCAAAGAGCTGGAAGCAAGATGCTCTGGGGCCCAACTCGCCCTTTGGAAAGAAGCCTGCACGTTGTGCCTCTCAGCTCTAGGGCAAAGTAGCACACCCAGAGCAGAAGTTCTGCTTCAGCCAGATCAGGCCTGCAAAGAAACTGCGTTTCACAGGCCTTTGAAAGAGATGTTCCTGGTAGGCTGTAAGAGCTCGGTGCGGAGCGAGTTGTTTCTTAGCTTCCCAAAGAGCTGGAAGCAAGATGCTCTGGGGCCCAACTCGCCCTTTGGAAAGAAGCCTGCACGTTGTGCCTTTCAGCTCTAGGGCAATGTAGCACACCCAGAGCAGAAGTTCTGCTTCAGCCAGACCAGGCCTGCGAAGAAACTGCATTTCACAGGCCTTTGTAAGAGATTTTCCCGGTAGGCTGTAAGTGCACTGTGCAGAGCGAGTTGTTTCTTAGCTTCCCAAAGAGCTGGAAGCAAGATGCTCTGGGGCCCAACTCGACCTTTGGAAGGAAGCCTGCACGTTGTGCCTTTCAGCTCTAGGGCAATGTAGCACACCCAGCGCATAAGTTCTGCTTCATCCAGATCAGGCCTGCAAAGAAACTGCGTTTCACAGGCCTTTGTAAGAGATGTTCCCGGTAGGCTGTAAGAGCACTGTGCAGAGCGAGTTGTTTCTTAGCTTCCCAAAGAGCTGGAAGCAAGATGCTCTTGGGCCCAACTCGCCCTTTGGAAAGAAGCCTGCACATTGTGCCTCTCAGCTCTAGGGCAATGTAGCACACCCAGAGCAGAAGTTCTGATTCAGCCAGATCAGGCCTGCAAAGAAACTGCATTTCACAGGCCTTTGTAAGAGATGTTCCCGGTAGGCTGTGAGAGCACTGTGCAGAGCGAATTGTTTCTTAGCTTCCCAAAGAGCTGGAAGCAAGATGCTCTGGGGCCCAACTCGCCCTTTGGAAAGAAGCCTGCACGTGGTGCCTTTCAGCTCTAGGGCAATGTAGCACACCCAGAGCAGAAGTTCTGCTTCAGCCAGACCAGGCCTGTGAAGAAACTGCATTTCACAGGCCTTTGTAAGAGATTTTCCCGGTAGGCTGTAAGTGCACTGTGCAGAGCGAGTTGTTTCTTAGCTTCCCAAAGAGCTGGAAGCAAGATGCTCTGGGGCCCAACTCGACCTTTGGAAGGAAGCCTGCACGTTGTGCCTTTCAGCTCTAGGGCAATGTAGCACACCCAGCGCAGAAGTTCTGCTTCATCCAGATCAGGCCTGCAAAGAAACTGCGTTTCACAGGCCTTTGTAAGAGATGTTCCCGGTAGGCTGTAAGAGCACTGTGCAGAGCGAGTTGTTTCTTAGCTTCCCAAAGAGCTGGAAGCAAGATGCTCTGGGGCCCAACTCGCCCTTTGGAAAGAAGCCTGCACGTTGTGCCTCTCAGCTCTAGGGCAATGTAGCACACCCAGAGCAGAAGTTCTGATTCAGCCAGATCAGGCCTGCAAAGAAACTGCGTTTCCCAGGCCTTTGTAAGAGATGTTCCCGGTAGGCTGTGAGAGCACTGTGCAGAGCGAGTTGTTTCTTAGCTTCCCAAAGAGCTGGAAGCAAGATGCTCTGGGGCCCAACTCGCACTTTGGAAAGAAGCCTGCACGTGGTGCCTTTCAGCTATAGGGCAATGTAGCACACCCAGAGCAGAAGTTCTGCTTTAGCCAGATCAGGCCTGCAAAGAAACTGCGTTTCACAGGCCTTAGTAAGTGGTCTTCCCGGTAGGCTGTAAGAGCACTTTGCAGAGCGAGTTGTTTCTTAGCTTCCCAAAGAGCTGGAAGCAAGATGCTCTGGGGCCCAACTCGCCGTTTGGAAAGAAGGCTGCACGTTGTGCCTTTCAGCTCTAGGGCAATGTACAACACCAGAGCAGAAGTTCTGCTTCAGCCAGATCAGGCCTGCAAAGAAACTGGGTTTCACAGGCCTTTGTAAGAGATGTTCCCGGTAGGCTGTAAGAGCACTTTGCAGAGCGAGTTGTTTCTTAGCTTCCCAAAGAGCTGGAAGCAAGATGCTCTGGGTCCAACACGCCCTTTGGAAAGAAGCCTGCATGTTGTGCCTTTCAGCTCTAGGGCAATGTAGCACACCCAGAGCAGAAGTTCTACTTCAGCCAGATAAGTCCTGCAGCGAAACTGCGTTTCACAGGCCTTTGTAAGTGATGTTCCCGCTAGGCTGTAAGAGCACTTTGCAGAGCGAGTTGTTTCTTAGCTTCCCAAAGAGCTGGAAGCAAGATGCTCCGGGGCCCAACTCGCCCTTTGGAAAGAAGCCTGCACGTTGTGCCTTTCTGCTCTAGGGCAATGTAGCACACCCAGAGCAGAAGTTCTGCTTCAGCCATATCAGGCCTGCAAAGAAACTGCGTTTCACAGGCCTTTGTAAGAGATGTTCCCGGTAGGCTGTAAGAGCACTGTGCAGAGCGAGTTGTTTCTTAGCGTCCCAAAGAGCTGGAAGCAAGATGCTCTGGAGACCAACTCGCCCTATGGAAAGAAGCCTGCATGTTGTGCCTTTGAGCTCTAGGGCAATGTAGCACACCGAGAGCAGAAGTTCTACTTCAGCCAGATCAGGCCTTCAGAGAAACTGCGTTTCACAGGCCTTTGTAAGTGATGTTCCCGGTAGGCTGAAAGAGCACTGTGCAGAGCGAGTTGTTTCTTAGCTTCCCAAAGAGCTGGAAGCAAGATGCTCTGGGGCCCAAATCGCCCTTTGGAAAGAAGCCTGCACGTTGTGCCTTTCTGCTCTAGGGAAATGTAGCACACCCAGAGCAGAAGTTCTGCTTCAGCCAGATGAGGCCTGCAAAGAAACTGCGTTTCACAGGCCTTTGTAAGAGATGTACCCGGTAGGCTGTAAGAGCACTGTGCAGAGCGAGTTGTTTCTTAGCTTCCCAAAGAGCTGGAAGCAAGATGCTCTGGGGCCCAACTCGACCTTTTGAAACAAGCCTGCACGTTGTGCCTTTCAGCTCTAGGGCAGTGTAGCACACCCAGAGAAGAAGTTCTGCTTCAGCCAGATGAGGCCTGCAAAGAAACTGCGTTTCACAGGCCTTTGTAAGAGATGTTCCCGGTAGGCTGTAAGAGCTCGGTGCGGAGCGAGTTGTTTCTTAGCTTCCCAAAGAGCTGGAAGCAAGATGCTCTTGGGCCCAACTCGCCCTTTGGAAAGAAGCCTGCACGTTGTGCCTTTCAGCTTTAGGGCAGTGTAGCACACCCAGAGAAGAAGTTCTGCTTCAGCCAGATGAGGCCTGCAAAGAAACTGCGTTTCACAGGCCTTTGTAAGAGATGTTCCCGGTAGGCTGTGAGAGCACTGTGCAGAGCGAGTTGTTTCTTAGCTTCCCAAAGAGCTGGAAGCAAGATGCTCTGGGTCCCAATTCTCCCTTTGGAAAGAAGACTGCACGTTGTGCCTTTCAGCTCTAGGGCAATGTAGCCCACCCAGAGCAGAAGTTCTGCTTCAGCCACATGAGGCCTGCAAAGAAACTGGGTTTCACAGGCCTTTGTAAGTGATGTACCTCGTAGGCTCTAAGAGCACTGTGCAGAGCGAGTTGTTTCTTAGCTTCCCAAAGAGCTGGAAGCAAGATGCTCTGGGGCCCAACTCGCCCTTTGGAAAGAAGCCTGCACGTTGTGCCTCTCAGCTCTAGGGCAAAGTAGCACACCCAGAGCAGAAGTTCTGCTTCAGCCAGATCAGGCCTGCAAAGAAACTGCGTTTCACAGGCCTTTGAAAGAGATGTTCCTGGTAGGCTGTAAGAGCTCGGTGCGGAGCGAGTTGTTTCTTAGCTTCCCAAAGAGCTGGAAGCAAGATGCTCTGGGGCCCAACTCGCCCTTTGGAAAGAAGCCTGCACGTTGTGCCTTTCAGCTCTAGGGCAATGTAGCACACCCAGAGCAGAAGTTCTGCTTCAGCCAGACCAGGCCTGCGAAGAAACTGCATTTCACAGGCCTTTGTAAGAGATTTTCCCGGTAGGCTGTAAGTGCACTGTGCAGAGCGAGTTGTTTCTTAGCTTCCCAAAGAGCTGGAAGCAAGATGCTCTGGGGCCCAACTCGACCTTTGGAAGGAAGCCTGCACGTTGTGCCTTTCAGCTCTAGGGCAATGTAGCACACCCAGCGCATAAGTTCTGCTTCATCCAGATCAGGCCTGCAAAGAAACTGCGTTTCACAGGCCTTTGTAAGAGATGTTCCCGGTAGGCTGTAAGAGCACTGTGCAGAGCGAGTTGTTTCTTAGCTTCCCAAAGAGCTGGAAGCAAGATGCTCTTGGGCCCAACTCGCCCTTTGGAAAGAAGCCTGCACATTGTGCCTCTCAGCTCTAGGGCAATGTAGCACACCCAGAGCAGAAGTTCTGATTCAGCCAGATCAGGCCTGCAAAGAAACTGCATTTCACAGGCCTTTGTAAGAGATGTTCCCGGTAGGCTGTGAGAGCACTGTGCAGAGCGAATTGTTTCTTAGCTTCCCAAAGAGCTGGAAGCAAGATGCTCTGGGGCCCAACTCGCCCTTTGGAAAGAAGCCTGCACGTGGTGCCTTTCAGCTCTAGGGCAATGTAGCACACCCAGAGCAGAAGTTCTGCTTCAGCCAGACCAGGCCTGTGAAGAAACTGCATTTCACAGGCCTTTGTAAGAGATTTTCCCGGTAGGCTGTAAGTGCACTGTGCAGAGCGAGTTGTTTCTTAGCTTCCCAAAGAGCTGGAAGCAAGATGCTCTGGGGCCCAACTCGACCTTTGGAAGGAAGCCTGCACGTTGTGCCTTTCAGCTCTAGGGCAATGTAGCACACCCAGCGCAGAAGTTCTGCTTCATCCAGATCAGGCCTGCAAAGAAACTGCGTTTCACAGGCCTTTGTAAGAGATGTTCCCGGTAGGCTGTAAGAGCACTGTGCAGAGCGAGTTGTTTCTTAGCTTCCCAAAGAGCTGGAAGCAAGATGCTCTGGGGCCCAACTCGCCCTTTGGAAAGAAGCCTGCACGTTGTGCCTCTCAGCTCTAGGGCAATGTAGCACACCCAGAGCAGAAGTTCTGATTCAGCCAGATCAGGCCTGCAAAGAAACTGCGTTTCCCAGGCCTTTGTAAGAGATGTTCCCGGTAGGCTGTGAGAGCACTGTGCAGAGCGAGTTGTTTCTTAGCTTCCCAAAGAGCTGGAAGCAAGATGCTCTGGGGCCCAACTCGCACTTTGGAAAGAAGCCTGCACGTGGTGCCTTTCAGCTATAGGGCAATGTAGCACACCCAGAGCAGAAGTTCTGCTTTAGCCAGATCAGGCCTGCAAAGAAACTGCGTTTCACAGGCCTTAGTAAGTGGTCTTCCCGGTAGGCTGTAAGAGCACTTTGCAGAGCGAGTTGTTTCTTAGCTTCCCAAAGAGCTGGAAGCAAGATGCTCTGGGGCCCAACTCGCCGTTTGGAAAGAAGGCTGCACGTTGTGCCTTTCAGCTCTAGGGCAATGTAGAACACCAGAGCAGAAGTTCTGCTTCAGCCAGATCAGGCCTGCAAAGAAACTGGGTTTCACAGGCCTTTGTAAGAGATGTTCCCGGTAGGCTGTAAGAGCACTTTGCAGAGCGAGTTGTTTCTTAGCTTCCCAAAGAGCTGGAAGCAAGATGCTCTGGGTCCAACACGCCCTTTGGAAAGAAGCCTGCATGTTGTGCCTTTCAGCTCTAGGGCAATGTAGCACACCCAGAGCAGAAGTTCTACTTCAGCCAGATAAGTCCTGCAGCGAAACTGCGTTTCACAGGCCTTTGTAAGTGATGTTCCCGCTAGGCTGTAAGAGCACTTTGCAGAGCGAGTTGTTTCTTAGCTTCCCAAAGAGCTGGAAGCAAGATGCTCCGGGGCCCAACTCGCCCTTTGGAAAGAAGCCTGCACGTTGTGCCTTTCTGCTCTAGGGCAATGTAGCACACCCAGAGCAGAAGTTCTGCTTCAGCCATATCAGGCCTGCAAAGAAACTGCGTTTCACAGGCCTTTGTAAGAGATGTTCCCGGTAGGCTGTAAGAGCACTGTGCAGAGCGAGTTGTTTCTTAGCGTCCCAAAGAGCTGGAAGCAAGATGCTCTGGAGACCAACTCGCCCTATGGAAAGAAGCCTGCATGTTGTGCCTTTGAGCTCTAGGGCAATGTAGCACACCGAGAGCAGAAGTTCTACTTCAGCCAGATCAGGCCTTCAGAGAAACTGCGTTTCACAGGCCTTTGAAAGAGATGTTCCTGGTAGGCTGTAAGAGCTCGGTGCGGAGCGAGTTGTTTCTTAGCTTCCCAAAGAGCTGGAAGCAAGATGCTCTCGGGCCCAACTCGCCCTTTGGAAAGAAGCCTGCACGTTGTGACTTTCAGCTCTAGGGCAATGTAGCACACCCAGAGCAGAAGTTCTGCTTCATCCAGATCAGGCCTGCAGAGAAACTGCGTTTCACAGGTCTTTGTAAGAGATGTTCCCGGTAGGCTGTAAGAGCACTGTGCAGAGTGAGTTGTTTCTTAGCTTCCCAAAGAATTGGAAGCAAGATGCTCTGAGTCCAACTCGCCCTTTGGAAAGAAGCCTGCATGTTGTGCCTTTCAGCTCTAGGGCAATGTAGCACACCCAGAGCAGAAGTTCTACTTCAGCCAGATAAGTCCTGCAGCGAAACTGCGTTTCACAGGCCTTTGTAAGTGATGTTCCCGGTAGGCTGTAAGAGCACTTTGCAGAGCGAGTTGTTTCTTAGCTTCCCAAAGAGCTGGAAGCAAGATGCTCTGGGGCCCAACTCACCCTTTGGAAAGTAGCCTGCACGTTGTGCCTTTCAGCTCTAGGGCAATGTAGCACACCCAGATCAGAAGTTCTGCTTCAGCCATATCAGGCCTGCAAAGAAACTGCGTTTCACAGGCCTTTGAAAGAGATGTTCCTGGTAGGCTGTAAGAGCTCGGTGCGGAGCGAGTTGTTTCTTAGCTTCCCAAAGAGCTGGAAGCAAGATGCTCTGGGGCCCAACTCGCCCTTTGGAAAGAAGCCTGCACGTTGTGCCTTTCAGCTCTAGGGCAATGCAGCACACCAAGAGCAGAAGTTCTGCTTCATCCAGATCAGGCCTGCAGAGAAACTGCGTTTCACAGGCCTTTGTAAGAGATGTTCCCGGTAGGCTGTAAGAGCACTGTGCAGAGCGAGTTGTTTCTTAGCTTCCCAAAGAGCTGGAAGCAAGATGCTCTGGGGCCCAACTCGCCCTTTGGAAAGAAGCCTGCACGTTGTGCCTTTCAGCTTTAGGGCAATGTAGCACACCCAGAGCAGTAGTTCTGATGCATCCAGATGAGGCCTGCAAAGAAACTGCGTTTCACAGGCCTTTGTAAGAGATGTTCCCGGTAGGCTGTAAGAGCACTGTGCAGAGCGAGTTGTTTCTTAGCGTCCCAAAGAGCTGGAAGCAAGATGCTCTGGAGACCAACTCGCCCTATGGAAAGAAGCCTGCATGTTGTGCCTTTGAGCTCTAGGGCAATGTAGCACACCGAGAGCAGAAGTTCTACTTCAGCCAGATCAGGCCTACAGAGAAACTGCGTTTCACAGGCCTTTGTAAGTGATGTTCCCGGTAGGCTGAAAGAGCACTGTGCAGAGCGAGTTGTTTCTGAGCTTCCCAAAGAGCTGGAAGCAAGATGCTCTGGGGCCCAACTCGCCCTTTGGAAAGAAGCCTGCACGTTGTGCCTTTCAGCTTTAGGGCAATGTAGCACACCCAGAGCAGTAGTTCTGCTGCAGCCAGATGAGGCCTGCAAAGAAACTGCGTTTCACAGGCCTTTGTAAGAGATGTTCCCGGTAGGCTGTGAGAGCACTGTGCAGAGCGAGTTGTTTCTTAGCTTCCCAAAGAGCTGGAAGCAAGATGCTCTGGGGCCCAAATCGCCCTTAGGAAAGAAGCCTGCACGTTGTGCCTTTCAGCTCTAGGGCAATGTAGCACACCCAGAGAAGAAGTTCGATTTCAGCCAGATGAGGCCTGCAAAGAAACTGCGTTTCACAAGCCTTTGTAAGGGATGTTCCCGGTAGGCTGTGAGAGCACTGTGCAGAGCGAGTTGTTTTTTAGCTTCCCAAAGAGCTGGAAGCAAGATGCTCTGGGGCCCAACTCGCCCTCTGGAAAGAAGCCTGCACGTTGTGCCTTTCAGCTCTAGGGCAATGTAGCACACCCAGAGAAGAAGTTCGTCTTCAGCCAGATGAGGCCTGCAAAGAAACTGCGTTTCACAGGCCTTTCTAAGAGATGTACCCGGTAGGCTCTAAGAGCACTGTGCAGAGCGAGTTGTGTCTTACCTTCCCAAAGAGCTGGAAGCAAGATGCTCTGGGGCCCAACTCGCCCTCTGGAAAGAAGCCTGCACGTTGTGCCTTTCAGCTCTAGGGCAATGTAGCACACCCAGAGCAGAAGTTCTGCTTCAGCCATATCAGGCCTGCAAAGAAACTGCGTTTCACAGGCCTTTGAAAGAGATGTTCCTGGTAGGCTGTAAGAGCTCGGTGCGGAGCGAGTTGTTTCTTAGCTTCCCAAAGAGCTGGAAGCAAGATGCTCTGGGGCCCAACTCGCCCTTTGGAAAGAAGCCTGCACGTTGTGACTTTCAGCTCTAGGGCAATGTAGCACACCCAGAGCAGAAGTTCTGCTTCATCCAGATCAGGCCTGCAGAGAAACTGCGTTTCACAGGTCTTTGTAAGAGATGTTCCCGGTAGGCTGTAAGAGCACTGTGCAGAGTGAGTTGTTTCTTAGCTTCCCAAAGAATTGGAAGCAAGATGCTCTGGGTCCAACTCGCCCTTTGGAAAGAAGCCTGCATGTTGTGCCTTTCAGCTCTAGGGCAATGTAGCACACCCAGAGCAGAAGTTCTACTTCAGCCAGATAAGTCCTGCAGCGAAACTGCGTTTCACAGGCCTTTGTAAGTGATGTTCCCGGTAGGCTGTAAGAGCACTTTGCAGAGCGAGTTGTTTCTTAGCTTCCCAAAGAGCTGGAAGCAAGATGCTCTGGGGCCCAACTCGCCCTTTGGAAAGAAGCCTGCACGTTGTGCCTTTCAGCTCTAGGGCAATGCAGCACACCCAGAGCAGAAGTTCTGCTTCATCCAGATCAGGCCTGCAGAGCAACTGCGTTTCACAGGCCTTTGTAAGAGATGTTCCCGGTAGGCTGTAAGAGCACTGTGCAGAGCGAGTTGTTTCTTAGCTTCCCAAAGAGCTGGAAGCAAGATGCTCTGGGGCCCAACTCGCCCTTTGGAAAGAAGCCTGCACGTTGTGCCTTTCAGCTTTAGGGCAATGTAGCACACCCAGAGCAGTAGTTCTGATGCATCCAGATGAGGCCTGCAAAGAAACTGCGTTTCACAGGCCTTTGTAAGAGATGTTCCCGGTAGGCTGTAAGAGCACTGTGCAGAGCGAGTTGTTTCTTAGCGTCCCAAAGAGCTGGAAGCAAGATGCTCTGGAGACCAACTCGCCCTATGGAAAGAAGCCTGCATGTTGTGCCTTTGAGCTCTAGGGCAATGTAGCACACCGAGAGCAGAAGTTCTACTTCAGCCAGATCAGGCCTACAGAGAAACTGCGTTTCACAGGCCTTTGTAAGTGATGTTCCCGGTAGGCTGAAAGAGCACTGTGCAGAGCGAGTTGTTTCTGAGCTTCCCAAAGAGCTGGAAGCAAGATGCTCTGGGGCCCAACTCGCCCTTTGGAAAGAAGCCTGCACGTTGTGCCTTTCAGCTTTAGGGCAATGTAGCACACCCAGAGCAGTAGTTCTGCTGCAGCCAGATGAGGCCTGCAAAGAAACTGCGTTTCACAGGCCTTTGTAAGAGATGTTCCCGGTAGGCTGTGAGAGCACTGTGCAGAGCGAGTTGTATCTTAGCTTCCCAAAGAGCTGTAAGCGAGATGCTCTGGGTCCCACCTCTCCCTTTGGAAAGAAGCCTGCATGTTGTGCCTTTCTGCTCTAGGGCAATGTAGCACACCCAGAGCAGGAGTTCTGCTTCAGCCAGATCAGGCCTCCGAAGAAACTGCATTTCACAGGCCTCTGTAAGAGATGTTCCCGGTAGGCTGTTAGAGCACTGTGCAGAGCGAGTTGTTTCTTAGCTTCCCAAAGAGCTGGAAGCAAGATGCTCTGTGGCCCAACTCGACCTTTTGAAACAAGCCTGCACGTTGTGCCTTTCAGCTCTAGGGCAGTGTAGCACACCCAGAGAAGAAGTTCTGCTTCAGCCAGATGAGGCCTGCAAAGAAACTGCGTTTCACAGGCCTTTGTAAGAGATGTTCCCGGTAGGCTGTAAGAGCTCGGTGCGGAGCGAGTTGTTTCTTAGCTTCCCAAAGAGCTGGAAGCAAGATGCTCTTGGGCCCAACTCGCCCTTTGGAAAGAAGCCTGCACGTTGTGCCTTTCAGCTTTAGGGCAATGTAGCACACCCAGAGAAGTAGTTCTGCTGCAGTCAGATGAGGCCTGCAAAGAAACTGCGTTTCACAGGCCTTTGTAAGAGATGTTCCCGGTAGGCTGTAAGAGCACTGTGCAGAGCGAGTTGTTTCTTAGCTTCCCAAAGAGCTGGAATCAAGATGCTCTGGGGCCCAAATCGCCCTTTGGAAAGAAGCCTGCACGTTGTGCCTTTCAGCTCTAGGGCAATGTAGCACACCCAGAGAAGAAGTTCGTCTTCAGCCAGATGAGGCCTGCAAAGAAACTGCGTTTCACAGGCCTTTGTAAGGGATGTTCCCGGTAGGCTGTGAGAGCACTGTGCAGAGCGAGTTGTTTCTTAGCTTCCCAAAGAGCTGGAAGCAAGATGCTCTGGGGCCCAACTCGCCCTCTGGAAAGAAGCCTGCACGTTGTGCCTTTCAGATCTAGGGCAATGTAGCACACCCAGAGAAGAAGTTCGTCTTCAGCCAGATGAGGCCTGCAAAGAAACTGCGTTTCACAGGCCTTTCTAAGAGATGTACCCGGTAGGCTCTAAGAGCACTGTGCAGAGCGAGTTGTTTCTTACCTTCCCAAAGAGCTGGAAGCAAGATGCTCTGGGGCCCAACTCGCCCTTTGGAAAGAAGCCTGCACGTTGTGACTTTCAGCTCTAGGGCAATGTAGCACACCCAGAGCAGAAGTTCTGCTTCAGCCATATCAGGCTTGCAAAGAAACTGCGTTTCACAGGCCTTTGTAAGAGATGTTCCCGGTAGGCTGTAAGAGCACTGTGCAGAGCGAGTTGTTTCTTAGCTTCCCAAAGAGCTGGAAGCAAGATGCTCTGGCGCCCAACTCGCCCTTTGGAAAGAAGCCTGCACGTTGTGCCTTTCAGCTTTAGTGCAATGTAGCACACCCAGAGCAGTACTTCTGCTGCAGCCAGATGAGGCCTGCAAAGAAACTGCGTTTCACAGGCCTTTGTAAGAGATGTTCCGGGTAGGCTGTGAGAGCACTGTGCAGAGCGAGTTGTTTCTTAGCTTCCCAAAGAGCTGGAAGCAAGATGCTCTGGGTCCCAACTCTCCCTTTGGAAAGAAGACTGCACGTTGTGCCTTTCAGCTCTAGGGCAATGTAGCCCACCCAGAGCAGAAGTTCTGCTTCTGCCAGATGAGGCCTGCAAAGAAACTGGGTTTCACAGGCCTTTGTAAGAGATGTACGCGGTAGGCTCTAAGAGCACTGTGCAGAGCGAGTTGTTTTTTAGCTTCCCAAAGAGCTGGAAGCAAGATGCTCTGGGGCCCAACTCGCCCTTTGGAAAGAAGCCTGCACGTTGTGCCTCTCAGCTCTAGGGCAATGTAGCACACCCAGAGCAGAAGTTCTGCTTCAGCCATATCAGGCCTGCAAAGAAACTGCGTTTCACAGGCCTTTGAAAGAGATGTTCCTGGTAGGCTGTAAGAGCTCGGTGCGGAGCGAGTTGTTTCTTAGCTTCCCAAAGAGCTGGAAGCAAGATGCTCTGGGGCCCAACTCACCCTTTGGAAAGAAGCCTGCACGTTGTGCCTTTCAGCTCTAGGGCAATGTAGCACACACAGAGCAGAAGTTCTGCTTCAGCCAGACCAGGCCTGCGAAGAAACTGCATTTCACAGGCCTTTGTAAGAGATTTTCCCGGTAGGCTGTAAGAGCACTGTGCAGAGCGAGTTGTTTCTTAGCTTCCCAAAGAGCTGGAAGCAAGATGCTCTGGGGTCCAACTCGACCTTTGGAAGGAAGCCTGCACGTTGTGCCTTTCAGCTCTAGGGCAATGTAGCACACCCAGAGCAGAAGTTCTGCTTCAGCCAGATCAGGCCTGCAAAGAAACTGCGTTTCACAGGCCTTTGTAAGAGATGTTCCCGGTAGGCTGTAAGAGCACTGTGCAGAGCGAGTTGTTTCTTATCTTCTCAAAGAGCTGGAAGCAAGATGCTCTGGGGACCAACTCGCCCTTTGGAAAGAAGCCTGCTCGTTGTGACTTTCAGCTCTAGGGCAATGTAGCACACCCAGAGCAGAAGTTCTGCTTCAGCCATATCAGGCTTGCAAAGAAACTGCGTTTCACAGGCCTTTGTAAGGGATGTTCCCGGTAGGCTGTGAGAGCACTGTGCAGAGCGAGTTGTTTCTTAGCTTCCCAAAGAGCTGGAAGCAAGTTGCTCTGGGGCCCAACTCGCCCTCTGGAAAGAAGCCTGCACGTTGTGCCTTTCAGCTCTAGGGCAATGAAGCACACCCAGAGAAGAAGTTCTGCTTCAGCCAGATGAGGCCTGCAAAGAAACTGCGTTTCACAGGCCTTTGTAAGAGATGTACCCGGTAGGCTCTAAGAGCACTGTGCAGAGCGAGTTGTTTCTTACCTTCCCAAAGAGCTGGAAGCAAGATGCTCTGGGGCCCAACTCGCCCTCTGGAAAGAAGCCTGCACGTTGTGCCTTTCAGCTCTAGGGCAATGTAGCACACCCAGAGCAGAAGTTCTGCTTCAGCCATATCAGGCCTGCAAAGAAACTGCGTTTCACAGGCCTTTGAAAGAGATGTTCCTGGTAGGCTGTAAGAGCTCGGTGCGGAGCGAGTTGTTTCTTAGCTTCCCAAAGAGCTGGAAGCAAGATGCTCTGGGGCCCAACTCGCCCTTTGGAAAGAAGCCTGCACGTTGTGTCTTT
Organism: Equus caballus; assembly: GCF_041296265.1. NCBI lineage: Eukaryota > Metazoa > Chordata > Mammalia > Perissodactyla > Equidae > Equus > Equus caballus. The sequence continues at coordinate 19,979,265 of NC_091695.1, forward strand.
CAGCTCTAGGGCAATGTAGCACACCCAGAGCAGAAGTTCTGCTTCATCCAGATCAGGCCTGCAGAGAAACTGCATTTCACAGGTCTTTGTAAGAGATGTTCCCGGTAGGCTGTAAGAGCACTGTGCAGAGTGAGTTGTTTCTTAGCTTCCCAAAGAATTGGAAGCAAGATGCTCTGGGTCCAACTCGCCCTTTGGAAAGAAGCCTGCATGTTGTGCCTTTCAGCTCTAGGGCAATGTAGCACACCCAGAGCAGAAGTTCTACTTCAGCCAGATAAGTCCTGCAGCGAAACTGCGTTTCACAGGCCTTTGTAAGTGATGTTCCCGTTAGGCTGTAAGAGCACTTTGCAGAGCGAGTTGTTTCTTAGCTTCCCAAAGAGCTGGAAGCAAGATGCTCTGGGGCCCAACTCACCCTTTGGAAAGTAGCCTGCACGTTGTGCCTTTCAGCTCTAGGGCAATGTAGCACACCCAGAGCAGAAGTTCTGCTTCAGCCATATCAGGCCAGCAAAGAAACTGCGTTTCACAGGCCTTTGAAAGAGATGTTCCTGGTAGGCTGTAAGAGCTCGGTGCGGAGCGAGTTGTTTCTTAGCTTCCCAAAGAGCTGGAAGCAAGATGCTCTGGGGCCCAACTCGCCCTTTGGAAAGAAGCCTGCACGTTGTGCCTTTCAGCTCTAGGGCAATGCAGCACACCCAGAGCAGAAGTTCTGCTTCATCCAGATCAGGCCTGCAGAGAAACTGCGTTTCACATGCCTTTGTAAGAGATTTTCCCGGTAGGCTGTAAGAGCACTGTGCAGAGCGAGTTGTTTCTTAGCTTCCCAAAGAGCTGGAAGCAAGATGCTCTGGGGCCCAACTCGCCCTTTGGAAAGAAGCCTGCACGTTGTGCCTTTCAGCTTTAGGGCAATGTAGCACACCCAGAGCAGTAGTTCTGATGCAGCCAGATGAGGCCTGCAAAGAAACTGCGTTTCACAGGCCTTTGTAAGAGATGTTCCCGGTAGGCTGTAAGAGCACTGTGCAGAGCGAGTTGTTTCTTAGCGTCCCAAAGAGCTGGAAGCAAGATGCTCTGGAGACCAACTCGCCCTATGGAAAGAAGCCTGCATGTTGTGCCTTTGAGCTCTAGGGCAATGTAGCACACCGAGAGCAGAAGTTCTACTTCAGCCAGATCAGGCCTTCAGAGAAACTGCGTTTCACAGGCCTTTGTAAGTGATGTTCCCGGTAGGCTGAAAGAGCACTGTGCAGAGCGAGTTGTTTCTTAGCTTCCCAAAGAGCTGGAAGCAAGATGCTCTGGGGCCCAACTCGTCCTTTGGAAAGAAGCCTGCACGTTGTGCCTTTCAGCTTTAGGGCAATGTAGCACACCCAGAGCAGTAGTTCTGCTGCAGCCAGATGAGGCCTGCAAAGAAACTGCGTTTCACAGGCCTTTGTAAGAGATGTTCCCGGTAGGCTGTGAGAGCACTGTGCAGAGCGAGTTGTATCTTAGCTTCCCAAAGAGCTGGAAGCGAGATGCTCTGGGTCCCACCTCTCCCTTTGGAAAGAAGCCTGCATGTTGTGCCTTTCAGCTCTAGGGCAATGTAGCACACCCAGCGCAGAAGTTCTGCTTCATCCAGATCAGGCCTGCAAAGAAACTGTGTTTCACAGGACTTTGTAAGAGATGTTCACGGTAGGCTGTAAGAGCTCGGTGCGGAGCGAGTTGTTTCTTAGCTTCCCAAAGAGCTGGAAGCAAGATGCTCTTGGGCCCAACTCGCCCTTTGGAAAGAAGAATGCACGTTGTGACTTTCAGCTCTAGGGCAATGTAGCACACCCAGAGCAGAAGTTCTGCTTCATCCAGATCAGGCCTGCAGAGAAACTGCGTTTCACAGGTCTTTGTAAGAGATGTTCCCGGTAGGCTGTAAGAGCACTGTGCAGAGTGAGTTGTTTCTTAGCTTCCCAAAGAATTGGAAGCAAGATGCTCTGGGTCCAACTCGCCATTTGGAAAGAAGCCTGCATGTTGTGCCTTTCAGCTCTAGGGCAATGTAGCACACCCAGAGCAGAAGTTCTACTTCAGCCAGATAAGTCCTGCAGCGAAACTGCGTTTCACAGGCCTTTGTAAGTGATGTTCCCGGTAGGCTGTAAGAGCACTTTGCAGAGCGAGTTGTTTCTTAGCTTCCCAAAGAGCTGGAAGCAAGATGCTCTGGGGCCAACTCGCCTTTTGGAAAGAAGCCTGCACGTTGTGCCTTTCAGCTCTAGGGCAATGTAGCACACCCAGAGCAGAAGTTCTGCTTCAGCCAGATCAGGACTGCAAAGAAACTGGGTTTCACAGGCCCTTGTAAGAGATGTTCCCGGTAGGCTGTAAGAGCACTGTGCAGAGCGAGTTGTTTCTTAGCTTCCCAAAGAGCTGGAAGTAAGATGCTCTGGGGCCCAACTCACCCTTTGGAAAGAAGCCTGCACGTTGTGCCTCTCAGCTCTAGGGCAATGTAGCACACCCAGAGCAGAAGTTCTGCTTCAGCCATATCAGGCCTGCAAAGAAACTGCGTTTCACAGGTCTTTGAAAGAGATGTTCCTGGTAGGCTGTAAGAGCTCGGTGCAGAGCGAGTTGTTTCTTAGCTTCCCAAAGAGCTGGAAGCAAGATGCTCTTGGGCCCAACTCGCCCTTTGGAAATAAGCCTGCACGTTGTGACTTTCAGCTTTAGGGCAATATAGCACACCCAGAGCAGTAGTTCTGCTGCAGCCAGATGAGGCCTGCAAAGAAACTGCGTTTCACAGGCCTTTGTAAGAGATGTTCCCGGTAGGCTGTGAGAGCACTGTGCAGAGCGAGTTGTTTCTTAGCTCCCAAAGAGCTGGAAGCAAGATGCTCTGGGGCCCAAATCGCCCTTTGGAAAGAAGCCTGCACGTTGTGCCTTTCAGCTCTAGGGCAATGTAGGACACCGAGAGCAGAAGTTCTGCTTCAGGCAGATCAGGCCTGCAAAGAAACTGCGTTTCACAGGCCTTTGTAAGAGATGTTCCCGGTAGGCTGTAAGAGCACTGTGCAGAGCGAGTTGTTTCTTATCTTCTCAAAGAGCTGGAAGCAAGATGCTCTGGGGCCCAACTCGACCTTTGGAAGGAAGCCTGCACGTTGTGACTTTCAGCTCTAGGGCAATGTAGCACACCCAGAGCAGAAGTTCTGCTTCAGCCATATCAGGCTTGCAAAGAAACTACGTTTCACAGGCCTTTGTAAGAGATGTTCCCGGTAGGCTGTAAGAGCACTGTGCAGAGCGAGTTGTTTCTTAGCTTCCCAAAGAGCTGGAAGCAAGATGCTCTGGCGCCCAACTCGCCCTTTGGAAAGAAGCCTGCACGTTGTGCCTTTCAGCTTTAGTGCAATGTAGCACACCCAGAGCAGTACTTCTGCTGCAGCCAGATGAGGCCTGCAAAGAAACTGCGTTTCACAGGCCTTTGTAAGAGATGTTCCTGGTAGGCTGTGAGAGCACTGTGCAGAGCGAGTTGTTTCTTAGCTTCCCAAAGAGCTGGAAGCAAGATGCTCTGGGTCCCAACTCTCCCTTTGGAAAGAAGACTGCACGTTGTGCCTTTCAGCTCTAGGGCAATGTAGCCCACCCAGAGCAGAAGTTCTGCTTCTGCCAGATGAGGCCTGCAAAGAAACTGGGTTTCACAGGCCTTTGTAAGAGATGTACGCGGTAGGCTCTAAGAGCACTGTGCAGAGCGAGTTGTTTTTTAGCTTCCCAAAGAGCTGGAAGCAAGATGCTCTGGGGCCCAACTCGCCCTTTGGAAAGAAGCCTGCACGTTGTGCCTCTCAGCTCTAGGGCAATGTAGCACACCCAGAGCAGAAGTTCTGCTTCAGCCATATCAGGCCTGCAAAGAAACTGCGTTTCACAGGCCTTTGAAAGAGATGTTCCTGGTAGGCTGTAAGAGCTCGGTGCGGAGCGAGTTGTTTCTTAGCTTCCCAAAGAGCTGGAAGCAAGATGCTCTGGGGCCCAACTCGCCCTTTGGAAAGAAGCCTGCACGTTGTGCCTTTCAGCTCTAGGGCAATGTAGCACACACAGAGCAGAAGTTCTGCTTCAGCCAGACCAGGCCTGCGAAGAAACTGCATTTCACAGGCCTTTGTAAGAGATTTTCCCGGTAGGCTGTAAGAGCACTGTGCAGAGCGAGTTGTTTCTTAGCTTCCCAAAGAGCTGGAAGCAAGATGCTCTGGGGTCCAACTCGACCTTTGGAAGGAAGCCTGCACGTTGTGCCTTTCAGCTCTAGGGCAATGTAGCACACCCAGAGCAGAAGTTCTGCTTCAGCCAGATCAGGCCTGCAAAGAAACTGCGTTTCACAGGCCTTTGTAAGAGATGTTCCCGGTAGGCTGTAAGAGCACTGTGCAGAGCGAGTTGTTTCTTATCTTCTCAAAGAGCTGGAAGCAAGATGCTCTGGGGACCAACTCGCCCTTTGGAAAGAAGCCTGCTCGTTGTGACTTTCAGCTCTAGGGCAATGTAGCACACCCAGAGCAGAAGTTCTGCTTCAGCCATATCAGGCTTGCAAAGAAACTGCGTTTCACAGGCCTTTGTAAGGGATGTTCCCGGTAGGCTGTGAGAGCACTGTGCAGAGCGAGTTGTTTCTTAGCTTCCCAAAGAGCTGGAAGCAAGATGCTCTGGGGCCCAACTCGCCCTCTGGAAAGAAGCCTGCACGTTGTGCCTTTCAGCTCTAGGGCAATGTAGCACACCCAGAGAAGAAGTTCTGCTTCAGCCAGATGAGGCCTGCAAAGAAACTGCGTTTCACAGGCCTTTGTAAGAGATGTACCCGGTAGGCTCTAAGAGCACTGTGCAGAGCGAGTTGTTTCTTACCTTCCCAAAGAGCTGGAAGCAAGATGCTCTGGGGCCCAACTCGCCCTCTGGAAAGAAGCCTGCACGTTGTGCCTTTCAGCTCTAGGGCAATGTAGCACACCCAGAGCATAAGTTCTACTTCAGCCAGATAAGTCCTGCAGCGAAACTGCGTTTCACAGGCCTTTGTAAGTGATGTTCCCGGTAGGCTGTAAGAGCACTTTGCAGAGCGAGTTGTTTCTTAGCTTCCCAAAGAGCTGGAAGCAAGATGCTCTGGGGCCCAACTCACCCTTTGGAAAGTAGCCTGCACGTTGTGCCTTTCAGCTCTAGGGCAATGTAGCACACCCAGAGCAGAAGTTCTGCTTCAGCCATATCAGGCCAGCAAAGAAACTGCGTTTCACAGGCCTTTGAAAGAGATGTTCCTGGTAGGCTGTAAGAGCTCGGTGCGGAGCGAGTTGTTTCTTAGCTTCCCAAAGAGCTGGAAGCAAGATGCTCTGGGGCCCAACTCGCCCTTTGGAAAGAAGCCTGCACGTTGTGCCTTTCAGCTCTAGGGCAATGCAGCACACCCAGAGCAGAAGTTCTGCTTCATCCAGATCAGGCCTGCAGAGAAACTGCGTTTCACAGGCCTTTGTAAGAGATTTTCCCGGTAGGCTGTAAGAGCACTGTGCAGAGCGAGTTGTTTCTTAGCTTCCCAAAGAGCTGGAAGCAAGATGCTCTGGGGCCCAACTCGCCCTTTGGAAAGAAGCCTGCACGTTGTGCCTTTCAGCTTTAGGGCAATGTAGCACACCCAGAGCAGTAGTTCTGATGCAGCCAGATGAGGCCTGCAAAGAAACTGCGTTTCACAGGCCTTTGTAAGAGATGTTCCCGGTAGGCTGTAAGAGCACTGTGCAGAGCGAGTTGTTTCTTAGCGTCCCAAAGAGCTGGAAGCAAGATGCTCTGGAGACCAACTCGCCCTATGGAAAGAAGCCTGCATGTTGTGCCTTTGAGCTCTAGGGCAATGTAGCACACCGAGAGCAGAAGTTCTACTTCAGCCAGATCAGGCCTTCAGAGAAACTGCGTTTCACAGGCCTTTGTAAGTGATGTTCCCGGTAGGCTGAAAGAGCACTGTGCAGAGCGAGTTGTTTCTTAGCTTCCCAAAGAGCTGGAAGCAAGATGCTCTGGGGCCCAACTCGCCCTTTGGAAAGAAGCCTGCACGTTGTGCCTTTCAGCTTTAGGGCAATGTAGCACACCCAGAGCAGTAGTTCTGCTGCAGCCAGATGAGGCCTGCAAAGAAACTGCGTTTCACAGGCCTTTGTAAGAGATGTTCCCGGTAGGCTGTGAGAGCACTGTGCAGAGCGAGTTGTATCTTAGCTTCCCAAAGAGCTGGAAGCGAGATGCTCTGGGTCCCACCTCTCCCTTTGGAAAGAAGCCTGCATGTTGTGCCTTTCAGCTCTAGGGCAATGTAGCACACCCAGAGCAGGAGTTCTGCTTCAGCCAGATGAGGCCTGCAAAGAAACTGGGTTTCACAGGCCTTTGTAAGAGATGTACGCGGTAGGCTCTAAGAGCACTGTGCAGAGCGAGTTGTTTTTTAGCTTCCCAAAGAGTTAGAAGCAAGATGCTCTGGGGCCCAACTCGCCCTTTGGAAAGAAGCCTGCACGTTGTGCGTCTCAGCTCTAGGGCAATGTAGCACACCCAGAGCAGAAGTTTTGCTTCAGCCATATCAGGCCTGCAAAGAAACTGCGTTTCACAGGCCTTTGAAAGAGATGTTCCTGGTAGGCTGTAAGAGCTCGGTGCGGAGCGAGTTGTTTCTTAGCTTCCCAAAGAGCTGGAAGCAAGATGCTCTGGGGCCCAACTCGCCCTTTGGAAAGAAGCCTGCACGTTGTGCCTTTCAGCTCTAGGGCAATGTAGCACACCCAGCGCAGAAGTTCTGCTTCATCCAGATCAGGCCCGCAAAGAAACTGTGTTTCACAGGCCTTTGTAAGAGATGTTCCCGGTAGGCTGTAAGAGCACTGTGCAGAGCGAGTTGTTTCTTAGCTTCCCAAAGAGCTGGAAGCAAGATGCTCTGGGGCCCAACTCGCCCTTTGGAAAGAAGCCTGCACGTTGTGCCTCTCAGCTCTAGGGCAATGTAGCACACCCAGAGCAGAAGTTCTGATTCAGCCAGATCAGGCCTGCAAAGAAACTGCGTTTCACAGGCCTTTGTAAGAGATGTTCCCGGTAGGCTGTGAGAGCACTGTGCAGAGCGAGTTGTTTCTTAGCTTCCCAAAGAGCTGGAAGCAAGATGCTCTGTGGCCAACTCGCCTTTTGGAAAGAAGCCTGCACGTTGTGCCTTTCATCTCTAGGGCAATGTAGCACACCCAGAGCAGAAGTTCTGCTTCAGCCAGATCAGGCCTGCAAACAAACTGGGTTTCACAGGCCTTTGTAAGAGATGTTCCCGGTAGGCCCTAAGAGCACTGTGCAGAGCGAGTTGTTTCGTAGCTTCCCAAAGAGCTGGAAGTAAGATGCTCTGGGGCCCAACTCACCCTTTGGAAAGAAGCCTGCACGTTGTGCCTCTCAGCTCTAGGGCAATGTAGCACACCCAGAGCAGAAGTTCTGCTTCAGCCATATCAGGCCTAGAAGAAACTGCGTTTCACAGGCCTTTGAAAGAGATGTTCCTGGTAGGCTGTAAGAGCTCGGTGCGGAGCGAGTTGTTTCTTAGCTTCCCAAAGAGCTGGAAGCAAGATGCTCTTGGGCCCAACTCGCCCTTTGGAAATAAGCCTGCACGTTGTGACTTTCAGCTTTAGGGCAATAGAGCACACCCAGAGCAGTAGTTCTGCTGCAGCCAGATGAGGCCTGCAAAGAAACTGCGTTTCACAGGCCTTTGTAAGAGATGTTCCCGGTAGGCTGTGAGAGCACTGTGCAGAGCGAGTTGTTTCTTAGCTTCCCAAAGAGCTGGAAGCAAGATGCTCTTGGGCCCAACTCGCCCTTTGGAAATAAGCCTGCACGTTGTGACTTTCAGCTTTAGGGCAATATAGCACACCCAGAGCAGTAGTTCTGCTGCAGCCAGATGAGGCCTGCAAAGAAACTGCGTTTCACAGGCCTTTGTAAGAGATGTTCCAGGTAGGCTGTAAGAGCACTGTGCAGAGCGAGTTGTTTCTTAGCTTCCCAAAGAGCTGGAAGCAAGATGCTCTTGGGCCCAAATCGCCCTTTGGAAAGAAGCCTGCACGTTGTGCCTTTCAGCTTTAGTGCAATGTAGCACACCCAGAGCAGTACTTCTGCTGCAGCCAGATGAGGCCTGCAAAGAAACTGCGTTTCACAGGCCTTTGTAAGAGATGTTCCCGGTAGGCTGTGAGAGCACTGTGCAGAGCGAGTTGTTTCTTAGCTTCCGAAAGAGCTGGAAGCAAGATGCTCTGGGTCCCAACTCTCCCTTTGGAAAGAAGACTGCACGTTGTGCCTTTCAGCTCTAGGGCAATGTAGCCCACCCAGATCAGAAGTTCTGCTTCAGCCACATGAGGCCTGCAAAGAAACCGGGTTTCACAGGCCTTTGTAAGTGATGTACCTCGTAGGCTCTAAGAGCACTGTGCAGAGCGAGTTGTTTCTTAGCTTCCCAAAGAGCTGGAAGCAAGATGCTCTGGGGCCCAACTCGCCCTTTGGAAAGAAGCCTGCACGTTGTGCCTCTCAGCTCTAGGGCAATGTAGCACACCCAGAGCAGAAGTTCTGCTTCAGCCATATCAGGCCTGCAAAGAAACTGCGTTTCACAGGCCTTTGAAAGAGATGTTCCTGGTAGGCTGTAAGAGCTCGGTGCGGAGCGAGTTGTTTCTTAGCTTCCCAAAGAGCTGGAAGCAAGATGCTCTGGGGCCCAACTCGCCCTTTGGAAAGAAGCCTGCACGTTGTGCCTTTCAGCTCTAGGGCAATGTAGCACACCCAGAGCAGAAGTTCTGCTTCAGCCAGACCAGGCCTGGAAAGAAACTGCATTTCACAGGCCTTTGTAAGAGATGTTCCCGGTAGGCTGTAAGAGCACTGTGCAGAGCGAGTTGTTTCTTAGCTTCCCAAAGAGCTGGAAGTAAGATGCTCTGGGGCCCAACTCACCCTTTGGAAAGAAGCCTGCACGTTGTGCCTTTCAGCTCTAGGGCAATGTAGCACACCCAGAGCAGAAGTTCTGCTTCAGCCAGACCAGGCCTGCGAAGAAACTGCATTTCACAGGCCTTTGTAAGAGATGTTCCCGGTAGGCTGTAAGAGCACTGTGCAGAGCGAGTTGTTTCTTAGCTTCCCAAAGAGCTGGAAGCAAGATGCTCTTGGGCCCAACTCGCCCTTTGGAAATAAGCCTGCACGTTGTGACTTTCAGCTTTAGGGCAATATAGCACACCCAGAGCAGTAGTTCTGCTGCAGCCAGATGAGGCCTGCAAAGAAAGTGCATTTCACAGGCCTTTGTAAGTGATGTTCCCGGTAGGCTGTGAGAGCACTGTGCAGAGCGAGTTGTTTCTTAGCTTCCCAAAGAGCTGGAAGCAAGATGCTCTTGGGCCCAAATCGCCCTTTGGAAAGAAGCCTGCACGTTGTGCCTTTCAGCTCTAGGGCAATGTAGGACACCGAGAGCAGAAGTTCTGCTTCAGGCAGATCAGGCCTGCAAAGAAACTGCGTTTCACAGGCCTTTGTCAGAGATGTTCCCGGTAGGCTGTATGAGCACTGTGCAGAGCGAGTTGTTTCTTATCTTCTCAAAGAGCTGGAAGCAAGATGCTCTGGGGCCCAACTCGCCCTTTGGAAGGAAGCCTGCACGTTGTGCCTTTCAGCTCTAGGGCAATGTAGCACACCCAGAGCAGAAGTTCTGCTTCAGCCATATCAGGCTTGCAAAGAAACTGCGTTTCACAGGCCTTTGTAAGGGATGTTCCCGGTAGGCTGTAAGAGCACTGTGCAGAGCGAGTTGTTTCTTAGCTTCCCAAAGAGCTGGAAGCAAGATGCTCTGGCGCCCAACTCGCCCTTTGGAAAGAAGCCTGCACGTTGTGCCTTTCAGCTTTAGTGCAATGTAGCACACCCAGAGCAGTACTTCTGGTGCAGCCAGATGAGGCCTGCAAAGAAACTGCGTTTCACAGGCCTTTGTAAGAGATGTTCCCGGTAGGCTGTTAGAGCACTGTGCAGAGCGAGTTGTTTCTTAGCTTCCCAAAGAGCTGGAAGCAAGATGCTCTGGGGCCCAACTCGCCCTCTGGAAAGAAGCCTGCACGTTGTGCCTTTCAGCTCTAGGGCAATGTAGCACACCCAGAGAAGAAGTTCTGCTTCAGCCAGATGAGGCCTGCAAAGAAACTGCGTTTCACAGGCCTTTGTAAGAGATGTACCCAGTATGCTCTAAGAGCACTGTGCAGAGCGAGTTGTTTCTTACCTTCCCAAAGAGCTGGAAGCAAGATGCTCTGGGGCCCAACTCGCCCTCTGGAAAGAAGCCTGCACGTTGTGCCTCTCAGCTCTACGGCAATGTAGCACACCCAGAGCAGAAGTTCTGCTTCAGCCATATCAGGCCTGCAAAGAAACTGCGTTTCACAGGCCTTTGAAAGAGATGTTCCTGGTAGGCTGTAAGAGCTCGGTGCGGAGCGAGTTGTTTCTTAGCTTCCCAAAGAGCTGGAAGCAAGATGCTCTGGGGCCCAACTCGCCCTTTGGAAAGAAGCCTGCACGTTGTGACTTTCAGCTCTAGGGCAATGTAGCACACCCAGAGCAGAAGTTCTGCTTCATCCAGATCAGGCCTGCAGAGAAACTGCGTTTCACAGGTCTTTGTAAGAGATGTTCCCGGTAGGCTGTAAGAGCACTGTGCAGAGTGAGTTGTTTCTTAGCTTCCCAAAGAATTGGAAGCAAGATGCTCTGGGTCCAACTCGCCCTTTGGAAAGAAGCCTGCATGTTGTGCCTTTCAGCTCTAGGGCAATGTAGCACACCCAGAGCATAAGTTCTACTTCAGCCAGATAAGTCCTGCAGCGAAACTGCGTTTCACAGGCCTTTGTAAGTGATGTTCCCGTTAGGCTGTAAGAGCACTTTGCAGAGCGAGTTGTTTCTTAGCTTCCCAAAGAGCTGGAAGCAAGATGCTCTGGGGCCCAACTCACCCTTTGGAAAGTAGCCTGCACGTTGTGCCTTTCAGCTCTAGGGCAATGTAGCACACCCAGAGCAGAAGTTCTGCTTCAGCCTTATCAGGCCAGCAAAGAAACTGCGTTTCACAGGCCTTTGAAAGAGATGTTCCTGGTAGGCTGTAAGAGCTCGGTGCGGAGCGAGTTGTTTCTTAGCTTCCCAAAGAGCTGGAAGCAAGATGCTCTGGGGCCCAACTCGCCCTTTGGAAAGAAGCCTGCACGTTGTTCCTTTCAGCTCTAGGGCAATGCAGCACACCCAGAGCAGAAGTTCTGCTTCATCCAGATCAGGCCTGCAGAGAAACTGCGTTTCACAGGCCTTTGTAAGAGATTTTCCCGGTAGGCTGTAAGAGCACTGTGCAGAGCGAGTTGTTTCTTAGCTTCCCAAAGAGCTGGAAGCAAGATGCTCTGGGGCCCAACTCGCCCTTTGGAAAGAAGCCTGCACGTTGTGCCTTTCAGCTTTAGGGCAATGTAGCACACCCAGAGCAGTAGTTCTGATGCAGCCAGATGAGGCCTGCAAAGAAACTGCGTTTCACAGGCCTTTGTAAGAGATGTTCCCGGTAGGCTGTAAGAGCACTGTGCAGAGCGAGTTGTTTCTTAGCGTCCCAAAGAGCTGGAAGCAAGATGCTCTGGAGACCAACTCGCCCTATGGAAAGAAGCCTGCATGTTGTGCCTTTGAGCTCTAGGGCAATGTAGCACACCGAGAGCAGAAGTTCTACTTCAGCCAGATCAGGCCTTCAGAGAAACTGCGTTTCACAGGCCTTTGTAAGTGATGTTCCCGGTAGGCTGAAAGAGCACTGTGCAGAGCGAGTTGTTTCTTAGCTTCCCAAAGAGCTGGAAGCAAGATGCTCTGGGGCCCAACTCGCCCTTTGGAAAGAAGCCTGCACGTTGTGCCTTTCAGCTTTAGGGCAATGTAGCACACCTAGAGCAGTAGTTCTGCTGCAGCCAGATGAGGCCTGCAAAGAAACTGCGTTTCACAGGCCTTTGTAAGAGATGTTCCCGGTAGGCTGTGAGAGCACTGTGCAGAGCGAGTTGTATCTTAGCTTCCCAAAGAGCTGGAAGCGAGATGCTCTGGGTCCCACCTCTCCCTTTGGAAAGAAGCCTGCATGTTGTGCCTTTCAGCTCTAGGGCAATGTAGCACACCCAGAGCAGGAGTTCTGCTTCAGCCAGATCAGGCCTCCGAAGAAACTGCATTTCACAGGCCTCTGTAAGAGATGTTCCCGGTAGGCTGTTAGAGCACTGTGCAGAGCGAGTTGTTTCTTAGCTTCCCAAAGAGCTGGAAGCAAGATGCTCTGTGGCCCAACTCGACCTTTGGAAGGAAGACTGCACGTTGTGCCTTTCAGCTCTAGGGCAATGTAGCACACCCAGCGCAGAAGTTCTGCTTCATCCAGATCAGGCCTGCAAAGAAACTGTGTTTCACAGGCCTTTGTAAGAGATGTTCCCGGTAGGCTGTAAGAGCTCGGTGCGGAGCGAGTTGTTTCTTAGCTTCCCAAAGAGCTGGAAGCAAGATGCTCTTGGGCCCAACTCGCCCTTTGGAAAGAAGCCTGCACGTTGTGACTTTCAGCTCTAGGGCAATGTAGCACACCCAGAGCAGAAGTTCTGCTTCATCCAGATCAGGCCTGCAGAGAAACTGCGTTTCACAGGTCTTTGTAAGAGATGTTCCCGGTAGGCTGTAAGAGCACTGTGCAGAGTGAGTTGTTTCTTAGCTTCCCAAAGAATTGGAAGCAAGATGCTCTGGGTCCAACTCGCCATTTGGAAAGAAGCCTGCATGTTGTGCCTTTCAGCTCTAGGGCAATGTAGCACACCCAGAGCAGAAGTTCTACTTCAGCCAGATAAGTCCTGCAGCGAAACTGCGTTTCACAGGCCTTTGTAAGTGATGTTCCCGGTAGGCTGTAAGAGCACTTTGCAGAGCGAGTTGTTTCTTAGCTTCCCAAAGAGCTGGAAGCAAGATGCTCTGGGGCCAACTCGCCTTTTGGAAAGAAGCCTGCACGTTGTGCCTTTCAGCTCTAGGGCAATGTAGCACACCCAGAGCAGAAGTTCTGCTTCAGCCAGATCAGGCCTGCAAAGAAACTGGGTTTCACAGGCCCTTGTAAGAGATGTTCCCGGTAGGCTGTAAGAGCACTGTGCAGAGCGAGTTGTTTCTTAGCTTCCCAAAGAGCTGGAAGTAAGATGCTCTGGGGCCCAACTCACCCTTTGGAAAGAAGGCTGCACGTTGTGCCTCTCAGCTCTAGGGCAATGTAGCACACCCAGAGCAGAAGTTCTGCTTCAGCCATATCAGGCCTGCAAAGAAACTGCGTTTCACAGGTCTTTGAAAGAGATGTTCCTGGTAGGCTGTAAGAGCTCGGTGCAGAGCGAGTTGTTTCTTAGCTTCCCAAAGAGCTGGAAGCAAGATGCTCTTGGGCCCAACTCGCCCTTTGGAAATAAGCCTGCACGTTGTGACTTTCAGCTTTAGGGCAATATAGCACACCCAGAGCAGTAGTTCTGCTGCAGCCAGATGAGGCCTGCAAAGAAACTGCGTTTCACAGGCCTTTGTAAGAGATGTTCCCGGTAGGCTGTGAGAGCACTGTGCAGAGCGAGTTGTTTCTTAGCTCCCAAAGAGCTGGAAGCAAGATGCTCTGGGGCCCAAATCGCCCTTTGGAAAGAAGCCTGCACGTTGTGCCTTTCAGCTCTAGGGCAATGTAGGACACCGAGAGCAGAAGTTCTGCTTCAGGCAGATCAGGCCTGCAAAGAAACTGCGTTTCACAGGCCTTTGTAAGAGATGTTCCCGGTAGGCTGTAAGAGCACTGTGCAGAGCGAGTTGTTTCTTATCTTCTCAAAGAGCTGGAAGCAAGATGCTCTGGGGCCCAACTCGACCTTTGGAAGGAAGCCTGCACGTTGTGACTTTCAGCTCTAGGGCAATGTAGCACACCCAGAGCAGAAGTTCTGCTTCAGCCATATCAGGCTTGCAAAGAAACTACGTTTCACAGGCCTTTGTAAGAGATGTTCCCGGTAGGCTGTAAGAGCACTGTGCAGAGCGAGTTGTTTCTTAGCTTCCCAAAGAGCTGGAAGCAAGATGCTCTGGCGCCCAACTCGCCCTTTGGAAAGAAGCCTGCACGTTGTGCCTTTCAGCTTTAGTGCAATGTAGCACACCCAGAGCAGTACTTCTGCTGCAGCCAGATGAGGCCTGCAAAGAAACTGCGTTTCACAGGCCTTTGTAAGAGATGTTCCTGGTAGGCTGTGAGAGCACTGTGCAGAGCGAGTTGTTTCTTAGCTTCCCAAAGAGCTGGAAGCAAGATGCTCTGGGTCCCAACTCTCCCTTTGGAAAGAAGACTGCACGTTGTGCCTTTCAGCTCTAGGGCAATGTAGCCCACCCAGAGCAGAAGTTCTGCTTCTGCCAGATGAGGCCTGCAAAGAAACTGGGTTTCACAGGCCTTTGTAAGAGATGTACGCGGTAGGCTCTAAGAGCACTGTGCAGAGCGAGTTGTTTTTTAGCTTCCCAAAGAGCTGGAAGCAAGATGCTCTGGGGCCCAACTCGCCCTTTGGAAAGAAGCCTGCACGTTGTGCCTCTCAGCTCTAGGGCAATGTAGCACACCCAGAGCAGAAGTTCTGCTTCAGCCATATCAGGCCTGCAAAGAAACTGCGTTTCACAGGCCTTTGAAAGAGATGTTCCTGGTAGGCTGTAAGAGCTCGGTGCGGAGCGAGTTGTTTCTTAGCTTCCCAAAGAGCTGGAAGCAAGATGCTCTGGGGCCCAACTCGCCCTTTGGAAAGAAGCCTGCACGTTGTGCCTTTCAGCTCTAGGGCAATGTAGCACACACAGAGCAGAAGTTCTGCTTCAGCCAGACCAGGCCTGCGAAGAAACTGCATTTCACAGGCCTTTGTAAGAGATTTTCCCGGTAGGCTGTAAGAGCACTGTGCAGAGCGAGTTGTTTCTTAGCTTCCCAAAGAGCTGGAAGCAAGATGCTCTGGGGTCCAACTCGACCTTTGGAAGGAAGCCTCCACGTTGTGCCTTTCAGCTCTAGGGCAATGTAGCACACCCAGAGCAGAAGTTCTGCTTCAGCCAGATCAGGCCTGCAAAGAAACTGCGTTTCACAGGCCTTTGTAAGAGATGTTCCCGGTAGGCTGTAAGAGCACTGTGCAGAGCGAGTTGTTTCTTATCTTCTCAAAGAGCTGGAAGCAAGATGCTCTGGGGACCAACTCGCCCTTTGGAAAGAAGCCTGCTCGTTGTGACTTTCAGCTCTAGGGCAATGTAGCACACCCAGAGCAGAAGTTCTGCTTCAGCCATATCAGGCTTGCAAAGAAACTGCGTTTCACAGGCCTTTGTAAGGGATGTTCCCGGTAGGCTGTGAGAGCACTGTGCAGAGCGAGTTGTTTCTTAGCTTCCCAAAGAGCTGGAAGCAAGATGCTCTGGGGCCCAACTCGCCCTCTGGAAAGAAGCCTGCACGTTGTGCCTTTCAGCTCTAGGGCAATGTAGCACACCCAGAGAAGAAGTTCTGCTTCAGCCAGATGAGGCCTGCAAAGAACCTGCGTTTCACAGGCCTTTGTAAGAGATGTACCCGGTAGGCTCTAAGAGCACTGTGCAGAGCGAGTTGTTTCTTACCTTCCCAAAGAGCTGGAAGCAAGATGCTCTGGGGCCCAACTCGCCCTCTGGAAAGAAGCCTGCACGTTGTGCCTTTCAGCTCTAGGGCAATGTAGCACACCCAGAGCATAAGTTCTACTTCAGCCAGATAAGTCCTGCAGCGAAACTGCGTTTCACAGGCCTTTGTAAGTGATGTTCCCGTTAGGCTGTAAGAGCACTTTGCAGAGCGAGTTGTTTCTTAGCTTCCCAAAGAGCTGGAAGCAAGATGCTCTGGGGCCCAACTCACCCTTTGGAAAGTAGCCTGCACGTTGTGCCTTTCAGCTCTAGGGCAATGTAGCACACCCAGATCAGAAGTTCTGCTTCAGCCATATCAGGCCAGCAAAGAAACTGCGTTTCACAGGCCTTTGAAAGAGATGTTCCTGGTAGGCTGTAAGAGCTCGGTGCGGAGCGAGTTGTTTCTTAGCTTCCCAAAGAGCTGGAAGCAAGATGCTCTGGGGCCCAACTCGCCCTTTGGAAAGAAGCCTGCACGTTGTGCCTTTCAGCTCTAGGGCAATGCAGCACACCCAGAGCAGAAGTTCTGCTTCATCCAGATCAGGCCTGCAGAGAAACTGCGTTTCACAGGCCTTTGTAAGAGATTTTCCCGGTAGGCTGTAAGAGCACTGTGCAGAGCGAGTTGTTTCTTAGCTTCCCAAAGAGCTGGAAGCAAGATGCTCTGGGGCCCAACTCGCCCTTTGGAAAGAAGCCTGCACGTTGTGCCTTTCAGATTTAGGGCAATGTAGCACACCCAGAGCAGTAGTTCTGATGCAGCCAGATGAGGCCTGCAAAGAAACTGCGTTTCACAGGCCTTTGTAAGAGATGTTCCCGGTAGGCTGTAAGAGCACTGTGCAGAGCGAGTTGTTTCTTAGCGTCCCAAAGAGCTGGAAGCAAGATGCTCTGGAGACCAACTCGCCCTATGGAAAGAAGCCTGCATGTTGTGCCTTTGAGCTCTAGGGCAATGTAGCACACCGAGAGCAGAAGTTCTACTTCAGCCAGATCAGGCCTTCAGAGAAACTGCGTTTCACAGGCCTTTGTAAGTGATGTTCCCGGTAGGCTGAAAGAGCACTGTGCAGAGCGAGTTGTTTCTTAGCTTCCCAAAGAGCTGGAAGCAAGATGCTCTGGGGCCCAACTCGCCCTTTGGAAAGAAGCCTGCACGTTGTGCCTTTCAGCTTTAGGGCAATGTAGCACACCCAGAGCAGTAGTTCTGCTGCAGCCAGATGAGGCCTGCAAAGAAACTGCGTTTCACAGGCCTTTGTAAGAGATGTTCCCGGTAGGCTGTGAGAGCACTGTGCAGAGCGAGTTGTATCTTAGCTTCCCAAAGAGCTGGAAGCGAGATGCTCTGGGTCCCACCTCTCCCTTTGGAAAGAAGCCTGCATGTTGTGCCTTTCAGCTCTAGGGCAATGTAGCACACCCAGAGCAGGAGTTCTGCTTCAGCCAGATGAGGCCTGCAAAGAAACTGGGTTTCACAGGCCTTTGTAAGAGATGTACGCGGTAGGCTCTAAGAGCACTGTGCAGAGCGAGTTGTTTTTTAGCTTCCCAAAGAGTTAGAAGCAAGATGCTCTGGGGCCCAACTCGCCCTTTGGAAAGAAGCCTGCACGTTGTGCGTCTCAGCTCTAGGGCAATGTAGCACACCCAGAGCAGAAGTTTTGCTTCAGCCATATCAGGCCTGCAAAGAAACTGCGTTTCACAGGCCTTTGAAAGAGATGTTCCTGGTAGGCTGTAAGAGCTCGGTGCGGAGCGAGTTGTTTCTTAGCTTCCCAAAGAGCTGGAAGCAAGATGCTCTGGGGCCCAACTCGCCCTTTGGAAAGAAGCCTGCACGTTGTGCCTTTCAGCTCTAGGGCAATGTAGCACACCCAGCGCAGAAGTTCTGCTTCATCCAGATCAGGCCCGCAAAGAAACTGTGTTTCACAGGCCTTTGTAAGAGATGTTCCCGGTAGGCTGTAAGAGCACTGTGCAGAGCGAGTTGTTTCTTAGCTTCCCAAAGAGCTGGAAGCAAGATGCTCTGGGGCCCAACTCGCCCTTTGGAAAGAAGCCTGCACGTTGTGCCTCTCAGCTCTAGGGCAATGTAGCACACCCAGAGCAGAAGTTCTGATTCAGCCAGATCAGGCCTGCAAAGAAACTGCGTTTCACAGGCCTTTGTAAGAGATGTTCCCGGTAGGCTGTGAGAGCACTGTGCAGAGCGAGTTGTTTCTTAGCTTCCCAAAGAGCTGGAAGCAAGATGCTCTGTGGCCAACTCGCCTTTTGGAAAGAAGCCTGCACGTTGTGCCTTTCATCTCTAGGGCAATGTAGCACACCCAGAGCAGAAGTTCTGCTTCAGCCAGATCAGGCCTGCAAACAAACTGGGTTTCACAGGCCTTTGTAAGAGATGTTCCCGGTAGGCCCTAAGAGCACTGTGCAGAGCGAGTTGTTTCGTAGCTTCCCAAAGAGCTGGAAGTAAGATGCTCTGGGGCCCAACTCACCCTTTGGAAAGAAGCCTGCACGTTGTGCCTCTCAGCTCTAGGGCAATGTAGCACACCCAGAGCAGAAGTTCTGCTTCAGCCATATCAGGCCTAGAAGAAACTGCGTTTCACAGGCCTTTGAAAGAGATGTTCCTGGTAGGCTGTAAGAGCTCGGTGCGGAGCGAGTTGTTTCTTAGCTTCCCAAAGAGCTGGAAGCAAGATGCTCTTGGGCCCAACTCGCCCTTTGGAAATAAGCCTGCACGTTGTGACTTTCAGCTTTAGGGCAATAGAGCACACCCAGAGCAGTAGTTCTGCTGCAGCCAGATGAGGCCTGCAAAGAAACTGCGTTTCACAGGCCTTTGTAAGAGATGTTCCCGGTAGGCTGTGAGAGCACTGTGCAGAGCGAGTTGTTTCTTAGCTTCCCAAAGAGCTGGAAGCAAGATGCTCTTGGGCCCAACTCGCCCTTTGGAAATAAGCCTGCACGTTGTGACTTTCAGCTTTAGGGCAATATAGCACACCCAGAGCAGTAGTTCTGCTGCAGCCAGATGAGGCCTGCAAAGAAACTGCGTTTCACAGGCCTTTGTAAGAGATGTTCCAGGTAGGCTGTAAGAGCACTGTGCAGAGCGAGTTGTTTCTTAGCTTCCCAAAGAGCTGGAAGCAAGATGCTCTTGGGCCCAAATCGCCCTTTGGAAAGAAGCCTGCACGTTGTGCCTTTCAGCTTTAGTGCAATGTAGCACACCCAGAGCAGTACTTCTGCTGCAGCCAGATGAGGCCTGCAAAGAAACTGCGTTTCACAGGCCTTTGTAAGAGATGTTCCCGGTAGGCTGTGAGAGCACTGTGCAGAGCGAGTTGTTTCTTAGCTTCCGAAAGAGCTGGAAGCAAGATGCTCTGGGTCCCAACTCTCCCTTTGGAAAGAAGACTGCACGTTGTGCCTTTCAGCTCTAGGGCAATGTAGCCCACCCAGATCAGAAGTTCTGCTTCAGCCACATGAGGCCTGCAAAGAAACCGGGTTTCACAGGCCTTTGTAAGTGATGTACCTCGTAGGCTCTAAGAGCACTGTGCAGAGCGAGTTGTTTCTTAGCTTCCCAAAGAGCTGGAAGCAAGATGCTCTGGGGCCCAACTCGCCCTTTGGAAAGAAGCCTGCACGTTGTGCCTCTCAGCTCTAGGGCAATGTAGCACACCCAGAGCAGAAGTTCTGCTTCAGCCATATCAGGCCTGCAAAGAAACTGCGTTTCACAGGCCTTTGAAAGAGATGTTCCTGGTAGGCTGTAAGAGCTCGGTGCGGAGCGAGTTGTTTCTTAGCTTCCCAAAGAGCTGGAAGCAAGATGCTCTGGGGCCCAACTCGCCCTTTGGAAAGAAGCCTGCACGTTGTGCCTTTCAGCTCTAGGGCAATGTAGCACACCCAGAGCAGAAGTTCTGCTTCAGCCAGACCAGGCCTGGAAAGAAACTGCATTTCACAGGCCTTTGTAAGAGATGTTCCCGGTAGGCTGTAAGAGCACTGTGCAGAGCGAGTTGTTTCTTAGCTTCCCAAAGAGCTGGAAGTAAGATGCTCTGGGGCCCAACTCACCCTTTGGAAAGAAGCCTGCACGTTGTGCCTTTCAGCTCTAGGGCAATGTAGCACACCCAGAGCAGAAGTTCTGCTTCAGCCAGACCAGGCCTGCGAAGAAACTGCATTTCACAGGCCTTTGTAAGAGATGTTCCCGGTAGGCTGTAAGAGCACTGTGCAGAGCGAGTTGTTTCTTAGCTTCCCAAAGAGCTGGAAGCAAGATGCTCTTGGGCCCAACTCGCCCTTTGGAAATAAGCCTGCACGTTGTGACTTTCAGCTTTAGGGCAATATAGCACACCCAGAGCAGTAGTTCTGCTGCAGCCAGATGAGGCCTGCAAAGAAAGTGCATTTCACAGGCCTTTGTAAGTGATGTTCCCGGTAGGCTGTGAGAGCACTGTGCAGAGCGAGTTGTTTCTTAGCTTCCCAAAGAGCTGGAAGCAAGATGCTCTTGGGCCCAAATCGCCCTTTGGAAAGAAGCCTGCACGTTGTGCCTTTCAGCTCTAGGGCAATGTAGGACACCGAGAGCAGAAGTTCTGCTTCAGGCAGATCAGGCCTGCAAAGAAACTGCGTTTCACAGGCCTTTGTCAGAGATGTTCCCGGTAGGCTGTATGAGCACTGTGCAGAGCGAGTTGTTTCTTATCTTCTCAAAGAGCTGGAAGCAAGATGCTCTGGGGCCCAACTCGCCCTTTGGAAGGAAGCCTGCACGTTGTGCCTTTCAGCTCTAGGGCAATGTAGCACACCCAGAGCAGAAGTTCTGCTTCAGCCATATCAGGCTTGCAAAGAAACTGCGTTTCACAGGCCTTTGTAAGGGATGTTCCCGGTAGGCTGTAAGAGCACTGTGCAGAGCGAGTTGTTTATTAGCTTCCCAAAGAGCTGGAAGCAAGATGCTCTGGCGCCCAACTCGCCCTTTGGAAAGAAGCCTGCACGTTGTGCCTTTCAGCTTTAGTGCAATGTAGCACACCCAGAGCAGTACTTCTGGTGCAGCCAGATGAGGCCTGCAAAGAAACTGCGTTTCACAGGCCTTTGTAAGAGATGTTCCCGGTAGGCTGTTAGAGCACTGTGCAGAGCGAGTTGTTTCTTAGCTTCCCAAAGAGCTGGAAGCAAGATGCTCTGGGGCCCAACTCGCCCTCTGGAAAGAAGCCTGCACGTTGTGCCTTTCAGCTCTAGGGCAATGTAGCACACCCAGAGAAGAAGTTCTGCTTCAGCCAGATGAGGCCTGCAAAGAAACTGCGTTTCACAGGCCTTTGTAAGAGATGTACCCGGTATGCTCTAAGAGCACTGTGCAGAGCGAGTTGTTTCTTACCTTCCCAAAGAGCTGGAAGCAAGATGCTCTGGGGCCCAACTCGCCCTCTGGAAAGAAGCCTGCACGTTGTGCCTCTCAGCTCTACGGCAATGTAGCACACCCAGAGCAGAAGTTCTGCTTCAGCCATATCAGGCCTGCAAAGAAACTGCGTTTCACAGGCCTTTGAAAGAGATGTTCCTGGTAGGCTGTAAGAGCTCGGTGCGGAGCGAGTTGTTTCTTAGCTTCCCAAAGAGCTGGAAGCAAGATGCTCTGGGGCCCAACTCGCCCTTTGGAAAGAAGCCTGCACGTTGTGACTTTCAGCTCTAGGGCAATGTAGCACACCCAGAGCAGAAGTTCTGCTTCATCCAGATCAGGCCTGCAGAGAAACTGCGTTTCACAGGTCTTTGTAAGAGATGTTCCCGGTAGGCTGTAAGAGCACTGTGCAGAGTGAGTTGTTTCTTAGCTTCCCAAAGAATTGGAAGCAAGATGCTCTGGGTCCAACTCGCCCTTTGGAAAGAAGCCTGCATGTTGTGCCTTTCAGCTCTAGGGCAATGTAGCACACCCAGAGCATAAGTTCTACTTCAGCCAGATAAGTCCTGCAGCGAAACTGCGTTTCACAGGCCTTTGTAAGTGATGTTCCCGTTAGGCTGTAAGAGCACTTTGCAGAGCGAGTTGTTTCTTAGCTTCCCAAAGAGCTGGAAGCAAGATGCTCTGGGGCCCAACTCACCCTTTGGAAAGTAGCCTGCACGTTGTGCCTTTCAGCTCTAGGGCAATGTAGCACACCCAGAGCAGAAGTTCTGCTTCAGCCTTATCAGGCCAGCAAAGAAACTGCGTTTCACAGGCCTTTGAAAGAGATGTTCCTGGTAGGCTGTAAGAGCTCGGTGCGGAGCGAGTTGTTTCTTAGCTTCCCAAAGAGCTGGAAGCAAGATGCTCTGGGGCCCAACTCGCCCTTTGGAAAGAAGCCTGCACGTTGTTCCTTTCAGCTCTAGGGCAATGCAGCACACCCAGAGCAGAAGTTCTGCTTCATCCAGATCAGGCCTGCAGAGAAACTGCGTTTCACAGGCCTTTGTAAGAGATTTTCCCGGTAGGCTGTAAGAGCACTGTGCAGAGCGAGTTGTTTCTTAGCTTCCCAAAGAGCTGGAAGCAAGATGCTCTGGGGCCCAACTCGCCCTTTGGAAAGAAGCCTGCACGTTGTGCCTTTCAGCTTTAGGGCAATGTAGCACACCCAGAGCAGTAGTTCTGATGCAGCCAGATGAGGCCTGCAAAGAAACTGCGTTTCACAGGCCTTTGTAAGAGATGTTCCCGGTAGGCTGTAAGAGCACTGTGCAGAGCGAGTTGTTTCTTAGCGTCCCAAAGAGCTGGAAGCAAGATGCTCTGGAGACCAACTCGCCCTATGGAAAGAAGCCTGCATGTTGTGCCTTTGAGCTCTAGGGCAATGTAGCAAACCGAGAGCAGAAGTTCTACTTCAGCCAGATCAGGCCTTCAGAGAAACTGCGTTTCACAGGCCTTTGTAAGTGATGTTCCCGGTAGGCTGAAAGAGCACTGTGCAGAGCGAGTTGTTTCTTAGCTTCCCAAAGAGCTGGAAGCAAGATGCTCTGGGGCCCAACTCGCCCTTTGGAAAGAAGCCTGCACGTTGTGCCTTTCAGCTTTAGGGCAATGTAGCACACCTAGAGCAGTAGTTCTGCTGCAGCCAGATGAGGCCTGCAAAGAAACTGCGTTTCACAGGCCTTTGTAAGAGATGTTCCCGGTAGGCTGTGAGAGCACTGTGCAGAGCGAGTTGTATCTTAGCTTCCCAAAGAGCTGGAAGCGAGATGCTCTGGGTCCCACCTCTCCCTTTGGAAAGAAGCCTGCATGTTGTGCCTTTCAGCTCTAGGGCAATGTAGCACACCCAGAGCAGGAGTTCTGCTTCAGCCAGATCAGGCCTCCGAAGAAACTGCATTTCACAGGCCTCTGTAAGAGATGTTCCCGGTAGGCTGTTAGAGCACTGTGCAGAGCGAGTTGTTTCTTAGCTTCCCAAAGAGCTGGAAGCAAGATGCTCTGTGGCCCAACTCGACCTTTGGAAGGAAGACTGCACGTTGTGCCTTTCAGCTCTAGGGCAATGTAGCACACCCAGCGCAGAAGTTCTGCTTCATCCAGATCAGGCCTGCAAAGAAACTGTGTTTCACAGGCCTTTGTAAGAGATGTTCCCGGTAGGCTGTAAGAGCTCGGTGCGGAGCGAGTTGTTTCTTAGCTTCCCAAAGAGCTGGAAGCAAGATGCTCTTGGGCCCAACTCGCCCTTTGGAAAGAAGCCTGCACGTTGTGACTTTCAGCTCTAGGGCAATGTAGCACACCCAGAGCAGAAGTTCTGCTTCATCCAGATCAGGCCTGCAGAGAAACTGCGTTTCACAGGTCTTTGTAAGAGATGTTCCCGGTAGGCTGTAAGAGCACTGTGCAGAGTGAGTTGTTTCTTAGCTTCCCAAAGAATTGGAAGCAAGATGCTCTGGGTCCAACTCGCCATTTGGAAAGAAGCCTGCATGTTGTGCCTTTCAGCTCTAGGGCAATGTAGCACACCCAGAGCAGAAGTTCTACTTCAGCCAGATAAGTCCTGCAGCGAAACTGCGTTTCACAGGCCTTTGTAAGTGATGTTCCCGGTAGGCTGTAAGAGCACTTTGCAGAGCGAGTTGTTTCTTAGCTTCCCAAAGAGCTGGAAGCAAGATGCTCTGGGGCCAACTCGCCTTTTGGAAAGAAGCCTGCACGTTGTGCCTTTCAGCTCTAGGGCAATGTAGCACACCCAGAGCAGAAGTTCTGCTTCAGCCAGATCAGGCCTGCAAAGAAACTGGGTTTCACAGGCCCTTGTAAGAGATGTTCCCGGTAGGCTGTAAGAGCACTGTGCAGAGCGAGTTGTTTCTTAGCTTCCCAAAGAGCTGGAAGTAAGATGCTCTGGGGCCCAACTCACCCTTTGGAAAGAAGGCTGCACGTTGTGCCTCTCAGCTCTAGGGCAATGTAGCACACCCAGAGCAGAAGTTCTGCTTCAGCCATATCAGGCCTGCAAAGAAACTGCGTTTCACAGGTCTTTGAAAGAGATGTTCCTGGTAGGCTGTAAGAGCTCGGTGCAGAGCGAGTTGTTTCTTAGCTTCCCAAAGAGCTGGAAGCAAGATGCTCTTGGGCCCAACTCGCCCTTTGGAAATAAGCCTGCACGTTGTGACTTTCAGCTTTAGGGCAATATAGCACACCCAGAGCAGTAGTTCTGCTGCAGCCAGATGAGGCCTGCAAAGAAACTGCGTTTCACAGGCCTTTGTAAGAGATGTTACCGGTAGGCTGTGAGAGCACTGTGCAGAGCGAGTTGTTTCTTAGCTCCCAAAGAGCTGGAAGCAAGATGCTCTGGGGCCCAAATCGCCCTTTGGAAAGAAGCCTGCACGTTGTGCCTTTCAGCTCTAGGGCAATGTAGGACACCGAGAGCAGAAGTTCTGCTTCAGGCAGATCAGGCCTGCAAAGAAACTGCGTTTCACAGGCCTTTGTAAGAGATGTTCCCGGTAGGCTGTAAGAGCACTGTGCAGAGCGAGTTGTTTCTTATCTTCTCAAAGAGCTGGAAGCAAGATGCTCTGGGGCCCAACTCGACCTTTGGAAGGAAGCCTGCACGTTGTGACTTTCAGCTCTAGGGCAATGTAGCACACCCAGAGCAGAAGTTCTGCTTCAGCCATATCAGGCTTGCAAAGAAACTGCGTTTCACAGGCCTTTGTAAGAGATGTTCCCGGTAGGCTGTAAGAGCACTGTGCAGAGCGAGTTGTTTCTTAGCTTCCCAAAGAGCTGGAAGCAAGATGCTCTGGCGCCCAACTCGCCCTTTGGAAAGAAGCCTGCACGTTGTGCCTTTCAGCTTTAGTGCAATGTAGCACACCCAGAGCAGTACTTCTGCTGCAGCCAGATGAGGCCTGCAAAGAAACTGCGTTTCACAGGCCTTTGTAAGAGATGTTCCCGGTAGGCTGTGAGAGCACTGTGCAGAGCGAGTTGTTTCTTAGCTTCCCAAAGAGCTGGAAGCAAGATGCTCTGGGTCCCAACTCTCCCTTTGGAAAGAAGACTGCACGTTGTGCCTTTCAGCTCTAGGGCAATGTAGCCCACACAGAGCAGAAGTTCTGCTTCTGCCAGATGAGGCCTGCAAAGAAACTGGGTTTCACAGGCCTTTGTAAGAGATGTACGCGGTAGGCTCTAAGAGCACTGTGCAGAGCGAGTTGTTTTTTAGCTTCCCAAAGAGCTGGAAGCAAGATGCTCTGGGGCCCAACTCGCCCTTTGGAAAGAAGCCTGCACGTTGTGCCTCTCAGCTCTAGGGCAATGTAGCACACCCAGAGCAGAAGTTCTGCTTCAGCCATATCAGGCCTGCAAAGAAACTGCGTTTCACAGGCCTTTGAAAGAGATGTTCCTGGTAGGCTGTAAGAGCTCGGTGCGGAGCGAGTTGTTTCTTAGCTTCCCAAAGAGCTGGAAGCAAGATGCTCTGGGGCCCAACTCGCCCTTTGGAAAGAAGCCTGCACGTTGTGCCTTTCAGCTCTAGGGCAATGTAGCACACCCAGAGCAGAAGTTCTGCTTCAGCCAGACCAGGCCTGCGAAGAAACTGCATTTCACAGGCCTTTGTAAGAGATTTTCCCGGTAGGCTGTAAGAGCACTGTGCAGAGCGAGTTGTTTCTTAGCTTCCCAAAGAGCTGGAAGCAAGATGCTCTGGGGTCCAACTCGACCTTTGGAAGGAAGCCTGCACGTTGTGCCTTTCAGCTCTAGGGCAATGTAGCACACCCAGCGCAGAAGTTCTGCTTCATCCAGATCAGGCCTGCAAAGAAACTGCGTTTCACAGGCCTTTGTAAGAGATGTTCCCGGTAGGCTGTAAGAGCACTGTGCAGAGCGAGTTGTTTCTTAGCTTCCCAAAGAGCTGGAAGCAAGATGCTCTGGGGCCCAACTCGCCCTTTGGAAAGAAGCCTGCACGTTGTGCCTCTCAGCTCTAGGGCAATGTAGCACACCCAGAGCAGAAGTTCTGATTCAGCCAGATCAGGCCTGCAAAGAAACTGCGTTTCACAGGCCTTTGTAAGAGATGTTCCCGGTAGGCTGTGAGAGCACTGTGCAGAGCGAGTTGTTTCTTAGCTTCCCAAAGAGCTGGAAGCAAGATGCTCTGGGGCCAACTCGCCTTTTGGAAAGAAGCCTGCACGTTGTCCCTTTCAGCTCTAGGGCAATGTAGCACACCCAGAGCAGAAGTTCTGCTTCAGCCAGATCAGGCCTGCAAAGAAACTGGGTTTCACAGGCCTTTGTAAGAGATGTTCCCGGTAGGCTGTAAGAGCACTGTGCAGAGCGAGTTGTTTCGTAGCTTCCCAAAGAGCTGGAAGTAAGATGCTCTTGGGCCCAACTCACCCTTTGGAAAGAAGCCTGCACGTTGTGCCTCTCAGCTCTAGGGCAATGTAGCACACCCAGAGCAGAAGTTCTGCTTCAGCCATATCAGGCCTAGAAGAAACTGCGTTTCACAGGCCTTTGAAAGAGATGTTCCTGGTAGGCTGTAAGAGCTCGGTGCGGAGCGAGTTGTTTCTTAGCTTCCCAAAGAGCTGGAAGCAAGATGCTCTTGGGCCCAACTCGCCCTTTGGAAATAAGCCTGCACGTTGTGACTTTCAGCTTTAGGGCAATAGAGCACACCCAGAGCAGTAGTTCTGCTGCAGCCAGATGAGGCCTGCAAAGAAACTGCGTTTCACAGGCCTTTGTAAGAGATGTTCCCGGTAGGCTGTGAGAGCACTGTGCAGAGCGAGTTGTTTCTTAGCTTCCCAAAGAGCTGGAAGCAAGATGCTCTTGGGCCCAACTCGCCCTTTGGAAATAAGCCTGCACGTTGTGACTTTCAGCTTTAGGGCAATATAGCACACCCAGAGCAGTAGTTCTGCTGCAGCCAGATGAGGCCTGCAAAGAAACTGCGTTTCACAGGCCTTTGTAAGAGATGTTCCAGGTAGGCTGTAAGAGCACTGTGCAGAGCGAGTTGTTTCTTAGCTTCCCAAAGAGCTGGAAGCAAGATGCTCTTGGGCCCAAATCGCCCTTTGGAAAGAAGCCTGCACGTTGTGCCTTTCAGCTTTAGTGCAATGTAGCACACCCAGAGCAGTACTTCTGCTGCAGCCAGATGAGGCCTGCAAAGAAACTGCGTTTCACAGGCCTTTGTAAGAGATGTTCCCGGTAGGCTGTGAGAGCACTGTGCAGAGCGAGTTGTTTCTTAGCTTCCGAAAGAGCTGGAAGCAAGATGCTCTGGGGCCCAACTCGCCCTTTGGAAAGAAGCCTGCACGTTGTGCCTCTCAGCTCTAGGGCAATGTAGCACACCCAGAGCAGAAGTTCTGCTTCAGCCATATCAGGCCTGCAAAGAAACTGCGTTTCACATGCCTTTGAAAGAGATGTTCCTGGTAGGCTGTAAGAGCTCGGTGCGGAGCGAGTTGTTTCTTAGCTTCCCAAAGAGCTGGAAGCAAGATGCTCTGGGGCCCAACTCGCCCTTTGGAAAGAAGCCTGCACGTTGTGCCTTTCAGCTCTAGGGCAATGTAGCACACCCAGAGCAGAAGTTCTGCTTCAGCCAGACCAGGCCTGCGAAGAAACTGCATTTCACAGGCCTTTGTAAGAGATGTTCCCGGTAGGCTGTAAGAGCACTGTGCAGAGCGAGTTGTTTCTTAGCTTCCCAAAGAGCTGGAAGTAAGATGCTCTGGGGCCCAACTCACCCTTTGGAAGAAGCCTGCACGTTGTGCCTTTCAGCTCTAGGGCAATGTAGCACACCCAGAGCAGAAGTTCTGCTTCAGCCAGACCAGGCCTGCGAAGAAACTGCATTTCACAGGCCTTTGTAAGAGATGTTCCCGGTAGGCTGTAAGAGCACTGTGCAGAGCGAGTTGTTTCTTAGCTTCCCAAAGAGCTGGAAGCAAGATGCTCTTGGGCCCAACTCGCCCTTTGGAAATAAGCCTGCACGTTGTGACTTTCAGCTTTAGGGCAATATAGCACACCCAGAGCAGTAGTTCTGCTGCAGCCAGATGAGGCCTGCAAAGAAAGTGCGTTTCACAGGCCTTTGTAAGTGATGTTCCCGGTAGGCTGTGAGAGCACTGTGCAGAGCGAGTTGTTTCTTAGCTTCCCAAAGAGCTGGAAGCAAGATGCTCTTGGGCCCAAATCGCCCTTTGGAAAGAAGCCTGCACGTTGTGCCTTTCAGCTCTAGGGCAATGTAGGACACCGAGAGCAGAAGTTCTGCTTCAGGCAGATCAGGCCTGCAAAGAAACTGCGTTTCACAGGCCTTTGTCAGAGATGTTCCCGGTAGGCTGTATGAGCACTGTGCAGAGCGAGTTGTTTCTTATCTTCTCAAAGAGCTGGAAGCAAGATGCTCTGGGGCCCAACTCGCCCTTTGGAAGGAAGCCTGCACGTTGTGCCTTTCAGCTCTAGGGCAATGTAGCACACCCAGAGCAGAAGTTCTGCTTCAGCCATATCAGGCTTGCAAAGAAACTGCGTTTCACAGGCCTTTGTAAGGGATGTTCCCGGTAGGCTGTAAGAGCACTGTGCAGAGCGAGTTGTTTCTTAGCTTCCCAAAGAGCTGGAAGCAAGATGCTCTGGCGCCCAACTCGCCCTTTGGAAAGAAGCCTGCACGTTGTGCCTTTCAGCTTTAGTGCAATGTAGCACACCCAGAGCAGTACTTCTGGTGCAACCAGATGAGGCCTGCAAAGAAACTGCGTTTCACAGGCCTTTGTAAGAGATGTTCCCGGTAGGCTGTGAGAGCACTGTGCAGAGCGAGTTGTTTCTTAGCTTCCCAAAGAGCTGGAAGCAAGATGCTCTGGGTCCCATCTCTCCCTTTGGAAAGAAGACTGCACGTTGTGCCTTTCAGCTCTAGGGCAATGTAGCCCACCCAGAGCAGAAGTTCTGCTTCAGCCACATGAGGCCTGCAAAGAAACTGGGTTTCACAGGCCTTTGTAAGTGATGTACCTCGTAGGCTCTAAGAGCACTTTGCAGAGCGAGTTGTTTCTTAGCTTCCCAAAGAGCTGGAAGCAAGATGCTCTGGGGCCCAACTCGCCCTTTGGAAAGAAGCCTGCACGTTGTGCCTCTCAGCTCTAGGGCAATGTAGCACACCCAGAGCAGAAGTTCTGCTTCAGCCATATCAGGCCTGCAAAGAAACTGCGTTTCACAGGCCTTTGAAAGAGATGTTCCTGGTAGGCTGTAAGAGCTCGGTGCGGAGCGAGTTGTTTCTTAGCTTCCCAAAGAGCTGGAAGCAAGATGCTCTGGGGCCCAACTCGCCCTTTGGAAAGAAGCCTGCACGTTGTGCCTTTCAGCTCTAGGGCAATGTAGCACACACAGAGCAGAATTTCTGCTTCAGCCAGACCAGGCCTGCGAAGAAACTGCATTTCACAGGCCTTTGTAAGAGATTTTCCCAGTAGGCTGTAAGAGCACTGTGCAGAGCGAGTTGTTTCTTAGCTTCCCAAAGAGCTGGAAGCAAGATGCTCTGGGGTCCAACTCGACCTTTGGAAGGAAGCCTGCACGTTGTGCCTTTCAGCTCTAGGGCAATGTAGCACACCCAGAGCAGAAGTTCTGCTTCATCCAGATCAGGCCTGCAAAGAAACTGCGTTTCACAGGCCTTTGTAAGAGATGTTCCCGGTAGGCTGTAAGAGCACTGTGCAGAGCGAGTTGTTTCTTAGCTTCCCAAAGAGCTGGAAGCAAGATGCTCTGGGGCCCAACTCGCCCTTTGGAAAGAAGCCTGCACGTTGTGCCTCTCAGCTCTAGGGCAATGTAGCACACCCAGAGCAGAAGTTCTGATTCAGCCAGATCAGGCCTGCAAAGAAACTGCGTTTCACAGGCCTTTGTAAGAGATGTTCCCGGTAGGCTGTGAGAGCACTGTGCAGAGCGAGTTGTTTCTTAGCTTCCCAAAGAGCTGGAAGCAAGATGCTCTGGGGCCAACTCGCCTTTTGGAAAGAAGCCTGCACGTTGTCCCTTTCAGCTCTAGGGCAATGTAGCACACCCAGAGCAGAAGTTCTGCTTCAGCCAGATCAGGCCTGCAAAGAAACTGGGTTTCACAGGCCTTTGTAAGAGATGTTCCCGGTAGGCTGTAAGAGCACTGTGCAGAGCGAGTTGTTTCTTAGCTTCCCAAAGAGCTGGAAGTAAGATGCTCTGGGGCCCAACTCACCCTTTGGAAAGAAGCCTGCACGTTGTGCCTCTCAGCTCTAGGGCAATGTAGCACACCCAGAGCAGAAGTTCTGCTTCAGCCATATCAGGCCTGCAAAGAAACTGCGTTTCACAGGCCTTTGAAAGAGATGTTCCTGGTAGGCTGTAAGAGCTCGGTGCGGAGCGAGTTGTTTCTTAGCTTCCCAAAGAGCTGGAAGCAAGATGCTCTTGGGCCCAACTCGCCCTTTGGAAATAAGCCTGCACGTTGTGACTTTCAGCTTTAGGGCAATATAGCACACCCAGAGCAGTAGTTCTGCTGCAGCCAGATGAGGCCTGCAAAGAAACTGCGTTTCACAGGCCTTTGTAAGAGATGTTCCCGGTAGGCTGTGAGAGCACTGTGCAGAGCGAGTTGTTTCTTAGCTTCCCAAAGAGCTGGAAGCAAGATGCTCTGGGGCCCAAATCGCCCTTAGGAAAGAAGCCTGCACGTTGTGCCTTTCAGCTCTAGGGCAATGTAGGACACCGAGAGCAGAAGTTCTGCTTCAGGCAGATCAGGCCAGCAAAGCAACTGCGTTTCACCGGCCTTTGTCAGAGATGTTCCCGGTAGGCTGTAAGAGCACTGCGCAGAGCGAGTTCTTTCTTAGCTTCCCAAAGAGCTGGAAGCAAGATGCTCTGGCGCCCAACTCGCCCTTTGGAAAATGCCTGCACGTTGTGCCTTTCAGCTTTAGTGCAATGTAGCACACCCAGAGCAGTGCTTCTGCTGCAGCCAGATGAGGCCTGCAAAGAAACTGCGTTTCACAGGCCTTTGTAAGAGATGTTCCCGGTAGGCTGTGAGAGCACTGTGCAGAGCGAGTTGTTTCTTAGCTTCCCAAAGAGCTGGAAGCAAGATGCTCTGGGTCCCAACTCTCCCTTTGGAAAGAAGCCTGCACGTTGTGCCTTTCAGCTCTAGGGCAATGTAGCCCACCCAGAGCAGAAGTTCTGCTTCAGCCAGATGAGGCCTGCAAAGAAACTGGGTTTCACAGGCCTTTGTAAGAGATGTACGCGGTAGGCTCTAAGAGCACTGTGCAGAGCGAGTTGTTTTTTAGCTTCCCAAAGAGTTAGAAGCAAGATGCTCTGGGGCCCAACTCGCCCTTTGGAAAGAAGCCTGCACGTTGTGCCTCTCAGCTCTAGGGCAATGTAGCACACCCAGAGCAGAAGTTCTGCTTCAGCCATATCAGGCCTGCAAAGAAACTGCGTTTCACAGGCCTTTGAAAGAGATGTTCCTGGTAGGCTGTAAGAGCTCGGTGCGGAGCGAGTTGTTTCTTAGCTTCCCAAAGAGCTGGAAGCAAGATGCTCTGGGGCCCAACTCGCCCTTTGGAAAGAAGCCTGCACGTTGTGCCTTTCAGCTCTAGGGCAATGTAGCACACCCAGCGCAGAAGTTCTGCTTCATCCAGATCAGGCCCGCAAAGAAACTGTGTTTCACAGGCCTTTGTAAGAGATGTTCCCGGTAGGCTGTAAGAGCACTGTGCAGAGCGAGTTGTTTCTTAGCTTCCCAAAGAGCTGGAAGCAAGATGCTCTGGGGCCCAACTCGCCCTTTGGAAAGAAGCCTGCACGTTGTGCCTCTCAGCTCTAGGGCAATGTAGCACACCCAGAGCAGAAGTTCTGATTCAGCCAGATCAGGCCTGCAAAGAAACTGCGTTTCACAGGCCTTTGTAAGAGATGTTCCCGGTAGGCTGTGAGAGCACTGTGCAGAGCGAGTTGTTTCTTAGCTTCCCAAAGAGCTGGAAGCAAGATGCTCTGGGGCCCAACTCGCCCTTTGGAAGGAAGCCTGCACGTTGTGCCTTTCAGCTCTAGGGCAATGTAGCACACCCAGAGCAGAAGTTCTGCTTCAGCCAGATCAGGCCTGCAAACAAACTGGGTTTCACAGGCCTTTGTAAGAGATGTTCCCGGTAGGCTGTAAGAGCACTGTGCAGAGCGAGTTGTTTCGTAGCTTCCCAAAGAGCTGGAAGTAAGATGCTCTGGGGCCCAACTCACCCTTTGGAAAGAAGCCTGCACGTTGTGCCTCTCAGCTCTAGGGCAATGTAGCACACCCAGAGCAGAAGTTCTGCTTCAGCCATATCAGGCCTGCAAAGAAACTGCGTTTCACAGGCCTTTGAAAGAGATGTTCCTGGTAGGCTGTAAGAGCTCGGTGCGGAGCGAGTTGTTTCTTAGCTTCCCAAAGAGCTGGAAGCAAGATGCTCTTGGGCCCAACTCGCCCTTTGGAAATAAGCCTGCACGTTGTGACTTTCAGCTTTAGGGCAATATAGCACACCCAGAGCAGTATTTCTGCTGCAGCCAGATGAGGCCTTCAAAGAAACTGCGTTTCACAGGCCTTTGTAAGAGAAGTTCCCGGTAGGCTGTGAGAGCACTGTGCAGAGCGAGTTGTTTCTTAGCTTCCCAAAGAGCTGGAAGCAAGATGCTCTTGGGCCCAACTCGCCCTTTGGAAATAAGCCTGCACGTTGTGACTTTCAGCTTTAGGGCAATATAGCACACCCAGAGCAGAAGTTCTGCTTCAGCCACATGAGGCCTGCAAAGAAACCGGGTTTCACAGGCCTTTGTAAGTGATGTACCTCGTAGGCTCTAAGAGCACTGTGCAGAGCGAGTTGTTTCTTAGCTTCCCAAAGAGCTGGAAGCAAGATGCTCTGGGGCCCAACTCGCCCTTTGGAAAGAAGCCTGCACGTTGTGCCTCTCAGCTCTAGGGCAATGTAGCACACCCAGAGCAGAAGTTCTGCTTCAGCCATATCAGGCCTGCAAAGAAACTGCGTTTCACAGGCCTTTGAAAGAGATGTTCCTGGTAGGCTGTAAGAGCTCGGTGCGGAGCGAGTTGTTTCTTAGCTTCCCAAAGAGCTGGAAGCAAGATGCTCTGGGGCCCAACTCGCCCTTTGGAAAGAAGCCTGCACGTTGTGCCTTTCAGCTCTAGGGCAATGTAGCACACACAGAGCAGAATTTCTGCTTCAGCCAGACCAGGCCTGCGAAGAAACTGCATTTCACAGGCCTTTGTAAGAGATGTTCCCGGTAGGCTGTAAGAGCACTGTGCAGAGCGAGTTGTTTCTTAGCTTCCCAAAGAGCTGGAAGCAAGATGCTCTGGAGCCCAACTCGCCCTTTGGAAAGAAGCCTGCACGTTGTGCCTCTCAGCTCTAGGGCAATGTAGCACACCCAGAGCAGAAGTTCTGATTCAGCCAGATCAGGCCTGCAAAGAAACTGCGTTTCACAGGCCTTTGTAAGAGATGTTCCCGGTAGGCTGTGAGAGCACTGTGCAGAGCGAGTTATTTCTTAGCTTCCCAAAGAGCTGGAAGCAAGATGCTCTGGGGCCAACTCGCCTTTTGGAAAGAAGCCTGCACGTTGTCCCTTTCAGCTCTAGGGCAATGTAGCACACCCAGAGCAGAAGTTCTGCTTCAGCCAGATCAGGCCTGCAAAGAAACTGGGTTTCACAGGCCTTTGTGAGAGATGTTCCCGGTAGGCTGTAAGAGCACTGTGCAGAGCGAGTTGTTTCTTAGCTTCCCAAAGAGCTGGAAGTAAGATGCTCTGGGGCCCAACTCACCCTTTGGAAAGAAGCCTGCACGTTGTGCCTCTCAGCTCTAGGGCAATGTAGCACACCCAGAGCAGAAGTTCTGCTTCAGCCATATCAGGCCTGCAAAGAAACTGCGTTTCACAGGCCTTTGAAAGAGATGTTCCTGGTAGGCTGTAAGAGCTCGGTGCGGAGCGAGTTGTTTCTTAGCTTCCCAAAGAGCTGGAAGCAAGATGCTCTTGGGCCCAACTCGCCCTTTGGAAATAAGCCTGCACGTTGTGACTTTCAGCTTTAGGGCAATATAGCACACCCAGAGAAGTAGTTCTGCTGCAGCCAGATGAGGCCTGCAAAGAAACTGCGTTTCACAGGCCTTTGTAAGAGATGTTCCCGGTAGGCTGTGAGAGCACTGTGCAGAGCGAGTTGTTTCTTAGCTTCCCAAAGAGCTGGAAGCAAGATGCTCTGGGGCCCAAATCGCCCTTAGGAAAGAAGCCTGCACGTTGTGCCTTTCAGCTCTAGGGCAATGTAGGACACCGAGAGCAGAAGTTCTGCTTCAGGCAGATCAGGCCAGCAAAGCAACTGCGTTTCACAGGCCTTTGTCAGAGATGTTCCCGGTAGGCTGTAAGAGCACTGTGCAGAGCGAGTTGTTTCTTAGCTTCCCAAAGAGCTGGAAGTAAGATGCTCTGGGGCCGAACTCACCCTTTGGAAAGAAGCCTGCACGTTGTGCCTCTCAGCTCTAGGGCAATGTAGCACACCCAGAGCAGAAGTTCTGCTTCAGCCATATCAGGCCTGCAAAGAAACTGCGTTTCACAGGCCTTTGAAAGAGATGTTCCTGGTAGGCTGTAAGAGCTCGGTGCGGAGCGAGTTGTTTCTTAGCTTCCCAAAGAGCTGGAAGCAAGATGCTCTTGGGCCCAACTCGCCCTTTGGAAATAAGCCTGCACGTTGTGACTTTCAGCTTTAGGGCAATATAGCACACCCAGAGCAGTAGTTCTGCTGCAGCCAGATGAGGCCTGCAAAGAAAGTGCGTTTCACAGGCCTTTGTAAGAGATGTTCCCGGTAGGGTGTGAGAGCACTGTGCAGAGCGAGTTGTTTCTTAGCTTCCCAAAGAGCTGAAAGCAAGATGCTCTTGGGCCCAAATCGCCCTTTGGAAAGAAGCCTGCACGTTGTGCCTTTCAGCTCTAGGGCAATGTAGGACACCGAGAGCAGAAGTTCTGCTTCAGGCAGATCAGGCCTGCAAAGAAACTGCGTTTCACAGGCCTTTGTCAGAGATGTTCCCGGTAGGCTGTAAGAGCACTGTGCAGAGCGAGTTGTTTCTTATCTTCTCAAAGAGCTGGAAGCAAGATGCTCTGGGGCCCAACTCGCCCTTTGGAAGGAAGCCTGCACGTTGTGCCTTTCAGCTCTAGGGCAATGTAGCACACCCAGAGCAGAAGTTCTGCTTCAGCCATATCAGGCTTGCAAGGAAACTGCGTTTCACAGGCCTTTGTAAGGGATGTTCCCGGTAGGCTGTAAGAGCACTGTGCAGAGCGAGTTGTTTCTTAGCTTCCCAAAGAGCTGGAAGCAAGATGCTCTGGCGCCCAACTCGCCCTTTGGAAAGAAGCCTGCACGTTGTGCCTTTCAGCTTTAGTGCAATGTAGCACACCCAGAGCAGTACTTCTGGTGCAGCCAGATGAGGCCTGCAAAGAAACTGCGTTTCACAGGCCTTTGTAAGAGATGTTCCCGGTAGGCTGTGAGAGCACTGTGCAGAGCGAGTTGTTTCTTAGCTTCCCAAAGAGCTGGAAGCAAGATGCTCTGGGTCCCATCTCTCCCTTTGGAAAGAAGACTGCACGTTGTGCCTTTCAGCTCTAGGGCAATGTAGCCCACCCAGAGCAGAAGTTCTGCTTCAGCCACATGAGGCCTGCAAAGAAACTGGGTTTCACAGGCCTTTGTAAGTGATGTACCTCGTAGGCTCTAAGAGCACTGTGCAGAGCGAGTTGTTTCTTAGCTTCCCAAAGAGCTGGAAGCAAGATGCTCTGGGGCCCAACTCGCCCTTTGGAAAGAAGCCTGCACGTTGTGCCTCTCAGCTCTAGGGCAATGTAGCACACCCAGAGCAGAAGTTCTGCTTCAGCCAGATCAGGCCTGCAAAGAAACTGCGTTTCACAGGCCTTTGAAAGAGATGTTCCTGGTAGGCTGTAAGAGCTCGGTGCGGAGCGAGTTGTTTCTTATCTTCTCAAAGAGCTGGAAGCAAGATGCTCTGGGGCCCAACTCGCCCTTTGGAAAGAAGCCTGCACGTTGTGCCTTTCAGCTCTAGGGCAATGTAGCACACCCAGAGCAGAGGTTCTGCTTCAGCCAGACCAGGCCTGCGAAGAAACTGCATTTCACAGGCCTTTGTAAGAGATTTTCCCGGTAGGCTGTAAGTGCACTGTGCAGAGCGAGTTGTTTCTTAGCTTCCCAAAGAGCTGGAAGCAAGATGCTCTGGGGCCCAACTCGACCTTTGGAAGGAAGCCTGCACGTTGCGCCTTTCAGCTCTAGGGCAATGTAGCACACCCAGCGCAGAAGTTCTGCTTCATCCAGATCAGGCCTGCAAAGAAACTGCGTTTCACAGGCCTTTGTAAGAGATGTTCCCGGTAGGCTGTAAGAGCACTGTGCAGAGCGAGTTGTTTCTTAGCTTCCCAAAGAGCTGGAAGCAAGATGCTCTGGCGCCCAACTCGCCCTTTGGAAAGAAGCCTGCACATTGTGCCTCTCAGCTCTAGGGCAATGTAGCACACCCAGAGCAGAAGTTCTGATTCAGCCAGATCAGGCCTGCAAAGAAACTGCGTTTCACAGGCCTTTGTAAGAGATGTTCCCGGTAGGCTGTGAGAGCACTGTGCAGAGCGAGTTGTTTCTTAGCTTCCCAAAGAGCTGGAAGCAAGATGCTCTGGGGCCCAACTCGCACTTTGGAAAGAAGCCAGCACGTGGTGCCTTTCAGCTCTAGGGCAATGTAGCACACCCAGAGCAGAAGTTCTGCTTTAGCCAGATCAGGCCTGCAAAGAAACTGCGTTTCACAGGCCTTTGTATGTGGTCTTCCCGGTAGGCTGTAAGAGCACTTTGCAGAGCGAGTTGTTTCTTAGCTTCCCAAAGAGCTGGAAGCAAGATGCTCTGGGGCCCAACTCGCCGTTTGGAAAGAAGGCTGCACGTTGTGCCTTTCAGCTCTAGGGCAATGTAGAACACCAGAGCAGAAGTTCTGCTTCAGCCAGATCAGGCCTGCAAAGAAACTGGGTTTCACAGGCCTTTGTAAGAGATGTTCCCGGTAGGCTGTAAGAGCACTGTGCAGAGCGAGTTGTTTCTTATCTTCTCAAAGAGCTGGAAGCAAGATGCTCTGGGGCCCAACTCGCCCTTTGGAAGGAAGCCTGCACGTTGTGACTTTCAGCTCTAGGGCAAGTAGCACACCCAGAGCAGAAGTTCTGCTTCAGCCATATCAGGCTTGCAAAGAAACTGCGTTTCACAGGCCTTTGAAAGAGATGTTCCTGGTAGGCTGTAAGAGCTCGGTGCGGAGCGAGTTGTTTCTTAGCTTCCCAAAGAGCTGGAAGCAAGATGCTCTTGGGCCCAACTCGCCCTTTGGAAATAAGCCTGCACGTTGTGACTTTCAGCTTTAGGGCAATATAGCACACCCAGAGCAGTAGTTCTGCTGCAGCCAGATGAGGCCTGCAAAGAAAGTGCGTTTCACAGGCCTTTGTAAGAGATGTTCCCGGTAGGCTGTGAGAGCACTGTGCAGAGCGAGTTGTTTCTTAGCTTCCCAAAGAGCTGGAAGCAAGATGCTCTTGGGCCCAAATCGCCCTTTGGAAAGAAGCCTGCACGTTGTGCCTTTCAGCTCTAGGGCAATGTAGGACACCGAGAGCAGAAGTTCTGCTTCAGGCAGATCAGGCCTGCAAAGAAACTGCGTTTCACAGGCCTTTGTCAGAGATGTTCCCGGTAGGCTGTAAGAGCACTTTGCAGAGCGAGTTGTTTCTTATCTTCTCAAAGAGCTGGAAGCAAGATGCTCTGGGGCCCAACTCGCCCTTTGGAAGGAAGCCTGCACGTTGTGCCTTTCAGCTCTAGGGCAATGTAGCACACCCAGAGCAGAAGTTCTGCTTCAGCCATATCAGGCTTGCAAGGAAACTGCGTTTCACAGGCCTTTGTAAGGGATGTTCCCGGTAGGCTGTAAGAGCACTGTGCAGAGCGAGTTGTTTCTTAGCTTCCCAAAGAGCTGGAAGCAAGATGCTCTGGCGCCCAACTCGCCCTTTGGAAAGAAGCCTGCACGTTGTGCCTTTCAGCTTTAGTGCAATGTAGCACACCCAGAGCAGTACTTCTGGTGCAGCCAGATGAGGCCTGCAAAGAAACTGCGTTTCACAGGCCTTTGTAAGAGATGTTCCCGGTAGGCTGTGAGAGCACTGTGCAGAGCGAGTTGTTTCTTAGCTTCCCAAAGAGCTGGAAGCAAGATGCTCTGGGTCCCAACTCTCCCTTTGGAAAGAAGACTGCACGTTGTGCCTTTCAGCTCTAGGGCAATGTAGCCCACCCAGAGCAGAAGTTCTGCTTCAGCCACATGAGGCCTGCAAAGAAACTGGGTTTCACAGGCCTTTGTAAGTGATGTACCTCGTAGGCTCTAAGAGCACTGTGCAGAGCGAGTTGTTTCTTAGCTTCCCAAAGAGCTGGAAGCAAGATGCTCTGGGGCCCAACTCGCCCTTTGGAAAGAAGCCTGCACGTTGTGCCTCTCAGCTCTAGGGCAATGTAGCACACCCAGAGCAGAAGTTCTGCTTCAGCCATATCAGGCCTGCAAAGAAACTGCGTTTCACAGGCCTTTGAAAGAGATGTTCCTGGTAGGCTGTAAGAGCTCGGTGCGGAGCGAGTTGTTTCTTAGCTTCCCAAAGAGCTGGAAGCAAGATGCTCTGGGGCCCAACTCGCCCTTTGGAAAGAAGCCTGCACGTTGTGCCTTTCAGCTCTAGGGCAATGTAGCACACCCAGAGCAGAAGTTCTGCTTCAGCCAGACCAGGCCTGCGAAGAAACTGCATTTCACAGGCCTTTGTAAGAGATTTTCCCGGTAGGCTGTAAGTGCACTGTGCAGAGCGAGTTGTTTCTTAGCTTCCCAAAGAGCTGGAAGCAAGATGCTCTGGGGCCCAACTCGACCTTTGGAAGGAAGCCTGCACGATGTGCCTTTCAGCTCTAGGGCAATGTAGCACACCCAGCGCAGAAGTTCTGCTTCATCCAGATCAGGCCTGCAAAGAAACTGCGTTTCACAGGCCTTTGTAAGAGATGTTCCTGGTAGGCTGTAAGAGCACTGTGCAGAGCGAGTTGTTTCTTAGCTTCCCAAAGAGCTGGAAGCAAGATGCTCTGGGGCCCAACTCGCCCTTTGGAAAGAAGCCTGCACATTGTGCCTCTCAGCTCTAGGGCAATGTAGCACACCCAGAGCAGAAGTTCTGATTCAGCCAGATCAGGCCTGCAAAGAAACTGCGTTTCACAGGCCTTTGTAAGAGATGTTCCCGGTAGGCTGTGAGAGCACTGTGCAGAGCGAGTTGTTTCTTAGCTTCCCAAAGAGCTGGAAGCAAGATGCTCTGGGGCCCAACTCGCCCTTTGGAAAGAAGCCAGCACGTGGTGCCTTTCAGCTCTAGGGCAATGTAGCACACCCAGAGCAGAAGTTCTGCTTTAGCCAGATCAGGCCTGCAAAGAAACTGCGTTTCACAGGCCTTTGTATGTGGTCTTCCCGGTAGGCTGTAAGAGCACTTTGCAGAGCGAGTTGTTTCTTAGCTTCCCAAAGAGCTGGAAGCAAGATGCTCTGGGGCCCAACTCGCCGTTTGGAAAGAAGGCTGCACGTTGTGCCTTTCAGCTCTAGGGCAATGTAGAACACCAGAGCAGAAGTTCTGCTTCAGCCAGATCAGGCCTGCAAAGAAACTGGGTTTCACAGGCCTTTGTAAGAGATGTTCCCGGTAGGCTGTCAGAGCACTGTGCAGAGCGAGTTGTTTCTTATCTTCTCAAAGAGCTGGAAGCAAGATGCTCTGGGGCCCAACTCGCCCTTTGGAAGGAAGCCTGCACGTTGTGACTTTCAGCTCTAGGGCAAGTAGCACACCCAGAGCAGAAGTTCTGCTTCAGCCATATCAGGCTTGCAAAGAAACTGCGTTTCACAGGCCTTTGAAAGAGATGTTCCTGGTAGGCTGTAAGAGCTCGGTGCGGAGCGAGTTGTTTCTTAGCTTCCCAAAGAGCTGGAAGCAAGATGCTCTTGGGCCCAACTCGCCCTTTGGAAATAAGCCTGCACGTTGTGACTTTCAGCTTTAGGGCAATATAGCACACCCAGAGCAGTAGTTCTGCTGCAGCCAGATGAGGCCTGCAAAGAAAGTGCGTTTCACAGGCCTTTGTAAGTGATGTTCCCGGTAGGCTGTGAGAGCACTGTGCGGAGCGAGTTGTTTCTTAGCTTCCCAAAGAGCTGGAAGCAAGATGCTCTTGGGCCCAAATCGCCCTTTGGAAAGAAGCCTGCACGTTGTGCCTTTCAGCTCTAGGGCAATGTAGGACACCGAGAGCAGAAGTTCTGCTTCAGGCAGATCAGGCCTGCAAAGAAACTGCGTTTCACAGGCCTTTGTCAGAGATGTTCCCGGTAGGCTGTAAGAGCACTGTGCAGAGCGAGTTGTTTCTTATCTTCTCAAAGAGCTGGAAGCAAGATGCTCTGGGGCCCAACTCGCCCTTTGGAAGGAAGCCTGCACGTTGTGCCTTTCAGCTCTAGGGCAATGTAGCACACCCAGAGCAGAAGTTCTGCTTCAGCCATATCAGGCTTGCAAGGAAACTGCGTTTCACAGGCCTTTGTAAGGGATGTTCCCGGTAGGCTGTAAGAGCACTGTGCAGAGCGAGTTGTTTCTTAGCTTCCCAAAGAGCTGGAAGCAAGATGCTCTGGCGCCCAACTCGCCCTTTGGAAAGAAGCCTGCACGTTGTGCCTTTCAGCTTTAGTGCAATGTAGCACACCCAGAACAGTACTTCTGGTGCAGCCAGATGAGGCCTGCAAAGAAACTGCGTTTCACAGGCCTTTGTAAGAGATGTTCCCGGTAGGCTGTGAGAGCACTGTGCAGAGCGAGTTGTTTCTTAGCTTCCCAAAGAGCTGGAAGCAAGATGCTCTGGGTCCCAACTCTCCCTTTGGAAAGAAGACTGCACGTTGTGCCTTTCAGCTCTAGGGCAATGTAGCCCACCCAGAGCAGAAGTTCTGCTTCAGCCACATGAGGCCTGCAAAGAAACTGGGTTTCACAGGCCTTTGTAAGTGATGTACCTCGTAGGTTCTAAGAGCACTGTGCAGAGCGAGTTGTTTCTTAGCTTCCCAAAGAGCTGGAAGCAAGATGCTCTGGGGCCCAACTCGCCCTTTGGAAAGAAGCCTGCACGTTGTGCCTCTCAGCTCTAGGGCAATGTAGCACACCCAGAGCAGAAGTTCTGCTTCAGCCATATCAGGCCTGCAAAGAAACTGCGTTTCACAGGCCTTTGAAAGAGATGTTCCTGGTAGGCTGTAAGAGCTCGGTGCGGAGCGAGTTGTTTCTTAGCTTCCCAAAGAGCTGGAAGCAAGATGCTCTGGGGCCCAACTCGCCCTTTGGAAAGAAGCCTGCACGTTGTGCCTTTCAGCTCTAGGGCAATGTAGCACACCCAGAGCAGAAGTTCTGCTTTAGCCAGACCAGGCCTGCGAAGAAACTGCATTTCACAGGCCTTTGTAAGAGATTTTCCCGGTAGGCTGTAAGTGCACTGTGCAGAGCGAGTTGTTTCTTAGCTTCCCAAAGAGCTGGAAGCAAGATGCTCTGGGGCCCAACTCGACCTTTGGAAGGAAGCCTGCACGTTGTGCCTTTCAGCTCTAGGGCAATGTAGCACACCCAGCGCAGAAGTTCTGCTTCATCCAGATCAGGCCTGCAAAGAAACTGCGTTTCACAGGCCTTTGTAAGAGATGTTCCCGGTAGGCTGTAAGAGCACTGTGCAGAGCGAGTTGTTTCTTAGCTTCCCAAAGAGCTGGAAGCAAGATGCTCTGGGGCCCAACTCGCCCTTTGGAAAGAAGCCTGCACATTGTGCCTCTCAGCTCTAGGGCAATGTAGCACACCCAGAGCAGAAGTTCTGATTCAGCCAGATCAGGCCTGCAAAGAAACTGCGTTTCACAGGCCTTTGTAAGAGATGTTCCCGGTAGGCTGTGAGAGCACTGTGCAGAGCGAGTTGTTTCTTAGCTTCCCAAAGAGCTGGAAGCAAGATGCTCTGGGGCCCAACTCGCCCTTTGGAAAGAAGCCTGCACGTGGTGCCTTTCAGCTCTAGGGCAATGGAGCACACACAGAGCAGAAGTTCTGCTTTAGCCAGATCAGGCCTGCAAAGAAACTGCGTTTCACAGGCCTTTGTAAGTGGTCTTCCCGGTAGGCTGTAAGACCACTTTGCAGAGCGAGTTGTTTCTTAGCTTCCCAAAGAGCTGGAAGCAAGATGCTCTGGGGCCCAACTCGCCGTTTGGAAAGAAGGCTGCACGTTGTGCCTTTCAGCTCTAGGGCAATGTAGAACACCAGAGCAGAAGTTCTGCTTCAGCCAGATCAGGCCTGCAAAGAAACTGGGTTTCACAGGCCTTTGTCAGAGATGTTCCCGGTAGGCTGTAAGAGCACTGTGCAGAGCGAGTTGTTTCTTATCTTCTCAAAAAGCTGGAAGCAAGATGCTCTGGGGCCCAACTCGCCCTTTGGAAGGAAGCCTGCACGTTGTGACTTTCAGCTCTAGGGCAATGTAGCACACCCAGAGCAGAAGTTCTGCTTCAGCCATATCAGGCTTGCAAAGAAACTGCGTTTCACAGGCCTTTGTAAGGGATGTTCCCGGTAGGCTGTAAGAGCACTGTGCAGAGCGAGTTGTTTCTTAGCTTCCCAAAGAGCTGGAAGCAAGATACTCTGGCGCCCAACTCGCCCTTTGGAAAGAAGCCTGCACGTTGTGCCTTTCAGCTTTAGTGCAATGTAGCACACCCAGAGCAGTACTTCTGGTGCAGCCAGATGAGGCCTGCAAAGAAACTGCGTTTCACAGGCCTTTGAAAGAGATGTTCCTGGTAGGCTGTAAGAGCTCAGTGCGGAGCGAGTTGTTTCTTAGCTTCCCAAAGAGCTGAAAGCAAGATGCTCTTGGGCCCAACTCGCCCTTTGGAAAGAAGCCTGCACGTTGTGCCTTTCAGCTCTAGGGCAATGTAGCACACCCAGAGCAGAAGTTCTGCTTCAGCCAGACCAGGCCTGCGAAGAAACTGCATTTCACAGGCCTTTGTAAGAGATTTTCCCGGTAGGCTGTAAGTGCACTGTGCAGAGCGAGTTGTTTCTTAGCTTCCCAAAGAGCTGGAAGCAAGATGCTCTGGGGCCCAACTCGACCTTTGGAAGGAAGCCTGCACGTTGTGCCTTTCAGCTCTAGGGCAATGTAGCACACCC
Source organism: Equus caballus (assembly GCF_041296265.1). NCBI lineage: Eukaryota > Metazoa > Chordata > Mammalia > Perissodactyla > Equidae > Equus > Equus caballus. The sequence continues at coordinate 20,021,917 of NC_091695.1, forward strand.
AGCGCAGAAGTTCTGCTTCATCCAGATCAGGCCTGCAAAGAAACTGCGTTTCACAGGCCTTTGTAAGAGATGTTCCCGGTAGGCTGTAAGAGCACTGTGCAGAGCGAGTTGTTTCTTAGCTTCCCAAAGAGCTGGAAGCAAGATGCTCTGGGGCCCAAATCGCCCTTTGGAAAGAAGCCTGCACATTGTGCCTCTCAGCTCTAGGGCAATGTAGCACACCCAGAGCAGAAGTTCTGATTCAGCCAGATCAGGCCTGCAAAGAAACTGCGTTTCACAGGCCTTTGTAAGAGATGTTCCCGGTAGGCTGTGAGAGCACTGTGCAGAGCGAGTTGTTTCTTAGCTTCCCAAAGAGCTGGAAGCAAGATGCTCTGGGGCCAAACTCGCCCTTTGGAAAGAAGCCAGCACGTGGTGCCTTTCAGCTCTAGGGCAATGTAGCACACCCAGAGCAGAAGTTCTGCTTTAGCCAGATCAGGCCTGCAAAGAAACTGCGTTTCACAGGCCTTTGTATGTGGTCTTCCCGGTAGGCTGTAAGAGCACTTTGCAGAGCGAGTTGTTTCTTAGCTTCCCAAAGAGCTGGAAGCAAGATGCTCTGGGGCCCAACTCGCCGTTTGGAAAGAAGGCTGCACGTTGTGCCTTTCAGCTCTAGGGCAATGTAGAACACCAGAGCAGAAGTTCTGCTTCAGCCAGATCAGGCCTGCAAAGAAACTGGGTTTCACAGGCCTTTGTAAGAGATGTTCCCGGTAGGCTGTAAGAGCACTGTGCAGAGCGAGTTGTTTCTTATCTTCTCAAAGAGCTGGAAGCAAGATGCTCTGGGGCCCAACTCGCCCTTTGGAAGGAAGCCTGCACGTTGTGCCTTTCAGCTCTAGGGCAATGTAGCACACCCAGAGCAGAAGTTCTGCTTCAGCCATATCAGGCTTGCAAGGAAACTGCGTTACACAGGCCTTTGTAAGGGATGTTCCCGGTAGGCTGTAAGAGCACTGTGCAGAGCGAGTTGTTTCTTAGCTTCCCAAAGAGCTGGAAGCAAGATGCTCTGGCGCCCAACTCGCCCTTTGGAAAGAAGCCTGCACGTTGTGCCTTTCAGCTTTAGTGCAATGTAGCACACCCAGAACAGTACTTCTGGTGCAGCCAGATGAGGCCTGCAAAGAAACTGCGTTTCACAGGCCTTTGTAAGAGATGTTCCCGGTAGGCTGTGAGAGCACTGTGCAGAGCGAGTTGTTTCTTAGCTTCCCAAAGAGCTGGAAGCAAGATGCTCAGGGTCCCAACTCTCCCTTTGGAAAGAAGACTGCACGTTGTGCCTTTCAGCTCTAGGGCAATGTAGCCCACCCAGAGCAGAAGTTCTGCTTCAGCCACATGAGGCCTGCAAAGAAACTGGGTTTCACAGGCCTTTGTAAGTGATGTACCTCGTAGGTTCTAAGAGCACTGTGCAGAGCGAGTTGTTTCTTAGCTTCCCAAAGAGCTGGAAGCAAGATGCTCTGGGGCCCAACTCGCCCTTTGGAAAGAAGCCTGCACGTTGTGCCTCTCAGCTCTAGGGCAATGTAGCACACCCAGAGCAGAAGTTCTGCTTCAGCCATATCAGGCCTGCAAAGAAACTGCGTTTCACAGGCCTTTGAAAGAGATGTTCCTGGTAGGCTGTAAGAGCTCGGTGCGGAGCGAGTTGTTTCTTAGCTTCCCAAAGAGCTGGAAGCAAGATGCTCTGGGGCCCAACTCGCCCTTTGGAAAGAAGCCTGCACGTTGTGCCTTTCAGCTCTAGGGCAATGTAGCACACCCAGAGCAGAAGTTCTGCTTCAGCCAGACCAGGCCTGCGAAGAAACTGCATTTCACAGGCCTTTGTAAGAGATTTTCCCGGTAGGCTGTAAGTGCACTGTGCAGAGCGAGTTGTTTCTTAGCTTCCCAAAGAGCTGGAAGCAAGATGCTCTGGGGCCCAACTCGACCTTTGGAAGGAAGCCTGCACGTTGTGCCTTTCAGCTCTAGGGCAATGTAGCACACCCAGCGCAGAAGTTCTGCTTCATCCAGATGAGGCCTGCAAAGAAACTGTGTTTCACAGGCCTTTGTAAGAGATGTTCCCGGTAGGCTGTAAGAGCACTGTGCAGAGCGAGTTGTTTCTTAGCTTCCCAAAGAGCTGGAAGCAAGATGCTCTGGGGCCCAACTCGCCCTTTGGAAAGAAGCCTGCACATTGTGCCTCTCAGCTCTAGGGCAATGTAGCACACCCAGAGCAGAAGTTCTGATTCAGCCAGATCAGGCCTGCAAAGAAACTGCGTTTCACAGGCCTTTGTAAGAGATGTTCCCGGTAGGCTGTGAGAGCACTGTGCAGAGCGAGTTGTTTCTTAGCTTCCCAAAGAGCTGGAAGCAAGATGCTCTGGGGCCCAACTCGCCCTTTGGAAAGAAGCCAGCACGTGGTGCCTTTCAGCTCTAGGGCAATGTAGTACACCCAGAGCAGAAGTTCTGCTTTAGCCAGATCAGGCCTGCAAAGAAACTGCGTTTCACAGGCCTTTGTATGTGGTCTTCCCGGTAGGCTGTAAGAGCACTTTGCAGAGCGAGTTGTTTCTTAGCTTCCCAAAGAGCTGGAAGCAAGATGCTCTGGGGCCCAACTCGCCGTTTGGAAAGAAGGCTGCACGTTGTGCCTTTCAGCTCTAGGGCAATGTAGAACACCAGAGCAGAAGTTCTGCTTCAGCCAGATCAGGCCTGCAAAGAAACTGGGTTTCACAGGCCTTTGTAAGAGATGTTCCCGGTAGGCTGTAAGAGCACTGTGCAGAGCGAGTTGTTTCTTATCTTCTCAAAGAGCTGGAAGCAAGATGCTCTGGGGCCCAACTCGCCCTTTGGAAGGAAGCCTGCACGTTGTGACTTTCAGCTCTAGGGCAAGTAGCACACCCAGAGCAGAAGTTCTGCTTCAGCCATATCAGGCTTGCAAAGAAACTGCGTTTCACAGGCCTTTGAAAGAGATGTTCCTGGTAGGCTGTAAGAGCTCGGTGCGGAGCGAGTTGTTTCTTAGCTTCCCAAAGAGCTGGAAGCAAGATGCTCTTGGGCCCAACTCGCCCTTTGGAAATAAGCCTGCACGTTGTGACTTTCAGCTTTAGGGCAATATAGCACACCCAGAGCAGTAGTTCTGCTGCAGCCAGATGAGGCCTGCAAAGAAAGTGCGTTTCACAGGCCTTTGTAAGAGATGTTCCCGGTAGGCTGTGAGAGCACTGTGCAGAGCGAGTTGTTTCTTAGCTTCCCAAAGAGCTGGAAGCAAGATGCTCTTGGGCCCAAATAGCCCTTTGGAAAGAAGCCTGCACGTTGTGCCTTTCAGCTCTAGGGCAATGTAGGACACCGAGAGCAGAAGTTCTGCTTCAGGCAGATCAGGCCTGCAAAGAAACTGCGTTTCACAGGCCTTTGTCAGAGATGTTCCCGGTAGGCTGTAAGAGCACTGTGCAGAGCGAGTTGTTTCTTATCTTCTCAAAGAGCTGGAAGCAAGATGCTCTGGGTCCCAACTCTCCCTTTGGAAAGAAGACTGCACGTTGTGCCTTTCAGCTCTAGGGCAATGTAGCCCACCCAGAGCAGAAGTTCTGCTTCAGCCACATGAGGCCTGCAAAGAAACTGGGTTTCACAGGCCTTTGTAAGTGATGTACCTCGTAGGCTCTAAGAGCACTGTGCAGAGCGAGTTGTTTCTTAGCTTCCCAAAGAGCTGGAAGCAAGATGCTCTGGGGCCCAACTCGCCCTTTGGAAAGAAGCCTGCACGTTGTGCCTCTCAGCTCTAGGGCAATGTAGCACACCCAGAGCAGAAGTTCTGCTTCAGCCATATCAGGCCTGCAAAGAAACTGCGTTTCACAGGCCTTTGAAAGAGATGTTCCTGGTAGGCTGTAAAAGCTCGGTGCGGAGCGAGTTGTTTCTTAGCTTCCCAAAGAGCTGGAAGCAAGATGCTCTGGGGCCCAACTCGCCCTTTGGAATGAAGCCTGCACGTTGTGCCTTTCAGCTCTAGGGCAATGTAGCACACCCAGAGCAGAAGTTCTGCTTCAGCCAGACCAGGCCTGCGAAGAAACTGCATTTCACAGGCCTTTGTAAGAGATTTTCCCGGTAGGCTGTAAGTGCACTGTGCAGAGCGAGTTGTTTCTTAGCTTCCCAAAGAGCTGGAAGCAAGATGCTCTGGGGCCCAACTCGACCTTTGGAAGGAAGCCTGCACGTTGTGCCTTTCAGCTCTAGGGCAATGTAGCACACCCAGCGCAGAAGTTCTGCTTCATCCAGATCAGGCCTGCAAAGAAACTGCGTTTCACAGGCCTTTGTAAGAGATGTTCCCGGTAGGCTGTAAGAGCACTGTGCAGAGCGAGTTGTTTCTTAGCTTCCCAAAGAGCTGGAAGCAAGATGCTCTGGGGCCCAACTCGCCCTTTGGAAAGAAGCCTGCACGTTGTGCCTCTCAGCTCTAGGGCAATGTAGCACACCCAGAGCAGAAGTTCTGATTCAGCCAGATCAGGCCTGCAAAGAAACTGCGTTTCACAGGCCTTTGTAAGAGATGTTCCCGGTAGGCTGTGAGAGCACTGTGCAGAGCGAGTTGTTTCTTAGCTTCCCAAAGAGCTGGAAGCAAGATGCTCTGGGGCCCAACTCGCACTTTGGAAAGAAGCCTGCACGTGGTGCCTTTCAGCTATAGGGCAATGTAGCACACCCAGAGCAGAAGTTCTGCTTTAGCCAGATCAGGCCTGCAAAGAAATTGCGTTTCACAGGCCTTTGTAAGTGGTCTTCCCGGTAGGCTGTAAGAGCACTTTGCAGAGCGAGTTGTTTCTTAGCTTCCCAAAGAGCTGAAAGCAAGATGCTCTGGGGCCCAACTCGCCGTTTGGAAAGAAGGCTGCACGTTGTGCCTTTCAGCTCTAGGGCAATGTAGAACACCAGAGCAGAAGTTCTGCTTCAGCCAGATCAGGCCTGCAAAGAAACTGGGTTTCACAGGCCTTTGTAAGAGATGTTCCCGGTAGGCTGTAAGAGCACTGTGCAGAGCGAGTTGTTTCTTAGCTTCCCAAAGAGCTGGAAGCAAGATGCTCTGGGTCCAACACGCCCTTTGGAAAGAAGCCTGCATGTTGTGCCTTTCAGCTCTAGGGCAATGTAGCACACCCAGAGCAGAAGTTCTACTTCAGCCAGATAAGTCCTGCAGCGAAACTGCGTTTCACAGGCCTTTGTAAGTGATGTTCCCGGTAGGCTGTAAGAGCACTTTGCAGAGCGAGTTGTTTCTTAGCTTCCCAAAGAGCTGGAAGCAAGATGCTCCGGGGCCCAACTCGCCCTTTGGAAAGAAGCCTGCACGTTGTGCCTTTCTGCTCTAGCGCAATGTAGCACACCCAGAGCAGAAGTTCTGCTTCAGCCATATCAGGCCTGCAAAGAAACTGCGTTTCACAGGCCTTTGTAAGAGATGTTCCCGGTAGGCTGTAAGAGCACTGTGCAGAGCGAGTTGTTTCTTAGCGTCCCAAAGAGCTGGAAGCAAGATGCTCTGGAGACCAACTCGCCCTATGGAAAGAAGCCTGCATGTTGTGCCTTTGATCTCTAGGGCAATGTAGCACACCGAGAGCAGAAGTTCTACTTCAGCCAGATCAGGCCTTCAGAGAAACTGCGTTTCACAGGCCTTTGTAAGTGATGTTCCCGGTAGGCTGAAAGAGCACTTTGCAGAGCGAGTTGTTTCTTAGCTTCCCAAAGAGCTGGAAGCAAGGTGCTCTTGGGCCCAACTCGCCCTTTGGAAAGAAGCCTGCACGTTGTGCCTTTCAGCTTTAGGGCAATGTAGCACACCCAGAGAAGTAGTTCTGCTGCAGTCAGATGAGGCCTGCAAAGAAACTGCGTTTCACAGGCCTTTGTAAGAGATGTTCCCGGTAGGCTGTAAGAGCACTGTGCAGAGCGAGTTGTTCTTATCTTCTCAAAGAGCTGGAAGCAAGATGCTCTGGGGACCAACTCGCCCTTTGGAAAGAAGCCTGCACGTTGTGACTTTCAGCTCTAGGGCAATGTAGCACACCCAGAGCAGAAGTTCTGCTTCAGCCATATCAAGCTTGCAAAGAAACTGCGTTTCACAGGCCTTTGTAAGGGATGTTCCCGGTAGGCTGTGAGAGCACTGTGCAGAGCGAGTTGTTTCTTAGCTTCCCAAAGAGCTGGAAGCAAGATGCTCTGGGGCCCAACTCGCCCTCTGGAAAGAAGCCTGCACGTTGTGCCTTTCAGCTCTAGGGCAATGTAGCACACCCAGAGAAGAAGTTCTGCTTCAGCCAGATGAGGCCTGCAAAGAAACTGCGTTTCACAGGCCTTTGTAAGAGATGTACCCGGTAGGCTCTAAGAGCACTGTGCAGAGCGAGTTGTTTCTTACCTTCCCAAAGAGCTGGAAGCAAGATGCTCTGGGGCCCAACTCGCCCTCTGGAAAGAAGCCTGCACGTTGTGCCTTTCAGCTCTAGGGCAATGTAGCACACCCAGAGCAGAAGTTCTGCTTCAGCCATATCAGGCCTGCAAAGAAACTGCGTTTCACAGGCCTTTGAAAGAGATGTTCCTGGTAGGCTGTAAGAGCTCGGTGCGGAGCGAGTTGTTTCTTAGCTTCCCAAAGAGCTGGAAGCAAGATGCTCTGGGGCCCAACTCGCCCTTTGGAAAGAAGCCTGCACGTTGTGACTTTCAGCTCTAGGGCAATGTAGCACACCCAGAGCAGAAGTTCTGCTTCATCCAGATCAGGACTGCAGAGAAACTGCGTTTCACAGGTCTTTGTAAGAGATGTTCCCGGTAGGCTGTAAGAGCACTGTGCAGAGTGAGTTGTTTCTTAGCTTCCCAAAGAATTGGAAGCAAGATGCTCTGGGTCCAACTCGCCCTTTGGAAAGAAGCCTGCATGTTGTGCCTTTCAGCTCTAGGGCAATGTAGCACACCCAGAGCAGAAGTTCTACTTCAGCCAGATAAGTCCTGCAGCGAAACTGCGTTTCACAGGCCTTTGTAAGTGATGTTCCCGGTAGGCTGTAAGAGCACTTTGCAGAGCGAGTTGTTTCTTAGCTTCCCAAAGAGCTGGAAGCAAGATGCTCTGGGGCCCAACTCACCCTTTGGAAAGTAGCCTGCACGTTGTGCCTTTCAGCTCTAGGGCAATGTAGCACACCCAGAGCAGAAGTTCTGCTTCAGCCATATCAGGCCTGCAAAGAAACTGCGTTTCACAGGCCTTTGAAAGAGATGTTCCTGGTAGGCTGTAAGAGCTCGGTGCGGAGCGAGTTGTTTCTTAGCTTCCCAAAGAGCTGGAAGCAAGATGCTCTGGGGCCCAACTCGCCCTTTGGAAAGAAGCCTGCACGTTGTGCCTTTCAGCTTTAGGGCAATGTAGCACACCCAGAGCAGTAGTTCTGATGCAGCCAGATGAGGCCTGCAAAGAAACTGCGTTTCACAGGCCTTTGCAAGAGATGTTCCCGGTAGGCTGTAAGAGCACTGTGCAGAGCGAGTTGTTTCTTAGCGTCCCAAAGAGCTGGAAGCAAGATTCTCTGGAGACCAACTCGCCCTATGGAAAGAAGCCTGCATGTTGTGCCTTTGAGCTCTAGGGCAATGTAGCACACCGAGAGCAGAAGTTCTACTTCAGCCAGATCAGGCCTTCAGAGAAACTGCGTTTCACAGGCCTTTGTAAGTGATGTTCCCGGTAGGCTGAAAGAGCACTGTGCAGAGCGAGTTGTTTCTTAGCTTCCCAAAGAGCTGGAAGCAAGATGCTCTGGGGCCCAACTCGCCCTTTGGAAAGAAGCCTGCACGTTGTGCCTTTCAGCTTTAGGGCAATGTAGCACACCCAGAGCAGTAGTTCTGCTGCAGCCAGATGAGGCCTGCAAAGAAACTGCGTTTCACAGGCCTTTGTAAGAGATGTTCCCGGTAGGCTGTGAGAGCACTGTGCAGAGCGAGTTGTATCTTAGCTTCCCAAAGAGCTGGAAGCGAGATGCTCTGGGTCCCACCTCTCCCTTTGGAAAGAAGACTGCATGTTGTGCCTTTCAGCTCTAGGGCAATGTAGCACACCCAGAGCAGGAGTTCTGCTTCAGCCAGATCAGGCCTCCGAAGAAACTGCATTTCACAGGCCTCTGTAAGAGATGTTCCCGGTAGGCTGTTAGAGCACTGTGCAGAGCGAGTTGTTTCTTAGCTTCCCAAAGAGCTGGAAGCAAGATGCTCTGTGGCCCAACTCGACCTTTGGAAGGAAGACTGCACGTTGTGCCTTTCAGCTCTAGGGCAATGTAGCACACCCAGCGCAGAAATTCTGCTTCATCCAGATCAGGCCTGCAAAGAAACTGTGTTTCACAGGCCTTTGTAAGAGATGTTCCCGGTAGGCTGTAAGAGCTCGGTGCGGAGCGAGTTGTTTCTTAGCTTCCCAAAGAGCTGGAAGCAAGATGCTCTTGGGCCCAACTCGCCATTTGGAAAGAAGCCTGCACGTTGTGCCTTTCAGCTTTAGGGCAATGTAGCACACCCAGAGAAGTAGTTCTGCTGCAGTCAGATGAGGCCTGCAAAGAAACTGCGTTTCACAGGCCTTTGTAAGAGATGTTCCCGGTAGGCTGTAAGAGCACTGTGCAGAGCGAGTTGTTTCTTAGCTTCCCAAAGAGCTGGAAGCAAGATGCTCTGGGGCCCAAATCGCCCTTTGGAAAGAAGCCTGCACGTTGTGCCTTTCAGCTCTAGGGCAATGTAGCACACCCAGAGCAGAAGTTCTGCTTCAGGCAGATCAGGCCTGCAAAGAAACTGCGTTTCACAGGCCTTTGTAAGAGATGTTCCCGGTAGGCTGTAAGAGCACTGTGCAGAGCGAGTTGTTTCTTATCTTCTCAAAGAGCTGGAAGCAAGATGCTCTGGGGCCCAACTCGACCTTTGGAAGGAAGCCTGCACGTTGTGACTTTCAGCTCTAGGGCAATGTAGCACACCCAGAGCAGAAGTTCTGCTTCAGCCATATCAGGCTTGCAAAGAAACTGCGTTTCACAGGCCTTTGTAAGAGATGTTCCCGGTAGGCTGTGAGAGCACTGTGCAGAGCGAGTTGTTTCTTAGCTTCCCAAAGAGCTGGAAGCAAGATGCTCTGGGTCCCAACTCTCCCTTTGGAAAGAAGACTGCACGTTGTGCCTTTCAGCTCTAGGGCAATGTAGCCCACCCAGAGCAGAAGTTCTGCTTCTGCCAGATGAGGCCTGCAAAGAAACTGGGTTTCACAGGCCTTTGTAAGAGATGTACGCGGTAGGCTCTAAGAGCACTGTGCAGAGCGAGTTGTTTTTTAGCTTCCCAAAGAGCTGGAAGCAAGATGCTCTGGGGCCCAACTCGCCCTTTGGAAAGAAGCCTGCACGTTGTGCCTCTCAGCTCTAGGGCAATGTAGCACACCCAGAGCAGAAGTTCTGCTTCAGCCATATCAGGCCTGCAAAGAAACTGCGTTTCACAGGCCTTTGAAAGAGATGTTCCTGGTAGGCTGTAAGAGCTCGGTGCGGAGCGAGTTGTTTCTTAGCTTCCCAAAGAGCTGGAAGCAAGATGCTCTGGGGCCCAACTCGCCCTTTGGAAAGAAGCCTGCACGTTGTGCCTTTCAGCTCTAGGGCAATGTAGCACACACAGAGCAGAAGTTCTGCTTCAGCCAGACCAGGCCTGCGAAGAAACTGCATTTCACAGGCCTTTGTAAGAGATTTTCCCGGTAGGCTGTAAGAGCTCGGTGCGGAGCGAGTTGTTTCTTAGCTTCCCAAAGAGCTGGAAGCAAGATGCTCTTGGGCCCAACTCGCCCTTTGGAAATAAGCCTGCACGTTGTGACTTTCAGCTTTAGGGCAATATAGCACACCCAGAGCAGTAGTTCTGCTGCAGCCAGATGAGGCCTGCAAAGAAACTGCGTTTCACAGGCCTTTGTAAGAGATGTTCCCGGTAGGCTGTGAGAGCACTGTGCAGAGCGAGTTGTTTCTTAGCTTCCCAAAGAGCTGGAAGCAAGATGCTCTGGGGCCCAAATCGCCCTTAGGAAAGAAGCCTGCACGTTGTGCCTTTCAGCTCTAGGGCAATGTAGGACACCAAGAGCAGAAGTTCTGCTTCAGGCAGATCAGGCCAGCAAAGCAACTGCGTTTCACAGGCCTTTGTCAGAGATGTTCCCGGTAGGCTGTAAGAGCACTGTGCAGAGCGAGTTGTTTCTTAGCTTCCCAAAGAGCTGGAAGCAAGATGCTCTGGCGCCCAACTCGCCCTTTGGAAAGAAGCCTGCACGTTGTGCCTTTCAGCTTTAGTGCAATGTAGCACACCCAGAGCAGTACTTCTGCTGCAGCCAGATGAGGCCTGCAAAGAAACTGCGTTTCACAGGCCTTTGTAAGAGATGTTCCCGGTAGGCTGTGAGAGCACTGTGCAGAGCGAGTTGTTTCTTAGCTTCCCAAAGAGCTGGAAGCAAGATGCTCTGGGTCCCAACTCTCCCTTTGGAAAGGAGACTGCACGTTGTGCCTTTCAGCTCTAGGGCAATGTAGCCCACCCAGAGCAGAAGTTCTGCTTCAGCCAGATGAGGCCTGCAAAGAAACTGGGTTTCACAGGCCTTTGTAAGAGATGTACGCGGTAGGCTCTAAGAGCACTGTGCAGAGCGAGTTGTTTTTTAGCTTCCCAAAGAGTTAGAAGCAAGATGCTCTGGGGCCCAACTCGCCCTTTGGAAAGAAGCCTGCACGTTGTGCCTCTCAGCTCTAGGGCAATGTAGCACACCCAGAGCAGAAGTTCTGCTTCAGCCATATCAGGCCTGCAAAGAAACTGCGTTTCACAGGCCTTTGAAAGAGATGTTCCTGGTAGGCTGTAAGAGCTCGGTGCGGAGCGAGTTGTTTCTTAGCTTCCCAAAGAGCTGGAAGCAAGATGCTCTTGGGCCCAACTCGCCATTTGGAAAGAAGCCTGCACGTTGTGCCTTTCAGCTTTAGGGCAATGTAGCACACCCAGAGAAGTAGTTCTGCTGCAGTCAGATGAGGCCTGCAAAGAAACTGCGTTTCACAGGCCTTTGTAAGAGATGTTCCCGGTAGGCTGTAAGAGCACTGTGCAGAGCGAGTTGTTTCTTAGCTTCCCAAAGAGCTGGAAGCAAGATGCTCTGGGGCCCAAATCGCCCTTTGGAAAGAAGCCTGCACGTTGTGCCTTTCAGCTCTAGGGCAATGTAGCACACCCAGAGCAGAAGTTCTGCTTCAGGCAGATCAGGCCTGCAAAGAAACTGCGTTTCACAGGCCTTTGTAAGAGATGTTCCCGGTAGGCTGTAAGAGCACTGTGCAGAGCGAGTTGTTTCTTATCTTCTCAAAGAGCTGGAAGCAAGATGCTCTGGGGCCCAACTCGACCTTTGGAAGGAAGCCTGCACGTTGTGACTTTCAGCTCTAGGGCAATGTAGCACACCCAGAGCAGAAGTTCTGCTTCAGCCATATCAGGCTTGCAAAGAAACTGCGTTTCACAGGCCTTTGTAAGAGATGTTCCCGGTAGGCTGTGAGAGCACTGTGCAGAGCGAGTTGTTTCTTAGCTTCCCAAAGAGCTGGAAGCAAGATGCTCTGGGTCCCAACTCTCCCTTTGGAAAGAAGACTGCACGTTGTGCCTTTCAGCTCTAGGGCAATGTAGCCCACCCAGAGCAGAAGTTCTGCTTCTGCCAGATGAGGCCTGCAAAGAAACTGGGTTTCACAGGCCTTTGTAAGAGATGTACGCGGTAGGCTCTAAGAGCACTGTGCAGAGCGAGTTGTTTTTTAGCTTCCCAAAGAGCTGGAAGCAAGATGCTCTGGGGCCCAACTCGCCCTTTGGAAAGAAGCCTGCACGTTGTGCCTCTCAGCTCTAGGGCAATGTAGCACACCCAGAGCAGAAGTTCTGCTTCAGCCATATCAGGCCTGCAAAGAAACTGCGTTTCACAGGCCTTTGAAAGAGATGTTCCTGGTAGGCTGTAAGAGCTCGGTGCGGAGCGAGTTGTTTCTTAGCTTCCCAAAGAGCTGGAAGCAAGATGCTCTGGGGCCCAACTCGCCCTTTGGAAAGAAGCCTGCACGTTGTGCCTTTCAGCTCTAGGGCAATGTAGCACACACAGAGCAGAAGTTCTGCTTCAGCCAGACCAGGCCTGCGAAGAAACTGCATTTCACAGGCCTTTGTAAGAGATTTTCCCGGTAGGCTGTAAGAGCTCGGTGCGGAGCGAGTTGTTTCTTAGCTTCCCAAAGAGCTGGAAGCAAGATGCTCTTGGGCCCAACTCGCCCTTTGGAAATAAGCCTGCACGTTGTGACTTTCAGCTTTAGGGCAATATAGCACACCCAGAGCAGTAGTTCTGCTGCAGCCAGATGAGGCCTGCAAAGAAACTGCGTTTCACAGGCCTTTGTAAGAGATGTTCCCGGTAGGCTGTGAGAGCACTGTGCAGAGCGAGTTGTTTCTTAGCTTCCCAAAGAGCTGGAAGCAAGATGCTCTGGGGCCCAAATCGCCCTTAGGAAAGAAGCCTGCACGTTGTGCCTTTCAGCTCTAGGGCAATGTAGGACACCAAGAGCAGAAGTTCTGCTTCAGGCAGATCAGGCCAGCAAAGCAACTGCGTTTCACAGGCCTTTGTCAGAGATGTTCCCGGTAGGCTGTAAGAGCACTGTGCAGAGCGAGTTGTTTCTTAGCTTCCCAAAGAGCTGGAAGCAAGATGCTCTGGCGCCCAACTCGCCCTTTGGAAAGAAGCCTGCACGTTGTGCCTTTCAGCTTTAGTGCAATGTAGCACACCCAGAGCAGTACTTCTGCTGCAGCCAGATGAGGCCTGCAAAGAAACTGCGTTTCACAGGCCTTTGTAAGAGATGTTCCCGGTAGGCTGTGAGAGCACTGTGCAGAGCGAGTTGTTTCTTAGCTTCCCAAAGAGCTGGAAGCAAGATGCTCTGGGTCCCAACTCTCCCTTTGGAAAGGAGACTGCACGTTGTGCCTTTCAGCTCTAGGGCAATGTAGCCCACCCAGAGCAGAAGTTCTGCTTCAGCCAGATGAGGCCTGCAAAGAAACTGGGTTTCACAGGCCTTTGTAAGAGATGTACGCGGTAGGCTCTAAGAGCACTGTGCAGAGCGAGTTGTTTTTTAGCTTCCCAAAGAGTTAGAAGCAAGATGCTCTGGGGCCCAACTCGCCCTTTGGAAAGAAGCCTGCACGTTGTGCCTCTCAGCTCTAGGGCAATGTAGCACACCCAGAGCAGAAGTTCTGCTTCAGCCATATCAGGCCTGCAAAGAAACTGCGTTTCACAGGCCTTTGAAAGAGATGTTCCTGGTAGGCTGTAAGAGCTCGGTGCGGAGCGAGTTGTTTCTTAGCTTGCCAAAGAGCTGGAAGCAAGATGCTCTGGGGCCCAACTCGCCCTTTGGAAAGAAGCCTGCACGTTGTGCCTTTCAGCTCTAGGGCAATGTAGCACACCCAGCGCAGAAGTTCTGCTTCATCCAGATCAGGCCCGCAAAGAAACTGTGTTTCACAGGCCTTTGTAAGAGATGTTCCCGGTAGGCTGTAAGAGCACTGTGCAGAGCGAGATGTTTCTTAGCTTCCCAAAGAGCTGGAAGCAAGATGCTCTGGGGCCCAACTCGCCCTTTGGAAAGAAGCCTGCACGTTGTGCCTCTCAGCTCTAGGGCAATGTAGCACACCCAGAGCAGAAGTTCTGATTCAGCCAGATCAGGCCTGCAAAGAAACTGCGTTTCACAGGCCTTTGTAAGAGATGTTCCCGGTAGGCTGTGAGAGCACTGTGCAGAGCGAGTTGTTTCTTAGCTTCCCAAAGAGCTGGAAGCAAGATGCTCTGGGGCCAACTCGCCTTTTGGAAAGAAGCCTGCACGTTGTGCCTTTCATCTCTAGGGCAATGTAGCACACCCAGAGCAGAAGTTCTGCTTCAGCCAGATCAGGCCTGCAAACAAACTGGGTTTCACAGGCCTTTGTAAGAGATGTTCCCGGTAGGCTGTAAGAGCACTGTGCAGAGCGAGTTGTTTCGTATCTTCCCAAAAAGCTGGAAGTAAGATGCTCTGGGGCCCAACTCACCCTTTGGAAAGAAGCCTGCACGTTGTGCCTCTCAGCTCTAGGGCAATGTAGCACACCCAGAGCAGAAGTTCTGCTTCAGCCATATCAGGCCTAGAAGAAACTGCGTTTCACAGGCCTTTGAAAGAGATGTTCCTGGTAGGCTGTAAGAGCTCGGTGCGGAGCGAGTTGTTTCTTAGCTTCCCAAAGAGCTGGAAGCAAGATGCTCTTGGGCCCAACTCGCCCTTTGGAAATAAGCCTGCACGTTGTGACTTTCAGCTTTAGGGCAATATAGCACACCCAGAGCAGTAGTTCTGCTGCAGCCAGATGAGGCCTTCAAAGAAACTGCGTTTCACAGGCCTTTGTAAGAGATGTTCCCGGTAGGCTGTGAGAGCACTGTGCAGAGCGAGTTGTTTCTTAGCTTCCCAAATAGCTGGAAGCAAGATGCTCTTGGGCCCAACTCGCCCTTTGGAAATAAGCCTGCACGTTGTGACTTTCAGCTTTAGGGCAATATAGCACACCCAGAGCAGTAGTTCTGCTGCAGCCAGATGAGGCCTGCAAAGAAACTGCGTTTCACAGGCCTTTGTAAGAGATGTTCCCGGTAGGCTGTAAGAGCACTGTGCAGAGCGAGTTGTTCTTATCTTCTCAAAGAGCTGGAAGCAAGATGCTCTGGGGACCAACTCGCCCTTTGGAAAGAAGCCTGCACGTTGTGACTTTCAGCTCTAGGGCAATGTAGCACACCCAGAGCAGAAGTTCTGCTTCAGCCATATCAGGCTTGCAAAGAAACTGCGTTTCACAGGCCTTTGTAAGGGATGTTCCCGGTAGGCTGTGAGAGCACTGTGCAGAGCGAGTTGTTTCTTAGCTTCCCAAAGAGCTGGAAGCAAGATGCTCTGGGGCCCAACTCGCCCTCTGGAAAGAAGCCTGCATGTTGTGCCTTTCAGCTCTAGGGCAATGTAGCACACCCAGAGCAGAAGTTCTACTTCAGCCAGATAAGTCCTGCAGCGAAACTGCGTTTCACAGGCCTTTGTAAGTGATGTTCCCGGTAGGCTGTAAGAGCACTTTGCAGAGCGAGTTGTTTCTTAGCTTCCCAAAGAGCTGGAAGCAAGATGCTCTGGGGCCCAACTCACCCTTTGGAAAGTAGCCTGCACGTTGTGCCTTTCAGCTCTAGGGCAATGTAGCACACCCAGAGCAGAAGTTCTGCTTCAGCCATATCAGGCCTGCAAAGAAACTGCGTTTCACAGGCCTTTGAAAGAGATGTTCCTGGTAGGCTGTAAGAGCTCGGTGCGGAGCGAGTTGTTTCTTAGCTTCCCAAAGAGCTGGAAGCAAGATGCTCTGGGGCCCAACTCGCCCTTTGGAAAGAAGCCTGCACGTTGTGCCTTTCAGCTCTAGGGCAATGCAGCACACCCAGAGCAGACGTTCTGCTTCATCCAGATCAGGCCTGCAGAGAAACTGCGTTTCACAGGCCTTTGTAAGAGATGTTCCCGGTAGGCTGTAAGAGCACTGTGCAGAGCGAGTTGTTTCTTAGCTTCCCAAAGAGCTGGAAGCAAGATGCTCTGGGGCCCAACTCGCCCTTTGGAAAGAAGCCTGCACGTTGTGCCTTTCAGCTTTAGGGCAATGTAGCACACCCAGAGCAGTAGTTCTGATGCAGCCAGATGAGGCCTGCAAAGAAACTGCGTTTCACAGGCCTTTGTAAGAGATGTTCCCGGTAGGCTGTAAGAGCACTGTGCAGAGCGAGTTGTTTCTTAGCGTCCCAAAGAGCTGGAAGCAAGATGCTCTGGAGACCAACTCGCCCTATGGAAAGAAGCCTGCATGTTGTGCCTTTGAGCTCTAGGGCAATGTAGCACACCGAGAGCAGAAGTTCTACTTCAGCCAGATCAGGCCTTCAGAGAAACTGCGTTTCACAGGCCTTTGTAAGTGATGTTCCCGGTAGGCTGAAAGAGCACTGTGCAGAGCGAGTTGTTTCTTAGCTTCCCAAAGAGCTGGAAGCAAGATGCTCTGGGGCCCAACTCGCCCTTTGGAAAGAAGCCTGCACGTTGTGCCTTTCAGCTTTAGGGCAATGTAGCACACCCAGAGCAGTAGTTCTGCTGCAGCCAGATGAGGCCTGCAAAGAAACTGCGTTTCACAGGCCTTTGTAAGAGATGTTCCCGGTAGGCTGTGAGAGCACTGTGCAGAGCGAGTTGTATCTTAGCTTCCCAAAGAGCTGGAAGCGAGATGCTCTGGGTCCCACCTCTCCCTTTGGAAAGAAGACTGCATGTTGTGCCTTTCAGCTCTAGGGCAATGTAGCACACCCAGAGCAGGAGTTCTGCTTCAGCCAGATCAGGCCTCCGAAGAAACTGCATTTCACAGGCCTCTGTAAGAGATGTTCCCGGTAGGCTGTTAGAGCACTGTGCAGAGCGAGTTGTTTCTTAGCTTCCCAAAGAGCTGGAAGCAAGATGCTCTGTGGCCCAACTCGACCTTTGGAAGGAAGACTGCACGTTGTGCCTTTCAGCTCTAGGGCAATGTAGCACACCCAGCGCAGAAGTTCTGCTTCATCCAGATCAGGCCTGCAAAGAAACTGTGTTTCACAGGCCTTTGTAAGAGATGTTCCCGGTAGGCTGTAAGAGCTCGGTGCGGAGCGAGTTGTTTCTTAGCTTCCCAAAGAGCTGGAAGCAAGATGCTCTTGGGCCCAACTCGCCCTTTGGAAAGAAGCCTGCACGTTGTGCCTTTCAGCTTTAGGGCAATGTAGCACACCCAGAGAAGTAGTTCTGCTGCAGTCAGATGAGGCCTGCAAAGAAACTGCGTTTCACAGGCCTTTGTAAGAGATGTTCCCGGTAGGCTGTAAGAGCACTGTGCAGAGCGAGTTGTTTCTTAGCTTCCCAAAGAGCTGGAAGCAAGATGCTCTGGGGCCCAAATCGCCCTTTGGAAAGAAGCCTGCACGTTGTGCCTTTCAGCTCTAGGGCAATGTAGCACACCCAGAGCAGAAGTTCTGCTTCAGGCAGATCAGGCCTGCAAAGAAACTGCGTTTCACAGGCCTTTGTAAGAGATGTTCCCGGTAGGCTGTAAGAGTACTGTGCAGAGCGAGTTGTTTCTTAGCTTCTCAAAGAGCTGGAAGCAAGATGCTCTGGGGCCCAACTCGACCTTTGGAAGGAAGCCTGCACGTTGTGACTTTCAGCTCTAGGGCAATGTAGCACACCCAGAGCAGAAGTTCTGCTTCAGCCATATCAGGCTTGCAAAGAAACTGCGTTTCACAGGCCTTTGTAAGAGATGTTCCCGGTAGGCTGTGAGAGCACTGTGCAGAGCGAGTTGTTTCTTAGCTTCCCAAAGAGCTGGAAGCAAGATGCTCTGGGTCCCAACTCTCCCTTTGGAAAGAAGACTGCACGTTGTGCCTTTCAGCTCTAGGGCAATGTAGCCCACCCAGAGCAGAAGTTCTGCTTCTGCCAGATGAGGCCTGCAAAGAAACTGGGTTTCACAGGCCTTTGTAAGAGATGTACGCGGTAGGCTCTAAGAGCACTGTGCAGAGAGAGTTGTTTTTTAGCTTCCCAAAGAGCTGGAAGCAAGATGCTCTGGGGCCCAACTCGCCCTTTGGAAAGAAGCCTGCACGTTGTGCCTCTCAGCTCTAGGGCAATGTAGCACACCCAGAGCAGAAGTTCTGCTTCAGCCATATCAGGCCTGCAAAGAAACTGCGTTTCACAGGCCTTTGAAAGAGATGTTCCTGGTAGGCTGTAAGAGCTCGGTGCGGAGCGAGTTGTTTCTTAGCTTCCCAAAGAGCTGGAAGCAAGATGCTCTGGGGCCCAACTCGCCCTTTGGAAAGAAGCCTGCACGTTGTGCCTTTCAGCTCTAGGGCAATGTAGCACACACAGAGCAGAAGTTCTGCTTCAGCCAGACCAGGCCTGCGAAGAAACTGCATTTCACAGGCCTTTGTAAGAGATTTTCCCGGTAGGCTGTAAGAGCTCGGTGCGGAGCGAGTTGTTTCTTAGCTTCCCAAAGAGCTGGAAGCAAGATGCTCTTGGGCCCAACTCGCCCTTTGGAAATAAGCCTGCACGTTGTGACTTTCAGCTTTAGGGCAATATAGCACACCCAGAGCAGTAGTTCTGCTGCAGCCAGATGAGGCCTGCAAAGAAACTGCGTTTCACAGGCCTTTGTAAGAGATGTTCCCGGTAGGCTGTGAGAGCACTGTGCAGAGCGAGTTGTTTCTTAGCTTCCCAAAGAGCTGGAAGCAAGATGCTCTGGGGCCCAAATCGCCCTTAGGAAAGAAGCCTGCACGTTGTGCCTTTCAGCTCTAGGGCAATGTAGGACACCGAGAGCAGAAGTTCTGCTTCAGGCAGATCAGGCCAGCAAAGCAACTGCGTTTCACAGGCCTTTGTCAGAGATGTTCCCGGTAGGCTGTAAGAGCACTGTGCAGAGCGAGTTGTTCTTATCTTCTCAAAGAGCTGGAAGCAAGATGCTCTGGGGACCAACTCGCCCTTTGGAAACAAGCCTGCACGTTGTGACTTTCAGCTCTAGGGCAATGTAGCACACCCAGAGCAGAAGTTCTGCTTCAGCCATATCAGGCTTGCAAAGAAACTGCGTTTCACAGGCCTTTGTAAGGGATGTTCCCGGTAGGCTGTGAGAGCACTGTGCAGAGCGAGTTGTTTCTTAGCTTCCCAAAGAGCTGGAAGCAAGATGCTCTGGGGCCCAACTCGCCCTCTGGAAAGAAGCCTGCACGTTGTGCCTTTCAGCTCTAGGGCAATGTAGCACACCCAGAGAAGAAGTTCTGCTTCAGCCAGATGAGGCCTGCAAAGAAACTGCGTTTCACAGGCCTTTGTAAGAGATGTACCCGGTAGGCTCTAAGAGCACTGTGCAGAGCGAGTTGTTTCTTACCTTCCCAAAGAGCTGGAAGCAAGATGCTCTGGGGCCCAACTCGCCCTCTGGAAAGAAGCCTGCACGTTGTGCCTTTCAGCTCTAGGGCAATGTAGCACACCCAGAGCAGAAGTTCTGCTTCAGCCATATCAGGCCTGCAAAGAAACTGCGTTTCACAGGCCTTTGAAAGAGATGTTCCTGGTAGGCTGTAAGAGCTCGGTGCGGAGCGAGTTGTTTCTTAGCTTCCCAAAGAGCTGGAAGCAAGATGCTCTGGGGCCCAACTCGCCCTTTGGAAAGAAGCCTGCACGTTGTGACTTTCAGCTCTAGGGCAATGTAGCACACCCAGAGCAGAAGTTCTGCTTCATCCAGATCAGGACTGCAGAGAAACTGCGTTTCACAGGTCTTTGTAAGAGATGTTCCCGGTAGGCTGTAAGAGCACTGTGCAGAGTGAGTTGTTTCTTAGCTTCCAAAAGAATTGGAAGCAAGATGCTCTGGGTCCAACTCGCCCTTTGGAAAGAAGCCTGCACGTTGTGCCTTTCAGCTTTAGGGCAATGTAGCACACCCAGAGCAGTAGTTCTGCTGCAGCCAGATGAGGCCTGCAAAGAAACTGCGTTTCACAGGCCTTTGTAAGAGATGTTCCCGGTAGGCTGTGAGAGCACTGTGCAGAGCGAGTTGTATCTTAGCTTCCCAAAGAGCTGGAAGCGAGATGCTCTGGGTCCCACCTCTCCCTTTGGAAAGAAGACTGCATGTTGTGCCTTTCAGCTCTAGGGCAATGTAGCACACCCAGAGCAGGAGTTCTGCTTCAGCCAGATAAGGCCTCCGAAGAAACTGCATTTCACAGGCCTCTGTAAGAGATGTTCCCGGTAGGCTGTTAGAGCACTGTGCAGAGCGAGTTGTTTCTTAGCTTCCCAAAGAGCTGGAAGCAAGATGCTCTGTGGCCCAACTCGACCTTTGGAAGGAAGACTGCACGTTGTGCCTTTCAGCTCTAGGGCAATGTAGCACACCCAGCGCAGAAGTTCTGCTTCATCCAGATCAGGCCTGCAAAGAAACTGTGTTTCACAGGCCTTTGTAAGAGATGTTCCCGGTAGGCTGTAAGAGCTCGGTGCGGAGCGAGTTGTTTCTTAGCTTCCCAAAGAGCTGGAAGCAAGATGCTCTTGGGCCCAACTCGCCCTTTGGAAAGAAGCCTGCACGTTGTGCCTTTCAGCTTTAGGGCAATGTAGCACACCCAGAGAAGTAGTTCTGCTGCAGTCAGATGAGGCCTGCAAAGAAACTGCGTTTCACAGGCCTTTGTAAGAGATGTTCCCGGTAGGCTGTAAGAGCACTGTGCAGAGCGAGTTGTTTCTTAGCTTCCCAAAGAGCTGGAAGCAAGATGCTCTGGGGCCCAACTCGCCCTTTGGAAAGAAGCCTGCACGTTGTGCCTTTCAGCTCTAGGGCAATGTAGCACACCCAGAGCAGAAGTTCTGCTTCAGGCAGATCAGGCCTGCAAAGAAACTGCGTTTCACAGGCCTTTGTAAGAGATGTTCCCGGTAGGCTGTAAGAGCACTGTGCAGAGCAAGTTGTTTCTTATCTTCTCAAAGAGCTGGAAGCAAGATGCTCTGGGGCCCAACTCGACCTTTGGAAGGAAGCCTGCACGTTGTGACTTTCAGCTCTAGGGCAATGTAGCACACCCAGAGCAGAAGTTCTGCTTCAGCCATATCAGGCTTGCAAAGAAACTGCGTTTCACAGGCCTTTGTAAGAGATGTTCCCGGTAGGCTGTGAGAGCACTGTGCAGAGCGAGTTGTTTCTTAGCTTCCCAAAGAGCTGGAAGCAAGATGCTCTGGGTCCCAACTCTCCCTTTGGAAAGAAGACTGCACGTTGTGCCTTTCAGCTCTAGGGCAATGTAGCCCACCCAGAGCAGAAGTTCTGCTTCTGCCAGATGAGGCCTGCAAAGAAACTGGGTTTCACAGGCCTTTGTAAGAGATGTACGCGGTAGGCTCTAAGAGCACTGTGCAGAGAGAGTTGTTTTTTAGCTTCCCAAAGAGCTGGAAGCAAGATGCTCTGGGGCCCAACTCGCCCTTTGGAAAGAAGCCTGCACGTTGTGCCTCTCAGCTCTAGGGCAATGTAGCACACCCAGAGCAGAAGTTCTGCTTCAGCCATATCAGGCCTGCAAAGAAACTGCGTTTCACAGGCCTTTGAAAGAGATGTTCCTGGTAGGCTGTAAGAGCTCGGTGCGGAGCGAGTTGTTTCTTAGCTTCCCAAAGAGCTGGAAGCAAGATGCTCTGGGGCCCAACTCGCCCTTTGGAAAGAAGCCTGCACGTTGTGCCTTTCAGCTCTAGGGCAATGTAGCACACACAGAGCAGAAGTTCTGCTTCAGCCAGACCAGGCCTGCGAAGAAACTGCATTTCACAGGCCTTTGTAAGAGATTTTCCCGGTAGGCTGTAAGAGCTCGGTGCGGAGCGAGTTGTTTCTTAGCTTCCCAAAGAGCTGGAAGCAAGATGCTCTTGGGCCCAACTCGCCCTTTGGAAATAAGCCTGCACGTTGTGACTTTCAGCTTTAGGGCAATATAGCACACCCAGAGCAGTAGTTCTGCTGCAGCCAGATGAGGCCTGCAAAGAAACTGCGTTTCACAGGCCTTTGTAAGAGATGTTCCCGGTAGGCTGTGAGAGCACTGTGCAGAGCGAGTTGTTTCTTAGCTTCCCAAAGAGCTGGAAGCAAGATGCTCTGGGGCCCAAATCGCCCTTAGGAAAGAAGCCTGCACGTTGTGCCTTTCAGCTCTAGGGCAATGTAGGACACCGAGAGCAGAAGTTCTGCTTCAGGCAGATCAGGCCAGCAAAGCAACTGCGTTTCACAGGCCTTTGTCAGAGATGTTCCCGGTAGGCTGTAAGAGCACTGTGCAGAGCGAGTTGTTCTTATCTTCTCAAAGAGCTGGAAGCAAGATGCTCTGGGGACCAACTCGCCCTTTGGAAACAAGCCTGCACGTTGTGACTTCCAGCTCTAGGGCAATGTAGCACACCCAGAGCAGAAGTTCTGCTTCAGCCATATCAGGCTTGCAAAGAAACTGCGTTTCACAGGCCTTTGTAAGGGATGTTCCCGGTAGGCTGTGAGAGCACTGTGCAGAGCGAGTTGTTTCTTAGCTTCCCAAAGAGCTGGAAGCAAGATGCTCTGGGGCCCAACTCGCCCTCTGGAAAGAAGCCTTCACGTTGTGCCTTTCAGCTCTAGGGCAATGTAGCACACCCAGAGAAGAAGTTCTGCTTCAGCCAGATGAGGCCTGCAAAGAAACTGCGTTTCACAGGCCTTTGTAAGAGATGTACCCGGTAGGCTCTAAGAGCACTGTGCGGAGCGAGTTGTTTCTTACCTTCCCAAAGAGCTGGAAGCAAGATGCTCTGGGGCCCAACTCGCCCTCTGGAAAGAAGCCTGCACGTTGTGCCTTTCAGCTCTAGGGCAATGTAGCACACCCAGAGCAGAAGTTCTGCTTCAGCCATATCAGGCCTGCAAAGAAACTGCGTTTCACAGGCCTTTGAAAGAGATGTTCCTGGTAGGCTGTAAGAGCTCGGTGCGGAGCGAGTTGTTTCTTAGCTTCCCAAAGAGCTGGAAGCAAGATGCTCTGGGGCCCAACTCGCCCTTTGGAAAGAAGCCTGCACGTTGTGACTTTCAGCTCTAGGGCAATGTAGCACACCCAGAGCAGAAGTTCTGCTTCATCCAGATCAGGACTGCAGAGAAACTGCGTTTCACAGGTCTTTGTAAGAGATGTTCCCGGTAGGCTGTAAGAGCACTGTGCAGAGTGAGTTGTTTCTTAGCTTCCCAAAGAATTGGAAGCAAGATGCTCTGGGTCCAACTCGCCCTTTGGAAAGAAGCCTGCATGTTGTGCCTTTCAGCTCTAGGGCAATGTAGCACACCCAGAGCAGAAGTTCTACTTCAGCCAGATAAGTCCTGCAGCGAAACTGCGTTTCACAGGCCTTTGTAAGTGATGTTCCCGGTAGGCTGTAAGAGCACTTTGCAGAGCGAGTTGTTTCTTAGCTTCCCAAAGAGCTGGAAGCAAGATGCTCTGGGGCCCAACTCACCCTTTGGAAAGTAGCCTGCACGTTGTGCCTTTCAGCTCTAGGGCAATGTAGCACACCCAGAGCAGAAGTTCTGCTTCAGCCATATCAGGCCTGCAAAGAAACTGCGTTTCACAGGCCTTTGAAAGAGATGTTCCTGGTAGGCTGTAAGAGCTCGATGCGGAGCGAGTTGTTTCTTAGCTTCCCAAAGAGCTGGAAGCAAGATGCTCTGGGGCCCAACTCGCCCTTTGGAAAGAAGCCTGCACGTTGTGCCTTTCAGCTCTAGGGCAATGCAGCACACCCAGAGCAGACGTTCTGCTTCATCCAGATCAGGCCTGCAGAGAAACTGCGTTTCACAGGCCTTTGTAAGAGATGTTCCCGGTAGGCTGTAAGAGCACTGTGCAGAGCGAGTTGTTTCTTAGCTTCCCAAAGAGCTGGAAGCAAGATGCTCTGGGGCCCAACTCGCCCTTTGGAAAGAAGCCTGCACGTTGTGCCTTTCAGCTTTAGGGCAATGTAGCACACCCAGAGCAGTAGTTCTGCTGCAGCCAGATGAGGCCTGCAAAGAAACTGCGTTTCACAGGCCTTTGTAAGAGATGTTCCCGGTAGGCTGTGAGAGCACTGTGCAGAGCGAGTTGTATCTTAGCTTCCCAATGAGCTGGAAGCGAGATGCTCTGGGTCCCACCTCTCCCTTTGGAAAGAAGACTGCATGTTGTGCATTTCAGCTCTAGGGCAATGTAGCACACCCAGAGCAGGAGTTCTGCTTCAGCCAGATAAGGCCTCCGAAGAAACTGCATTTCACAGGCCTCTGTAAGAGATGTTCCCGGTAGGCTGTTAGAGCACTGTGCAGAGCGAGTTGTTTCTTAGCTTCCCAAAGAGCTGGAAGCAAGATGCTCTGTGGCCCAACTCGACCTTTGGAAGGAAGACTGCACGTTGTGCCTTTCAGCTCTAGGGCAATGTAGCACACCCAGCGCAGAAGTTCTGCTTCATCCAGATCAGGCCTGCAAAGAAACTGTGTTTCACAGGCCTTTGTAAGAGATGTTCCCGGTAGGCTGTAAGAGCTCGGTGCGGAGCGAGTTATTTCTTAGCTTCCCAAAGAGCTGGAAGCACGATGCTCTTGGGCCCAACTCGCCCTTTGGAAAGAAGCCTGCACGTTGTGCCTTTCAGCTTTAGGGCAATGTAGCACACCCAGAGAAGTAGTTCTGCTGCAGTCAGATGAGGCCTGCAAAGAAACTGCGTTTCACAGGCCTTTGTAAGAGATGTTCCCGGTAGGCTGTAAGAGCACTGTGCAGAGCGAGTTGTTTCTTAGCTTCCCAAAGAGCTGGAAGCAAGATGCTCTGGGGCCCAACTCGCCCTTTGGAAAGAAGCCTGCACGTTGTGCCTTTCAGCTCTAGGGCAATGTAGCACACCCAGAGCAGAAGTTCTGCTTCAGGCAGATCAGGCCTGCAAAGAAACTGCGTTTCACAGGCCTTTGTAAGAGATGTTCCCGGTAGGCTGTAAGAGCACTGTGCAGAGCAAGTTGTTTCTTATCTTCTCAAAGAGCTGGAAGCAAGATGCTCTGGGGCCCAACTCGACCTTTGGAAGGAAGCCTGCACGTTGTGACTTTCAGCTCTAGGGCAATGTAGCACACCCAGAGCAGAAGTTCTGCTTCAGCCATATCAGGCCTAGAAGAAACTGCGTTTCACAGGCCTTTGTAAGAGATGTTCCCGGTAGGCTGTGAGAGCACTGTGCAGAGCGAGTTGTTTCTTAGCTTCCCAAAGAGCTGGAAGCAAGATGCTCTGGGTCCCAACTCTCCCTTTGGAAAGAAGACTGCACGTTGTGCCTTTCAGCTCTAGGGCAATGTAGCCCACCCAGAGCAGAAGTTCTGCTTCTGCCAGATGAGGCCTGCAAAGAAACTGGGTTTCACAGGCCTTTGTAAGAGATGTACGCGGTAGGCTCTAAGAGCACTGTGCAGAGAGAGTTGTTTTTTAGCTTCCCAAAGAGCTGGAAGCAAGATGCTCTGGGGCCCAACTCGCCCTTTGGAAAGAAGCCTGCACGTTGTGCCTCTCAGCTCTAGGGCAATGTAGCACACCCAGAGCAGAAGTTCTGCTTCAGCCATATCAGGCCTGCAAAGAAACTGCGTTTCACAGGCCTTTGAAAGAGATGTTCCTGGTAGGCTGTAAGAGCTCGGTGCGGAGCGAGTTGTTTCTTAGCTTCCCAAAGAGCTGGAAGCAAGATGCTCTGGGGCCCAACTCGCCCTTTGGAAAGAAGCCTGCACGTTGTGCCTTTCAGCTCTAGGGCAATGTAGCACACACAGAGCAGAAGTTCTGCTTCAGCCAGACCAGGCCTGCGAAGAAACTGCATTTCACAGGCCTTTGTAAGAGATTTTCCCGGTAGGCTGTAAGAGCTCGGTGCGGAGCGAGTTGTTTCTTAGCTTCCCAAAGAGCTGGAAGCAAGATGCTCTTGGGCCCAACTCGCCCTTTGGAAATAAGCCTGCACGTTGTGACTTTCAGCTTTAGGGCAATATAGCACACCCAGAGCAGTAGTTCTGCTGCAGCCAGATGAGGCCTGCAAAGAAACTGCGTTTCACAGGCCTTTGTAAGAGATGTTCCCGGTAGGCTGTGAGAGCACTGTGCAGAGCGAGTTGTTTCTTAGCTTCCCAAAGAGCTGGAAGCAAGATGCTCTGGGGCCCAAATCGCCCTTAGGAAAGAAGCCTGCACGTTGTGCCTTTCAGCTCTAGGGCAATGTAGGACACCGAGAGCAGAAGTTCTGCTTCAGGCAGATCAGGCCAGCAAAGCAACTGCGTTTCACAGGCCTTTGTCAGAGATGTTCCCGGTAGGCTGTAAGAGCACTGTGCAGAGCGAGTTGTTTCTTAGCTTCCCGAAGAGCTGGAAGCAAGATGCTCTGGCGCCCAACTCGCCCTTTGGAAAGAAGCCTGCACGTTGTGCCTTTCAGCTTTAGTGCAATGTAGCACACCCAGAGCAGTACTTCTGCTGCAGCCAGATGAGGCCTGCAAAGAAACTGCGTTTCACAGGCCTTTGTAAGAGATGTTCCCGGTAGGCTGTGAGAGCACTGTGCAGAGCGAGTTGTTTCTTAGCTTCCCAAAGAGCTGGAAGCAAGATGCTCTGGGTCCCAACTCTCCCTTTGGAAAGAAGACTGCACGTTGTGCCTTTCAGCTCTAGGGCAATGTAGCCCACCCAGAGCAGAAGTTCTGCTTCAGCCAGATGAGGCCTGCAAAGAAACTGGGTTTCACAGGCCTTTGTAAGAGATGTACGCGGTAGGCTCTAAGAGCACTGTGCAGAGCGAGTTGTTTTTTAGCTTCCCAAAGAGTTAGAAGCAAGATGCTCTGGGGCCCAACTCGCCCTTTGGAAAGAAGCCTGCACGTTGTGCCTCTCAGCTCTAGGGCAATGTAGCACACCCAGAGCAGAAGTTCTGCTTCAGCCATATCAGGCCTGCAAAGAAACTGCGTTTCACAGGCCTTTGAAAGAGATGTTCCTGGTAGGCTGTAAGAGCTCGGTGCGGAGCGAGTTGTTTCTTAGCTTCCCAAAGAGCTGGAAGCAAGATGCTCTGGGGCCCAACTCGCCCTTTGGAAAGAAGCCTGCACGTTGTGCCTTTCAGCTCTAGGGCAATGTAGCACACCCAGCGCAGAAGTTCTGCTTCATCCAGATCAGGCCCGCAAAGAAACTGTGTTTCACAGGCCTTTGTAAGAGATGTTCCCGGTAGGCTGTAAGAGCACTGTGCAGAGCGAGTTGTTTCTTAGCTTCCCAAAGAGCTGGAAGCAAGATGCTCTGGGGCCCAACTCGCCCTTTGGAAAGAAGCCTGCACGTTGTGCCTCTCAGCTCTAGGGCAATGTAGCACACCCAGAGCAGAAGTTCTGATTCAGCCAGATCAGGCCTGCAAAGAAACTGCGTTTCACAGGCCTTTGTAAGAGATGTTCCCGGTAGGCTGTGAGAGCACTGTGCAGAGCGAGTTGTTTCTTAGCTTCCCAAAGAGCTGGAAGCAAGATGCTCTGGGGCCCAACTCGCACTTTGGAAAGAAGCCTGCACGTGGTGCCTTTCAGCTATAGGGCAATGTAGCACACCCAGAGCAGAAGTTCTGCTTTAGCCAGATCAGGCCTGCAAAGAAATTGCGTTTCACAGGCCTTTGTAAGTGGTCTTCCCGGTAGGCTGTAAGAGCACTTTGCAGAGCGAGTTGTTTCTTAGCTTCCCAAAGAGCTGAAAGCAAGATGCTCTGGGGCCCAACTCGCCGTTTGGAAAGAAGCCTGCACGTTGTGCCTTTCAGCTCTAGGGCAATGTAGAACACCAGAGCAGAAGTTCTGCTTCAGCCAGATCAGGCCTGCAAAGAAACTGCGTTTCACAGGCCTTTGTAAGAGATGTTCCCGGTAGGCTGTAAGAGCACTGTGCAGAGCGAGTTGTTTCTTAGCTTCCCAAAGAGCTGGAAGCAAGATGCTCTGGGTCCAACACGCCCTTTGGAAAGAAGCCTGCATGTTGTGCCTTTCAGCTCTAGGGCAATGTAGCACACCCAGAGCAGAAGTTCTACTTCAGCCAGATAAGTCCTGCAGCGAAACTGCGTTTCACAGGCCTTTGTAAGTGATGTTCCCGGTAGGCTGTAAGAGCACTTTGCAGAGCGAGTTGTTTCTTAGCTTCCCAAAGAGCTGGAAGCAAGATGCTCCGGGGCCCAACTCGCCCTTTGGAAAGAAGCCTGCACGTTGTGCCTTTCTGCTCTAGGGCAATGTAGCACACCCAGAGCAGAAGTTCTGCTTCAGCCATATCAGGCCTGCAAAGAAACTGCGTTTCACAGGCCTTTGTAAGAGATGTTCCCGGTAGGCTGTAAGAGCACTGTGCAGAGCGAGTTGTTTCTTAGCTTCCCAAAGAGCTGGAAGCAAGATGCTCTGGAGACCAACTCGCCCTATGGAAAGAAGCCTGCATGTTGTGCCTTTGAGCTCTAGGGCAATGTAGCACACCGAGAGCAGAAGTTCTACTTCAGCCAGATCAGGCCTTCAGAGAAACTGCGTTTCACAGGCCTTTGTAAGTGATGTTCCCGGTAGGCTGAAAGAGCACTTTGCAGAGCGAGTTGTTTCTTAGCTTCCCAAAGAGCTGGAAGCAAGATGCTCTGGGGCCCAAATCGCCCTTTGGAAAGAAGCCTGCACGTTGTGCCTTTCTGCTCTAGGGAAATGTAGCACACCCAGAGCAGATGTTCTGCTTCAGCCAGATGAGGCCTGCAAAGAAACTGCGTTTCACAGGCCTTTGTAAGAGATGTACCCGGTAGGCTGTAAGAGCACTGTGCAGAGCGAGTTGTTTCTTAGCTACCCAAAGAGCTGGAAGCAAGATGCTCTGGGGCCCAACTCGACCTTTTGAAACAAGCCTGCACGTTCTGCCTTTCAGCTCTAGGGCAGTGTAGCACACCCAGAGCAGAAGTTCTGCTTCAGCCAGATGAGGCCTGCAAAGAAACTGCGTTTCACAGGCCTTTGTAAGAGATGTTCCCGGTAGGCTGTAAGAGCTCGGTGCGGAGCGAGTTGTTTCTTAGCTTCCCAAAGAGCTGGAAGCAAGGTGCTCTTGGGCCCAACTCGCCCTTTGGAAAGAAGCCTGCACGTTGTGCCTTTCAGCTTTAGGGCAATGTAGCACACCCAGAGAAGTAGTTCTGCTGCAGTCAGATGAGGCCTGCAAAGAAACTGCGCTTCACAGGCCTTTGTAAGAGATGTTCCCGGTAGGCTGTAAGAGCACTGTGCAGAGCGAGTTGTTCTTATCTTCTCAAAGAGCTGGAAGCAAGATGCTCTGGGGACCAACTCGCCCTTTGGAAAGAAGCCTGCACGTTGTGACTTTCAGCTCTAGGGCAATGTAGCACACCCAGAGCAGAAGTTCTGCTTCAGCCATATCAAGCTTGCAAAGAAACTGCGTTTCACAGGCCTTTGTAAGGGATGTTCCCGGTAGGCTGTGAGAGCACTGTGCAGAGCGAGTTGTTTCTTAGCTTCCCAAAGAGCTGGAAGCAAGATGCTCTGGGGCCCAACTCGCCCTCTGGAAAGAAGCCTGCACGTTGTGCCTTTCAGCTCTAGGGCAATGTAGCACACCCAGAGAAGAAGTTCTGCTTCAGCCAGATGAGGCCTGCAAAGAAACTGCGTTTCACAGGCCTTTGTAAGAGATGTACCCGGTAGGCTCTAAGAGCACTGTGCAGAGCGAGTTGTTTCTTACCTTCCCAAAGAGCTGGAAGCAAGATGCTCTGGGGCCCAACTCGCCCTCTGGAAAGAAGCCTGCACGTTGTGCCTTTCAGCTCTAGGGCAATGTAGCACACCCAGAGCAGAAGTTCTGCTTCAGCCATATCAGGCCTGCAAAGAAACTGCGTTTCACAGGCCTTTGAAAGAGATGTTCCTGGTAGGCTGTAAGAGCTCGGTGTGGAGCGAGTTGTTTCTTAGCTTCCCAAAGAGCTGGAAGCAAGATGCTCTGGGGCCCAACTCGCCCTTTGGAAAGAAGCCTGCACGTTGTGACTTTCAGCTCTAGGGCAATGTAGCACACCCAGAGCAGAAGTTCTGCTTCATCCAGATCAGGACTGCAGAGAAACTGCGTTTCACAGGTCTTTGTAAGAGATGTTCCCGGTAGGCTGTAAGAGCACTGTGCAGAGTGAGTTGTTTCTTAGCTTCCCAAAGAATTGGAAGCAAGATGCTCTGGGTCCAACTCGCCCTTTGGAAAGAAGCCTGCATGTTGTGCCTTTCAGCTCTAGGGCAATGTAGCACACCCAGAGCAGAAGTTCTACTTCAGCCAGATAAGTCCTGCAGCGAAACTGCGTTTCACAGGCCTTTGTAAGTGATGTTCCCGGTAGGCTGTAAGAGCACTTTGCAGAGCGAGTTGTTTCTTAGCTTCCCAAAGAGCTGGAAGCAAGATGCTCTGGGGCCCAACTCACCCTTTGGAAAGTAGCCTGCACGTTGTGCCTTTCAGCTCTAGGGCAATGTAGCACACCCAGAGCAGAAGTTCTGCTTCAGCCATATCAGGCCTGCAAAGAAACTGCGTTTCACAGGCCTTTGAAAGAGATGTTCCTGGTAGGCTGTAAGAGCTCGGTGCGGAGCGAGTTGTTTCTTAGCTTCCCAAAGAGCTGGAAGCAAGATGCTCTGGGGCCCAACTCGCCCTTTGGAAAGAAGCCTGCACGTTGTGCCTTTCAGCTTTAGGGCAATGTAGCACACCCAGAGCAGTAGTTCTGATGCAGCCAGATGAGGCCTGCAAAGAAACTGCGTTTCACAGGCCTTTGTAAGAGATGTTCCCGGTAGGCTGTAAGAGCACTGTGCAGAGCGAGTTGTTTCTTAGCGTCCCAAAGAGCTGGAAGCAAGATGCTCTGGAGACCAACTCGCCCTATGGAAAGAAGCCTGCATGTTGTGCCTTTGAGCTCTAGGGCAATGTAGCACACCGAGAGCAGAAGTTCTACTTCAGCCAGATCAGGCCTTCAGAGAAACTGCGTTTCACAGGCCTTTGTAAGTGATGTTCCCGGTAGGCTGAAAGAGCACTGTGCAGAGCGAGTTGTTTCTTAGCTTCCCAAAGAGCTGGAAGCAAGATGCTCTGGGGCCCAACTCGCCCTTTGGAAAGAAGCCTGCACGTTGTGCCTTTCAGCTTTAGGGCAATGTAGCACACCCAGAGCAGTAGTTCTGCTGCAGCCAGATGAGGCCTGCAAAGAAACTGCGTTTCACAGGCCTTTGTAAGAGATGTTCCCGGTAGGCTGTGAGAGCACTGTGCAGAGCGAGTTGTATCTTAGCTTCCCAAAGAGCTGGAAGCGAGATGCTCTGGGTCCCACCTCTCCCTTTGGAAAGAAGACTGCATGTTGTGCCTTTCAGCTCTAGGGCAATGTAGCACACCCAGAGCAGGAGTTCTGCTTCAGCCAGATCAGGCCTCCGAAGAAAGTGCATTTCACAGGCCTCTGTAAGAGATGTTCCCGGTAGGCTGTTAGAGCACTGTGCAGAGCGAGTTGTTTCTTAGCTTCCCAAAGAGCTGGAAGCAAGATGCTCTGTGGCCCAACTCGACCTTTGGAAGGAAGACTGCACGTTGTGCCTTTCAGCTCTAGGGCAATGTAGCACACCCAGCGCAGAAATTCTGCTTCATCCAGATCAGGCCTGCAAAGAAACTGTGTTTCACAGGCCTTTGTAAGAGATGTTCCCGGTAGGCTGTAAGAGCTCGGTGCGGAGCGAGTTGTTTCTTAGCTTCCCAAAGAGCTGGAAGCAAGATGCTCTTGGGCCCAACTCGCCCTTTGGAAAGAAGCCTGCACGTTGTGCCTTTCAGCTTTAGGGCAATGTAGCACACCCAGAGAAGTAGTTCTCCTGCAGTCAGATGAGGCCTGCAAAGAAACTGCGTTTCACAGGCCTTTGTAAGAGATGTTCCCGGTAGGCTGTAAGAGCACTGTGCAGAGCGAGTTGTTTCTTAGCTTCCCAAAGAGCTGGAAGCAAGATGCTCTGGGGCCCAAATCGCCCTTTGGAAAGAAGCCTGCACGTTGTGCCTTTCAGCTCTAGGGCAATGTAGGACACCGAGAGCAGAAGTTCTGCTTCAGGCAGATCAGGCCAGCAAAGCAACTGCGTTTCACAGGCCTTTGTCAGAGATGTTCCCGGTAGGCTGTAAGAGCACTGTGCAGAGCGAGTTGTTTCTTAGCTTCCCAAAGAGCTGGAAGCAAGATGCTCTGGCGCCCAACTCGCCCTTTGGAAAGAAGCCTGCACGTTGTGCCTTTCAGCTTTAGTGCAATGTAGCACACCCAGAGCAGTACTTCTGCTGCAGCCAGATGAGGCCTGCAAAGAAACTGCGTTTCACAGGCCTTTGTAAGAGATGTTCCCGGTAGGCTGTGAGAGCACTGTGCAGAGCGAGTTGTTTCTTAGCTTCCCAAAGAGCTGGAAGCAAGATGCTCTGGGTCCCAACTCTCCCTTTGGAAAGAAGACTGCACGTTTTGCCTTTCAGCTCTAGGGCAATGTAGCCCACCCAGAGCAGAAGTTCTGCTTCAGCCAGATGAGGCCTGCAAAGAAACTGGGTTTCACAGGCCTTTGTAAGAGATGTACGCGGTAGGCTCTAAGAGCACTGTGCAGAGCGAGTTGTTTTTTAGCTTCCCAAAGAGTTAGAAGCAAGATGCTCTGGGGCCCAACTCGCCCTTTGGAAAGAAGCCTGCACGTTGTGCCTCTCAGCTCTAGGGCAATGTAGCACACCCAGAGCAGAAGTTCTGCTTCAGCCATATCAGGCCTGCAAAGAAACTGCGTTTCACAGGCCTTTGAAAGAGATGTTCCTGGTAGGCTGTAAGAGCTCGGTGCGGAGCGAGTTGTTTCTTAGCTTGCCAAAGAGCTGGAAGCAAGATGCTCTGGGGCCCAACTCGCCCTTTGGAAAGAAGCCTGCACGTTGTGCCTTTCAGCTCTAGGGCAATGTAGCACACCCAGCGCAGAAGTTCTGCTTCATCCAGATCAGGCCCGCAAAGAAACTGTGTTTCACAGGCCTTTGTAAGAGATGTTCCCGGTAGGCTGTAAGAGCACTGTGCAGAGCGAGTTGTTTCTTAGCTTCCCAAAGAGCTGGAAGCAAGATGCTCTGGGGCCCAACTCGCCCTTTGGAAAGAAGCCTGCACGTTGTGCCTCTCAGCTCTAGGGCAATGTAGCACACCCAGAGCAGAAGTTCTGATTCAGCCAGATCAGGCCTGCAAAGAAACTGCGTTTCACAGGCCTTTGTAAGAGATGTTCCCGGTAGGCTGTGAGAGCACTGTGCAGAGCGAGTTGTTTCTTAGCTTCCCAAAGAGCTGGAAGCAAGATGCTCTGGGGCCAACTCGCCTTTTGGAAAGAAGCCTGCACGTTGTGCCTTTCATCTCTAGGGCAATGTAGCACACCCAGAGCAGAAGTTCTGCTTCAGCCAGATCAGGCCTGCAAACAAACTGGGTTTCACAGGCCTTTGTAAGAGATGTTCCCGGTAGGCTGTAAGAGCACTGTGCAGAGCGAGTTGTTTCGTAGCTTCCCAAAGAGCTGGAAGTAAGATGCTCTGGGGCCCAACTCACCCTTTGGAAAGAAGCCTGCACGTTGTGCCTCTCAGCTCTAGGGCAATGTAGCACACCCAGAGCAGAAGTTCTGCTTCAGCCATATCAGGCCTAGAAGAAACTGCGTTTCACAGGCCTTTGAAAGAGATGTTCCTGGTAGGCTGTAAGAGCTCGGTGCGGAGCGAGTTGTTTCTTAGCTTCCCAAAGAGCTGGAAGCAAGATGCTCTTGGGCCCAACTCGCCCTTTGGAAATAAGCCTGCACGTTGTGACTTTCAGCTTTAGGGCAATATAGCACACCCAGAGCAGTAGTTCTGCTGCAGCCAGATGAGGCCTTCAAAGAAACTGCGTTTCACAGGCCTTTGTAAGAGATGTTCCCGGTAGGCTGTGAGAGCACTGTGCAGAGCGAGTTGTTTCTTAGCTTCCCAAATAGCTGGAAGCAAGATGCTCTTGGGCCCAACTCGCCCTTTGGAAATAAGCCTGCACGTTGTGACTTTCAGCTTTAGGGCAATATAGCACACCCAGAGCAGTAGTTCTGCTGCAGCCAGATGAGGCCTGCAAAGAAACTGCGTTTCACAGGCCTTTGTAAGAGATGTTCCCGGTAGGCTGTAAGAGCACTGTGCAGAGCGAGTTGTTCTTATCTTCTCAAAGAGCTGGAAGCAAGATGCTCTGTGGACCAACTCGCCCTTTGGAAAGAAGCCTGCACGTTGTGACTTTCAGCTCTAGGGCAATGTAGCACACCCAGAGCAGAAGTTCTGCTTCAGCCATATCAGGCTTGCAAAGAAACTGCGTTTCACAGGCCTTTGTAAGGGATGTTCCCGGTAGGCTGTGAGAGCACTGTGCAGAGCGAGTTGTTTCTTAGCTTCCCAAAGAGCTGGAAGCAAGATGCTCTGGGGCCCAACTCGCCCTCTGGAAAGAAGCCTGCACGTTGTGCCTTTCAGCTCTAGGGCAATGTAGCACACCCAGAGAAGAAGTTCTGCTTCAGCCAGATGAGGCCTGCAAAGAAACTGCGTTTCACAGGCCTTTGTAAGAGATGTACCCGGTAGGCTCTAAGAGCACTGTGCAGAGCGAGTTGTTTCTTACCTTCCCAAAGAGCTGGAAGCAAGATGCTCTGGGGCCCAACTCGCCCTCTGGAAAGAAGCCTGCACGTTGTGCCTTTCAGCTCTAGGGCAATGTAGCACACCCAGAGCAGAAGTTCTGCTTCAGCCATATCAGGCCTGCAAAGAAACTGCGTTTCACAGGCCTTTGAAAGAGATGTTCCTGGTAGGCTGTAAGAGCTCGGTGCGGAGCGAGTTGTTTCTTAGCTTCCCAAAGAGCTGGAAGCAAGATGCTCTGGGGCCCAACTCGCCCTTTGGAAAGAAGCCTGCACGTTGTGACTTTCAGCTCTAGGGCAATGTAGCACACCCAGAGCAGAAGTTCTGCTTCATCCAGATCAGGACTGCAGAGAAACTGCGTTTCACAGGTCTTTGTAAGAGATGTTCCCGGTAGGCTGTAAGAGCACTGTGCAGAGTGAGTTGTTTCTTAGCTTCCCAAAGAATTGGAAGCAAGATGCTCTGGGTCCAACTCGCCCTTTGGAAAGAAGCCTGCATGTTGTGCCTTTCAGCTCTAGGGCAATGTAGCACACCCAGAGCAGAAGTTCTACTTCAGCCAGATAAGTCCTGCAGCGAAACTGCATTTCACAGGCCTTTGTAAGTGATGTTCCCGGTAGGCTGTAAGAGCACTTTGCAGAGCGAGTTGTTTCTTAGCTTCCCAAAGAGCTGGAAGCAAGATGCTCTGGGGCCCAACTCACCCTTTGGAAAGTAGCCTGCACGTTGTGCCTTTCAGCTATAGGGCAATGTAGCACACCCGGAGCAGAAGTTCTGCTTCAGCCATATCAGGCCTGCAAAGAAACTGCGTTTCACAGGCCTTTGAAAGAGATGTTCCTGGTAGGCTGTAAGAGCTCGGTGCGGAGCGAGTTGTTTCTTAGCTTCCCAAAGAGCTGGAAGCAAGATGCTCTGGGGCCCAACTCGCCCTTTGGAAAGAAGCCTGCACGTTGTGCCTTTCAGCTCTAGGGCAATGCAGCACACCCAGAGCAGACGTTCTGCTTCATCCAGATCAGGCCTGCAGAGAAACTGCGTTTAACAGGCCTTTGTAAGAGATGTTCCCGGTAGGCTGTAAGAGCACTGTGCAGAGCGAGTTGTTTCTTAGCTTCCCAAAGAGCTGGAAGCAAGATGCTCTGGGGCCCAACTCGCCCTTTGGAAAGAAGCCTGCACGTTGTGCCTTTCAGCTTTAGGGCAATGTAGCACACCCAGAGCAGTAGTTCTGATGCAGCCAGATGAGGCCTGCAAAGAAACTGCGTTTCACAGGCCTTTGTAAGAGATGTTCCCGGTAGGCTGTAAGAGCACTGTGCAGAGCGAGTTGTTTCTTAGCGTCCCAAAGAGCTGGAAGCAAGATGCTCTGGAGACCAACTCGCCCTATGGAAAGAAGCCTGCATGTTGTGCCTTTGAGCTCTAGGGCAATGTAGCACACCGAGAGCAGAAGTTCTACTTCAGCCAGATCAGGCCTTCAGAGAAACTGCGTTTCACAGGCCTTTGTAAGTGATGTTCCCGGTAGGCTGAAAGAGCACTGTGCAGAGCGAGTTGTTTCTTAGCTTCCCAAAGAGCTGGAAGCAAGATGCTCTGGGGCCCAACTCGCCCTTTGGAAAGAAGCCTGCACGTTGTGCCTTTCAGCTTTAGGGCAATGTAGCACACCCAGAGCAGTAGTTCTGCTGCAGCCAGATGAGGCCTGCAAAGAAACTGCGTTTCACAGGCCTTTGTAAGAGATGTTCCCGGTAGGCTGTGAGAGCACTGTGCAGAGCGAGTTGTATCTTAGCTTCCCAAAGAGCTGGAAGCGAGATGCTCTGGGTCCCACCTCTCCCTTTGGAAAGAAGACTGCATGTTGTGCCTTTCAGCTCTAGGGCAATGTAGCACACCCAGAGCAGGAGTTCTGCTTCAGCCAGATCAGGCCTCCGAAGAAACTGCATTTCACAGGCCTCTGTAAGAGATGTTCCCGGTAGGCTGTTAGAGCACGGTGCGGAGCGAGTTGTTTCTTAGCTTCCCAAAGAGCTGGAAGCAAGATGCTCTGGGTCCCACCTCTCCCTTTGGAAAGAAGACTGCACGTTGTGCTTTTCAGCTCTAGGGCAATGTAGCCCACCCAGAGCAGAAGTTCTGCTTCAGCCAGATGAGGCCTGCAAAGAAACTGGTTTTCACAGGCCTTTGTAAGAGATGTACGCGGTAGGCTCTAAGAGCACTGTGCAGAGCGAGTTGTTTCTTAGCTTCCCAAAGAGCTGGAAGCAAGATGCTCTGGGGCCCAACTCGCCCTCTGGAAAGAAGCCTGCACGTTGTGCCTTTCAGCTCTAGGGCAATGCAGCACACCCAGAGCAGAAGTTCTGCTTCAGCCAGATCAGGCCTGCAAAGAAACTGCGTTTCACAGGCCTTTGTAGGAGATATTCCCGGTAGGCTGTAAGAGCACTGGGCAGAGCGAGTTTTTTCTTAGCTTCCCAAAGAGCTGGAAGCAAGATGCTCTGGGGCCGAACTCGCCCTCTGGAAAGAAGCCTGCACGTTTTGCCTCTCAGCTCTAGGGCAATGTAGCACACCCAGAGCAGAAGTTCTGCTTCAGCCATATCAGGCCTGCAAAGAAACTGCGTTTCACAGGCCTTTGAAAGAGATGTTCCTGGTAGGCTGTAAGAGCTCGGTGCGGAGCGAGTTGTTTCTTAGCTTCCAAAGAGCTGGATGCAAGATGCTCTTGGGCCCAACTCGCCCTTTGGAAAGAAGCCTGCACGTTGTGCCTTTCAGCTCTAGGGCAATGTAGCACACCCAGAGCAGAAGTTCTGCTTCATCCAGATCAAGCCTGCAGAGAAACTGCGTTTCAAAGGTCTTTGTGAGAGATGTTCCCGGTAGGCTGTAAGACCACTGTGCAGAGCGAGTTGTTTCTTAGCTTCCCAAAGAGCTGGAAGCAAGATGCTCTGGGGCCCAACTCGCCCTTTGGAAAGAAGCCTGCACGTTGTGACTTTCAGCTCTAGGGCAATGTAGCACACCCAGAGCAGAAGTTCTGCTTCAGCCATATCAGGCTTTCAAAGAAACTGCGTTTCACAGGCCTTTGTAAGGGATGTTCCCGGTAGGCTGTGAGAGCACTGTGCAGAGCGAGTTGTTTCTTAGCTTCCCAAAGAGCTGGAAGCAAGATGCTCTGGGGCCCAGCTCGCCCTCTGGAAAGAAGCCTGCACGTTGTGCCTTTCAGCTCTAGGGCAATGTAGCACACCCAGAGCAGAAGTTCTGCTTCAGCCATATCAAGCTTGCAAAGAAACTGCGTTTCACAGGCCTTTGTAAGGGATGTTCCCGGTAGGCTGTGAGAGCACTGTGCAGAGCGAGTTGTTTCTTAGCTTCCCAAAGAGCTGGAAGCAAGATGCTCTGGGGCCCAACTCGCCCTCTGGAAAGAAGCCTGCACGTTGTGCCTTTCAGCTCTAGGGCAATGTAGCACACCCAGAGAAGAAGTTCTGCTTCAGCCAGATGAGGCCTGCAAAGAAACTGCGTTTCACAGGCCTTTGTAAGAGATGTACCCGGTAGGCTCTAAGAGCACTGTGCAGAGCGAGTTGTTTCTTACCTTCCCAAAGAGCTGGAAGCAAGATGCTCTGGGGCCCAACTCGCCCTCTGGAAAGAAGCCTGCACGTTGTGCCTTTCAGCTCTAGGGCAATGTAGCACACCCAGAGCAGAAGTTCTGCTTCAGCCATATCAGGCCTGCAAAGAAACTGCGTTTCACAGGCCTTTGAAAGAGATGTTCCTGGTAGGCTGTAAGAGCTCGGTGCGGAGCGAGTTGTTTCTTAGCTTCCCAAAGAGCTGGAAGCAAGATGCTCTGGGGCCCAACTCGCCCTTTGGAAAGAAGCCTGCACGTTGTGACTTTCAGCTCTAGGGCAATGTAGCACACCCAGAGCAGAAGTTCTGCTTCATCCAGATCAGGACTGCAGAGAAACTGCGTTTCACAGGTCTGTGTAAGAGATGTTCCCGGTAGGCTGTAAGAGCACTGTGCAGAGCGAGTTGTTTCTTACCTTCCCAAAGAGCTGGAAGCAAGATGCTCTGGGGCCCAAGTCGCCCTTTGGAAAGAAGCCTGCACGTTGTGCCTTTCAGCTCTAGGGCAATGTAGCACACCCAGAGCAGAAGTTCTGCTTCAGCCAGATTTGGCCTGCAGAGAAACTGCGTTTCACAGGACTCTGTAAGTGATGTTCCCGGTGGGCTGTAAGAGCACTTTGCAGAGCGAGTTGTTTCTTAGCTTCCCAAAGAGCTGGAAGCAAGATGCTCTGGTGCCCAACTCGCCCTCTGGAAAGAAGCCTGCACGTTGTGCCTTTCAGCTCTAGGGCAATGTAGCCCACCCAGAGCAGAAGTTCTGCTTCAGCCAGATGAGGCCTGCAAAGAAACTGGGTTTCACAGGCCTTTGTAAGAGATGTTCCCGGTAGGCTGTGAGAGCACTGTGCAGAGCGAGTTGTTTCTTAGCTTCCCAAAGAGCTGGAAGCAAGATGCTCTGGGTCCCAACTCGCCCTTTGGAAAGAAGCCTGCACGTTGTGCCTTTCAGCTTTAGGGCAATGTAGCACACCCAGAGCAGTAGTTCTGCTGCAGCCAGATGAGGCCTGCAAAGAAACTGCGTTTCACAGGCCTTTGTAAGAGATGTTCCCGGTAGGCTGTGAGAGCACTGTGCAGAGCGAGTTGTTTCTTAGCTTCCCAAAGAGCTGGAAGCAAGATGCTCAGGGTCCCACCTCTCCCTTTGGAAAGAAGACTGCACGTTGTGCCTTTCAGCTCTAGGGCAATGTAGCCCACCCAGAGCAGAAGTTCTGCTTCAGCCAGATGAGGCCTGCAAAGAAAATGGGATTCACAGGCCTTTGTAAGAGATGTACGCAGTAGGATCTAAGAGCACTGTGCAGAGCGAGTTGTTTCTTAGCTTCCCAAAGAGCTGGAAGCAAGATGCTCTGGGTCCAACTCGCCCTTTGGAAAGAAGCCTGCACGTTGTGCCTTTCAGCTCTAGGGCAATGTAGCACACCCAGAGCAGAAGTTCTACTTCAGCCAGATCAGTCCTGCAGCGAAACTGCGTTTCACAGGCCTTTGTAAGTGATGTTCCCGCTAGGCTGTAAGAGCACTTTGCAGAGCGAGTTGTTTCTTAGCTTCCAAAAGAGCTGGAAGCAAGATGCTCTGGGGCCCAACTCGCCCTTTGGAAAGAAGCCTGCACGTTGTGCCTTTCTGCTCTAGGGCAATGTAGCACACCCGGAGCAGAAGTTCTGCTTCAGCCATATCAGACCTGCAAAGAAACTGCGTTTCACAGGCCTTTGTAAGGGATGTTCCCGGTAGGCTGTGAGAGCACTGTGCAGAGCGAGTTGTTTCTTAGCTTCCCAAAGAGCTGGAAGCAAGATGCTCTGGTGCCCAACTCGCCCTCTGGAAAGAAGCCTGCACGTTGTGCCTTTCAGCTCTAGGGCAATGTAGCCCACCCAGAGCAGAAGTTCTGCTTCAGCCAGATGAGGCCTGCAAAGAAACTGGGTTTCACAGGCCTTTGTAAGAGATGTTCCCGGTAGGCTGTAAGAGCACTGTGCAGAGCGAGTTGTTTCTTAGCTTCCCAAAGAGCTGGAAGCAAGATGCTCTGGGGCCCAAGTCGCCCTTTGGAAAGAAGCCTGCACGTTGTGCCTTTCAGCTTTAGGGCAATGTAGCACACCCAGAGCAGTAGTTCTGCTGCAGCCAGATGAGGCCTGCAAAGAAACTGCGTTTCACAGGCCTTTGTAAGTGGTGTTCCCGGTAGGCTGTAAAGCACTTTGCAGAGCGAGTTGTTTCTTAGCTTCCCAAAGAGCTGGAAGCAAGATGCTCTAGGGCCCAACTCGCCGTTTGGAAAGAAGCCTGCACGTTGTGCCTTTCAGCTCTAGGGCAATGCAGAACACCAGAGCAGAAGTTCTGCTTCAGCCAGATCAGGCCTGCAAAGAAACTGCGTTTCACAGGCCTTTGTAAGAGATGTTCCCGGTAGGCTGTAAGAGCACTGTGCAGAGCGAGTTGTTTCTTAGCTTCCCAAAGTGCTGGAAGCAAGATGCTCTGGGTCCAACTCGCCCTATGGAAAGAAGCCTGCACGTTGTGCCTTTCTGCTCTAGGGAAATGTAGCACACCCAGAGCAGAAGTTCTGCTTCAGCCAGATGAGGCCTGCAAAGAAACTGCGTTTCACAGGCCTTTGTAAGAGATGTACCTCGTAGGCTGTAAGAGCACTGGGCAGAGCGAGTTGTTTCTTAGCTTCCCAAAGAGCTTGAAGCAAGATGCTCTGGGGCCCAACTCGACCTTTTGAAACAAGCCTGCACGTTGTGCCTTTCAGCTCTAGGGCAATGTAGCACACCCAGAGCAGAAGTTCTGCTTCAGGCAGATGAGGCCTGCAGAGAAACTGCGTTTCACAGGCCTTTGTAGGAGATGTTCCCGGTAGGCTGTAAGAGCACTGTGCAGAGCGAGTTGTTTCTTAGCTTCCCAAAGAGCTGGAAGCAAGATGCTCTGGGGCCCAACTCGCCCTTTGGAAAGAAGCCTGCACGTTGTGCCTTTCAGCTTTAGGGCAATGTAGCACACCCAGAGCAGTAGTTCTGCTGCAGCCCGATGAGGCCTGCAAAGAAACTGCGTTTCACAGGCCTTTGTAAGAGATGTTCCCGGTAGGCTGTGAGAGCACTGTGCAGAGCGAGTTGTATCTTAGCTTCCCAAAGAGCTGGAAGCGAGATGCTCTGGGTCCCACCTCTCCCTTTGGAAAGAAGACTGCATGTTGTGCCTTTCAGCTCTAGGGCAATGTAGCACACCCAGAGCAGGAGTTCTGCTTCAGCCAGATCAGGCCTCCGAAGAAACTGCATTTCACAGGCCTCTGTAAGAGATGTTCCCGGTAGGCTGTTAGAGCACTGTGCAGAGCGAGTTGTTTCTTAGCTTCCCAAAGAGCTGGAAGCAAGATGCTCTGTGGCCCATCTCGACCTTTGGAAGGAAGCCTGCACGTTGTGCCTTTCAGCTCTAGGGCAATGTAGCACACCCAGCGCAGAAGTTCTGCTTCATCCAGATCAGGCCTGCAAAGAAACTGTGTTTCACAGGCCTTTGTAAGAGATGTTCCCAGTAGGCTGTAAGAGCTCGGTGCGGAGCGAGTTGTTTCTTAGCTTCCCAAAGAGCTGGAAGCAAGATGCTCTTGGGCCCAACTCGCCCTTTGGAAAGAAGCCTGCACGTTGTGCCTTTCAGCTTTAGGGCAATGTAGCACACCCAGAGAAGTAGTTCTGCTGCAGTCAGATGAGGCCTGCAAAGAAACTGCGTTTCACAGGCCTTTGTAAGAGATGTTCCCGGTAGGCTGTAAGAGCACTGTGCAGAGTGAGTTGTTTCTTAGCTTCCCAAAGAGCTGGAAGCAAGATGCTCTGGGGCCCAAATCGCCCTTTGGAAAGAAGCCTGCACGTTGTGCCTTTCAGCTCTAGGGCAATGTAGCACACCCAGAGCAGAAGTTCTGCTTCAGCCAGATCAGGCCTGCAAAGAAACTGCGTTTCACAGGCCTTTGTAAGAGATGTTCCCGGTAGGCTGTAAGAGCACTGTGCAGAGCGAGTTGTTTCTTATCTTCTCAAAGAGCTGGAAGCAAGATGCTCTGGGGACCAACTCGCCCTTTGGAAAGAAGCCTGCACGTTGTGACTTTCAGCTCTAGGGCAATGTAGCACACCCAGCGCAGAAGTTCTGCTTCATCCACATGAGGCCTGCAGAGAAACTGCGTTTCACAGGCCTTTGTAAGAGATGTACCCCGTAGGCTCTAAGAGCACTGTGCAGAGCGAGTTGTTTCTTAGCTTCCCAAAGAGCTGGAAGCAAGATGCTCTGGGCCCCAACTCGCCCTTTGGAAACAAGCCTGCACGTTGTGCCTCTCAGCTCTAGGGCAATGTAGCACACCCAGAGCAGAAGTTCTGCTTCAGCCAGATCAGGCCTGCAAAGAAACTGCGTTTCACAGGCCTTTGTAAGAGATGTTCCCGGTAGGCTGTGAGAGCACTGTGTAGAGCGAGTTGTTTCTTAGCTTCCCAAAGAGCTGGAACCAAGATGCTCTGGGGCCCAACTCGCCCTTTGGAAAGAAGCCTGCACGTTGTGCCTCTCAGCTCTAGGGCAATGTAGCACACCCAGAGCAGAAGTTCTGATTCAGCCAGATCAGGCCTGCAAAGAAACTGCGTTTCACAGGCCTTTGTAAGAGATGTTCCCGGTAGGCTGTGAGAACACTGTGCAGAGCGAGTTGTTTCTTAGCTTCCCAAAGAGCTGGAAGCAAGATGCTCTGGGGCCCAACTCGCCCTTTGGAAAGAAGCCTGCACGTTGTGCCTTTCAGCTCTAGGGCAATGTAGCACACCCAGAGCAGAAGTTCTGCTTCAGCCAGATCAGGCCTGCAAAGAAACTGCGTTTCACAGGCCTTTGTAAGAGATGTTCCCGGTAGGCTGTAAGAGCACTGTGCACAGCGAGTTGTTTCTTAGCTTCCCAAAGAGCTGGAAGCAAGATGCTCTGGGGCCCAACTCGCCCTTTGGAAAGAAGCCTGCACGTTGTGCCTTTCTGCTCTAGGGAAATGTAGCACACCCAGAGCAGAAGTTCTGCTTCAGCCAGATGAGGCCTGCAAAGAAACTGCGTTTCACAGGCCTTTGTAAGAGATGTACCTCGTAGGCTGTAAGAGCACTGTGCAGAGCGAGTTGTTTCTTAGCTTCCCAAAGAGCTGGAAGCAAGATGCTCTGGGGCCCAGCTCGCCCTTTGGAAAGAAGCCTGCACGTTGTGACTTTCAGCTCTAGGGCAATGTAGCACACCCAGAGCAGAAGTTCTGCTTCAGCCATATCAGGCTTGCAAAGAAACTGCGTTTCACAGGCCTTTGTAAGGGATGTTCCCGGTAGGCTGTGAGAGCACTGTGCAGAGCGAGTTGTTTCTTAGCTTCCCAAAGAGCTGTAAGCAAGATGCTCTGGGGCCCAGCTCGCCCTTTGGAAAGAAGCCTGCACGTTGTGCCTTTCAGCTCTAGGGCAATGTAGCACACCCAGAGCAGAAGTTCTGCTTCAGCCAGATTACGCCTGCAGAGAAACTGCGTTTCACAGGCCTTTGTAAGAGATGTTCCCAGTAGGCTGTAAGAGCACTGTGCAGAGCGAGTTGTTTCTTAGCTTCCCAAAGAGCTGGAAGCAAGATGCTCTGGCGCCCAACTCGCCCTTTGGAAAGAAGCCTGCACGTTGTGCCTTTCAGCTTTAGGGCAATGTAGCACACCCAGAGCAGTACTTCTGCTGCAGCCAGATGAGACCTGCAAAGAAACTGCGTTTCACAGGCTTTTGTAAGAGATGTTCCCGGTAGGCTGTGAGAGCACTGTGCAGAGCGAGTTGTTTCTTAGCTTCCCAAAGAGCTGGAAGCAAGATGCTCTGGGGCCCACCTCTCCCTTTGGAAAGAAGACTGTACATTGTGCCTTTCAGCTCTAGGGCAATGTAGCCCACCCAGAGCAGAAGTTCTGCTTCAGCCAGATGAGGCCTGCAAAGAAACTGGGTTTCACAGGCCTTTGTAAGAGATGTACCCCGTAGGCTCTAAGAGCACTGTGCAGAGCGAGTTGTTTCTTAGCTTCCCAAAGAGCTGGAAGCAAGATGCTCTGGGGCCCAACTCGCCCTTTGGAAAGAAGCCTGCACGTTGTGCCTCTCAGCTCTAGGGCAATGTAGCACACCCAGAGCAGAAGTTCTGCTTCAGCCTGATCAGGCCTGCAAAGAAACTGCGTTTCACAGGCCTTTGTAAGAGATGTTCCCGGTAGGCTGTAAGAGCTCGGTGCGGAGTGAGTTGTTTCTTAGCTTCCCAAAGAGCTGGAAGCAAGATGCTCTGGGGCCCAACTCGCCCTTTGGAAAGAAGCCTGCACGTTGTGCCTCTCAGCTCTAGGGCAATGTAGCACACCCAGAGCAGAAGTTCTTCTTCATCCAGATCAGGCCTGCAGAGAAACTGCGTTTCACAGGTCTGTGTAAGAGATGTTCCCGGTAGGCTGTAAGAGCACTGTGCAGAGCGAGTTGTTTCTTAGCTTCCCAAAGAGCTGGAAGCAAGATGCTCTTGGGCCCAAGTCGCCCTTTGGAACGAAGCCTGAACGTTGTGCCTTTCAGCTCTAGGGCAATGTAGCACACCCAGAGCAGTAGTTCTGATGCAGCCAGATGAGGCCTACAAAGAAACTGCGTTTCACAGGCCTTTGTAAGAGATG
This sequence comes from Equus caballus, assembly GCF_041296265.1. Taxonomy (NCBI): domain Eukaryota; kingdom Metazoa; phylum Chordata; class Mammalia; order Perissodactyla; family Equidae; genus Equus; species Equus caballus. The sequence continues at coordinate 20,065,719 of NC_091695.1, forward strand.
TTCCCAGTAGGCTGTGAGAACACTGTGCAGAGCGAGTTGTTTCTTAGCTTCCCAAAGAGCTGGAAGCAAGATGCTCTGGGTCCCAACACTCCCTTTGGAAAGAAGCCTGCACGTTGTGCCTTTCTGCTCTAGGGCAATGTAGAACACCCAGAGCAGAAGTTCTGCTTCAGCCAGATCAGGCCTCCGAAGAAACTGCATTTCACAGGCCTCTGTAAGAGATGTTCCCGGTAGGCTGTAAGAGCACTGTGCAGAGCGAGTTGTTTCTTAGCTTCCCAAAGAGCTGGAAGCAAGATGCTCTGGTGCCCAACTCGACCTTTGGAAGGAAGCCTGCACGTTGTGCCTTTCAGCTCTAGGGCAAAGTAGCACACCCAGCGCATAAGTTCTGCTTCATCCAGATCAGGCCTGCAAAGAAACTGCGCTTCACAGGCCTTTGTAAGAGATGTTCCTGGTAGGCTGTAAGAGCACTGTGCAGAGCGAGTTGTTTCTTAGCTTCCCAAACAGCTGGAAGCAAGATGCTCTGGAGACCAACTCGCCCTTTGGAAAGAAGCCTGCACGTTTTGCCTTTCAGCACTAGGGCAATGTAGCATACCCATAGCAGAAGTTCTACATCAGCCAGATCAGTCCTGCAGCGAAACTGCGTTTCACAGGACTCTGTAAGTGATGTTCCCTGTAGGCTGTAAGAGCACTTTGCAGAGCGAGTTGTTTCTTAGCTTCCCAAAGAGCTGGAAGCAAGATGCTCTGGGGCCCAACTCGCCCTTTGGAAAGAAGCCTGCACGTTGTGCCTTTCTGCTCTAGGGCAATGTAGCACACCCAGAGCAGAAGTTCTCCTTCAGCCAGATGAGGCCTGCAGAGAAACTGCGTTTCACAGGCCTTTGAAAGAGATGTTCCTGGTAGGCTGTAAGAGCTCGGTGCGGAGCGAGTTGTTTCTTAGCTTCCCAAAGAGCTGGAAGCAAGATGCTCTGGGGCCCAACTCGCCTTTTGGAAAGAAGCCTGCACGTTGTGCCTTTCAGCTCTAGGGCAATGTAGCACACCCAGAGCAGAAGTTCTGCTCCAGCCAGATCAGGCCTGCAGAGAAACTGCGTTTCACAGGACTCTGTAAGTGATGTTCCTGGTAGGCTGTAAGAGCACTTTGCAGAGCGAGTTGTTTATTAGCTTCCCAAAGAGCTGGAAGCAAGATGCTCTGGGGACCAACTCGCCCTTTGGAAAGAAGCCTGCACGTTGTGCCTTTCTGCTCTAGGGCAATGTAGCACACCCAGAGCAGAAGTTCTGCTTCAGCCAGATCAGGCCTGCAGAGAAACTGCGTTTCACAGGACTCTGTAAGTGATGTTCCCGGTGGGCTGTAAGAGCACTTTGCAGAGCGAGTTGTTTCTTAGCTTCCCAAAGAGCTGGAAGCAAGATGCTCTGGGGACCAACTCGCCCTTTGGAAAGAAGCCTGCACGTTGTGCCTTTCTGCTCTAGGGCAATGTAGCACACCCAGAGCAGTAGTTCTGCTTCAGCCAGATCAGGCCTGCGAAGAAACTGCATTTCACAGGCCTTTGTAAGAGATGTTCCCGGTAGGCTGTAAGAGCTCGGTGCGGAGCGAGTTGTTTCTTAGCTTCCCAAAGAGCTGGAAGCAAGATGCTCTGGGTCCCACCTCTCCCTTTGGAAAGAAGACTGCACGTTGTGCTTTTCAGCTCTAGGGCAATGTAGCCCACCCAGAGCAGAAGTTCTGCTTCAGCCAGATGAGGCCTGCAAAGAAACTGGGTTTCACAGGCCTTTGTAAGAGATGTACGCGGTAGGCTCTAAGAGCACTGTGCAGAGCGAGTTGTTTCTTAGCTTCCCAAAGAGCTGGAAGCAAGATGCTCTGGGGCCCAACTCGCCCTCTGGAAAGAAGCCTGCACGTTGTGCCTTTCAGCTCTAGGGCAATGCAGCACACCCAGAGCAGAAGTTCTGCTTCAGCCAGATCAGGCCTGCAAAGAAACTGCGTTTCACAGGCCTTTGTAGGAGATATTACCGGTAGGCTGTAAGAGCACTGGGCAGAGCGAGTTTTTTCTTAGCTTCCCAAAGAGCTGGAAGCAAGATGCTCTGGGGCCGAACTCGCCCTCTGGAAAGAAGCCTGCACGTTTTGCCTCTCAGCTCTAGGGCAATGTAGCACACCCAGAGCAGAAGTTCTGCTTCAGCCAGATCAGGCCTGCAAAGAAACTGCGTTTCACAGGCCTTTGAAAGAGATGTTCCTGGTAGGCTGTAAGAGCTCGGTGCGGAGCGAGTTGTTTCTTAGCTTCCCAAAGAGCTGGATGCAAGATGCTCTTGGGCCCAACTCGCCCTTTGGAAACAAGCCTGCACGTTGTGCCTTTCAGCTCTTGGGCAATGTAGCACACCCAGAGCAGAAGTTCTGCTTCGTCCAGATCAAGCCTGCAGAGAAACTGCGTTTCAAAGGTCTTTGTGAGAGATGTTCCCGGTAGGCTGTAAGACCACTGTGCAGAGCGAGTTGTTTCTTAGCTTCCCAAAGAGCTGGAAGCAAGATGCTCTGGGGCCCAACTCGCCCTTTGGAAAGAAGCCTGCACGTTGTGACTTTCAGCTCTAGGGCAATGTAGCACACCCAGAGCAGAAGTTCTGCTTCAGCCATATCAGGCTTGCAAAGAAACTGCGTTTCACAGGCCTTTGTAAGGGATGTTCCCGGTAGGCTGTGAGAGCACTGTGCAGAGCGAGTTGTTTCTTAGCTTCCCAAAGAGCTGGAAGCAAGATGCTCTGGGGCCCAGCTCGCCCTCTGGAAAGAAGCCTGCACGTTGTGCCTTTCAGCTCTAGGGCAATGTAGCACACCCAGAGCAGAAGTTCTGCTTCAGCCAGATTACGCCTGCAGAGAAACTGCGTTTCACAGGCCTTTGTAAGAGATGTTCCCGCTAGGCTGTAAGAGCACTGTGCAGAGCGAGTTGTTTCTTAGCTTCCCAAAGAGCTGGAAGCAAGATGCTCTGGGGCCCAAGTCGCCCTTTGGAAAGAAGCCTGCACGTTGTGCCTTTCAGCTTTAGGGCAATGTAGCACACCCAGAGCAGTAGTTCTGCTGCAGCCAGATGAGGCCGGCAAAGAAACTGCGTTTCACAGGCCTTTGTAAGTGGTGTTCCCGGTAGGCTGTAAGAGCACTTTGCAGAGCGAGTTGTTTCTTAGCTTCCCAAAGAGCTGGAAGCAAGATGCTCTAGGGCCCAACTCGCCGTTTGGAAAGAAGCCTGCACGTTGTGCCTTTCAGCTCTAGGGCAATGCAGAACACCAGAGCAGAAGTTCTGCTTCAGCCAGATCAGGCCTGCAAAGAAACTGCGTTTCACAGGCCTTTGTAAGAGATGTTCCCTGTAGGCTGTAAGAGCACTGTGCAGAGCGAGTTGTTTCTTAGCTTCCCAAAGTGCTGGAAGCAAGATGCTCTGGGTCCAACTCGCCCTTTGGAAAGAAGCCTGCACGTTGTGCCTTTCTGCTCTAGGGAAATGTAGCACACCCAGAGCAGAAGTTCTGCTTCAGCCAGATGAGGCCTGCAAAGAAACTGCGTTTCACAGGCCTTTGTAAGAGATGTACCTCGTAGGCTGTAAGAGCACTGGGCAGAGCGAGTTGTTTCTTAGCTTCCCAAAGAGCTGGAAGCAAGATGCTCTGGGGCCCAACTCGCCCTTTGGAAAGAAGCCTGCACGTTGTGACTTTCAGCTCTAGGGCAATGTAGCACACCCAGAGCAGAAGTTCTGCTTCAGGCAGATGAGGCCTGCAGAGAAACTGCGTTTCACAGGCCTTTGTAGGAGATGTTCCCGGTAGGCTGTAAGAGCACTGTGCAGAGCGAGTTGTTTCTTAGCTTCCCAAAGAGCTGGAAGCAAGATGCTCTGGGGCCCAACTCGCCCTTTGGAAAGAAGCCTGCACGTTGTGCCTTTCAGCTTTAGGGCAATGTAGCACACCCAGAGCAGTAGTTCTGCTGCAGCCAGATGAGGCCTGCAAAGAAACTGCGTTTCACAGGCCTTTGTAAGAGATGTTCCCGGTAGGCTGTGAGAGCACTGTGCAGAGCGAATTGTTTCTTAGCTTCCCAAAGAGCTGGAAGCAAGATGCTCTGGGTCCCACCTCTCCCTTTGGAAAGAAGACTGCACGTTGTGCTTTTCAGCTCTAGGGCAATGTAGTCCACCCAGAGCAGAAGTTCTGCTTCAGCCAGATGAGGCCTGCAAAGAAACTGGGTTTCACAGGCCTTTGAAAGAGATGTACGCGGTAGGCTCTAAGAGCACTGTGCAGAGCGAGTTGTTTCTTAGCTTCCCAAAGAGCTGGAAGCAAGATGCTCTGGGGCCCAACTCGCCCTCTGGAAAGAAGCCTGCACGTTGTGCCTTTCAGCTCTAGGGCAATGCAGCACACCCAGAGCAGAAGTTCTGCTTCAGCCAGATCAGGCCTGCAAAGAAACTGCGTTTCACAGGCCTTTGTAGGAGATATTCCCGGTAGGCTGTAAGAGCACTGTGCAGAGCGAGTTTTTTCTTAGCTTCCCAAAGAGCTGGAAGCAAGATGCTCTGGGGCCCAACTCGCCCTCTGGAAAGAAGCCTGCACGTTTTGCCTCTCAGCTCTAGGGCAATGTAGCACACCCAGAGCAGAAGTTCTGCTTCAGCCATATCAGGCCTGCAAAGAAACTGCGTTTCACAGGTCTTTGTGAGAGATGTTCCTGGTAGGCTGTAAGAGCTCGGTGCGGAGCGAGTTGTTTCTTAGCTTCCCAAAGAGCTGGAAGCAAGATGCTCTGGGGCCCAACTCGCCCTTTGGAAAGAAGCCTGCACGTTGTGCCTTTCAGCTCTAGGGCAATGTAGCACACCCAGAGCAGAAGTTCTGCTTCATCCAGATCAAGCCTGCAGAGAAACTGCGTTTCAAAGGTCTTTGTGAGAGATGTTCCCGGTAGGCTGTAAGAGCACTGTGCAGAGCGAGTTGTTTCTTAGCTTCCCAAAGAGCTGGAAGCAAGATGCTCTGGGGCCCAACTCGCCCTTTGGAAAGAAGCCTGCACGTTGTGACTTTCAGCTCTAGGGCAATGTAGCACACCCAGAGCAGAAGTTCTGCTTCAGGCAGATGAGGCCTGCAGAGAAACTGCGTTTCACAGGCCTTTGTAGGAGATGTTCCCGGTAGGCTGTAAGAGCACTGTGCAGAGCGAGTTGTTTCTTAGCTTCCCAAAGAGCTGGAAGCAAGATGCTCTGGGGCCCAACTCGCCCTTTGGAAAGAAGCCTGCACGTTGTGCCTTTCAGCTTTAGGGCAATGTAGCACACCCAGAGCAGTAGTTCTGCTGCAGCCAGATGAGGCCTGCAAAGAAACTGCGTTTCACAGGCCTTTGTAAGAGATGTTCCCGGTAGGCTGTGAGAGCACTGTGCAGAGCGAATTGTTTCTTAGCTTCCCAAAGAGCTGGAAGCAAGATGCTCTGGGTCCCACCTCTCCCTTTGGAAAGAAGACTGCACGTTGTGCTTTTCAGCTCTAGGGCAATGTAGTCCACCCAGAGCAGAAGTTCTGCTTCAGCCAGATGAGGCCTGCAAAGAAACTGGGTTTCACAGGCCTTTGAAAGAGGTGTACGCGGTAGGCTCTAAGAGCACTGTGCAGAGCGAGTTGTTTCTTAGCTTCCCAAAGAGCTGGAAGCAAGATGCTCTGGGGCCCAACTCGCCCTCTGGAAAGAAGCCTGCACGTTGTGCCTTTCAGCTCTAGGGCAATGCAGCACACCCAGAGCAGAAGTTCTGCTTCAGCCAGATCAGGCCTGCAAAGAAACTGCGTTTCACAGGCCTTTGTAGGAGATATTCCCGGTAGGCTGTAAGAGCACTGTGCAGAGCGAGTTTTTTCTTAGCTTCCCAAAGAGCTGGAAGCAAGATGCTCTGGGGCCCAACTCGCCCTCTGGAAAGAAGCCTGCACGTTTTGCCTCTCAGCTCTAGGGCAATGTAGCACACCCAGAGCAGAAGTTCTGCTTCAGCCATATCAGGCCTGCAAAGAAACTGCGTTTCACAGGCCTTTGAAAGAGATGTTCCTGGTAGGCTGTAAGAGCTCGGTGCGGAGCGAGTTGTTTCTTAGCTTCCCAAAGAGCTGGAAGCAAGATGCTCTGGGGCCCAACTCGCCCTTTGGAAAGAAGCCTGCACGTTGTGCCTTTCAGCTCTAGGGCAATGTAGCACACCCAGAGCAGAAGTTCTGCTTCATCCAGATCAAGCCTGCAGAGAAACTGCGTTTCAAAGGTCTTTGTGAGAGATGTTCCCGGTAGGCTGTAAGAGCACTGTGCAGAGCGAGTTGTTTCTTAGCTTCCCAAAGAGCTGGAAGCAAGATGCTCTGGGTCCCAACACTCCCTTTGGAAAGAAGCCTGCACGTTGTGCCTTTCTGCTCTAGGGCAATGTAGCACACCCAGAGCAGAAGTTCTGCTTCAGCCATATCAGGCTTGCAAAGAAACTGCGTTTCACAGGCCTTTGTAAGGGATGTTCCCGGTAGGCTGTGAGAGCACTGTGCAGAGCGAGTTGTTTCTTAGCTTCCCAAAGAGCTCTAAGCAAGATGCTCTGGGGCCCAGCTCGCCCTCTGGAAAGAAGCCTGCACGTTGTGCCTTTCAGCTCTAGGGCAATGTAGCACACCCAGAGCAGAAGTTCTGCTTCAGCCAGATTACGCCTGCAGAGAAACTGCGTTTCACAGGCCTTTGTAAGAGATGTTCCCAGTAGGCTGTAAGAGCACTGTGCAGAGCGAGTTGTTTCTTAGCTTCCCAAAGAGCTGGAAGCAAGATGCTCTGGCGCCCAACTCGCCCTTTGGAAAGAAGCCTGCACGTTGTGCCTTTCAGCTTTAGGGCAATGTAGCACACCCAGAGGAGTACTTCTGCTGCAGCCAGATGAGACCTGCAAAGAAACTGCGTTTCACAGGCTTTTGTAAGAGATGTTCCCGGTAGGCTGTGAGAGCACTGTGCAGAGCGAGTTGTTTCTTAGCTTCCCAAAGAGCTGGAAGCAAGATGCTCTGGGGCCCACCTCTCCCTTTGGAAAGAAGACTGTACATTGTGACTTTCAGCTCTAGGGCAATGTAGCCCACCCAGAGCAGAAGTTCTGCTTCAGCCAGATGAGGCCTGCAAAGAAACTGGGTTTCACAGGCCTTTGTAAGAGATGTACCCTGTAGGCTCTAAGAGCACTGTGCAGAGCGAGTTGTTTCTTAGCTTCCCAAAGAGCTGGAAGCAAGATGCTCTGGGGCCCAACTCGCCCTTTGGAAAGAAGCCTGCACGTTGTGCCTCTCAGCTCTAGGGCAATGTAGCACACCCAGAGCAGAAGTTCTGCTTCAGCCTGATCAGGCCTGCAAAGAAACTGCGATTCACAGGCCTTTGTAAGAGATGTTCCCGGTAGGCTGTAAGAGCTCGGTGCGGAGTGAGTTGTTTCTTAGCTTCCCAAAGAGCTGGAAGCAAGATGCTCTGGGGCCCAACTCGCCCTTTGGAAAGAAGCCTGCACGTTGTGCCTCTCAGCTCTAGGGCAATGTAGCACACCCAGAGCAGAAGTTCTTCTTCTTCCAGATCAGGCCTGCAGAGAAACTGCGTTTCACAGGTCTGTGTAAGAGATGTTCCCTGTAGGCTGTAAGAGCACTGTGCAGAGCGAGTTGTTTCTTAGCTTCCCAAAGAGCTGGAAGCAAGATGCTCTGGGGCCCAAGTCGCCCTTTGGAAAGAAGCCTGCACGTTGTGCCTTTCAGCTCTAGGGCAATGTAGCACACCCAGAGCAGAAGTTCTGCTTCAGCCAGATCAGGCCTGCAGAGAAACTGCGTTTCACAGGCCTTTGTAAGAGATGTTCCCGGTAGGCTGTGAGAGCACTGTGCAGAGCGAATTGTTTCTTAGCTTCCCAAAGAGCTGGAAGCAAGATGCTCTGGGTCCCACCTCTCCCTTTGGAAAGAAGCCTGCACGTTGTGCTTTTCAGCTCTAGGGCAATGTAGTCCACCCAGAGCAGAAGTTCTGCTTCAGCCAGATGAGGCCTGCAAAGAAACTGGGTTTCACAGGCCTTTGTAAGAGATGTACGCGGTAGGCTCTAAGAGCACTGTGCAGAGCGTAGTTGTTTCTTAGCTTCCCAAAGAGCTGGAAGCAAGATGCTCTGGGGCCCAACTCGCCCTCTGGAAAGAAGCCTGCACGTTGTGCCTTTCAGCTCTAGGGCAATGCAGCACACCCAGAGCAGAAGTTCTGCTTCAGCCAGATCAGGCCTGCAAAGAAACTGCGTTTCACACGCCTTTGTAGGAGATATTCCCGGTAGGCTGTAAGAGCACTGTGCAGAGCGAGTTTTTTCCTAGCTTCCCAAAGAGCTGGAAGCAAGATGCTCTGGGGCCGAACTCGCCCTCTGGAAAGAAGCCTGCACGTTTTGCCTCTGAGCTCTAGGGCAATGTAGCACACCCAGAGCAGAAGTTCTGCTTCAGCCATATCAGGCCTGCAAAGAAACTGCGTTTCACAGGCCTTTGAAAGAGATGTTCCTGGTAGGCTGTAAGAGCTCGGTGCAGAGCGAGTTGTTTCTTAGCTTCCCAAAGAGCTGGAAGCAAGATGCTCTGGGGCCCAACTCGCCCTTTGGAAAGAAGCCTGCACGTTGTGACTTTCAGCTCTAGGGCAATGTAGCACACCCAGAGCAGAAGTTCTGCTTCAGCCATATCAGGCTTGCAAAGAAACTGCGTTTCACAGGCCTTTGTAAGGGATGTTCCCGGTAGGCTGTGAGAGCACTGTGCAGAGCGAGTTGTTTCTTAGCTTCCCAAAGAGCTGGAAGCAAGATGCTCTGGGGCCCAGCTCGCCCTCTGGAAAGAAGCCTGCACGTTGTGCCTTTCTGCTCTAGGGCAATGTAGCACACCCAGAGCAGAAGTTCTGCTTCAGCCAGATTACGCCTGCAGAGAAACTGCGTTTCACAGGCCTTTGTAAGAGATGTTCCCAGTAGGCTGTAAGAGCACTGTGCAGAGCGACTTGTTTCTTAGCTTTCCAAAGAGCTGGAAGCAAGATGCTCTGGCGCCCAACTCGCCCTTTGGAAAGAAGCCTGCACGTTGTGCCTTTCAGCTTTAGGGCAATGTAGCACACCCAGAGCAGTACTTCTGCTGCAGCCAGATGAGACCTGCAAAGAAACTGCGTTTCACAGGCTTTTGTAAGAGATGTTCCCGGTAGGCTGTGAGAGCACTGTGCAGAGCGAGTTGTTTCTTAGCTTCCCAAAGAGCTGGAAGCAAGATGCTCTGGGGCCCAACTCGCCCTTTGGAAAGAAGCCTGCACGTTGTGCCTCTCAGCTCTAGGGCAATGTAGCACACCCAGAGCAGAAGTTCTGCTTCAGCCTGATCAGGCCTGCAAAGAAACTGCGTTTCACAGGCCTTTGTAAGAGATGTTCCCGGTAGGCTGTAAGAGCTCTGTGTGGAGTGAGTTGTTTCTTAGCTTCCCAAAGAGCTGGAAGCAAGATGCTCTGGGGCCCAACTCGCCCTTTGGAAAGAAGCCTGCACGTTGTGCCTCTCAGCTCTAGGGCAATGTAGCACACCCAGAGCAGAAGTACTTCTTCATCCATATCAGGCCTGCAGAGAAACTGCGTTTCACAGGTCTGTGTAAGAGATGTTCCCGGTAGGCTGTAAGAGCACTGTGCAGAGCGAGTTGTTTCTTAGCTTCCCAAAGAGCTGGAAGCAAGATGCTCTGGGGCCCAAGTCGCCCTTTGGAAAGAAGCCTGCACGTTGTGCCTTTCAGGTCTAGGGCAATGTAGCACACCCAGAGCAGAAGTTCTGCTTCAGCCAGATGAGGCCTGCAGAGAAACTGCGTTTCACAGGCCTTTGTAAGATATGTTCCCGGTAGGCTGTAAGAGCACTGTGCAGAGCGAGTTGTTTCTCAGCTTCCCAAAGAGCTGGAAGCAAGATGCTCTGGGGCCCAACTCGCCCTTTGGAAAGAAGCCTGCACGTTGTGCCTTTCAGCTTTAGGGCAATGTAGCACACCCAGAGCAGTAGTTCTGATGCAGCCAGATGAGGCCTACAAAGAAGCTGCGTTTCACAGGCCTTTGTAAGAGATGTTCCCAGTAGGCTGTGAGAGCACTGTGCAGAGCGAGTTGTTTCTTAGCTTCCTAAAGAGCTGGAAGCAAGATGCTCTGGGTCCCAACACTCCCTTTGGAAAGAAGCCTGCACGTTGTGCCTTTCTGCTCTAGGGCAATGTAGCACACCCAGAGCAGAAGTTCTGCTTCAGCCAGATGAGGCCTGCAAAGACACTGGGTTTCACAGGCCTTTGAAAGAGATGTACGCGGTAGGCTCTAAGAGCACTGTGCAGAGCGAGTTGTTTCTTAGCTTCCCAAAGAGCTGGAAGCAAGATGCTCTGGGGCCCAACTCGCCCTCTGGAAAGAAGCCTGCACGTTGTGCCTTTCAGCTCTAGGGCAATGCAGCACACCCAGAGCAGAAGTTCTGCTTCAGCCAGATCAGGCCTGCAAAGAAACTGCGTTTCACAGGGCTTTGTAGGAGATATTCCCGGTAGGCTGTAAGAGCACTGTGCAGAGCGAGTTTTTTCTTAGCTTCCCAAAGAGCTGGAAGCAAGATGCTCTGGGGCCCAACTCGCCCTCTGGAAAGAAGCCTGCACGTTTTGCCTCTCAGCTCTAGGGCAATGTAGCACACCCAGAGCAGAAGTTCTGCTTCAGCCATATCAGGCCTGCAAAGAAACTGCGTTTCACAGGCCTTTGAAAGAGATGTTCCTGGTAGGCTGTAAGAGCTCGGTGCTGAGCGAGTTGTTTCTTAGCTTCCCAAAGAGCTGGAAGCAAGATGCTCTGGGGCCCAACTCGCCCTTTGGAAAGAAGCTTGCACGTTGTGCCTTTCAGCTCTAGGGCAATGTAGCACACCCAGAGCAGAAGTTCTGCTTCATCCAGATCAAGCCTGCAGAGAAACTGCGTTTCAAAGGTCTTTGTGAGAGATGTTCCCGGTAGGCTGTAAGAGCACTGTGCAGAGCGAGTTGTTTCTTAGCTTCCCAAAGAGCTGGAAGCAAGATGCTCTGGGTCCCAACACTCCCTTTGGAAAGAAGCCTGCACGTTGTGCCTTTCTGCTCTAGGGCAATGTAGCACACCCAGAGCAGAAGTTCTGCTTCAGCCATATCAGGCTTGCAAAGAAACTGCGTTTCACAGGCCTTTGTAAGGGATGTTCCCGGTAGGCTGTGAGAGCACTGTGCAGAGCGAGTTGTTTCTTAGCTTCCCAAAGAGCTCTAAGCAAGATGCTCTGGGGCCCAGCTCGCCCTCTGGAAAGAAGCCTGCACGTTGTGCCTTTCAGCTCTAGGGCAATGTAGCACACCCAGAGCAGAAGTTCTGCTTCAGCCAGATTACGCCTGCAGAGAAACTGCGTTTCACAGGCCTTTGTAAGAGATGTTCCCAGTAGGCTGTAAGAGCACTGTGCAGAGCGAGTTGTTTCTTAGCTTCCCAAAGAGCTGGAAGCAAGATGCTCTGGCGCCCAACTCGCCCTTTGGAAAGAAGCCTGCACGTTGTGCCTTTCAGCTTTAGGGCAATGTAGCACACCCAGAGCAGTACTTCTGCTGCAGCCAGATGAGACCTGCAAAGAAAGTGCGTTTCACAGGCTTTTGTAAGAGATGTTCCCGGTAGGCTGTGAGAGCACTGTGCAGAGCGAGTTGTTTCTTAGCTTCCCAAAGAGCTGGAAGCAAGATGCTCTGGGGCCCACCTCTCCCTTTGGAAAGAAGACTGTACATTGTGCCTTTCAGCTCTAGGGCAATGTAGCCCACCCAGAGCAGAAGTTCTGCTTCAGCCAGATGAGGCCTGCAAAGAAACTGGGTTTCACAGGCCTTTGTAAGAGATGTACCCCGTAGGCTCTAAGAGCACTGTGCAGAGCGAGTTGTTTCTTAGCTTCCCAAAGAGCTGGAAGCAAGATGCTCTGGGGCCCAACTCGCCCTTTGGAAAGAAGCCTGCACGTTGTGCCTCTCAGCTCTAGGGCAATGTAGCACACCCAGAGCAGAAGTTCTGCTTCAGCCTGATCAGGCCTGCAAAGAAACTGCGTTTCACAGGCCTTTGTAAGAGATGTTCCCGGTAGGCTGTAAGAGCTCGGTGCGGAGTGAGTTGTTTCTTAGCTTCCCAAAGAGCTGGAAGCAAGATGCTCTGGGGCCCAACTCGCCCTTTGGAAAGAAGCCTGCACGTTGTGCCTCTCAGCTCTAGGGCAATGCAGCACACCCAGAGCAGAAGTTCTTCTTCTTCCAGATCAGGCCTGCAGAGAAACTGCGTTTCACAGGTCTGTGTAAGAGATGTTCCCGGTAGGCTGTAAGAGCACTGTGCAGAGCGAGTTGTTTCTTAGCTTCCCAAAGAGCTGGAAGCAAGATGCTCTGGGGCCCAAGTCGCCCTTTGGAAAGAAGCCTGCACGTTGTGCCTTTCAGCTCTAGGGCAATGTAGCACACCCAGAGCAGAAGTTCTGCTTCAGCCAGATCAGGCCTGCAGAGAAACTGCGTTTCACAGGCCTTTGTAAGAGATGTTCCCGGTAGGCTGTGAGAGCACTGTGCAGAGCGAATTGTTTCTTAGCTTCCCAAAGAGCTGGAAGCAAGATGCTCTGGGTCCCACCTCTCCCTTTGGAAAGAAGACTGCACGTTGTGCTTTTCAGCTCTAGGGCAATGTAGTCCACCCAGAGCAGAAGTTCTGCTTCAGCCAGATGAGGCCTGCAAAGAAACTGGGTTTCACAGGCCTTTGTAAGAGATGTACGCGGTAGGCTCTAAGAGCACTGTGCAGAGCGTAGTTGTTTCTTGGCTTCCCAAAGAGCTGGAAGCAAGATGCTCTGGGGCCCAACTCGCCCTCTGGAAAGAAGCCTGCACGTTGTGCCTTTCAGCTCTAGGGCAATGCAGCCCACCCAGAGCAGAAGTTCTGCTTCAGCCAGATCAGGCCTGCAAAGAAACTGCGTTTCACACGCCTTTGTAGGAGATATTCCCGGTAGGCTGTAAGAGCACTGTGCAGAGCGAGTTTTTTCCTAGCTTCCCAAAGAGCTGGAAGCAAGATGCTCTGGGGCCGAACTCGCCCTCTGGAAAGAAGCCTGCACGTTTTGCCTCTGAGCTCTAGGGCAATGTAGCACACCCAGAGCAGAAGTTCTGCTTCAGCCATATCAGGCCTGCAAAGAAACTGCGTGTCACAGGCCTTTGAAAGAGATGTTCCTGGTAGGCTGTAAGAGCTCGGTGCAGAGCGAGTTGTTTCTCAGCTTCCCAAAGAGCTGGAAGCAAGATGCTCTGGGGCCCAACTCGCCTTTTGGAAAGAAGCCTGCACGTTGTGCCTTTCAGCTCTAGGGCAATGTAGCACACCCAGAGCAGTAGTTCTGATGCAGCCAGATGAGGCCTACAAAGAAGCTGCGTTTCACAGGCCTTTGTAAGAGATGTTCCCAGTAGGCTGTGAGAGCACTGTGCAGAGCGAGTTGTTTCTTAGCTTCCTAAAGAGCTGGAAGCAAGATGCTCTGGGTCCCAACACTCCCTTTGGAAAGAAGCCTGCACGTTGTGCCTTTCTGCTCTAGGGCAATGTAGCACACCCAGAGCAGAAGTTCTGCTTCAGCCAGATGAGGCCTGCAGAGAAACTGCGTTTCACAGGACTCTGTAAGTGATGGTCCCGGTAGGCTGTAAGAGCACTTTGCAGAGCGAGTTGTTTCTTAGCTTCCCAAAGAGCTGGAAGAAAGATGCTCTGGGGCCCAACTCGCCCTTTGGAAAGAAGCCTGCACGTTGTGCCTTTCTGCTCTAGGGCAATGTAGCACACCCAGAGCAGAAGTTCTGCTTCAGCCAGATGAGGCCTGCAGAGAAACTGCGTTTCACAGGCCTTTGAGAGAGATGTTCCTGGTAGGCTGTAAGAGCTCGGTGCGGAGCGAGTTGTTTCTTAGCTTCCCAAAGAGCTGGAAGCAAGATGCTCTGGGGCCCAACTCGCCTTTTGGAAAGAAGCCTGCACGTTGTGCCTTTCAGCTCTAGGGCAATGTAGCACACCCAGAGCAGAAGTTCTGCTCCAGCCAGATCAGGCCTGCAGAGAAACTGCGTTTCACAGGACTCTGTAAGTGATGTTCCCGGTAGGCTGTAAGAGCACTTTGCAGAGCGAGTTGTTTCTTAGCTTCCCAAAGAGCTGGAAGCAAGATGCTCTGGGGACCAACTCGCCCTTTGGAAAGAAGCCTGCACGTTGTGCCTTTCTGCTCTAGGGCAATGTAGCACACCCAGAGCAGAAGTTCTGCTTCAGCCAGATCAGGCCTGCTGAGAAACTGCGTTTCACAGGACTCTGTAAGTGATGTTCCCGGTGGGCTGTAAGAGCACTTTGCAGAGCGAGTTGTTTCTTAGCTTCCCAAAGAGCTGGAAGCAAGATGCTCTGGGGACCAACTCGCCCTTTGGAAAGAAGCCTGCACGTTGTGCCTTTCTGCTCTAGGGCAATGTAGCACACCCAGAGCAGTAGTTCTGCTTCAGCCAGATCAGGCCTGCGAAGAAAGTGCATTTCACAGGCCTTTGTAAGAGATGTTCCCGGTAGGCTGTAAGAGCTCGGTGCGGAGCGAGTTGTTTCTTAGCTTCCCAAAGAGCTGGAAGCAAGATGCTCTGGGTCCCACCTCTCCCTTTGGAAAGAAGACTGCACGTTGTGCTTTTCAGCTCTAGGGCAATGTAGCCCACCCAGAGCAGAAGTTCTGCTTCAGCCAGATGAGGCCTGCAAAGAAACTGGGTTTCACAGGCCTTTGTAAGAGATGTACGCGGTAGGCTCTAAGAGCACTGTGCAGAGCGAGTTGTTTCTTAGCTTCCCAAAGAGCTGGAAGCAAGATGCTCTGGGGCCCAACTCGCCCTCTGGAAAGAAGCCTGCACGTTGTGCCTTTCAGCTCTAGGGCAATGCAGCACACCCAGAGCAGAAGTTCTGCTTCAGCCAGATCAGGCCTGCAAAGAAACTGCGTTTCACAGGCCTTTGTATGAGACATTCCCGGTAGGCTGTAAGAGCACTGTGCAGAGCGAGTTTTTTCTTAGCTTCCCAAAGAGCTGGAAGCAAGATGCTCTGGGGCCGAACTCGCCCTCTGGAAAGAAGCCTGCACGTTTTGCCTCTCAGCTCTAGGGCAATGTAGCACACCCAGAGCAGAAGTTCTGCTTCAGCCATATCAGGCCTGCAAAGAAACTGCGTTTCACAGGCCTTTGAAAGAGATGTTCCTGGTAGGCTGTAAGAGCTCGGTGCGGAGCGAGTTGTTTCTTAGCTTCCCAAAGAGCTGGAAGCAAGATGCTCTGGGGCCCAACTCGCCCTTTGGAAAGAAGCCTGCACGTTGTGCCTTTCAGCTCTAGGGCAATGTAGCACACCCAGAGCAGAAGTTCTGCTTCATCCAGATCAAGCCTGCAGAGAAACTGCGTTTCAAAGGTCTTTGTGAGACATGTTCCCGGTAGGCTGTAAGAGCACTGTGCAGAGCGAGTTGTTTCTTAGCTTCCCAAAGAGCTGGAAGCAAGATGCTCTGGGGCCCAGCTCGCCCTCTGGAAAGAAGCCTGCACGTTGTGCCTTTCAGCTCTAGGGCAATGTAGCACACCCAGAGCAGAAGTTCTGCTTCAGCCAGATTACGCCTGCAGAGAAACTGCGTTTCACAGGCCTTTGTCAGAGATGTTCCCAGTAGGCTGTAAGAGCACTGTGCAGAGCGAGTTGTTTCTTAGCTTCCCAAAGAGCTGGAAGCAAGATGCTCTGGGGCCCAACTCGCCCTTTGGAAAGAAGCCTGCACGTTGTGCCTTTCAGCTTTAGGGCAATGTAGCACACCCAGAGCAGTACTTCTGCTGCAGCCAGATGAGACCTGCAAAGAAACTGCGTTTCACAGGCTTTTGTAAGAGATGTTCCCGGTAGGCTGTGAGAGCACTGTGCAGAGCGAGTTGTTTCTTAGCTTCCCAAAGAGCTGGAAGCAAGATGCTCTGGGGCCCACCTCTCCCTTTGGAAAGAAGACTGCACATTGTGCCTTTCAGCTCTAGGGCAATGTAGCCCACCCAGAGCAGAAGTTCTGCTTCAGCCAGATGAGGCATGCAAAGAAACTGGGTTTCACAGGCCTTTGTAAGAGATGTACCCCGTAGGCTCTAAGAGCACTGTGCAGAGCGAGTTGTTTCTTAGCTTCCCAAAGAGCTGGAAGTAAGATGCTCTGGGGCCCAACTCGCCCTTTGGAAAGAAGCCTGCACGTTGTGCCTCTCAGCTCTAGGGCAATGTAGCACACCCAGAGCAGAAGTTCTGCTTCAGCCTGATCAGGCCTGCAAAGAAACTGCGTTTCACAGGCCTTTGTAAGAGATGTTCCCGGTAGGCTGTAAGAGCTCGGTGCGGAGTGAGTTGTTTCTTAGCTTCCCAAAGAGCTGGAAGCAAGTTGCTCTGGGGCCCAACTCGCCCTTTGGAAAGAAGCCTGCACGTTGTGCCTCTCAGCTCTAGGGCAATGTAGCACACCCAGAGCAGAAGTTCTTCTTCATCCAGATCAGGCCTGCATAGAAACTGCGTTTCACAGGTCTGTGTAAGAGATGTTCCCGGTAGGCTGTAAGAGCACTGTGCAGAGCGAGTTGTTTCTTAGCTTCTCAAAGAGCTGGAAGCAAGATGCTCTGGGGCCCAACTGGCCCTTTGGAAAGAAGCCTGCACGTTGTGCCTTTCAGCTCTAGGGCAATGTAGCACACCCAGAGCAGAAGTTCTGCTTCAGCCAGATCAGGCCTGCAGAGAAACTGCGTTTCACAGGCCTTTGTAAGAGATGTTCCCGGTAGGCTGTAAGAGCACTGTGCAGAGCGAGTTGTTTCTCAGCTTCCCAAAGAGCTGGAAGCAAGATGCTCTGGGGCCCAACTCGCCCTTTGGAAAGAAGCCTGCACGTTGTGCCTTTCAGCTTTAGGGCAATGTAGCACACCCAGAGCAGTAGTTCTGATGCAGCCAGATGAGGCCTACAAAGAAGCTGCGTTTCACAGGCCTTTGTAAGAGATGTTCCCAGTAGGCTGAGAGAGCACTGTGCAGAGCGAGTTGTTTCTTAGCTTCCCAAAGAGCTGGAAGCAAGATGCTCTGGGTCCCAACACTCCCTTTGGAAAGAAGCCTGCACGTTGTGCCTTTCTGCTCTAGGGCAATGTAGCACACCCAGAGCAGAAGTTCTGCTTCAGCCAGATGAGGCCTGCAGAGAAATTGCGTTTCACAGGCCTTTGAAAGAGATGTTCCTGGTAGGCTGTAAGAGCTCGGTGCGGAGCGAGTTGTTTCTTAGCTTCCCAAAGAGCTGGAAGCAAGATGCTCTGGGGCCCAACTCGCCTTTTGGAAAGAAGCCTGCACGTTGTGCCTTTCAGCTCTAGGGCAATGTAGCACACCCAGAGCAGAAGTTCTGCTCCAGCCAGATCAGGCCTGCAGAGAAACTGCGTTTCACAGGACTCTGTAAGTGATGTTCCCGGTAGGCTGTAAGAGCACTTTGCAGAGCGAGTTGTTTCTTAGCTTCCCAAAGAGCTGGAAGCAAGATGCTCTGGGACCAACTCGCCCTTTGGAAAGAAGCCTGCACGTTGTGCCTTTCTGCTCTAGGGCAATGTAGCACACCCAGAGCAGAAGTTCTGCTTCAGCCAGATCAGGCCTGCAGAGAAACTGCGTTTCACAGGACTCTGTAAGTGATGTTCCCGGTGGGCTGTAAGAGCACTTTGCAGAGCGAGTTGTTTCTTAGCTTCCCAAAGAGCTGGAAGCAAGATGCTCTGGGGACCAACTCGCCCTTTAGAAAGAAGCCTGCACGTTGTGCCTTTCTGCTCTAGGGCAATGTAGCACACCCAGAGCAGTAGTTCTGCTTCAGCCAGATCAGGCCTGCGAACAAACTGCGTTTCACAGGCCTTTGTAAGAGATGTTCCCGGTAGGCTGTAAGAGCTCGGTGCGGAGCGAGTTGTTTCTTAGCTTCCCAAAGAGCTCGAAGCAAGATGCTCTTGGGCCCAACTCGCCCTTTGGAAAGAAGCCTGCACGTTGTGCCTTTCAGCTTTAGGGCAATGTAGCACACCCAGAGCAGTAGTTCTGCTGCAGCCAGATGAGGCCTGCAAAGAAACTGCGTTTCACAGGCCTTTGTAAGAGATGTTCCCGGTAGGCTGTGAGAGCACTGTGCAGAGCGAGTTGTTTCTTAGCTTCCCAAAGAGCTGGAAGCAAGATGCTCTGGGGCCCAAATCGCCCTTTGGAAAGAAGCCGGCACGTTGTGCCTTTCAGCTCTAGGGCAATGTAGCACACCCAGAGCAGAAGTTCTGCTGCAGCCATATCAGGCCTGCAAAGAAACTGCGTTTCACAGGCCTTTGAAAGAGATGTTCCTGGTAGGCTGTAAGAGCTCGGTGCGGAGCGAGTTGTTTCTTAGCTTCCCAAAGAGCTGGAAGCAAGATGCTCTGGGGCCCAACTCGCCCTTTGGAAAGATGCCTGCACGTTGTGCCTTTCAGCTCTAGGGCAATGTAGCACACCCAGAGCAGAAGTTCTGCTTCATCCAGATCAAGCCTGCAGAGAAACTGCGTTTCAAAGGTCTTTGTGAGAGATGTTCCCGGTAGGCTGTAAGAGCACTGTGCAGAGCGAGTTGTTTCTTAGCTTCCCAAAGAGCTGGAAGCAAGATGCTCTGGGGCCCAACTCGCCCTTTGGAAAGAAGCCTGCACGTTGTGACTTTCAGCTCTAGGGCAATGTAGCACACCCAGAGCAGAAGTTCTGCTTCAGCCATATCAGGCTTGCAAAGAAACTGCGTTTCACAGGCTTTTGTAAGGGATGTTCCCGGTAGGCTGTGAGAGCACTGTGCAGAGCGAGTTGTTTCTTAGCTTCCCAAAGAGCTGGAAGCAAGATGCTCTGGGGCCCAGCTCGCCCTCTGGAAAGAAGCCTGCACGTTGTGCCTTTGAGCTCTAGGGCAATGTAGCACACCCAGAGCAGAAGTTCTGCTTCAGCCAGATTACGCCTGCAGAGAAACTGCGTTTCACAGGCCTTTGTAAGAGATGTTCCCAGTAGGCTGTAAGAGCACTGTGCAGAGCGAGTTGTTTCTTAGCTTCCCAAAGAGCTGGAAGCAAGATGCTCTGGGGCCCAACTCGCCCTTTGGAAAGAAGCCTGCACGTTGTGCCTTTCAGCTTTAGGGCAATGTAGCACACCCAGAGCAGTACTTCTGCTGCAGCCAGATGAGACCTGCAAAGAAACTGCGTTTCACAGGCTTTTGTAAGAGATGTTCCCGGTAGGCTGTGAGAGCACTGTGCAGAGCGAGTTGTTTCTTAGCTTCCCAAAGAGCTGGAAGCAAGATGCTCTGGGGCCCACCTCTCCCTTTGGAAAGAAGACTGCACATTGTGCCTTTCAGCTCTAGGGCAATGTAGCCCACCCAGGGCAGAAGTTCTGCTTCAGCCAGATGAGGCCTGCAAAGAAACTGGGTTTCACAGGCCTTTGTAAGAGATGTACCCCGTAGGCTCTAAGAGCACTGTGCAGAGCGAGTTGTTTCTTAGCTTCCCAAAGAGCTGGAAGCAAGATGCTCTGGGGCCCAACTCGCCCTTTGGAAAGAAGCCTGCATGTTGTGCCTCTCAGCTCTAGGGCAATGTAGCACACCCAGAGCAGAAGTTCTGCTTCAGCCTGATCAGGCCTGCAAAGAAACTGCGTTTCACAGGCCTTTGTAAGAGATGTTCCCGGTAGGCTGTAAGAGCTCGGTGCGGAGT
Source organism: Equus caballus (assembly GCF_041296265.1). NCBI lineage: Eukaryota > Metazoa > Chordata > Mammalia > Perissodactyla > Equidae > Equus > Equus caballus. The sequence continues at coordinate 20,085,199 of NC_091695.1, forward strand.
GAGTTGTTTCTTAGCTTCCCAAAGAGCTGGAAGCAAGATGCTCTGGGGCCCAACTCGCCCTTTGGAAAGAAGCCTGCACGTTGTGCCTCTCAGCTCTAGGGCAATGTAGCACACCCAGAGCAGAAGTTCTTCTTCATCCAGATCAGGCCTGCAGAGAAACTGCGTTTCACAGGTCTGTGTAAGAGATGTTCCCGGTAGGCTGTAAGAGCACTGTGCAGAGCGAGTTGTTTCTTAGCTTCCCAAAGAGCTGGAAGCAAGATGCTCTGGGGCCCAAGTCGTCCTTTGGAAAGAAGCCTGCACGTTGTGCCTTTCAGCTCTAGGGCAATGTAGCACACCCAGAGCATAAGTTCTGCTTCAGCCAGATCAGGCCTGCAGAGAAACTGCGTTTCACAGGCCTTTGTAAGAGATGTTCCCGGTAGGCTGTAAGAGCACTGTGCAGAGCGAGTTGTTTCTCAGCTTCCCAAAGAGCTGGAAGCAAGATGCTCTGGGGCCCAACTCGCCCTTTGGAAAGAAGCCTGCACGTTGTGCCTTTCAGCTTTAGGGCAATGTAGCACACCCAGAGCAGTAGTTCTGATGCAGCCAGATGAGGCCTACAAAGAAGCTGCGTTTCACAGGCCTTTGTAAGAGATGTTCCCAGTAGGCTGTGAGAGCACTGTGCAGAGCGAGTTGTTTCTTAGCTTCCCAAAGAGCTGGAAGCAAGATGCTCTGGGGCCCACCTCTCCCTTTGGAAAGAAGATTGCACATTGTGCCTTTCAGCTCTAGGGCAATGTAGCCCACCCAGAGCAGAAGTTCTGCTTCAGCCAGATGAGGCCTGCAAAGAAACTGGGTTTCACAGGCCTTTGTAAGAGATGTACCCCGTAGGCTCTAAGAGCACTGTGCAGAGCGAGTTGTTTCTTAGCTTCCCAAAGAGCTGGAAGTAAGATGCTCTGGGGCCCAACTCGCCCTTTGGAAAGAAGCCTGCACGTTGTGCCTCTCAGCTCTAGGGCAATGTAGCACACCCAGAGCAGAAGTTCTGCTTCAGCCTGATCAGGCCTGCAAAGAAACTGCGTTTCACAGGCCTTTGTAAGAGATGTTCCCGGTAGGCTGTAAGAGCTCGGTGCGGAGTGAGTTGTTTCTTAGCTTCCCAAAGAGCTGGAATCAAGTTGCTCTGGGGCCCAACTCGCCCTTTGGAAAGAAGCCTGCACGTTGTGCCTCTCAGCTCTAGGGCAATGTAGCACACCCAGAGCAGAAGTTCTTCTTCATCCAGATCAGGCCTGCAGAGAAACTGCGTTTCACAGGTCTGTGTAAGAGATGTTCCCGGTAGGCTGTAAGAGCACTGTGCAGAGCGAGTTGTTTCTTAGCTTCTCAAAGAGCTGGAAGCAAGATGCTCTGGGGCCCAACTCGCCCTTTGGAAAGAAGCCTGCACGTTGTGCCTTTCAGCTCTAGGGCAATGTAGCACACCCAGAGCAGAAGTTCTGCTTCAGCCAGATCAGGCCTGCAGAGAAACTGCGTTTCACAGGCCTTTGTAAGAGATGTTCCCGGTAGGCTGTAAGAGCACTGTGCAGAGCGAGTTGTTTCTCAGCTTCCCAAAGAGCTGGAACCAAGATGCTCTGGGGCCCAACTCGCCCTTTGGAAAGAAGCCTGCACGTTGTGCCTTTCAGCTTTAGGGCAATGTAGCACACCCAGAGCAGTAGTTCTGATGCAGCCAGATGAGGCCTACAAAGAAGCTGCGTTTCACAGGCCTTTGTAAGAGATGTTCCCAGTAGGCTGTGAGAGCACTGTGCAGAGCGAGTTGTTTCTTAGCTTCCCAAAGAGCTGGAAGCAAGATGCTCTGGGGCCCAACTCGCCCTCTGGAAAGAAGCCTGCACGTTGTGCCTTTCAGCTCTAGGGCAATGCAGCACACCCAGAGCAGAAGTTCTGCTTCAGCCAGATCAGGCCTGCAAAGAAACTGCGTTTCACAGGCCTTTGTAGGAGATATTCCCGGTAGGCTGTAAGAGCACTGTGCAGAGCGAGTTTTTTCTTAGCTTCCCAAAGAGCTGGAAGCAAGATGCTCTGGGGCCCAACTCGCCCTCTGGAAAGAAGCCTGCACGTTTTGCCTCTCAGCTCTAGGGCAATGTAGCACACCCAGAGCAGAAGTTCTGCTTCAGCCATATCAGGCCTGCAAAGAAACTGCGTTTCACAGGCCTTTGAAAGAGATGTTCCTGGTAGGCTGTAAGAGCTCGGTGCTGAGCGAGTTGTTTCTTAGCTTCCCAAAGAGCTGGAAGCAAGATGCTCTGGGGCCCAACTCGCCCTTTGGAAAGAAGCCTGCACGTTGTGCCTTTCAGCTCTAGGGCAATGTAGCACACCCAGAGCAGAAGTTCTGCTTCATCCAGATCAAGCCTGCAGAGAAACTGCGTTTCAAAGGTCTTTGTGAGAGATGTTCCCGGTAGGCTGTAAGAGCACTGTGCAGAGCGAGTTGTTTCTTAGCTTCCCAAAGAGCTGGAAGCAAGATGCTCTGGGTCCCAACACTCCCTTTGGAAAGAAGCCTGCACGTTGTGCCTTTCGGCTCTAGGGCAATGTAGCACACCCAGAGCAGAAGTTCTGCTTCAGCCATATCAGGCTTGCAAAGAAACTGCGTTTCACAGGCCTTTGTAAGGGATGTTCCCGGTAGGCTGTGAGAGCACTGTGCAGAGCGAGTTGTTTCTTAGCTTCCCAAAGAGCTCTAAGCAAGATGCTCTGGGGCCCAGCTCGCCCTCTGGAAAGAAGCCTGCACGTTGTGCCTTTCAGCTCTAGGGCAATGTAGCACACCCAGAGCAGAAGTTCTGCTTCAGCCAGATTACGCCTGCAGAGAAACTGCGTTTCACAGGCCTTTGTAAGAGATGTTCCCAGTAGGCTGTAAGAGCACTGTGCAGAGCGAGTTGTTTCTTAGCTTCCCAAAGAGCTGGAAGCAAGATGCTCTGGCGCCCAACTCGCCCTTTGGAAAGAAGCCTGCACGTTGTGCCTTTCAGCTTTAGGGCAATGTAGCACACCCAGAGCAGTACTTCTGCTGCAGCCAGATGAGACCTGCAAAGAAACTGCGTTTCACAGGCTTTTGTAAGAGATGTTCCCGGTAGGCTGTGAGAGCACTGTGCAGAGCGAGTTGTTTCTTAGCTTCCCAAAGAGCTGGAAGCAAGATGCTCTGGGGCCCACCTCTCCCTTTGGAAAGAAGACTGTACATTGTGCCTTTCAGCTCTAGGGCAATGTAGCCCACCCAGAGCAGAAGTTCTGCTTCAGCCAGATGAGGCCTGCAAAGAAACTGGGTTTCACAGGCCTTTGTAAGAGATGTACCCCGTAGGCTCTAAGAGCACTGTGCAGAGCGAGTTGTTTCTTAGCTTCCCAAAGAGCTGGAAGCAAGATGCTCTGGGGCCCAACTCGCCCTTTGGAAAGAAGCCTGCACGTTGTGCCTCTCAGCTCTAGGGCAATGTAGCACACCCAGAGCAGAAGTTCTGCTTCAGCCTGATCAGGCCTGCAAAGAAACTGCGTTTCACAGGCCTTTGTAAGAGATGTTCCCGGTAGGCTGTAAGAGCTCGGTGCGGAGTGAGTTGTTACTTAGCTTCCCAAAGAGCTGGAAGCAAGATGCTCTGGGGCCCAACTCGCCCTTTGGAAAGAAGCCTGCACGTTGTGCCTCTCAGCTCTAGGGCAATGTAGCACACCCAGAGCAGAAGTTCTTCTTCTTCCAGATCAGGCCTGCAGAGAAACTGCGTTTCACAGGTCTGTGTAAGAGATGTTCCCGGTAGGCTGTAAGAGCACTGTGCAGAGCGAGTTGTTTCTTAGCTTCCCAAAGAGCTGGAAGCAAGATGCTCTGGGGCCCAAGTCGCCCTTTGGAAAGAAGCCTGCACGTTGTGCCTTTCAGCTCTAGGGCAATGTAGCACACCCAGAGCAGAAGTTCTGCTTCAGCCAGATCAGGCCTGCAGAGAAACTGCGTTTCACAGGCCTTTGTAAGAGATGTTCCCGGTAGGCTGTGAGAGCACTGTGCAGAGCGAATTGTTTCTTAGCTTCCCAAAGAGCTGGAAGCAAGATGCTCTGGGTCCCACCTCTCCCTTTGGAAAGAAGACTGCACGTTGTGCTTTTCAGCTCTAGGGCAATGTAGTCCACCCAGAGCAGAAGTTCTGCTTCAGCCAGATGAGGCCTGCAAAGAAACTGGGTTTCACAGGCCTTTGTAAGAGATGTACGCGGTAGGCTCTAAGAGCACTGTGCAGAGCGTAGTTGTTTCTTAGCTTCCCAAAGAGCTGGAAGCAAGATGCTCTGGGGCCCAACTCGCCCTCTGGAAAGAAGCCTGCACGTTGTGCCTTTCAGCTCTAGGGCAATGCAGCACACCCAGAGCAGAAGTTCTGCTTCAGCCAGATCAAGCCTGCAAAGAAACTGCGTTTCACACGCCTTTGTAGGAGATATTCCCGGTAGGCTGTAAGAGCACTGTGCAGAGCGAGTTTTTTCCTAGCTTCCCAAAGAGCTGGAAGCAAGATGCTCTGGGGCCGAACTCGCCCTCTGGAAAGAAGCCTGCACGTTTTGCCTCTGAGCTCTAGGGCAATGTAGCACACCCAGAGCAGAAGTTCTGCTTCAGCCATATCAGGCCTGCAAAGAAACTGCGTTTCACAGGCCTTTGAAAGAGATGTTCCTGGTAGGCTGTAAGAGCTCGGTGCAGAGCGAGTTGTTTCTTAGCTTCCCAAAGAGCTGGAAGCAAGATGCTCTGGGGCCCAACTCGCCCTTTGGAAAGATGCCTGCACGTTGTGCCTTTCAGCTCTAGGGCAATGTAGCACACCCAGAGCAGAAGTTCTGCTTCATCCAGATCAAGCCTGCAGAGAAACTGCGTTTCAAAGGTCTTTGTGAGAGATGTTCCCGGTAGGCTGTAAGAGCACTGTGCAGAGCGAGTTGTTTCTTAGCTTCCCAAAGAGCTGGAAGCAAGATGCTCTGGGGCCCAGCTCGCCCTCTGGAAAGAAGCCTGCACGTTGTGCCTTTCTGCTCTAGGGCAATGTAGCACACCCAGAGCAGAAGTTCTGCTTCAGCCAGATTACGCCTGCAGAGAAACTGCGTTTCACAGGCCTTTGTAAGAGATGTTCCCAGTAGGCTGTAAGAGCACTGTGCAGAGCGAGTTGTTTCTTAGCTTCCCAAAGAGCTGGAAGCAAGATGCTCTGGGGCCCAACTCGCCCTTTGGAAAGAAGCCTGCACGTTGTGCCTTTCAGCTTTAGGGCAATGTAGCACACCCAGAGCAGTACTTCTGCTGCAGCCAGATGAGACCTGCAAAGAAACTGCGTTTCACAGGCTATTGTAAGAGATGTTCCCGGTAGGCTTTGAGAGCACTGTGCAGAGCGAGTTGTTTCTTAGCTTCCCAAAGAGCTGGAAGCAAGATGCTCTGGGGCCCACCTCTCCCTTTGGAAAGAAGACTGCACATTGTGCCTTTCAGCTCTAGGGCAATGTAGCCCACCCAGAGCAGAAGTTCTGCTTCAGCCAGATGAGGCCTGCAAAGAAACTGGGTTTCACAGGCCTTTGTAAGAGATGTACCCCGTAGGCTCTAAGAGCACTGTGCAGAGCGAGTTGTTTCTTAGCTTCCCAAAGAGCTGGAAGCAAGATGCTCTGGGGCCCAACTCGCCCTTTGGAAAGAAGCCTGCACGTTGTGCCTCTCAGCTCTAGGGCAATGTAGCACACCCAGAGCAGAAGTTCTGCTTCAGCCAGATGAGGCCTGCAGAGAAACTGCGTTTCACAGGCCTTTGAGAGAGATGTTCCTGGTAGGCTGTAAGAGCTCGGTGCGGAGCGAGTTGTTTCTTAGCTTCCCAAAGAGCTGGAAGCAAGATGCTCTGGGGCCCAACTCGCCTTTTGGAAAGAAGCCTGCACGTTGTGCCTTTCAGCTCTAGGGCAATGTAGCACACCCAGAGCAGAAGTTCTGCTCCAACCAGATCAGGCCTGCAGAGAAACTGCGTTTCACAGGACTCTGTAAGTGATGTTCCCGGTAGGCTGTAAGAGCACTTTGCAGAGCGAGTTGTTTCTTAGCTTCCCAAAGAGCTGGAAGCAAGATGCTCTGGGGCCCAGCTCGCCCTCTGGAAAGAAGCCTGCACGTTGTGCCTTTCTGCTCTAGGGCAATGTAGCACACCCAGAGCAGAAGTTCTGCTTCAGCCAGATCAGGCCTGCAGAGAAACTGCGTTTCACAGGACTCTGTAAGTGATGTTCCCGGTGGGCTGTAAGAGCACTTTGCACAGCGAGTTGTTTCTTAGCTTCCCAAAGAGCTGGAAGCAAGATGCTCTGGGGACCAACTCGCCCTTTGGAAAGAAGCCTGCACGTTGTGCCTTTCTGCTCTAGGGCAATGTAGCACACCCAGAGCAGTAGTTCTGCTTCAGCCAGATCAGGCCTGCGAAGAAAGTGCATTTCACAGGCCTTTGTAAGAGATGTTCCCGGTAGGCTGTAAGAGCTCGGTGCGGAGCGAGTTGTTTCTTAGCTTCCCAAAGAGCTGGAAGCAAGATGCTCTGGGTCCCACCTCTCCCTTTGGAAAGAAGACTGCACGTTGTGCTTTTCAGCTCTAGGGCAATGTAGCCCACCCAGAGCAGAAGTTCTGCTTCAGCCAGATGAGGCCTGCAAAGAAACTGGGTTTCACAGGCCTTTGTAAGAGATGTACGCGGTAGGCTCTAAGAGCACTGTGCAGAGCGAGTTGTTTCTTAGCTTCCCAAAGAGCTGGAAGCAAGATGCTCTGGGGCCCAGCTCGCCCTCTGGAAAGAAGACTGCACGTTGTGCTTTTCAGCTCTAGGGCAATGTAGCCCACCCAGAGCAGAAGTTCTGCTTCATCCAGATCAAGCCTGCAGAGAAACTGCGTTTCAAAGGTCTTTGTGAGACATGTTCCCGGTAGGCTGTAAGAGCACTGTGCAGAGCGAGTTGTTTCTTAGCTTCCCAAAGAGCTGGAAGCAAGATGCTCTGGGGCCCAGCTCGCCCTCTGGAAAGAAGCCTGCACGTTGTGCCTTTCAGCTCTAGGGCAATGTAGCACACCCAGAGCAGAAGTTCTGCTTCAGCCAGATTACGCCTGGAGAGAAACTGCGTTTCACAGGCCTTTGTAAGAGATGTTCCCAGTAGGCTGTAAGAGCACTGTGCAGAGCGAGTTGTTTCTTAGCTTCCCAAAGAGCTGGAAGCAAGATGCTCTGGCGCCCAACTCGCCCTTTGGAAAGAAGCCTGCACGTTGTGCCTTTCAGCTTTAGGGCAATGTAGCACACCCGGAGCAGTACTTCTGCTGCAGCCAGATGAGACCTGCAAAGAAACTGCGTTTCACAGGCTTTTGTAAGAGATGTTCCCGGTAGGCTGTGAGAGCACTGTGCAGAGCGAGTTGTTTCTTAGCTTCCCAAAGAGCTGGAAGCAAGATGCTCTGGGGCCCACCTCTCCCTTTGGAAAGAAGACTGCACATTGTGCCTTTCAGCTCTAGGGCAATGTAGCCCACCCAGAGCAGAAGTTCTGCTTCAGCCAGATGAGGCCTGCAAAGAAACTGGGTTTCACAGGCCTTTGTAAGAGATGTACCCCGTAGGCTCTAAGAGCACTGTGCAGAGCGAGTTGTTTCTTAGCTTCCCAAAGAGCTGGAAGTAAGATGCTCTGGGGCCCAACTCGCCCTTTGGAAAGAAGCCTGCACGTTGTGCCTCTCAGCTCTAGGGCAATGTAGCACACCCAGAGCAGAAGTTCTGCTTCAGCCTGATCAGGCCTGCAAAGAAACTGCGTTTCACAGGCCTTTGTAAGAGATGTTCCCGGTAGGCTGTAAGAGCTCGGTGCGGAGTGAGTTGTTTCTTAGCTTCCCAAAGAGCTGGAAGCAAGTTGCTCTGGGGCCCAACTCGCCCTTTGGAAAGAAGCCTGCACGTTGTGCCTCTCAGCTCTAGGGCAATGTAGCACACCCAGAGCAGAAGTTCTTCTTCATCCAGATCAGGCCTGCATAGAAACTGCGTTTCACAGGTCTGTGTAAGAGATGTTCCCGGTAGGCTGTAAGAGCACTGTGCAGAGCGAGTTGTTTCTTAGCTTCTCAAAGAGCTGGAAGCAAGATGCTCTGGGGCCCAACTCGCCCTTTGGAAAGAAGCCTGCACGTTGTGCCTTTCAGCTCTAGGGCAATGTAGCACACCCAGAGCAGAAGTTCTGCTTCAGCCAGATCAGGCCTGCAGAGAAACTGCGTTTCACAGGACTTTGTAAGAGATGTTCCCGGTAGGCTGTAAGAGCACTGTGCAGAGCGAGTTGTTTCTCAGCTTCCCAAAGAGCTGGAAGCAAGATGCTCTGGGGCCCAACTCGCCCTTTGGAAAGAAGCCTGCACGTTGTGCCTTTCAGCTTTAGGGCAATGTAGCACACCCAGAGCAGTAGTTCTGATGCAGCCAGATGAGGCCTACAAAGAAGCTGCGTTTCACAGGCCTTTGTAAGAGATGTTCCCAGTAGGCTGTGAGAGCACTGTGCAGAGCGAGTTGTTTCTTAGCTTCCCAAAGAGCTGGAAGCAAGATGCTCTGGGTCCCAACACTCCCTTTGGAAAGAAGCCTGCACGTTGTGCCTTTCTGCTCTAGGGCAATGTAGCACACCCAGAGCAGAAGTTCTGCTTCAGCCAGATGAGGCCTGCAGAGAAATTGCGTTTCACAGGCCTTTGAAAGAGATGTTCCTGGTAGGCTGTAAGAGCTCGGTGCGGAGCGAGTTGTTTCTTAGCTTCCCAAAGAGCTGGAAGCAAGATGCTCTGGGGCCCAACTCGCCTTTTGGAAAGAAGCCTGCACGTTGTGCCTTTCAGCTCTAGGGCAATGTAGCACACCCAGAGCAGAAGTTCTGCTCCAGCCAGATCAGGCCTGCAGAGAAACTGCGTTTCACAGGACTCTGTAAGTGATGTTCCCGGTAGGCTGTAAGAGCACTTTGCAGAGCGAGTTGTTTCTTAGCTTCCCAAAGAGCTGGAAGCAAGATGCTCTGGGACCAACTCGCCCTTTGGAAAGAAGCCTGCACGTTGTGTTTTTCTGCTCTAGGGCAATGTAGCACACCCAGAGCAGAAGTTCTGCTTCAGCCAGATCAGGCCTGCAGAGAAACTGCGTTTCACAGGACTCTGTAAGTGATGTTCCCGGTGGGCTGTAAGAGCACTTTGCAGAGCGAGTTGTTTCTTAGCTTCCCAAAGAGCTGGAAGCAAGATGCTCTGGGGACCAACTCGCCCTTTAGAAAGAAGCCTGCACGTTGTGCCTTTCTGCTCTAGGGCAATGTAGCACACCCAGAGCAGTAGTTCTGCTTCAGCCAGATCAGGCCTGCGAAGAAACTGCGTTTCACAGGCCTTTGTAAGAGATGTTCCCAGTAGGCTGTAAGAGCTCGGTGCGGAGCGAGTTGTTTCTTAGCTTCCCAAAGAGCTCGAAGCAAGATGCTCTTGGGCCCAACTCGCCCTTTGGAAAGAAGCCTGCACGTTGTGCCTTTCAGCTTTAGGGCAATGTAGCACACCCAGAGCAGTAGTTCTGCTGCAGCCAGATGAGGCCTGCAAAGAAACTGCGTTTCACAGGCCTTTGTAAGAGATGTTCCCGGTAGGCTGTGAGAGCACTGTGCAGAGCGAGTTGTTTCTTAGCTTCCCAAAGAGCTGGAAGCAAGATGCTCTGGGGCCCAAATCGCCCTTTGGAAAGAAGCCGGCACGTTGTGCCTTTCAGCTCTAGGGCAATGTAGCACACCCAGAGCAGAAGTTCTGCTGCAGCCATATCAGGCCTGCAAAGAAACTGCGTTTCACAGGCCTTTGAAAGAGATGTTCCTGGTAGGCTGTAAGAGCTCGGTGCGGAGCGAGTTGTTTCTTAGCTTCCCAAAGAGCTGGAAGCAAGATGCTCTGGGGCCCAACTCGCCCTTTGGAAAGATGCCTGCACGTTGTGCCTTTCAGCTCTAGGGCAATGTAGCACACCCAGAGCAGAAGTTCTGCTTCATCCAGATCAAGCCTGCAGAGAAACTGCGTTTCAAAGGTCTTTGTGATGATGTTCCCGGTAGGCTGTAAGAGCACTGTGCAGAGCGAGTTGTTTCTTAGCTTCCCAAAGAGCTGGAAGCAAGATGCTCTGGGGCCCAACTCGCCCTTTGGAAAGAAGCCTGCACGTTGTGACTTTCAGCTCTAGGGCAATGTAGCACACCCAGAGCAGAAGTTCTGCTTCAGCCATATCAGGCTTGCAAAGAAACTGCGTTTCACAGGCTTTTGTAAGGGATGTTCCCGGTAGGCTGTGAGAGCACTGTGCAGAGCGAGTTGTTTCTTAGCTTCCCAAAGAGCTGGAAGCAAGATGCTCTGGGGCCCAGCTCGCCCTCTGGAAAGAAGCCTGCACGTTGTGCCTTTCAGCTCTAGGGCAATGTAGCACACCCAGAGCAGAAGTTCTGCTTCAGCCAGATTACGCCTGCAGAGAAACTGCGTTTCACAGGCCTTTGTAAGAGATGTTCCCAGTAGGCTGTAAGAGCACTGTGCAGAGCGAGTTGTTTCTTAGCTTCCCAAAGAGCTGGAAGCAAGATGCTCTGGGGCCCAACTCGCCCTTTGGAAAGAAGCCTGCACGTTGTGCCTTTCAGCTTTAGGGCAATGTAGCACACCCAGAGCAGTACTTCTGCTGCAGCCAGATGAGACCTGCAAAGAAACTGCGTTTCACAGGCTTTTGTAAGAGATGTTCCCGGTAGGCTGTGAGAGCACTGTGCAGAGCGAGTTGTTTCTTAGCTTCCCAAAGAGCTGGAAGCAAGATGCTCTGGGGCCCACCTCTCCCTTTGGAAAGAAGACTGCACATTGTGCCTTTCAGCTCTAGGGCAATGTAGCCCACCCAGGGCAGAAGTTCTGCTTCAGCCACATGAGGCCTGCAAAGAAACTGGGTTTCACAGGCCTTTGTAAGAGATGTACCCCGTAGGCTCTAAGAGCACTGTGCAGAGCGAGTTGTTTCTTAGCTTCCCAAAGAGCTGGAAGCAAGATGCTCTGGGGCCCAACTCGTCCTTTGGAAAGAAGCCTGCATGTTGTGCCTCTCAGCTCTAGGGCAATGTAGCACACCCAGAGCAGAAGTTCTGCTTCAGCCTGATCAGGCCTGCAAAGAAACTGCGTTTCACAGGCCTTTGTAAGAGATGTTCCCGGTAGGCTGTAAGAGCTCGGTGCGGAGTGAGTTGTTTCTTAGCTTCCCAAAGAGCTGGAAGCAAGATGCTCTGGGGCCCAACTCGCCCTTTGGAAAGAAGCCTGCACGTTGTGCCTCTCAGCTCTAGGGCAATGTAGCACACCCAGAGCAGAAGTTCTTCTTCATCCAGATCAGGCCTGCAGAGAAACTGCGTTTCACAGGTCTGTGTAAGAGATGTTCCCGGTAGGCTGTAAGAGCACTGTGCAGAGCGAGTTGTTTCTTAGCTTCCCAAAGAGCTGGAAGCAAGATGCTCTGGGGCCCAAGTCGTCCTTTGGAAAGAAGCCTGCACGTTGTGCCTTTCAGCTCTAGGGCAATGTAGCACACCCAGAGCATAAGTTCTGCTTCAGCCAGATCAGGCCTGCAGAGAAACTGCGTTTCACAGGCCTTTGTAAGAGATGTTCCCGGTAGGCTGTAAGAGCACTGTGCAGAGCGAGTTGTTTCTCAGCTTCCCAAAGAGCTGGAAGCAAGATGCTCTGGGGCCCAACTCGCCCTTTGGAAAGAAGCCTGCACGTTGTGCCTTTCAGCTTTAGGGCAATGTAGCACACCCAGAGCAGTAGTTCTGATGCAGCCAGATGAGGCCTACAAAGAAGCTGCGTTTCACAGGCCTTTGTAAGAGATGTTCCCAGTAGGCTGTGAGAGCACTGTGCAGAGCGAGTTGTTTCTTAGCTTCCCAAAGAGCTGGAAGCAAGATGCTCTGGGGCCCACCTCTCCCTTTGGAAAGAAGACTGCACATTGTGCCTTTCAGCTCTAGGGCAATGTAGCCCACCCAGAGCAGAAGTTCTGCTTCAGCCAGATGAGGCCTGCAAAGAAACTGGGTTTCACAGGCCTTTGTAAGAGATGTACCCCGTAGGCTCTAAGAGCACTGTGCAGAGCGAGTTGTTTCTTAGCTTCCCAAAGAGCTGGAAGTAAGATGCTCTGGGGCCCAACTCGCCCTTTGGAAAGAAGCCTGCACGTTGTGCCTCTCAGCTCTAGGGCAATGTAGCACACCCAGAGCAGAAGTTCTGCTTCAGCCTGATCAGGCCTGCAAAGAAACTGCGTTTCACAGGCCTTTGTAAGAGATGTTCCCGGTAGGCTGTAAGAGCTCGGTGCGGAGTGAGTTGTTTCTTAGCTTCCCAAAGAGCTGGAAGCAAGTTGCTCTGGGGCCCAACTCGCCCTTTGGAAAGAAGCCTGCACGTTGTGCCTCTCAGCTCTAGGGCAATGTAGCACACCCAGAGCAGAAGTTCTTCTTCATCCAGATCAGGCCTGCAGAGAAACTGCGTTTCACAGGTCTGTGTAAGAGATGTTCCCGGTAGGATGTAAGAGCACTGTGCAGAGCGAGTTGTTTCTTAGCTTCTCAAAGAGCTGGAAGCAAGATGCTCTGGGGCCCAACTCGCCCTTTGGAAAGAAGCCTGCACGTTGTGCCTTTCAGCTCTAGGGCAATGTAGCACACCCAGAGCAGAAGTTCTGCTTCAGCCAGATCAGGCCTGCAGAGAAACTGCGTTTCACAGGCCTTTGTAAGAGATGTTCCCGGTAGGCTGTAAGAGCTCTGTGCAGAGCGAGTTGTTTCTCAGCTTCCCAAAGAGCTGGAACCAAGATGCTCTGGGGCCCAACTCGCCCTTTGGAAAGAAGCCTGCACGTTGTGCCTTTCAGCTTTAGGGCAATGTAGCACACCCAGAGCAGTAGTTCTGATGCAGCCAGATGAGGCCTACAAAGAAGCTGCGTTTCACAGGCCTTTGTAAGAGATGTTCCCAGTAGGCTGTGAGAGCACTGTGCAGAGCGAGTTGTTTGTTAGCTTCCCAAAGAGCTGGAAGCAAGATGCTCTGGGTCCCAACACTCCCTTTGGAAAGAAGCCTGCACGTTGTGCCTTTCTGCTCTAGGGCAATGTAGCACACCCAGAGCAGAAGTTCTGCTTCAGCCAGATGAGGCCTGCAGAGAAATTGCGTTTCACAGGCCTTTGAAAGAGATGTTCCTGGTAGGCTGTAAGAGCTCGGTGCGGAGCGAGTTGTTTCTTAGCTTCCCAAAGAGCTGGAAGCAAGATGCTCTGGGGCCCAACTCGCCTTTTGGAAAGAAGCCTGCACGTTGTGCCTTTCAGCTCTAGGGCAATGTAGCACACCCAGAGCAGAAGTTCTGCTCCAGCCAGATCAGGCCTGCAGAGAAACTGCGTTTCACAGGACTCTGTAAGTGATGTTCCCGGTAGGCTGTAAGAGCACTTTGCAGAGCGAGTTGTTTCTTAGCTTCCCAAAGAGCTGGAAGCAAGATGCTCTGGGACCAACTCGCCCTTTGGAAAGAAGCCTGCACGTTGTGCCTTTCTGCTCTAGGGCAATGTAGCACACCCAGAGCAGAAGTTCTGCTTCAGCCAGATCAGGCCTGCAAAGAAACTGCGTTTCACAGGCCTTTGTAGGAGACATTCCCGGTAGGCTGTAAGAGCACTGTGCAGAGCGAGTTTTTTCTTAGCTTCCCAAAGAGCTGGAAGCAAGATGCTCTGGGGCCGAACTCGCCCTCTGGAAAGAAGCCTGCACGTTTTGCCTCTCAGCTCTAGGGCAATGTAGCACACCCAGAGCAGAAGTTCTGCTTCAGCCATATCAGGCCTGCAAAGAAACTGCGTTTCACAGGCCTTTGAAAGAGATGTTCCTGGTAGGCTGTAAGAGCTCGGTTAGGAGCGAGTTGTTTCTTAGCTTCCCAAAGAGCTGGAAGCAAGATGCTCTGGGGCCCAACTCGCCCTTTGGAAAGAAGCCTGCACGTTGTGCCTTTCAGCTCTAGGGCAATGTAGCACACCCAGAGCAGAAGTTCTGCTTCATCCAGATCAAGCCTGCAGAGAAACTGCGTTTCAAAGGTCTTTGTGAGACATGTTCCCGGTAGGCTGTAAGAGCACTGTGCAGAGCGAGTTGTTTCTTAGCTTCCCAAAGAGCTGGAAGCAAGATGCTCTGGGGCCCAGCTCGCCCTCTGGAAAGAAGCCTGCACGTTGTGCCTTTCAGCTCTAGGGCAATGTAGCACACCCAGAGCAGAAGTCCTGCTTCAGCCAGATTACGCCTGCAGAGAAACTGCGTTTCACAGGCCTTTGTAAGAGATGTTCCCAGTAGGCTGTAAGAGCACTGTGCAGAGCGAGTTGTTTCTTAGCTTCCCAAAGAGCTGGAAGCAAGATGCTCTGGCGCCCAACTCGCCCTTTGGAAAGAAGCCTGCACGTTGTGCCTTTCAGCTTTAGGGCAATGTAGCCCACCCAGAGCAGAAGTTCTGCTTCAGCCAGATGAGGCCTGCAAAGAAACTGGGTTTCACAGGCCTTTGTAAGAGATGTACCCCGTAGGCTCTAAGAGCACTGTGCAGAGCGAGTTGTTTCTTAGCTTCCCAAAGAGCTGGAAGTAAGATGCTCTGGGGCCCAACTCGCCCTTTGGAAAGAAGCCTGCACGTTGTGCCTCTCAGCTCTAGGGCAATGTAGCACACCCAGAGCAGAAGTTCTGCTTCAGCCTGATCAGGCCTGCAAAGAAACTGCGTTTCACAGGCCTTTGTAAGAGATGTTCCCGGTAGGCTGTAAGAGCTCGGTGCGGAGTGAGTTGTTTCTTAGCTTCCCAAAGAGCTGGAAGCAAGTTGCTCTGGGGCCCAACTCGCCCTTTGGAAAGAAGCCTGCACGTTGTGCCTCTCAGCTCTAGGGCAATGTAGCACACCCAGAGCAGAAGTTCTTCTTCATCCAGATCAGGCCTGCAGAGAAACTGCGTTTCACAGGTCTGTGTAAGAGATGTTCCCGGTAGGCTGTAAGAGCACTGTGCAGAGCGAGTTGTTTCTTAGCTTCTCAAAGAGCTGGAAGCAAGATGCTCTGGGGCCCAACTCGCCCTTTGGAAAGAAGCCTGCACGTTGTGCCTTTCAGCTCTAGGGCAATGTAGCACACCCAGAGCAGAAGTTCTGCTTCAGCCAGATCAGGCCTGCAGAGAAACTGCGTTTCACAGGCCTTTGTAAGAGATGTTCCCGGTAGGCTGTAAGAGCACTGTGCAGAGCGAGTTGTTTCTCAGCTTCCCAAAGAGCTGGAAGCAAGATGCTCTGGGGCCCAACTCGCCCTTTGGAAAGAAGCCTGCACGTTGTGCCTTTCAGCTTTAGGGCAATGTAGCACACCCAGAGCAGTAGTTCTGATGCAGCCAGATGAGGCCTACAAAGAAGCTGCGTTTCACAGGCCTTTGTAAGAGATGTTCCCAGTAGGCTGTGAGAGCACTGTGCAGAGCGAGTTGTTTCTTAGCTTCCCAAAGAGCTGGAAGCAAGATGCTCTGGGTCCCAACACTCCCTTTGGAAAGAAGCCTGCACGTTGTGCCTTTCTGCTCTAGGGCAATGTAGCACACCCAGAGCAGAAGTTCTGCTTCAGCCAGATGAGGCCTGCAGAGAAATTGCGTTTCACAGGCCTTTGAAAGAGATGTTCCTGGTAGGCTGTAAGAGCTCGGTGCGGAGCGAGTTGTTTCTTAGCTTCCCAAAGAGCTGGAAGCAAGATGCTCTGGGGCCCAACTCGCCTTTTGGAAAGAAGCCTGCACGTTGTGCCTTTCAGCTCTAGGGCAATGTAGCACACCCAGAGCAGAAGTTCTGCTCCAGCCAGATCAGGCCTGCAGAGAAACTGCGTTTCACAGGACTCTGTAAGTGATGTTCCCGGTAGGCTGTAAGAGCACTTTGCAGAGCGAGTTGTTTCTTAGCTTCCCAAAGAGCTGGAAGCAAGATGCTCTGGGACCAACTCGCCCTTTGGAAAGAAGCCTGCACGTTGTGCCTTTCTGCTCTAGGGCAATGTAGCACACCCAGAGCAGAAGTTCTGCTTCAGCCAGATCAGGCCTGCAGAGAAACTGCGTTTCACAGGACTCTGTAAGTGATGTTCCCGGTGGGCTGTAAGAGCACTTTGCAGAGCGAGTTGTTTCTTAGCTTCCCAAAGAGCTGGAAGCAAGATGCTCTGGGGACCAACTCGCCCTTTAGAAAGAAGCCTGCACGTTGTGCCTTTCTGCTCTAGGGCAATGTAGCACACCCAGAGCAGTAGTTCTGCTTCAGCCAGATCAGGCCTGCGAAGAAACTGCGTTTCACAGGCCTTTGTAAGAGATGTTCCCGGTAGGCTGTAAGAGCTCGGTGCGGAGCGAGTTGTTTCTTAGCTTCCCAAAGAGCTCGAAGCAAGATGCTCTTGGGCCCAACTCGCCCTTTGGAAAGAAGCCTGCACGTTGTGCCTTTCAGCTTTAGGGCAATGTAGCACACCCAGAGCAGTAGTTCTGCTGCAGCCAGATGAGGCCTGCAAAGAAACTGCGTTTCACAGGCCTTTGTAAGAGATGTTCCCGGTAGGCTGTGAGAGCACTGTGCAGAGCGAGTTGTTTCTTAGCTTCCCAAAGAGCTGGAAGCAAGATGCTCTGGGGCCCAAATCGCCCTTTGGAAAGAAGCCGGCACGTTGTGCCTTTCAGCTCTAGGGCAATGTAGCACACCCAGAGCAGAAGTTCTGCTGCAGCCATATCAGGCCTGCAAAGAAACTGCGTTTCACAGGCCTTTGAAAGAGATGTTCCTGGTAGGCTGTAAGAGCTCGGTGCGGAGCGAGTTGTTTCTTAGCTTCCCAAAGAGCTGGAAGCAAGATGCTCTGGGGCCCAACTCGCCCTTTGGAAAGATGCCTGCACGTTGTGCCTTTCAGCTCTAGGGCAATGTAGCACACCCAGAGCAGAAGTTCTGCTTCATCCAGATCAAGCCTGCAGAGAAACTGCGTTTCAAAGGTCTTTGTGAGAGATGTTCCCGGTAGGCTGTAAGAGCACTGTGCAGAGCGAGTTGTTTCTTAGCTTCCCAAAGAGCTGGAAGCAAGATGCTCTGGGGCCCAACTCGCCCTTTGGAAAGAAGCCTGCACGTTGTGACTTTCAGCTCTAGGGCAATGTAGCACACCCAGAGCAGAAGTTCTGCTTCAGCCATATCAGGCTTGCAAAGAAACTGCGTTTCACAGGCCTTTGTAAGGGATGTTCCCGGTAGGCTGTGAGAGCACTGTGCAGAGCGAGTTGTTTCTTAGCTTCCCAAAGAGCTGGAAGCAAGATGCTCTGGGGCCCAGCTCGCCCTCTGGAAAGAAGCCTGCACGTTGTGCCTTTCAGCTCTAGGGCAATGTAGCACACCCAGAGCAGAAGTTCTGCTTCAGCCAGATTACGCCTGCAGAGAAACTGCGTTTCACAGGCCTTTGTAAGAGATGTTCCCAGTAGGCTGTAAGAGCACTGTGCAGAGCGAGTTGTTTCTTAGCTTCCCAAAGAGCTGGAAGCAAGATGCTCTGGGGCCCAACTCGCCCTTTGGAAAGAAGCCTGCACGTTGTGCCTTTCAGCTTTAGGGCAATGTAGCACACCCAGAGCAGTACTTCTGCTGCAGCCAGATGAGACCTGCAAAGAAACTGCGTTTCACAGGCTTTTGTAAGAGATGTTCCCGGTAGGCTGTGAGAGCACTGTGCAGAGCGAGTTGTTTCTTAGCTTCCCAAAGAGCTGGAAGCAAGATGCTCTGGGGCCCACCTCTCCCTTTGGAAAGAAGACTGCACATTGTGCCTTTCAGCTCTAGGGCAATGTAGCCCACCCAGGGCAGAAGTTCTGCTTCAGCCAGATGAGGCCTGCAAAGAAACTGGGTTTCACAGGCCTTTGTAAGAGATGTACCCCGTAGGCTCTAAGAGCACTGTGCAGAGCGAGTTGTTTCTTAGCTTCCCAAAGAGCTGGAAGCAAGATGCTCTGGGGCCCAACTCGCCCTTTGGAAAGAAGCCTGCACGTTGTGCCTCTCAGCTCTAGGGCAATGTA
Organism: Equus caballus; assembly: GCF_041296265.1. Taxonomy (NCBI): domain Eukaryota; kingdom Metazoa; phylum Chordata; class Mammalia; order Perissodactyla; family Equidae; genus Equus; species Equus caballus. The sequence continues at coordinate 20,102,984 of NC_091695.1, forward strand.
GCACACCCAGAGCAGAAGTTCTGCTTCAGCCTGATCAGGCCTGCAAAGAAACTGCGTTTCACAGGCCTTTGTAAGAGATGTTCCCGGTAGGCTGTAAGAGCTCGGTGCGGAGTGAGTTGTTTCTTAGCTTCCCAAAGAGCTGGAAGCAAGATGCTCTGGGGCCCAAATCGCCCTTTGGAAAGAAGCCTGCACGTTGTGCCTCTCAGCTCTAGGGCAATGTAGCACACCCAGAGCAGAAGTTCTTCTTCATCCAGATCAGGCCTGCAGAGAAACTGCGTTTCACAGGTCTGTGTAAGAGATGTTCCCGGTAGGCTGTAAGAGCAGTGTGCAGAGCGAGTTGTTTCTTAGCTTCCCAAAGAGCTGGAAGCAAGATGCTCTGGGGCCCAAGTCGTCCTTTGGAAAGAAGCCTGCACGTTGTGCCTTTCAGCTCTAGGGCAATGTAGCACACCCAGAGCATAAGTTCTGCTTCAGCCAGATCAGGCCTGCAGAGAAACTGCGTTTCACAGGCCTTTGTAAGAGATGTTCCCGGTAGGCTGTAAGAGCACTGTGCAGAGCGAGTTGTTTCTCAGCTTCCCAAAGAGCTGGAAGCAAGATGCTCTGGGGCCCAACTCGCCCTTTGGAAAGAAGCCTGCACGTTGTGCCTTTCAGCTTTAGGGCAATGTAGCACACCCAGAGCAGTAGTTCTGATGCAGCCAGATGAGGCCTACAAAGAAGCTGCGTTTCACTGGCCTTTGTAAGAGATGTTCCCAGTAGGCTGTGAGAGCACTGTGCAGAGCGAGTTGTTTCTTAGCTTCCTAAAGAGCTGGAAGCAAGATGCTCTGGGTCCCAACACTCCCTTTGGAAAGAAGCCTGCACGTTGTGCCTTTCTGCTCTAGGGCAATGTAGAACACCCAGAGCAGAAGTTCTGCTTCAGCCAGATCAGGCCTCCGAAGAAACTGCATTTCACAGGCCTCTGTAAGAGATGTTCCCGGTAGGCTGTAAGAGCACTGTGCAGAGCGAGTTGTTTCTTAGCTTCCCAAAGAGCTGGAAGCAAGATGCTCTGGTGCCCAACTCGACCTTTGGAAGGAAGCCTGCACGTTGTGCCTTTCAGCTCTAGGGCAATGTAGCACACCCAGCGCAGAAGTTCTGCTTCATCCAGATCAGGCCTCCAAAGAAACTGCGTTTCACAGGCCTTTGGAAGAGATGTTCCTGGTAGGCTGTAAGAGCACTGTGCAGAGCGAGTTGTTTCTTAGCTTCCCAAACAGCTGGAAGCAAGATGCTCTGGGGCCCAACTCGCCCGTTGGAAAGAAGCCTGCACGTTGTGCCTTTCTGCTCTAGGGCAATGTAGCACACCCAGAGCAGAAGTTCTGCTTCAGCCAGATGAGGCCTGCAGAGAAACTGCGTTTCACAGGACTCTGTAAGTGATGTTCCCGGTAGGCTGTAAGAGCACTTTGCAGAGCGAGTTGTTTCTTAGCTTCCCAAAGACCTGGAAGCAAGATGCTCTGGGGCACACTCGCCCTTTGGAAAGAAGCCTGCACGTTGTGCCTTTCTGCTCTAGGGCAATGTAGCACACCCAGAGCAGAAGTTCTGCTTCAGCCAGATGAGGCCTGCAGAGAAACTGCGTTTCACAGGCCTTTGAAAGAGATGTTCCTGGTAGGCTGTAAGAGCTCGGTGCGGAGCGAGTTGTTTCTTAGCTTCCCAAAGAGCTGGAAGCAAGATGCTCTGGGGCCCAACTCGCCTTTTGGAAAGAAGCCTGCACGTTGTGCCTTTCAGCTCTAGGGCAATGTAGCACACCCAGAGCAGAAGTTCTGCTCCAGCCAGATCAGGCCTGCAGAGAAACTGCGTTTCACAGGACTCTGTAAGTGATGTTCCCGGTAGGCTGTAAGAGCACTTTGCAGAGCGAGTTGTTTCTTAGCTTCCCAAAGAGCTGGAAGCAAGATGCTCTGGGGACCAACTCGCCCTTTGGAAAGAAGCCTGCACGTTGTGCCTTTCTGCTCTAGGGCAATGTAGCACACCCAGAGCAGAAGTTCTGCTTCAGCCAGATCAGGCCTGCAGAGAAACTGCGTTTCACAGGACTTTGTAAGTGATGTTCCCGGTGGGCTGTAAGAGCACTTTGCAGAGCGAGTTGTTTCTTAGCTTCCCAAAGAGCTGGAAGCAAGATGCTCTGGGGACCAACTCGCCCTTTGGAAAGAAGCCTGCACGTTGTGCCTTTCTGCTCTAGGGCAATGTAGCACACCCAGAGCAGTAGTTCTGCTTCAGCCAGATCAGGCCTGCGAAGAAAGTGCATTTCACAGGCCTTTGTAAGAGATGTTCCCGGTAGGCTGTAAGAGCTCGGTGCGGAGCGAGTTGTTTCTTAGCTTCCCAAAGAGCTGGAAGCAAGATGCTCTGGGTCCCACCTCTCCCTTTGGAAAGAAGACTGCACGTTGTGCTTTTCAGCTCTAGGGCAATGTAGCCCACCCAGAGCAGAAGTTCTGCTTCAGCCAGATGAGGCCTGCAAAGAAACTGGGTTTCACAGGCCTTTGTAAGAGATGTACGCGGTAGGCTCTAAGAGCACTGTGCAGAGCGAGTTGTTTCTTAGCTTCCCAAAGAGCTGGAAGCAAGATGCTCTGGGGCCCAACTCGCCCTCTGGAAAGAAGCCTGCACGTTGTCCCTTTCAGCTCTAGGGCAATGCAGCACACCCAGAGCAGAAGTTCTGCTTCAGCCAGATCAGGCCTGCAAAGAAACTGCGTTTCACAGGCCTTTGTAGGAGACATTCCCGGTAGGCTGTAAGAGCACTGTGCAGAGCGAGTTTTTTCTTAGCTTCCCAAAGAGCTGGAAGCAAGATGCTCTGGGGCCCAACTCGCCCTTTGGAAAGAAGCCTGCACGTTGTGCCTTTCAGCTCTAGGGCAATGTAGCACACCCAGAGCAGAAGTTCTGCTTCAGCCATATCAGGCCTGCAAAGAAACTGCGTTTCACAGGCCTTTGAAAGAGATGTTCCTGGTAGGCTGTAAGAGCTCGGTGCGGAGCGAGTTGTTTCTTAGCTTCCCAAAGAGCTGGAAGCAAGATGCTCTGGGGCCCAACTCGCCCTTTGGAAAGAAGCCTGCACGTTGTGCCTTTCAGCTCTAGGGCAATGTAGCACACCCAGAGCAGAAGTTCTGCTTCATCCAGATCAAGCCTGCAGAGAAACTGCGTTTCAAAGGTCTTTGTGAGACATGTTCCCGGTAGGCTGTAAGAGCACTGTGCAGAGCGAGTTGTTTCTTAGCTTCCCAAAGAGCTGGAAGCAAGATGCTCTGGGGCCCAGCTCGCCCTCTGGAAAGAAGCCTGCACGTTGTGCCTTTCAGCTCTAGGGCAATGTAGCACACCCAGAGCAGAAGTTCTGCTTCAGCCAGATTACGCCTGGAGAGAAACTGCGTTTCACAGGCCTTTGTAAGAGATGTTCCCAGTAGGCTGTAAGAGCACTGTGCAGAGCGAGTTGTTTCTTAGCTTCCCAAAGAGCTGGAAGCAAGATGCTCTGGCGCCCAACTCGCCCTTTGGAAAGAAGCCTGCACGTTGTGCCTTTCAGCTTTAGGGCAATGTAGCACACCCAGAGCAGTACTTCTGCTGCAGCCAGATGAGACCTGCAAAGAAACTGCGTTTCACAGGCTTTTGTAAGAGATGTTCCCGGTAGGCTGTGAGAGCACTGTGCAGAGCGAGTTGTTTCTTAGCTTCCCAAAGAGCTGGAAGCAAGATGCTCTGGGGCCCACCTCTCCCTTTGGAAAGAAGACTGCACATTGTGCCTTTCAGCTCTAGGGCAATGTAGCCCACCCAGAGCAGAAGTTCTGCTTCAGCCAGATGAGGCCTGCAAAGAAACTGGGTTTCACAGGCCTTTGTAAGAGATGTACCCCGTAGGCTCTAAGAGCACTGTGCAGAGCGAGTTGTTTCTTAGCTTCCCAAAGAGCTGGAAGCAAGATGCTCTGGGGCCCAACTCGCCCTTTGGAAAGAAGCCTGCACGTTGTGCCTCTCAGCTCTAGGGCAATGTAGCACACCCAGAGCAGAAGTTCTGCTTCAGCCTGATCAGGCCTGCAAAGAAACTGCGTTTCACAGGCCTTTGTAAGAGATGTTCCCGGTAGGCTGTAAGAGCTCGGTGCGGAGTGAGTTGTTTCTTAGCTTCCCAAAGAGCTGGAAGCAAGTTGCTCTGGGGCCCAACTCGCCCTTTGGAAAGAAGCCTGCACGTTGTGCCTCTCAGCTCTAGGGCAATGTAGCACACCCAGAGCAGAAGTTCTTCTTCATCCAGATCAGGCCTGCAGAGAAACTGCGTTTCACAGGTCTGTGTAAGAGATGTTCCCGGTAGGCTGTAAGAGCACTGTGCAGAGCGAGTTGTTTCTTAGCTTCCCAAAGAGCTGGAAGCAAGATGCTCTGGGGCCCAACTCGCCCTTTGGAAAGAAGCCTGCACGTTGTGCCTTTCAGCTCTAGGGCAATGTAGCACACCCAGAGCAGAAGTTCTGCTTCAGCCAGATCAGGCCTGCAGAGAAACTACGTTTCACAGGCCTTTGTAAGAGATGTTCCCGGTAGGCTGTAAGAGCACTGTGCAGAGCGAGTTGTTTCTCAGCTTCCCAAAGAGCTGGAAGCAAGATGCTCTGGGGCCCAACTCGCCCTTTGGAAAGAAGCCTGCACGTTGTGCCTTTCAGCTTTAGGGCAATGTAGCACACCCAGAGCAGTAGTTCTGATGCAGCCAGATGAGGCCTACAAAGAAGCTGCGTTTCACAGGCCTTTGTAAGAGATGTTCCCAGTAGGCTGTGAGAGCACTGTGCAGAGCGAGTTGTTTCTTAGCTTCCCAAAGAGCTGGAAGCAAGATGCTCTGGGTCCCAACACTCCCTTTGGAAAGAAGCCTGCACGTTGTGCCTTTCTGCTCTAGGGCAATGTAGAACACCCAGAGCAGAAGTTCTGCTTCAGCCAGATCAGGCCTCCGAAGAAACTGCATTTCACAGGCCTCTGTAAGAGATGTTCGCGGTAGGCTGTAAGAGCACTGTGCAGAGCGAGTTGTTTCTTAGCTTCCCAAAGAGCTGGAAGCAAGATGCTCTGGTGCCCAACTCGACCTTTGGAAGGAAGCCTGCACGTTGTGCCTTTCAGCTCTAGGGAAATGTAGCACACCCAGCGCAGAAGTTCTGCTTCATCCATATCAGGCCTGCAAACAAACTGCGTTTCACAGGCCTTTGTAAGAGATGTTCCTGGTAGGCTGTAAGAGCACTGTGCAGAGCGAGTTGTTTCTTAGCTTCCCAAACAGCTGGAAGCAAGATGCTCTGGGGCCCAACTCGCCCTTTGGAAAGAAGCCTGCACCTTGTGCCTTTCAGCTCTAGGGCTATGGAGCACACCCAGAGCAGAAGTTCTGCTTCAGCCAGATCAGACCTGCAAAGAAACTGCGTTTCACAGGCCTTTGTAAGAGATGTTCCCGGTAGGCTGTGAGAGCACTGTGCAGAGCGAGTTGTTTCTTAGCGTCCCAAAGAGCTGGAAGCAAGATGCTTTGGAGACCAACTCGCCCTTTGGAAAGAAGCCTGCACATTTTGCCTTTCAGCACTAGGGCAATGTAGCATACCCAGAGCAGAAGTTCTACATCAGCCAGATAAGTCCTGCAGCGAAACTGCGTTTCACAGGACTCTGTAAGTGATGTTCCCGGTAGGCTGTAAGAGCACTTTGCAGAGCGAGTTGTTTCTTAGCTTCCCAAAGAGCTGGAAGCAAGATGCTCTGGGGCCCAACTCGCCCTTTGGAAAGAAGCCTGCACGTTGTGCCTTTCAGCTCTAGGGCAATGTAGCACACCCAGAGCATAAGTTCTGCTTCAGCCAGATGAGGCCTGCAGAGAAACTGCGTTTCACAGGCCTTTGAAAGAGATGTTCCTGGTAGGCTGTAAGAGCTCGGTGCGGAGCGAGTTGTTTCTTAGCTTCCCAAAGAGCTGGAAGCAAGATGCTCTGGGGCCCAACTCGCCTTTTGGAAAGAAGCCTGCACGTTGTGCCTTTCAGCTCTAGGGCAATGTAGCACACCCAGAGCAGAAGTTCTGCTCCAGCCAGATCAGGCCTGCAGAGAAACTGCGTTTCACAGGACTCTGTAAGTGATGTTCCCGGTAGGCTGTAAGAGCACTTTGCAGAGCGAGTTGTTTCTTAGCTTCCCAAAGAGCTGGAAGCAAGATGCTCTGGGACCAACTCGCCCTTTGGAAAGAAGCCTGCACGTTGTGCCTCTCAGCTCTAGGGCAATGTAGCACACCCAGAGCAGAAGTTCTGCTTCAGCCAGATCAGGCCTGCAGAGAAACTGCGTTTCACAGGACTCTGTAAGTGATGTTCCCGGTGGGCTGTAAGAGCACTTTGCAGAGCGAGTTGTTTCTTAGCTTCCCAAAGAGCTGGAAGCAAGATGCTCTGGGGACCAACTCGCCCTTTGGAAAGAAGCCTGCACGTTGTGCCTTTCTGCTCTAGGGCAATGTAGCACACCCAGAGCAGTAGTTCTGCTTCAGCCAGATCAGGCCTGCGAAGAAACTGCGTTTCACAGGCCTTTGTAAGAGATGTTCCCGGTAGGCTGTAAGAGCTCGGTGCGGAGCGAGTTGTTTCTTAGCTTCCCAAAGAGCTCGAAGCAAGATGCTCTTGGGCCCAACTCGCCCTTTGGAAAGAAGCCTGCACGTTGTGCCTTTCAGCTTTAGGGCAATGTAGCACACCCAGAGCAGTAGTTCTGATGCAGCCAGATGAGGCCTACAAAGAAGCTGCGTTTCACAGGCCTTTGTAAGAGATGTTCCCAGTAGGCTGTGAGAGCACTGTGCAGAGCGAGTTGTTTCTTAGCTTCCTAAAGAGCTGGAAGCAAGATGCTCTGGGTCCCAACACTCCCTTTGGAAAGAAGCCTGCACGTTGTGCCTTTCTGCTCTAGGGCAATGTAGAACACCCAGAGCAGAAGTTCTGCTTCAGCCAGATCAGGCCTCCGAAGAAACTGCATTTCACAGGACTCTGTAAGAGATGTTCCCGGTAGGCTGTAAGAGCACTGTGCAGAGCGAGTTGTTTCTTAGCTTCCCAAAGAGCTGGAAGCAAGATGCTCTGGTGCCCAACTCGACCTTTGGAAGGAAGCCTGCACGTTGTGCCTTTCAGCTCTAGGGCAATGTAGCACACCCAGCGCAGAAGTTCTGCTTCATCCAGATCAGGCCTCCAAAGAAACTGCGTTTCACAGGCCTTTGTGAGAGATGTTCCTGGTAGGCTGTAAGAGCACTGTGCAGAGCGAGTTGTTTCTTAGCTTCCCAAACAGCTGGAAGCAAGATGCTCTGGGGCCCAACTCGCCCGTTGGAAAGAAGCCTGCACGTTGTGCCTTTCTGCTCTAGGGCAATGTAGCACACCCAGAGCAGAAGTTCTGCTTCAGCCAGAAGAGGCCTGCAGAGAAACTGCGTTTCACAGGACTCTGTAAGTGATGTTCCCGGTAGGCTGTAAGAGCACTTTGCAGAGCGAGTTGTTTCTTAGCTTCCCAAAGACCTGGAAGCAAGATGCTCTGGGGCCCAACTCGCCCTTTGGAAAGAAGCCTGCACGTTGTGCCTTTCTGCTCTAGGGCAATGTAGCACACCCAGAGCAGAAGTTCTGCTTCAGCCAGATGAGGCCTGCAGAGAAACTGCGTTTCACAGGCCTTTGAAAGAGATGTTCCTGGTAGGCTGTAAGAGCTCGGTGCGGAGCGAGTTGTTTCTTAGCTTCCCAAAGAGCTGGAAGCAAGATGCTCTGGGGCCCAACTCGCCTTTTGGAAAGAAGCCTGCACGTTGTGCCTTTCAGCTCTAGGGCAATGTAGCACACCCAGAGCAGAAGTTCTGCTCCAGCCAGATCAGGCCTGCAGAGAAACTGCGTTTCACAGGACTCTGTAAGTGATGTTCCCGGTAGGCTGTAAGAGCACTTTGCAGAGCGAGTTGTTTCTTAGCTTCCCAAAGAGCTGGAAGCAAGATGCTCTGGGGACCAACTCGCCCTTTGGAAAGAAGCCTGCACGTTGTGCCTTTCTGCTCTAGGGCAATGTAGCACACCCAGAGCAGAAGTTCTGCTTCAGCCAGATCAGGCCTGCAGAGAAACTGCGTTTCACAGGACTTTGTAAGTGATGTTCCCGGTGGGCTGTAAGAGCACTTTGCAGAGCGAGTTGTTTCTTAGCTTCCCAAAGAGCTGGAAGCAAGATGCTCTGGGGACCAACTCGCCCTTTGGAAAGAAGCCTGCACGTTGTGCCTTTCTGCTCTAGGGCAATGTAGCACACCCAGAGCAGTAGTTCTGCTTCAGCCAGATCAGGCCTGCGAAGAAAGTGCATTTCACAGGCCTTTGTAAGAGATGTTCCCGGTAGGCTGTAAGAGCTCGGTGCGGAGCGAGTTGTTTCTTAGCTTCCCAAAGAGCTGGAAGCAAGATGCTCTGGGTCCCACCTCTCCCTTTGGAAAGAAGACTGCACGTTGTGCTTTTCAGCTCTAGGGCAATGTAGCCCACCCAGAGCAGAAGTTCTGCTTCAGCCAGATGAGGCCTGCAAAGAAACTGGGTTTCACAGGCCTTTGTAAGAGATGTACGCGGTAGGCTCTAAGAGCACTGTGCAGAGCGAGTTGTTTCTTAGCTTCCCAAAGAGCTGGAAGCAAGATGCTCTGGGGCCCAACTCGCCCTCTGGAAAGAAGCCTGCACGTTGTGCCTTTCAGCTCTAGGGCAATGCAGCACACCCAGAGCAGAAGTTCTGCTTCAGCCAGATCAGGCCTGCAAAGAAACTGCGTTTCACAGGCCTTTGTAGGAGACATTCCCGGTAGGCTGTAAGAGCACTGTGCAGAGCGAGTTTTTTCTTAGCTTCCCAAAGAGCTGGAAGCAAGATGCTCTGGGGCCGAACTCGCCCTCTGGAAAGAAGCCTGCACGTTTTGCCTCTCAGCTCTAGGGCAATGTAGCACACCCAGAGCAGAAGTTCTGCTTCAGCCATATCAGGCCTGCAAAGAAACTGCGTTTCACAGGCCTTTGAAAGAGATGTTCCTGGTAGGCTGTAAGAGCTCGGTGCGGAGCGAGTTGTTTCTTAGCTTCCCAAAGAGCTGGAAGCAAGATGCTCTGGGGCCCAACTCGCCCTTTGGAAAGAAGCCTGCACGTTGTGCCTTTCAGCTCTAGGGCAATGTAGCACACCCAGAGCAGAAGTTCTGCTTCATCCAGATCAAGCCTGCAGAGAAACTGCGTTTCAAAGGTCTTTGTGAGACATGTTCCCGGTAGGCTGTAAGAGCACTGTGCAGAGCGAGTTGTTTCTTAGCTTCCCAAAGAGCTGGAAGCAAGATGCTCTGGGGCCCAGCTCGCCCTCTGGAAAGAAGCCTGCACGTTGTGCCTTTCAGCTCTAGGGCAATGTAGCACACCCAGAGCAGAAGTTCTGCTTCAGCCAGATTACGCCTGCAGAGAAACTGCGTTTCACAGGCCTTTGTAAGAGATGTTCCCAGTAGGCTGTAAGAGCACTGTGCAGAGCGAGTTGTTTCTTAGCTTCCCAAAGAGCTGGAAGCAAGATGCTCTGGCGCCCAACTCGCCCTTTGGAAAGAAGCCTGCACGTTGTGCCTTTCAGCTTTAGGGCAATGTAGCACACCCAGAGCAGTAATTCTGCTGCAGCCAGATGAGACCTGCAAAGAAACTGCGTTTCGCAGGCTTTTGTAAGAGATGTTCCCGGTAGGCTGTGAGAGCACTGTGCAGAGCGAGTTGTTTCTTAGCTTCCCAAAGAGCTGGAAGCAAGATGCTCTTGGGCCCACCTCTCCCTTTGGAAAGAAGACTGCACATTTTGCCTTTCAGCTCTAGGGCAATGTAGCCCACCCAGAGCAGAAGTTCTGCTTCAGCCAGATGAGGCCTGCAAAGAAACTGGGTTTCACAGGCCTTTGTAAGAGATGTACCCCGTAGGCTCTAAGAGCACTGTGCAGAGCGAGTTGTTTCTTAGCTTCCCAAAGAGCTGGAAGCAAGATGCTCTGGGGCCCAACTCGCCCTTTGGAAAGAAGCCTGCACGTTGTGCCTCTCAGCTCTAGGGCAATGTAGCACACCCAGAGCAGAAGTTCTGCTTCAGCCTGATCAGGCCTGCAAAGAAACTGCGTTTCACAGGCCTTTGTAAGAGATGTTCCCGGTAGGCTGTAAGAGCTCGGTGCGGAGTGAGTTGTTTCTTAGCTTCCCAAAGATCTGGAAGCAAGTTGCTCTGGGGCCCAACTCGCCCTTTGGAAAGAAGCCTGCACGTTGTGCCTTTCAGCTTTAGGGCAATGTAGCACACCCAGAGCAGTACTTCTGCTGCAGCCAGATGAGACCTGCAAAGAAACTGCGTTTCACAGGCTTTTGTAAGAGATGTTCCCGGTAGGCTGTGAGAGCACTGTGCAGAGCGAGTTGTTTCTTAGCTTCCCAAAGAGCTGGAAGCAAGATGCTCTGGGGCCCACCTCTCCCTTTGGAAAGAAGACTGCACATTGTGCCTTTCAGCTCTAGGGCAATGTAGCCCACCCAGAGCAGAAGTTCTGCTTCAGCCAGATGAGAACTGCAAAGAAACTGGGTTTCACAGGCCTTTGTAAGAGATGTACCCCGTAGGCTCTAAGAGCACTGTGCAGAGCGAGTTGTTTCTTAGCTTCCCAAAGAGCTGGAAGCAAGATGCTCTGGGGCCCAACTCGCCCTTTGGAAAGAAGCCTGCACGTTGTGCCTCTCAGCTCTAGGGCAATGTAGCACACCCAGAGCAGAAGTTCAGCTTCAGCCTGATCAGGCCTGCAAAGAAACTGCGTTTCACAGGCCTTTGTAAGAGATGTTCCCGGTAGGCTGTAAGAGCTCGGTGCGGAGTGAGTTGTTTCTTAGCTTCCCAAAGAGCTGGAAGCAAGTTGCTCTGGGGCCCAACTCGCCCTTTGGAAAGAAGCCTGCACGTTGTGCCTCTCAGCTCTAGGGCAATGTAGCACACCCAGAGCAGAAGTTCTTCTTCATCCAGATCAGGCCTGCAGAGAAACTGCGTTTCACAGGTCTGTGTAAGAGATGTTCCCGGTAGGCTGTAAGAGCACTGTGCAGAGCGAGTTGTTTCTTAGCTTCCCAAAGAGCTGGAAGCAAGATGCTCTGGGGCCCAACTCGCCCTTTGGAAAGAAGCCTGCACGTTGTGCCTTTCAGCTCTAGGGCAATGTAGCACACCCAGAGCAGAAGTTCTGCTTCAGCCAGATCAGGCCTGCAGAGAAACTGCGTTTCACAGGCCTTCGTAAGAGATGTTCCCGGTAGGCTGTAAGAGCACTGTGCAGAGCGAGTTGTTTCTCAGCTTCCCAAAGAGCTGGAAGCAAGATGCTCTGGGGCCCAACTCGCCCTTTGGAAAGAAGCCTGCACGTTGTGCCTTTCAGCTTTAGGGCAATGTAGCACACCCAGAGCAGTAGTTCTGATGCAGCCAGATGAGGCCTACAAAGAAGCTGCGTTTCACAGGCCTTTGTAAGAGATGTTCCCAGTAGGCTGTGAGAGCACTGTGCAGAGCGAGTTGTTTCTTAGCTTCCCAAAGAGCTGGAAGCAAGATGCTCTGGGTCCCAACACTCCCTTTGGAAAGAAGCCTGCACGTTGTGCCTTTCTGCTCTAGGGCAATGTAGAACACCCAGAGCAGAAGTTCTGCTTCAGCCAGATCAGGCCTCCGAAGAAACTGCATTTCACAGGCCTCTGTAAGAGATGTTCGCGGTAGGCTGTAAGAGCACTGTGCAGAGCGAGTTGTTTCTTAGCTTCCCAAAGAGCTGGAAGCAAGATGCTCTGGTGCCCAACTCGACCTTTGGAAGGAAGCCTGCACGTTGTGCCTTTCAGCTCTAGGGAAATGTAGCACACCCAGCGCAGAAGTTCTGCTTCATCCATATCAGGCCTGCAAACAAACTGCGTTTCACAGGCCTTTGTAAGAGATGTTCCTGGTAGGCTGTAAGAGCACTGTGCAGAGCGAGTTGTTTCTTAGCTTCCCAAACAGCTGGAAGCAAGATGCTCTGGGGCCCAACTCGCCCTTTGGAAAGAAGCCTGCACCTTGTGCCTTTCAGCTCTAGGGCAATGGAGCACACCCAGAGCAGAAGTTCTGCTTCAGCCAGATCAGACCTGCAAAGAAACTGCGTTTCACAGGCCTTTGTAAGAGATGTTCCCGGTAGGCTGTGAGAGCACTGTGCAGAGCGAGTTGTTTCTTAGCGTCCCAAAGAGCTGGAAGCAAGATGCTTTGGAGACCAACTCGCCCTTTGGAAAGAAGCCTGCACATTTTGCCTTTCAGCACTAGGGCAATGTAGCATACCCAGAGCAGAAGTTCTACATCAGCCAGATCAGTCCTGCAGCGAAACTGCGTTTCACAGGACTCTGTAAGTGATGTTCCCGGTAGGCTGTAAGAGCACTTTGCAGAGCGAGTTGTTTCTTAGCTTCCCAAAGAGCTGGAAGCAAGATGCTCTGGGGCCCAACTCGCCCTTTGGAAAGAAGCCTGCACGTTGTGCCTTTCAGCTCTAGGGCAATGTAGCACACCCAGAGCATAAGTTCTGCTTCAGCCAGATGAGGCCTGCAGAGAAACTGCGTTTCACAGGCCTTTGAAAGAGATGTTCCTGGTAGGCTGTAAGAGCTCGGTGCGGAGCGAGTTGTTTCTTAGCTTCCCAAAGAGCTGGAAGCAAGATGCTCTGGGGCCCAACTCGCCTTTTGGAAAGAAGCCTGCACGTTGTGCCTTTCAGCTCTAGGGCAATGTAGCACACCCAGAGCAGAAGTTCTGCTCCAGCCAGATCAGGCCTGCAGAGAAACTGCGTTTCACAGGACTCTGTAAGTGATGTTCCCGGTAGGCTGTAAGAGCACTTTGCAGAGCGAGTTGTTTCTTAGCTTCCCAAAGAGCTGGAAGCAAGATGCTCTGGGACCAACTCGCCCTTTGGAAAGAAGCCTGCACGTTGTGCCTCTCAGCTCTAGGGCAATGTAGCACACCCAGAGCAGAAGTTCTGCTTCATCCAGATCAGGCCTGCAGAGAAACTGCGTTTCACAGGACTCTGTAAGTGATGTTCCCGGTGGGCTGTAAGAGCACTTTGCAGAGCGAGTTGTTTCTTAGCTTCCCAAAGAGCTGGAAGCAAGATGCTCTGGGGACCAACTCGCCCTTTGGAAAGAAGCCTGCACGTTGTGCCTTTCTGCTCTAGGGCAATGTAGCACACCCAGAGCAGTAGTTCTGCTTCAGCCAGATCAGGCCTGCGAAGAAACTGCGTTTCACAGGCCTTTGTAAGAGATGTTCCCGGTAGGCTGTAAGAGCTCGGTGCGGAGCGAGTTGTTTCTTAGCTTCCCAAAGAGCTCGAAGCAAGATGCTCTTGGGCCCAACTCGCCCTTTGGAAAGAAGCCTGCACGTTGTGCCTTTCAGCTTTAGGGCAATGTAGCACACCCAGAGCAGTAGTTCTGATGCAGCCAGATGAGGCCTACAAAGAAGCTGCGTTTCACAGGCCTTTGTAAGAGATGTTCCCAGTAGGCTGTGAGAGCACTGTGCAGAGCGAGTTGTTTCTTAGCTTCCTAAAGAGCTGGAAGCAAGATGCTCTGGGTCCCAACACTCCCTTTGGAAAGAAGCCTGCACGTTGTGCCTTTCTGCTCTAGGGCAATGTAGAACACCCAGAGCAGAAGTTCTGCTTCAGCCAGATCAGGCCTCCGAAGAAACTGCATTTCACAGGACTCTGTAAGAGATGTTCCCGGTAGGCTGTAAGAGCACTGTGCAGAGCGAGTTGTTTCTTAGCTTCCCAAAGAGCTGGAAGCAAGATGCTCTGGTGCCCAACTCGACCTTTGGAAGGAAGCCTGCACGTTGTGCCTTTCAGCTCTAGGGCAATGTAGCACACCCAGCGCAGAAGTTCTGCTTCATCCAGATCAGGCCTCCAAAGAAACTGCGTTTCACAGGCCTTTGTGAGAGATGTTCCTGGTAGGCTGTAAGAGCACTGTGCAGAGCGAGTTGTTTCTTAGCTTCCCAAACAGCTGGAAGCAAGATGCTCTGGGGCCCAACTCGCCCGTTGGAAAGAAGCCTGCACGTTGTGCCTTTCTGCTCTAGGGCAATGTAGCACACCCAGAGCAGAAGTTCTGCTTCAGCCAGATGAGGCCTGCAGAGAAACTGCGTTTCACAGGACTCTGTAAGTGATGTTCCCGGTAGGCTGTAAGAGCACTTTGCAGAGCGAGTTGTTTCTTAGCTTCCCAAAGACCTGGAAGCAAGATGCTCTGGGGCCCAACTCGCCCTTTGGAAAGAAGCCTGCACGTTGTGCCTTTCTGCTCTAGGGCAATGTAGCACACCCAGAGCAGAAGTTCTGCTTCAGCCAGATGAGGCCTGCAGAGAAACTGCGTTTCACAGGCCTTTGAAAGAGATGTTCCTGGTAGGCTGTAAGAGCTCGGTGCGGAGCGAGTTGTTTCTTAGCTTCCCAAAGAGCTGGAAGCAAGATGCTCTGGGGCCCAACTCGCCTTTTGGAAAGAAGCCTGCACGTTGTGCCTTTCAGCTCTAGGGCAATGTAGCACACCCAGAGCAGAAGTTCTGCTCCAGCCAGATCAGGCCTGCAGAGAAACTGCGTTTCACAGGACTCTGTAAGTGATGTTCCCGGTAGGCTGTAAGAGCACTTTGCAGAGCGAGTTGTTTCTTAGCTTCCCAAAGAGCTGGAAGCAAGATGCTCTGGGGACCAACTCGCCCTTTGGAAAGAAGCCTGCACGTTGTGCCTTTCTGCTCTAGGGCAATGTAGCACACCCAGAGCAGAAGTTCTGCTTCAGCCAGATCAGGCCTGCAGAGAAACTGCGTTTCACAGGACTTTGTAAGTGATGTTCCCGGTGGGCTGTAAGAGGACTTTGCAGAGCGAGTTGTTTCTTAGCTTCCCAAAGAGCTGGAAGCAAGATGCTCTGGGGACCAACTCGCCCTTTGGAAAGAAGCCTGCACGTTGTGCCTTTCTGCTCTAGGGCAATGTAGCACACCCAGAGCAGTAGTTCTGCTTCAGCCAGATCAGGCCTGCGAAGAAAGTGCATTTCACAGGCCTTTGTAAGAGATGTTCCCGGTAGGCTGTAAGAGCTCGGTGCGGAGCGAGTTGTTTCTTAGCTTCCCAAAGAGCTGGAAGCAAGATGCTCTGGGTCCCACCTCTCCCTTTGGAAAGAAGACTGCACGTTGTGCTTTTCAGCTCTAGGGCAATGTAGCCCACCCAGAGCAGAAGTTCTGCTTCAGCCAGATGAGGCCTGCAAAGAAACTGGGTTTCACAGGCCTTTGTAAGAGATGTACGCGGTAGGCTCTAAGAGCACTGTGCAGAGCGAGTTGTTTCTTAGCTTCCCAAAGAGCTGGAAGCAAGATGCTCTGGGGCCCAACTCGCCCTCTGGAAAGAAGCCTGCACGTTGTGCCTTTCAGCTCTAGGGCAATGCAGCACACCCAGAGCAGAAGTTCTGCTTCAGCCAGATCAGGCCTGCAAAGAAACTGCGTTTCACAGGCCTTTGTAGGAGACATTCCCGGTAGGCTGTAAGAGCACTGTGCAGAGCGAGTTTTTTCTTAGCTTCCCAAAGAGCTGGAAGCAAGATGCTCTGGGGCCGAACTCGCCCTCTGGAAAGAAGCCTGCACGTTTTGGCTCTCAGCTCTAGGGCAATGTAGCACACCCAGAGCAGAAGTTCTGCTTCAGCCATATCAGGCCTGCAAAGAAACTGCGTTTCACAGGCCTTTGAAAGAGATGTTCCTGGTAGGCTGTAAGAGCTCGGTGCGGAGCGAGTTGTTTCTTAGCTTCCCAAAGAGCTGGAAGCAAGATGCTCTGGGGCCCAACTCGCCCTTTGGAAAGAAGCCTGCACGTTGTGCCTTTCAGCTCTAGGGCAATGTAGCACACCCAGAGCAGAAGTTCTGCTTCATCCAGATCAAGCCTGCAGAGAAACTGCGTTTCAAAGGTCTTTGTGAGACATGTTCCCGGTAGGCTGTAAGAGCACTGTGCAGAGCGAGTTGTTTCTTAGCTTCCCAAAGAGCTGGAAGCAAGATGCTCTGGGGCCCAGCTCGCCCTCTGGAAAGAAGCCTGCACGTTGTGCCTTTCAGCTCTAGGGCAATGTAGCACACCCAGAGCAGAAGTTCTGCTTCAGCCAGATTACGCCTGCAGAGAAACTGCGTTTCACAGGCCTTTGTAAGAGATGTTCCCAGTAGGCTGTAAGAGCACTGTGCAGAGCGAGTTGTTTCTTAGCTTCCCAAAGAGCTGGAAGCAAGATGCTCTGGCGCCCAACTCGCCCTTTGGAAAGAAGCCTGCACGTTGTGCCTTTCAGCTTTAGGGCAATGTAGCACACCCAGAGCAGTAATTCTGCTGCAGCCAGATGAGACCTGCAAAGAAACTGCGTTTCGCAGGCTTTTGTAAGAGATGTTCCCGGTAGGCTGTGAGAGCACTGTGCAGAGCGAGTTGTTTCTTAGCTTCCCAAAGAGCTGGAAGCAAGATGCTCTTGGGCCCACCTCTCCCTTTGGAAAGAAGACTGCACATTGTGCCTTTCAGCTCTAGGGCAATGTAGCCCACCCAGAGCAGAAGTTCTGCTTCAGCCAGATGAGGCCTGCAAAGAAACTGGGTTTCACAGGCCTTTGTAAGAGATGTACCCCGTAGGCTCTAAGAGCACTGTGCAGAGCGAGTTGTTTCTTAGCTTCCCAAAGAGCTGGAAGCAAGATGCTCTGGGGCCCAACTCGCCCTTTGGAAAGAAGCCTGCACGTTGTGCCTCTCAGCTCTAGGGCAATGTAGCACACCCAGAGCAGAAGTTCTGCTTCAGCCTGATCAGGCCTGCAAAGAAACTGCGTTTCACAGGCCTTTGTAAGAGATGTTCCCGGTAGGCTGTAAGAGCTCGGTGCGGAGTGAGTTGTTTCTTAGCTTCCCAAAGGGCTGGAAGCAAGTTGCTCTGGGGCCCAACTCGCCCTTTGGAAAGAAGCCTGCACGTTGTGCCTCTCAGCTCTAGGGCAATGTAGCACACCCAGAGCAGAAGTTCTTCTTCATCCAGATCAGGCCTGCAGAGAAACTGCGTTTCACAGGTCTGTGTAAGAGATGTTCCCGGTAGGCTGTAAGAGCACTGTGCAGAGCGAGTTGTTTCTTAGCTTCCCAAAGAGCTGGAAGCAAGATGCTCTGGGGCCCAACTCGCCCTTTGGAAAGAAGCCTGCACGTTGTGCCTTTCAGCTTAGGGCAATGTAGCACACCCAGAGCAGAAGTTCTGCTTCAGCCAGATCAGGCCTGCAGAGAAACTGCGTTTCACAGGCCTTTGTAAGAGATGTTCCCGGTAGGCTGTAAGAGCACTGTGCAGAGCGAGTTGTTTCTCAGCTTCCCAAAGAGCTGGAAGCAAGATGCTCTGGGGCCCAACTCGCCCTTTGGAAAGAAGCCTGCACGTTGTGCCTTTCAGCTTTAGGGCAATGTAGCACACCCAGAGCAGTAGTTCTGATGCAGCCAGATGAGGCCTACAAAGAAGCTGCGTTTCACAGGCCTTTGTAAGAGATGTTCCCAGTAGGCTGTGAGAGCACTGTGCAGAGCGAGTTGTTTCTTAGCTTCCCAAAGAGCTGGAAGCAAGATGCTCTGGGTCCCAACACTCCCTTTGGAAAGAAGCCTGCACGTTGTGCCTTTCTGCTCTAGGGCAATGTAGAACACCCAGAGCAGAAGTTCTGCTTCAGCCAGATCAGGCCTCCGAAGAAACTGCATTTCACAGGCCTCTGTAAGAGATGTTCGTGGTAGGCTGTAAGAGCACTGTGCAGAGCGAGTTGTTTCTTAGCTTCCCAAAGAGCTGGAAGCAAGATGCTCTGGTGCCCAACTCGACCTTTGGAAGGAAGCCTGCACGTTGTGCCTTTCAGCTCTAGGGCAATGTAGCACACCCAGCGCAGAAGTTCTGCTTCATCCAGATCAGGCCTGCAAACAAACTGCGTTTCACAGGCCTTTGTAAGAGATGTTCCTGGTAGGCTGTAAGAGCACTGTGCAGAGCGAGTTGTTTCTTAGCTTCCCAAACAGCTGGAAGCAAGATGCTCTGGGGCCCAACTCGCCCTTTGGAAAGAAGCCTGCACCTTGTGTCTTTCAGCTCTAGGTCAATGGAGCACACCCAGAGCAGAAGTTCTGCTTCAGCCAGATCAGACCTGCAAAGAAACTGCGTTTCACAGGCCTTTGTAAGAGATGTTCCCGGTAGGCTGTGAGAGCACTGTGCAGAGCGAGTTGTTTTTTAGCGTCCCAAAGAGCTGGAAGCAAGATGCTTTGGAGACCAACTCGCCCTTTGGAAAGAAGCCTGCACATTTTGCCTTTCAGCACTAGGGCAATGTAGCATACCCAGAGCAGAAGTTCTACATCAGCCAGATCAGTCCTGCAGCGAAACTGCGTTTCACAGGACTCTGTAAGTGATGTTCCCGGTAGGCTGTAAGAGCACTTTGCAGAGCGAGTTGTTTCTTAGCTTCCCAAAGAGCTGGAAGCAAGATGCTCTGGGGCCCAACTCGCCCTTTGGAAAGAAGCCTGCACGTTGTGCCTTTCTGCTCTAGGGCAATGTAGCACACCCAGAGCAGAAGTTCTGCTTCAGCCAGATGAGGCCTGCAGAGAAACTGCGTTTCACAGGCCTTTGAAAGAGATGTTCCTGGTAGGCTGTAAGAGCTCGGTGCGGAGCGAGTTGTTTCTTAGCTTCCCAAAGAGCTGGAAGCAAGATGCTCTGGGGCCCAACTCGCCTTTTGGAAAGAAGCCTGCACGTTGTGCCTTTCAGCTCTAGGGCAATGTAGCACACCCAGAGCAGAAGTTCTGCTCCAGCCAGATCAGGCCTGCAGAGAAACTGCGTTTCACAGGACTCTGTAAGTGATGTTCCCGGTAGGCTGTAAGAGCACTTTGCAGAGCGAGTTGTTTCTTAGCTTCCCAAAGAGCTGGAAGCAAGATGCTCTGGGACCAACTCGCCCTTTGGAAAGAAGCCTGCACGTTGTGCCTCTCAGCTCTAGGGCAATGTAGCACACCCAGAGCAGAAGTTCTGCTTCAGCCAGATCAGGCCTGCAGAGAAACTGCGTTTCACAGGACTCTGTAAGTGATGTTCCCGGTGGGCTGTAAGAGCACTTTGCAGAGCGAGTTGTTTCTTAGCTTCCCAAAGAGCTGGAAGCAAGATGCTCTGGGGACCAACTCGCCCTTTGGAAAGAAGCCTGCACGTTGTGCCTTTCTGCTCTAGGGCAATGTAGCACACCCAGAGCAGTAGTTCTGCTTCAGCCAGATCAGGCCTGCGAAGAAACTGCGTTTCACAGGCCTTTGTAAGAGATGTTCCCGGTAGGCTGTAAGAGCTCGGTGCGGAGCGAGTTGTTTCTTAGCTTCCCAAAGAGCTCGAAGCAAGATGCTCTTGGGCCCAACTCGCCCTTTGGAAAGAAGCCTGCACGTTGTGCCTTTCAGCTTTAGGGCAATGTAGCACACCCAGAGCAGTAGTTCTGCTGCAGCCAGATGAGGCCTGCAAAGAAACTGCGTTTCACAGGCCTTTGTAAGAGATGTTCCCGGCAGGCTGTGAGAGCACTGTGCAGAGCGATTTGTTTCTTAGCTTCCCAAAGAGCTGGAAGCAAGATGCTCTGGGGCCCAAATCGCCCTTTGGAAAGAAGCCGGCACGTTGTGCCTTTCAGCTCTAGGGCAATGTAGCACACCCAGAGCAGAAGTTCTGCTTCAGCCAGATCAGGCCTGCAAAGAAACTGCGTTTCACAGGCCTTTGTAAGAGATGTTCCCGGTAGGCTGTAAGAGCACTGTGAAGAGCGAGTTGTTGCTTAGCTTCTCAAAGAGCTGGAAGCAAAATGCTCTGGGGACCAACTCGCCCTTTGGAAAGAAGCCTGCACGTTGTGACTTTCAGCTCTAGGGCAATGTAGCACACCCAGAGCAGAAGTTGTGCTTCAGCCATATCAGGCTTGCAAAGAAACTGCGTTTCACAGGCCTTTGTAAGGGATGTTCCCGGTAGGCTGTGAGAGCACTGTGCAGAGCGAGTTGTTTCTTAGCTTCCCAAAGAGCTGGAAGCAAGATGCTCTGGTGCCCAACTCGCCCTCTGGAAAGAAGCCTGCACGTTGTGCCTTTCAGCTCTAGGGCAATGTAGCACACCCAGAGCAGAAGTTCTGCTTCAGCCAGATGTGGCCTGCAAAGAAACTGGGTTTCACAGGCCTTTGTAAGAGATGTTCCCGGTAGGCTGTAAGAGCACTGTGCAGAGCGAGTTGTTTCTTAGCTTCCCAAAGAGCTGGAAGCAAGATGCTCTGGGGCGCAACTCGCCCTTTGGAAAGAAGCCTGCACGTTGTGCCTTTCAGCTTTAGGGCAATGTAGCACACCCAGAGCAGTAGTTCTGCTGCAGCCAGATGAGGCCTGCAAAGAAACTGCGTTTCACAGGCCTTTGTAAGAGATGTTCCCGGTAGGCTGTGAGAGCACTGTGCAGAGCGAGTTGTTTCTTAGCTTCCCAAAGAGCTGGAAGCAAGATGCTCTGGGTCCCACCTCTCCCTTTGGAAAGAAGACTGCACGTTGTGCCTTTCAGCTCTAGGGCAATGTAGCCCACCCAGAGCAGAAGTTCTGCTTAAGCCAGATGAGGCCTGCAAAGAAACTGGGTTTCACAGGCCTTTGTAAGAGATGTTCCCGGTAGGCTGTAAGAGCACTGTGCAGAGCGAGTTGTTTCTTAGCTTCCCAAAGAGCTGGAAGCAAGATGCTCTGGGGCCCAACTCGCCCTTTGGAAAGAAGCCTGCACGTTGTGCCTTTCAGCTTTAGGGCAATGTAGCACACCCAGAGCAGTAGTTCTGCTGCAGCCAGATGAGGCCTGCAAAGAAACTGCGTTTCACAGGCCTTTGTAAGAGATGTTCACGGTAGGCTGTGAGAGCACTGTGCAGAGCGAGTTGTTTCTTAGCTTCCCAAAGAGCTGGAAGCAAGATGCTCTGGGTCCCACCTCTCCCTTTGGAAAGAAGACTGCACGTTGTGCCTTTCAGCTCTAGGGCAATGTAGCCCACCCAGAGCAGAAGTTCTGCTTCAGCCAGATGAGGCCTGCAAAGAAAATGGGATTCACAGGCCTTTGTAAGAGATGTACGCAGTAGGATCTAAGAGCACTGTGCAGAGCGAGTTGTTTCTTAGCTTCCCAAAGAGCTGGAAGCAAGATGCTCTGGGTCCAACTCGCCCTTTGGAAAGAAGCCTGCACGTTGTGCCTTTCAGCTCTAGGGCAATGTAGCACACCCAGAGCAGAAGTTCTACTTCAGCCAGATCAGTCCTGCAGCGAAACTGCATTTCACAGGCCTTTGTAAGTGATATTCCCGCTAGGCTGTAAGAGCACTTTGCAGAGCGAGTTGTTTCTTAGCTTCCCAAAGAGCTGGAAGCAAGATGCTCTGGGGCCCAACTCGCCCTTTGGAAAGAAGCCTGCACGTTGTGCCTTTCTGCTCTAGGGCAATGTAGCACAACCAGAGCAGAAGTTCTGCTTCAGCCATATCAGACCTGCAAAGAAACTGCGTTTCACAGGCCTTTGTAGGAGATGTTCCCGGTAGGCTGTAAGAGCACTGTGCAGAGCGAGTTGTTTCTTAGCTTCCCAAAGAGCTGGAAGCGAGATGCTCTGGGGCCCAACTCGCCTTCTGGAAAGAAGCCTGCACGTTGTGCCTTTCAGCTCTAGGGCAATGTAGCACACCCAGAGCAGAAGTTCTGCTCCAGCCAGATCAGGCCTGCAGAGAAACTGCGTTTCACAGGACTCTGTAAGTGATGTTCCCGGTAGGCTGTAAGAGCACTTTGCAGAGCGAGTTGTTTCTTAGCTTCCCAAAGAGCTGGAAGCAAGATGCTCTGGGACCAACTCGCCCTTTGGAAAGAAGCCTGCACGTTGTGCCTCTCAGCTCTAGGGCAATGTAGCACACCCAGAGCAGAAGTTCTGCTTCAGCCAGATCAGGCCTGCAGAGAAACTGCGTTTCACAGGACTCTGTAAGTGATGTTCCCGGTGGGCTGTAAGAGCACTTTGCATTGCGAGTTGTTTCTTAGCTTCCCAAAGAGCTGGAAGCAAGATGCTCTGGGGACCAACTCGCCCTTTGGAAAGAAGCCTGCACGTTGTGCCTTTCTGCTCTAGGGCAATGTAGCACACCCAGAGCAGTAGTTCTGCTTCAGCCAGATCAGGCCTGCGAAGAAACTGCGTTTCACAGGCCTTTGTAAGAGATGTTCCCGGTAGGCTGTAAGAGCTCGGTGCGGAGCGAGTTGTTTCTTAGCTTCCCAAAGAGCTCGAAGCAAGATGCTCTTGGGCCCAACTCGCCCTTTGGAAAGAAGCCTGCACGTTGTGCCTTTCAGCTTTAGGGCAATGTAGCACACCCAGAGCAGTAGTTCTGCTGCAGCCAGATGAGGCCTGCAAAGAAACTGCGTTTCACAGGCCTTTGTAAGTGATGTTCCCGGTAGGCTGTGAGAGCACTGTGCAGAGCGAGTTGTTTCTTAGCTTCCCAAAGAGCTGGAAGCAAGATGCTCTGGGGCCCAAATCGCCCTTTGGAAAGAAGCCGGCACGTTGTGCCTTTCAGCTCTAGGGCAATGTAGCACACCCAGAGCAGAAGTTCTGCTTCAGCCAGATCAGGCCTGCAAAGAAACTGCGTTTCACAGGCCTTTGTAAGAGATGTTCCCGGTAGGCTGTAAGAGCACTGTGAAGAGCGAGTTGTTGCTTAGCTTCTCAAAGAGCTGGAAGCAAAATGCTCTGGGGACCAACTCGCCCTTTGGAAAGAAGCCTGCACGTTGTGACTTTCAGCTCTAGGGCAATGTAGCACACCCAGAGCAGAAGTTGTGCTTCAGCCATATCAGGCTTGCAAAGAAACTGCGTTTCACAGGCCTTTGTAAGGGATGTTCCCGGTAGGCTGTGAGAGCACTGTGCAGAGCGAGTTGTTTCTTAGCTTCCCAAAGAGCTGGAAGCAAGATGCTCTGGTGCCCAACTCGCCCTCTGGAAAGAAGCCTGCACGTTGTGCCTTTCAGCTCTAGGGCAATGTAGCCCACCCAGAGCAGAAGTTCTGCTTCAGCCAGATGAGGCCTGCAAAGAAACTGGGTTTCACAGGCCTTTGTAAGAGATGTTCCCGGTAGGCTGTAAGAGCACTGTGCAGAGCGAGTTGTTTCTTAGCTTCCCAAAGAGCTGGAAGCAAGATGCTCTGGGGCGCAACTCGCCCTTTGGAAAGAAGCCTGCACGTTGTGCCTTTCAGCTTTAGGGCAATGTAGCACACCCAGAGCAGTAGTTCTGCTGCAGCCAGATGAGGCCTGCAAAGAAACTGCGTTTCACAGGCCTTTGTAAGAGATGATCCCGGTAGGCTGTGAGAGCACTGTGCAGAGCGAGTTGTTTCTTAGCTTCCCAAAGAGCTGGAAGCAAGATGCTCTGGGTCCCACCTCTCCCTTTGGAAAGAAGACTGCACGTTGTGCCTTTCAGCTCTAGGGCAATGTAGCACACCCAGAGCAGAAGTTCTGCTTCAGCCAGATGAGGCCTGCAAAGAAAATGGGATTCACAGGCCTTTGTAAGAGATGTACGCAGTAGGATCTAAGAGCACTGTGCAGAGCGAGTTGTTTCTTAGCTTCCCAAAGAGCTGGAAGCAAGATGCTCTGGGTCCAACTCGCCCTTTGGAAAGAAGCCTGCACGTTGTGCCTTTCTGCTCTAGGGCAATGTAGCACACCCAGAGCAGAAGTTCTGCTTCAGCCAGATGAGGCCTGCAAAGAAAATGGGATTCACAGGCCTTTGTAAGAGATGTACGCAGTAGGATCTAAGAGCACTGTGCAGAGCGAGTTGTTTCTTAGCTTCCCAAAGAGCTGGAAGCAAGATGCTCTGGGGCCCAACTCGCCTTTTGGAAAGAAGCCTGCACGTTGTGCCTTTCAGCTCTAGGGCAATGTAGCACACCCAGAGCAGAAGTTCTGCTCCAGCCAGATCAGGCCTGCAGAGAAACTGCGTTTCACAGGACTCTGTAAGTGATGTTCCCGGTAGGCTGTAAGAGCACTTTGCAGAGCGAGTTGTTTCTTAGCTTCCCAAAGAGCTGGAAGCAAGATGCTCTGGGGACCAACTCGCCCTTTGGAAAGAAGCCTGCACGTTGTGCCTTTCTGCTCTAGGGCAATGTAGCACACCCAGAGCAGAAGTTCTGCTTCAGCCAGATCAGGCCTGCAGAGAAACTGCGTTTCACAGGACTTTGTAAGTGATGTTCCCGGTGGGCTGTAAGAGCACTTTGCAGAGCGAGTTGTTTCTTAGCTTCCCAAAGAGCTGGAAGCAAGATGCTCTGGGGACCAACTCGCCCTTTGGAAAGAAGCCTGCACGTTGTGCCTTTCTGCTCTAGGGCAATGTAGCACACCCAGAGCAGTAGTTCTGCTTCAGCCAGATCAGGCCTGCGAAGAAAGTGCATTTCACAGGCCTTTGTAAGAGATGTTCCCGGTAGGCTGTAAGAGCTCGGTGCGGAGCGAGTTGTTTCTTAGCTTCCCAAAGAGCTGGAAGCAAGATGCTCTGGGTCCCACCTCTCCCTTTGGAAAGAAGACTGCACGTTGTGCTTTTCAGCTCTAGGGCAATGTAGCCCACCCAGAGCAGAAGTTCTGCTTCAGCCAGATGAGGCCTGCAAAGAAACTGGGTTTCACAGGCCTTTGTAAGAGATGTACGCGGTAGGCTCTAAGAGCACTGTGCAGAGCGAGTTGTTTCTTAGCTTCCCAAAGAGCTGGAAGCAAGATGCTCTGGGGCCCAACTCGCCCTCTGGAAAGAAGCCTGCACGTTGTCCCTTTCAGCTCTAGGGCAATGCAGCACACCCAGAGCAGAAGTTCTGCTTCAGCCAGATCAGGCCTGCAAAGAAACTGCGTTTCACAGGCCTTTGTAGGAGACATTCCCGGTAGGCTGTAAGAGCACTGTGCAGAGCGAGTTTTTTCTTAGCTTCCCAAAGAGCTGGAAGCAAGATGCTCTGGGGCCGAAATCGCCCTCTGGAAAGAAGCCTGCACGTTTTGGCTCTCAGCTCTAGGGCAATGTAGCACACCCAGAGCAGAAGTTCTGCTTCAGCCATATCAGGCCTGCAAAGAAACTGCGTTTCACAGGCCTTTGAAAGAGATGTTCCTGGTAGGCTGTAAGAGCTCGGTGCGGAGCGAGTTGTTTCTTAGCTTCCCAAAGAGCTGGAAGCAAGATGCTCTGGGGCCCAACTCGCCCTTTGGAAAGAAGCCTGCACGTTGTGCCTTTCAGCTCTAGGGCAATGTAGCACACCCAGAGCAGAAGTTCTGCTTCATCCAGATCAAGCCTGCAGAGAAACTGCGTTTCAAAGGTCTTTGTGAGACATGTTCCCGGTAGGCTGTAAGAGCACTGTGCAGAGCGAGTTGTTTCTTAGCTTCCCAAAGAGCTGGAAGCAAGATGCTCTGGGGCCCAGCTCGCCCTCTGGAAAGAAGCCTGCACGTTGTGCCTTTCAGCTCTAGGGCAATGTAGCACACCCAGAGCAGAAGTTCTGCTTCAGCCAGATTACGCCTGCAGAGAAACTGCGTTTCACAGGCCTTTGTAAGAGATGTTCCCAGTAGGCTGTAAGAGCACTGTGCAGAGCGAGTTGTTTCTTAGCTTCCCAAAGAGCTGGAAGCAAGATGCTCTGGCGCCCAACTCGCCCTTTGGAAAGAAGCCTGCACGTTGTGCCTTTCAGCTTTAGGGCAATGTAGCACACCCAGAGCAGTAGTTCTGCTGCAGCCAGATGAGGCCTGCAAAGAAACTGCGTTTCACAGGCCTTTGTAAGAGATGTTCCCGGTAGGCTGTGAGAGCACTGTGCAGAGCGAGTTGTTTCTTAGCTTCCCAAAGAGCTGGAAGCAAGATGCTCTGGGTCCCACCTCTCCCTTTGGAAAGAAGACTGCACGTTGTGCCTTTCAGCTCTAGGGCAATGTAGCACACCCAGAGCAGAAGTTCTGCTTCAGCCAGATGAGGCCTGCAAAGAAAATGGGATTCACAGGCCTTTGTAAGAGATGTACGCAGTAGGATCTAAGAGCACTGTGCAGAGCGAGTTGTTTCTTAGCTTCCCAAAGAGCTGGAAGCAAGATGCTCTGGGTCCAACTCGCCCTTTGGAAAGAAGCCTGCACGTTGTGCCTTTCAGCTCTAGGGCAATGTAGCACACCCAGAGCAGAAGTTCTACTTCAGCCAGATCAGTCCTGCAGCGAAACTGCGTTTCACAGGCCTTTGTAAGTGATGTTCCCGCTAGGCTGTAAGAGCACTTTGCAGAGCGAGTTGTTTCTTAGCTTCCCAAAGAGCTGGAAGCAAGATGCTCTGGGGCCCAACTCGCCCTTTGGAAAGAAGCCTGCACGTTGTGCCTTTCTGCTCTAGGGCAATGTAGCACACCCAGAGCATAAGTTCTGCTTCAGCCATATCAGACCTGCAAAGAAACTGCGTTTCACAGGCCTTTGTAAGGGATGTTCCCGGTAGGCTGTGAGAGCACTGTGCAGAGCGAGTTGTTTCTTAGCTTCCCAAAGAGCTGGATGCAAGATGCTCTGGTGCCCAACTCGCCCTCTGGAAAGAAGCCTGCACGTTGTGCCTTTCAGCTCTAGGGCAATGTAGCCCACCCAGAGCAGAAGTTCTGCTTCAGCCAGATGAGGCCTGCAAAGAAACTGGGTTTCAGAGGCCTTTGTAAGAGATGTTCCCGGTAGGCTGTAAGAGCACTGTGCAGAGCGAGTTGTTTCTTAGCTTCCCAAAGAGCTGGAAGCAAGATGCTCTGGGACCCAACTCGCCCTTTGGAAAGAAGCCTGCACGTTGTGACTTTCAGCTTTAGGGCAATGTAGCACACCCAGAGCAGTAGTTCTGCTGCAGCCAGATGAGGCCTGCAAAGAAACTGCGTTTCACAGGCCTTTGTAAGAGATGTTCCCGGTAGGCTGTGAGAGCACTGTGCAGAGCGAGTTGTTTCATAGAATCCCAAAGAGCTGGAAGCAAGATGCTCTGGGTCCCACCTCTCCCTTTGGAAAGAAGACTGCACGTTGTGCCTTTCAGCTCTAGGGCAATGTAGCCCACCCAGAGCAGAAGTTCTGCTTAAGCCAGATGAGGCCTGCAAAGAAACTGGGTTTCACAGGCCTTTGTAAGAGATGTTCCCAGTAGGCTGTAAGAGCACTGTGCAGAGCGAGTTGTTTCTTAGCTTCCCAAAGAGCTGGAAGCAAGATGCTCTGGGGCCCAACTCGCCCTTTGGAAAGAAGCCTGCACGTTGTGCCTTTCAGCTTTAGGGCAATGTAGCACACCCAGAGCAGTAGTTCTGCTGCAGCCAGATGAGGCCTGCAAAGAAACTGCGTTTCACAGGCCTTTGTAAGAGATGTTCACGGTAGGCTGTGAGAGCACTGTGCAGAGCGAGTTGTTTCTTAGCTTCCCAAAGAGCTGGAAGCAAGATGCTCTGGGTCCCACCTCTCCCTTTGGAAAGAAGACTGCACGTTGTGCCTTTCAGCTCTAGGGCAATGTAGCCCACCCAGAGCAGAAGTTCTGCTTCAGCCAGATGAGGCCTGCAAAGAAAATGGGATTCACAGGCCTTTGTAAGAGATGTACGCAGTAGGATCTAAGAGCACTGTGCAGAGCGAGTTGTTTCTTAGCTTCCCAAAGAGCTGGAAGCAAGATGCTCTGGGTCCAACTCGCCCTTTGGAAAGAAGCCTGCACGTTGTGCCTTTCAGCTCTAGGGCAATGTAGCACACCCAGAGCAGAAGTTCTACTTCAGCCAGATCAGTCCTGCAGCGAAACTGCATTTCACAGGCCTTTGTAAGTGATATTCCCGCTAGGCTGTAAGAGCACTTTGCAGAGCGAGTTGTTTCTTAGCTTCCCAAAGAGCTGGAAGCAAGATGCTCTGGGGCCCAACTCGCCCTTTGGAAAGAAGCCTGCACGTTGTGCATTTCTGCTCTAGGGCAATGTAGCACCACCAGAGCAGAAGTTCTGCTTCAGCCATATCAGACCTGCAAAGAAACTGCGTTTCACAGGCCTTTGTAGGAGATGTTCCCGGTAGGCTGTAAGAGCACTGTGCAGAGCGAGTTGTTTCTTAGCTTCCCAAAGAGCTGGAAGCGAGATGCTCTGGGGCCCAACTCGCCTTCTGGAAAGAAGCCTGCACGTTGTGCCTTTCAGCTCTAGGGCAATGTAGCACACCCAGAGCAGAAGTTCTGCTCCAGCCAGATCAGGCCTGCAGAGAAACTGCGTTTCACAGGACTCTGTAAGTGATGTTCCCGGTAGGCTGTAAGAGCACTTTGCAGAGCGAGTTGTTTCTTAGCTTCCCAAAGAGCTGGAAGCAAGATGCTCTGGGACCAACTCGCCCTTTGGAAAGAAGCCTGCACGTTGTGCCTCTCAGCTCTAGGGCAATGTAGCACACCCAGAGCAGAAGTTCTGCTTCAGCCAGATCAGGCCTGCAGAGAAACTGCGTTTCACAGGACTCTGTAAGTGATGTTCCCGGTGGGCTGTAAGAGCACTTTGCAGAGCGAGTTGTTTCTTAGCTTCCCAAAGAGCTGGAAGCAAGATGCTCTGGGGACCAACTCGCCCTTTGGAAAGAAGCCTGCACGTTGTGCCTTTCTGCTCTAGGGCAATGTAGCACACCCAGAGCAGTAGTTCTGCTTCAGCCAGATCAGGCCTGCGAAGAAACTGCGTTTCACAGGCCTTTGTAAGAGATGTTCCCGGTAGGCTGTAAGAGCTCGGTGCGGAGCGAGTTGTTTCTTAGCTTCCCAAAGAGCTCGAAGCAAGATGCTCTTGGGCCCAACTCGCCCTTTGGAAAGAAGCCTGCACGTTGTGCCTTTCAGCTTTAGGGCAATGTAGCACACCCAGAGCAGTAGTTCTGCTGCAGCCAGATGAGGCCTGCAAAGAAACTGCGTTTCACAGGCCTTTGTAAGAGATGTTCCCGGTAGGCTGTGAGAGCACTGTGCAGAGCGAGTTGTTTCTTAGCTTCCCAAAGAGCTGGAAGCAAGATGCTCTGGGGCCCAAATCGCCCTTTGGAAAGAAGCCGGCACGTTGTGCCTTTCAGCTCTAGGGCAATGTAGCACACCCAGAGCAGAAGTTCTGCTTCAGCCAGATCAGGCCTGCAAAGAAACTGCGTTTCACAGGCCTTTGTAAGAGATGTTCCCGGTAGGCTGTAAGAGCACTGTGAAGAGCGAGTTGTTGCTTAGCTTCTCAAAGAGCTGGAAGCAAAATGCTCTGGGGACCAACTCGCCCTTTGGAAAGAAGCCTGCACGTTGTGACTTTCAGCTCTAGGGCAATGTAGCACACCCAGAGCAGAAGTTGTGCTTCAGCCATATCAGGCTTGCAAAGAAACTGCGTTTCACAGGCCTTTGTAAGGGATGTTCCCGGGAGGCTGTGAGAGCACTGTGCAGAGCGAGTTGTTTCTTAGCTTCCCAAAGAGCTGGAAGCAAGATGCTCTGGTGCCCAACTCGCCCTCTGGAAAGAAGCCTGCACGTTGTGCCTTTCAGCTCTAGGGCAATGTAGCACACCCAGAGCAGAAGTTCTGCTTCAGCCAGATGAGGCCTGCAAAGAAACTGGGTTTCACAGGCCTTTGTATGAGATGTTCCCGGTAGGCTGTAAGAGCACTGTGCAGAGCGAGTTGTTTCTTAGCTTCCCAAAGAGCTGGAAGCAAGATGCTCTGGGGCGCAACTCGCCCTTTGGAAAGAAGCCTGCACGTTGTGCCTTTCAGCTTTAGGGCAATGTAGCACACCCAGAGCAGTAGTTCTGCTGCAGCCAGATGAGGCCTGCAAAGAAACTGCGTTTCACAGGCCTTTGTAAGAGATGTTCCCGGTAGGCTGTGAGAGCACTGTGCAGAGCGAGTTGTTTCTTAGCTTCCCAAAGAGCTGGAAGCAAGATGCTCTGGGTCCCACCTCTCCCTTTGGAAAGAAGACTGCACGTTGTGCCTTTCAGCTCTAGGGCAATGTAGCACACCCAGAGCAGAAGTTCTGCTTCAGCCAGATGAGGCCTGCAAAGAAAATGGGATTCACAGGCCTTTGTAAGAGATGTACGCAGTAGGATCTAAGAGCACTGTGCAGAGCGAGTTGTTTCTTAGCTTCCCAAAGAGCTGGAAGCAAGATGCTCTGGGTCCAACTCGCCCTTTGGAAAGAAGCCTGCACGTTGTGCCTTTCAGCTCTAGGGCAATGTAGCACACCCAGAGCAGAAGTTCTACTTCAGCCAGATCAGTCCTGCAGCGAAACTGCGTTTCACAGGCCTTTGTAAGTGATGTTCCCGCTAGGCTGTAAGAGCACTTTGCAGAGCGAGTTGTTTCTTAGCTTCCCAAAGAGCTGGAAGCAAGATGCTCTGGGGCCCAACTCGCCCTTTGGAAAGAAGCCTGCACGTTGTGCCTTTCTGCTCTAGGGCAATGTAGCACACCCAGAGCAGAAGTTCTGCTTCAGCCATATCAGACCTGCAAAGAAACTGCGTTTCACAGGCCTTTGTAAGGGATGTTCCCGGTAGGCTGTGAGATCACTGTGCAGAGCGAGTTGTTTCTTAGCTTCCCAAAGAGCTGGAAGCAAGATGCTCTGGTGCCCAACTCGCCCTCTGGAAAGAAGCCTGCACGTTGTGCCTTTCAGCTCTAGGGCAATGTAGCCCACCCAGAGCAGAAGTTCTGCTTCAGCCAGATGAGGCCTGCAAAGAAACTGGGTTTCAGAGGCCTTTGTAAGAGATGTTCCCGGTAGGCTGTAAGAGCACTGTGCAGAGCGAGTTGTTTCTTAGCTTCCCAAAGAGCTGGAAGCAAGATGCTGTGGGACCCAACTCGCCCTTTGGAAAGAAGCCTGCACGTTGTGACTTTCAGCTTTAGGGCAATGTAGCACACCCAGAGCAGTAGTTCTGCTGCAGCCAGATGAGGCCTGCAAAGAAACTGCGTTTCACAGGCCTTTGTAAGAGATGTTCCCGGTAGGCTGTGAGAGCACTGTGCAGAGCGAGTTGTTTCTTAGAATCCCAAAGAGCTGGAAGCAAGATGCTCTGGGTCCCACCTCTCCCTTTGGAAAGAAGACTGCACGTTGTGCCTTTCAGCTCTAGGGCAATGTAGCCCACCCAGAGCAGAAGTTCTGCTTCAGCCAGATGAGGCCTGCAAAGAAAATGGGATTCACAGGCCTTTGTAAGAGATGTACGCAGTAGGATCTAAGAGCACTGTGCAGAGCGAGTTGTTTCTTAGCTTCCCAAAGAGCTGGAAGCAAGATGCTCTGGGTCCAACTCGCCCTTTGGAAAGAAGCCTGCACGTTGTGCCTTTCAGCTCTAGGGCAATGTAGCACACCCAGAGCAGAAGTTCTACTTCAGCCAGATCAGTCCTGCAGCGAAACTGCATTTCACAGGCCTTTGTAAGTGATATTCCCGCTAGGCTGTAAGAGCACTTTGCAGAGCGAGTTGTTTCTTAGCTTCCCAAAGAGCTGGAAGCAAGATGCTCTGGGGCCCAACTCGCCCTTTGGAAAGAAGCCTGCACGTTGTGCCTTTCTGCTCTAGGGCAATGTAGCACAACCAGAGCAGAAGTTCTGCTTCAGCCATATCAGACCTGCAAAGAAACTGCGTTTCACAGGCCTTTGTAGGAGATGTTCCCGGTAGGCTGTAAGAGCACTGTGCAGAGCGAGTTGTTTCTTAGCTTCCCAAAGAGCTGGAAGCGAGATGCTCTGGGGCCCAACTCGCCTTCTGGAAAGAAGCCTGCACGTTGTGCCTTTCAGCTCTAGGGCAATGTAGCACACCCAGAGCAGAAGTTCTGCTTCAGCCAGATGAGGCCTGCAGAGAAACTGCGTTTCACAGGCCTTTGTAAGAGATGTTCCCGGTAGGCTGTAAGAGCACTGTGCAGAGCGAGTTGTTTCTTAGCTTCCCAAAGAGCTGGAAGCCAAATGCTCTGGGGCCCAACTCGCCCTTTGGAAAGAAGCCTGCACGTTGTGCCTTTCAGCTTTAGGGCAATGTAGCACACCCAGAGCAGTAGTTCTGCTGCAGCTAGATGAGGCCTGCAAAGAAACTGCGTTTCACAGGCCTTTGTAAGAGATGTTCCCGGTTGGCTGTGAGAGCACTGTGCAGAGCGAGTTGTTTCTTAGCTTCCCAAAGAGCTGGAAGCAAGATTCTCTGGGTCCCACCTCTCCCTTTGGAAAGAAGACTGCACGTTGTGCCTTTCAGCTCTAGGGCAATGTAGCACACCCAGAGCAGAAGTTCTGCTTCAGCCAGATGAGGCCTGCAAAGAAACTGCGTTTCACAGGCCTTTGTAAGAGATGTTCCCGGTAGGCTGTAAGAGCACTGTGCAGAGCGAGTTGTTTCTTAGCTTCCCAAAGAGCTGGAAGCAAGATGCTCTGGGGCCCAACTCGCCCTTTGGAAAGAAGCCTGCACGTTGTGCCTTTCTGCTCTAGGGAAATGTAGCAAACCCAGAGCAGAAGTTCTGCTTCAGCCAGATGAGGCCTGCAAAGAAACTGCGTTTCACAGGCCTTTGTAAGAGATGTACCCGGTAGGCTGTAAGAGCACTGTGCAGAGCGAGTTGTTTCTTAGCTTCCCAAAGAGCTGGAAGCAAGATGCTCTGGGGCCCAACTCGCCCTTTGGAAAGAAGCCTGCACGTTGTGCCTTTCAGCTCTAGGGCAATGTAGCACACCCAGAGCAGAAGTTCTGATTCAGCCAGATGAGGCCTGCAAAGAAAGTGCGTTTCACAGGCCTTTGTAAGAGATGTTCCCGGTAGGCTTTAAGAGCACTGTGCAGAGCGAGTTGTTTCTTAGCTTCCCAAAGAGCTCGAAGCAAGATGCTCTGGGGACCAACTCGCCCTTTGGAAAGAAGCCTGCAGGTTGTGCCTTTCTGCTCTAGGGCAATGTAGCACACCCAAAGCAGAAGTTCTGCTTCAGCCAGATCAGGCCTGCAAAGAAACTGCGTTTCACAGGCCTTTGTAAGTGGTGTTCCCGGTAGGCTGTAAGAGCACTTTGCAGAGCGAGTTGTTTCTTAGCTTCCCAAAGAGCTGGAAGCAAGATGCTCTAGGGCCCAACTCGCCGTTTGGAAAGAAGCCTGCACGTTGTGCCTTTCAGCTCTCGGGCAATGCAGAACACCAGAGCAGAAGTTCTGCTTCAGCCAGATCAGGCCTGCAAAGAAACTGCGTTTCACAGGCCTTTGTAAGAGATGTTCCCGGTAGGCTGTAAGAGCACTGTGCAGAGCGAGTTGTTTCTTAGCTTCCCAAAGAGCTGGAAGCAAGATGCTCTGGGTCCAACTCGCCCTTTGGAAAGAAGCCTGCACGTTGTGCCTTTCAGCTCTAGGGCAATGTAGCACACCCAGAGCAGAAGTTCTGCTTCAGCCAGATGAGGCCTGCAAAGAAACTGGGTTTCACAGGCCTTTGTAAGAGATGTACGCGGTAGGATCTAAGAGCACTGTGCAGAGCGAGTTGTTTCTTAGCTTCCCAAAGAGCTGGAAGCAAGATGCTCTTGGGCCCAACTCGCCCTGTGGAAAGAAGCCGGCACGTTGTGCCTTTCAGCTTTAGGGCAATATAGCACACCCAGAGCAGTAGTTCTGCTGCAGCCAGATGAGACCTGCAAAGAAGCTGCGTTTCACAGGCCTTTGTAAGAGATGTTCCCGGTAGGCTGTGAGAGCACTGTGCAGAGCGAGTTGTTTCTTAGCTTCCCAAAGAGCTGGAAGCAAGATGCTCTGGGGCCCAAATCGCCCTTTGGAAAGAAGACTGCACGTTGTGCCTTTCAGCTCTAGGGCAATGTAGGACACCCAGAGCAGAAGTTCTGCTTCAGCCAGATCAGGCCTGCAAAGAAACTGCGTTTCACAGGCCTTTGTAAGAGATGTTCCCGGTAGGCTGTAAGAGCACTGTGCCGAGCGAGTTGTTTCTTATCTTCTCAAAGAGCTGGAAGCAAGATGCTCTGGGGCCCAACTCGCCCTTTGGAAAGAAGCCTGCACGTTGTGACTTTCAGCTCTAGGGCAATGTAGCACACCCAGAGAGTACTTCTGCTGCAGCCAGATGAGGCCTGCAAAGAAACTGCGTTTCACAGGCCTTTGTAAGAGATGTTCCCGGTAGGCTGTGAGAGCACTGTGCAGAGCGAGTTGTTTCTTAGCTTCCCAAAGAGCTGGAAGCAAGATGCTCTGGGTCCCAACTCGCCCTTTGGAAAGATGCCTGCACGTTGTGCCTTTCAGCTCTAGGGCAATGTAGCACATCCAGAGCAGAAGTTCTGCTTCAGCCAGATCAGGCCTCCGAAGAAACTGCATTTCACAGGCCTTTGTAAGAGATGTTCCCGGTAGGCTGTAAGAGCACTGTGCAGAGCGAGTTGTTTCTTAGCTTCCCAAAGAGCTGGAAGCAAGATGCTCTGGGGCCCAACTCGACCTTTGAAGGAAGCCTGCACGTTGTGCCTTTCAGATCTAGGGCAATGTAGCACACCCAGCGCAGAAGTTCTGCTTCATCCAGATCAGGCCTGCAAAGAAACTGCGTTTCACAAGCGTTTGTAAGATATGTTCCCGGTAGGCTGTAAGAGCACTGTGCAGAGCGAGATGTTTCTTAGCTTCCCAAAGAGCTGGAAGCAAGATGCTCTGGGGCCCAACTCGCCCTTTGGAAAGAAGACTGCACCTTGTGCCTTTCAGCTCTAGGGCAATGTAGCACACCCAGAGCAGAAGTTCTGCTTCAGCCAGATCAGGCCTGCAAAGAAACTGCGTTTCACAGGCCTTTGTAAGAGATGTACCCGGTAGGCTGTAAGAGCACTGTGCAGAGCGAGTTGTTTCTTAGCTTCCCAAAGAGCTGGAAGCAAGATGCTCTGGGGCCCAACTCGCCCTTTGGAAAGAAGCCTGCACGTTGTGCCTTTCATCACTAGGGCAATGTAGCATACCCAGAGAAGAAGTTCTACTTCAGCCAGATCAGTCCTGCAGCGAAACTGCGTTTCACAGGACTCTGTAAGTGATGTTCCCGGTAGGCTGTAAGAGCACTTTGCAGAGCGAGTTCTTTCTTAGCTTCCCAAAGAGCTGGAAGCAAGATGCTCTGGGGACCAACTCGCCCTTTGCAAAGAAGCCTGCACGTTGTGCCTTTCTGCTCTAGGGCAATGTAGCACACCCAGAGCAGAAGTTCTGCTTCAGCCATATCATGCCTGCAAAGAAACTGCGTTTCACAGGCCTTTGAAAGAGATGTTCCTGGTAGGCTGTAAGAGCTCGGTGCGGAGCGAGTTGTTTCTTAGCTTCTCAAAGAGCTGGAAGCAAGATGCTCTGGGGCCCAACTCGCCTTTTGGAAAGAAGCCTGCACGTAGTGCCTTTCAGCTCTAGGGCAATGTAGCACACCCAGAGCAGAAGTCCTACTTCAGCCAGATCAGGCCTGCAAAGAAACTTCGTTTCACAGGACTCTGTAAGTGATGTTCCCGGTAGGCTGGAAGGGCACTTTGCAGAGCGAGTTGTTTCTTAGCTTCCCAAAGAGCTGGAAGCAAGATGCTCTTGGGCCCAACTCACCCTTTGGAAAGAAGCCTGCACGTTGTGCCTTTCAGCTTTAGGGCAATGTAGCACACCCAGAGCAGTAGTTCTGCTGCAGCCAGATGAGGCCTGCAAAGAAACTGCGTTTCACAGGCCTTTGTAAGAGATGTTCCCGGTAGGCTGTGAGAGCACTGTGCAGAGCGAGTTGTTTCTTAGCTTCCCAAAGAGCTGGAAGCAAGATGCTCTGGGGCCCAAATCGCCCTTTGGAAAGAAGCCTGCACGTTGTGCCTTTCAGCTCTAGGGCAATGTAGGACACCCAGAGCAGAAGTTCTGCTTCAGCCAGATCAGGCCTGCAAAGAAACTGCGTTTCACAGGCCTTTGTAAGAGATGTTCCCGGTAGGCTGTAAGAGCACTGTGCAGAGCGAGTTGTTTCTTAGCTTCCCAAAGAGCTGGAAGCAAGATACTCTGGGGCCCAACTCGACCTTTGAAGGAAGCCTGCACGTTGTGCCTTTCAGCTCTAGGGAAATGTAGCACACCCAGAGCAGAAGTTCTGCTTCAGCCAGATCAGGCCTGCAAAGAAACTGCGTTTCACAGGCCTTTGTAAGAGATGTTCCCGGTAGGCTGTAAGAGCACTGTGCACAGCGAGTTGTTTCTTAGCTTCCCAAAGAGCTGGAAGCAAGATGCTGTGGGGCCCAACTCGCCCTTTGGAAAGAAGCCTGCACGTTGTGCCTTTCTGCTCTAGGGAAATGTAGCACACCCAGAGCAGAAGTTCTGCTTCAGCCATATGAGGCCTGCAAAGAAACTGCGTTTCACAGGCCTTTGTAAGAGATGTACCCGGTAGGCTGTAAGAGCACTGTGCAGAGCGAGTTGTTTCTTAGCTTCCCAAAGAGCTGGAAGCAAGATGCTCTGGGGCCCAACTCGCCCTTTGGAAAGAAGCCTGCACGTTGTGCCTTTCAGCTCTAGGGCAATGTAGCACACCCAGAGCAGAAGTTCTGATTCAGCCAGATCAGGCCTGCAAAGAAACTGTGTTTCACAGGCCTTTGTAAGAGATGTTCCCGGTAGGCTGTAAGAGCACTGTGCAGAGCGAGTTGTTTCTTAGCTTCCCAAAGAGCTGGAAGCAAGATGCTCTGGGGCCCAACTCGCCCCTTGGAAAGAAGCCTGCACGTTGTGCCTTTCAGCTCTAGGGCAATGTAGCACACCCAGAGCAGAAGTTCTGCTTCATCCATATGAGGCCTGCAAAGAAACTGGGTTTCACAGGCCTTTGAAAGAGATGTACCCGCTAGGCTCTAAGAGCACTGTGCAGAGCGAGTTGTTTCTTAGCTTCCCAAAGAGCTGGAAGCAAGATGCTCTGGGGCCCAACTCGCCCTTTGGAAAGAAGCCTGCACGTTTTGCCTTTCTGATCTAGGGCAATGTAGCACACCCAGAGCAGAAGTTCTGCTTCAGCCAGATCAGGCCTTCAAAGAAACTGCGTTTCACAGGCCTTTGTAAGAGATGTTCCCGCTAGGCTGTAAGAGCACTGTGCAGAGCGAGTTGTTTCTTAGCTTCCCAAAGAGCTGGAAGCAAGATGGTCTGGGGCCCAACTCGCCCTTAGGATAGAAGCCTGCACGTTTTGCCTTTCAGCTCTAGGGCAATGTAGAGCACCCAGAGCAGAAGTTCTACTTCAGCCAGATCAGTCCTGCAGAGAAACTGCGTTTCACAGGCCTATGTAAGTGATGTTCCCGGTAGGCTGTAAGAGCACTTTGCAGAGCGAGTTTTTTCTTAGCTTCCCAAAGAGCTGGAAGCAAGATGCTCTGGGGCCCAACTCGCCGTTTGGAAAGAAGCCTGCACGTTGTGCCTTTCTGATCCAGGGCAATGTAGCACACCCAGAGGAGAAGTTCTGCTTCAGCCAGAACAAGCCTGCAAAGAAACTGCATTTCACAGGCCCTTGTAAGAGATGTTCCCGGTAGGCTGTAAGAGCACTGTGCAGAGCCAGTTGTTTCTTAGCTTCCCAAAGAGCTGGAAGCAAGATGCTCTGGGGCCCAACTCACCCTTTGGATAGAAGCCTGCACGGTTTGCCTTTCAGCTCTAGGGCAATGTAGAGCACCCAGAGCAGAAGTTCTACTTCAGCCAGATCAGTGCTGCAGAGAAACTGCGTTTCACAGGCCTTTGTCAGTGATGTTCCCGGTAGGCTGTAAGAGCACTTTGCAGAGCGAGTTGTTTCTTAGCTTCCCAAAGAGCTGGAAGCAAGATGCTCTGGGGCCCAACTCGCCCTTTGGAAAGAAGCCTGCACGTTTTGCCTTTCACCTCTAGGGCAATGTAGCACACCCAGAGCAGAAGTTCTGCTTCAGCCATATCGGGCCTGCAAAGAAACTGCGTTTCACAGGCCTTTGTAGGAGATGTTCCCGGTAGGCTGTAAGAGCACTGTGCAGAGCGAGTTGTTTCTTAGCTTCCCAAAGAGCTGGAAGCAAGATGCTCTGGGGCCCAACTCGCCCTTTGGAAAGAAGCCTGCACGTTGTGCCTTTCAGCTCTAGGGCAATGTAGCACACCCAGAGCAGAAGTTCTGATTCAGCCAGATCAGGCCTGCAAAGAAACTGTGTTTCACAGGCCTTTGTAAGAGATGTTCCCGGTAGGCTGTAAGAGCACTGTGCAGAGCGAGTTGTTTCTTAGCTTCCCAAAGAGCTGGAAGCAAGATGCTCTGGGGCCCAACTCGCCCCTTGGAAAGAAGCCTGCACGTTGTGCCTTTCAGCTCTAGGGCAATGTAGCACACCCAGAGCAGAAGTTCTGCTTCATCCATATGAGGCCTGCAAAGAAACTGGGTTTCACAGGCCTTTGAAAGAGATGTACCCGCTAGGCTCTAAGAGCACTTTGCAGAGCGAGTTGTTTCTTAGCTTCCCAAAGAGCTGGAAGCAAGATGCTCTGGGGCCCAACTCGCCCTTTGGAAAGAAGCCTGCACGTTTTGCCTTTCTGATCTAGGGCAATGTAGCACACCCAGAGCAGAAGTTCTGCTTCAGCCAGATCAGGCCTTCAAAGAAACTGCGTTTCACAGGCCTTTGTAAGAGATGTTCCCGCTAGGCTGTAAGAGCACTGTGCAGAGCGAGTTGTTTCTTAGCTTCCCAAAGAGCTGGAAGCAAGATGGTCTGGGGCCCAACTCGCCCTTAGGATAGAAGCCTGCACGTTTTGCCTTTCAGCTCTAGGGCAATGTAGAGCACCCAGAGCAGAAGTTCTACTTCAGCCAGATCAGTCCTGCAGAGAAACTGCGTTTCACAGGCCTATGTAAGTGATGTTCCCGGTAGGCTGTAAGAGCACTTTGCAGAGCGAGTTTTTTCTTAGCTTCCCAAAGAGCTGGAAGCAAGATGCTCTGGGGCCCAACTCGCCGTTTGGAAAGAAGCCTGCACGTTGTGCCTTTCTGATCCAGGGCAATGTAGCACACCCAGAGGAGAAGTTCTGCTTCAGCCAGAACAGGCCTGCAAAGAAACTGCATTTCACAGGCCCTTGTAAGAGATGTTCCCGGTAGGCTGTAAGAGCACTGTGCAGAGCCAGTTGTTTCTTAGCTTCCCAAAGAGCTGGAAGCAAGATGCTCTGGGGCCCAACTCGCCCTTCGGAAAGAAGCCTGCACGTTGTGCCTTTCTGCTCTAGGGAAATGTAGCACACCCAGAGCAGAAGTTCTGCTTCAGCCAGATGAGTCCTGCAAAGAAACTGGGTTTCACAG
Organism: Equus caballus; assembly: GCF_041296265.1. Classification (NCBI taxonomy): domain Eukaryota; kingdom Metazoa; phylum Chordata; class Mammalia; order Perissodactyla; family Equidae; genus Equus; species Equus caballus. The sequence continues at coordinate 20,141,705 of NC_091695.1, forward strand.
GCCTTTGTAAGAGATGTACCCGGTAGGCTCTAAGAGCACTGTGCAGAGCGAGTTGTTTCTTAGCTTCCCAAAGAGCTGGAAGCAAGATGCTCTGGGGCCCAACTCGCCCTTTGGAAAGAAGCCTGCACGTTGTGCCTTTCTGCTCTAGGGCAATGTAGCACACCCAGAGCAGAAGTTCTGCTTCAGCCAGATCAGGCCTGCAAAGAAACTGCGTTTCACAGGCCTGTGTAAGAGATGTTCCCTGTAGGCTGTACGAGCAGTGTGCAGAGCGAGTTGTTTCTTAGCTTCCCAAAGAGCTGGAAGCAAGATTCTCTGTGGCCCAACTCGCCCTTTGGAAAGAAGCCTGCACGTTTTGCCTTTCAGCTCTAGGGCAATGTAGCACACCCAGAGCAGAAGTTCTGCTTCATCCATATGAGGCCTGCAAAGAAACTGGGTTTCACAGGCCTTTGTAAGAGATGTACCCGGTAGTCTCTAAGAACACTGTGCAGAGCGAGTTGTTTCTTAGCTTCCCAAAGAGCTGGAATCAAGATGCTCTGGGGCCAACTCGCCCTTTGGAAAGAAGCCTGCACGTTGTGCCTTTCTGCTCTAGGGCAATGTAGCACACCCAGAGCAGAAGTTCTGCTTCAGCCAGATCAGGCCTGCAAAGAAACTGCGTTTCACAGGCCTTTGTAAGAGATGTACCCGGTAGGCTGTAAGAGCACTGTGCAGAGCAAGTTGTTTCTTAGCTTCCCAAAGAGCTGGAAGCAAGATACTCTGGGGCCCAACTCGCCGTTTGGAAAAAAGCCTGCACGTTTTGCCTTTCACCTCTAGGGAAATGTAGCACACCCAGAGCAGAAGTTCTGCTTCAGCCATATCGGGCCTGCAAAGAAACTGCGTTTCACAGGCCTTTGTAAGAGATGTTGCCGGTAGGCTGTAAGAGCACTGTGCAGAGCGAGTTGTTTCTTAGCTTCCCAGAGAGCTGGAAGCAAGATGCTCTGGGGCCCAACTCCCCCTTTGGAAAGAAGCCTGCACGTTGTGCCTTTCAGCTCTAGGGCAATGTAGCACACCCAGAGCAGAAGTTCTGCTTCACCCAGATCAGACCTGCAGAGAAACTGCGTTTCACAGGCCTTTGTAAGAGATGTTCCCGGTAGGCTGTAAGAGCACTGTGCACAGCGAGTTGTTTCTTAGCTTCCCAAAGAGCTGGAAACAAGATGCTCTGGGGCCCAACTCGCCCTTTGGAAAGAAGCCTGCACCTTGTGCCTTTCAGCTTTAGGGCAATGTAGCACACCCAGAGCAGTAGTTCTGCTGCAGCCAGATGAGGCCTGCAAAGAAACTGCGTTTCACAGGCCTTTGTAAGAGATGTTCCCGGTAGGCTGTGAGAGCACTGTGCAGAGCGAGTTGTTTCTTAGCTTCCCAAAGACCTGGAAGCAAGATGCTCTGGGTCCCAACTCTCCCTTTGGAAAGAAGCCTGCACGTTGTGCCTTTCTGCTCTAGGGCAATGTAGCACACCCAGAGCAGAAGTTCTGCTTCAGCCAGATCAGGCCTGCGAAGAAACTGCATTTCACAGGCCTTTGTAAGAGATGTTCCCGGTAGGCTGTGAGAGCACTGTGCAGAGCGAGCTGTTTCTTAGCTTCCCAAAGAGCTGGAAGCAAGATTCTCTGGGGCCCAACTCGACCTTTGGAAACAGGCCTGCACGTTGTTCCTTTCAGCTCTAGGGCAATGTAGCACACCCAGCGCAGAAGTTCTGCTTCATCCAGATCAGGCCTGCAAAGAAACTGCGTTTCACAGGCCTTTGTAAGAGATGTTCCCTGTAGGCTGTAAGAGCACTGTGCAGAGCGAGTTGTTTCTTAGCTTCCCAAAGAGCTGGAAGCAAGATGCTCTGGGGCCGAACTCGCCCTTTGGAAAGAAGCCTGCACCTTGTGCCTTTCAGCTCTAGGGCAATGTAGCACACCCAGAGCAGAAGTTCTGCTTCAGCCAGATCAGGCCTGCAAAGAAACTGCGTTTCACAGGCCTTTGTAAGAGATGTTCCCGGTAGGCTGTGAGAGCACTGTGCAGAGCGAGTTGTTTCTTAGCTTCCCAAAGAGCTGGAAGCAAGTTGCTCTGGGGCCCAACTCGCCCTTTGGAAAGAAGCCTGCACGTTGTGCCTTTCAGCTCTAGGGCAATGTAGCACACCCAGAGCAGAAGTTCTGCCTCAGCCAGATCAGGCCTGCAAAGAAACTGCGTTTCACAGGCCTTTGTAAGAGATGTTCCCGGTAGGCTGTAAGAGCACTGTGCAGAGTGAGTTGTTTCTTAGCGTCCGAAAGAGCTGGAAGCAAGATGCTCTGGAGACCAACTCGCCCTTTGGAAAGAAGCCTGCACGTTGTGCCTTTCAGCTCTAGGGCAATGTAGCATACCCAGAGTAGAAGTTCTGCTTCAGCCAGATCACTCCTGCAGAGAAACTGCGTTTCACAGGACTCTGTAAGTGATGTTCCCGGTAGGCTGTAAGAGCACTTTGCAGAGCGAGTTGTTTCTTAGCTTCCCAAAGAGCTGGAAGCAAGATGCTCTGGGGCCCAACTCGCCCTTTGGAAAGAAGCCTGCACGTTGTGCCTTTCAGCTTTAGGGCAATGTAGCACACCCAGAGCAGTAGTTCTGCTTCAGCCAGATCAGGCCTGCAAAGAAACTGCGTTTCACAGGCCTTTGTAAGAGATGTTCCCGGTAGGCTGTAAGAGCACTGTGCAGAGCGAGTTGTTTCTTAGCTTCCCAAAGAGCTGGAAGCAAGATGCTCTGGGTCCCAACTCTCGCTTTGGAAAGAAGACTGCACGTTGTGCCTTTCTGCTCTAGGGCAATGTAGCACACCCAGAGCAGAAGTTCTGCTTCAGCCAGATCAGGCCTGCGAAGAAACTGCATTTCACAGGCCTTTGTTAGAGATGTTCCCGGTAGGCTGTAAGAGCACTGTGCAGAGCGAGTTGTTTCTTAGCTTCCCAAAGAGCTGGAAGCAAGATGCTCTGGGGCCCAACTCGACCTTTGGAAGGAAGCCTGCACGTTGTGCCTTTCAGCTCTAGGGCAATGTAGCACACCCAGAGCAGAAGTTCTGATTCAGTCAGATCAGGCCTGCAAAGAAACTGCGTTTCACAGGCCTTTGTAAGAGATGTTCCCGGTAGGCTGTGAGAGAACTGTGCAGAGCGAATTGTTTCTTAGCTTCCCAAAGAGCTGGAAGCAAGATGCTCTGGGGCCCAACTCGCCCTTTGGAAAGAAGCCTGCACATTGTGCCTCTCAGCTCTAGGGCAATGTAGCACACCCAGAGCAGAAGTTCTGATTCAGCCAGATCAGGTCTGCAAAGAAACTGCGTTTCACAGGCCTTTGTAAGAGATGTTCCCGGTAGGCTGTGAGAGCACTGTGCAGAGCGAGTTGTTTCTTAGCTTCCCAAAGAGCTGGAAGCAAGATGCTATGGGGCCCAAGTCGCCCTTTGGAAAGAAGCCTGCACGTTGTGCCTTTCAGCTCTAGGGCAATGTAGCACACCCAGAGCAGAAGTTCTGTTTCATCCATATCAGGCCTGCAAAGAAACTGCGTTTCACAGGCCTTTGTAAGAGATGTTCCCGGTAGGCTGTAAGAGCACTGTGCAGAGCGAGTTGTTTCTTAGCTTCCCAAAGAGCTGGAAGCAAGATGCTCTGGGGCCCAACTCGCCCTTTGGAAAGAAGCCTGGACGTTGTGCCTTTCTGCTCTAGGGAAATGTAGCACACCCAGAGCAGAAGTTCTGCTTCAGCCAGGTGAGGCCTGCAAAGAAACTGGGTTTCACAGGCCTTTGTAAGAGATGTACCCGGTAGGCTCTAAGAGCACTGTGCAGAGCGAGTTGTTTCTTAGCTTCCCAAAGAGCTGGAAGCAAGATGCTCTGGGGCACAACTCGCCCTTTGGAAAGAAGCCTGCACGTTGTGCCTTTCAGCTCTAGGGCAATGTAGCACACCCAGAGCAGAAGTTCTGATTCAGCCAGATCAGGCCTGCAAAGAAACTGCGTTTCACAGGCCTTTGTAAGAGATGTACCCGGTAGGCTGTAAGAGCACTGTGCAGAGCGAGTTGTTTCTTAGCTTCCCAAAGAGCTGGAAGCAAGATGCTCTGGGGCCCAACTCACCCTTTGGAAAGAAGCCTGCACGTTGTGCCTTTCAGCTCTAGGGCAATGTAGCACACCCAGAGCAGAAGTTCTGCTTCATCCATATGAAGCCTGCAAAGAAACTGGGTTTCACAGGCCTTTGAAAGAGATGTACCCGCTAGGCTCTAAGAGCACTGTGCAGAGCGAGTTGTTTCTTAGCTTCCCAAAGAGCTGGAAGCAAGATTCCCTGGGGCCCAACTCGCCCATTGGAAAGAAGCCTGCACGTTTTGCCTTTCAGCTCTAGGGCAATGTAGCACACCCAGAGCAGAAGTTCTGCTTCATCCATATGAGGCCTGCAAAGAAACTGGGTTTCACAGGCCTTTGTAAGAGATGTACCCGGTAGGCTCTAAGAGCACTGTGCAGAGCGAGTTGTTTCTTAGCTTCCCAAAGAGCTGGAAGCAAGATGCTCTGGGGCCCAACTTGCCCTTTGGAAAGAAGCCTGCACGTTGTGCCTTTCTGCTCTAGGGCAATGTAGCACACCCAGAGCAGAAGTTCTGGTTCAGCCAGATCAGGCCTGCAAAGAAACTGCGTTTAACAGGCCTTTGTAAGAGATGTACCCGGTAGGCTGTAAGAGCACTGTGCAGAGCGAGTTGTTTCTTAGCTTCCCAAAGAGCTGGAAGCAAGATACTCTGGGGCCCAACTCGCCGTTTGGAAAAAAGCCTGCACGTTTTGCCTTTCACCTCTAGGGCAATGTAGCACACCCAGAGCAGAAGTTCTGCTTCAGCCATATCGGGCCAGCAAAGAGGCTGCGTTTCACAGGCCTTTGTAAGAGATGTTCCCGGTAGGCTGTGAGAGCACTGTGCAGAGCGAGTTGTTTCTTAGCTTCCCAAAGAGCTGGAAGCAAGATGCTCTGGGGCCCAACTCGCCCTTTGGAAAGAAGCCTGCACGTTGTGCCTTTCAGCTCTAGGGCAATGTAGCACACCCAGAGCAGAAGTTCTGCTTCACCCAGATCAGACCTGCAGAGAAACTGCGTTTCACAGGCCTTTGTAAGAGATGTTCCCGGTAGGCTGTAAGAGCACTGTGCAGAGCGAGTTGTTTCTTAGCTTCCCAAAGAGCTGGAAACAAGATGCTCTGGGGCCCAACTCGCCCTTTGGAAAGAAGCCTGCTCCTTGTGCCTTTCAGCTTTAGGGCAATGTAGCACACCCAGAGCAGTAGTTCTGCTGCAGCCAGATGAGGCCTGCAAAGAAACTGCGTTTCACAGGCCTTTGTAAGAGATGTTCCCGGTAGGCTGTGAGAGCACTGTGCAGAGCGAGTTGTTTCTTAGCTTCCCAAAGAGCTGGAAGCAAGATGCTCTGGGTCCCAACTCTCGCTTTGGAAAGAAGACTGCACGTTGTGCCTTTCTGCTCTAGGGCAATGTAGCACACCCAGAGCAGAAGTCCTGCTTCATCCAGATCAGGCCTGCAAAGTAACTGCCTTTCACAGGCCTTTGTAAGAGATGTTCCCCGTAGGCTGTAAGAGCACTGTGCAGAGCGAGTTGTTTCTTAGCTTCCCAAAGAGCTGGAAGCAAGATGCTCTGGGGCCCAACTCGCCCTTTGGAAAGAAGCCTGCACGTTGTGCCTTTCTGCTCTAGGGCAATGTAGCACACCCAGAGCAGAAGTTCTGCTTCAGCCAGATCAGGCCTGCAAAGAAACTGCGTTTCACAGGCCTTTGTAAGAGATGTACCCGGTTGGCTGTAAGAGCATTGTGCAGAGCGAGTTGTTTCTTAGCTTCCCAAAGAGCTGGAAGCAAGATACTCTGGGGCCCAACTCGCCGTTTGGAAAAAAGCCTGCACGTTTTGCCTTTCACCTCTAGGGCAATGTAGCACACCCAGAGCAGAAGTTCTGCTTCAGCCATATCGGGCCTGCAAAGAAACTGCGTTTCACAGGCCTTTGTAAGAGATGTTGCCGGTAGGCTGTAAGAGCACTGTGCAGAGCGAGTTGTTTCTTAGCTTCCCAAAGAGCTGGAAGCAAGATGCTCTGGGGCCCAACTCGCCCTTTGGAAAGAAGCCTGCACGTTGTGCCTTTCAGCTCTAGGGCAATGTAGCACACCCAGAGCAGATGTTCTGCTTCACCCAGATCAGACCTGCAGAGAAACTGCGTTTCACAGGCCTTTGTAAGAGATGTTCCCGGTAGGCTGTAAGAGCACTGTGCAGAGCGAGTTGTTTCTTAGCTTCCCAAAGAGCTGGAAACAAGATGCTCTGGGGCCCAACTCGCCCTTTGGAAAGAAGCCTGCACCTTGTGCCTTTCAGCTTTAGGGCAATGTAGCACACCCAGAGCATTAGTTCTGCTGCAGCCAGATGAGGCCTGCAAAGAAACTGCGTTTCACAGGCCTTTGTAAGAGATGTTCCCGGTAGGCTGTGAGAGCACTGTGCAGAGCGAGTTGTTTCTTAGCTTCCCAAAGAGCTGGAAGCAAGATGCTCTGGGTCCCAACTCTCCCTTTGGAAAGAAGCCTGCACGTTGTGCCTTTCTGCTCTAGGGCAATGTAGCACACCCAGAGCAGAAGTTCTGCTTCTGCCAGATCAGGCCTGCGAAGAAACTGCATTTCACAGGCCTTTGTAAGAGATGTTCCCGGTAGGCTGTAAGAGCACTGTGCAGAGCGAGCTGTTTCTTAGCTTCCCAAAGAGCTGGAAGCAAGATGCTCTGGGGCCCAACTCGACCTTTGGATACAAGCCTGCACGTTGTTCCTTTCAGGTCTAGGGCAATGTAGCACACCCAGCGCAGAAGTTCTGCTTCATCCAGATCAGGCCTGCAAAGAAACTGCGTTTCACAGGCCTTTGTAAGAGATGTTCCCTGTAGGCTGTAAGAGCACTGTGCAGAGCGAGTTGTTTCTTAGCTTCCCAAAGAGCTGGAAGCAAGATGCTCTGGGGCCGAACTCGCCCTTTGGAAAGAAGCCTGCACCTTGTGCCTTTCAGCTCTAGGGCAATGTAGCACACCCAGAGCAGAAGTTCTGCTTCAGCCAGATCAGGCCTGCAAAGAAACTGTGTTTCACAGGCCTTTGAAAGAGATGTTCCCGGTAGGCTGTGAGAGCACTGTGCAGAGCGAGTTGTTTATTAGCTTCCCAAAGAGCTGGAAGCAAGGTGCTCTGGGGCCCAACTCGCCCTTTGGAAAGAAGCCTGCACGTTGTGCCTTTCAGCTCTAGGGCAATGTAGCACACCCAGAGCAGAAGTTCTGCTTCAGCCATATCAGGCCTGCAAAGAAACTGCGTTTCACAGGCCTTTGAAAGAGATGTTCCTGGTAGGCTGTAAGAGCTCGGTGCGGAGCGAGTTGTTTCTTAGCTTCCCAAAGAGCTGGAAGCATGATGCTCTGGGGCCTAACTCGCCCCTTGGAAAGAAGCCTGCACGTTGTGCCTTTCAGCTCTAGGGCAATGTAGCACACCCAGAGCAGAAGTTCTGCTTCATCCATATGAAGCCTGCAAAGAAACTGGGTTTCACAGGCCTTTGGAAGAGATGTACCCGCTAGGCTCTAAGAGCACTGTGCAGAGCGAGTTGTTTCTTAGCTTCCCAAAGAGCTGGAAGCAAGATTCCCTGGGGCCCAACTCGCCCATTGGAAAGAAGCCTGCACGTTTTGCCTTTCAGCTCTAGGGCAATGTAGCACACCCAGAGCAGAAGTTCTGCTTCATCCATATGAGGCCTGCAAAGAAACTGGGTTTCACAGGCCTTTGTAAGAGATGTACCCGGTAGGCTCTAAGAGCACTGTGCAGAGCGAGTTGTTTCTTAGCTTCCCAAAGAGCTGGAAGCAAGATGCTCTGGGGCCCAACTTGCCCTTTGGAAAGAAGCCTGCACGTTGTGCCTTTCTGCTCTAGGGCAATGTAGCACACCCAGAGCAGAAGTTCTGTTTCAGCCAGATCAGGCCTGCAAAGAAACTGCGTTTAACAGGCCTTTGTAAGAGATGTACCCGGTAGGCTGTAAGAGCACTGTGCAGAGCGAGTTGTTTCTTAGCTTCCCAAAGAGCTGGAAGCAAGATACTCTGGGGCCCAACTCGCCGTTTGGAAAAAAGCCTGCACGTTTTGCCTTTCACCTCTAGGGCAATGTAGCACACCCAGAGCAGAAGTTCTGCTTCAGCCATATCGGGCCAGCAAAGAAGCTGCGTTTCACAGGCCTTTGTAAGAGATGTTCCCGGTAGGCTGTGAGAGCACTGTGCAGAGCGAGTTGTTTCTTAGCTTCCCAAAGAGCTGGAAGCAAGATGCTCTGGGGCCCAACTCGCCCTTTGGAAAGAAGCCTGCACGTTGTGCCTTTCAGCTCTAGGGCAATGTAGCACACCCAGAGCAGAAGTTCTGCTTCACCCAGATCAGACCTGCAGAGAAACTGCGTTTCACAGGCCTTTGTAAGAGATGTTCCCGGTAGGCTGTAAGAGCACTGTGCAGAGCGAGTTGTTTCTTAGCTTCCCAAAGAGCTGGAAACAAGATGCTCTGGGGCCCAACTCGCCCTTTGGAAAGAAGCCTGCTCCTTGTGCCTTTCAGCTTTAGGGCAATGTAGCACACCCAGAGCAGTAGTTCTGCTGCAGCCAGATGAGGCCTGCAAAGAAACTGCGTTTCACAGGCCTTTGTAAGAGATGTTCCCGGTAGGCTGTGAGAGCACTGTGCAGAGCGAGTTGTTTCTTAGCTTCCCAAAGAGCTGGAAGCAAGATGCTCTGGGTCCCAACTCTCGCTTTGGAAAGAAGACTGCACGTTGTGCCTTTCTGCTCTAGGGCAATGTAGCACACCCAGAGCAGAAGTCCTGCTTCATCCAGATCAGGCCTGCAAAGTAACTGCCTTTCACAGGCCTTTGTAAGAGATGTTCCCGGTAGGCTGTAAGAGCACTGTGCAGAGCGAGTTGTTTCTTAGCTTCCCAAAGAGCTGGAAGCAAGATGCTCTGGGTCCCAACTCGCCCTTTGGATAGAAGCCTGCACGGTTTGCCTTTCAGCTCTATGGCAATGTAGAGCACCCAGAGCAGAAGTTCTACTTCAGCCATATCAGTCCTGCAGAGAAACTGCGTTTCACAGGCCTTTGTAAGTGATGTTTCCGGTAGGCTGTAAGAGAACTTTGCAGAGTGAGTTGTTTCTTAGCTTCCCAAAGAGCTGGAAGCAAGATGCTCTGGGGCCCAACTCGCCCTTTGGAAAGAAGCCTGCACGTTGTGCCTTTCTGATCCAGGGCAATGTAGCACACCCAGAGCAGAAGTGCTGCTTCAGCCAGATCAGGCCTGCAAAGAATCTGCGTTTCACAGGCCTTTGTAAGAGATGTTCCCGGTACGCTGTAAGAGCACTGTGCAGAGCGAGTTGTTTCTTAGCTTCCCAAAGAGCTGGAAGCAAGATGCTCTGGGGCCCAACTCGCCCTTTGGATAGAAGCCTGCACGTTTTGCCTTTCAGCTCTAGGGCAATGTAGAGCACCCAGAGCAGAAGTTCTACTTCAGCCAGATCAGTCCTGCAGAGAAACTGCGTTTCACAGGCCTTTGTCAGTGATGATCCCGGTAGGCTGTAAGAGCACTGTGCAGAGCGAGTTGTTTCTTAGCTTCCCAAAGAGCTGGAAGCAAGATGCTCCGGGGCCCAACTCGCCGTTTACAAAGAAGCCTGCACGTTGTGCCTTTCTGATCCAGGGCAATGTAGCACACCCAGAGCAGAAGTTCTGCTTCAGCCAGATGAGGCCTGCAAAGAAACTGCGTTTCACAGGCCTTTGTAAGAGATGTTCCCGGTAGGCTGTAAGAGGACTGTGCAGAGCGAGTTGTTTCTTAGCTTCCCAAAGAGCTGGAAGCAAGATGCTCTGGGTCCCAACTCTCGCTTTGGAAAGAAGCCTGCACGTTGTGCCTTTCTGCTCTAGGGCAATGTAGCACACCCAGAGCAGAAGTTCTGCTTCAGCCAGATCAGGCCTGCGAAGAAACTGCATTTCACAGGCCTTTGTAAGAGATGTTCCCGGTAGGCTGTAAGAGCACTGTGCAGAGCGAGTTGTTTCTTAGCTTCCCAAAGAGCTGGAAGCAAGATGCTCTGGGGCCCAACTCGACCTTTGGAAGGAAGCCTGCACGTTGTGCCTCTCAGCTCTAGGGCAATCTAGCACACCCAGAGCAGAAGTTCTGATTCAGCCAGATCAGGCCTGCAAAGAAACTGCGTTTCACAGGCCTTTGTAAGAGATGTTCCCGGTAGGCTGTGAGAGCACTGTGCAGAGCGAGTTGTTTCTTAGCTTCCCAAAGAGCTGGAAGCAAGATGCTCTGGGGCCCAACTCGCCCTTTGGAAAGAAGCCTGCACGTTGTGCCTCTCAGCTCTAGGGCAATGTAGCACACCCAGAGCAGAAGTTCTGATTCAGCCAGATCAGGCCTGCAAAGAAACTGCGTTTCACAGGCCTTTGTAAGAGATGTTCCCGGTAGGCTGTGAGAGCACTGTGCAGAGCGAGTTGTTTCTTAGCTTCCCAAAGAGCTGGAAGCAAGATGCTCTGGGGCCCAAGTCGCCCTTTGGAAAGAAGCCTGCACGTTGTGCCTTTCAGCTCTAGGGCAATGTAGCACACCCAGAGCAGAAGTTCTGCTTCATCCATATCAGGCCTGCAAAGAAACTGCGTTTCACAGGCCTTTGTAAGAGATGTTCCCGGTAGGCTGTGAGAGCACTGTGCAGAGCGAGTTGTTTCTTAGCTTCCCAAAGAGCTGGAAGCAAGATGCTCTGGGGCCCAACTCGCCCTTTGGAAAGAAGCCTGCACGTTGTGCCTTTCTGCTCTAGGGAAATGTAGCACACCCAGAGCAGAAGTTCTGCTTCAGCCAGATGAGGCCTGCAAAGAAACTGGGTTTCACAGGCCTTTGTAAGAGATGTACCCAGTAGGCTGTAAGAGCACTGTGCAGAGCGAGTTGTTTCTTAGCTTCCCAAAGAGCTGGAAGCAAGATGCTCTGGGGCCCAACTCGCCCTTTGGAAAGAAGCCTGCACGTTGTGCCTTTCAGCTGTGGGCAATGTAGCACACCCAGAGCAGAAGTTCTGATTCAGCCAGATCAGGCCTGCAAAGAAACTGCGTTTCACAGGCCCTTGTAGGAGATGTACCCGGTAGGCTGTAAGAGCACTGTGCAGAGCGAGTTGTTTCTTAGCTTCCCAAAGAGCTGGAAGCAAGATGCTCTGGGGCCCAACTCACCCTTTGGAAAGAAGCCTGCACGTTGTGCCTTTCAGCTCTAGGGCAATGTAGCACACCCAGAGCCGAAGTTCTGCTTCATCCATATGAGGCCTGAAAAGAAACTGGGTTTCACAGGCCTTTGTAAGAGATGTACCCGGTAGGCTCTAAGAGCACTGTGCAGAGCGAGTTGTTTCTTAGCTTCCCAAAGAGCTGGAAGCAAGATGCTCTGGGGCCCAACTCGCCCTTTGGAAAGAAGCCGGCACGTTGTGCCTTTCTGCTCTAGGGCAATGTAGCACACCCAGAGCAGAAGTTCTGCTTCAGCCAGATCAGGCCTGCAAAGAAACTGCGTTTCACAGGCCTTTGTAAGAGATGTACCCGGTAGGCTGTAAGAGCATTGTGCAGAGCGAGTTGTTTCTTAGCTTCCCAAAGAGCTGGAAGCAAGATACTCTGGGGCCCAACTCGCCGTTTGGAAAAAAGCCTGCACGTTTTGCCTTTCAGCTTTAGGGCAATGTAGCACACCCAGAGCATTAGTTCTGCTGCAGCCAGATGAGGCCTGCAAAGAAACTGCGTTTCACAGGCCTTTGTAAGAGATGTTCCCGGTAGGCTGTGAGAGCACTGTGCAGAGCGAGTTGTTTCTTAGCTTCCCAAAGAGCTGGAAGCAAGATGCTCTGGGTCCCAACTCTCCCTTTGGAAAGAAGCCTGCACGTTGTGCCTTTCTGCTCTAGGGCAATGTAGCACACCCAGAGCAGAAGTTCTGCTTCAGCCAGATCAGGCCTGCGAAGAAACTGCATTTCACAGGCCTTTGTAAGAGATGTTCCCGGTAGGCTGTAAGAGCACTGTGCAGAGCGAGCTGTTTCTTAGCTTCCCAAAGAGCTGGAAGCAAGATGCTCTGGGGCCCAACTCGACCTTTGGATACAAGCCTGCACGTTGTTCCTTTCAGGTCTAGGGCAATGTAGCACACCCAGCGCAGAAGTTCTGCTTCATCCAGATCAGGCCTGCAAAGAAACTGCGTTTCACAGGCCTTTGTAAGAGATGTTCCCTGTAGGCTGTAAGAGCACTGTGCAGAGCGAGTTGTTTCTTAGCTTCCCAAAGAGCTGGAAGCAAGATGCTCTGGGGCCGAACTCGCCCTTTGGAAAGAAGCCTGCACCTTGTGCCTTTCAGCTCTAGGGCAATGTAGCACACCCAGAGCAGAAGTTCTGCTTCAGCCAGATCAGGCCTGCAAAGAAACTGTGTTTCACAGGCCTTTGAAAGAGATGTTCCCGGTAGGCTGTGAGAGCACTGTGCAGAGCGAGTTGTTTATTAGCTTCCCAAAGAGCTGGAAGCAAGGTGCTCTGGGGCCCAACTCGCCCTTTGGAAAGAAGCCTGCACGTTGTGCCTTTCAGCTCTAGGGCAATGTAGCACACCCAGAGCAGAAGTTCTGCTTCAGCCATATCAGGCCTGCAAAGAAACTGCGTTTCACAGGCCTTTGAAAGAGATGTTCCTGGTAGGCTGTAAGAGCTCGGTGCGGAGCGAGTTGTTTCTTAGCTTCCCAAAGAGCTGGAAGCATGATGCTCTGGGGCCTAACTCGCCCCTTGGAAAGAAGCCTGCACGTTGTGCCTTTCAGCTCTAGGGCAATGTAGCACACCCAGAGCAGAAGTTCTGCTTCATCCATATGAAGCCTGCAAAGAAACTGGGTTTCACAGGCCTTTGAAAGAGATGTACCCGCTAGGCTCTAAGAGCACTGTGCAGAGCGAGTTGTTTCTTAGCTTCCCAAAGAGCTGGAAGCAAGATTCCCTGGGGCCCAACTCGCCCATTGGAAAGAAGCCTGCACGTTTTGCCTTTCAGCTCTAGGGCAATGTAGCACACCCAGAGCAGAAGTTCTGCTTCATCCATATGAGGCCTGCAAAGAAACTGCGTTTCACAGGCCTTTGTAAGAGATGTACCCGGTAGGCTCTAAGAGCACTGTGCAGAGCGAGTTGTTTCTTAGCTTCCCAAAGAGCTGGAAGCAAGATGCTCTGGGGCCCAACTTGCCCTTTGGAAAGAAGCCTGCACGTTGTGCCTTTCTGCTCTAGGGCAATGTAGCACACCCAGAGCAGAAGTTCTGGTTCAGCCAGATCAGGCCTGCAAAGAAACTGCGTTTAACAGGCCTTTGTAAGAGATGTACCCGGTAGGCTGTAAGAGCACTGTGCAGAGCGAGTTGTTTCTTAGCTTCCCAAAGAGCTGGAAGCAAGATACTCTGGGGCCCAACTCGCCGTTTGGAAAAAAGCCTGCACGTTTTGCCTTTCACCTCTAGGGCAATGTAGCACACCCAGAGCAGAAGTTCTGCTTCAGCCATATCGGGCCAGCAAAGAAGCTGCGTTTCACAGGCCTTTGTAAGAGATGTTCCCGGTAGGCTGTGAGAGCACTGTGCAGAGCGAGTTGTTTCTTAGCTTCCCAAAGAGCTGGAAGCAAGATGCTCTGGGGCCCAACTCGCCCTTTGGAAAGAAGCCTGCACGTTGTGCCTTTCAGCTCTAGGGCAATGTAGCACACCCAGAGCAGAAGTTCTGCTTCACCCAGATCAGACCTGCAGAGAAACTGCGTTTCACAGGCCTTTGTAAGAGATGTTCCCGGTAGGCTGTAAGAGCACTGTGCAGAGCGAGTTGTTTCTTAGCTTCCCAAAGAGCTGGAAACAAGATGCTCTGGGGCCCAACTCGCCCTTTGGAAAGAAGCCTGCTCCTTGTGCCTTTCAGCTTTAGGGCAATGTAGCACACCCAGAGCAGTAGTTCTGCTGCAGCCAGATGAGGCCTGCAAAGAAACTGCGTTTCACAGGCCTTTGTAAGAGATGTTCCCGGTAGGCTGTGAGAGCACTGTGCAGAGCGAGTTGTTTCTTAGCTTCCCAAAGAGCTGGAAGCAAGATGCTCTGGGTCCCAACTCTCGCTTTGGAAAGAAGACTGCACGTTGTGCCTTTCTGCTCTAGGGCAATGTAGCACACCCAGAGCAGAAGTCCTGCTTCATCCAGATCAGGCCTGCAAAGTAACTGCCTTTCACAGGCCTTTGTAAGAGATGTTCCCGGTAGGCTGTAAGAGCACTGTGCAGAGCGAGTTGTTTCTTAGCTTCCCAAAGAGCTGGAAGCAAGATGCTCTGGGTCCCAACTCGCCCTTTGGATAGAAGCCTGCACGGTTTGCCTTTCAGCTCTATGGCAATGTAGAGCACCCAGAGCAGAAGTTCTACTTCAGCCATATCAGTCCTGCAGAGAAACTGCGTTTCACAGGCCTTTGTAAGTGATGTTTCCGGTAGGCTGTAAGAGAACTTTGCAGAGTGAGTTGTTTCTTAGCTTCCCAAAGAGCTGGAAGCAAGATGCTCTGGGGCCCAACTCGCCCTTTGGAAAGAAGCCTGCACGTTGTGCCTTTCTGATCCAGGGCAATGTAGCACACCCAGAGCAGAAGTGCTGCTTCAGCCAGATCAGGCCTGCAAAGAATCTGCGTTTCACAGGCCTTTGTAAGAGATGTTCCCGGTACGCTGTAAGAGCACTGTGCAGAGCGAGTTGTTTCTTAGCTTCCCAAAGAGCTGGAAGCAAGATGCTCTGGGGCCCAACTCGCCCTTTGGATAGAAGCCTGCACGTTTTGCCTTTCAGCTCTAGGGCAATGTAGAGCACCCAGAGCAGAAGTTCTACTTCAGCCAGATCAGTCCTGCAGAGAAACTGCGTTTCACAGGCCTTTGTCAGTGATGATCCCGGTAGGCTGTAAGAGCACTGTGCAGAGCGAGTTGTTTCTTAGCTTCCCAAAGAGCTGGAAGCAAGATGCTCCGGGGCCCAACTCGCCGTTTACAAAGAAGCCTGCACGTTGTGCCTTTCTGATCCAGGGCAATGTAGCACACCCAGAGCAGAAGTTCTGCTTCAGCCAGATGAGGCCTGCAAAGAAACTGCGTTTCACAGGCCTTTGTAAGAGATGTTCCCGGTAGGCTGTAAGAGGACTGTGCAGAGCGAGTTGTTTCTTAGCTTCCCAAAGAGCTGGAAGCAAGATGCTCTGGGTCCCAACTCTCGCTTTGGAAAGAAGCCTGCACGTTGTGCCTTTCTGCTCTAGGGCAATGTAGCACACCCAGAGCAGAAGTTCTGCTTCAGCCAGATCAGGCCTGCGAAGAAACTGCATTTCACAGGCCTTTGTAAGAGATGTTCCCGGTAGGCTGTAAGAGCACTGTGCAGAGCGAGTTATTTCTTAGCTTCCCAAAGAGCTGGAAGCAAGATGCTCTGGGGCCCAACTCGACCTTTGGAAGGAAGCCTGCACGTTGTGCCTCTCAGCTCTAGGGCAATCTAGCACACCCAGAGCAGAAGTTCTGATTCAGCCAGATCAGGCCTGCAAAGAAACTGCGTTTCACAGGCCTTTGTAAGAGATGTTCCCGGTAGGCTGTGAGAGCACTGTGCAGAGCGAGTTGTTTCTTAGCTTCCCAAAGAGCTGGAAGCAAGATGCTCTGGGGCCCAACTCGCCCTTTGGAAAGAAGCCTGCACGTTGTGCCTCTCAGCTCTAGGGCAATGTAGCACACCCAGAGCAGAAGTTCTGATTCAGCCAGATCAGGCCTGCAAAGAAACTGCGTTTCACAGGCCTTTGTAAGAGATGTTCCCGGTAGGCTGTGAGAGCACTGTGCAGAGCGAGTTGTTTCTTAGCTTCCCAAAGAGCTGGAAGCAAGATGCTCTGGGGCCCAAGTCGCCCTTTGGAAAGAAGCCTGCACGTTGTGCCTTTCAGCTCTAGGGCAATGTAGCACACCCAGAGCAGAAGTTCTGCTTCATCCATATCAGGCCTGCAAAGAAACTGCGTTTCACAGGCCTTTGTAAGAGATGTTCCCGGTAGGCTGTGAGAGCACTGTGCAGAGCGAGTTGTTTCTTAGCTTCCCAAAGAGCTGGAAGCAAGATGCTCTGGGGCCCAACTCGCCCTTTGGAAAGAAGCCTGCACGTTGTGCCTTTCTGCTCTAGGGAAATGTAGCACACCCAGAGCAGAAGTTCTGCTTCAGCCAGATGAGGCCTGCAAAGAAACTGGGTTTCACAGGCCTTTGTAAGAGATGTACCCAGTAGGCTGTAAGAGCACTGTGCAGAGCGAGTTGTTTCTTAGCTTCCCAAAGAGCTGGAAGCAAGATGCTCTGGGGCCCAACTCGCCCTTTGGAAAGAAGCCTGCACGTTGTGCCTTTCAGCTGTGGGCAATGTAGCACACCCAGAGCAGAAGTTCTGATTCAGCCAGATCAGGCCTGCAAAGAAACTGCGTTTCACAGGCCCTTGTAGGAGATGTACCCGGTAGGCTGTAAGAGCACTGTGCAGAGCGAGTTGTTTCTTAGCTTCCCAAAGAGCTGGAAGCAAGATGCTCTGGGGCCCAACTCACCCTTTGGAAAGAAGCCTGCACGTTGTGCCTTTCAGCTCTAGGGCAATGTAGCACACCCAGAGCCGAAGTTCTGCTTCATCCATATGAGGCCTGAAAAGAAACTGGGTTTCACAGGCCTTTGTAAGAGATGTACCCGGTAGGCTCTAAGAGCACTGTGCAGAGCGAGTTGTTTCTTAGCTTCCCAAAGAGCTGGAAGCAAGATGCTCTGGGGCCCAACTCGCCCTTTGGAAAGAAGCCGGCACGTTGTGCCTTTCTGCTCTAGGGCAATGTAGCACACCCAGAGCAGAAGTTCTGCTTCAGCCAGATCAGGCCTGCAAAGAAACTGCGTTTCACAGGCCTTTGTAAGAGATGTACCCGGTAGGCTGTAAGAGCATTGTGCAGAGCGAGTTGTTTCTTAGCTTCCCAAAGAGCTGGAAGCAAGATACTCTGGGGCCCAACTCGCCGTTTGGAAAAAAGCCTGCACGTTTTGCCTTTCACCTCTAGGGCAATGTAGCACACCCAGAGCAGAAGTTCTGCTTCAGCCATATCGGGCCTGCAAAGAAACTGCGTTTCACAGGCCTTTGTAAGAGATGTTGCCGGTAGGCTGTAAGAGCACTGTGCAGAGCGAGTTGTTTCTTAGCTTCCCAAAGAGCTGGAAGCAAGATGCTCTGGGGCCCAACTCGCCCTTTGGAAAGAAGCCTGCACGTTGTGCCTTTCAGCTCTAGGGCAATGTAGCACACCCAGAGCAGAAGTTCTGCTTCACCCAGATCAGACCTGCAGAGAAACTGCGTTTCACAGGCCTTTGTAAGAGATGTTCCCGGTAGGCTGTAACAGCACTGTGCAGAGCGAGTTGTTTCTTAGCTTCCCAAAGAGCTGGAAACAAGATGCTCTGGGGCCCAACTCGCCCTTTGGAAAGAAGCCTGCACCTTGTGCCTTTCAGCTTTAGGGCAATGTAGCACACCCAGAGCATTAGTTCTGCTGCAGCCAGATGAGGCCTGCAAAGAAACTGCGTTTCACAGGCCTTTGTAAGAGATGTTCCCGGTAGGCTGTGAGAGCACTGTGCAGAGCGAGTTGTTTCTTAGCTTCCCAAAGAGCTGGAAGCAAGATGCTCTGGGTCCCAACTCTCCCTTTGGAAAGAAGCCTGCACGTTGTGCCTTTCTGCTCTAGGGCAATGTAGCACACCCAGAGCAGAAGTTCTGCTTCAGCCAGATCAGGCCTGCGAAGAAACTGCATTTCACAGGCCTTTGTAAGAGATGTTCCCGGTAGGCTGTAAGAGCACTGTGCAGAGCGAGCTGTTTCTTAGCTTCCCAAAGACCTGGAAGCAAGATGCTCTGGGGCCCAACTCGACCTTTGGATACAAGCCTGCACGTTGTTCCTTTCAGGTCTAGGGCAATGTAGCACACCCAGCGCAGAAGTTCTGCTTCATCCAGATCAGGCCTGCAAAGAAACTGCGTTTCACAGGCCTTTGTAAGAGATGTTCCCTGTAGGCTGTAAGAGCACTGTGCAGAGCGAGTTGTTTCTTAGCTTCCCAAAGAGCTGGAAGCAAGATGCTCTGGGGCCGAACTCGCCCTTTGGAAAGAAGCCTGCACCTTGTGCCTTTCAGCTCTAGGGCAATGTAGCACACCCAGAGCAGAAGTTCTGCTTCAGCCAGATCAGGCCTGCAAAGAAACTGTGTTTCACAGGCCTTTGTAAGAGATGTTCCCGGTAGGCTGTGAGAGCACTGTGCAGAGCGAGTTGTTTATTAGCTTCCCAAAGAGCTGGAAGCAAGGTGCTCTGGGGCCCAACTCGCCCTTTGGAAAGAATCCTGCACGTTGTGCCTTTCTGCTCTAGGGCAATGTAGCACACCCAGAGCAGAAGTTCTGCTTCAGCCAGATCAGGCCTGCAAAGAAACTGTGTTTCACAGGCCTTTGTAAGAGATATTCCCGGTAGGCTGTAAGAGCACTGTGCAGAGCGAGTTGTTTCTTAGCTTCCCAAAGAGCTGGAAGCAAGATGCTCTGGGGCCCAACTCGCCCCTTGGAAAGAAGCCTGCACGTTGTGCCTTTCAGCTCTAGGGCAATGTAGCACACCCAGAGCAGAAGTTCTGCTTCATCCATATGAAGCCTGCAAAGAAACTGGGTTTCACAGGCCTTTGAAAGAGATGTACCCGCTAGGCTCTAAGAGCACTGTGCAGAGCGAGTTGTTTCTTAGCTTCCCAAAGAGCTGGAAGCAAGATGCTCTGGGGCCCAACTCGCCCTTTGGAAAGAAGCCTGCACGTTTTGCCTTTCTGATCTAGGGCAATGTAGCACACCCAGAGCAGAAGTTCTGCTTCAGCCAGATCAGGCCTTCAAAGAAACTGCGTTTCAGAGGCCTTTGTAAGAGATGTTCCCGGTAGGCTGTAAGAGCACTGTGCAGAGCGAGTTGTTTCTTAGCTTCCCAAAGAGCTGGAAGCAAGATGGTCTGGGGCCCAACTCGCCCTTTGGAAAGAAGCCTGCACGTTTTGCCTTTCACCTATAGGGCAATGTAGCACACCCAGAGCAGAAGTTCTGCTTCAGCCATATCGGGCCTGCAAAGAAACTGCGTTTCACAGGCCTTTGTAGGAGATGTTCCCGGTAGGCTGTAAGAGCACTGTGCAGAGCGAGTTGTTTCTTAGCTTCCCAAAGAGCTGGAAGCAAGATGCTCTTGGGCCCAACTCACCCTTTGGAAAGAAGCCTGCACGTTGTGCCTTTCAGCTTTAGGGCAATGTAGCACACCCAGAGCAGTAGTTCTGCTGCAGCCAGATGAGGCCTGCAAAGAAACTGCGTTTCACAGGCCTTTGTAAGAGATGTTCCCGGTAGGCTGTGAGAGCACTGTGCAGAGCGAGTTGTTTCTTAGCTTCCCAAAGAGCTGGAAGCAAGATGCTCTGGGGCCCAAATCGCCCTTTGGAAAGAAGCCTGCACGTTGTGCCTTTCAGCTCTAGGGCAATGTAGGACACCCAGAGCAGAAGTTCTGCTTCAGCCAGATCAGGCCTGCAAAGAAACTGCGTTTCACAGGCCTTTGTAAGAGATGTTCCCGGTAGGCTGTAAGAGCACTGTGCAGAGCGAGTTGTTTCTTAGCTTCCCAAAGAGCTGGAAGCAAGATACTCTGGGGCCCAACTCGACCTTTGAAGGAAGCCTGCACGTTGTGCCTTTCAGCTCTAGGGAAATGTAGCACACCCAGAGCAGAAGTTCTGATTCAGCCAGATCAGGCCTGCAAAGAAACTGCGTTTCACAGGCCTTTGTAAGAGATGTTCCCGGTAGGCTGTAAGAGCACTGTGCACAGCGAGTTGTTTCTTAGCTTCCCAAAGAGCTGGAAGCAAGATGCTGTGGGGCCCAACTCGCCCTTTGGAAAGAAGCCTGCACGTTGTGCCTTTCTGCTCTAGGGAAATGTAGCACACCCAGAGCAGAAGTTCTGCTTCAGCCATATGAGGCCTGCAAAGAAACTGCGTTTCACAGGCCTTTGTAAGAGATGTACCCGGTAGGCTGTAAGAGCACTGTGCAGAGCGAGTTGTTTCTTAGCTTCCCAAAGAGCTGGAAGCAAGATGCTCTGGGGCCCAACTCGCCCTTTGGAAAGAAGCCTGCACGTTGTGCCTTTCAGCTCTAGGGCAATGTAGCACACCCAGAGCAGAAGTTCTGATTCAGCCAGATGAGGACTGCAAGGAAACTGCATTTCACAGGACTTTGTAAGAGATGTTCCCGGTAGGCTGTAAGAGCACTGTGCAGAGCGAGTTGTTTCTTAGCTTCCCAAAGAGCTGGAAGCAAGATGCTCTGGGGCCCAACTCGCCCTTTGGAAAGAAGCCTGCACCTTGTGCCTTTCAGCTCTAGGGCAATATAGAGCACCCAGAGCAGAAGTTCTACTTCAGCCAGTTCACTCCTGCAGAGAAACTGCATTTCACAGGCCTTTGTAAGTGATGTTTCCGGTAGGCTGTAAGAGCACTGTGCAGAGCGAGTTGTTTCTTAGCTTCCCAAAGAGCTGGAAGCAAGATGCTCTGGGGCCCAACTCGCCCTTTGGAAAGAAGCCTGCACGTTGTGCCTTTCAGCTCTAGGGCAATGTAGCACACCCAGAGCAGAAGTTCTGATTCAGCCAGATCAGGCCTGCAAAGAAACTGTGTTTCACAGGCCTTTGTAAGAGATGTTCCCGGTAGGCTGTAAGAGCACTGTGCAGAGCGAGTTGTTTCTTAGCTTCCCAAAGAGCTGGAAGCAAGATGCTCTGGGGCCCAACTCGCCCCTTGGAAAGAAGCCTGCACGTTGTGCCTTTCAGCTCTAGGGCAATGTAGCACACCCAGAGCAGAAGTTCTGCTTCATCCATATGAGGCCTGCAAAGAAACTGGGTTTCACAGGCCTTTGAAAGAGATGTACCCGCTAGGCTCTAAGAGCACTGTGCAGAGCGAGTTGTTTCTTAGCTTCCCAAAGAGCTGGAAGCAAGATGCTCTGGGGCCCAACTCGCCCTTTGGAAAGAAGCCTGCACGTTTTGCCTTTCTGATCTAGGGCAATGTAGCACACCCAGAGCAGAAGTTCTGCTTCAGCCAGATCAGGCCTTCAAAGAAACTGCGTTTCACAGGCCTTTGTAAGAGATGTTCCCGCTAGGCTGTAAGAGCACTGTGCAGAGCGAGTTGTTTCTTAGCTTCCCAAAGAGCTGGAAGCAAGATGGTCTGGGGCCCAACTCGCCCTTAGGATAGAAGCCTGCACGTTTTGCCTTTCAGCTCTAGGGCAATGTAGAGCACCCAGAGCAGAAGTTCTACTTCAGCCAGATCAGTCCTGCAGAGAAACTGCGTTTCACAGGCCTATGTAAGTGATGTTCCCGGTAGGCTGTAAGAGCACTTTGCAGAGCGAGTTTTTTCTTAGCTTCCCAAAGAGCTGGAAGCAAGATGCTCTGGGGCCCAACTCGCCGTTTGGAAAGAAGCCTGCACGTTGTGCCTTTCTGATCCAGGGCAATGTAGCACACCCAGAGGAGAAGTTCTGCTTCAGCCAGAACAGGCCTGCAAAGAAACTGCATTTCACAGGCCCTTGTAAGAGATGTTCCCGGTAGGCTGTAAGAGCACTGTGCAGAGCCAGTTGTTTCTTAGCTTCCCAAAGAGCTGGAAGCAAGATGCTCTGGGGCCCAACTCACCCTTTGGATAGAAGCCTGCCCGGTTTGCCTTTCAGCTCTAGGGCAATGTAGAGCACCCAGAGCAGAAGTTCTACTTCAGCCAGATCAGTGCTGCAGAGAAACTGCGTTTCACAGGCCTTTGTCAGTGATGTTCCCGGTAGGCTGTAAGAGCACTTTGCAGAGCGAGTTGTTTCTTAGCTTCCCAAAGAGCTGGAAGCAAGATGCTCTGGGGCCCAACTCGCCCTTTGGAAAGAAGCCTGCACGTTTTGCCTTTCACCTCTAGGGCAATGTAGCACACCCAGAGCAGAAGTTCTGCTTCAGCCATATCGGGCCTGCAAAGAAACTGCGTTTCACAGGCCTTTGTAGGAGATGTTCCCGGTAGGCTGTAAGAGCACTGTGCAGAGCGAGTTGTTTCTTAGCTTCCCAAAGAGCTGGAAGCAAGATGCTCTGGGGCCCAACTCGCCCTCTGGAAAGAAGACTGCACGTTGTGCCTTTCAGCTCTAGGGCAATGTAGCACACCCAGAGCAGAAGTTCTGCTTCAACCAGATGAGGCCTGCAGAGAAACTGCGTTTCACAGGCCTTTGTAAGAGATGTTCCCGGTAGGCTGTGAGAGCACTGTGCAGAGCGAGTTGTTTCTTAGCTTCCCAAAGAGCTGGAAGCAAGATGCTCTGGGGCCCAACTCGCCCTTTGGAAAGAAGCCTGCACGTTGTGCCTTTCTGATCTAGGGCAATGTAGCACACCCAGAGCAGAAGTTCTGCTTCAGCCAGATCAGGCCTGCGAAGAAACTGCATTTCACAGGCCTTTGTAAGAGATGTTCCCGGTAGGCTGTAAGAGCACTGTGCAGAGCGAGTTGTTTCTTAGCTTCCCAAAGAGCTGGAAGCAAGATGCTCTGGGGCCCAACTCGACCTTTGGATACAAGCCTGCACGTTGTGCCTTTCAGCTCTAGGGCAATGTAGCACACCCAGCGCAGAAGTTCTGCTTCATCCAGATCAGGCCTGCAAAGAAACTGCGTTTCACAGGCCTTTGTAAGAGATGTTCCCGGTAGGCTGTAAGAGCACTGTGCAGAGCGAGTTGTTTCTTAGCTTCCCAAAGAGCTGGAAGCAAGATGCTCTGGGGCCCAACTCGCCCTTTGGAAAGAAGCCTGCACCTTGTGCCTTTCAGCTCTAGGGCAATGTAGCACACCCAGAGCAGAAGTTCTGCTTCAGCCAGATCAGGCCTGCAAAGAAACTGCGTTTCACAGGCCTTTGTAAGAGATGTTCCCGGTAGGCTGTGAGAGCACTGTGCAGAGCGAGTTGTTTCTCAGCTTCGCAAAGAGCTGTAAGCAAGATGCTCTGGGGCCCAACTCGCCCTTTGGAAAGAAGCCTGCACGTTGTGCCTTTCAGCTCTAGGGCAATGTAGCACACCCAGAGCAGAAGTTCTGCGTCAGCCAGATCAGGCCTGCAAAGAAACTGCGTTTCACAGGCCTTTGTAAGAGATGTTCCCGGTAGGCTATAAGAGCACTGTGCAGAGCGAGTTGTTTCTTAGCTTCCCAAAGAGCTGGAAGCAAGATGCTCAGGGGCCCAACTCGCCCTTTGGAAAGAATCCTGCACGTTGTGCCTTTCAGCTTTAGGGCAATGTAGCACACCCAGAGCAGTAGTTCTGCTGCAGCCAGATGAGGCCTGCAAAGAAACTGCGTTTCACAGGCCTTTGTAAGAGATGTTCCCGGTAGGCTGTAAGAGCACTGTGCAGAGCGAGTTGTTTCTTAGCTTCCCAAAGAGCTGGAAGCAAGATGCTCTGGGTCCCAACTCTCGCTTTGGAAAGAAGACTGCACGTTGTGCCTTTCTGCTCTAGGGCAATGTAGCACACCCAGAGCAGAAGTTCTGCTTCAGCCAGATCAGGCCTGCGAAGAAACTGCATTTCACAGGCCTTTGTAAGAGATGTTCCCGGTAGGCTGTAAGAGCACTGTGCAGAGCGAGTTGTTTCTTAGCTTCCCAAAGAGCTGGAAGCAAGATGCTTTGGGCCCCAACTCGACCTTTGGAAGGAAGCCTGCACGTTGTGCCTCTCAGCTCTAGGGCAATGTAGCACACCCAGAGCAGAAGTTCTGCTTCAGCCAGATCAGGCCTGCAAAGAAACTGCGTTTCACAGGCCTGTGTAAGAGATGTTCCCTGTAGGCTGTACGAGCAGTGTGCAGAGCGAGTTGTTTCTTAGCTTCCCAAAGAGCTGGAAGCAAGATTCTCTGTGGCCCAACTCGCCCTTTGGAAAGAAGCCTGCACGTTTTGCCTTTCAGCTCTAGGGCAATGTAGCACACCCAGAGCAGAAGTTCTGCTTCATCCATATGAGGCCTGCAAAGAAACTGGGTTTCACAGGCCTTTGTAAGAGATGTACCCGGTAGTCTCTAAGAGCACTGTGCAGAGCGAGTTGTTTCTTAGCTTCCCAAAGAGCTGGAATCAAGATGCTCTGGGGCCAACTCGCCCTTTGGAAAGAAGCCTGCACGTTGTGCCTTTCTGCTCTAGGGCAATGTAGCACACCCAGAGCAGAAGTTCTGCTTCAGCCAGATCAGGCCTGCAAAGAAACTGCGTTTCACAGGCCTTTGTAAGAGATGTACCCGGTAGGCTGTAAGAGCACTGTGCAGAGCAAGTTGTTTCTTAGCTTCCCAAAGAGCTGGAAGCAAGATACTCTGGGGCCCAACTCGCCGTTTGGAAAAAAGCCTGCACGTTTTGCCTTTCACCTCTAGGGAAATGTAGCACACCCAGAGCAGAAGTTCTGCTTCAGCCATATCGGGCCTGCAAAGAAACTGCGTTTCACAGGCCTTTGTAAGAGATGTTGCCGGTAGGCTGTAAGAGCACTGTGCAGAGCGAGTTGTTTCTTAGCTTCCCAGAGAGCTGGAAGCAAGATGCTCTGGGGCCCAACTCCCCCTTTGGAAAGAAGCCTGCACGTTGTGCCTTTCAGCTCTAGGGCAATGTAGCACACCCAGAGCAGAAGTTCTGCTTCACCCAGATCAGACCTGCAGAGAAACTGCGTTTCACAGGCCTTTGTAAGAGATGTTCCCGGTAGGCTGTAAGAGCACTGTGCACAGCGAGTTGTTTCTTAGCTTCCCAAAGAGCTGGAAACAAGATGCTCTGGGGCCCAACTCGCCCTTTGGAAAGAAGCCTGCACCTTGTGCCTTTCAGCTTTAGGGCAATGTAGCACACCCAGAGCAGTAGTTCTGCTGCAGCCAGATGAGGCCTGCAAAGAAACTGCGTTTCACAGGCCTTTGTAAGAGATGTTCCCGGTAGGCTGTGAGAGCACTGTGCAGAGCGAGTTGTTTCTTAGCTTCCCAAAGACCTGGAAGCAAGATGCTCTGGGTCCCAACTCTCCCTTTGGAAAGAAGCCTGCACGTTGTGCCTTTCTGCTCTAGGGCAATGTAGCACACCCAGAGCAGAAGTTCTGCTTCAGCCAGATCAGGCCTGCGAAGAAACTGCATTTCACAGGCCTTTGTAAGAGATGTTCCCGGTAGGCTGTGAGAGCACTGTGCAGAGCGAGCTGTTTCTTAGCTTCCCAAAGAGCTGGAAGCAAGATGCTCTGGGGCCCAACTCGACCTTTGGAAACAGGCCTGCACGTTGTTCCTTTCAGCTCTAGGGCAATGTAGCACACCCAGCGCAGAAGTTCTGCTTCATCCAGATCAGGCCTGCAAAGAAACTGCGTTTCACAGGCCTTTGTAAGAGATGTTCCCTGTAGGCTGTAAGAGCACTGTGCAGAGCGAGTTGTTTCTTAGCTTCCCAAAGAGCTGGAAGCAAGATGCTCTGGGGCCGAACTCGCCCTTTGGTAAGAAGCCTGCACCTTGAGCCTTTCAGCTCTAGGGCAATGTAGCACACCCAGAGCAGAAGTTCTGCTTCAGCCAGATCAGGCATGCAAAGAAACTGCGTTTCACAGGCCTTTGGAAGAGATGTTCCCGGTAGGCTGTGAGAGCACTGTGCAGAGCGAGTTGTTTCTTAGCTTCCCAAAGAGCTGGAAGCAAGTTGCTCTGGGGCCCAACTCGCCCTTTGGAAAGAAGCCTGCACGTTGTGCCTTTCAACTCTAGGGCAATGTAGCACACCCAGAGCAGAAGTTCTGCGTCAGCCAGATCAGGCCTGCAAAGAAACTGCGTTTCACAGGCCTTTGTAAGAGATGTTCCCGGTAGGCTGTAAGAGCACTGTGCAGAGTGAGTTGTTTCTTAGCGTCCGAAAGAGCTGGAAGCAAGATGCTCTGGAGACCAACTCGCCCTTTGGAAAGAAGCCTGCACGTTGTGCCTTTCAGCTCTAGGGCAATGTAGCATACCCAGAGTAGAAGTTCTGCTTCAGCCAGATCACTCCTGCAGAGAAACTGCGTTTCACAGGACTCTGTAAGTGATGTTCCCGGTAGGCTGTAAGAGCACTTTGCAGAGCGAGTTGTTTCTTAGCTTCCCAAAGAGCTGGAAGCAAGATGCTCTGGGGCCCAACTCGCCCTTTGGAAAGAAGCCTGCACGTTGTGCCTTTCAGCTTTAGGGCAATGTAGCACACCCAGAGCAGTAGTTCTGCTTCAGCCAGATCAGGCCTGCAAAGAAACTGCGTTTCACAGGCCTTTGTAAGAGATGTTCCCGGTAGGCTGTAAGAGCACTGTGCAGAGCGAGTTGTTTCTTAGCTTCCCAAAGAGCTGGAAGCAAGATGCTCTGGGTCCCAACTCTCGCTTTGGAAAGAAGACTGCACGTTGTGCCTTTCTGCTCTAGGGCAATGTAGCACACCCAGAGCAGAAGTTCTGCTTCAGCCAGATCAGGCCGGCGAAGAAACTGCATTTCACAGGCCTTTGTTAGAGATGTTCCCGGTAGGCTGTAAGAGCACTGTGCAGAGCGAGTTGTTTCTTAGCTTCCCAAAGAGCTGGAAGCAAGATGCTCTGGGGCCCAACTCGACCTTTGGAAGGAAGCCTGCACGTTGTGCCTTTCAGCTCTAGGGCAATGTAGCACACCCAGAGCAGAAGTTCTGATTCAGTCAGATCAGGCCTGCAAAGAAACTGCGTTTCACAGGCCTTTGTAAGAGATGTTCCCGGTAGGCTGTGAGAGAACTGTGCAGAGCGAATTGTTTCTTAGCTTCCCAAAGAGCTGGAAGCAAGATGCTCTGGGGCCCAACTCGCCCTTTGGAAAGAAGCCTGCACGTTGTGCCTCTCAGCTCTAGGGCAATGTAGCACACCCAGAGCAGAAGTTCTGATTCAGCCAGATCAGGTCTGCAAAGAAACTTCGTTTCACAGGTCTTTGTAAGAGATGTTCCCGGTAGGCTGTGAGAGCACTGTGCAGAGCGAGTTGTTTCTTAGCTTCCCAAAGAGCTGGAAGCAAGATGCTATGGGGCCCAAGTCGCCCTTTGGAAAGAAGCCTGCACGTTGTGCCTTTCAGCTCTAGGGCAATGTAGCACACCCAGAGCAGAAGTTCTGTTTCATCCATATCAGGCCTGCAAAGAAACTGCGTTTCACAGGCCTTTGTAAGAGATGTTCCCGGTAGGCTGTAAGAGCACTGTGCAGAGCGAGTTGTTTCTTAGCTTCCCAAAGAGCTGGAAGCAAGATGCTCTGGGGCCCAACTCGCCCTTTGGAAAGAAGCCTGGACGTTGTGCCTTTCTGCTCTAGGGAAATGTAGCACACCCAGAGCAGAAGTTCTGCTTCAGCCAGGTGAGGCCTGCAAAGAAACTGGGTTTCACAGGCCTTTGTAAGAGATGTACCCGGTAGGCTCTAAGAGCACTGTGCAGAGCGAGTTGTTTCTTAGCTTCCCAAAGAGCTGGAAGCAAGATGCTCTGGGGCACAACTCGCCCTTTGGAAAGAAGCCTGCACGTTGTGCCTTTCAGCTCTAGGGCAATGTAGCACACCCAGAGCAGAAGTTCTGATTCAGCCAGATCAGGCCTGCAAAGAAACTGCGTTTCACAGGCCTTTGTAAGAGATGTACCCGGTAGGCTGTAAGAGCACTGTGCAGAGCGAGTTGTTTCTTAGCTTCCCAAAGAGCTGGAAGCAAGATGCTCTGGGGCCCAACTCACCCTTTGGAAAGAAGCCTGCACGTTGTGCCTTTCTGCTCTAGGGCAATGTAGCACACCCAGAGCAGAAGTTCTGCTTCAGCCAGATCAGGCCTGCAAAGAAACTGCGTTTCACAGGCCTGTGTAAGAGATGTTCCCTGTAGGCTATACGAGCAGTGTGCAGAGCGAGTTGTTTCTTAGCTTCCCAAAGAGCTGGAAGCAAGATTCCCTGGGGCCCAACTCGCCCATTGGAAAGAAGCCTGCACGTTTTGCCTTTCAGCTCTAGGGCAATGTAGCACACCCAGAGCAGAAGTTCTGCTTCATCCATATGAGGCCTGCAAAGAAACTGCGTTTCACAGGCCTTTGTAAGAGATGTACCCGGTAGGCTCTAAGAGCACTGTGCAGAGCGAGTTGTTTCTTAGCTTCCCAAAGAGCTGGAAGCAAGATGCTCTGGGGCCCAACTTGCCCTTTGGAAAGAAGCCTGCACGTTGTGCCTTTCTGCTCTAGGGCAATGAAGCACACCCAGAGCAGAAGTTCTGGTTCAGCCAGATCAGGCCTGCAAAGAAACTGCGTTTAATGGGCCTTTGTAAGAGATGTACCCGGTAGGCTGTAAGAGCACTGTGCAGAGCGAGTTGTTTCTTAGCTTCCCAAAGAGCTGGAAGCAAGATACTCTGGGGCCCAACTCGCCGTTTGGAAAAAAGCCTGCACGTTTTGCCTTTCACCTCTAGGGCAATGTAGCACACCCAGAGCAGAAGTTCTGCTTCAGCCATATCGGGCCAGCAAAGAAGCTGCGTTTCACAGGCCTTTGTAAGAGATGTTCCCGGTAGGCTGTGAGAGCACTGTGCAGAGCGAGTTGTTTCTTAGCTTCCCAAAGAGCTGGAAGCAAGATGCTCTGGGGCCCAACTCGCCCTTTGGAAAGAAGCCTGCACGTTGTGCCTTTCAGCTCTAGGGCAATGTAGCACACCCAGAGCAGAAGTTCTGCTTCACCCAGATCAGACCTGCAGAGAAACTGCGTTTCACAGGCCTTTGTAAGAGATGTTCCCGGTAGGCTGTAAGAGCACTGTGCAGAGCGAGTTGTTTCTTAGCTTCCCAAAAGCTGGAAACAAGATGCTCTGGGGCCCAACTCGCCCTTTGGAAAGAAGCCTGCTCCTTGTGCCTTTCAGCTTTAGGGCAATGTAGCACACCCAGAGCAGTAGTTCTGCTGCAGCCAGATGAGGCCTGCAAAGAAACTGCGTTTCACAGGCCTTTGTAAGAGATGTTCCCGGTAGGCTGTGAGAGCACTGTGCAGAGCGAGTTGTTTCTTAGCTTCCCAAAGAGCTGGAAGCAAGATGCTCTGGGTCCCAACTCTCGCTTTGGAAAGAAGACTGCACGTTGTGCCTTTCTGCTCTAGGGCAATGTAGCACACCCAGAGCAGAAGTCCTGCTTCATCCAGATCAGGCCTGCAAAGTAACTGCCTTTCACAGGCCTTTGTAAGAGATGTTCCCGGTAGGCTGTAAGAGCACTGTGCAGAGCGAGTTGTTTCTTAGCTTCCCAAAGAGCTGGAAGCAAGATGCTCTGGGTCCCAACTCGCCCTTTGGATAGAAGCCTGCACGGTTTGCCTTTCAGCTCTATGGCAATGTAGAGCACCCAGAGCAGAAGTTCTACTTCAGCCATATCAGTCCTGCAGAGAAACTGCGTTTCACAGGCCTTTGTAAGTGATGTTCCCGGTAGGCTGTAAGAGAACTTTGCAGAGCGAGTTGTTTCTTAGCTTCCCAAAGAGCTGGAAGCAAGATGCTCTGGGGCCCAACTCGCCCTTTGGAAAGAAGCCTGCACGTTGTGCCTTTCTGATCCAGGGCAATGTAGCACACCCAGAGCAGAAGTGCTGCTTCAGCCAGATCAGGCCTGCAAAGAATCTGCGTTTCACAGGCCTTTGTAAGAGATGTTCCCGGTAGGCTGTAAGAGCACTGTGCAGAGCGAGTTGTTTCTTAGCTTCCCAAAGAGCTGGAAGCAAGATGCTCTGGGGCCCAACTCGCCCTTTGGATAGAAGCCTGCACGTTTTGCCTTTCAGCTCTAGGGCAATGTAGAGCACCCAGAGCAGAAGTTCTACTTCAGCCAGATCAGTCCTGCAGAGAAACTGCGTTTCACAGGCCTTTGTCAGTGATGATCCCGGTAGGCTGTAAGAGCACTGTGCAGAGCGAGTTGTTTCTTAGCTTCCCAACGAGCTGGAAGCAAGATGCTCCGGGGCCCAACTCGCCGTTTACAAAGAAGCCTGCACGTTGTGCCTTTCTGATCCAGGGCAATGTAGCACACCCAGAGCAGAAGTTCTGCTTCAGCCAGATCAGGCCTGCAAAGAAACTGCGTTTCACAGGCCTTTGTAAGAGATGTTCCCGGTAGGCTGTAAGAGGACTGTGCAGAGCGAGTTGTTTCTTAGCTTCCCAAAGAGCTGGAAGCAAGATGCTCTGGGTCCCAACTCTCGCTTTGGAAAGAAGACTGCACGTTGTGCCTTTCTGCTCTAGGGCAATGTAGCACACCCAGAGCAGAAGTTCTGCTTCAGCCAGATCAGGCCTGCGAAGAAACTGCATTTCACAGGCCTTTGTAAGGGATGTTCCCGGTA
Organism: Equus caballus; assembly: GCF_041296265.1. Taxonomy (NCBI): domain Eukaryota; kingdom Metazoa; phylum Chordata; class Mammalia; order Perissodactyla; family Equidae; genus Equus; species Equus caballus. Next base: position 20,171,780 of record NC_091695.1, read on the forward strand.
GGCTGTAAGAGCACTGTGCAGAGCGAGTTGTTTCTTAGCTTCCCAAAGAGCTGGAAGCAAGATGCTCTGGGGCCCAACTCGACCTTTGGAAGGAAGCCTGCACGTTGTGCCTCTCAGCTCTAGGGCAATCTAGCACACCCAGAGCAGAAGTTCTGATTCCGCCAGATCAGGCCTGCAAAGAAACTGCGTTTCACAGGCCTTTGTAAGAGATGTTCCCGGTAGGCTGTGAGAGCACTGTGCAGAGCGAGTTGTTTCTTAGCTTCCCAAAGAGCTGGAAGCAAGATGCTCTGGGGCCCAACTCGCCCTTTGGAAAGAAGCCTGCACGTTGTGCCTCTCAGCTCTAGGGCAATGTAGCACACCCAGAGCAGAAGTTCTGATTCAGCCAGATCAGGCCTGCAAAGAAACTGCGTTTCACAGGCCTTTGTAAGAGATGTTCCCGGTAGGCTGTGAGAGCACTGTGCAGAGCGAGTTGTTTCTTAGCTTCCCAAAGAGCTGGAAGCAAGATGCTCTGGGGCCCAAGTCGCCCTTTGGAAAGAAGCCTGCACGTTGTGCCTTTCAGCTCTAGGGCAATGTAGCACACCCAGAGCAGAAGTTCTGCTTCATCCATATCAGGCCTGCAAAGAAACTGCGTTTCACAGGCCTTTGTAAGAGATGTGCCCGGTAGGCTGTGAGAGCACTGTGCAGAGCGAGTTGTTTCTTAGCTTCCCAAAGAGCTGGAAGCAAGATGCTCTGGGGCCCAACTCGCCCTTTGGAAAGAAGCCTGCACGTTGTGCCTTTCTGCTCTAGGGAAATGTAGCACACCCAGAGCAGAAGTTCTGCTTCAGCCAGATGAGGCCTGCAAAGAAACTGGGTTTCACAGGCCTTTGTAAGAGATGTACCCGGTAGGCTGTAAGAGCACTGTGCAGAGCGAGTTGTTTCTTAGCTTCCCAAAGAGCTGGAAGCAAGATGCTCTGGGGCCCAACTCGCCCTTTGGAAAGAAGCCTGCACGTTGTGCCTTTCAGCTGTGGGCAATGTAGCACACCCAGAGCAGAAGTTCTGATTCAGCCAGATCAGGCCTGCAAAGAAACTGCGTTTCACAGGCCCTTGTAGGAGATGTACCCGGTAGGCTGTAAGAGCACTGTGCAGAGCGAGTTGTTTCTTAGCTTCCCAAAGAGCTGGAAGCAAGATGCTCTGGGGCCCAACTCACCCTTTGGAAAGAAGCCTGCACGTTGTGCCTTTCAGCTCTAGGGCAATGTAGCACACCCAGAGCAGAAGTTCTGCTTCATCCATATGAGGCCTGCAAAGAAACTGGGTTTCACAGGCCTTTGTAAGAGATGTACCCGGTAGGCTCTAAGAGCACTGTGCAGAGCGAGTTGTTTCTTAGCTTCCCAAAGAGCTGGAAGCAAGATGCTCTGGGGCCCAACTCGCCCTTTGGAAAGAAGCCGGCACGTTGTGCCTTTCTGCTCTAGGGCAATGTAGCACACCCAGAGCAGAAGTTCTGCTTCAGCCAGATCAGGCCTGCAAAGAAACTGCGTTTCACAGGCCTTTGTAAGAGATGTACCCGGTAGGCTGTAAGAGCATTGTGCAGAGCGAGTTGTTTCTTAGCTTCCCAAAGAGCTGGAAGCAAGATACTCTGGGGCCCAACTCGCCGTTTGGAAAAAAGCCTGCACGTTTTGCCTTTCACCTCTAGGGCAATGTAGCACACCCAGAGCAGAAGTTCTGCTTCAGCCATATCAGGCCTGCAAAGAAACTGCGTTTCACAGGCCTTTGTAAGAGATGTTGCCGGTAGGCTGTAAGAGCACTGTGCAGAGCGAGTTGTTTCTTAGCTTCCCAAAGAGCTGGAAGCAAGATGCTCTGGGGCCCAACTCGCCCTTTGGAAAGAAGCCTGCACGTTGTGCCTTTCAGCTCTAGGGCAATGTAGCACACCCAGAGCAGAAGTTCTGCTTCACCCAGATCAGACCTGCAGAGAAACTGCGTTTCACAGGCCTTTGTAAGAGATGTTCCCGGTAGGCTGTAAGAGCACTGTGCAGAGCGAGTTGTTTCTTAGCTTCCCAAAGAGCTGGAAACAAGATGCTCTGGGGCCCAACTCGCCCTTTGGAAAGAAGCCTGCACCTTGTGCCTTTCAGCTTTAGGGCAATGTAGCACACCCAGAGCATTAGTTCTGCTGCAGCCAGATGAGGCCTGCAAAGAAACTGCGTTTCACAGGCCTTTGTAAGAGATGTTCCCGGTAGGCTGTGAGAGCACTGTGCAGAGCGAGTTGTTTCTTAGCTTCCCAAAGAGCTGGAAGCAAGATGCTCTGGGTCCCAACTCTCCCTTTGGAAAGAAGCCTGCACGTTGTGCCTTTCTGCTCTAGGGCAATGTAGCACACCCAGAGCAGAAGTTCTGCTTCAGCCAGATCAGGCCTGCGAAGAAACTGCATTTCACAGGCCTTTGTAAGAGATGTTCCCGGTAGGCTGTAAGAGCACTGTGCAGAGCGAGCTGTTTCTTAGCTTCCCAAAGAGCTGGAAGCAAGATGCTCTGGGGCCCAACTCGACCTTTGGATACAAGCCTGCACGTTGTTCCTTTCAGGTCTAGGGCAATGTAGCACACCCAGCGCAGAAGTTCTGCTTCATCCAGATCAGGCCTGCAAAGAAACTGCGTTTCACAGGCCTTTGTAAGAGATGTTCCCTGTAGGCTGTAAGAGCACTGTGCAGAGCGAGTTGTTTCTTAGCTTCCCAAAGAGCTGGAAGCAAGATGCTCTGGGGCCGAACTCGCCCTTTGGAAAGAAGCCTGCACCTTGTGCCTTTCAGCTCTAGGGCAATGTAGCACACCCAGAGCAGAAGTTCTGCTTCAGCCAGATCAGGCCTGCAAAGAAACTGTGTTTCACAGGCCTTTGTAAGAGATGTTCCCGGTAGGCTGTGAGAGCACTGTGCAGAGCGAGTTGTTTATTAGCTTCCCAAAGAGCTGGAAGCAAGGTGCTCTGGGGCCCAACTCGCCCTTTGGAAAGAAGCCTGCACGTTGTGCCTTTCAGCTCTAGGGCAATGTAGCACACCCAGAGCAGAAGTTCTGCTTCAGCCAGATCAGGCCTGCAAAGAAACTGTGTTTCACAGGCCTTTGTAAGAGATGTTCCCGGTAGGCTGTAAGAGCACTGTGCAGAGCGAGTTGTTTCTTAGCTTCCCAAAGAGCTGGAAGCAAGATGCTCTGGGGTCCAACTCGCCCCTTGGAAAGAAGCCTGCACGTTGTGCCTTTCAGCTCTAGGGCAATGTAGCACACCCAGAGCAGAAGTTCTGCTTCATCCATATGAAGCCTGCAAAGAAACTGGGTTTCACAGGCCTTTGAAAGAGATGTACCCGCTAGGCTCTAAGAGCACTGTGCAGAGCGAGTTGTTTCTTAGCTTCCCAAAGAGCTGGAAGCAAGATGCTCTGGGGCCCAACTCGCCCTTTGGAAAGAAGCCTGCACGTTTTGCCTTTCTGATCTAGGGCAATGTAGCACACCCAGAGCAGAAGTTCTGCTTCAGCCAGATCAGGCCTTCAAAGAAACTGCGTTTCAGAGGCCTTTGTAAGAGATGTTCCCGGTAGGCTGTAAGAGCACTGTGCAGAGCGAGTTGTTTCTTAGCTTCCCAAAGAGCTGGAAGCAAGATGGTCTGGGGCCCAACTCGCCCTTTGGAAAGAAGCCTGCACGTTTTGCCTTTCACCTATAGGGCAATGTAGCACACCCAGAGCAGAAGTTCTGCTTCAGCCATATCGGGCCTGCAAAGAAACTGCGTTTCACAGGCCTTTGTAGGAGATGTTCCCGGTAGGCTGTAAGAGCACTGTGCAGAGCGAGTTGTTTCTTAGCTTCCCAAAGAGCTGGAAGCAAGATGCTCTGGGGCCCAACTCGCCCTCTGGAAAGAAGCCTGCACGTTGTGCCTTTCAGCTCTAGGGCAATGTAGCACACCCAGAGCAGAAGTTCTGCTTCAGCCAGATCAGGCCTGCGAAGAAACTGCATTTCACAGGCCTTTGTAAGAGATGTTCCCGGTAGGCTGTAAGAGCACTGTGCAGAACGAGTTGTTTCTTAGCTTCCCAAAGAGCTGGAAGCAACATGCTCTGGGGCCCAACTCGACCTTTGGAAGGAAGCCTGGACGTTGTGCCTCTCAGCTCTAGGGCAATGTAGCACACCCAGAGCTGAAGTTCTGATTCATCCAGATCAGGCCTGCAAAGAAACTGCGTTTCACAGGCCTTTGTAAGAGATGTTCCTGGTAGGCTGTGAGAGCACTGTGCAGAGCGAGTTGTTTCTTAGCTTCCCAAAGAGCTGGAAGCAAGATACTCTGGGGCCCAACTCGCCCTTTGGAAAGAAGCCTGCACGTTGTGCCTCTCAGAACTAGGGCAATGTAGCACACCCAGAGCAGAAGTTCTGCTTCAGCCAGATGAGGCCTGCAAAGAAACTGGGTTTCACAGGCCTTTGTAAGAGATGTACCCGGTAGGCTCTAAGAGCACTGTGCAGACCGAGTTGTTTCTTAGCTTCCCAAAGAGCTGGAAGCAAGATGCTCTGGGGCCCAACTCGCACTTTGGAAAGAAGCCTGCACGTTGTGCCTTTCAGCTCTAGGGCAATGTAGCACACCCAGAGCAGAAGTTCTGCTTCAGCCAGATCAGGCCTGCAAAGAAACTGCGTTTCACAGGCCTTTGTAAGAGATGTACCCGGTAGGCTGTAAGAGCACTGTGCAGAGCGAGTTGTTTCTTAGCTTCCCAAAGAGCTGGAAGCAAGATGCTCTGGGGCCCAACTCGCCCTTTGGAAAGAAGCCTGCACGTTGTGCCTTTCTGCTCTAGGGAAATGTAGCACACCCAGAGCAGAAGTTCTGCTTCAGCCAGATGAGGCCTGCAAAGAAACTGGGTTTCACAGGCCTTTGTAAGAGATGTACCCGGTAGGCTCTAAGAGCACTGTGCAGAGCGAGTTGTTTCTTAGCTTCCCAAAGAGCTGGAAGCAAGATGCTCTGGGGCCCAACTCGCCCTTTGGAAAGAAGCCTGCACGTTGTGCCTTTCAGCTCTAGGGCAATGTAGCACACCCAGAGCAGAAGTTCTGCTTCAGCCAGATCAGGCCTGCAAAGAAACTGCGTTTCACAGGCCTTTGTAAGAGATGCACCCGGTAGGCTGTAAGAGCACTGTGCAGAGCGAGTTGTTTCTTAGCTTCCCAAAGAGCTGGAAGCAAGATACTCTGGGGCCCAACTCGCCGTTTGGAAAAAAGCCTGCACGTTTTGCCTTTCACCTCTAGGGCAATTTAGCACACCCAGAGCAGAAGTTCTGCTTCAGCCATATCGGGCCTGCAAAGAAACTGCGTTTCACAGGCCTTTGTAAGAGATGTTCCCGGTAGGCTGTAAGAGCACTGTGCAGAGCGAGTTGTTTCTAAGCTTCCCAAAGAGCTGGAAGCAAGATGCTCTGGGGCCCAACTCGCCCTTTGGAAAGAAGCCTGCACGTTGTGCCTTTCAGCTCTAGGGCAATGTAGCACACCCAGAGCAGAAGTTCTGCTTCACCCAGATCAGACCTGCAGAGAAACTGCGTTTCAAAGGCCTTTGTAAGAGATGTTCCCGGTAGGCTGTAAGAGCACTGTGCAGAGCGAGTTGTTTCTTAGCTTCCCAAAGAGCTGGAAACAAGATGCTCTGGGGCCCAACTCGCCCTTTGGAAAGAAGCCTGCACCTTGTGCCTTTCAGCTTGAGGGCAATGTAGCACACCCAGAGCAGTAGTTCTGCTGCAGCCAGATGAGGCCTGCAAAGAAACTGCGTTTCACAGGCCTTTGTAAGAGATGTTCCCGGTAGGCTGTGAGAGCACTGTGCAGAGCGAGTTGTTTCTTAGCTTCCCAAAGAGCTGGAAGCAAGATGCTCTGGGTCCCAACTCTCCCTTTGGAAAGAAGCCTGCACGTTGTGCCTCTCAGCTCTAGGGCAATGTAGCACACCCAGAGCAGAAGTTCTGCTTCAGCCATATCAGGCCTGCAAAGAAACTGCGTTTCACAGGCCTTTGTAAGAGATGTTCCCGGTAGGCTGTAAGAGCACTGTGCAGAGCGAGTTGTTTCTTAGCTTCCCAAAGAGCTGGAAGCAAGATGCTCTGGGGCCCAACTCGCCCTTTGGATAGAAGCCTGCACGTTTTGCCTTTCAGCTCTAGGGCAATGTAGAGCACCCAGAGCAGAAGTTCTACTTCAGCCAGATCAGTCCTGCAGAGAAACTGCGTTTCACAGGCCTTTGTCAGTGATGTTTCCGGTAGGCTGTAAGAGCACTTTGCAGAGCGAGTTGTTTCTTAGCTTCCCAAAGAGCTGGAAGCAAGATGCTCTGGGGCCCAACTCGCCCTTTGGAAAGAAGCCTGCACGTTGTGCCTTTCAGCTCTAGGGCAATGTAGCACACCCAGAGCAGAAGTTCTGCTTCAGCCATATCAGGCCTGCAAAGAAACTGGGTTTCACAGGCCTTTGAAAGAGATGTACCCGCTAGGCTCTAAGAGCACTGTGCAGAGCGAGTTGTTTCTTAGCTTCCCAAAGAGCTGGAAGCAAGATGCTCTGGGGCCCAACTCGCCCTTTGGAAAGAAGCCTGCACGTTTTGCCTTTCTGATCTAGGGCAATGTAGCACACCCAGAGCAGAAGTTCTGCTTCAGTCAGATCAGGCCTGCAAAGAAACTGCGTTTCACAGGCCTTTGTAAGAGATGTTCCTGGTAGGCTGTAAGAGCACTGTGCAGAGCGAGTTGTTTCTTAGCTTCCCAAAGAGCTGGAAGCAAGATGCTCTGGGTTCCAACTCGCCCTTTGGATAGAAGCCTGCACGTTTTGCCTTTCAGCTCTAGGGCAATGTAGAGCACCCAGAGCAGAAGTTCTGCTTCAGCCAGATCAGGCCTGCAAAGAAACTGCGTTTCACAGGCCTTTGTAAGAGATGTACCCGGTAGGCTGTAAGTGCACTGTGCAGAGCGAGTTGTTTCTTAGCTTCCCAAAGAGCTGGAAGCAAGATGCTCTGGGGCCCAACTCGCCCTTTGGAAAGAAGCCTGCACGTTGTGCCTTTCAGCTCTAGGGCAATGTAGCACACCCAGAGCAGAAGTTCTGCTTCACCCAGATCAGACCTGCAGAGAAACTGCGTTTCAAAGGCCTTTGTAAGAGATGTTCACGGTAGGCTGTAAGAGCACTGTGCAGAGCGAGTTGTTTCTTAGCTTCCCAAAGAGCTGGAAACAAGATGCTCTGGGGCCCAACTCGCCCTTTGGAAAGAAGCCTGCACCTTGTGCCTTTCAGCTTTAGGGCAATGTAGCACACCCAGAGCAGTAGTTCTGCTGCAGCCAGATGAGGCCTGCAAAGAAACTGCGTTTCACAGGCCTTTGTAAGAGATGTTCCCGGTAGGCTGTGAGAGCACTGTGCAGAGCGAGTTGTTTCTTAGCTTCCCAAAGAGCTGGAAGCAAGATGCTCTGGGTCCCAACTCTCCCTTTGGAAAGAAGCCTACACGTTGTGCCTTTCTGCTCTAGGGCAATGTAGCACTCCCAGAGCAGAAGTTCTGCTTCAGCCAGATCAGGCCTGCGAAGAAACTGCATTTCACAGGCCTTTGTAAGAGATGTTCCCGGTAGGCTGTAAGAGCACAGTGCAGAGCGAGTTGTTTCTTAGCTTCCCAAAGAGCTGGAAGCAAGATGCTCTGGGGCCCAACTCGACCTTTGGATACAAGCCTGCACGTTGTGCCTTTCAGCTCTAGGGCAATGTAGCACACCCAGCGCAGAAGTTCTGCTTCATCCAGATCAGGCCTGCAAAGAAACTGCGTTTCACAGGCCTTTGTAAGAGATGTTCCCGGTAGGCTGTAAGAGCACTGTGCAGAGCGAGTTGTTTCTTAGCTTCCCAAAGAGCTGGAAGCAAGATGCTCTGGGGCCGAACTCGCCCTTTGGAAAGAAGCCTGCACCTTGTGCCTTTCAGCTCTAGGGCAATGTAGCACTCCCAGAGCAGAAGTTCTGCTTCAGCCAGATCAGGCCTGCAAAGAAACTGTGTTTCACAGGCCTTTGTAAGAGATGTTCCCGGTAGGCTGTGAGAGCACTGTGCAGAGCGAGTTGTTTCTTAGCTTCCCAAAGAGCTGGAAGCAAGATGCTCTGGGGCCCAACTCGCCCTTTGGAAAGAAGCCTGCACGTTGTGCCTTTCAGCTCTAGGGCAATGTAGCACACCCAGAGCAGAAGTTCTGCGTCAGCCAGATCAGGCCTGCAAAGAAACTGCGTTTCACAGGCCTTTGTAAGAGGTGTTCCCGGTATGCTGTAAGAGCACTGTGCAGAGCGAGTTGTTTCTTAGCGTCCCAAAGAGCTGGAAGCAAGATGCTCTGGAGACCAACTCGCCCTTTGGAAAGAAGCCTGCACGTTTTGCCTTTCAGCTCTAGGGCAATGTAGCATACCCAGAGTAGAAGTTCTACTTCAGCCAGATCACTCGTGCAGAGAAACTGCGTTTCACAGGACTCTGTAAGTGATGTTCCCGGTAGGCTGTAAGAGCACTTTGCAGAGCGAGTTGTTTCTTAGCTTCCCAAAGAGCTGGAAGCAAGATGCTCTGGGGCCCAACTCGCCCTTTGGAAAGAAGCCTGCACGTTGTGCCTCTCAGAACTAGGGCAATGTAGCACACACAGAGCAGAAGTTCTGCTTCAGCCAGATCAGGCCTGCAAAGAAACTGGGTTTCACAGGCCTTTGTAAGAGATGTACCCGGTAGGCTCTAAGAGCACTGTGCAGAGCGAGTTGTTTCTTAGCTTCCCAAAGACCTGGAAGCAAGATGCTCTGGGGCCCAACTCGCCCTTTGGAAAGAAGCCTGCACGTTGTGACTTTCAGGTCTAGGGCAATGTAGCACACCCAGAGCAGAAGTTCTGCTTCAGCCAGATCAGGCCTGCAAAGAAACTGCGTTTCACAGGCCTTTGTAAGAGATGTACCCGGTAGGCTGTAAGAGCACTGTGCAGAGCGAGTTGTTTCTTAGCTTCCCAAAGAGCTGGAAGCAAGATGCTCTGGGGCCCAACTCGCCCTTTGGAAAGAAGCCTGCACGTTGTGCCTTTCTGCTCTAGGGAAATGTAGCACACCCAGAGCAGAAGTTCAGCTTCAGCCAGATGAGGCCTGCAAAGAAACTGGGTTTCACAGGCCTTTGTAAGAGATGTACCCGGTAGGCTCTAGGAGCACTGTGCAGAGCGAGTTGTTTCTTAGCTTCCCAAAGAGCTGGAAGCAAGATGCTCTGGGGCCCAACTCGCCCTTTGGAAAGAAGCCTGCACGTTGTGCCTTTCAGCTCTAGGGCAATGTAGCACACCCAGAGCAGAAGTTCTGCTTCAGCCAGATCAGGCCTGCAAAGAAACTGCGTTTCACAGGCCTTTGTAAGAGATGTACCCGGTAGGCTGTAAGAGCACTGTGCAGAGCGAGTTGTTTCTTAGCTTCCCAAAGAGCTGGAAGCAAGATACTCTGGGGCCCAACTCGCCGTTTGGAAAAAAGCCTGCACGTTTTGCCTTTCACCTCTAGGGCAATTTCGCACACCCAGAGCAGAAGTTCTGCTTCAGCCATATCGGGCCTGCAAAGAAACTGCGTTTCACAGGCCTTTGTAAGAGATGTTCCCGGTAGGCTGTAAGAGCACTGTGCAGAGCGAGTTGTTTCTAAGCTTCCCAAAGAGCTGGAAGCAAGATGCTCTGGGGCCCAACTCGCCCTTTGGAAAGAAGCCTGCACCTTGTGCCTTTCAGCTCTAGGGCAATGTAGCACACCCAGAGCAGAAGTTCTGCTTCACCCAGATCAGACCTGCAGAGAAACTGCGTTTCACAGGCCTTTGTAAGAGATGTTCCCGGTAGGCTGTAAGAGCACTGTGCAGAGCGAGTTGTTTCTTAGCTTCCCAAAGAGCTGGAAACAAGATGCTCTGGGGCCCAACTCGCCCTTTGGAAAGAAGCCTGCACCTTGTGCCTTTCAGCTTGAGGGCAATGTAGCACACCCAGAGCAGTAGTTCTGCTGCAGCCAGATGAGGCCTGCAAAGAAACTGCGTTTCACAGGCCTTTGTAAGAGATGTTCCCGGTAGGCTGTGAGAGCACTGTGCAGAGCGAGTTGTTTCTTAGCTTCCCAAAGAGCTGGAAGCAAGATGCTCTGGGGCCCAAGTCGCCCTTTGGAAAGAAGCCTGCACGTTGTGCCTTTCAGCTCTAGGGCAATGTAGCACACCCAGAGCAGAAGTTCTGCTTCAGCCATATCAGGCCTGCAAAGAAACTGGGTTTCACAGGCCTTTGTAAGAGATGTTCCCGGTAGGCTGTAAGAGCACTGTGCAGAGCGAGTTGTTTCTTAGCTTCCCAAAGAGCTGGAAGCAAGATGCTCTGGGGCCCAACTCGCCCTTTGGAAAGAAGCCTGCACGATGTGCCTTTCAGCTTTAGGGCAATGTAGCACACCCAGAGCAGTAGTTCTGCTGCAGCCCGATGAGGCCTGCAAAGAAACTGCGTTTCACACTCCTTTGTAAGAGATGTTCCCGGTAGGCTGTGAGAGAACTGTGCAGAGCGAGTTGTTTCTTAGCTTCCCAAAGAGCTGGAAGCAAGATGCTCTGGGTCCCAACTCTCCCTTTGGAAAGAAGCCTGCACTTTGTGCCTCTCAGCTCTAGGGCAATGTAGCACACCCAGAGCAGAAGTTCTGCTTCAGCCAGATCAGGCCTGCGAAGAAACTGCATTTCACAGGCCTTTGTAAGAGATGTTCCCGGTAGGCTGTAAGAGCACTGTGCAGTGCGAGTTGTTTCTTAGCTTCCCAAAGAGCTGGAAGCAAGATGCTCTGGGGCCCAACTCGACCTTTGGAAACAAGCCTGCACGTTGTGCCTTTCAGCTCTAGGGCAATGTAGCACACCCAGCGCAGAAGTTCTGCTTCATCCAGATCAGGCCTGCAAAGAAACTGGGTTTCACAGGCCTTTGTAAGAGATGTTCCCGGTAGGCTGTAAGAGCACTGTGCAGAGCGAGTTGTTTCTTAGCTTCCCAAAGAGCTGGAAGCAAGATGCTCTGGGTCCAACTCGCCCTTTGGAAAGAAGCCTGCACGTTGTGCCTTTCAGGTCTAGGGCAATGTAGCACACCCAGAGCAGAAGTTCTACTTCAACCAGATCAGTCCTGCAGAGAAACTGCGTTTCACAGGCCTTTGTAAGTGATGTTCCCGGTAGGCTGTAAGAGCAATTTGCAGAGCGAGTTGTTTATTAGCTTCCAAAAGAGCTGGAAGCAAGATGCTCTGGGGCCCAACTCGCCCTTTGGAAAGAAGCCTGCACGTTGTGCCTTTCAGCTCTAGGGCAATGTAGCACACCGAGAGCAGAAGTTCTGCTTCAGCCAGATCAGGCCTGCAAAGAAACTGCGTTTCACAGGCCTTTGTAAGAGATGCTCCCGGTAGGCTGTAAGAGCACTGTGCAAAGCGAGTTGTTTCTTAGCTTCCCAAAGAGCTGGAAGCAAGATGCTCTGGGGCCCAACTCGCCCTTTGGAAAGAAGCCTGCATGTTGTGCCTTTCTGCTCTAGGGAAATGTAGCACACCCAGAGCAGAAGTTCTGCTTCAGCCAGATCAGGCCTGCAAAGAAACTGCGTTTCACAGGCCTTTGTAAGAGATGTACCCGGTAGGCTGTAAGAGCCCTGTGCAGAGCGAGTTGTTTCTTAGCTTCCCAAAGAGCTGGAAGCAAGATGCTCTGGGGCCCAACTCGCCCTTTGGAAAGAAGCCTGCACGTTGTGCCTTTCAGTTCTAGGGCAATATAGAGCACCCAGAGCAGAAGTTCTACTTCAGCCAGTTCAGTCCTGCAGAGAAACTGCCTTTCACAGGCCTTTGTAAGTGATGTTCCCGGTAGGCTGTAAGAGCACTGTGCAGAGCGAGTTGTTTCTTAGCTTCCCAAAGAGCTGGAAGCAAGATGCTCTGGGGCCCAACTCGCCCTTTGGAAAGAAGCCTGCACGTTGTGCCTTTCAGCTCTAGGGCAATGTAGCACACCCAGAGCAGAAGTTCTGCTTCAGCCAGATCAGGCCTGCAAAGAAACTGCGTTTCACAGGCCTTTGTAAGAGATGTTCCCGGTAGGCTGTAAGAGCACTGTGCAGAGCGAGTTGTTTCTTAGCTTCCCAAAGAGCTGGAAGCAAGATGCTCTGGGGCCCAACTCGCCCTTTGGAAAGAAGACTGCACGTTGTGCCTTTCAGCTCTAGGGCAATGTAGCACACCCAGAGCAGAAGTTCTGCTTCAGCCATATCAGGCCTGCAAAGAAACTGGGTTTCACAGGCCTGTGAAAGAGATGTACCCGCTAGGCTCTAAGAGCACTGTGCAGAGCGAGTTGTTTCTTAGCTTCCCAAAGAGCTGGAAGCAAGATGCTCTGGGGCCCAACTCGCCCTTTGGAAAGAAGCCTGCACGTTTTGCCTTTCTGATCTAGGGCAATGTAGCACACCCAGAGCAGAAGTTCTGCTTCAGCCAGATCAGGCCTGCAAAGAAACTGTGTTTCACAGGCCTTTGTAAGAGATGTTCCCGGTAGGCTGTAAGAGCACTGTGCAGAGCGAGTTGTTTCTTAGCTTCCCAAAGAGCTGGAAGCAAGATGCTCTGGGTCCCAACTCGCCCTTTGGATAGAAGCCTGCACGTTTTGCCTTTCAGCTCTAGGGCAATGTAGAGCACCCAGAGCAGAAGTTCTACTTCAGGCAGATCAGTCCTGCAGAGAAACTGCGTTTCACAGGCCTTTGGAAGAGATGTTCCCGGCAGGCTGTAAGAGAACTTTGCAGAGCGAGTTGTTTCTTAGCTTCCCAAAGAGCTGGAAGCAAGGTGCTCTGGGGCCCAACTCGCCCTTTGGAAAGAAGCCTGCACGTTGTGCCTTTCTGATCCAGGGCAATGTAGCACACCCAGAGCAGAAGTTCTGCTTCAGCCAGATCAGGCCTGCAAAGAAACTGCGTTTCACAGGCCTTTGTAAGAGATGTTCCCGGTAGGCTGTAAGAGCACTGTGCAGAGCGAGTTGTTTCTTAGCTTCCCAAAGAGCTGGAAGCAAGATGCTCTGGGGCCCAACTCGCCCTTTGGATAGAAGCCTGCACGTTTTGCCTTTCAGCTCTAGGGCAATGTAGAGCACCCAGAGCAGAAGTTCTACTTCAGCCAGATCAGTCCTGCAGAGAAACGGCGTTTCACAGGCCTTTGTCAGTGATGTTCCTGGTAGGCTGTAAGAGCACTTTGCAGAGCGAGTTGTTTCTTAGCTTCCCAAAGAGCTGGAAGCAAGATGCTCTGGGGCCCAACTCGCCCTTTGGATAGAAGCCTGCACGTTGTGCCTTTCAGCTCTAGGGCAATGTAGCACACCCAGAGCAGAAGTTCTGCTTCAGCCAGATGAGGCCTGCAAAGAAACTGCGTTTCACAGGCCTTTGTAAGAGATGTTCCCGGTAGGCTGTGAGAGCACTGTGCAGAGCGAGTTGTTTCTTAGCTTCCCAAAGAGCTGGAAGCAAGTGCTCTGGGTCCCAACTCTCCCTTTGGAAAGAAGCCTGCACGTTGTGCCTTTCTGCTCTAGGGCAATGTAGCACACCCAGAGCAGAAGTTCTGCTTCAGCCAGATCAGGCCTGCAAAGAAACTGCGTTTCACAGGCCTTTGTAAGTGGTGTTCCCGGTAGGCTGTAAGAACACTTTGCAGAGCGAGTTGTTTCTTAGCTTCCCAAAGAGCTGGAAGCAAGATGCTCTGGGGCCCATCTCGCCATTTGGAAAGAAGCCTGCACGTTGTGCCTTTCAGCTCTAGGGCAATGCAGAACACCAGAGCAGAAGTTCTGCTTCAGCCAGATCAGGCCTGCAAAGAAACTGGGTTTCACAGGCCTTTGTAAGAGATGTTCCCGGTAGGCTGTAAGAGCACTGTGCAGATCGAGTTGTTTCTTAGCTTCCTAAAGAGCTGGAAGCAAGATGCTCTGGGGCCCAACTCACCCTTTGGAAAGAAGCCTGCACATTGTGACTTTCAGCTCTAGGGCAATGTAGCCCACCCAGAGCAGAAGTTCTGCTTCAGCCAGATGAGGCCTGCAAAGAAACTGGGTTTCACAGGCCTTTGTAAGAGATGTACCCGGTAGGCTGTAAGAGCACTGTGCAGAGCGAGTTGTTTCTTAGCTTCCCAAAGAGCTGGAAGCAAGATGCTCTGGGGCCCAACTCGCCCTTTGGATAGAAGACTGCACGTTTTGCCTTTCAGCTCTAGGGCAATGTAGAGCACCCAGAGCAGAAGTTCTACTTCAGCCAGATCAGTCCTGCAGAGAAAGTGCGTTTCACAGGCCTTTGTAAGTGATGTTCCCGGTAGGCTGTAAGAGAACTTTGCAGAGCGAGTTGTTTCTTAGCTTCCCAAAGAGCTGGAAGCAAGATGCTCTGGGGCCCAACTCGCCCTTTGGAAAGAAGCCTGCACGTTGTGCCTTTCTGATCCAGGGCAATGTAGCACACCCAGAGCAGAAGTTCTGCTTCAGCCAGATCAGGCCTGCAAAGAAACTGCGTTTCACAGGCCTTTGTAAGAGATGTTCCCGGTAGGCTGTAAGAGCACTGTGCAGAGCGAGTTGTTTCTTAGCTTCCCAAAGAGCTGGAAGCAAGATGCTCTGGGGCCCAACTCACCCTTTGGATAGAAGCCTGCACGTTTTGCCTTTCAGCTCTAGGGCAATGTAGAGCACCCAGAGCAGAAGTTCTACTTCAGTCAGATCAGTCCTGCAGAGAAACTGCGTTTCACAGGCCTTTGTCAGTGATGATCCCTGTAGGATGTAAGAGCACTTTGCAGAGCGAGTTGTTTCTTAGCTTCCAAAGAGCTGGAAGCAAGATGCTCTGGGGCCCAACTCGCCCTTTGGAAAGAAGCCTGCACGTTGTGCCTTTCTGATCCAGGGCAATGTAGCACACCCAGAGCAGAAGTTCTGCTTCAGCCAGATCAGGCCTGCAAAGAAACTGCGTTTCACAGGCCTTTGTAAGAGATGTTCCCGGTAGGCTGTAAGAGCACTGTGCAGAGCGAGTTGTTTCTTAGCTTCCCAAAGAGCTGGAAGCAAGATGCTCTGGGTCCCAACACTCTCTTTGGAAAGAAGACTGCACGTTGTGCCTTTCTGCTCTAGGGCAATGTAGCACACCCAGAGCAGAAGTTCTGCTTCAGCCAGATCAGGCCTGCGAAGAAACTGCATTTCACAGGCCTTTGTAAGAGATGTTCCCGGTAGGCTGTAGGAGCACTGTGCAGAGCGAGTTGTTTCTTAGCTTCCCAAAGAGCTGGAAGCAAGATGCTCTGGGGCCCAACTCGACCATTGGAAGGAAGCCTGCACGTTGTGCCTCTCAACTCTAGGGCAATGTAGCACACCCAGAGCAGAAGTTCTGCTTCAGCCAGATCAGGCCTGCAAAGAAACTGCGTTTCACAGGCCTTTGTAAGAGATGTTCCCGGTAGGCTGTGAGAGCACTGTGCAGAGCGAGTTGTTTCTTAGCTTCCCAAAGAGCTGGAAGCAAGATGCTCTGGGGCCCAACTCGCCCATTGGAAATAAGCCTGCACGTTGTGCCTCTCAGCTCTAGGGCAATGTAGCACACCCAGAGCAGAAGTTCTGCTTCAGCCAGATCAGGCCTGCAAAGAAACTGCGTTTCACAGGCCTTTGTAAGAGATGTTCCCGGTAGGCTGTAAGAGCACTGTGCAGAGCGAGTTGTTTCTTAGCTTCCCAAAGAGCTGGAAGCAAGATGCTCTGGGGCCCAACTCGCCCTTTGGATAGAAGCCTGAACGTTTTGCCTTTCAGCTCTAGGGCAATGTAGAGCACCCAGAGCAGAAGTTCTACTTCAGCCAGATCAGTCCTGCAGAGAAACGGCGTTTCACAGGCCTTTGTCAGTGATGTTCCTGGTAGGCTGTAAGAGCACTTTGCAGAGCGAGTTGTTTCTTAGCTTCCCAAAGAGCTGGAAGCAAGATGCTCTGGGGCCCATCTCGCCATTTGGAAAGAAGCCTGCACGTTGTGCCTTTCAGCTCTAGGGCAATGCAGAACACCAGAGCAGAAGTTCTGCTTCAGCCAGATCAGGCCTGCAAAGAAACTGGGTTTCACAGGCCTTTGTAAGAGATGTTCCCGGTAGGCTGTAAGAGCACTGTGCAGATCGAGTTGTTTCTTAGCTTCCCAAAGAGCTGGAAGCAAGATGCTCTGGGGCCCAACTCACCCTTTGGAAAGAAGCCTGCACATTGTGACTTTCAGCTCTAGGGCAATGTAGCCCACCCAGAGCAGAAGTTCTGCTTCAGCCAGATGAGGCCTGCAAAGAAACTGGGTTTCACAGGCCTTTGTAAGAGATGTACCCGGTAGGCTCTAAGAGCACTGTGCAGAGCGAGTTGTTTCTTAGCTTCCCAAAGAGCTGGAAGCAAGATGCTCTGGGGCCCAACTCGCCCTTTGGAAAGAAGCCTGCACATTGTGCCTTTCTGATCTAGGGCAATGTAGCACACCCAGAGCAGAAGTTCTGATTCAGCCAGATCAGGCCTGCAAAGAAACTGCGTTTCACAGGCCTTTGTAAGAGAGGTTCCCGGTAGGCTTTAAGAGCACTGTGCAGAGCGAGTTGTTTCTTAGCTTCCCAAAGAGCTGGAAGCAAGATGCTCTGGAGCCCAACTCGCCCTTTGGAATGAAGGCTGCACGTTGTGCCTTTCTGCTCTAGGGCAATGTAGCACACCCAGAGAAGAAGTTCTGCTTCAGCCAGATCAGGCTTGCAAAGAAACTGGGTTTCACAGGCCTTTGTAAGATATGTACCCGGTAGGCTCTAAGAGTACTGTGCAGAGCGAGTTGTTTCTTAGCTTCTCAAAGAGCTGGAAGCAAGATGCTCTGGGGCCCAACTCGCCCTTTGGAAAGAAGCCTGCACGTTTTGCCTTTCAGCTCTAGGGCAATGTAGAGCACCCAGAGGAGAAGTTCTACTTCAGCCAGATCAGTCCTGCAGAGAAACTGCGTTTCACAGGCCTTTGTAAGTGATGTTCCCAGTAGGCTGTAAGAGCACTTTGCAGAGCGAGTTGTTTCTTAGCTTCCCAAAGAGCTGGAAGCAAGATGCTCTGGGGCCCAACTCGCCCTTTGGAAAGAAGCCTGCACGTTGTGCCTTTCTGATCTAGGGCAATGTAGCACACCCAGAGCAGAAGTTCTGCTTCAGCCAGATCAGGCCTGCAAAGAAACTGCGTTTCACAGGCCTTTGCAAGAGATGTTCCTGGTAGGCTGTAAGAGCACTGTGCAGAGCGAGTTATTTCTTGGCTTCCCAAAGAGCTGGAAGCAATATGCTCAGGGGCCCAACTCGCCTTTGGAAAGAAGCCTTCACGTTGTGCCTTTCAGCTCTAGGGCAATGTAGCACACCCAGAGCAGAAGTTCTGCTTCATCCATATGAGGCCTGCAAAGAAACTGGGTTTCACAGGCCTTTGTAAGAGATGTACCCGGTAGGCTCTAAGAGCACTGTGGAGAGCGAGTTGTTTCGTAGCTTCCCAAAGAGCTGGAAGCAAGATTCTCTGGGGCCCAACTCGCCCTTTGGAAAGAAGCCTGCACGTTGTGCCTTTCAGCTCTAGGGCAATGTAGCACACCCAGAGCAGAAGTTCCGCTTCAGCCATATCAGCCCTGCAAAGAAACTGCGTTTCACAGGCCTTTGTAAGTGATATTCCCGGTAGGCTGTAAGAGCACTGTGCAGAGCGAGTTGTTTCTTAGCTTCCCAAAGAGCTGGAAGCAAGATGCTCTGGGGACCAACGCGCCCTTTGGAAAGAAGCCTGCACGTTGTGCCTTTCAGCTCTAGGGCAATGTAGCACACCCAGAGCAGAAGTTCTGCTTCAGCCAGATCAGGCCTGCAGAGAAACTGTGTTTCACAGGCCTTTGTAAGTGATGTTCCCGGTAGGCTGTAAGAGCATTGTGCAGAGCGAGTTGTTTCTTAGCTTCCCAAAGAGCTGGAAGCAAGATGCTCTGGGGACCAACTCGCCCTTTGGAAAGAATCCTGCACGTTGTGACTTTCAGCTCTAGGGCAATGTAGAGCTCCCAGAGCAGAAGTTCTACTTCAGCCAGATCAGTCCTGCAGAGAAACTGCGTTTCACAGGCCTTTGTCAGTGATGTTCCTGGTAGGCTGTAAGAGCACTTTGCAGAGCGAGTTGTTTCTTAGCTTCCCAAAGAGCTGGAAGCAAGATGCTCTGGGGCCCAACTGGCACTTTGGAAAGAAGCCTGCATGTTGTGCCTTTCTGATCTAGGGCAATGTAGCACACCCAGAGCAGAAGTTCTGCTTCAGCCAGATCAGGCCTGCAAAGAAACTGCGTTTCACAGGCCTTTGTAAGAGATGTTCCTGGTAGGCTGTAAGAGCACTGTGCAGAGCGAGTTGTTTCTTAGCTTCCCAAAGAGCTGGAAGAAAGATGCTCAGGGGCCCAACTCGCCCTTTGGAAAGAAGCCTGCACGTTGTGCCTTTCAGCTCTAGGGCAATGTAGCACACCCAGAGCAGAAGTTCTGCTTCATCCATATGAGGCCTGCAGAGAAACTTGGTTTCACAGGCCTTTGTAAGAGATGTACCCGGTAGCCTCTAAGAGCACTGTGCAGAGCGAGTTGTTTCTTAGCTTCCCAAAGAGCTGGAAGCAAGATGCTCTGGGGCCCAACTCGCCCTTTGGAAAGAAGCCTGCACGTTGTGCCTTTCTGTTCTAGGGCAATGTAGCACAACCAGAGAAGAAGTTCTGCTTCAGCCAGATCAGGCCTGCAAAGAAACTGCGTTTCACAGGCCTTTGTAAGAGATGTTCCCGGTAGGCTGTGAGAGAACTGTGCAGAGCGAGTTGTTTCTTAGCTTCCCAAAGAGCTGGAAGCAAGATGCTCTGGGTCCCAACTCTCCCTTTGGAAACAAGCCTGCACTTTGTGCCTCTCAGCTCTAGGGCAATGTAGCACACCCAGAGCAGAAGTTCTGCTTCAGCCAGATCAGGCCTGCGAAGAAACTGCATTTCACAGGCCTTTGTAAGAGATGTTCCCGGTAGGCTGTAAGAGCACTGTGCAGAGCGAGTTGTTTCTTAGCTTCCCAAAGAGCTGGAAGCAAGATGCTCTGGGGCCCAACTCGACCTTTGGAAAGAAGCCTGCACGTTGTGCCTTTCAGCTCTAGGGCAATGTAGCACACCCAGCGCAGAAGTTCTGCTTCATCCAGATCAGGCCTGCAAAGAAACTGGGTTTCACAGGCCTTTGTAAGAGATGTTCCCGGTAGGCTGTAAGAGCACTGTGCAGAGCGAGTTGTTTCGTAGCTTCCCAAAGAGCTGGAAGCAAGATGCTCTGGGTCCAACTCGCCCTTTGGAAAGAAGCCTGCAAGTTGTGCCTTTCAGGTCTAGGGCAGTGTAGCACACCCAGAGCAGAAGTTCTACTTCAACCAGATCAGTCCTGCAGAGAAACTGCGTTTCACAGGCCTTTGTAAGTGATGTTCCCGGTAGGCTGTAAGAGCACTTTGCAGAGCGAGTTGTTTCTTAGCTTCCCAAAGAGCTGGAAGCAAGATGCTCTGGGGCCCAACTCGCCCTTTGGAAAGAAGCCTGCACGTTGTGCCTTTCAGCTCTAGGGCAATGTGCAACACCGAGAGCAGAAGTTCTGCTTCAGCCAGATCAGGCCTGCAAAGAAACTGCGTTTCACAGGCCTTTGTAAGAGATGCTCCCGGTAGGCTGTAAGAGCACTGTGCAGAGCGAGTTGTTTCTTAGCTTCCCAAAGAGCTGGAAGCAAGATGCTCTGGGGCCCAACTCGCCCTTTGGAAAGAAGCCTGCATGTTGTGCCTTTCTGCTCTAGGGAAATGTAGCACACCCAGAGCAGAAGTTCTGCTTCAGCCAGATGAGGCCTGCAAAGAAACTGGGTTTCACAGGCCTTTGTAAGAGATGTACCCGGTAGGCTGTAAGAGCACTGTGCAGAGCGAGTTGTTTCTTAGCTTCCCAAAGAGCTGGAAGCAAGATGCTCTGGGGCCCAACTCGCCCTTTGGAAAGAAGCCTGCACGTTGTGCCTTTCAGCTCTAGGGCAATGTAGCACACCCAGAGCAGAAGTTCTGATTCAGCCAGATCAGGCCTGCAAAGAAACTGCGTTTCACAGGCCTTTGTAAGAGATGTTCCCGATAGGCTGTAAGAGCACTGTGCAGAGCGAGTTGTTACTTAGCTTCCCAAAGAGCTGGAAGCAAGATGCTCTTGGGACCAACTCGCCCTTTGGAAAGAAGCCTGCACGTTGTGCCTTTCTGATCCAGGGCAATGTAGCACACCCAGAGCAGAAGTTCTGCTTCAGCCAGATCAGGCCTGCAAAAAAACTGCGTTTCACAGGCCTTTGTAAGAGATGTTCCCGGTAGGCTGTAAGAGCACTGTGCAGAGCGAGTTGTTTACTAGCTTCCCAAAGAGCTGGAAGCAAGATGCTCTGGGGCCCAACTCGCCCTTTGGAAAGAAGCCTGCACGTTTTGCCTTTCAGCTCTAGGGCAAGGTAGAGCACCCAGAGCAGAAGTTCTACTTCAGCCAGTTCAGTCCTGCAGAGAAACTGCGTTTCACAGGCCTTTGTAAGTGATGTTCCCGGTAGGCTGTAAGAGCACTGTGCAGAGCGAGTTGTTTCTTAGCTTCCCAAAGAGCTGGAAGCAAGATGCTTTGGGGCCCAACTCGCCCTTTGGAAAGAAGCCTGCACGTTGTGCCTTTCAGCTCTAGGGCAATGTAGCACACCCAGAGCAGAAGTTCTGCTTCAGCCATATCGGGCCTGCAAAGAAACTGCGTTTCACAGGCCTTTGTAAGAGATGTTGCCGGTAGGCTGTAAGAGCACTGTGCAGAGCGAGTTGTTTCTTAGCTTCCCAGAGAGCTGGAAGCAAGATGCTCTGGGGCCCAACTCCCCCTTTGGAAAGAAGCCTGCACGTTGTGCCTTTCAGCTCTAGGGCAATGTAGCACACCCAGAGCAGAAGTTCTGCTTCACCCAGATCAGACCTGCAGAGAAACTGCGTTTCACAGGCCTTTGTAAGAGATGTTCCCGGTAGGCTGTAAGAGCACTGTGCACAGCGAGTTGTTTCTTAGCTTCCCAAAGAGCTGGAAACAAGATGCTCTGGGGCCCAACTCGCCCTTTGGAAAGAAGCCTGCACCTTGTGCCTTTCAGCTTTAGGGCAATGTAGCACACCCAGAGCAGTAGTTCTGCTGCAGCCAGATGAGGCCTGCAAAGAAACTGCGTTTCACAGGCCTTTGTAAGAGATGTTCCCGGTAGGCTGTGAGAGCACTGTGCAGAGCGAGTTGTTTCTTAGCTTCCCAAAGACCTGGAAGCAAGATGCTCTGGGTCCCAACTCTCCCTTTGGAAAGAAGCCTGCACGTTGTGCCTTTCTGCTCTAGGGCAATGTAGCACACCCAGAGCAGAAGTTCTGCTTCAGCCAGATCAGGCCTGCGAAGAAACTGCATTTCACAGGCCTTTGTAAGAGATGTTCCCGGTAGGCTGTGAGAGCACTGTGCAGAGCGAGCTGTTTCTTAGCTTCCCAAAGAGCTGGAAGCAAGATGCTCTGGGGCCCAACTCGACCTTTGGAAACAGGCCTGCACGTTGTTCCTTTCAGCTCTAGGGCAATGTAGCACACCCAGCGCAGAAGTTCTGCTTCATCCAGATCAGGCCTGCAAAGAAACTGCGTTTCACAGGCCTTTGTAAGAGATGTTCCCTGTAGGCTGTAAGAGCACTGTGCAGAGCGAGTTGTTTCTTAGCTTCCCAAAGAGCTGGAAGCAAGATGCTCTGGGGCCGAACTCGCCCTTTGGAAAGAAGCCTGCACCTTGAGCCTTTCAGCTCTAGGGCAATGTAGCACACCCAGAGCAGAAGTTCTGCTTCAGCCAGATCAGGCATGCAAAGAAACTGCGTTTCACAGGCCTTTGGAAGAGATGTTCCCGGTAGGCTGTGAGAGCACTGTGCAGAGCGAGTTGTTTCTTAGCTTCCCAAAGAGCTGGAAGCAAGTTGCTCTGGGGCCCAACTCGCCCTTTGGAAAGAAGCCTGCACGTTGTGCCTTTCAACTCTAGGGCAATGTAGCACACCCAGAGCAGAAGTTCTGCGTCAGCCAGATCAGGCCTGCAAAGAAACTGCGTTTCACAGGCCTTTGTAAGAGATGTTCCCGGTAGGCTGTAAGAGCACTGTGCAGAGTGAGTTGTTTCTTAGCGTCCGAAAGAGCTGGAAGCAAGATGCTCTGGAGACCAACTCGCCCTTTGGAAAGAAGCCTGCACGTTGTGCCTTTCAGCTCTAGGGCAATGTAGCATACCCAGAGTAGAAGTTCTGCTTCAGCCAGATCACTCCTGCAGAGAAACTGCGTTTCACAGGACTCTGTAAGTGATGTTCCCGGTAGGCTGTAAGAGCACTTTGCAGAGCGAGTTGTTTCTTAGCTTCCCAAAGAGCTGGAAGCAAGATGCTCTGGGGCCCAACTCGCCCTTTGGAAAGAAGCCTGCACGTTGTGCCTTTCAGCTTTAGGGCAATGTAGCACACCCAGAGCAGTAGTTCTGCTTCAGCCAGATCAGGCCTGCAAAGAAACTGCGTTTCACAGGCCTTTGTAAGAGATGTTCCCGGTAGGCTGTAAGAGCACTGTGCAGAGCGAGTTGTTTCTTAGCTTCCCAAAGAGCTGGAAGCAAGATGCTCTGGGTCCCAACTCTCGCTTTGGAAAGAAGACTGCACGTTGTGCCTTTCTGCTCTAGGGCAATGTAGCACACCCAGAGCAGAAGTTCTGCTTCAGCCAGATCAGGCCGGCGAAGAAACTGCATTTCACAGGCCTTTGTTAGAGATGTTCCCGGTAGGCTGTAAGAGCACTGTGCAGAGCGAGTTGTTTCTTAGCTTCCCAAAGAGCTGGAAGCAAGATGCTCTGGGGCCCAACTCGACCTTTGGAAGGAAGCCTGCACGTTGTGCCTTTCAGCTCTAGGGCAATGTAGCACACCCAGAGCAGAAGTTCTGATTCAGTCAGATCAGGCCTGCAAAGAAACTGCGTTTCACAGGCCTTTGTAAGAGATGTTCCCGGTAGGCTGTGAGAGAACTGTGCAGAGCGAATTGTTTCTTAGCTTCCCAAAGAGCTGGAAGCAAGATGCTCTGGGGCCCAACTCGCCCTTTGGAAAGAAGCCTGCACGTTGTGCCTCTCAGCTCTAGGGCAATGTAGCACACCCAGAGCAGAAGTTCTGATTCAGCCAGATCAGGTCTGCAAAGAAACTTCGTTTCACAGGTCTTTGTAAGAGATGTTCCCGGTAGGCTGTGAGAGCACTGTGCAGAGCGAGTTGTTTCTTAGCTTCCCAAAGAGCTGGAAGCAAGATGCTATGGGGCCCAAGTCGCCCTTTGGAAAGAAGCCTGCACGTTGTGCCTTTCAGCTCTAGGGCAATGTAGCACACCCAGAGCAGAAGTTCTGTTTCATCCATATCAGGCCTGCAAAGAAACTGCGTTTCACAGGCCTTTGTAAGAGATGTTCCCGGTAGGCTGTAAGAGCACTGTGCAGAGCGAGTTGTTTCTTAGCTTCCCAAAGAGCTGGAAGCAAGATGCTCTGGGGCCCAACTCGCCCTTTGGAAAGAAGCCTGGACGTTGTGCCTTTCTGCTCTAGGGAAATGTAGCACACCCAGAGCAGAAGTTCTGCTTCAGCCAGGTGAGGCCTGCAAAGAAACTGGGTTTCACAGGCCTTTGTAAGAGATGTACCCGGTAGGCTCTAAGAGCACTGTGCAGAGCGAGTTGTTTCTTAGCTTCCCAAAGAGCTGGAAGCAAGATGCTCTGGGGCACAACTCGCCCTTTGGAAAGAAGCCTGCACGTTGTGCCTTTCAGCTCTAGGGCAATGTAGCACACCCAGAGCAGAAGTTCTGATTCAGCCAGATCAGGCCTGCAAAGAAACTGCGTTTCACAGGCCTTTGTAAGAGATGTACCCGGTAGGCTGTAAGAGCACTGTGCAGAGCGAGTTGTTTCTTAGCTTCCCAAAGAGCTGGAAGCAAGATGCTCTGGGGCCCAACTCACCCTTTGGAAAGAAGCCTGCACGTTGTGCCTTTCTGCTCTAGGGCAATGTAGCACACCCAGAGCAGAAGTTCTGCTTCAGCCAGATCAGGCCTGCAAAGAAACTGCGTTTCACAGGCCTGTGTAAGAGATGTTCCCTGTAGGCTATACGAGCAGTGTGCAGAGCGAGTTGTTTCTTAGCTTCCCAAAGAGCTGGAAGCAAGATTCCCTGGGGCCCAACTCGCCCATTGGAAAGAAGCCTGCACGTTTTGCCTTTCAGCTCTAGGGCAATGTAGCACACCCAGAGCAGAAGTTCTGCTTCATCCATATGAGGCCTGCAAAGAAACTGGGTTTCACAGGCCTTTGTAAGAGATGTACCCGGTAGGCTCTAAGAGCACTGTGCAGAGCGAGTTGTTTCTTAGCTTCCCAAAGAGCTGGAAGCAAGATGCTCTGGGGCCCAACTTGCCCTTTGGAAAGAAGCCTGCACGTTGTGCCTTTCTGCTCTAGGGCAATGTAGCACACCCAGAGCAGAAGTTCTGGTTCAGCCAGATCAGGCCTGCAAAGAAACTGCGTTTAATGGGCCTTTGTAAGAGATGTACCCGGTAGGCTGTAAGAGCACTGTGCAGAGCGAGTTGTTTCTTAGCTTCCCAAAGAGCTGGAAGCAAGATACTCTGGGGCCCAACTCGCCGTTTGGAAAAAAGCCTGCACGTTTTGCCTTTCACCTCTAGGGCAATGTAGCACACCCAGAGCAGAAGTTCTGCTTCAGCCATATCGGGCCAGCAAAGAAGCTGCGTTTCACAGGCCTTTGTAAGAGATGTTCCCGGTAGGCTGTGAGAGCACTGTGCAGAGCGAGTTGTTTCTTAGCTTCCCAAAGAGCTGGAAGCAAGATGCTCTGGGGCCCAACTCGCCCTTTGGAAAGAAGCCTGCACGTTGTGCCTTTCAGCTCTAGGGCAATGTAGCACACCCAGAGCAGAAGTCCTGCTTCATCCAGATCAGGCCTGCAAAGTAACTGCCTTTCACAGGCCTTTGTAAGAGATGTTCCCGGTAGGCTGTAAGAGCACTGTGCAGAGCGAGTTGTTTCTTAGCTTCCCAAAGAGCTGGAAGCAAGATGCTCTGGGTCCCAACTCGCCCTTTGGATAGAAGCCTGCACGGTTTGCCTTTCAGCTCTATGGCAATGTAGAGCACCCAGAGCAGAAGTTCTACTTCAGCCATATCAGTCCTGCAGAGAAACTGCGTTTCACAGGCCTTTGTAAGTGATGTTCCCGGTAGGCTGTAAGAGAACTTTGCAGAGCGAGTTGTTTCTTAGCTTCCCAAAGAGCTGGAAGCAAGATGCTCTGGGGCCCAACTCGCCCTTTGGAAAGAAGCCTGCACGTTGTGCCTTTCTGATCCAGGGCAATGTAGCACACCCAGAGCAGAAGTGCTGCTTCAGCCAGATCAGGCCTGCAAAGAATCTGCGTTTCACAGGCCTTTGTAAGAGATGTTCCCGGTACGCTGTAAGAGCACTGTGCAGAGCGAGTTGTTTCTTAGCTTCCCAAAGAGCTGGAAGCAAGATGCTCTGGGGCCCAACTCGCCCTTTGGATAGAAGCCTGCACGTTTTGCCTTTCAGCTCTAGGGCAATGTAGAGCACCCAGAGCAGAAGTTCTACTTCAGCCAGATCAGTCCTGCAGAGAAACTGCGTTTCACAGGCCTTTGTCAGTGATGATCCCGGTAGGCTGTAAGAGCACTGTGCAGAGCGAGTTGTTTCTTAGCTTCCCAACGAGCTGGAAGCAAGATGCTCCGGGGCCCAACTCGCCGTTTACAAAGAAGCCTGCACGTTGTGCCTTTCTGATCCAGGGCAATGTAGCACACCCAGAGCAGAAGTTCTGCTTCAGCCAGATCAGGCCTGCAAAGAAACTGCGTTTCACAGGCCTTTGTAAGAGATGTTCCCGGTAGGCTGTAAGAGGACTGTGCAGAGCGAGTTGTTTCTTAGCTTCCCAAAGAGCTGGAAGCAAGATGCTCTGGGTCCCAACTCTCGCTTTGGAAAGAAGCCTGCACGTTGTGCCTTTCTGCTCTAGGGCAATGTAGCACACCCAGAGCAGAAGTTCTGCTTCAGCCAGATCAGGCCTGCGAAGAAACTGCATTTCACAGGCCTTTGTAAGGGATGTTCCCGGTAGGCTGTAAGAGCACTGTGCAGAGCGAGTTGTTTCTTAGCTTCCCAAAGAGCTGGAAGCAAGATGCTCTGGTGCCCAACTCGACCTTTGGAAGGAAGCCTGCACGTTGTGCCTCTCAGCTCTAGGGCAATCTAGCACACCCAGAGCAGAAGTTCTGATTCCGCCAGATCAGGCCTGCAAAGAAACTGCGTTTCACAGGCCTTTGTAAGAGATGTTCCCGGTAGGCTGTGAGAGCACTGTGCAGAGCGAGTTGTTTCTTAGCTTCCCAAAGAGCTGGAAGCAAGATGCTCTGGGGCCCAACTCGCCCTTTGGAAAGAAGCCTGCACGTTGTGCCTCTCAGCTCTAGGGCAATGTAGCACACCCAGAGCAGAAGTTCTGATTCAGCCAGATCAGGCCTGCAAAGAAACTGCGTTTCACAGGCCTTTGTAAGAGATGTTCCCGGTAGGCTGTGAGAGCACTGTGCAGAGCGAGTTGTTTCTTAGCTTCCCAAAGAGCTGGAAGCAAGATGCTCTGGGGCCCAAGTCGCCCTTTGGAAAGAAGCCTGCACGTTGTGCCTTTCAGCTCTAGGGCAATGTAGCACACCCAGAGCAGAAGTTCTGCTTCATCCATATCAGGCCTGCAAAGAAACTGCGTTTCACAGGCCTTTGTAAGAGATGTTCCCGGTAGGCTGTGAGAGCACTGTGCAGAGCGAGTTGTTTCTTAGCTTCCCAAAGAGCTGGAAGCAAGATGCTCTGGGGCCCAACTCGCCCTTTGGAAAGAAGCCTGCACGTTGGGCCTTTCTGCTCTAGGGAAATGTAGCACACCCAGAGCAGAAGTTCTGCTTCAGCCAGATGAGGCCTGCAAAGAAACTGGGTTTCACAGGCCTTTGTAAGAGATGTACCCGGTAGGCTGTAAGAGCACTGTGCAGAGCGAGTTGTTTCTTAGCTTCCCAAAGAGCTGGAAGCAAGATGCTCTGGGGCCCAACTCGCCCTTTGGAAAGAAGCCTGCACGTTGTGCCTTTCAGCTGTGGGCAATGTAGCACACCCAGAGCAGAAGTTCTGATTCAGCCAGATCAGGCCTGCAAAGAAACTGCGTTTCACAGGCCCTTGTAGGAGATGTACCCGGTAGGCTGTAAGAGCACTGTGCAGAGCGAGTTGTTTCTTAGCTTCCCAAAGAGCTGGAAGCAAGATGCTCTGGGGCCCAACTCACCCTTTGGAAAGAAGCCTGCACGTTGTGCCTTTCAGCTCTAGGGCAATGTAGCACACCCAGAGCAGAAGTTCTGCTTCATCCATATGAGGCCTGCAAAGAAACTGGGTTTCACAGGCCTTTGTAAGAGATGTACCCGGTAGGCTCTAAGAGCACTGTGCAGAGCGAGTTGTTTCTTAGCTTCCCAAAGAGCTGGAAGCAAGATGCTCTGGGGCCCAACTCGCCCTTTGGAAAGAAGCCGGCACGTTGTGCCTTTCTGCTCTAGGGCAATGTAGCACACCCAGAGCAGAAGTTCTGCTTCAGCCAGATCAGGCCTGCAAAGAAACTGCGTTTCACAGGCCTTTGTAAGAGATGTACCCGGTAGGCTGTAAGAGCATTGTGCAGAGCGAGTTGTTTCTTAGCTTCCCAAAGAGCTGGAAGCAAGATACTCTGGGGCCCAACTCGCCGTTTGGAAAAAAGCCTGCACGTTTTGCCTTTCACCTCTAGGGCAATGTAGCACACCCAGAGCAGAAGTTCTGCTTCAGCCATATCAGGCCTGCAAAGAAACTGCGTTTCACAGGCCTTTGTAAGAGATGTTGCCGGTAGGCTGTAAGAGCACTGTGCAGAGCGAGTTGTTTCTTAGCTTCCCAAAGAGCTGGAAGCAAGATGCTCTGGGGCCCAACTCGCCCTTTGGAAAGAAGCCTGCACGTTGTGCCTTTCAGCTCTAGGGCAATGTAGCACACCCAGAGCAGAAGTTCTGCTTCACCCAGATCAGACCTGCAGAGAAACTGCGTTTCACAGGCCTTTGTAAGAGATGTTCCCGGTAGGCTGTAAGAGCACTGTGCAGAGCGAGTTGTTTCTTAGCTTCCCAAAGAGCTGGAAACAAGATGCTCTGGGGCCCAACTCGCCCTTTGGAAAGAAGCCTGCACCTTGTGCCTTTCAGCTTTAGGGCAATGTAGCACACCCAGAGCATTAGTTCTGCTGCAGCCAGATGAGGCCTGCAAAGAAACTGCGTTTCACAGGCCTTTGTAAGAGATGTTCCCGGTAGGCTGTGAGAGCACTGTGCAGAGCGAGTTGTTTCTTAGCTTCCCAAAGAGCTGGAAGCAAGATGCTCTGGGTCCCAACTCTCCCTTTGGAAAGAAGCCTGCACGTTGTGCCTTTCTGCTCTAGGGCAATGTAGCACACCCAGAGCAGAAGTTCTGCTTCAGCCAGATCAGGCCTGCGAAGAAACTGCATTTCACAGGCCTTTGTAAGAGATGTTCCCGGTAGGCTGTAAGAGCACTGTGCAGAGCGAGCTGTTTCTTAGCTTCCCAAAGAGCTGGAAGCAAGATGCTCTGGGGCCCAACTCGACCTTTGGATACAAGCCTGCACGTTGTTCCTTTCAGGTCTAGGGCAATGTAGCACACCCAGCGCAGAAGTTCTGCTTCATCCAGATCAGGCCTGCAAAGAAACTGCGTTTCACAGGCCTTTGTAAGAGATGTTCCCTGTAGGCTGTAAGAGCACTGTGCAGAGCGAGTTGTTTCTTAGCTTCCCAAAGAGCTGGAAGCAAGATGCTCTGGGGCCGAACTCGCCCTTTGGAAAGAAGCCTGCACCTTGTGCCTTTCAGCTCTAGGGCAATGTAGCACACCCAGAGCAGAAGTTCTGCTTCAGCCAGATCAGGCCTGCAAAGAAACTGTGTTTCACAGGCCTTTGTAAGAGATGTTCCCGGTAGGCTGTGAGAGCACTGTGCAGAGCGAGTTGTTTATTAGCTTCCCAAAGAGCTGGAAGCAAGGTGCTCTGGGGCCCAACTCGCCCTTTGGAAAGAAGCCTGCACGTTGTGCCTTTCAGCTCTAGGGCAATGTAGCACACCCAGAGCAGAAGTTCTGCTTCAGCCAGATCAGGCCTGCAAAGAAACTGTGTTTCACAGGCCTTTGTAAGAGATGTTCCCGGTAGGCTGTAAGAGCACTGTGCAGAGCGAGTTGTTTCTTAGCTTCCCAAAGAGCTGGAAGCAAGATGCTCTGGGGTCCAACTCGCCCCTTGGAAAGAAGCCTGCACGTTGTGCCTTTCAGCTCTAGGGCAATGTAGCACACCCAGAGCAGAAGTTCTGCTTCATCCATATGAAGCCTGCAAAGAAACTGGGTTTCACAGGCCTTTGAAAGAGATGTACCCGCTAGGCTCTAAGAGCACTGTGCAGAGCGAGTTGTTTCT
This sequence comes from Equus caballus, assembly GCF_041296265.1. Classification (NCBI taxonomy): domain Eukaryota; kingdom Metazoa; phylum Chordata; class Mammalia; order Perissodactyla; family Equidae; genus Equus; species Equus caballus. The sequence continues at coordinate 20,200,978 of NC_091695.1, forward strand.
TAGCTTCCCAAAGAGCTGGAAGCAAGATGCTCTGGGGCCCAACTCGCCCTTTGGAAAGAAGCCTGCACGTTTTGCCTTTCTGATCTAGGGCAATGTAGCACACCCAGAGCAGAAGTTCTGCTTCAGCCAGATCAGGCCTTCAAAGAAACTGCGTTTCAGAGGCCTTTGTAAGAGATGTTCCCGGTAGGCTGTAAGAGCACTGTGCAGAGCGAGTTGTTTCTTAGCTTCCCAAAGAGCTGGAAGCAAGATGGTCTGGGGCCCAACTCGCCCTTTGGAAAGAAGCCTGCACGTTTTGCCTTTCACCTATAGGGCAATGTAGCACACCCAGAGCAGAAGTTCTGCTTCAGCCATATCGGGCCTGCAAAGAAACTGCGTTTCACAGGCCTTTGTAGGAGATGTTCCCGGTAGGCTGTAAGAGCACTGTGCAGAGCGAGTTGTTTCTTAGCTTCCCAAAGAGCTGGAAGCAAGATGCTCTGGGGCCCAACTCGCCCTCTGGAAAGAAGCCTGCACGTTGTGCCTTTCAGCTCTAGGGCAATGTAGCACACCCAGAGCAGAAGTTCTGCTTCAGCCAGATCAGGCCTGCGAAGAAACTGCATTTCACAGGCCTTTGTAAGAGATGTTCCCGGTAGGCTGTAAGAGCACTGTGCAGAACGAGTTGTTTCTTAGCTTCCCAAAGAGCTGGAAGCAACATGCTCTGGGTCCCAACTCGACCTTTGGAAGGAAGCCTGGACGTTGTGCCTCTCAGCTCTAGGGCAATGTAGCACACCCAGAGCTGAAGTTCTGATTCATCCAGATCAGGCCTGCAAAGAAACTGCGTTTCACAGGCCTTTGTAAGAGATGTTCCTGGTAGGCTGTGAGAGCACTGTGCAGAGCGAGTTGTTTCTTAGCTTCCCAAAGAGCTGGAAGCAAGATACTCTGGGGCCCAACTCGCCCTTTGGAAAGAAGCCTGCACGTTGTGCCTCTCAGAACTAGGGCAATGTAGCACACCCAGAGCAGAAGTTCTGCTTCAGCCAGATGAGGCCTGCAAAGAAACTGGGTTTCACAGGCCTTTGTAAGAGATGTACCCGGTAGGCTCTAAGAGCACTGTGCAGACCGAGTTGTTTCTTAGCTTCCCAAAGAGCTGGAAGCAAGATGCTCTGGGGCCCAACTCGCACTTTGGAAAGAAGCCTGCACGTTGTGCCTTTCAGCTCTAGGGCAATGTAGCACACCCAGAGCAGAAGTTCTGCTTCAGCCAGATCAGGCCTGCAAAGAAACTGCGTTTCACAGGCCTTTGTAAGAGATGTACCCGGTAGGCTGTAAGAGCACTGTGCAGAGCGAGTTGTTTCTTAGCTTCCCAAAGAGCTGGAAGCAAGATGCTCTGGGGCCCAACTCGCCCTTTGGAAAGAAGCCTGCACGTTGTGCCTTTCTGCTCTAGGGAAATGTAGCACACCCAGAGCAGAAGTTCTGCTTCAGCCAGATGAGGCCTGCAAAGAAACTGGGTTTCACAGGCCTTTGTAAGAGATGTACCCGGTAGGCTCTAAGAGCACTGTGCAGAGCGAGTTGTTTCTTAGCTTCCCAAAGAGCTGGAAGCAAGATGCTCTGGGGCCCAACTCGCCCTTTGGAAAGAAGCCTGCACGTTGTGCCTTTCAGCTCTAGGGCAATGTAGCACACCCAGAGCAGAAGTTCTGCTTCAGCCAGATCAGGCCTGCAAAGAAACTGCGTTTCACAGGCCTTTGTAAGAGATGCACCCGGTAGGCTGTAAGAGCACTGTGCAGAGCGAGTTGTTTCTTAGCTTCCCAAAGAGCTGGAAGCAAGATACTCTGGGGCCCAACTCGCCGTTTGGAAAAAAGCCTGCACGTTTTGCCTTTCACCTCTAGGGCAATTTAGCACACCCAGAGCAGAAGTTCTGCTTCAGCCATATCGGGCCTGCAAAGAAACTGCGTTTCACAGGCCTTTGTAAGAGATGTTCCCGGTAGGCTGTAAGAGCACTGTGCAGAGCGAGTTGTTTCCAAGCTTCCCAAAGAGCTGGAAGCAAGATGCTCTGGGGCCCAACTCGCCCTTTGGAAAGAAGCCTGCACGTTGTGCCTTTCAGCTCTAGGGCAATGTAGCACACCCAGAGCAGAAGTTCTGCTTCACCCAGATCAGACCTGCAGAGAAACTGCGTTTCAAAGGCCTTTGTAAGAGATGTTCCCGGTAGGCTGTAAGAGCACTGTGCAGAGCGAGTTGTTTCTTAGCTTCCCAAAGAGCTGGAAACAAGATGCTCTGGGGCCCAACTCGCCCTTTGGAAAGAAGCCTGCACCTTGTGCCTTTCAGCTTGAGGGCAATGTAGCACACCCAGAGCAGTAGTTCTGCTGCAGCCAGATGAGGCCTGCAAAGAAACTGCGTTTCACAGGCCTTTGTAAGAGATGTTCCCGGTAGGCTGTGAGAGCACTGTGCAGAGCGAGTTGTTTCTTAGCTTCCCAAAGAGCTGGAAGCAAGATGCTCTGGGTCCCAACTCTCCCTTTGGAAAGAAGCCTGCACGTTGTGCCTCTCAGCTCTAGGGCAATGTAGCACACCCAGAGCAGAAGTTCTGCTTCAGCCATATCAGGCCTGCAAAGAAACTGCGTTTCACAGGCCTTTGTAAGAGATGTTCCCGGTAGGCTGTAAGAGCACTGTGCAGAGCGAGTTGTTTCTTAGCTTCCCAAAGAGCTGGAAGCAAGATGCTCTGGGGCCCAACTCGCCCTTTGGATAGAAGCCTGCACGTTTTGCCTTTCAGCTCTAGGGCAATGTAGAGCACCCAGAGCAGAAGTTCTACTTCAGCCAGATCAGTCCTGCAGAGAAACTGCGTTTCACAGGCCTTTGTCAGTGATGTTTCCGGTAGGCTGTAAGAGCACTTTGCAGAGCGAGTTGTTTCTTAGCTTCCCAAAGAGCTGGAAGCAAGATGCTCTGGGGCCCAACTCGCCCTTTGGAAAGAAGCCTGCACGTTGTGCCTTTCAGCTCTAGGGCAATGTAGCACACCCAGAGCAGAAGTTCTGCTTCAGCCATATCAGGCCTGCAAAGAAACTGGGTTTCACAGGCCTTTGAAAGAGATGTACCCGCTAGGCTCTAAGAGCACTGTGCAGAGCGAGTTGTTTCTTAGCTTCCCAAAGAGCTGGAAGCAAGATGCTCTGGGGCCCAACTCGCCCTTTGGAAAGAAGCCTGCACGTTTTGCCTTTCTGATCTAGGGCAATGTAGCACACCCAGAGCAGAAGTTCTGCTTCAGTCAGATCAGGCCTGCAAAGAAACTGCGTTTCACAGGCCTTTGTAAGAGATGTTCCTGGTAGGCTGTAAGAGCACTGTGCAGAGCGAGTTGTTTCTTTGCTTCCCAAAGAGCTGGAAGCAAGATGCTCTGGGTTCCAACTCGCCCTTTGGATAGAAGCCTGCACGTTTTGCCTTTCAGCTCTAGGGCAATGTAGAGCACCCAGAGCAGAAGTTCTGCTTCAGCCAGATCAGGCCTGCAAAGAAACTGCGTTTCACAGGCCTTTGTAAGAGATGTACCCGGTAGGCTGTAAGTGCACTGTGCAGAGCGAGTTGTTTCTTAGCTTCCCAAAGAGCTGGAAGCAAGATGCTCTGGGGCCCAACTCGCCCTTTGGAAAGAAGCCTGCACGTTGTGCCTTTCAGCTCTAGGGCAATGTAGCACACCCAGAGCAGAAGTTCTGCTTCACCCAGATCAGACCTGCAGAGAAACTGCGTTTCAAAGGCCTTTGTAAGAGATGTTCACGGTAGGCTGTAAGAGCACTGTGCAGAGCGAGTTGTTTCTTAGCTTCCCAAAGAGCTGGAAACAAGATGCTCTGGGGCCCAACTCGCCCTTTGGAAAGAAGCCTGCACCTTGTGCCTTTCAGCTTTAGGGCAATGTAGCACACCCAGAGCAGTAGTTCTGCTGCAGCCAGATGAGGCCTGCAAAGAAACTGCGTTTCACAGGCCTTTGTAAGAGATGTTCCCGGTAGGCTGTGAGAGCACTGTGCAGAGCGAGTTGTTTCTTAGCTTCCCAAAGAGCTGGAAGCAAGATGCTCTGGGTCCCAACTCTCCCTTTGGAAAGAAGCCTACACGTTGTGCCTTTCTGCTCTAGGGCAATGTAGCACTCCCAGAGCAGAAGTTCTGCTTCAGCCAGATCAGGCCTGCGAAGAAACTGCATTTCACAGGCCTTTGTAAGAGATGTTCCCGGTAGGCTGTAAGAGCACAGTGCAGAGCGAGTTGTTTCTTAGCTTCCCAAAGAGCTGGAAGCAAGATGCTCTGGGGCCCAACTCGACCTTTGGATACAAGCCTGCACGTTGTGCCTTTCAGCTCTAGGGCAATGTAGCACACCCAGCGCAGAAGTTCTGCTTCATCCAGATCAGGCCTGCAAAGAAACTGCGTTTCACAGGCCTTTGTAAGAGATGTTCCCGGTAGGCTGTAAGAGCACTGTGCAGAGCGAGTTGTTTCTTAGCTTCCCAAAGAGCTGGAAGCAAGATGCTCTGGGGCCGAACTCGCCCTTTGGAAAGAAGCCTGCACCTTGTGCCTTTCAGCTCTAGGGCAATGTAGCACTCCCAGAGCAGAAGTTCTGCTTCAGCCAGATCAGGCCTGCAAAGAAACTGTGTTTCACAGGCCTTTGTAAGAGATGTTCCCGGTAGGCTGTGAGAGCACTGTGCAGAGCGAGTTGTTTCTTAGCTTCCCAAAGAGCTGGAAGCAAGATGCTCTGGGGCCCAACTCGCCCTTTGGAAAGAAGCCTGCACGTTGTGCCTTTCAGCTCTAGGGCAATGTAGCACACCCAGAGCAGAAGTTCTGCGTCAGCCAGATCAGGCCTGCAAAGAAACTGCGTTTCACAGGCCTTTGTAAGAGGTGTTCCCGGTATGCTGTAAGAGCACTGTGCAGAGCGAGTTGTTTCTTAGCGTCCCAAAGAGCTGGAAGCAAGATGCTCTGGAGACCAACTCGCCCTTTGGAAAGAAGCCTGCACGTTTTGCCTTTCAGCTCTAGGGCAATGTAGCATACCCAGAGTAGAAGTTCTACTTCAGCCAGATCACTCGTGCAGAGAAACTGCGTTTCACAGGACTCTGTAAGTGATGTTCCCGGTAGGCTGTAAGAGCACTTTGCAGAGCGAGTTGTTTCTTAGCTTCCCAAAGAGCTGGAAGCAAGATGCTCTGGGGCCCAACTCGCCCTTTGGAAAGAAGCCTGCACGTTGTGCCTCTCAGAACTAGGGCAATGTAGCACACACAGAGCAGAAGTTCTGCTTCAGCCAGATCAGGCCTGCAAAGAAACTGGGTTTCACAGGCCTTTGTAAGAGATGTACCCGGTAGGCTCTAAGAGCACTGTGCAGAGCGAGTTGTTTCTTAGCTTCCCAAAGACCTGGAAGCAAGATGCTCTGGGGCCCAACTCGCCCTTTGGAAAGAAGCCTGCACGTTGTGACTTTCAGGTCTAGGGCAATGTAGCACACCCAGAGCAGAAGTTCTGCTTCAGCCAGATCAGGCCTGCAAAGAAACTGCGTTTCACAGGCCTTTGTAAGAGATGTACCCGGTAGGCTGTAAGAGCACTGTGCAGAGCGAGTTGTTTCTTAGCTTCCCAAAGAGCTGGAAGCAAGATGCTCTGGGGCCCAACTCGCCCTTTGGAAAGAAGCCTGCACGTTGTGCCTTTCTGCTCTAGGGAAATGTAGCACACCCAGAGCAGAAGTTCAGCTTCAGCCAGATGAGGCCTGCAAAGAAACTGGGTTTCACAGGCCTTTGTAAGAGATGTACCCGGTAGGCTCTAGGAGCACTGTGCAGAGCGAGTTGTTTCTTAGCTTCCCAAAGAGCTGGAAGCAAGATGCTCTGGGGCCCAACTCGCCCTTTGGAAAGAAGCCTGCACGTTGTGCCTTTCAGCTCTAGGGCAATGTAGCACACCCAGAGCAGAAGTTCTGCTTCAGCCAGATCAGGCCTGCAAAGAAACTGCGTTTCACAGGCCTTTGTAAGAGATGTACCCGGTAGGCTGTAAGAGCACTGTGCAGAGCGAGTTGTTTCTTAGCTTCCCAAAGAGCTGGAAGCAAGATACTCTGGGGCCCAACTCGCCGTTTGGAAAAAAGCCTGCACGTTTTGCCTTTCACCTCTAGGGCAATTTAGCACACCCAGAGCAGAAGTTCTGCTTCAGCCATATCGGGCCTGCAAAGAAACTGCGTTTCACAGGCCTTTGTAAGAGATGTTCCCGGTAGGCTGTAAGAGCACTGTGCAGAGCGAGTTGTTTCTAAGCTTCCCAAAGAGCTGGAAGCAAGATGCTCTGGGGCCCAACTCGCCCTTTGGAAAGAAGCCTGCACCTTGTGCCTTTCAGCTCTAGGGCAATGTAGCACACCCAGAGCAGAAGTTCTGCTTCACCCAGATCAGACCTGCAGAGAAACTGCGTTTCACAGGCCTTTGTAAGAGATGTTCCCGGTAGGCTGTAAGAGCACTGTGCAGAGCGAGTTGTTTCTTAGCTTCCCAAAGAGCTGGAAACAAGATGCTCTGGGGCCCAACTCGCCCTTTGGAAAGAAGCCTGCACCTTGTGCCTTTCAGCTTGAGGGCAATGTAGCACACACAGAGCAGTAGTTCTGCTGCAGCCAGATGAGGCCTGCAAAGAAACTGCGTTTCACAGGCCTTTGTAAGAGATGTTCCCGGTAGGCTGTGAGAGCACTGTGCAGAGCGAGTTGTTTCTTAGCTTCCCAAAGAGCTGGAAGCAAGATGCTCTGGGGCCCAAGTCGCCCTTTGGAAAGAAGCCTGCACGTTGTGCCTTTCAGCTCTAGGGCAATGTAGCACACCCAGAGCAGAAGTTCTGCTTCAGCCAGATCAGGCCTGCGAAGAAACTGCATTTCACAGGCCTTTGTAAGAGATGTTCCCGGTAGGCTGTAAGAGCACTGTGCAGTGCGAGTTGTTTCTTAGCTTCCCAAAGAGCTGGAAGCAAGATGCTCTGGGGCCCAACTCGACCTTTGGAAACAAGCCTGCACGTTGTGCCTTTCAGCTCTAGGGCAATGTAGCACACCCAGCGCAGAAGTTCTGCTTCATCCAGATCAGGCCTGCAAAGAAACTGGGTTTCACAGGCCTTTGTAAGAGATGTTCCCGGTAGGCTGTAAGAGCACTGTGCAGAGCGAGTTGTTTCTTAGCTTCCCAAAGAGCTGGAAGCAAGATGCTCTGGGTCCAACTCGCCCTTTGGAAAGAAGCCTGCACGTTGTGCCTTTCAGGTCTAGGGCAATGTAGCACACCCAGAGCAGAAGTTCTACTTCAACCAGATCAGTCCTGCAGAGAAACTGCGTTTCACAGGCCTTTGTAAGTGATGTTCCCGGTAGGCTGTAAGAGCAATTTGCAGAGCGAGTTGTTTATTAGCTTCCAAAAGAGCTGGAAGCAAGATGCTCTGGGGCCCAACTCGCCCTTTGGAAAGAAGCCTGCACGTTGTGCCTTTCAGCTCTAGGGCAATGTAGCACACCGAGAGCAGAAGTTCTGCTTCAGCCAGATCAGGCCTGCAAAGAAACTGCGTTTCACAGGCCTTTGTAAGAGATGCTCCCGGTAGGCTGTAAGAGCACTGTGCAAAGCGAGTTGTTTCTTAGCTTCCCAAAGAGCTGGAAGCAAGATGCTCTGGGGCCCAACTCGCCCTTTGGAAAGAAGCCTGCATGTTGTGCCTTTCTGCTCTAGGGAAATGTAGCACACCCAGAGCAGAAGTTCTGCTTCAGCCAGATCAGGCCTGCAAAGAAACTGCGTTTCACAGGCCTTTGTAAGAGATGTACCCGGTAGGCTGTAAGAGCCCTGTGCAGAGCGAGTTGTTTCTTAGCTTCCCAAAGAGCTGGAAGCAAGATGCTCTGGGGCCCAACTCGCCCTTTGGAAAGAAGCCTGCACGTTGTGCCTTTCAGTTCTAGGGCAATATAGAGCACCCAGAGCAGAAGTTCTACTTCAGCCAGTTCAGTCCTGCAGAGAAACTGCCTTTCACAGGCCTTTGTAAGTGATGTTCCCGGTAGGCTGTAAGAGCACTGTGCAGAGCGAGTTGTTTCTTAGCTTCCCAAAGAGCTGGAAGCAAGATGCTCTGGGGCCCAACTCGCCCTTTGGAAAGAAGCCTGCACGTTGTGCCTTTCAGCTCTAGGGCAATGTAGCACACCCAGAGCAGAAGTTCTGCTTCAGCCAGATCAGGCCTGCAAAGAAACTGCGTTTCACAGGCCTTTGTAAGAGATGTTCCCGGTAGGCTGTAAGAGCACTGTGCAGAGCGAGTTGTTTCTTAGCTTCCCAAAGAGCTGGAAGCAAGATGCTCTGGGGCCCAACTCGCCCTTTGGAAAGAAGACTGCACGTTGTGCCTTTCAGCTCTAGGGCAATGTAGCACACCCAGAGCAGAAGTTCTGCTTCAGCCATATCAGGCCTGCAAAGAAACTGGGTTTCACAGGCCTGTGAAAGAGATGTACCCGCTAGGCTCTAAGAGCACTGTGCAGAGCGAGTTGTTTCTTAGCTTCCCAAAGAGCTGGAAGCAAGATGCTCTGGGGCCCAACTCGCCCTTTGGAAAGAAGCCTGCACGTTTTGCCTTTCTGATCTAGGGCAATGTAGCACACCCAGAGCAGAAGTTCTGCTTCAGCCAGATCAGGCCTGCAAAGAAACTGTGTTTCACAGGCCTTTGTAAGAGATGTTCCCGGTAGGCTGTAAGAGCACTGTGCAGAGCGAGTTGTTTCTTAGCTTCCCAAAGAGCTGGAAGCAAGATGCTCTGGGTCCCAACTCGCCCTTTGGATAGAAGCCTGCACGTTTTGCCTTTCAGCTCTAGGGCAATGTAGAGCACCCAGAGCAGAAGTTCTACTTCAGGCAGATCAGTCCTGCAGAGAAACTGCGTTTCACAGGCCTTTGGAAGAGATGTTCCCGGTAGGCTGTAAGAGAACTTTGCAGAGCGAGTTGTTTCTTAGCTTCCCAAAGAGCTGGAAGCAAGGTGCTCTGGGGCCCAACTCGCCCTTTGGAAAGAAGCCTGCACGTTGTGCCTTTCTGATCCAGGGCAATGTAGCACACCCAGAGCAGAAGTTCTGCTTCAGCCAGATCAGGCCTGCAAAGAAACTGCGTTTCACAGGCCTTTGTAAGAGATGTTCCCGGTAGGCTGTAAGAGCACTGTGCAGAGCGAGTTGTTTCTTAGCTTCCCAAAGAGCTGGAAGCAAGATGCTCTGGGGCCCAACTCGCCCTTTGGATAGAAGCCTGCACGTTTTGCCTTTCAGCTCTAGGGCAATGTAGAGCACCCAGAGCAGAAGTTCTACTTCAGCCAGATCAGTCCTGCAGAGAAACGGCGTTTCACAGGCCTTTGTCAGTGATGTTCCTGGTAGGCTGTAAGAGCACTTTGCAGAGCGAGTTGTTTCTTAGCTTCCCAAAGAGCTGGAAGCAAGATGCTCTGGGGCCCAACTCGCCCTTTGGATAGAAGCCTGCACGTTGTGCCTTTCAGCTCTAGGGCAATGTAGCACACCCAGAGCAGAAGTTCTGCTTCAGCCAGATGAGGCCTGCAAAGAAACTGCGTTTCACAGGCCTTTGTAAGAGATGTTCCCGGTAGGCTGTGAGAGCACTGTGCAGAGCGAGTTGTTTCTTAGCTTCCCAAAGAGCTGGAAGCAAGTGCTCTGGGTCCCAACTCTCCCTTTGGAAAGAAGCCTGCACGTTGTGCCTTTCTGCTCTAGGGCAATGTAGCACACCCAGAGCAGAAGTTCTGCTTCAGCCAGATCAGGCCTGCAAAGAAACTGCGTTTCACAGGCCTTTGTAAGTGGTGTTCCCGGTAGGCTGTAAGAACACTTTGCAGAGCGAGTTGTTTCTTAGCTTCCCAAAGAGCTGGAAGCAAGATGCTCTGGGGCCCATCTCGCCATTTGGAAAGAAGCCTGCACGTTGTGCCTTTCAGCTCTAGGGCAATGCAGAACACCAGAGCAGAAGTTCTGCTTCAGCCAGATCAGGCCTGCAAAGAAACTGGGTTTCACAGGCCTTTGTAAGAGATGTTCCCGGTAGGCTGTAAGAGCACTGTGCAGATCGAATTGTTTCTTAGCTTCCTAAAGAGCTGGAAGCAAGATGCTCTGGGGCCCAACTCACCCTTTGGAAAGAAGCCTGCACATTGTGACTTTCAGCTCTAGGGCAATGTAGCCCACCCAGAGCAGAAGTTCTGCTTCAGCCAGATGAGGCCTGCAAAGAAACTGGGTTTCACAGGCCTTTGTAAGAGATGTACCCGGTAGGCTGTAAGAGCACTGTGCAGAGCGAGTTGTTTCTTAGCTTCCCAAAGAGCTGGAAGCAAGATGCTCTGGGGCCCAACTCGCCCTTTGGATAGAAGACTGCACGTTTTGCCTTTCAGCTCTAGGGCAATGTAGAGCACCCAGAGCAGAAGTTCTACTTCAGCCAGATCAGTCCTGCAGAGAAAGTGCGTTTCACAGGCCTTTGTAAGTGATGTTCCCGGTAGGCTGTAAGAGAACTTTGCAGAGCGAGTTGTTTCTTAGCTTCCCAAAGAGCTGGAAGCAAGATGCTCTGGGGCCCAACTCGCCCTTTGGAAAGAAGCCTGCACGTTGTGCCTTTCTGATCCAGGGCAATGTAGCACACCCAGAGCAGAAGTTCTGCTTCAGCCAGATGAGGCCTGCAAAGAAACTGGGTTTCACAGGCCTTTGTAAGAGATGTACCCGGTAGGCTGTAAGAGCACTGTGCAGAGCGAGTTGTTTCTTAGCTTCCCAAAGAGCTGGAAGCAAGATGCTCTGGGGCCCAACTCGCCCTTTGGAAAGAAGCCTGCACGTTGTGCCTTTCAGCTCTAGGGCAATGTAGCACACCCAGAGCAGAAGTTCTGATTCAGCCAGATCAGGCCTGCAAAGAAACTGCGTTTCACAGGCCTTTGTAAGAGCTGTTCCCGATAGGCTGTAAGAGCACTGTGCAGAGCGAGTTGTTACTTAGCTTCCCAAAGAGCTGGAAGCAAGATGCTCTTGGGACCAACTCGCCCTTTGGAAAGAAGCCTGCACGTTGTGCCTTTCTGATCCAGGGCAATGTAGCACACCCAGAGCAGAAGTTCTGCTTCAGCCAGATCAGGCCTGCAAAAAAACTGCGTTTCACAGGCCTTTGTAAGAGATGTTCCCGGTAGGCTGTAAGAGCACTGTGCAGAGCGAGTTGTTTACTAGCTTCCCAAAGAGCTGGAAGCAAGATGCTCTGGGGCCCAACTCGCCCTTTGGAAAGAAGCCTGCACGTTTTGCCTTTCAGCTCTAGGGCAAGGTAGAGCACCCAGAGCAGAAGTTCTACTTCAGCCAGTTCAGTCCTGCAGAGAAACTGCGTTTCACAGGCCTTTGTAAGTGATGTTCCCGGTAGGCTGTAAGAGCACTGTGCAGAGCGAGTTGTTTCTTAGCTTCCCAAAGAGCTGGAAGCAAGATGCTTTGGGGCCCAACTCGCCCTTTGGAAAGAAGCCTGCACGTTGTGCCTTTCAGCTCTAGGGCAATGTAGCACACCCAGAGCAGAAGTTCTGCTTCAGCCAGATCAGGCCTGCAAAGAAACTGCGTTTCACAGGCCTTTGTAAGAGATGTTCCCGGTAGGCTGTAAGAGCACTGTGCAGAGCGAGTTGTTTCTTGGCTTCCCAAAGAGCTGGAAGCAAGATGCTCTGGGCCCCAAATCGCCCTTTGGAAAGAAGCCTGCACGTTGTGCCTTTCAGCTCTAGGGCAATGTAGCACACTCAGAGCAGAAGTTCTGCTTCAGCCATATCAGGCCTGCAAAGAAACTGGGTTTCACAGGCCTGTGAAAGAGATGTACCCGCTAGGCTCTAAGAGCACTGTGCAGAGCGAGTTGTTTCTTAGCTTCCCAAAGAGCTGGAAGCAAGATGCTCTGGGGCACAACTCGCCCTTTGGAAACAAGCCTGCACGTTGTGCCTTTCAGCTCTAGGGCAATGTAGCACACCCAGCGCAGATGTTCTGCTTCATCCAGATCAGGCCTGCAAAGAAACTGGGTTTCACAGGCCTTTGTAAGAGATGTTCCCGGTAGGCTGTAAGAGCACTGTGCAGAGCGAGTTGTTTCCTACCTTCCCAAAGAGCTGGAAGCAAGATGCTCTGGGTCCAACTCGCCCTTTGGAAAGAAGCCTGCACGTTGTGCCTTTCAGGTCTAGGGCAATGTAGCACACCCAGAGCAGAAGTCCTACTTCAACCAGATCAGTCCTGCAGAGAAACTGCGTTTCACAGGCCTTTGTAAGTTATGTTCCCGGTAGGCTGTAAGAGCACTTTGCAGAGCGAGTTGTTTCTTAGCTTCCCAAAGTGCTGGAAGCAAGATGCTCTGGGGCCCAACTCGCCCTTTGGAAAGAAGCCTGCACATTGTGCCTTTCAGCTCTAGGGCAATGTAGCACACCGAGAGCAGAAGTTCTGCTTCAGCCAGATCAGGCCTGCAAAGAAACTGCGTTTCACAGGCCTTTGTAAGAGATGCTCCCGGTAGGCTGTAAGAGCACTGTGGAGAGCGAGTTGTTTCTTAGCTTCCCAAAGAGCTGGAAGCAAGATGCTCTGGGGCCCAACTCGCCCTTTGGAAAGAAGCCTGCATGTTGTGCCTTTCTGTTCTAGGGAAATGTAGCACACCCAGAGCAGAAGTTCTGCTTCAGCCAGATCAGGCCTGCAAAGAAACTGCGTTTAACAGGCCTTTGTAAGAGATGTACCCGGTAGGCTGTAAGAGCACTGTGCAGAGCGAGTTGTTTCTTAGCTTCCCAAAGAGCTGGAAGCAAGATGCTCTGGGGCCCAACTCGCCCTTTGGAAAGAAGCCTGCACGTTGTGCCTTTCAGCTCTAGGGCAATGTAGCACACCCAGAGCAGAAGTTCTGATTCAGCCAGATCAGGCCTGCAAAGAAACTGCGTTTCACAGGCCTTTGTAAGAGATGTTCCCGGTAGGCTGTAAGAGCACTGTGCAGAGCGAGTTGTTTCTTAGCTTCCCAAAGAGCTGGAAGCAAGATGCTCAGGGGACCAACTCGCCCTTTGGAAAGAAGCCTGCACGTTGTGCCTTTCTGATCCAGGGCAATGTAGCACACCCAGAGCAGAAGTTCTGCTTCAGCCAGATCAGGCCTGCAAAGAAACTGCGTTTCACAGGCCTTTGTAAGAGATGTTCCCGGTAGGCTGTAAGAGCACTGTGCAGAGCGAGTTGTTTCTTAGCTTCCCAAAGAGCTGGAAGCAAGATGCTCTGATGCCCAACTCGCCCTTTGGAAAGAAGCCTGCACGTTTTGCCTTTCAGCTCTAGGGCAATGTAGAGCACCCAGAGCAGAAGTTCTACTTCAGCCAGTTCAGTCTTGCAGAGAAACTGCGTGTCACAGGCCTTTGTAAGTGATGTTCCCGGTAGGCTGTAAGAGCACTGTGCAGAGCGAGTTGTTTCTTAGCTTCCCAAAGAGCTGGAAGCAAGATGCTCTGGGGCCCAACTCTCCCTTTGGAAAGAAGCCTGCACGTTGTGCCTTTCAGCTCTAGGGCAATGTAGCACACCCAGAGCAGAAGTTCTGCTTCAGCCAGATCAGGCCTGCAAAGAAACTGCGTTTCACAGGCCTTTGTAAGAGATGTTCCCGGTAGGCTGTAAGAGCACTGTGCAGAGCGAGTTGTTTCTTAGCTTCCCAAAGAGCTGGAAGCAAGATGCTCTGGGGCCCAACTCGCCCTTTGGATAGAAGCCTGCACGTTGTGCCTTTCAGCTCTAGGGCAATGTAGCACACCCAGAGCAGAAGTTTTGCTTCAGCCAGATCAGGCCTGCAAAGAAACTGCGTTTCACAGGCCTTTGTAAGAGATGTTCCCGGTAGGCTGTAAGTGCACTGTGCAGAGCGAGTTGTTTCTTAGCTTCCCAAAAGGCTGGAAGCAAGATGCTCTGGGGCCCAACTCGCCCTTTGGAAAGAAGCCTGCACGTTGTGCCTTTCAGCTCTAGGGCAATGTAGAACACCCAGAGCAGAAGTTCTGCTTCAGCCAGATCAGGCCTGCAAAGAAACTGCGTTTCACAGGCCCTTGTAAGAGATGTTCCCGGTAGGCTGTAAGAGCACTGTGCAGAGCGAGTTGTTTCTTAGCTTCCCAAAGAGCTGGAAGCAAGATGCTCTGGGTCCCAACTCGCCCTTTGGATAGAAGCCTGCACGTTTTGCCTTTCAGCTCTAGGGCAATGTAGAGCACCCAGAGCAGAAGTTCTACTTCAGCCAGATCAGTCCTGCAGAGAAACTGCGTTTCACAGGCCTTTGTAAGTGATGTTCCCGGTAGGCTGTAAGAGAACTTTGCAGAGCGAGTTGTTTCTTAGCTTCCCAAAGAGCTGGAAGCAAGATGCTCTGGGGCCCAACTCGCCCTTTGGAAAGAAGCCTGCACGTTGTGCCTTTCTGATCCAGGGCAATGTAGCACACCCAGAGCAGAAGTTCTGCTTCAGCCAGATCAGGCCTGCAAAGAAACTGCGTTTCACAGGCCTTTGTAAGAGATGTTCCCGGTAGGCTGTAAGAGCACTGTGCAGAGCGAGTTGTTTCTTAGCTTCCCAAAGAGCTGGAAGCAAGATGCTCTGGGGCCCAACTCGCCATTTGGATAGAAGCCTGCACGTTTTGCCTTTCAGCTCTAGGGCAATGTAGAGCACCCAGAGCAGAAGTTCTACTTCAGCCAGATCAGTCCTGCAGAGAAACTGCGTTTCACAGGCCTTTGTCAGTGATGATCCCCGTAGGCTGTAAGAGCACTTTGCAGAGCGAGTTGTTTCTTAGCTTCCCAAAGAGCTGGAAGCAAGATGCTCTGGGGCCCAACTCGCCCTTTGGAAAGAAGCCTGCACGTTGTGCCTTTCTGATCCAGGGCAATGTAGCATACCCAGAGCAGAAGTTCTGCTTCAGCCAGATCAGGCCTGCAAAGAAACTGCGTTTCACAGGCCTTTGTAAGAGATGTTCCCGGTACGCTCTAAGAGCACTGTGCAGAGCGAGTTGTTTCTTAGCTTCCCAAAGAGCTGGAAACAAGATGCTCTGGGGCCCAACTCGCCCTTTGGAAAGAAGCCTGCACCTTGTGCCTTTCAGCTTTAGGGCAATGTAGCACACCCAGAGCAGTAGTTCTGCTGCAGCCAGATGAGGCCTGCAAAGAAACTGCGTTTCACAGGCCTTTGTAAGAGATGTTCCCGGTAGGCTGTGAGAGCACTGTGCAGAGCGAGTTGTTTCTTAGCTTCCCAAAGAGCTGGAAGCAAGATGCTCTGGGTCCCAACTCTCCCTTTGGAAAGAAGCCTGCACGTTGTGCCTTTCTGCTCTAGGGCAATGTAGCACACCCAGAGCAGAAGTTCTGCTTCAGCCAGATCAGGCCTGCGAAGAAACTGCATTTCACAGGCCTTTGTAAGAGATGTTCCCGGTAGGCTGTAAGAGCACTGTGCAGAGCGAGTTGTTTCTTAGCTTCCCAAAGAGCTGGAAGCAAGATGCTCTGGGGCCCAACTCGCCCTTTGGAAAGAAGCCTGCACGTTGTGCCTTTCAGCTCTAGGGCAATGTAGCGCACCCAGAGCAGAAGTTCTGCTTCAGCCAGATCAGGCCTGCAGAGAAACTGCGTTTCACAGGCCTTTGTAAGAGATGTTCCCGGTAGGCTGTAAGAGCACTGTGCAGAGCGAGTTGTTTCTTAGCTTCCCAAAGAGCTGGAAGCAAGATGCTCTGGGGCCCAACTCGCCCTTTGGAAAGAAGCCTGCACGTTGTGCCTTTCAGCTTTAGGGCAATGTAGCACACCCAGAGCAGTAGTTCTGCTGCAGCCAGATGAGGCCTGCAAAGAAACTGCGTTTCACAGGCCTTTGTAAGAGATGTTCCCGGTAGGCTGTAAGAGCACTGTGCAGAGCGAGTTGTTTCTTAGCTTCCCAAAGAGCTGGAAGCAAGTGCTCTGGGTCCCAACTCTCCCTTTGGAAAGAAGCCTGCACGTTGTGCCTTTCTGCTCTAGGGCAATGTAGCACACCCAGAGCAGAAGTTCTGCTTCAGCCAGATCAGGCCTGCAAAGAAACTGCGTTTCACAGGGCTTTGTAAGAGATGTTCCCGGTAGGCTGTAAGAGCACTGTGCAGAGCGAGTTGTTTCTTAGCTTCCCAAAGAGCTGGAAGCAAGATGCTCAGGGGCCCAACTCGCCCTTTGGAAAGAAGCCTGCACGTTGTGCCTTTCAGCTCTAGGGCAATGTAGAGCACCCAGAGCAGAAGTTCTACTTCAGCCAGTTCAGTCCTGCAGAGAAACTGCGTTTCACAGGCCTTTGTAAGTGATGTTCCCGGTAGGCTGTAAAGCACTGTGCAGAGCGAGTTGTTTCTTAGCTTCCCAAAGAGCTGGAAGCAAGATGCTCTGGTGCCCAACTCGCCCTTTGGAAAGAAGCCTGCACGTTGTGCCTTTCAGCTCTAGGGCAATGTAGCACACTCAGAGCAGAAGTTCTGCTTCAGCCGGATCAGGCCTGCAAAGAAACTGCGTTTCACAGGCCTTTGTAAGAGATGTTCCCGGTAGGCTGTAAGAGCACTGTGCAGAGCGAGTTGTTTCTTAGCTTCCCAAAGAGCTGGAAGCAAGATGCTCTGGGTCCCAACTCGCCCTTTGGAAAGAAGCCTGCACGTTGTGCCTTTCTGATCTAGGGCAATGTAGCACACCCAGAGCAGAAGTTCTGATTCAGCCAGATCAGGCCTGCAAAGAAACTGCGTTTCACAGGCCTTTGTAAGAGAGGTTCCCGGTAGGCTTTAAGAGCACTGTGCAGAGCGAGTTGTTTCTTAGCTTCCCAAAGAGCTGGAAGCAAGATGCTCTGGAGCCCAACTCGCCCTTTGGAATGAAGCCTGCACGTTGTGCCTTTCTGCTCTAGGGCAATGTAGCACACCCAGAGCAGAAGTTCTGCTTCATCCATATGAGGCCTGCAAAGAAACTGGGTTTCACAGGCCTTTGTAAGAGATGTACCCGGTAGGCTGTAAGAGCACTGTGCAGAGCGAGTTGTTTCGTAGCTTCCCAAAGAGCTGGAAGCAAGATTCTCTGGGGCCCAACTCGCCCTTTGGAAAGAAGCCTGCACGTTGTGCCTTTCTGCTCTAGGGCAATGTAGCACACCCAGAGCAGAAGTTCTGCTTCAGCCATATCAGGCCTGCAAAGAAACTGCGTTTCACAGGCCTTTGTAAGTGATGTTCCCGGTAGGCTGTAAGAGCACTGTGCAGAGCGAGTTGTTTCTTAGCTTCCCAAAGAGCTGGAAGCAAGATGCTCTGTGGACCAACGCGCCCTTTGGAAAGAAGCCTGCACGTTGTGCATTTCAGCTCTAGGGCAATGTAGCACACCCAGAGCAGAAGTTCTGCTTCAGCCAGAACAGGCCTGCAGAGAAACTGCGTTTCACAGGCCTTTGTAAGAGATGTTCCCGGTAGGCTGTTAGAGCATTGTGCAGAGCGAGTTGTTTCTTAGCTTCCCAAAGAGCTGGAAGCAAGATGCTCTGGGGCCCAACTCGCCCTTTGGAAAGAAGCCTGCACGTTGTGCCTTTCTGCTCTAGGGAAATGTAGCACACCCAGAGCAGAAGTTCTGCTTCAGCCAGATGAGGCCTGCAAAGAAACTGCGTTTCACACTCCTTTGTAAGAGATGTTCCTGGTAGGCTGTAAGAGCACTGTGCAGAGCGAGTTGTTTCTTAGCTTCCCAAAGAGCTGGAAGCAAGATGCTCAGGGGCCCAACTCGCCCTTTGGAAAGAAGCCTGCACGTTGTGCCTTTCAGCTCTAGGGCAATGTAGCACACCCAGAGCAGAAGTTCTGCTTCATCCATATGAGGCCTGCAAAGAAACTGGGTTTCACAGGCCTTTGTAAGAGATGTTCCCGGGAGGCTGTGAGAGCACTTTGCAGAGTGAGTTGTTTCTTAGCTTCCCAAAGAGCTGGAAGCAAGATGCTCAGGGGCCCAACTCGCCCTTTGGAAAGAAGCCTGCACGTTGTGCCTTTCAGCTTTAGGGCAATGTAGCACACCCAGAGCAGTAGTTCTGCTGCAGCCAGATGAGGCCTGCAAAGAAACTGCGTTTCACAGGCCTTTGTAAGAGATGTTCCCGGTAGGCTGTGAGAGCACTGTGCAGAGCGAGTTGTTTCTTAGCTTCCCAAAGAGCTGGAAGCAAGTGCTCTGGGTCCCAACTCTCCCTTTGGAAAGAAGCCTGCACGTTGTGCCTTTCTGCTCTAGGGCAATGTAGCACACCCAGAGCAGAAGTTCTGCTTCAGCCAGATCAGGCCTGCAAAGAAACTGCGTTTCACAGGCCTTTGTAAGTTGTGTTCCCGGTAGGCTGTAAGAACACTTTGCAGAGCGAGATGTTTCTTAGCTTCCCAAAGAGCTGGAAGCAAGATGCTCTGGGGCCCATCTCGCCATTTGGAAGGAGCCTGCACGTTGTGCCTTTCAGCTCTAGGGCAATGCAGAACACCAGAGCAGAAGTTCTGCTTCAGCCAGATCAGGCCTGCAAAGAAACTGGGTTTCACAGGCCTTTGTAAGAGATGTTCCCGGTAGGCTGTAAGAGCACTGTGCAGAGCGAGTTGTTTCTTGGCTTCCCAAAGAGCTGGAAGCAAGATTCTCTGGGGCCCAACTCGCCCTTTGGAAAGAAGCCTGCACGTTTTGCCTTTCAGCTCTAGGGCAAGGTAGCACACCCAGAGCAGAAGTTCTACTTCTGCCAGATCAGTCCTGCAGAGAAACTGCGTTTCACAGGCCTTTGTCAGTGATGATCCCCGTAGGCTGTAAGAGCACTTTGCAGAGCGAGTTGTTTCTTAGCTTCCCAAAGAGCTGGAAGCAAGATGCTCTGGGGCCCAACTCACCCTTTGGAAAGAAGCCTGCACATTGTGACTTTCAGCTCTAGGGCAATGTAGCCCACCCAGAGCAGAAGTTCTGCTTCAGCCAGATGAGGGCTGCAAAGAAACTGGGTTTCACAGGCCTTTGTAAGAGATGTACCCGGTAGGCTCTAAGAGCACTGTGCAGAGCGAGTTGTTTCTTAGCTTCCCAAAGAGCTGGAAGCAAGATGCTCTGGGGCCCAACTCGCCCTTTGGAAAGAAGCCTGCACGTTGTGCCTTTATGATCTAGGGCAATGTAGCACACCCAGAGCAGAAGTTCTGCTTCAGCCAGATCAGGCCTGCCAAGAAACTGCGTTTCACAGGCCTTTGCAAGAGATGTTCCTGGTAGGCTGTAAGATCACTGTGCAGAGCGAGTTATTTCTTGGCTTCCCAAAGAGCTGGAAGCAAGATGCTCAGGGGCCCAATTCGCCTTTGGAAAGAAGCCTGCACGCTGTGCCTTTCAGCTCTAGGGCAATGTAGCACACCCAGAGCAGAAGTTCTGCTTCATCCATATGAGGCCTGCAAAGAAACTGGGTTTCACAGGCCTTTGTAAGAGATGTACCCGGTAGGCTCTAAGAGCACTGTGCAGAGCGAGTTGTTTCGTAGCTTCCCAAAGAGCTGGAAGCAAGATTCTCTGGGGCCCAACTCGCCCTTTGGAAAGAAGCCTGCACGTTGTGCCTTTCAGCTCTAGGGCAATGTAGCACACCCAGAGCAGAAGTTCTGCTTCAGCCATATCAGGCCTGCAAAGAAACTGCGTTTCACAGGCCTTTGTAAGTGATGTTCCCGGTAGGCTGTAAGAGCACTGTGCAGAGCGAGTTGTTTCTTAGCTTCCCAAAGAGCTGGAAGCAAGATGCTCTGGGGCCCAACTCGCCCTTTGGAAAGAAGCCTGCACGTTGTGCCTTTCAGCTCTAGGGCAATGTAGCACACCCAGAGCAGAAGTTCTGATTCAGCCAGATCAGGCCTGCAAAGAGACTGCGTTTCACAGGCCTTTGTAAGAGATGTTCCCGGTAGGCTGTAAGAGCACTGTGCAGAGCGAGTTGTTTCTTAGCTTCCCAAAGAACTGGAAGCAAGATGCTCTGGGGACCAACTCGCCCTTTGGAAAGAATCCTGCACGTTGTGACTTTCAGCTCTAGGGCAATGTAGAGCACCCAGAGCAGAAGTTCTACTTCAGCCAGATCAGTCCTGCAGAGAAACTGCATTTCACAGGCCTTTGTAAGTGATGTTCCCGGTAGGCTGTAAGAGCACTTTGCAGAGCGAGTTGTTTCTTAACTTCCCAAAGAGCTGGAAGCAAGATGCTCTGGGGCCCAACTGGCACTTTGGAAAGAAGCCTGCATGTTGTGCCTTTCTGATCTAGGGCAATGTAGCACACCCAGAGCAGAAGTTCTGCTTCAGCCAGATCAGGCCTGCAAAGAAACTGCGTTTCACAGGCCTTTGTAAGAGATGTTCCTGGTAGGCTGTAAGAGCACTGTGCAGAGCGAGTTGTTTCTTAGCTTCCCAAAGAGCTGGAAGCAAGATGCTCAGGGGCCCAACTCGCCCTTTGGAAAGAAGCCTGCACGTTGTGCCTTTCAGCTCTAGGGCAATGTAGCACACCCAGAGCAGAAGTTCTGCTTCATCCATATGAGGCCTGCAAAGAAACTGCGTTTCACAGGCCTTTGTAAGAGATGTACCCGGTAGCCTCTAAGAGCACTTTGCAGAGCGAGTTGTTTCTTAGCTTCCCAAAGAGCTGGAAGCAAGATGCTCTGGGGCCCAACTCGCCCTTTGGAAAGAAGCCTGCACGTTTTGCCTTTCAGCTCTAGGGCAAGGTAGAACACCCAGAGCAGAATTTCTGCTTCAGCCAGATCAGGCCTGCAGAGAAACTGCGTTTCACACGCCTTTGTAAGAGATGTTCCCGGTAGGCTGTAAGAGCACTGTGCAGAGCGAGTTGTTTCTTAGCTTCCCAAAGAGCTGGAAGCAAGATGCTCTGGGGCCCAACTCGCCCTTTGGATAGAAGCCTGCACGTTTTGCCTTTCAGCTCTAGGGCAATGTAGAGCACCCAGAGCAGAAGTTCTACTTCAGCCAGATCAGTCCTGCAGAGAAACTGCGTTTCACAGGCCTTTGTCAGTGATGATCCCCGTAGGCTGTAAGAGCACTTTGCAGAGCGAGTTGTTTCTTAGCTTCCCAAAGAGCTGGAAGCAAGATGCTCTGGGGCCCAACTCACCCTTTGGAAAGAAGCCTGCACATTGTGACTTTCAGCTCTAGGGCAATGTAGCCCACCCAGAGCAGAAGTTCTGCTTCAGCCAGATGAGGCCTGCAAAGAAACTGGGTTTCACAGGCCTTTGTAAGAGATGTACCCGGTAGGCTCTAAGAGCACTGTGCAGAGCGAGTTGTTTCTTAGCTTCCCAAAGAGCTGGAAGCAAGATGCTCTGGGGCCCAACTCGCCCTTTGGAAAGAAGCCTGCACGTTGTGCCTTTCTGATCTAGGGCAATGTAGCACACCCAGAGCAGAAGTTCTGATTCAGCCAGATCAGGTCTGCAAAGAAACTGCGTTTCAAAGGCCTTTGTAAGAGAGGTTCCCGGTAGGCTTTAAGAGCACTGTGCAGAGCGAGTTGTTTCTTAGCTTCCCAAAGAGCTGGAAGCAAGATGCTCTGGAGCCCAACTCGCCCTTTGGAATGAAGCCTGCACGTTGTGCCTTTCTGCTCTAGGGCAATGTAGCACACCCAGAGCAGAAGTTCTGCTTCAGCCAGATCAGGCTTGCAAAGAAACTGGGTTTCACAGGCCTTTGTAAGATATGTGCCCGGTAGGCTCTAAGAGTACTGTGCAGAGCGAGTTGTTTCTTAGCTTCCCAAAGAGCTGGAAGCAAGATGCTCTGGGGACCAACTCGCCCTTTGGAAAGAAGCCTGCACCTTTTGCCTTTCAGCTCTAGGGCAATGTAGAGCACCCAGAGCAGAAGTTCTACTTTAGCCAGATCAGTCCTGCAGAGAAACTGCGTTTCACAGGCCTTTGTAAGTGATGTTCCCAGTAGGCTGTAAGAGCACTTTGCAGAGCGAGTTGTTTCTTAGCTTCCCAAAGAGCTGGAAGCAAGATGCTCTGGGGCCCAACTCGCCCTTTGGAAAGAAGCCTGCACGTTGTGCCTTTATGATCTAGGGCAATGTAGCACACCCAGAGCAGAAGTTCTGCTTCAGCCAGATCAGGCCTGCAAGGAAACTGCGTTTCACAGGCCTTTGCAAGAGATGTTCCTGGTAGGCTGTAAGAGCACTGTGCAGAGCGAGTTATTTCTTGGATTCCCAAAGAGCTGGAAGCAAGATGCTCAGGGGCCCAACTCGCCTTTGGAAAGAAGCCTGCACGCTGTGCCTTTCAGCTCTAGGGCAATGTAGCACACCCAGAGCAGAAGTTCTGCTTCAGCCATATCAGGCCTGCAAAGAAACTGCGTTTCACAGGCCTTTGTAAGTGATGTTCCTGGTAGGCTGTAAGAGCACTGTGCAGAGCGAGTTGTTTCTTAGCTTCCCAAAGAGCTGGAAGCAAGATGCTCTGGGGACCAACGCGCCCTTTGGAAAGAAGCCTGCACGTTGTGCCTTTCAGCTCTAGGGCAATGTAGCACACCCAGAGCAGAAGTTCTGCTTCAGCCAGATCAGGCCTGCAGAGAAACTGCGTTTCACAGGCCTTTGTGAGAGATGTTCCCGGTAGGCTGTAAGAGCATTGTGCAGAGCGAGTTGTTTCTTAGCTTCCCAAAGAGCTGGAAGCAAGATGCTCTGGGGCCCAACTCGCCCTTTGGAAAGAAGCCTGCACGTTGTGCCTTTCTGCTCTAGGGAAATGTAGCACACCCAGAGCAGAAGTTCTGCTTCAGCCAGATGAGGCCTGCAAAGAAACTGCGTTTCACAGGACTCTGTAAGTGATGTTCCAGGTAGGCTGTAAGAGCACTGTGCAGAGCGAGTTGTTTCTTAGTTTCCCAAAGAGCTGGAAGCAAGATGCTCTGGGGCCCAACTCGCCCTTTGGAAAGAAGCCTGCACGTTGTGACTTTCAGCTCTAGGGCAATGTAGCACACCCAGATCAGAAGTTCTGATTCAGCCAGATCAGGCCTGCAAAGAAACTGCGTTTCACAGGCCTTTGTAAGAGATGTTCCCGGTAGGCTGTAAGAGCACTGTGCAGAGCGAGTTGTTTCTTAGCTTCCCAAAGAACTGGAAGCAAGATGCTCTGGGGACCAACTCGCCCTTTGGAAAGAATCCTGCACGTTGTGACTTTCAGCTCTAGGGCAATGTAGAGCACCCAGAGCAGAAGTTCTACTTCAGCCAGATCAGTCCTGTAGAGAAACTGCATTTCACAGGCCTTTGTAAGTGATGTTCCCGGTAGGCTGTAAGAGCACTTTTCAGAGCGAGTTGTTTCTTAGCTTCCCAAAGAGCTGGAAGCAAGATGCTCTGGGGCCCAACTGGCACTTTGGAAAGAAGCCTGCATGTTGTGCCTTTCTTATCTAGGGCAAGGTAGCACACCCAGAGCAGAAGTTCTGCTTCAGCCAGATCAGGCCTGCAAAGAAACTGCGTTTCACAGGCCTTTGTAAGAGATGTTCCTGGTAGGCTGTAAGAGCACTGTGCAGAGCGAGTTGTTTCTTAGCTTCCCAAAGAGCTGGAAGCAAGATGCTCAGGGGCCCAACTCGCTCGTTGGAAAGAAGCCTGCACGTTGTGCCTTTCAGCTCTAGGGCAATGTAGCACACCCAGAGCAGAAGTTCTGCTTCATCCATATGAGGCCTGCAAAGAAACTGGGTTTCACAGGCCTTTGTAAGAGATGTTCCCGGGAGGCTGTGAGAGCACTTTGCAGAGCGAGTTGTTTCTTAGCTTCCCAAAGAGCTGGAAGCAAGATGCTCTGGGGCCCAACTCGCCCTTTGGAAAGAAGCCTGCACGTTGTGCCTTTCTGTTCTAGGGCAATGTAGCACAACCAGAGAAGAAGATCTGCTTCAGCCATATCAGGCCTGCAAAGAAACTGCGTTTCACAGGCCTTTGTAAGAGATGTTCCCGGTAGGCTGTAAGAGCACTGTGCAGAGCGAGTTGTTTCTTAGCTTCCCAAAGAGCTGGAAGCAAGATTCTCTGGAGCCCAACTCGCCCTTTGGAAAGAAGCCTGCACGTTTTGCCTTTCAGCTCTAGGGCAAGGTAGCACACCCAGAGCAGAATTTCTGCTTCAGCCAGATCAGGCCTGCAGAGAAACTGCGTTTCACACGCCTTTGTAAGAGATGTTCCCGGTAGGCTGTAAGAGCACTGTGCAGAGCGAGTTGTTTCTTAGCTTCCCAAAGAGCTGGAAGCAAGATGCTCTGGGGCCCAACTCACCCTTTGGAAAGAAGCCTGCACGTTGTGCCTTTCAGCTTTAGGGCAATGTAGCACACCCAGAGCAGTAGTTCTGCTGCAGCCAGATGAGGCCTGCAAAGAAACTGCGTTTCACAGGCCTTTGTAAGAGATGTTCCCGGTAGGCTGTAAGAGCACTGTGCAGAGCGAGTTGTTTCTTAGCTTCCCAAAGAGCTGGAAGCAAGATGCTCTGGGTCCCAACTCGCCCTTTGGATAGAAGCCTGCACGTTTTGCCTTTCAGCTCTAGGGCAATGTAGAGCACCCAGAGCAGAAGTTCTACTTCAGCCAGATCAGTCCTGCAGAGAATCTGCGTTTCACAGGCCTTTGTAAGTGATGTTCCCGGTAGGCTGTAAGAGAACTTTGCAGAGCGAGTTGTTTCTTTGCTTCCCAAAGAGCTGGAAGCAAGGTGCTCTGGGGCCCAACTCGCCCTTTGGATAGGAGCCTGCACGTTGTGCCTTTCAGCTCTAGGGCAATGTAGCACACCCAGAGCAGAAGTTCTGCTTCAGCCAGATCAGGCCTGCAAAGAAACTGCGTTTCACAGGCCTTTGTAAGAGATGTTCCTGGTAGGCTGTAAGAGCACTGTGCAGAGCGAGTTGTTTCTTAGCTTCCCAAAGAGCTGGAAGCAAGATGCTCTGGGTCCCAACTCGCCCTTTGGAAAGAAGCCTGCACGTTTTGCCTTTCAGCTCTAGGGCAATGTAGAGCACCCAGAGCAGAAGTTCTACTTCAGCCAGATCAGTCCTGCAGAGAAACTGCGTTTCACAGGCCTTTGTAAGTGATGTTCCCAGTAGGCTGTAAGAGAACTTTGCAGAGCGAGTTGTTTCTTAGCTTCCCAAAGAGCTGGAAGCAAGATGCTCTGGGGCCCAACTCGCCCTTTGGAAAGAGGCCTGCACGTTGTGCCTTTCTGATCCAGGGCAATGTAGCACACCCAGAGCAGAAGATCTGCTTCAGCCAGATCAGGCCTGCAGAGAAACTGCGTTTCACAGGCCTTTGTCAGTGATGTTCCTGGTAGGCTGTAAGAGCACTTTGCAGAGCGAGTTGTTTCCTAGCTTCCCAAAGAGCTGGAAGCAAGATGCTCTGGGGCCCAACTCGCCCTTTCGAAAAAAGCCTGCACGTTGTGCCTTTCAGCTCTAGGGCAATGTAGAACACCCAGAGCAGAAGTTCTGCTTCAGCCAGCTCAGGCCTGCAAAGAAACTGCGTTTCACAGGCCTTTGTAAGAGATGTTCCCGGTAGGCTGTAAGAGCACTGTGCAGAGCGAGTTGTTTCTTAGCTTCCCAAAGAGCTGGAAGCAAGATGCTCTGGGGCCCAACTCGCCCTTTGGATAGAAGCCTGCACGTTTTGCCTTTCAGCTCTAGGGCAATGTAGAGCACCCAGAGCAGAAGTTCTACTTCAGCCAGATCAGTCCTTCAGAGAAACTGCGTTTCACAGGCCTTTGTAAGTGATGTTCCCGGTAGGCTGTAAGAGAACTTTGCAGAGCGAGTTGTTTCTTAGCTTCCCAAATAGCTGGAAGCAAGATGCTCTGGGGCCCAACTCGCCCTTTGGAAAGAAGCCTGCACGTTGTGCCTTTCTGATCCAGGGCAATGTAGCACACCCAGAGCAGAAGTTCTGCTTCAGCCAGATAAGGCCTGCAAAGAAACTGCGTTTCACAGGCCTTTGTAAGAGATGTTCCCGGTAGGCTGTAAGAGCACTGTGCAGAGCGAGTTGTTTCTTAGCTTCCCAAAGAGCTGGAAGCAAGATGCTCTGGGGCCCAACTCGCCCTTTGGATAGAAGCCTGCACGTTTTGCCTTTCAGCTCTAGGGCAATGTAGAGCACCCAGAGCAGAAGTTCTACTTCAGCCAGATCAGTCCTGCAGAGAAACTGCGTTTCACAGGCCTTTGTCAGTGATGATCCCCGTAGGCTGTAAGAGCACTTTGCACAGCGAGTTGTTTCTTAGCTTCCCAAAGAGCTGGAAGCAAGATGCTCTGGGGCCCAACTCACCCTTTGGAAAGAAGCCTGCACATTGTGACTTTCAGCTCTAGGGCAATGTAGCCCACCCAGAGCAGAAGTTCTGCTTCAGCCAGATGAGGCCTGCAAAGAAACTGGGTTTCACAGGCCTTTGTAAGAGATGTACCCGGTAGGCTCTAAGAGCACTGTGCAGAGCGAGTTGTTTCTTAGCTTCCCAAAGAGCTGGAAGCAAGATGCTCTGGGGCCCAACTCGCCCTTTGGAAAGAAGCCTGCACGTTGTGCCTTTCTGATCTAGGGCAATGTAGCACACCCAGAGCAGAAGTTCTGATTCTGCCAGATCAGGTCTGCAAAGAAACTGCGTTTCAAAGGCCTTTGTAAGAGAGGTTCCCGGTAGGCTTTAAGAGCACTGTGCAGAGCGAGTTGTTTCTTAGCTTCCCAAAGAGCTGGAAGCAAGATGCTCTGGAGCCCAACTCGCCCTTTGGAATGAAGCCTGCACGTTGTGCCTTTCTGCTCTAGGGCCATGTAGCACACCCAGAGCAGAAGTTCTGCTTCAGCCAGATCAGGCTTGCAAAGAAACTGGGTTTCACAGGCCTTGTAAGATATGTGCCCGGTAGGCTCTAAGAGTACTGTGCAGAGCGAGTTGTTTCTTAGCTTCCCAAAGAGCTGGAAGCAAGATGCTCTGGGGACCAACTCGCCCTTTGGAAAGAAGCCTGCACCTTTTGCCTTTCAGCTCTAGGTCAATGTAGAGCACCCAGAGCAGAAGTTCTACTTCAGCCAGATCAGTCCTGCAGAGAAACTGCGTTTCACAGGCCTTTGTAAGTGATGTTCCCAGTAGGCTGTAAGAGCACTTTGCAGAGCGAGTTGTTTCTTAGCTTCCCAAAGAGCTGGAAGCAAGATGCTCTGGGTCCCAACTCTCCCTTTGGAAAGAAGCCTGCACTTTGTGCCTCTCAGCTCTAGGGCAATGTAGCACACCCAGAGCAGAAGTTCTGCTTCAGCCAGATCAGGCCTGCGAAGAAACTGCGTTTCACAGGCCTTTGTAAGAGATGTTCCCGGTAGGCTGTAAGAGCACTGTGCAGAGCGAGTTGTTTCTTAGCTTCCCAAAGAGCTGGAAGCAAGATGCTCTGGGGCCCAACTCGACCTTTGGAAAGAAGCCTGCACGTTGTGCCTTTCAGCTCTAGGGCAATGTAGCACACCCAGCGCAGAAGTTCTGCTTCATCCAGATCAGGCCTGCAAAGAAACTGGGTTTCACAGGCCTTTGTAAGAGATGTTCCCGGTAGGCTGTAAGAGCACTGTGCAGAGAGAGTTGTTTCTTAGCTTCCCAAAGAGCTGGAAGCAAGATGCTCTGGGTCCAACTCGCCCTTTGGAAAGAAGCCTGCACGTTGTGCCTTCAGGTCTAGGGCAATGTAGCACACCCAGAGCAGAAGTTCTACTTCAACCAGATCAGTCCTGCAGAGAAACTGCGTTTCACAGGCCTTTGTAAGTGATGTTCCCGGTAGGCTGTAAGAGCACTTTGCAGAGCGAGTTGTTTCTTAGCTTTCCAAAGAGCTGGAAGCAAGATGCTCTGGGGCCCAACTCGCCCTTTGGAAAGAAGCCTGCACGTTGTGCCTTTCAGCTCTAGGGCAATGTAGCACACCGAGAGCAGAAGTTCTGCTTCAGCCAGATCAGGCCTGCAAAGAAACTGCGTTTCACAGGCCTTTGTAAGAGATGCTCCCGGTAGGCTGTAAGAGCACTGTGCAGAGCGAGTTGTTTCTTAGCTTCCCAAAGAGCAGGAAGCAAGATGCTCTGGGGCCCAACTCGCCCTTTGGAAAGAAGCCTGCACGTTGTGCCTGTCAGCTCTAGGGCAATGTAGCACACCCAGAGCAGAAGTTCTGATTCAGCCAGATCAGGCCTGCAAAGAAACTGCGTTTCACAGGCCTTTGTAAGAGATGTTCCCGGTAGGCTGTAAGAGCACTGTGCAGAGCGAGTTGTTTCTTAGCTTCCCAAAGAGCTGGAAGCAAGATGCTCTGGGGACCAACTCGCCCTTTGGAAAGAAGCCTGCACGTTGTGCCTTTCTGATCCAGGGCAATGTAGCACACCCAGAGCAGAAGTTCTGCTTCAGCCAGATCAGGCCTGCAAAGAAACTGCGATTCACAGGCCTTTGTAAGAGATGTTCCCGGTAGGCTGTAAGAGCACTGTGCAGAGCGAGTTGTTTCTTAGCTTCCCAAAGAGCTGGAAGCAAGATGCTCTGGGGCCCAACTCGCCCTTTGGAAAGAAGCCTGCACGTTTTGCCTTTCAGCTCTAGGGCAATGTAGAGCACCCAGAGCAGAAGTTCTACTTCAGACAGATCAGTCCTGCAGAGAAACTGCGTTTCACACGCCTTTGTAAGAGATGTTCCCGGTAGGCTGTAAGAGCACTGTGCAGAGCGAGTTGTTTCTTAGCTTCCCAAAGAGCTGGAAGCAAGATTCTCTGGGGCCCAATTCACCCTTTGGAAAGAAGCCTGCACGTTGTGCCTTTCAGCTTTAGGGCAATGTAGCACACCCAGAGCAGTAGTTCTGCTGCAGCCAGATGAGGCCTGCAAAGAAACTGTGTTTCACACTCCTTTGTAAGAGATGTTCCCGGTAGGTTGTGAGAGAACTGTGCAGAGCGAGTTGTTTCTTAGCTTCCCAAAGAGCTGGAAGCAAGATGCTCTGGGTCCAACTCGCCCTTTGGAAAGAAGCCTGCACTTTGTGCCTCTCAGCTCTAGGGCAATGTAGCACACCCAGAGCAGAAGTTCTGCTTCAGCCAGATCAGGCCTGCGAAGAAACTGCGTTTCACAGGCCTTTGTAAGAGATGTTCCCGGTAGGCTGTAAGAGCACTGTGCAGAGCGAGTTGTTTCTTAGCTTCCCAAAGAGCTGGAAGCAAGATGCTCTGGGGCCCAACTCGACCTTTGGAAAGAAGCCTGCACGTTGTGCCTTTCAGCTCTAGGGCAATGTAGCACACCCAGCGCAGAAGTTCTGCTTCATCCAGATCAGGCCTGCAAAGAAACTGGGTTTCACAGGCCTTTGTAAGAGATGTTCCCGGTAGGCTGTAAGAGCACTGTGCAGAGCGAGTTGTTTCTTAGCTTCCCAAAGAGCTGGAAGCAAGATGCTCTGGGTCCAACTCGCCCTTTGGAAAGAAGCCTGCACGTTGTGCCTTCAGGTCTAGGGCAATGTAGCACACCCAGAGCAGAAGTTCTACTTCAACCAGATCAGTCCTGCAGAGAAACTGCGTTTCACAGGCCTTTGTAAGTGATGTTCCCGGTAGGCTGTAAGAGCACTTTGCAGAGCGAGTTGTTTCTTAGCTTCCCAAAGAGCTGGAAGCAAGATGCTCTGGGGCCCAACTCGCCCTTTGGAAAGAAGCCTGCACGTTGTGCCTTTCAGCTCTAGGGCAATGTAGCACACCGAGAGCAGAAGTTCTGCTTCAGCCAGATCAGGCCTGCAAAGAAACTGCGTTTCACAGGCCTTTGTAAGAGATGCTCCCGGTAGGCTGTAAGAGCACTGTGCAGAGCGAGTTGTTTCTTAGCTTCCCAAAGAGCAGGAAGCAAGATGCTCTGGGGCCCAACTCGCCCTTTGGAAAGAAGCCTGCACGTTGTGCCTGTCAGCTCTAGGGCAATGTAGCACACCCAGAGCAGAAGTTCTGATTCAGCCAGATCAGGCCTGCAAAGAAACTGCGTTTCACAGGCCTTTGTAAGAGATGTTCCCGGTAGGCTGTAAGAGCACTGTGCAGAGCGAGTTGTTTCTTAGCTTCCCAAAGAGCTGGAAGCAAGATGCTCTGGGGACCAACTCGCCCTTTGGAAAGAAGCCTGCACGTTGTGCCTTTCTGATCCAGGGCAATGTAGCACACCCAGAGCAGAAGTTCTGCTTCAGCCAGATCAGGCCTGCAAAGAAACTGCGTTTCACAGGCCTTTGTAAGAGATGTTCCCGGTAGGCTGTAAGAGCACTGTGCAGAGCGAGTTGTTTCTTAGCTTCCCAAAGAGCTGGAAGCAAGATGCTCTGGGGCCCAACTCGCCCTTTGGAAAGAAGCCTGCACGTTTTGCCTTTCAGCTCTAGGGCAATGTAGAGCACCCAGAGCAGAAGTTCTACTTCAGCCAGATCAGTCCTGCAGAGAAACTGCGTTTCACAGGCCTTTGTAAGTGATGTTCCCGGTAGGCTGTAAGAGCACTGTGCAGAGCGAGTTGTTTCTTAGCTTCCCAAAGAGCTGGAAGCAAGATGCTCTCGGGCCCAACTCGCCCTTTGGAAAGAAGCCTGCACGTTGTGCCTTTCAGCTCTAGGGCAATGTAGCACACCCAGAGCAGAAGTTCTGCTTCAGCCAGATCAGGCCTGCAAAGAAACTGCGTTTCACAGGCCTTTGTAAGAGATGTTCCCGGTAGGCTGTAAGAGCACTGTGCAGAGCGGGTTGTTTCTTAGCTTCCCAAAGAGCTGGAAGCAAGATGCTCTGGGGCCCATCTCACCCTTTGGAAAGAAGCCTGCACGTTGTGCCTTTCTGATCCAGGGCAATGTAGCACACCCAGAGCAGAAGTTCTGCTTCAGCCAGATAAGGCCTGCAAAGAAACTGCGTTTCACAGGCCTTTGTAAGAGATGTTCCCGGTAGGATGTAAGAGCACTGTGCAGAGCGAGTTGTTTCTTAGCTTCCCAAAGAGCTGGAAGCAAGATGCTCTGAGGCCCAACTCGCCCTTTGGATAGAAGCCTGCACGTTTTGCCTTTCAGCTCTAGGGCAATGTAGAGCACCCAGAGCAGAAGTTCTACTTCACCCAGATCAGTCCTGCAGAGAAACTGCGTTTCACAGGCCTTTGTCAGTGATGATCCCCGTAGGCTGTAAGAGCACTTTGCAGAGCGAGTTGTTTCTTAGCTTCCCAAAGAGCTGGAAGCAAGATGCTCTGGGTCCCAACTCTCGCTTTGGAAAGAAGACTGCACGTTGTGCCTTTCTGCTCTAGGGCAATGTAGCACAGCCAGAGCAGAAGTTCTGCTTCAGCCAGATCAGGCCTGCGAAGAAACTGCATTTCACAGGCCTTTGTAAGAGATGTTCCCGGTAGGCTGTAGGAGCACTGTGCAGAGCGAGTTGTTTCTTAGCTTCCCAAAGAGCTGGAAGCAAGATGCTCTGGGGCCCACTCGACCTTTGGAAGGAAGCCTGCACGTTGTGCCTCACAGCTCTAGGGCAATGTAGCACACCCAGAGCAGAAGTTCTAATTCAGCCAGATCAGGCCTGCAAAGAAACTGCGTTTCACAGGCCTTTGTAAGAGATGTTCCCGGTAGGCTGTGAGAGCACTGTGCAGAGCGAGTTGTTTCTTAGCTTCCCAAAGAGCTGGAAGCAAGATGCTCTGGGGCCCAACTGGCCCTTTGGAAAGAAGCCTGCACGTTGTGCCTCTCAGCTCTAGAGCAATGTAGCACACCCAGAGCAGAAGTTCTGATTCAGCCAGATCAGGCCTGCAAAGAAACTGCGTTTCACAGGCCTTTGTAAGAGATGTTCCCGGTAGGCTGTGATTGCACTGTGCAGAGCGAGTTGTTTCTTAGCTTCCCAAAGAGCTGGAAGCAAGATGCTCTGGGGCCCAAGTCGCCCTTTGGAAAGAAGCCTGCACGTTGTGCCTTTCAGCTCTAGGGCAATGTAGCACACCCAGAGCAGAAGTTCTGCTTCAGCCATATCAGGCCTGCAAAGAAACTGCGTTTCACAGGCCTTTGTAAGAGATGTTCCCGGTAGGCTGTGAGAGCACTGTGCAGAGCGAGTTGTTTCTTAGCTTCCCAAAGAGCTGGAAGCAAGATGCTCTGGGGCCCAACTCGCCCTTTGGAAAGAAGCCTGCACGTTGTGCCTTTCAGCTCTAGGGCAATGTAGCACACCCAGAGCAGAAGTTCTGATTCAGCCAAATCAGGCATGCAAAGAAACTGCGTTTCACAGGCATTTGTAAGAGATGTACCCGGTAGGCTGTAAGAGCACTGTGCAGAGCGAGTTGTTTCTTAGCTTCCCAAAGAGCTGGAAGCAAGATGCTCTGTGGCCCAACTCACCCTTTGGAAAGAAGCCTGCACGTTGTGCCTTTCTGCTCTAGGGCAATGTAGCACACCCAGAGCAGAAGTTCTGCTTCAGCCAGATCAGGCCTGCAAAGAAACTGCGTTTCACAGGCCTGTGTAAGTGATGTTCCCTGTAGGCTGTACGAGCAGTGTGCAGAGCGAGTTGTTTCTTAGCTTCCCAAAGAGCTGGAAGCAAGATTCTCTGGGGACCAACTCGCCCTTTGGAAAGAAGCCTGCACGTTTTGCCTTTCAGCTCTAGGGCAATGTAGCACACCCAGAGCAGAAGTTCTGCTTCATCCATATGAGGCCTGCAAAGAAACTGGGTTTCACAGGCCTTTGTAAGAGATGTACCCGGTAGGCTGTAAGAGCACTGTGCAGAGCGAGTTGTTTCTTAGCTTCCCAAAGAGCTGGAAGCAAGATGCTCTGGGGCCCAACTCGCCCTTTGGAAAGAAGCCTGCACGTTGTGCCTTTCTGCTCTAGGGCAATGTAGCACACCCAGAGCAGAAGTTCTGCTTCAGCCAGATCAGGCCTGCAAAGAAACTGCGTTTCACTGGCCTTTGTAAGAGATGTACCCGGTAGGCTGTAAGAGCACTGTGCAGAGCGAGTTGTTTCTTAGCTTCCCAAAGAGTTGGAAGCAAGATACTCTGGGGCCCAACTCGCCGTTTGGAAAAAAGCCTGCACGTTGTGCCTTTCAGCTCTAGGGCAATGTAGCACACCCAGCGCAGAAGTTCTGCTTCATCCAGATCAGGCCTGCAAAGAAACTGTGTTTCACAGGCCTTTGTAAGAGATGTTCCCGGTAGGCTGTAAGAGCACTGTGCAGAGCGAGTTGTTTCTTAGCTTCCCAAAGAGCTGGAAGCAAGATGCTCTGGGGCCCAACTCGCCCTTTGGAAAGAAGCCTGCACCTTGTGCCTTTCAGCTCTAGGGCAATGTAGCACACCCAGAGCAGAAGTTCTGCTTCAGCCAGATCAGGCCTGCAAAGAAACTGCGTTTCACAGGCCTTTGTAAGAGATGTTCCCGGTAGGCTGTGAGAGCACTGTGCAGAGCGAGTTGTTTCTTAGCTTCCCAAAGAGCTGGAAGCAAGATGCTCTGGGGCCCAACTCGCCCTTTGGAAAGAAGCCTGCACGTTGTGCCTTTCAGCTCTAGGGCAATGTAGCACACCCAGAGCAGAAGTTCTGCGTCAGCCAGATCAGGCCTGCAAAGAATCTGCGTTTCACAGGCCTTTGTAAGAGATGTTCCCGGTAGTCTGTAAGAGCACTGTGCAGAGCGAGTTGTTTCTTAGCATCCCAAAGAGCTGGATGCAAGATGCTCTGGAGACCAACTCGCCCTTTGGAAAGAAGCCTGCACGTTTTGCCTTTCAGCTCTAGGGCAATGTAGCATACCCAGAGTAGAAGTTCTACTTCAGCCAGATCACTCCTGCAGAGAAACTGCGTTTCACAGGACTCTGTAAGTGATGTTCCCGGTAGGCTGTAAGAGCACTTTGCAGAGCGAGTTGTTTCTTAGCTTCCCAAAGAGCTGGAAGCAAGATGCTCTGGGGCCCAACTCGCCCTTTGGAAAGAAGCCTGCACGTTGTGCCTTTCAGCTTTAGGGCAATGTAGCACACCCAGATCAGTAGTTCTGCTGCAGCCAGATGATGCCTGCAAAGAAACTGCGTTTCACAGGCCTTTGTAAGAGATGTTCCCCCTAGGCTGTAAGAGCACTGTGCAGAGCGAGTTGTTTCTTAGCTTCCCAAAGAGCTGGAAGCAAGATGCTCTGGGTCCCAACTCTCGCTTTGGAAAGAAGACTTCACGTTGTGCCTTTCTGCTCTAGGGCAATGTAGCACACGCAGAGCAGAAGTTCTGCTTCAGCCAGATCAGGCCTGCGAAGAAACTGCATTTCACAGGCCTTTGTAAGAGATGTTCCCGGTAGGCTGTGAGAGCACTGTGCAGAGCGAGTTGTTTCTTAGCTTCCCAAAGAGCTGGAAGCAAGATGCTCTGGGGCCCATCTCGCCATTTAGAAAGAAGCCTGCACGTTGTGCCTTTCAGCTCTCGGGCAATGCAGAACACGAGAGCAGAAGTTCTGCTTCAGCCAGATCAGTCCTGCAAAGAAACTGGGTTTCACAGGCCTTTGTAAGAGATGTTCCCGGTAGGCTGTATGAGCACTGTGCAGATCGAGTTGTTTCTTAGCTTCCCAAAGAGCTGGAAGCAAGATGCTCTGGGGCCCAACTCGCCCTTTGGAAAGAAGCCTGCACATTGTGACTTTCAGCTCTAGGGCAATGTAGCCCACTCAGAGCAGAAGTTCTGATTCAGCCAGATGAGGCCTGCAAAGAAACTGGGTTTCACAGGCCTTTGTAAGAGATGTACCCGGTAGGCTCTAAGAGCACTGTGCAGAGCGAGTTGTTTCTTAGCTTCCCAAAGAGCTGGAAGCAAGATGCTCTGGGTCCCAACTCTCGCTTTGGAAAGAAGACTGCACGTTGTGCCTTTCTGCTCTAGGGCAATGTAGCACACACAGAGCAGAAGTTCTGCTTCAGCCAGATCAGGCCTGCGAAGAAACTGCATTTCACAGGCCTTTGTAAGAGATGTTCCCGGTAGGCTGTAGGAGCACTGTGCAGAGCGAGTTGTTTCTTAGCTTCCCAAAGAGCTGGAAGCAAGATGCTCTGGGGCCCAACTCGACCTTTCGAAGGAAGCCTGCACGTTGTGCCTCTCAGCTCTAGGGCAATGTAGCACACCCAGAGCAGAAGTTCTGATTCAGCCAGATCAGGCCTGCAAAGAAACTGTGTTTCACAGGCCTTTGTAAGAGATGTTCCCGGTAGGCTGTGAGAGCACTCTGCAGAGCGAGTTGTTTCTTAGCTTCCCAAAGAGCTGGAAGCAAGATGCTCTGGGGCCCAAGTCGCCCTTTGGAAAGAAGCCTGCACGTTGTGCCTTTCAGCTCTAGGGCAATGTAGCACACCCAGAGCAGAAGTTCTGCTTCAGCCATATCAGGCCTGCAAAGAAACTGCGTTTCACAGGCCTTTGTAAGAGATGTTCCCGGTAGGCTGTAAGAGCACTGTGCAGAGCGAGTTGTTTCTTAGCTTCCCAAAGAGCTGGAAGCAAGATGCTCTGGGGCCCAACTCGCCCTTTGGAAAGAAGCCTGCACGTTGTGCCTTTCTGCTCTAGGGAAATGTAGCACACCCAGAGCAGAAGTTCTGCTTCAGCCAGATGAGGCCTGCAAAGAAACTGGGTTTCACAGGCCTTTGTAAGTGATGTACCCGGTAGGCTCTAAGAGCACTGTGCAGAGCGAGTTGTTTCTTAGCTTCCCAAAGAGCTGGAAGCAAGATGCTCTGGGGCCCAACTCGCCCTTTGGAAAGAAGCCTGCACCTTGTGCCTTTCAGCTCTAGGGCAATGTAGAACACCCAGAGCAGAAGTTCTGCTTCAGCCAGATCAGGCCTGCAAAGAAACTGCGTTTCACAGGCCTTTGTAAGAGATGTTCCCGGTAGGCTGTGAGAGCACTGTGCAGAGCGAGTTGTTTCTTAGCTTCCCAAAGAGCTGTAAGCAAGATGCTCTGGGGCCCAACTCGCCCTTTGGAAAGAAGCCTGCACGTTGTGCCTTTCAGCTCTAGGGCAATGTAGCACACCCAGAGCAGAAGTTCTGCGTCAGCCAGATCAGGCCTGCAAAGAAACTGCGTTTCACAGGCCTTTGTAAGAGATGTTCCCGGTAGGCTGTAAGAGCACCGTGCAGAGCGAGTTGTTTCTTAGCTTCCCAAAGAGCTGGAAGCAAGATGCTCTGGAGACCAACTCGCCCTTTGGAAAGAAGCCTGCACGTTTTGCCTTTCAGCTCTAGGGCAATGTAGCATACCCAGAGTAGAAGTTCTACTTCAGCCAGATCACTCCTGCAGAGAAACTGCGTTTCACAGGACTCTGTAAGTGATGTTCCCGGTAGGCTGTAAGAGAACTTTGCAGAGCGAGTTGTTTCTTAGCTTCCCAAAGAGCTGGAAGCAAGATGCTCTGGGGCCCAACTCGCCCTTTGGAAAGAAGCCTGCACGGTGTGCCTTTCAGCTTTAGGGCAATGTAGCACACCCAGAGCAGTAGTTCTCCTGCAGCCAGATGAGGCCTGCAAAGAAACTGGGTTTCACAGGCCTTTGTAAGAGATGATCCCGGTAGGCTGTAAGAGCACTGTGCAGAGCGAGTTGTTTCTTAGCTTCCCAAAGAGCTGGAAGCAAGATGCTCTGGGTCCCAACTCTCGCTTTGGAAAGAAGACTTCACGTTGTGCCTTTCTGCTCTAGGGCAATGTAGCACACTCAGAGAAGAAGTTCTGCTTCAGCCAGATCAGGCCTGCGAAGAAACTGCATTTCACAGGCCTTTGTAAGAGATGTTCCCGGTAGGGTGTAAGAGCACTGTGCAGAGCGAGTTGTTTCTTAGCTTCCCAAAGAGCTGGAAGCAAGATGCTCTGGGGCCCAAATCGCCCTTTGGAAGGAAGCCTGCACGTTGTGCCTTTCTGCTCTGGGGCATTGTAGCACACCCAGAGCAGAAGTTCTGCTTCAGCCAGATCAGGCCTGCAAAGAAACTGCGTTTCACAGGCCTTTGTAAGAGATGTTCCCGGTAGGCTGTGAGAGCACTGTGCAGCGCGAGTTGTTTCTTAGCTTCCCAAAGAGCTGGAAGCAAGATGCTCTGGGGCCCAACTCGCCCTTTGGAAAGAAGCCTGCGCGTTGTGCCTCTCAGCTCTAGGGCAATGTAGCACACCCAGAGCAGAAGTTCTGATTCAGCCAGATCAGGCCTGCAAAGAAACTGCGTTTCACAGGCCTTTGTAAGAGATGTTCCCGGTAGTCTGTGAGAGCACTGTGCAGAGCGAGTTGTTTCTTAGCTTCCCAAAGAGCTGGAAGCAAGATGCTCTGGGGCCCATCTCGCCATTTGGAAAGAAGCCTGCACGTTGTGCCTTTCAGCACTCGGGCAATGCAGAACACCAGAGCAGAAGTTCTGCTTCAGCCAGATCAGGCCTGCAAAGAAACTGGGTTTCACAGGCCTTTGTAAGAGATGTTCCCGGTAGGCTGTATGAGCACTGTGCAGATCGAGTTGTTTCTTAGCTTCCCAAAGAGCTGGAAGCAAGATGCTCTGGGGCCCAACTCGCCCTTTGGAAAGAAGCCTGCACATTGTGACTTTCAGCTCTAGGGCAATGTAGCCCACCCAGAGCAGAAGTTCTGCTTCAGCCAGATGAGGCCTGCAAAGAAACTGGGTTTCACAGGCCTTTGTAAGAGATGTACCCGGTAGGCTCTAAGAGCACTGTGCAGAGTGAGTTGTTTCTTAGCTTCCCAAAGAGCTGGAAGCAAGATGCTCTGGGGCCCAACTCGCCCTTTGGAAAGAAGCCTGCACGTTGTGACTTTCAGCTCTAGGGCAATGTAGCACACCCAGAGCAGAAGTTCTGCTTCATCCATATGAGGCCTGCAAAGAAACTGCGTTTCACAGGCCTTTGTAAGAGATGTACCCGGTAGCCTCTAAGAGCACTGTGCAGAGCGAGTTGTTTCTTAGCTTCCCAAAGAGCTGGAAGCAAGATGCTCTGGGGCCCAACTCCCCCTTTGGAAAGAAGCCTGCACGTTGTGCCTTTCTGTTCTAGGGCAATGTAGCACAACCAGAGAAGAAGTTCTGCTTCAGCCAGATCAGGCCTGCAAAGAAACTGCGTTTCACAGGCCTTTGTAAGAGATGTTCCCGGTAGGCTGTAAGAGCACTGTGCAGAGCGAGTTGTTTCTTAGCTTCCCAAAGAGCTGGAAGCAAGATTCTCTGGGGCCCAACTCGCCGTTTGGAAAGAAGCCTGCACGTTTTGCCTTTCAGCTCTAGGGCAAGGTAGCACAACCAGAGCCGAATTTCTGCTTCAGCCAGATCAGGCCTGCAGAGAAACTGCGTTTCACACGCCTTTGTAAGAGATGTTCCCGGTAGGCTGTAAGAGCACTGTGCAGAGCGAGTTGTTTCTTAGCTTCCCAAAGAGCTGGAAGCAAGATGCTCTGGGGCCCAACTCGCCCTTTGGAAAGAAGCCTGCACGTTGTGCCTTTCAGCTTTAGGGCAATGTAGCACACCCAGCGCAGAAGTTCTGCTTCATCCAGATCAGGCCTGCAAAGAAACTGGGTTTCACAGGCCTTTGTAAGAGATGTTCCCGGTAGGCTGTAAGAGCACTGTGCAGAGCGAGTTGTTTCTTAGCTTCCCAAAGAGCTGGAAGCAAGATGCTCTGGGTCCAACTCGCCCTTTGGAAAGAAGCCTGCACGTTGTGCCTTCAGGTCTAGGGCAATGTAGCACACCCAGAGCAGAAGTTCTACTTCAACCAGATCAGTCCTGCAGAGAAACTGCGTTTCACAGGCCTTTGTAAGTGATGTTCCCGGTAGGCTGTAAGAGCACTTTGCAGAGCGAGTTGTTTCTTAGCTTCCCAAAGAGCTGGAAGCAAGATGCTCTGAGGCCCAACTCGCCCTTTGGAAAGAAGCCTGCACGTTGTGCCTTTCAGCTCTAGGGCAATGTAGCACACCGAGAGCAGAAGTTCTGCTTCAGCCAGATCAGGCCTGCAAAGAAACTGCGTTTCACAGGCCTTTGTAAGAGATGTTCCCGGTAGGCTGTAAGAGCACTGTGCAGAGCGAGTTGTTTCTTAGCTTCCCAAAGAGCTGGAAGCAAGATGCTCTGGGGCCCAACTCGCCCTTTGGAAAGAAGCCTGCACGTTGTGCCTTTCAGCTTTAGGGCAATGTAGCACACCCAGCGCAGAAGTTCTGCTTCATCCAGATCAGGCCTGCAAAGAAACTGGGTTTCACAGGCCTTTGTAAGAGATGTTCCCGGTAGGCTGTAAGAGCACTGTGCAGAGCGAGTTGTTTCTTAGCTTCCCAAAGAGCTGGAAGCAAGATGCTCTGGGTCCAACTCGCCCTTTGGAAAGAAGCCTGCACGTTGTGCCTTCAGGTCTAGGGCAATGTAGCACACCCAGAGCAGAAGTTCTACTTCAACCAGATCAGTCCTGCAGAGAAACTGCGTTTCACAGGCCTTTGTAAGTGATGTTCCCGGTAGGCTGTAAGAGCACTTTGCAGAGCGAGTTGTTTCTTAGCTTCCCAAAGAGCTGGAAGCAAGATGCTCTGAGGCCCAACTCGCCCTTTGGAAAGAAGCCTGCACGTTGTGCCTTTCAGCTCTAGGGCAATGTAGCACACCGAGAGCAGAAGTTCTGCTTCAGCCAGATCAGGCCTGCAAAGAAACTGCGTTTCACAGGCCTTTGTAAGAGATGCTCCCGGTAGACTGTAAGAGCACTGTGCAGAGCGAGTTGTTTCTTAGCTTCCCAAAGAGCTGGAAGCAAGATGCTCTGCGGCCCAACTCGCCCTTTGGAAAGAAGCCTGCATGTTGTGCCTTTCTGCTCTAGGGAAATGTAGCACACCCAGAGCAGAAGTTCTGCTTCAGCCAGATGAGACCTGCAAAGAAACTGCGTTTCACAGGCCTTTGTAAGAGATGTACCCGGTAGGCTGTAAGAGCACTGTGCAGAGCGAGTTGTTTCTTAGCTTCCCAAAGAGCTGGAAGCAAGATGCTCTGGGGCCCAGCTCGCCCTTTGGAAAGAAGCCTGCACGTTTTGCCTTTCAGCTCTAGGGCAATGTAGAGCACCCAGAGCAGAAGTTCTACTTCAGCCAGTTCAGTCCTGCAGAGAAACTTCGTTTCACAGGCCTTTGTAAGTGATGTTCCCGGTAGGCTGTAAGAGCACTGTGCAGAGCGAGTTGTTTCTTAGCTTCCCAAAGAGCTGGAAGCAAGATGCTCTGGGGCCCAACTCGCCATTTGGAAAGAAGCCTGCACGTTGTGCCTTTCAGCTCTAGGGCAATGTAGCACACCCAGAGCAGAAGTTCTGCTTCAGCCAGATCAGGCCTGCAAAGAAACTGCGTTTTACAGGCCTTTGTAAGAGATGTTCCTGGTAGGCTGCAAGAGCACTGTGCAGAGCGAGTTGTTTCTTAGCTTCCCAAAGAGCTGGAAGCAAGATGCTCTGGGGCCCAACTCGCCCTTTGGAAAGAAGACTGCACGTTGTGCCTTTCAGCTCTAGGGCAATGTAGCACACCCAGAGCAGAAGTTCTGATTCAGCCATATCAGGCCTGCAAAGAAACTGGGTTTCACAGGCCTGTGAAAGAGATGTACCCGCTAGGCTCTAAGAGCACTGTGCAGAGCGAGTTGTTTCTTAGCTTCCCAAAGAGCTGGAAGCAAGATGCTCTGGGGCCCAACTCGCCCTTTGGAAAGAAGCCTGCACGTTTTGCCTTTCTGATCTAGGGCAATGTAGCACACCCAGAGCAGAAGTTCTGCTTCAGCCAGATCAGGCCTGCAAAGAAACTGCGTTTCACAGGCCTTTGTAAGAGATGTTCCCGGTAGGCTGTAAGAGCACTGTGCAGAGCGAGTTGTTTCTTAGCTTCCCAAAGAGCTGGAAGCAAGATGCTCTGGGTCCCAACTCGCCCTTTGGATAGAAGCCTGCACGTTTTGCCTTTCAGCTCTAGGGCAATGTAGAGCACCCAGAGCAGAAGTTCTACTTCAGCCAGATCAGTCCTGCAGAGAAACTGCGTTTCACAGGCCTTTGTAAGTGATGTTCCCGGTAGGCTGTAAGAGAACTTTGCAGAGCGAGTTGTTTCTTAGCTTCCCAAAGAGCTGGAAGCAAGGTGCTCTGGGGAAAACTCGCCCTTTGGAAAGAAGCCTGCACGTTGTGCCTTTCTGATCCAGGGCAATGTAGCACACCCAGAGCAGAAGTTCTGCTTCAGCCAGATCAGGCCTGCAAAGAAACTGCGTTTCACAGGCCTTTGTAAGAGATGTTCCCGGTAGGCTGTAAGAGCACTGTGCAGAGCGAGTTGTTTCTTAGCTTCCCAAAGAGCTGGAAGCAAGATGCTCTGGGGCCCATCTCGCCATTTGGAAAGAAGCCTGCACGTTGTGCCTTTCAGCTCTCGGGCAATGCAGAACACCAGAGCAGAAGTTCTGCTTCAGCCAGATCAGGCCTGCAAAGAAACTGGGTTTCACAGGCCTTTGTAAGAGATGTTCCCGGTAGGCTGTATGAGCACTGTGCAGATCGAGTTGTTTCTTAGCTTCCCAAAGAGCTGGAAGCAAGATGCTCTGGGGCCCAACTCGCCCTTTGTAAAGAAGCCTGCACGTTGTGACTTTCAGCTCTAGGGCAATGTAGCCCACCCAGAGCAGAAGTTCTGCTTCAGCCAGATGAGGCCTGCAAAGAAACTGGGTTTCACAGGCCTTTGTAAGAGATGTACCCGGTAGGCTCTAAGAGCACTGTGCAGAGCGAGTTGTTTCTTAGCTTCCCAAAGAGCTGGAAGCAAGATGCTCTGGGGCCCAACTCGCCCTTTGGAAAGAAGCCTGCACGCTGTGACTTTCAGCTCTAGGGCAATGTAGAGCACCCAGAGCATAAGTTCTACTTCAGCCAGATCAGTCCTGCAGAGAAACTGCATTTCACAGGCCTTTGTAAGTGATGTTCCCGGTAGGCTGTAAGAGCACTTTGCAGAGCGAGTTGTTTCTTAGCTTCCCAAAGAGCTGGAAGCAAGATGCTCTGGGTCCCAAGTCTCCCTTTGGAAAGAAGCCTGCACTTTGTGCCTCTCAGCTCTAGGGCAATGTAGCACACCCAGAGCAGAAGTTCTGCTTCAGCCAGATCAGGCCTGCGAAGAAACTGCGTTTCACAGGCCTTTGTAAGAGATGTTCCTGGTAGGCTGTAAGAGCACTGTGCAGAGCGAGTTGTTTCTTAGCTTCCCAAAGAGCTGGAAGCAAGATTCTCTGGGGCCCAACTCGCCGTTTGGAAAGAAGCCTGCACGTTTTGCCTTTCAGCTCTAGGGCAAGGTAGCACAACCAGAGCCGAATTTCTGCTTCAGCCAGATCAGGCCTGCAGAGAAACTGCGTTTCACACGCCTTTGTAAGAGATGTTCCCGGTAGGCTGTAAGAGCACTGTGCAGAGCGAGTTGTTTCTTAGCTTCCCAAAGAGCTGGAAGCAAGATGCTCTGGGGCCCAACTCGCCCTTTGGAAAGAAGCCTGCACGTTGTGCCTTTCAGCTTTAGGGCAATGTAGCACACCCAGCGCAGAAGTTCTGCTTCATCCAGATCAGGCCTGCAAAGAAACTGGGTTTCACAGGCCTTTGTAAGAGATGTTCCCGGTAGGCTGTAAGAGCACTGTGCAGAGCGAGTTGTTTCTTAGCTTCCCAAAGAGCTGGAAGCAAGATGCTCTGGGTCCAACTCGCCCTTTGGAAAGAAGCCTGCACGTTGTGCCTTCAGGTCTAGGGCAATGTAGCACACCCAGAGCAGAAGTTCTACTTCAACCAGATCAGTCCTGCAGAGAAACTGCGTTTCACAGGCCTTTGTAAGTGATGTTCCCGGTAGGCTGTAAGAGCACTTTGCAGAGCGAGTTGTTTCTTAGCTTCCCAAAGAGCTGGAAGCAAGATGCTCTGAGGCCCAACTCGCCCTTTGGAAAGAAGCCTGCACGTTGTGCCTTTCAGCTCTAGGGCAATGTAGCACACCGAGAGCAGAAGTTCTGATTCAGCCAGATCAGGCCTGCAAAGAAACTGCGTTTCACAGGCCTTTGTAAGAGATGCTCCCGGTAGACTGTAAGAGCACTGTGCAGAGCGAGTTGTTTCTTAGCTTCCCAAAGAGCTGGAAGCAAGATGCTCTGCGGCCCAACTCGCCCTTTGGAAAGAAGCCTGCATGTTGTGCCTTTCTGCTCTAGGGAAATGTAGCACACCCAGAGCAGAAGTTCTGCTTCAGCCAGATGAGGCCTGCAAAGAAACTGCGTTTCACAGGCCTTTGTAAGAGATGTACCCGGTAGGCTGTAAGAGCACTGTGCAGAGCGAGTTGTTTCTTAGCTTCCCAAAGAGCTGGAAGCAAGATGCTCTGGGGCCCAGCTCGCCCTTTGGAAAGAAGCCTGCACGTTTTGCCTTTCAGCTCTAGGGCAATGTAGAGCACCCAGAGCAGAAGTTCTACTTCAGCCAGTTCAGTCCTGCAGAGAAACTGCGTTTCACAGGCCTTTGTAAGTGATGTTCCCGGTAGGCTGTAAGAGCACTGTGCAGAGCGAGTTGTTTCTTAGCTTCCCAAAGAGCTGGAAGCAAGATGCTCTGGGGCCCAACTCGCCCTTTGGAAAGAAGCCTGCACGTTGTGCCTTTCAGCTCTAGGGCAATGTAGCACACCCAGAGCAGAAGTTCTGCTTCGGCCAGATCAGGCCTGCAAAGAAACTGCGTTTCACAGGCCTTTGTAAGAGATGTTCCTGGTAGGCTGTAAGAGCGCTGTGCAGAGCGAGTTGTTTCTTAGCTTCCCAAAGAGCTGGAAGCAAGATGCTCTGGGGCCCAACTCGCCCTTTGGAAAGAAGACTGCACGTTGTGCCTTTCAGCTCTAGGGCAATGTAGCACACCCAGAGCAGAAGTTCTGATTCAGCCATATCAGGCCTGCAAAGAAACTGGGTTTCACAGGCCTGTGAAAGAGATGTACCCGCTAGGCTCTAAGAGCACTGTGCAGAGCGAGTTGTTTCTTAGCTTCCCAAAGAGCTGGAAGCAAGATGCTCTGGGGCCCAACTCGCCCTTTGGAAAGAAGCCTGCACGTTTTGCCTTTCTGATCTAGGGCAATGTAGCACACCCAGAGCAGAAGTTCTGCTTCAGCCAGATCAGGCCTGCAAAGAAACTGCGTTTCACAGGCCTTTGTAAGAGATGTTCCCGGTAGGCTGTAAGAGCACTGTGCAGAGCGAGTTGTTTCTTAGCTTCCCAAAGAGCTGGAAGCAAGATGCTCTGGGTCCCAACTCGCCCTTTGGATAGAAGCCTGCACGTTTTGCCTTTCAGCTCTAGGGCAATGTAGAGCACCCAGAGCAGAAGTTCTACTTCAGCCAGATCAGTCCTGCAGAGAAACTGCGTTTCACAGGCCTTTGTAAGTGATGTTCCCGGTAGGCTGTAAGAGAACTTTGCAGAGCGAGTTGTTTCTTAGCTTCCCAAAGAGCTGGAAGCAAGGTGCTCTGGGGAAAACTCGCCCTTTGGAAAGAAGCCTGCACGTTGTCCCTTTCTGATCCAGGGCAATGTAGCACACCCAGAGCAGAAGTTCTGCTTCAGCCAGATCAGGCCTGCAAAGAAACTGCGTTTCACAGGCCTTTGTAAGAGATGTTCCCGGTACGCTGTAAGAGCACTGTGCAGAGCGAGTTGTTTCTTAGCTTCCCAAAGAGCTGGAAGCAAGATGCTCTGGGGCCCATCTCGCCATTTGGAAAGAAGCCTGCACGTTGTGCCTTTCAGCTCTCGGGCAATGCAGAACACCAGAGCAGAAGTTCTGCTTCAGCCAGATCAGGCCTGCAAAGAAACTGGGTTTCACAGGCCTTTGTAAGAGATGTTCCCGGTAGGCTGTATGAGCACTGTGCAGATCGAGTTGTTTCTTAGCTTCCCAAAGAGCTGGAAGCAAGATGCTCTGGGGCCCAACTCGCCCTTTGTAAAGAAGCCTGCACGTTGTGACTTTCAGCTCTAGGGCAATGTAGCCCACCCAGAGCAGAAGTTCTGCTTCAGCCAGATGAGGCCTGCAAAGAAACTGGGTTTCACAGGCCTTTGTAAGAGATGTACCCGGTAGGGTCTAAGAGCACTGTGCAGAG
This sequence comes from Equus caballus, assembly GCF_041296265.1. NCBI lineage: Eukaryota > Metazoa > Chordata > Mammalia > Perissodactyla > Equidae > Equus > Equus caballus. The sequence goes on from NC_091695.1 coordinate 20,245,357, forward strand.
CGAGTTGTTTCTTAGCTTCCCAAAGAGCTGGAAGCAAGATGCTCTGGGTCCCAAGTCTCCCTTTGGAAAGAAGCCTGCACTTTGTGCCTCTCAGCTCTAGGGCAATGTAGCACACCCAGAGCAGAAGTTCTGCTTCAGCCAGATCAGGCCTGCGAAGAAACTGCGTTTCACAGGCCTTTGTAAGAGATGTTCCCGGTAGGCTGTAAGAGCACTGTGCAGAGCGAGTTGTTTCTTAGCTTCCCAAAGAGCTGGAAGCAAGATGCTCTGGGGCCCAACTCGACCTTTGGAAAGAAGCCTGCACGTTGTGCCTTTCAGCTCTAGGGCAATGTAGCACACCCAGCGCAGAAGTTCTGCTTCATCCAGATCAGGCCTGCAAAGAAACTGGGTTTCACAGGCCTTTATAAGAGATGTTCCCGGTAGGCTGTAAGAGCACTGTGCAGAGCGAGTTGTTTCTTAGCTTCCCAAAGACCTGGAAGCAAGATGCTCTGGGTCCACCTCGCCCTTTGGAAAGAAGCCTGCACGTTGTGCCTTCAGGTCTAGGGCAATGTAGCACACCCAGAGCAGAAGTTCTACTTCAACCAGATCAGTCCTGCAGAGAAACTGCGTTTCACAGGCCTTTGTAAGAGATGTTCCCGGTAGGCTGTGAGAGCACTGTGCAGAGCGAGTTGTTTCTTAGCTTCCCAAAGAGCTGGAAGCAAGATGCTCTGGGGCCCAACTCGCCCTTTGGAAGGAAGCCTGCACGTTGTGCCTTTCTGCTCTGGGGCAATGTAGCACACCCAGAGGAGAAGTTCTGCTTCAGCCAGATCAGGCCTGCAAAGAAACTGGGTTTCACAGGCCTTTGTAAGAGATGTACCCGGTAGGCTCTTAGAGCACTGTGCAGAGCGAGTTGTTTCTTAGCTTCCCCAAGAGCTGGAAGCAAGATGCTGGGGGGCCCAACTCGCCCTTTGGAAAGAAGCCTGCACGTTGTGCCTTTCAGCTCTAGGGCAAAGTAGCACACCCAGAGCAGAAGTCCTACTTCAGCCAGATCAGGCCTGCCAAGAAACTGCGTTTCACAGGCCTTTGGAAGAGATGTTCCCGGTAGGCTGTGAGAGCACTGTGCAGAGCGAGTTGTTTCTTAGCTTCCCAAAGAGCTGGAAGCAAGTGCTCTGGGTCCCAACTCTCCCTTTGGAAAGAAGCCTGCACGTTGTGCCTTTCTGCTCTAGGGCAATGTAGCACACCGAAAGCAGAAGTTCTGCTTCAGCCAGATCAGGCCTGCAAAGAAACTGCGTTTCACAGGCCTTTGCAAGTGGTGTTCCCGGTAGGCTGTAAGAGCACTGTGCAGAGCGAGTTGTTTCTTAGCTTCCCAAAGAGCTGGAAGCAAGATGCTCTGGGGCCCATCTCGCCATTTGGAAAGAAGCCTGCACGTTGTGCCTTTCAGCTCTCGGGCAATGCAGAACACCAGAGCAGAAGTTCTGCTTCAGCCAGATCAGGCCTGCAAAGAAACTGGGTTTCAGAGGCCTTTGTAAGAGATGTTACCGGTAGGCTGTATGAGCACTGTGCAGATCGAGTTGTTTCTTAGCTTCCCAAAGAGCTGGAAGCAAGATGCTCTGGGGCCCAACTCGCCCTTTGGAAAGAAGCCTGCACATTGTGACTTTCAGCTTAGGGCAATGTAGCCCACCCAGAGTAGAAGTTCTGCTTCAGCCAGATGAGGCCTGCAAAGAAACTGGGTTTCACAGGCCTTTGTAAGAGATGTACCCGGTAGGCTCTAAGAGCACTGTGCAGAGCGAGTTGTTTCTTAGCTTCCCAAAGAGCTGGAAGCAAGATGCTCTGTGTCCCAACTCTCGCTTTGGAAAGAAGACTGCACGTTGTGCCTTTCTGCTCTAGGGCAATGTAGCACACCCAGAGCAGAAGTTCTGCTTCAGCCAGATCAGGCCTGCGAAGAAACTGCATTTCACAGGCCTTTGTAAGAGATGTTCCCGGTAGGCTGTAGGAGCACTGTGCAGAGCGAGTTGTTTCTTAGCTTCCCAAAGAGCTGGAAGCAAGATGCTCTGGGTCCCAAGTCTCCCTTTGGAAAGAAGCCTGCACTTTGTGCCTCTCAGCTCTAGGGCAATGTAGCACACCCAGAGCAGAAGTTCTGCTTCAGCCAGATCAGGCCTGCGAAGAAACTGCGTTTCACAGGCCTTTGTAAGATATGTTCCTGGTAGGCTGTAAGAGCACTGTGCAGAGCGAGTTGTTTCTTAGCTTCCCAAAGAGCTGGAAGCAAGATTCTCTGGGGCCCAACTCGCCGTTTGGAAAGAAGCCTGCACGTTTTGCCTTTCAGCTCTAGGGCAAGGTAGCACAACCAGAGCCGAATTTCTGCTTCAGCCAGATCAGGCCTGCAGAGAAACTGCGTTTCACACGCCTTTGTAAGAGATGTTCCCGGTAGGCTGTAAGAGCACTGTGCAGAGCGAGTTGTTTCTTAGCTTCCCAAAGAGCTGGAAGCAAGATGCTCTGGGGCCCAACTCGCCCTTTGGAAAGAAGCCTGCACGTTGTGCCTTTCAGCTTTAGGGCAATGTAGCACACCCAGCGCAGAAGTTCTGCTTCATCCAGATCAGGCCTGCAAAGAAACTGGGTTTCACAGGCCTTTGTAAGAGATGTTCCCGGTAGGCTGTAAGAGCACTGTGCAGAGCGAGTTGTTTCTTAGCTTCCCAAAGAGCTGGAAGCAAGATGCTCTGGGTCCAACTCGCCCTTTGGAAAGAAGCCTGCACGTTGTGCCTTCAGGTCTAGGGCAATGTAGCACACCCAGAGCAGAAGTTCTACTTCAACCAGATCAGTCCTGCAGAGAAACTGCGTTTCACAGGCCTTTGTAAGTGATGTTCCCGGTAGGCTGTAAGAGCACTTTGCAGAGCGAGTTGTTTCTTAGCTTCCCAAAGAGCTGGAAGCAAGATGCTCTGAGGCCCAACTCGCCCTTTGGAAAGAAGCCTGCACGTTGTGCCTTTCAGCTCTAGGGCAATGTAGCACACCGAGAGCAGAAGTTCTGCTTCAGCCAGATCAGGCCTGCAAAGAAACTGCGTTTCACAGGCCTTTGTAAGAGATGCTCCCGGTAGACTGTAAGAGCACTGTGCAGAGCGAGTTGTTTCTTAGCTTCCCAAAGAGCTGGAAGCAAGATGCTCTGCGGCCCAACTCGCCCTTTGGAAAGAAGCCTGCATGTTGTGCCTTTCTGCTCTAGGGAAATGTAGCACACCCAGAGCAGAAGTTCTGCTTCAGCCAGATGAGGCCTGCAAAGAAACTGCGTTTCACAGGCCTTTGTAAGAGATGTACCCGGTAGGCTGTAAGAGCACTGTGCAGAGCGAGTTGTTTCTTAGCTTCCCAAAGAGCTGGAAGCAAGATGCTCTGGGGCCCAGCTCGCCCTTTGGAAAGAAGCCTGCACGTTTTGCCTTTCAGCTCTAGGGCAATGTAGAGCACCCAGAGCAGAAGTTCTACTTCAGCCAGTTCAGTCCTGCAGAGAAACTGCGTTTCACAGGCCTTTGTAAGTGATGTTCCCGGTAGGCTGTAAGAGCACTGTGCAGAGCGAGTTGTTTCTTAGCTTCCCAAAGAGCTGGAAGCAAGATGCTCTGGGGCCCAACTCGCCCTTTGGAAAGAAGCCTGCACGTTGTGCCTTTCAGCTCTAGGGCAATGTAGCACACCCAGAGCAGAAGTTCTGCTTCGGCCAGATCAGGCCTGCAAAGAAACTGCGTTTCACAGGCCTTTGTAAGAGATGTTCCTGGTAGGCTGTAAGAGCGCTGTGCAGAGCGAGTTGTTTCTTAGCTTCCCAAAGAGCTGGAAGCAAGATGCTCTGGGTCCCAACTCGCCCTTTGGATAGAAGCCTGCACGTTTTGCCTTTCAGCTCTAGGGCAATGTAGAGCACCCAGAGCAGAAGTTCTACTTCAGCCAGATCAGTCCTGCAGAGAAACTGCGTTTCACAGGCCTTTGTAAGTGATGTTCCCGGTAGGCTGTAAGAGAACTTTGCAGAGCGAGTTGTTTCTTAGCTTCCCAAAGAGCTGGAAGCAAGGTGCTCTGGGGAAAACTCGCCCTTGGGAAAGAAGCCTGCACGTTGTCCCTTTCTGATCCAGGGCAATGTAGCACACCCAGAGCAGAAGTTCTGCTTCAGCCAGATCAGGCCTGCAAAGAAACTGCGTTTCACAGGCCTTTGTAAGAGATGTTCCCGGTACGCTGTAAGAGCACTGTGCAGAGCGAGTTGTTTCTTAGCTTCCCAAAGAGCTGGAAGCAAGATGCTCTGGGGCCCATCTCGCCATTTGGAAAGAAGCCTGCACGTTGTGCCTTTCAGCTCTCGGGCAATGCAGAACACCAGAGCAGAAGTTCTGCTTCAGCCAGATCAGGCCTGCAAAGAAACTGGGTTTCACAGGCCTTTGTAAGAGATGTTCCCGGTAGGCTGTATGAGCACTGTGCAGATCGAGTTGTTTCTTAGCTTCCCAAAGAGCTGGAAGCAAGATGCTCTGGGGCCCAACTCGCCCTTTGTAAAGAAGCCTGCACGTTGTGACTTTCAGCTCTAGGGCAATGTAGCCCACCCAGAGCAGAAGTTCTGCTTCAGCCAGATGAGGCCTGCAAAGAAACTGGGTTTCACAGGCCTTTGTAAGAGATGTACCCGGTAGGGTCTAAGAGCACTGTGCAGAGCGAGTTGTTTCTTAGCTTCCCAAAGAGCTGGAAGCAAGATGCTCTGGGTCCCAAGTCTCCCTTTGGAAAGAAGCCTGCACTTTGTGCCTCTCAGCTCTAGGGCAATGTAGCACACCCAGAGCAGAAGTTCTGCTTCAGCCAGATCAGGCCTGCGAAGAAACTGCGTTTCACAGGCCTTTGTAAGAGATGTTCCCGGTAGGCTGTAAGAGCACTGTGCAGAGCGAGTTGTTTCTTAGCTTCCCAAAGAGCTGGAAGCAAGATGCTCTGGGGCCCAACTCGACCTTTGGAAACAAGCCTGCACGTTGTGCCTTTCAGCTCTAGGGCAATGTAGCACACCCAGCGCAGAAGTTCTGCTTCATCCAGATCAGGCCTGCAAAGAAACTGGGTTTCACAGGCCTTTATAAGAGATGTTCCCGGTAGGCTGTAAGAGCACTGTGCAGAGCGAGTTGTTTCTTAGCTTCCCAAAGACCTGGAAGCAAGATGCTCTGGGTCCACCTCGCCCTTTGGAAAGAAGCCTGCACGTTGTGCCTTCAGGTCTAGGGCAATGTAGCACACCCAGAGCAGAAGTTCTACTTCAACCAGATCAGTCCTGCAGAGAAACTGCGTTTCACAGGCCTTTGTAAGAGATGTTCCCGGTAGGCTGTGAGAGCACTGTGCAGAGCGAGTTGTTTCTTAGCTTCCCAAAGAGCTGGAAGCAAGATGCTCTGGGGCCCAACTCGCCCTTTGGAAGGAAGCCTGCACGTTGTGCCTTTCTGCTCTGGGGCAATGTAGCACACCCAGAGGAGAAGTTCTGCTTCAGCCAGATCAGGCCTGCAAAGAAACTGGGTTTCACAGGCCTTTGTAAGAGATGTACCCGGTAGGCTCTTAGAGCACTGTGCAGAGCGAGTTGTTTCTTAGCTTCCCCAAGAGCTGGAAGCAAGATGCTGGGGGGCCCAACTCGCCCTTTGGAAAGAAGCCTGCACGTTGTGCCTTTCAGCTCTAGGGCAAAGTAGCACACCCAGAGCAGAAGTCCTACTTCAGCCAGATCAGGCCTGCCAAGAAACTGCGTTTCACAGGCCTTTGGAAGAGATGTTCCCGGTAGGCTGTGAGAGCACTGTGCAGAGCGAGTTGTTTCTTAGCTTCCCAAAGAGCTGGAAGCAAGTGCTCTGGGTCCCAACTCTCCCTTTGGAAAGAAGCCTGCACGTTGTGCCTTTCTGCTCTAGGGCAATGTAGCACACCGAAAGCAGAAGTTCTGCTTCAGCCAGATCAGGCCTGCAAAGAAACTGCGTTTCACAGGCCTTTGCAAGTGGTGTTCCCGGTAGGCTGTAAGAGCACTGTGCAGAGCGAGTTGTTTCTTAGCTTCCCAAAGAGCTGGAAGCAAGATGCTCTGGGGCCCATCTCGCCATTTGGAAAGAAGCCTGCACGTTGTGCCTTTCAGCTCTCGGGCAATGCAGAACACCAGAGCAGAAGTTCTGCTTCAGCCAGATCAGGCCTGCAAAGAAACTGGGTTTCAGAGGCCTTTGTAAGAGATGTTACCGGTAGGCTGTATGAGCACTGTGCAGATCGAGTTGTTTCTTAGCTTCCCAAAGAGCTGGAAGCAAGATGCTCTGGGGCCCAACTCGCCCTTTGGAAAGAAGCCTGCACATTGTGACTTTCAGCTTAGGGCAATGTAGCCCACCCAGAGTAGAAGTTCTGCTTCAGCCAGATGAGGCCTGCAAAGAAACTGGGTTTCACAGGCCTTTGTAAGAGATGTACCCGGTAGGCTCTAAGAGCACTGTGCAGAGCGAGTTGTTTCTTAGCTTCCCAAAGAGCTGGAAGCAAGATGCTCTGTGTCCCAACTCTCGCTTTGGAAAGAAGACTGCACGTTGTGCCTTTCTGCTCTAGGGCAATGTAGCACACCCAGAGCAGAAGTTCTGCTTCAGCCAGATCAGGCCTGCGAAGAAACTGCATTTCACAGGCCTTTGTAAGAGATGTTCCCGGTAGGCTGTAGGAGCACTGTGCAGAGCGAGTTGTTTCTTAGCTTCCCAAAGAGCTGGAAGCAAGATGCTCTGGGGCCCAACTCGACCTTTGGAAGGAAGCCTGCACGTTGTGCCTCTCAGCTCTAGGGCAATGTAGCACACCCAGAGCAGAAGTTCTGCTTCATCCAGATCAGGCCTGCAAAGAAACTGCGTTTCACAGGCCTTTGTAAGAGATGTTCCCGGTAGGCTGTAAGAGCACTGTGCAGAGCGAGTTGTTTCTTAGCTTCCCAAAGAGCTGGAAGCAAGATGCTCTGGGGCCGAACTCGCCCTTTGGAAAGAAGCCTGCACCTTGTGCCTTTCAGCTCTAGGGCAATGTAGCACACCCAGAGCAGAAGTTCTGATTCAGCCAGATCAGGCCTGCAAAGAAACTGCGTTTCACAGGCCTTTGTAAGAGATGTTCCCGGTAGGCTGTGAGAGCACTGTGCAGAGCGAGTTGTTTCTTAGCTTCCCAAAGAGCTGGAAGCAAGATGCTCTGGGGCCCAACTCGCCCTTTGGAAAGAAGCCTGCACGTTGTGCCTTTCAGCTCTAGGGCAATGTAGCACACCCAGAGCAGAAGTTCTGCGTCAGCCAGATCAGGCCTGCAAAGAAACTGCGTTTCACAGGCCTTTGTAAGAGATGTTCCCGGTAGGCTGTAAGAGCACTGTGCAGAGCGAGTTGTTTCTTAGCGTCCCAAAGAGCTGGAAGCAAGATGCTCTGGAGACCAACTCGCCCTTTGGAAAGAAGCCTGCACGTTTTGCCTTTCAGCTCTAGGGCAATGTAGCATACCCAGAGTAGAACTTCTACTTCAGCCAGATCACTCCTGCAGAGAAACTGCGTTTCACAGGTCTCTGTAAGTGATGTTCCCGGTAGGCTGTAAGAGCACTTTGCAGAGCGAGTTGTTTCTTAGCTTCCCAAAGAGCTGGAAGCAAGATGCTCTGGGGCCCAACTCGCCCTTTGGAAAGAAGCCTGCACGTTGTGCCTTTCAGCTTTAGGGCAATGTAGCACACCCAGAGCAGTAGTTCTGCTGCAGCCAGATGAGGCCTGCAAAGAAACTGCGTTTCACAGGCCTTTGTAAGAGATGATCCCGGTAGGCTGTAAGAGCACTGTGCAGAGCGAGTTGTTTCTTAGCTTCCCAAAGAGCTGGAAGCAAGATGCTCTGGGTCCCAACTCTCGCTTTGGAAAGAAGACTTCACGTTGTGCCTTTCTGCTCTAGGGCAATGTAGCACACCCAGAGCAGAAGTTCTGCTTCAGCCAGATCAGGCCTGCGAAGAAACTGCATTTCACAGGCCTTTGTAAGAGATGTTCCCGGTAGGCTGTAAGAGCACTGTGCAGAGCGAGTTGTTTCTTAGCTTCCCAAAGAGCTGGAAGGAAGATGCTCTGGGGCACAAATCGCCCTTTGGAAGGAAGCCTGCACGTTGTGCCTTTCTGCTCTGGGGCAATGTAGCACACCCAGAGCAGAAGTTCTGCTTCATCCAGATCAGGCCTGAAAAGAAACTGCGTTTCACAGGCCTTTGTAAGAGATGTTCCCGGTAGGCTGTGAGAGCACTGTGCAGAGCGAGTTGTTTCTTAGCTTCCCAAAGAGCTGGAAGCATGATGCTCTGGGGCCCAACTCGCCCTTTGGAAAGAAGCCTGCGCGTTGTGCCTCTCAGCACTAGGGCAATGTAGCACACCCAGAGCAGAAGTTCTGATTCAGCCAGATCAGGCCTGCAAAGAAACTGCGTTTCACAGGCCTTTGTAAGAGATGTTCCCGGTAGGCTGTGAGAGCACTGTGCAGAGCGAGTTGTTTCTTAGCTTCCCAAAGAGCTGGAAGCAAGATGCTCTGGGGCCCATCTCGCCATTTGGAAAGAAGCCTGCACGTTGTGCCTTTCAGCTCTCGGGCAATGCAGAACACCAGAGCAGAAGTTCTGCTTCAGCCAGATCAGGCCTGCAAAGAAACTGGGTTTCACAGGCCTTTGTAAGAGATGTTCCCGGTAGGCTGTATGAGCACTTTGCAGATCGAGTTGTTTCTTAGCTTCCCAAAGAGCTGGAAGCAAGATGCTCTGGGGCCCAACTCGCCCTTTGGAAAGAAGCCTGCACATTGTGAGTTTCAGCTCTAGGGCAATGTAGCCCACCCAGAGCAGAAGTTCTGCTTCAGCCAGATGAGGCCTGCAAAGAAACTGGGTTTCACAGGCCTTTGTAAGAGATGTACCCGGTAGGCTCTAAGAGCACTGTGCAGAGCGAGTTGTTTCTTAGCTTCCCAAAGAGCTGGAAGCAAGATGCTCTGGGGCCCAACTCGCCCTTTGGAAAGAAGCCTGCACGTTGTGCCTTTCTGATCTATGGCAATGTAGCACACCCAGAGCAGAAGTTCTGATTCAGCCAGATCAGGCCTGCAAAGAAACTGCGTTTCACAGGCCTTTGTAAGAGAGGTTCCCGGTAGGCTTTAAGAGCACTGTGCAGAGCGAGTTGTTTCTTAGCTTCCCAAAGAGCTGGAAGCAAGATGCTCTGGAGCCCAACTCGCCCTTTGGAATGAAGCCTGCACGTTGTGCCTTTCTGCTCTAGGGCAATGTAGCACACCCAGAGCAGAAGTTCTGCTTCAGCCAGATCAGGCTTGCAAAGAAACTGGGTTTCACAGGCCTTTGTAAGATATGTACCCGGTAGGCTCTAAGAGTACTGTGCAGAGCGAGTTGTTTCTTAGCTTCCCAAAGAGCTGGAAGCAAGATGCTCTGGGGCACAACTCGCCCTTTGGAAAGAAGCCTGCACGTTGTGCCTTTCAGCTTTAGGGCAATGTAGCACACCCAGAGCAGTAGTTCTGCTGCAGCCAGATGAGGCCTGCAAAGAAACTGCGTTTCACAGGCCTTTGTAAGAGATGTTCCCGGTAGGCTGTAAGAGCACTGTGCAGAGCGAGTTGTTTCTTAGCTTCCCAAAGAGCTGGAAGCAAGATGCTCTGGGTCCCAACTCTTGCTTTGGAAAGAAGACTTCACGTTGTGCCTTTCTGCTCTAGGGCAATGTAGCACACCCAGAGCAGAAGTTCTGCTTCAGCCAGATCAGGCCTGCGAAGAAACTGCATTTCACAGGCCTTTGTAAGAGATGTTCCCGGTAGGCTGTAAGGGCACTGTGCAGAGCGAGTTGTTTCTTAGCTTCCCAAAGAGCTGGAAGCAAGATGCTCTGGGGCCCAACTCGCCCTTTGGAAAGAAGCCTGCGCGTTGTGCCTCTCAGCTCTAGGGCAATGTAGCACACCCAGAGCAGAAGTTCTGCTTCAGCCAGATCAGGCCTGCAGAGAAACTGCGTTTCACAGGCCTTTGTAAGAGATGTTCCCGGTAGGCTGTAAGAACACTGTGCAGAGCGAGTTGTTTCTTAGCTTCCCAAAGAGCTGGAAGCAAGATGCTCTGGGGCCCAACTCGCCCTTTGGAAAGAAGCCTGCACGTTGTGCCTTTCAGCTTTAGGGCAATGTAGCACACCCAGAGCAGTAGTTCTGCTGCAGCCAGATGAGGCCTGCAAAGAAACTGCGTTTCACAGGCCTTTGTAAGAGATGTTCCCGGTAGGCTGTGAGAGCACTGTGCAGAGCGAGTTGTTTCTTAGCTTCCCAAAGAGCTGGAAGCAAGTGCTCTGGGTCCCAACTCTCCCTTTGGAAAGAAGCCTGCACGTTGTGCCTTTCTGCTCTAGGGCAATGTAGCACACCCAGAGCAGAAGTTCTGCTTCAGCCAGATCAGGCCTGCAAAGAAACTGCGTTTCACAGGCCTTTGTAAGTAGGTGGTCCCGGTAGGCTGTAAGAACTCTTTGCAGAGCGAGTTGTTTCTTAGCTTCCCAAAGAGCTGGAAGCAAGATGCTCTGGGGCCCATCTCGCCATTTGGAAAGAAGCCTGCACGTTGTGCCTTTCAGCTCTCGGGCAATACAGAACACCAGAGCAGAAGTTCTGCTTCAGCCAGATCAGGCCTGCAAAGAAACTGGGTTTCACAGGCCTTTGTAAGAGATGTTCCCGGTAGGCTGTATGAGCACTGTGCGGATCGAGTTGTTTCTTAGCTTCCCAAAGAGCTGGAAGCAAGATGCTCTGGGGCCCAACTCACCCTTTGGAAAGAAGCCTGCACATTGTGACTTTCAGCTCTAGGGCAATGTAGCCCACCCAGAGCAGAAGTTCTGCTTCAGCCAGATGAGGCCTGCAAAGAAACTGGGTTTCACAGGCCTTTGTAAGAGATGTACCCGGTAGGCTCTAAGAGCACTGTGCAGAGCGAGTTGTTTCTTAGCTTCCCAAAGAGCTGGAAGCAAGATGCTCTGGGGCCCAACTCGCCCTTTGGAAAGAAGCTGCACGTTGTGCCTTTCTGATCTAGGGCAATGTAGCACACCCAGAGCAGAAGTTCTGATTCAGCCAGATCAGGCCTGCAAAGAAACTGCGTTTCACAGGCCTTTGTAAGAGAGGTTCCCGGTAGGCTTTAAGAGCACTGTGCAGAGCGAGTTGTTTCTTAGCTTCCCAAAGAGCTGGAAGCAAGATGCTCTGGAGCCCAACTCGCCCTTTGGAATGAAGCCTGCACGTTGTGCCTTTCTGCTCTAGGGCAATGTAGCACACCCAGAGCAGAAGTTCTGCTTCAGCCAGATCAGGCTTGCAAAGAAACTGGGTTTCACAGGCCTTTGTAAGATATGTACCCGGTAGGCTCTAAGAGTACTGTGCAGAGCGAGTTGTTTCTTAGCTTCCCAAAGAGCTGGAAGCAAGATGCTCTGGGGCCCAACTCGCCCTTTGGAAAGAAGCCTGCACGTTGTGCCTTTCAGCTTTAGGGCAATGTAGCACACCCAGAGCAGTAGTTCTGCTGCAGCCAGATGAGGCCTGCAAAGAAACTGCGTTTCACAGGCCTTTGTAAGAGATGTTCCCGGTAGGCTGTAAGAGCACTGTGCAGAGCGAGTTGTTTCTTAGCTTCCCAAAGAGCTGGAAGCAAGATGCTCTGGGTCCCAACTCTTGCTTTGGAAAGAAGACTTCACGTTGTGCCTTTCTGCTCTAGGGCAATGTAGCACACCCAGAGCAGAAGTTCTGCTTCAGCCAGATCAGGCCTGCGAAGAAACTGCATTTCACAGGCCTTTGTAAGAGATGTTCCCGGTAGGCTGTAAGGGCACTGTGCAGAGCGAGTTGTTTCTTAGCTTCCCAAAGAGCTGGAAGCAAGATGCTCTGGGGCCCAAATCGACCTTTGGAAGGAAGCCTGCACGTTGTGCCTCTCAGCTCTAGGGCAATGTAGCACACCCAGAGCAGAAGTTCTGATTCAGCCAGATCAGGCCTGCAAAGAAACTGCGTTTCACAGGCCTTTGTAAGAGATGTTCCCGGTAGGCTGTGAGAGCACTGTGCAGAGCGAGTTGTTTCTTAGCTTCCCAAAGAGCTGGAAGCAAGATGCTCTGGGGCCCAACTCGCCCTTTGGAAAGAAGCCTGCGCGTTGTGCCTCTCAGCTCTAGGGCAATGTAGCACACCCAGAGCAGAAGTTCTGCTTCAGCCAGATCAGGCCTGCAGAGAAACTGCGTTTCACAGGCCTTTGTAAGAGATGTTCCCGGTAGGCTGTAAGAACACTGTGCAGAGCGAGTTGTTTCTTAGCTTCCCAAAGAGCTGGAAGCAAGATGCTCTGGGGCCCAACTCGCCCTTTGGAAAGAAGCCTGCACGTTGTGCCTTTCAGCTTTAGGGCAATGTAGCACACCCAGAGCAGTAGTTCTGCTGCAGCCAGATGAGGCCTGCAAAGAAACTGCGTTTCACAGGCCTTTGTAAGAGATGTTCCCGGTAGGCTGTGAGAGCACTGTGCAGAGCGAGTTGTTTCTTAGCTTCCCAAAGAGCTGGAAGCAAGTGCTCTGGGTCCCAACTCTCCCTTTGGAAAGAAGCCTGCACGTTGTGCCTTTCTGCTCTAGGGCAATGTAGCACACCCAGAGCAGAAGTTCTGCTTCAGCCAGATCAGGCCTGCAAAGAAACTGCGTTTCACAGGCCTTTGTAAGTAGGTGGTCCCGGTAGGCTGTAAGAACTCTTTGCAGAGCGAGTTGTTTCTTAGCTTCCCAAAGAGCTGGAAGCAAGATGCTCTGGGGCCCATCTCGCCATTTGGAAAGAAGCCTGCACGTTGTGCCTTTCAGCTCTCGGGCAATACAGAACACCAGAGCAGAAGTTCTGCTTCAGCCAGATCAGGCCTGCAAAGAAACTGGGTTTCACAGGCCTTTGTAAGAGATGTTCCCGGTAGGCTGTATGAGCACTGTGCGGATCGAGTTGTTTCTTAGCTTCCCAAAGAGCTGGAAGCAAGATGCTCTGGGGCCCAACTCACCCTTTGGAAAGAAGCCTGCACATTGTGACTTTCAGCTCTAGGGCAATGTAGCCCACCCAGAGCAGAAGTTCTGCTTCAGCCAGATGAGGCCTGCAAAGAAACTGGGTTTCACAGGCCTTTGTAAGAGATGTACCCGGTAGGCTCTAAGAGCACTGTGCAGAGCGAGTTGTTTCTTAGCTTCCCAAAGAGCTGGAAGCAAGATGCTCTGGGGCCCAACTCGCCCTTTGGAAAGAAGCTGCACGTTGTGCCTTTCTGATCTAGGGCAATGTAGCACACCCAGAGCAGAAGTTCTGATTCAGCCAGATCAGGCCTGCAAAGAAACTGCGTTTCACAGGCCTTTGTAAGAGAGGTTCCCGGTAGGCTTTAAGAGCACTGTGCAGAGCGAGTTGTTTCTTAGCTTCCCAAAGAGCTGGAAGCAAGATGCTCTGGAGCCCAACTCGCCCTTTGGAATGAAGCCTGCACGTTGTGCCTTTCTGCTCTAGGGCAATGTAGCACACCCAGAGCAGAAGTTCTGCTTCAGCCAGATCAGGCTTGCAAAGAAAATGGGTTTCACAGGCCTTTGTAAGATATGTACCCGGTAGGCTCTAAGAGTACTGTGCAGAGCGAGTTGTTTCTTAGCTTCCCAAAGAGCTGGAAGCAAGATGCTCTGGGGCCCAACTCGCCCTTTGGAAAGAAGCCTGCACGTTGTGCCTTTCAGCTTTAGGGCAATGTAGCACACCCAGAGCACTAGTTCTGCTGCAGCCAGATGAGGCCTGCAAAGAAACTGCGTTTCACAGGCCTTTGTAAGAGATGTTCCCGGTAGGCTGTAAGAGCACTGTGCAGAGCGAGTTGTTTCTTATCTTCCCAAAGAGCTGGAAGCAAGATGCTCTGGGTCCCAACTCTTGCTTTGGAAAGAAGACTTCACGTTGTGCCTTTCTGCTCTAGGGCAATGTAGCACACCCAGAGCAGAAGTTCTGCTTCAGCCAGATCAGGCCTGCGAAGAAACTGCATTTCACAGGCCTTTGTAAGAGATGTTCCCGGTAGGCTGTAAGAGCACTGTGCAGAGCGAGTTGTTTCTTAGCTTCCCAAAGAGCTGGAAGCAAGATGCTCTGGGGCCCAAGTCGACCTTTGGAAGGAAGCCTGCACGTTGTGCCTCTCAGCTCTAGGGCAATGTAGCACACCCAGAGCAGAAGTTCTGATTCAGCCAGATCAGGCCTGCAAAGAAACTGCGTTTCACAGGCCTTTGTAAGAGATGTTCCCGGTAGGCTGTGAGAGCACTGTGCAGAGCGAGTTGTTTCTTAGCTTCCCAAAGAGCTGGAAGCAAGATGCTCTGGGGCCCAACTCGCCCTTTGGAAAGAAGCCTGCGCGTTGTGCCTCTCAGCTCTAGGGCAATGTAGCACACCCAGAGCAGAAGTTCTGCTTCAGCCAGATCAGGCCTGCAGAGAAACTGCGTTTCACAGGCCTTTGTAAGAGATGTTCCCGGTAGGCTGTAAGAGCACTGTGCAGAGCGAGTTGTTTCTTAGCATCCCAAAGAGCTGGAAGCAAGATGCTCTGGGGCCCAACTCGCCCTTTGGAAAGAAGCCTGCACGTTGTGCCTTTCAGCTTTAGGGCAATGTAGCACACCCAGAGCAGTAGTTCTGCTGCAGCCAGATGAGGCCTGCAAAGAAACTGCGTTTCACAGGCCTTTGTAAGAGATGTTCCCGGTAGGCTGTGAGAGCACTGTGCAGAGCGAGTTGTTTCTTAGCTTCCCAAAGAGCTGGAAGCAAGTGCTCTGGGTCCCAACTCTCCCTTTGGAAAGAAGCCTGCACGTTGTGCCTTTCTGCTCTAGGGCAATGTAGCACACCGAGAGCAGAAGTTCTGCTTCAGCCAGATCAGGCCTGCAAAGAAACTGCGTTTCACAGGCCTTTGTAAGTAGGTGGTCCCGGTAGGCTGTAAGAACACTTTGCAGAGCGAGTTGTTTCTTAGCTTCCCAAAGAGCTGGAAGCAAGATGCTCTGGGGCCCAACTCGCCCTTTGGAAAGAAGCCTGCACGTTGTGCCTTTCTGCTCTAGGGAAATGTAGCACACCCAGAGCAGAAGTTCTGCTTCAGCCAGATCAGGCCTGCGAAGAAACTGCATTTCACAGGCCTTTGTAAGAGATGTTCCCGGTAGGCTGTAAGAGCACTGTGCAGAGCGAGTTGTTTCTTAGCTTCCCAAAGAGCTGGAAGCAAGATGCTCTGGGGCCCAAATCGACCTTTGGAAGGAAGCCTGCGCGTTGTGCCTCTCAGCTCTAGGGCAATGTAGCACACCCAGAGCAGAAGTTCTGATTCAGCCAGATCAGGCCTGCAAAGAAACTGCCTTTCACAGGCCTTTGTAAGAGATGTTCCCGGTAGGCTGTGAGAGCACTGTGCAGAGCGAGTTGTTTCTTAGCTTCCGAAAGAGCTGGAAGCAAGATGCTCAGGGGCCCAACTCGCCCTTTGGAAAGAAGCCTGCACGTTGTGCCTTTCTGCTCTAGGGAAATGTAGCACACCCAGAGCAGAAGTTCTGCTTGAGCCAGATGAGGCCTGCAAAGAAACTGGGTTTCACAGGCCTTTGTAAGAGATGTACCCGGTAGGCTCTAAGAGCACTGTGCAGAGCGAGTTGTTTCTTCGCTTCCCAAAGAGCTGGAAGCAAGATGCTCTGGGGCCCAACTCGCCCTTTGGAAAGAAGCCTGCACGTTGTGCCCTTCAGCTCTAGGGCAATGTAGCACACACAGAGCAGAAGTTCTGCTTCAGCCATATCATGCCTGCAAAGAAACTGCGTTTCACAGGCCTTTATAAGAGATGTTCCCGGTAGGCTGTAAGAGCACTGTGCAGAGCGAGTTGTTTCTTAGCTTCCCAAAGAGCTGGAAGCAAGATGCTCTGGGGCCCAACTCGCCCTTTGGAAAGAAGCCTGCACGTTGTGCCTTTCAGCTCTAGGGCAACGTAGCACACCCAGAGCAGAAGTTCTGCTTCAGCCAGATCAGGCCTGCAGAGAAACTGCGTTTCACAGGCCTTTGTAAG
This sequence comes from Equus caballus, assembly GCF_041296265.1. Lineage (NCBI taxonomy): Eukaryota > Metazoa > Chordata > Mammalia > Perissodactyla > Equidae > Equus > Equus caballus. Next base: position 20,261,213 of record NC_091695.1, read on the forward strand.
AGATGTTCCCGGTAGGCGGTGAGAGCACTGTGCAGAGCGAGTTGTTTCTTAGCTTCCCAAAGAGCTGGAAGCAAGTGCTCTGGGTCCCAACTCTCCCTTTGGAAAGAAGCCTGCACGTTGTGCCTTTCTGCTCTAGGGCAATGTAGCACACCCAGAGCAGAAGTTCTGCTTCAGCCAGATCAGGCCTGCAAAGAAACTGCGTTTCACAGGCCTTTGTAAGTGGTGTTCCCGGTAGGCTGTAAGAACACTTTGCAGAGCGAGTTGTTTCTTAGCTTCCCAAAGAGCTGGAAGCAAGATGCTCTGGGGCCCATCTCGCCATTTGGAAAGAAGCCTGCACGTTGTGCCTTTCAGCTCTATGGCAATGCAGAACACCAGAGCAGAAGTTCTGCTTCAGCTAGATCAGGCCTGCAAAGAGACTGGGTTTCACAGGCCTTTGTAAGAGATGTTCCCGGTAGGCTGTATGAGCACTGTGCAGTTCGAGTTGTTTCTTAGCTTCCCAAAGAGCTGGAAGCAAGATGCTCTGGGGCCCAACTCGCCCTTAGGAAAGAAGCCTGCACATTGTGACTTTCAGCTCTAGGGCAATGTAGCCCACCCAGAGCAGAAGTTCTGCTTCAGCCAGATGAGGCCTGCAAAGAAACTGGGTATCACAGGCCTTTGTAAGAGATGTACCCGGTAGGCTCTAAGAGCACTGTGCAGAGCGAGTTGTTTCTTAGCGTCCCAAAGAGCTGGAAGCAAGATGCTCTGGAGACCAACTCGCCCTTTGGAAAGAAGCCTGCACGTTTTGCCTTTCAGCTCTAGGGCAATGTAGCATACCCAGAGTAGAACTTCTACTTCAGCCAGATCACTCCTGCAGAGAAACTGCGTTTCACAGGACTCTGTAAGTGATGTTCCCGGTAGGCTGTAAGAGCACTGTACAGAGCGAGTTGTTTCTTAGCTTCCAAAAGAGCTGGAAGCAAGATGCTCTGGGGCCCAACTCGCCCTTTGGAAAGAAGCCTGCACGTTGTGCCTTTCAGCTTTAGGGCAATGTAGCACACCCAGAGCAGTAGTTCTGCTGCAGCCAGATGAGGCCTGCAAAGAAACTGCGTTTCACAGGCCTTTGTAAGAGATGTTCCCGGTAGGCTGTAAGAGCACTGTGCAGAGCGAGTTGTTTCTTAGCTTCCCAAAGAGCTGGAAGCAAGATGCTCTGGGGCCCAACTCGCCCTTTGGAAAGAAGCCTGCACGTTGTGCCTTTCAGCTCTAGGGCAATGTAGCACACCCAGAGCAGAAGTTCTGCTTCAGCCAGATCAGGCCTGCAGAGAAACTGCGTTTCTCAGGCCTTTGTAAGAGATGTTCCCGGTAGGCTGTAAGAGCACTGTGCAGAGCGAGTTGTTTCTTAGCTTCCCAAAGAGCTGGAAGCAAGATGCTCAGGGGCCCATCTCGCCATTTGGAAAGAAGCCTGCACGTTGTGCCTTTCAGCTCTCGGGCAATGCAGAACACCAGAGCAGAAGTTCTGCTTCAGCCAGATCAGGCCTGCAAAGAAACTGGGTTTCACAGGCCTTTGTAAGAGATGTTCCCGGTAGGCTGTATGAGCACTGTGCAGATCGAGTTGTTTCTTAGCTTCCCAAAGAGCTGGAAGCAAGATGCTCTGGGGCCCAACTCGCCCTTTGGAAAGAAGCCTGCACATTGTGACTTTCAGCTCTAGGGCAATGTAGCCCACCCAGAGCAGAAGTTCTGCTTCAGCCAGATGAGGCCTGCAAAGAAACTGGGTTTCACAGGCCTTTGTAAGAGATGTACCCGGTAGGCTCTAAGAGCACTGTGCAGAGCGAGTTGTTTCTTAGCTTCCCAAAGAGCTGGAAGCAAGATGCTCTGGGGCCCAACTCGCCCTTTGGAAAGAAGCCTGCACGTTGTGCCTTTCTGACTAGGGCAATGTAGCACACCCAGAGCAGAAGTTCTGATTCAGCCAGATCAGGCCTGCAAAGAAACTGCGTTTCACAGGCCTTTGTAAGAGAGGTTCCCGGTAGGCTTTAAGAGCACTGTGCAGAGCGAGTTGTTTCTTAGCTTCCCAAAGAGCTGGAAGCAAGATGCTCTGGAGCCCAACTCGCCCTTTGGAATGAAGCCTGCACGTTGTGCCTTTCTGCTTTAGGGCAATGTAGCACACCCAGAGCAGAAGTTCTGCTTCAGCCAGATCAGGCTTGCAAAGAAACTGGGTTTCACAGGCCTTTGTAAGATATGTACCCGGTAGGCTCTAAGAGTACTGTGCAGAGCGAGTTGTTTCTTAGCTTCCCAAAGAGCTGGAAGCAAGATGCTCTGGGGCCGAACTCGCCCTTTGGAAAGAAGCCTGCACGTTGTGCCTTTCAGCTTTAGTGCAATGTAGCACACCCAGAGCAGTATTTCTGCTGCAGCCAGATGAGGCCTGCAAAGAAACTGCGTTTCACAGGCCTTTGTAAGAGATGTTCCCGGTAGGCTGTAAGAGCACTGTGCAGAGCGAGTTGTTTCTTAGCTTCCCAAAGAGCTGGAAGCCAGATGCTCTGGGTCCCAACTCTCGCTTTGGAAAGAAGACTTCACGTTGTGCCTTTCTGCTCTAGGGCAATGTAGCACACCCAGAGCAGAAGTTCTGATTCAGCCACATCAGGCCTGCAAAGAAACTGCGTTTCACAGGCCTTTGTAAGAGATGTACCCAGTAGGCTGTAAGAGCACTGTGCAGAGCGAGTTGTTTCTTAGCTTCCCAAAGAGCTGGAAGCAAGATGCTCTGGGGCCCAACTCACCCTTTGGAAAGAAGCCGGCACGTTGTGCCTTTCTGCTCTAGGGCAATGTAGCACACCCAGAGCAGAAGTTCTGCTTCAGCCACATCAGGCCTGCAAAGAAACTGCGTTTCACAGGCCTGTGTAAGAGATGTTCCCTGTAGGCTGTACGAGCAGTGTGCAGAGCGAGTTGTTTCTTAGCTTCCCAAAGAGCTGGAAGCAAGATTCTCTGGGGCCCAACTCGCCCTTTGGAAAGAAGCCTGCACGTTGTGCCTTTCAGCTTTAGGGCAATGTAGCACACCCAGAGCAGTAGTTCTGCTGCAGCCAGATGAGGCCTGCAAAGAAACTGCGTTTCACAGGCCTTTGTAAGAGATGTTCCCGGTAGGCTGTGAGAGCACTGTCCAGAGCGAGTTGTTTCTTAGCTTCCCAAAGAGCTGGAAGCAAGTGCTCTGGGTCCCAACTCTCCCTTTGGAAAGAAGCCTGCACGTCGTGCCTTTCTGCTCTAGGGCAATGTAGCACACCGAGAGCAGAAGTTCTGCTTCAGCCAGATCAGGCCTGCAAAGAAACTGCGTTTCCCAGGCCTTTGCAAGTGGTGTTCCCGGTAGGCTGTAAGAACACTTTGCAGAGCGAGTTGTTTCTTAGCTTCCCAAAGAGCTGGAAGCAAGATGCTCTGGGGCCCATCTCGCCATTTGGAAAGAAGCCTGCACGTTGTGCCTTTCAGCTCTCGGGCAATGCAGAACACCAGAGCAGAAGTTCTGCTTCAGCCAGATCAGGCCTGCAAAGAGACTGGGTTTCACAGGCCTTTGTAAGAGATGTTCCCGGTAGGCTGTATGAGCACTGTGCAGATCGAGTTGTTTCTTAGCTTCCCAAAGAGCTGGAAGCAAGATGCTCTGGGGCCCAACTCGCCCTTTGGAAAGAAGCCTGCACATTGTGACTTTCAGCTCTAGGGCAATGTAGCCCACCCAGAGCAGAAGTTCTGCTTCAGCCAGATGAGGCCTGCAAAGAAACTGGGTTTCACAGGCCTTTGTAAGAGATGTACCCGGTAGGCTCTAAGAGCACTGTGCAGAGCGAGTTGTTTCTTAGCTTCCCAAAGAGCTGGAAGCAAGATGCTCTGGGTCCCGACTCTCGCTTTGGAAAGAAGACTGCACGTTGTGCCTTTCAGCTCTAGGGCAATGTAGCACACCCAGAGCAGAAGTTCTGCTTCAGCCAGATCAGGCCTGCGAAGAAACTGCATTTCACAGGCCTTTGTAAGAGATGTGCCCGGTAGGCTGTAGGAGCACTGTGCAGAGCGAGTTGTTTCTTAGCTTCCCAAAGAGCTGGAAGCAAGATGCTCTGGGGCCCAACTCGACCTTTGGAAGGAAGCCTGCACGTTGTGCCTCTCAGCTCTAGGGCAATGTAGCACACCCAGAGCAGAAGTTCTGATTCAGCCAGATCAGGCCTGCAAAGAAACTGCGTTTCACAGGCCTTTGTAAGAGATGTTCCCGGTAGGCTGTGAGAGCACTGTGCAGAGCGAGTTGTTTCTTAGCTTCCCAAAGAGCTGGAAGCAAGATGCTCTGGGGCCCAACTCGCCCTTTGGAAAGAAGTCTGCACGTTGTGCCTCTCAGCTCTAGGGCAATGTAGCACACCCAGAGCAGAAGTTCTGATTCAGCCAGATCAGGCCTGCAAAGAAACTGCGTTTCACAGGCCTTTGTAAGAGATGTTCCCGGTAGGCTGTGAGAGCACTGTGCAGAGCGAGTTGTTTCTTAGCTTCCCAAAGAGCTGGAAGCAAGATGCTCTGGGGCCCAAGTCGCCCTTTGGAAATAAGCCTGCACGTTGTGCCTTTCAGCTCTAGGGCAATGTAGCACACCCAGAGCAGATGTTCTGCTTCAGCCATATCAGGCCTGCAAAGAAACTGCGTTTGACAGGCCTTTGTAAGAGATGTTCCCGGTAGGCTGTAAGAGCACTGTGCAGAGCGAGTTGTTTCTTAGCTTCCCAAAGAGCTGGAAGCAAGATGCTCTGGGGCCCAACTCGCCCTTTGGAAAGAAGCCTGCACGTTGTGCCTTTCTGCTCTAGGGAAATGTAGCACACCTAGAGCAGAAGTTCTGCTTCAGCCAGATGAGGCCTGCAAAGAAACTGGGTTTCACAGGCCTTTGTAAGAGATGTACCCGGTAGGCTCTAAGAGCACTGTGCAGAGCGAGTTGTTTCTTAGCTTCCCAAAGAGCTGGAAGCAAGATGCTCTGGGGCCCAACTCGCCCTTTGGAAAGAAGCCTGCACGTTGTGCCTTTCAGCTCTAGGGCAATGTAGCACACCCAGAGCAGAAGTTCTGATTCAGCCAAATCAGGCCTGCAAAGAAACGGCGTTTCACAGGCCTTTGTAAGAGATGTTCCCGGTAGGCTGTAGGAGCACTGTGCAGAGCGAGTTGTTTCTTAGCTTCCCAAAGAGCTGGAAGCAAGATGCTCTGGGGCCCAACTCGACCTTTGGAAGGAAGCCTGCACGTTGTGCCTCTCAGCTCTAGGGCAATGTAGCACACCCAGAGCAGTAGTTCTGCTTCAGCCAGATCAGGCCTGCAAAGAAACTGCGTTTCACAGGCCTTTGTAAGAGATGTTCCCGGTAGGCTGTGAGAGCACTGTGCAGAGCGAGTTGTTTCTTAGCTTCCCAAAGAGCTGGAAGCAAGATGCTCTGGGGCCCAACTCGCCCTTTGGAAAGAAGCCTGCACGTTGTGCCTTTCAGCTCTAGGGCAATGTAGCACACCCAGAGCAGAAGTTCTGCGTCAGCCAGATCAGGCCTGCAAAGAAACTGCGTTTCACAGGCCTTTGTAAGAGATGTTCCCGGTAGGCTGTAAGAGCACTGTGCAGAGCGAGTTGTTTCTTAGCGTCCCAAAGAGCTGGAAGCAAGATGCTCTGGAGACCAACTCGCCCTTTGGAAAGAAGCCTGCACGTTTTGCCTTTCAGCTCTAGGGCAATGTAGCATACCCAGAGTAGAACTTCTACTTCAGCCAGATCACTCCTGCAGAGAAACTGCGTTTCACAGGTCTCTGTAAGTGATGTTCCCGGTAGGCTGTAAGAGCACTTTGCAGAGCGAGTTGTTTCTTAGCTTCCCAAAGAGCTGGAAGCAAGATGCTCTGGGGCCCAACTCGCCCTTTGGAAAGAAGCCTGCACGTTGTGCCTTTCAGCTTTAGGGCAATGTAGCACACCCAGAGCAGTAGTTCTGCTGCAGCCAGATGAGGCCTGCAAAGAAACTGCGTTTCACAGGCCTTTGTAAGAGATGATCCCGGTAGGCTGTAAGAGCACTGTGCAGAGCGAGTTGTTTCTTAGCTTCCCAAAGAACTGGAAGCAAGATGCTCTGGGTCCCAACTCTCGCTTTGGAAAGAAGACTTCACGTTGTGCCTTTCTGCTCTAGGGCAATGTAGCACACCCAGAGCAGAAGTTCTGCTTCAGCCAGATCAGGCCTGCGAAGAAACTGCATTTCACAGGCCTTTGTAAGAGATGTTCCCGGTAGGCTGTAAGAGCACTGTGCAGAGCGAGTTGTTTCTTAGCTTCCCAAAGAGCTGGAAGGAAGATGCTCTGGGGCCCAAATCGCCCTTTGGAAGGAAGCCTGCACGTTGTGCCTTTCTGCTCTGGGGCAATGTAGCACACCCAGAGCAGAAGTTCTGCTTCATCCAGATCAGGCCTGAAAAGAAACTGCGTTTCACAGGCCTTTGTAAGAGATGTTCCCGGTAGGCTGTGAGAGCACTGTGCAGAGCGAGTTGTTTCTTAGCTTCCCAAAGAGCTGGAAGCATGATGCTCTGGGGCCCAACTCGCCCTTTGGAAAGAAGCCTGCGTGTTGTGCCTCTCAGCACTAGGGCAATGTAGCACACCCAGAGCAGAAGTTCTGATTCAGCCAGATCAGGCCTGCAAAGAAACTGCGTTTCACAGGCCTTTGTAAGAGATGTTCCCGGTAGGCTGTGAGAGCACTGTGCAGAGCGAGTTGTTTCTTAGCTTCCCAAAGAGCTGGAAGCAAGATGCTCTGGGGCCCATCTCGCCATTTGGAAAGAAGCCTGCACGTTGTGCCTTTCAGCTCTCGGGCAATGCAGAACACCAGAGCAGAAGTTCTGCTTCAGCCAGATCAGGCCTGCAAAGAAACTGGGTTTCACAGGCCTTTGTAAGAGATGTTCCCGGTAGGCTGTATGAGCACTTTGCAGATCGAGTTGTTTCTTAGCTTCCCAAAGAGCTGGAAGCAAGATGCTCTGGGGCCCAACTCGCCCTTTGGAAAGAAGCCTGCACATTGTGAGTTTCAGCTCTAGGGCAATGTAGCCCACCCAGAGCAGAAGTTCTGCTTCAGCCAGATGAGGCCTGCAAAGAAACTGGGTTTCACAGGCCTTTGTAAGAGATGTACCCGGTAGGCTCTAAGAGCACTGTGCAGAGCGAGTTGTTTGTTAGCTTCCCAAAGAGCTGGAAGCAAGATGCTCTGGGGCCCAACTCGCCCTTTGGAAAGAAGCCTGCACGTTGTGCCTTTCTGATCTATGGCAATGTAGCACACCCAGAGCAGAAGTTCTGATTCAGCCAGATCAGGCCTGCAAAGAAACTGCGTTTCACAGGCCTTTGTAAGAGAGGTTCCCGGTAGGCTTTAAGAGCACTGTGCAGAGCGAGTTGTTTCTTAGCTTCCCAAAGAGCTGGAAGCAAGATGCTCTGGAGCCCAACTCGCCCTTTGGAATGAAGCCTGCACGTTGTGCCTTTCTGCTCTAGGGCAATGTAGCACACCCAGAGCAGAAGTTCTGCTTCAGCCAGATCAGGCTTGCAAAGAAACTGGGTTTCACAGGCCTTTGTAAGATATGTACCCGGTAGGCTCTAAGAGTACTGTGCAGAGCGAGTTGTTTCTTAGCTTCCCAAAGAGCTGGAAGCAAGATGCTCTGGGGCCCAACTCGCCCTTTGGAAAGAAGCCTGCACGTTGTGCCTTTCAGCTTTAGGGCAATGTAGCACACCCAGAGCAGTAGTTCTGCTGCAGCCAGATGAGGCCTGCAAAGAAACTGCGTTTCACAGGCCTTTGTAAGAGATGTTCCCGGTAGGCTGTAAGAGCACTGTGCAGAGCGAGTTGTTTCTTAGCTTCCCAAAGAGCTGGAAGCAAGATGCTCTGGGTCCCAACTCTTGCTTTGGAAAGAAGACTTCACCTTGTGCCTTTCTGCTCTAGGGCAATGTAGCACACCCAGAGCAGAAGTTCTGCTTCAGCCAGATCAGGCCTGCGAAGAAACTGCATTTCACAGGCCTTTGTAAGAGATGTTCCCGGTAGGCTGTAAGAGCACTGTGCAGAGCGAGTTGTTTCTTAGCTTCCCAAAGAGCTGGAAGCAAGATGCTCTGGGGCCCAAATCGACCTTTGGAAGGAAGCCTGCACGTTGTGCCTCTCAGCTCTAGGGCAATGTAGCACACCCAGAGCAGAAGTTCTGATTCAGCCAGATCAGGCCTGCAAAGAAACTGCGTTTCACAGGCCTTTGTAAGAGATGTTCCCGGTAGGCTGTGAGAGCACTGTGCAGAGCGAGTTGTTTCTTAGCTTCCCAAAGAGCTGGAAGCAAGATGCTCTGGGGCCCAACTCGCCCTTTGGAAAGAAGCCTGCGCGTTGTGCCTCTCAGCTCTAGGGCAATGTAGCACACCCAGAGCAGAAGTTCTGCTTCAGCCAGATCAGGCCTGCAGAGAAACTGCGTTTCACAGGCCTTTGTAAGAGATGTTCCCGGTAGGCTGTAAGAACACTGTGCAGAGCGAGTTGTTTCTTAGCTTCCCAAAGAGCTGGAAGCAAGATGCTCTGGGGCCCAACTCGCCCTTTGGAAAGAAGCCTGCACGTTGTGCCTTTCAGCTTTAGGGCAATGTAGCACACCCAGAGCAGTAGTTCTGCTGCAGCCAGATGAGGCCTGCAAAGAAACTGCGTTTCACAGGCCTTTGTAAGAGATGTTCCCGGTAGGCTGTGAGAGCACTGTGCAGAGCGAGTTGTTTCTTAGCTTCCCAAAGAGCTGGAAGCAAGTGCTCTGGGTCCCAACTCTCCCTTTGGAAAGAAGCCTGCACGTTGTGCCTTTCTGCTCTAGGGCAATGTAGCACACCCAGAGCAGAAGTTCTGCTTCAGCCAGATCAGGCCTGCAAAGAAACTGCGTTTCACAGGCCTTTGTAAGTAGGTGGTCCCGGTAGGCTTTAAGAACTCTTTGCAGAGCGAGTTGTTTCTTAGCTTCCCAAAGAGCTGGAAGCAAGATGCTCTGGGGCCCATCTCGCCATTTGGAAAGAAGCCTGCACGTTGTGCCTTTCAGCTCTCGGGCAATGCAGAACACCAGAGCAGAAGTTCTGCTTCAGCCAGATCAGGCCTGCAAAGAAACTGGGTTTCACAGGCCTTTGTAAGAGATGTTCCCGGTAGGCTGTATGAGCACTGTGCGGATCGAGTTGTTTCTTAGCTTCCCAAAGAGCTGGAAGCAAGATGCTCTGGGGCCCAACTCACCCTTTGGAAAGAAGCCTGCACATTGTGACTTTCAGCTCTAGGGCAATGTAGCCCACCCAGAGCAGAAGTTCTGCTTCAGCCAGATGAGGCCTGCAAAGAAACTGGGTTTCACAGGCCTTTGTAAGAGATGTACCCGGTAGGCTCTAAGAGCACTGTGCAGAGCGAGTTGTTTCTTAGCTTCCCAAAGAGCTGGAAGCAAGATGCTCTGGGGCCCAACTCGCCCTTTGGAAAGAAGCCTGCACGTTGTGCCTTTCAGCTTTAGGGCAATGTAGCACACCCAGAGCAGTAGTTCTGCTGCAGCCAGATGAGGCCTGCAAAGAAACTGCGTTTCACAGGCCTTTGTAAGAGATGATCCCGGTAGGCTGTAAGAGCACTGTGCAGAGCGAGTTGTTTCTTAGCTTCCCAAAGAGCTGGAAGCAAGATGCTCTGGGTCCCAACTCTCGCTTTGGAAAGAAGACTTCACGTTGTGCCTTTCTGCTCTAGGGCAATGTAGCACACCCAGAGCAGAAGTTCTGCTTCAGCCAGATCAGGCCTGCGAAGAAACTGCATTTCACAGGCCTTTGTAAGAGATGTTCCCGGTAGGCTGTAAGAGCACTGTGCAGAGCGAGTTGTTTCTTAGCTTCCCAAAGAGCTGGAAGGAAGATGCTCTGGGGCCCAAATCGCCCTTTGGAAGGAAGCCTGCACGTTGTGCCTTTCTGCTCTGGGGCAATGTAGCACACCCAGAGCAGAAGTTCTGCTTCATCCAGATCAGGCCTGAAAAGAAACTGCGTTTCACAGGCCTTTGTAAGAGATGTTCCCGGTAGGCTGTGAGAGCACTGTGCAGAGCGAGTTGTTTCTTAGCTTCCCAAAGAGCTGGAAGCAAGATGCTCTGGGGCCTAACTCGCCCTTTGGAAAGAAGCCTGCGCGTTGTGCCTCTCAGCTCTAGGGCAATGTAGCACACCCAGAGCAGAAGTTCTGATTCAGCCAGATCAGGCCTGCAAAGAAACTGCGTTTCACAGGCCTTTGTAAGAGATGTTCCCGGTAGGCTGTGAGAGCACTGTGCAGAGCGAGTTGTTTCTTAGCTTCCCAAAGAGCTGGAAGCAAGATGCTCTGGGGCCCATCTCGCCATTTGGAAAGAAGCCTGCACGTTGTGCCTTTCAGCTCTCGGGCAATGCAGAACACCAGAGCAGAAGTTCTGCTTCAGCCAGATCAGGCCTGCCAAGAAACTGGGTTTCACATGCCTTTGTAAGAGATGTTCCCGGTAGGCTGTATGAGCACTTTGCAGATCGAGTTGTTTCTTAGCTTCCCAAAGAGCTGGAAGCAAGATGCTCTGGGGCCCAACTCGCCCTTTGGAAAGAAGCCTGCACATTGTGACTTTCAGCTCTAGGGCAATGTAGCCCACCCAGAGCAGAAGTTCTGCTTCAGCCAGATGAGGCCTGCAAAGAAACTGGGTTTCACAGGCCTTTGTAAGAGATGTACCCGGTAGGCTCTAAGAGCACTGTGCAGAGCGAGTTGTTTCTTAGCTTCCCAAAGAGCTGGAAGCAAGATGCTCTGGGGCCCAACTCGCCCTTTGGAAAGAAGCCTGCACGTTGTGCCTTTCTGATCTAGGGCAATGTAGCACACCCAGAGCAGAAGTTCTGATTCAGCCAGATCAGGCCTGCAAAGAAACTGCGTTTCACAGGCCTTTGTAAGAGAGGTTCCCGGTAGGCTTTAAGAGCACTGTGCAGAGCGAGTTGTTTCTTAGCTTCCCAAAGAGCTGGAAGCAAGATGCTCTGGAGCCCAACTCGCCCTTTGGAATGAAGCCTGCACGTTGTGCCTTTCTGCTCTAGGGCAATGTAGCACACCCAGAGCAGAAGTTCTGCTTCAGCCAGATCAGGCTTGCAAAGAAACTGGGTTTCACAGGCCTTTGTAAGATATGTACCCGGTAGGCTCTAAGAGTACTGTGCAGAGCGAGTTGTTTCTTAGCTTCCCAAAGAGCTGGAAGCAAGATGCTCTGGGGCCCAACTCGCCCTTTGGAAAGAAGCCTGCACGTTGTGCCTTTCAGCTTTAGGGCAATGTAGCACACCCAGAGCACTAGCTCTGCTGCAGCCAGATGAGGCCTGCAAAGAAACTGCGTTTCACAGGCCTTTGTAAGAGATGTTCCCGGTAGGCTGTAAGAGCACTGTGCAGAGCGAGTTGTTTCTTATCTTCCCAAAGAGCTGGAAGCAAGATGCTCTGGGTCCCAACTCTTGCTTTGGAAAGAAGACTTCACGTTGTGCCTTTCTGCTCTAGGGCAATGTAGCACACCCAGAGCAGAAGTTCTGCTTCAGCCAGATCAGGCCTGCGAAGAAACTGCATTTCACAGGCCTTTGTAAGAGATGTTCCCGGTAGGCTGTAAGAGCACTGTGCAGAGCGAGTTGTTTCTTAGCTTCCCAAAGAGCTGGAAGGAAGATGCTCTGGGGCCCAAATCGCCCTTTGGAAGGAAGCCTGCACGTTGTGCCTTTCTGCTCTGGGGCAATGTAGCACACCCAGAGCAGAAGTTCTGCTTCATCCAGATCAGGCCTGAAAAGAAACTGCGTTTCACAGGCCTTTGTAAGAGATGTTCCCGGTAGGCTGTGAGAGCACTGTGCAGAGCGAGTTGTTTCTTAGCTTCCCAAAGAGCTGGAAGCATGATGCTCTGGGGCCCAACTCGCCCTTTGGAAAGAAGCCTGCGTGTTGTGCCTCTCAGCACTAGGGCAATGTAGCACACCCAGAGCAGAAGTTCTGATTCAGCCAGATCAGGCCTGCAAAGAAACTGCGTTTCACAGGCCTTTGTAAGAGATGTTCCCGGTAGGCTGTGAGAGCACTGTGCAGAGCGAGTTGTTTCTTAGCTTCCCAAAGAGCTGGAAGCAAGATGCTCTGGGGCCCATCTCGCCATTTGGAAAGAAGCCTGCACGTTGTGCCTTTCAGCTCTCGGGCAATGCAGAACACCAGAGCAGAAGTTCTGCTTCAGCCAGATCAGGCCTGCAAAGAAACTGGGTTTCACAGGCCTTTGTAAGAGATGTTCCCGGTAGGCTGTATGAGCACTTTGCAGATCGAGTTGTTTCTTAGCTTCCCAAAGAGCTGGAAGCAAGATGCTCTGGGGCCCAACTAGCCCTTTGGAAAGAAGCCTGCACATTGTGAGTTTCAGCTCTAGGGCAATGTAGCCCACCCAGAGCAGAAGTTCTGCTTCAGCCAGATGAGGCCTGCAAAGAAACTGGGTTTCACAGGCCTTTGTAAGAGATGTACCCGGTAGGCTCTAAGAGCACTGTGCAGAGCGAGTTGTTTGTTAGCTTCCCAAAGAGCTGGAAGCAAGATGCTCTGGGGCCCAACTCGCCCTTTGGAAAGAAGCCTGCACGTTGTGCCTTTCTGATCTATGGCAATGTAGCACACCCAGAGCAGAAGTTCTGATTCAGCCAGATCAGGCCTGCAAAGAAACTGCGTTTCACAGGCCTTTGTAAGAGAGGTTCCCGGTAGGCTTTAAGAGCACTGTGCAGAGCGAGTTGTTTCTTAGCTTCCCAAAGAGCTGGAAGCAAGATGCTCTGGAGCCCAACTCGCCCTTTGGAATGAAGCCTGCACGTTGTGCCTTTCTGCTCTAGGGCAATGTAGCACACCCAGAGCAGAAGTTCTGCTTCAGCCAGATCAGGCTTGCAAAGAAACTGGGTTTCACAGGCCTTTGTAAGATATGTACCCGGTAGGCTCTAAGAGTACTGTGCAGAGCGAGTTGTTTCTTAGCTTCCCAAAGAGCTGGAAGCAAGATGCTCTGGGGCCCAACTCGCCCTTTGGAAAGAAGCCTGCACGTTGTGCCTTTCAGCTTTAGGGCAATGTAGCACACCCAGAGCAGTAGTTCTGCTGCAGCCAGATGAGGCCTGCAAAGAAACTGCGTTTCACAGGCCTTTGTAAGAGATGTTCCCGGTAGGCTGTAAGAGCACTGTGCAGAGCGAGTTGTTTCTTAGCTTCCCAAAGAGCTGGAAGCAAGATGCTCTGGGTCCCAACTCTTGCTTTGGAAAGAAGACTTCACCTTGTGCCTTTCTGCTCTAGGGCAATGTAGCACACCCAGAGCAGAAGTTCTGCTTCAGCCAGATCAGGCCTGCGAAGAAACTGCATTTCACAGGCCTTTGTAAGAGATGTTCCCGGTAGGCTGTAAGAGCACTGTGCAGAGCGAGTTGTTTCTTAGCTTCCCAAAGAGCTGGAAGCAAGATGCTCTGGGGCCCAAATCGACCTTTGGAAGGAAGCCTGCACGTTGTGCCTCTCAGCTCTAGGGCAATGTAGCACACCCAGAGCAGAAGTTCTGATTCAGCCAGATCAGGCCTGCAAAGAAACTGCGTTTCACAGGCCTTTGTAAGAGATGTTCCCGGTAGGCTGTGAGAGCACTGTGCAGAGCGAGTTGTTTCTTAGCTTCCCAAAGAGCTGGAAGCAAGATGCTCTGGGGCCCAACTCGCCCTTTGGAAAGAAGCCTGCGCGTTGTGCCTCTCAGCTCTAGGGCAATGTAGCACACCCAGAGCAGAAGTTCTGCTTCAGCCAGATCAGGCCTGCAGAGAAACTGCGTTTCACAGGCCTTTGTAAGAGATGTTCCCGGTAGGCTGTAAGAACACTGTGCAGAGCGAGTTGTTTCTTAGCTTCCCAAAGAGCTGGAAGCAAGATGCTCTGGGGCCCAACTCGCCCTTTGGAAAGAAGCCTGCACGTTGTGCCTTTCAGCTTTAGGGCAATGTAGCACACCCAGAGCAGTAGTTCTGCTGCAGCCAGATGAGGCCTGCAAAGAAACTGCGTTTCACAGGCCTTTGTAAGAGATGTTCCCGGTAGGCTGTGAGAGCACTGTGCAGAGCGAGTTGTTTCTTAGCTTCCCAAAGAGCTGGAAGCAAGTGCTCTGGGTCCCAACTCTCCCTTTGGAAAGAAGCCTGCACGTTGTGCCTTTCTGCTCTAGGGCAATGTAGCACACCCAGAGCAGAAGTTCTGCTTCAGCCAGATCAGGCCTGCAAAGAAACTGCGTTTCACAGGCCTTTGTAAGTAGGTGGTCCCGGTAGGCTGTAAGAACTCTTTGCAGAGCGAGTTGTTTCTTAGCTTCCCAAAGAGCTGGAAGCAAGATGCTCTGGGGCCCATCTCGCCATTTGGAAAGAAGCCTGCACGTTGTGCCTTTCAGCTCTCGGGCAATGCAGAACACCAGAGCAGAAGTTCTGCTTCAGCCAGATCAGGCCTGCAAAGAAACTGGGTTTCACAGGCCTTTGTAAGAGATGTTCCCGGTAGGCTGTATGAGCACTGTGCGGATCGAGTTGTTTCTTAGCTTCCCAAAGAGCTGGAAGCAAGATGCTCTGGGGCCCAACTCACCCTTTGGAAAGAAGCCTGCACATTGTGACTTTCAGCTCTAGGGCAATGTAGCCCACCCAGAGCAGAAGTTCTGCTTCAGCCAGATGAGGCCTGCAAAGAAACTGGGTTTCACAGGCCTTTGTAAGAGATGTACCCGGTAGGCTCTAAGAGCACTGTGCAGAGCGAGTTGTTTCTTAGCTTCCCAAAGAGCTGGAAGCAAGATGCTCTGGGGCCCAACTCGCCCTTTGGAAAGAAGCCTGCACGTTGTGCCTTTCAGCTTTAGGGCAATGTAGCACACCCAGAGCAGTAGTTCTGCTGCAGCCAGATGAGGCCTGCAAAGAAACTGCGTTTCACAGGCCTTTGTAAGAGATGATCCCGGTAGGCTGTAAGAGCACTGTGCAGAGCGAGTTGTTTCTTAGCTTCCCAAAGAGCTGGAAGCAAGATGCTCTGGGTCCCAACTCTCGCTTTGGAAAGAAGACTTCACGTTGTGCCTTTCTGCTCTAGGGCAATGTAGCACACCCAGAGCAGAAGTTCTGCTTCAGCCAGATCAGGCCTGCGAAGAAACTGCATTTCACAGGCCTTTGTAAGAGATGTTCCCGGTAGGCTGTAAGAGCACTGTGCAGAGCGAGTTGTTTCTTAGCTTCCCAAAGAGCTGGAAGGAAGATGCTCTGGGGCCCAAATCGCCCTTTGGAAGGAAGCCTGCACGTTGTGCCTTTCTGCTCTGGGGCAATGTAGCACACCCAGAGCAGAAGTTCTGCTTCATCCAGATCAGGCCTGAAAAGAAACTGCGTTTCACAGGCCTTTGTAAGAGATGTTCCCGGTAGGCTGTGAGAGCACTGTGCAGAGCGAGTTGTTTCTTAGCTTCCCAAAGAGCTGGAAGCAAGATGCTCTGGGGCCTAACTCGCCCTTTGGAAAGAAGCCTGCGCGTTGTGCCTCTCAGCTCTAGGGCAATGTAGCACACCCAGAGCAGAAGTTCTGATTCAGCCAGATCAGGCCTGCAAAGAAACTGCGTTTCACAGGCCTTTGTAAGAGATGTTCCCGGTAGGCTGTGAGAGCACTGTGCAGAGCGAGTTGTTTCTTAGCTTCCCAAAGAGCTGGAAGCAAGATGCTCTGGGGCCCATCTCGCCATTTGGAAAGAAGCCTGCACGTTGTGCCTTTCAGCTCTCGGGCAATGCAGAACACCAGAGCAGAAGTTCTGCTTCAGCCAGATCAGGCCTGCCAAGAAACTGGGTTTCACATGCCTTTGTAAGAGATGTTCCCGGTAGGCTGTATGAGCACTTTGCAGATCGAGTTGTTTCTTAGCTTCCCAAAGAGCTGGAAGCAAGATGCTCTGGGGCCCAACTCGCCCTTTGGAAAGAAGCCTGCACATTGTGACTTTCAGCTCTAGGGCAATGTAGCCCACCCAGAGCAGAAGTTCTGCTTCAGCCAGATGAGGCCTGCAAAGAAACTGGGTTTCACAGGCCTTTGTAAGAGATGTACCCGGTAGGCTCTAAGAGCACTGTGCAGAGCGAGTTGTTTCTTAGCTTCCCAAAGAGCTGGAAGCAAGATGCTCTGGGGCCCAACTCGCCCTTTGGAAAGAAGCCTGCACGTTGTGCCTTTCTGATCTAGGGCAATGTAGCACACCCAGAGCAGAAGTTCTGATTCAGCCAGATCAGGCCTGCAAAGAAACTGCGTTTCACAGGCCTTTGTAAGAGAGGTTCCCGGTAGGCTTTAAGAGCACTGTGCAGAGCGAGTTGTTTCTTAGCTTCCCAAAGAGCTGGAAGCAAGATGCTCTGGAGCCCAACTCGCCCTTTGGAATGAAGCCTGCACGTTGTGCCTTTCTGCTCTAGGGCAATGTAGCACACCCAGAGCAGAAGTTCTGCTTCAGCCAGATCAGGCTTGCAAAGAAACTGGGTTTCACAGGCCTTTGTAAGATATGTACCCGGTAGGCTCTAAGAGTACTGTGCAGAGCGAGTTGTTTCTTAGCTTCCCAAAGAGCTGGAAGCAAGATGCTCTGGGGCCCAACTCGCCCTTTGGAAAGAAGCCTGCACGTTGTGCCTTTCAGCTTTAGGGCAATGTAGCACACCCAGAGCACTAGCTCTGCTGCAGCCAGATGAGGCCTGCAAAGAAACTGCGTTTCACAGGCCTTTGTAAGAGATGTTCCCGGTAGGCTGTAAGAGCACTGTGCAGAGCGAGTTGTTTCTTATCTTCCCAAAGAGCTGGAAGCAAGATGCTCTGGGTCCCAACTCTTGCTTTGGAAAGAAGACTTCACGTTGTGCCTTTCTGCTCTAGGGCAATGTAGCACACCCAGAGCAGAAGTTCTGCTTCAGCCAGATCAGGCCTGCGAAGAAACTGCATTTCACAGGCCTTTGTAAGAGATGTTCCCGGTAGGCTGTAAGAGCACTGTGCAGAGCGAGTTGTTTCTTAGCTTCCCAAAGAGCTGGAAGCAAGATGCTCTGGGGCCCAAATCGACCTTTGGAAAGAAGCCTGCGCGTTGTGCCTCTCAGCTCTAGGGCAATGTAGCACACCCAGAGCAGAAGTTCTGCTTCAGCCAGATCAGGCCTGCAGAGAAACTGCGTTTCACAGGCCTTTGTAAGAGATGTTCCCGGTAGGCTGTAAGAGCACTGTGCAGAGCGAGTTGTTTCTTAGCATCCCAAAGAGCTGGAAGCAAGATGCTCTGGGGCCCAACTCGCCCTTTGGAAAGAAGCCTGCACGTTGTGCCTTTCAGCTTTAGGGCAATGTAGCACACCCAGAGCAGTAGTTCTGCTGCAGCCAGATGAGGCCTGCAAAGAAACTGCGTTTCACAGGCCTTTGTAAGAGATGTTCCCGGTAGGCTGTGAGAGCACTGTGCAGAGCGAGTTGTTTCTTAGCTTCCCAAAGAGCTGGAAGCAAGTGCTCTGGGTCCCAACTCTCCCTTTGGAAAGAAGCCTGCACGTTGTGCCTTTCTGCTCTAGGGCAATGTAGCACACCGAGAGCAGAAGTTCTGCTTCAGCCAGATCAAACCTGCAAAGAAACTGCGTTTCACAGGCCTTTGTAAGTAGGTGGTCCCGGTAGGCTGTAAGAACACTTTGCAGAGCGAGTTGTTTCTTAGCTTCCCAAAGAGCTGGAAGCAAGATGCTCTGGGGCCCAACTCGCCCTTTGGAAAGAAGCCTGCACGTTGTGCCTTTCTGCTCTAGGGAAATGTAGCACACCCAGAGCAGAAGTTCTGCTTCAGCCAGATCAGGCCTGCGAAGAAACTGCATTTCACAGGCCTTTGTAAGAGATGTTCCCGGTAGGCTGTAAGAGCACTGTGCAGAGCGAGTTGTTTCTTAGCTTCCCAAAGAGCTGGAAGCAAGATGCTCTGGGGCCCAAATCGACCTTTGGAAGGAAGCCTGCGCGTTGTGCCTCTCAGCTCTAGGGCAATGTAGCACACCTAGAGCAGAAGTTCTGATTCAGCCAGATCAGGCCTGCAAAGAAACTGCCTTTCACAGGCCTTTGTAAGAGATGTTCCCGGTAGGCTGTGAGAGCACTGTGCAGAGCGAGTTGTTTCTTAGCTTCCGAAAGAGCTGGAAGCAAGATGCTCAGGGGCCCAACTCGCCCTTTGGAAAGAAGCCTGCACGTTGTGCCTTTCTGCTCTAGGGAAATGTAGCACACCCAGAGCAGAAGTTCTGCTTGAGCCAGATGAGGCCTGCAAAGAAACTCGGTTTCACAGGCCTTTGTAAGAGATGTACCCGGTAGGCTCTAAGAGCACTGTGCAGAGCGAGTTGTTTCTTCGCTTCCCAAAGAGCTGGAAGCAAGATGCTCTGGGGCCCAACTCGCCCTTTGGAAAGAAGCCTGCACGTTGTGCCTTTCAGCTCTAGGGCAATGTAGCACACACAGAGCAGAAGTTCTGCTTCAGCCATATCATGCCTGCAAAGAAACTGCGTTTCACAGGCCTTTATAAGAGATGTTCCCGGTAGGCTGTAAGAGCACTGTGCAGAGCGAGTTGTTTCTTAGCTTCCCAAAGAGCTGGAATCAAGATGCTCTGGGGCCCAACTCGCCCTTTGGAAAGAAGCCTGCACGTTGTGCCTTTCAGCTCTAGGGCAATGTAGCACACCCAGAGCAGAAGTTCTGCTTCAGCCAGATCAGGCCTGCAGAGAAACTGCGTTTCACAGGCCTTTGTAAGAGATGTTCCCGGTAGGCGGTGAGAGCACTGTGCAGAGCGAGTTGTTTCTTAGCTTCCCAAAGAGCTGGAAGCAAGTGCTCTTGGTCCCAACTCTCCCTTTGGAAAGAAGCCTGCACGTTGTGCCTTTCTGCTCTAGGGCAATGTAGCACACCCAGAGCAGAAGTTCTGCTTCAGCCAGATCAGGCCTGCAAAGAAACTGCGTTTCACAGGCCTTTGTAAGTGGTGTTCCCGGTAGGCTGTAAGAACACTTTGCAGAGCGAGTTGTTTCTTAGCTTCCCAAAGAGCTGGAAGCAAGATGCTCTGGGGCCCATCTCGCCATTTGGAAAGAAGCCTGCACGTTGTGCCTTTCAGCTCTAGGGCAATGCAGAACACCAGAGCAGAAGTTCTGCTTCAGCTAGATCAGGCCTGCAAAGAGACTGGGTTTCACAGGCCTTTGTAAGAGATGTTCCCGGTAGGCTGTATGAGCACTGTGCAGATCGAGTTGTTTCTTAGCTTCCCAAAGAGCTGGAAGCAAGATGCTCTGGGGCCCAACTCGCCCTTAGGAAAGAAGCCTGCACATTGTGACTTTCAGCTCTAGGGCAATGTAGCCCACCCAGAGCAGAAGTTCTGCTTCAGCCAGATGAGGCCTGCAAAGAAACTGGGTATCACAGGCCTTTGTAAGAGATGTACCCGGTAGGCTCTAAGAGCACTGTGCAGAGCGAGTTGTTTCTTAGCGTCCCAAAGAGCTGGAAGCAAGATGCTCTGGAGACCAACTCGCCCTTTGGAAAGAAGCCTGCACGTTTTGCCTTTCAGCTCTAGGGCAATGTAGCATACCCAGAGTAGAACTTCTACTTCAGCCAGATCACTCCTGCAGAGAAACTGCGTTTCACAGGACTCTGTAAGTGATGTTCCCGGGAGGCTGTAAGAGCACTGTGCAGAGCGAGTTGTTTCTTAGCTTCCAAAAGAGCTGGAAGCAAGATGCTCTGGGGCCCAACTCGCCCTTTGGAAAGAAGCCTGCACGTTGTGCCTTTCAGCTTTAGGGCAATGTAGCACACCCAGAGCAGTAGTTCTGCTGCAGCCAGATGAGGCCTGCAAAGAAACTGCGTTTCACAGGCCTTTGTAAGAGATGTTCCCGGTAGGCTGTAAGAGCACTGTGCAGAGCGAGTTGTTTCTTAGCTTCCCAAAGAGCTGGAAGCAAGATGCTCTGGGTCCCAACTCTCGCTTTGGAAAGAAGACTGCACGTTGTGCCTTTCTGCTCTAGGGCAATGTAGCACACCCAGAGAAGAAGTTCTGCTTCAGCCAGATCAGGCCTGCGAAGAAACTGCATTTCACAGGCCTTTGTAAGAGATGTTCCCGGTAGGGTGTAAGAGCACTGTGCAGAGCGAGTTGTTTCTTAGCTTCCCAAAGAGCTGGAAGCAAGATGCTCTGGGGCCCAACTCGACCTTTGGAAGGAAGCCTGCACGTTGTGCCTCTCAGCTCTAGGGCAATGTAGCACACCCAGAGGAGAAGTTCTACTTCAGCCAGATCAGGCCTGAAAAGAAACTGCGTTTCACAGGCCTTTGTAAGAGATGTTCCCGGTAGGCTGTGAGAGCACTGTGCAGAGCGAGTTGTTTCTTAGCTTCCCAAAGAGCTGGAAGCAAGATGCTCTGGGGCCCAACTCACCCTTTGGAAAGAAGCCTGCACGTTGTGCCTTTCTGCTCTAGGGCAATGTAGCACACCCTGAGCAGAAGTTCTGCTTCAGCCAGATCAAGCCTGCAAAGAAACTGCGTTTCACAGGCCTGTGTAAGAGATGTTCCCTGTAGGCTGTACGAGCAGTGTGCAGTGCGAGTTGTTTCTTAGCTTCCCAAAGAGCTGGACGCAAGATTCTCTGGGGCCCAACTCGCCCTTTGGAAAGAAGCCTGGACGTTTTGCCTTTCAGCTCTAGGGCAATGTAGCACACCCAGAGCAGAAGTTGTGCTTCAGACATATCATGCCTGCAAAGAAACTGCGTTTCACAGGCCTTTATAAGAGATGTTCCCGGTAGGCTGTAAGAGCACTGTGCAGAGCGAGTTGTTTCTTAGCTTCCCAAAGAGCTGGAAGCAAGATGCTCTGGGGCCCAACTCGCCCTTTGGAAAGAAGCCTGCACGTTGTGCCTTTCAGCTCTAGGGCAATGTAGCACACCCAGAGCAGAAGTTCTGCTTCAGCCAGATCAGGCCTGCAGAGAAACTGCGTTTCACAGGCCTTTGTAAGAGATGTTCCCGGTAGGCTGTAAGAGCACTGTGCAGAGCGAGTTGTTTCTTAGCTTCCCAAAGAGCTGGAAGCAAGATGCTCAGGGGCCCATCTCGCCATTTGGAAAGAAGCCTGCACGTTGTGCCTTTCAGCTCTCGGGCAATGCAGAACACCAGAGCAGAAGTTCTGCTTCAGCCAGATCAGGCCTGCAAAGAAACTGGGTTTCACAGGCCTTTGTAAGAGATGTTCCCGGTAGGCTGTATGAGCACTGTGCAGATCGAGTTGTTTCTTAGCTTCCCAAAGAGCTGGAAGCAAGATGCTCTGGGGCCGAACTCGCCCTTTGGAAAGAAGCCTGCACGTTGTGCCTTTCAGCTTTAGTGCAATGTAGCACACCCAGAGCAGTATTTCTGCTGCAGCCAGATGAGGCCTGCAAAGAAACTGCGTTTCACAGGCCTTTGTAAGAGATGTTCCCGGTAGGCTGTAAGAGCACTGTGCAGAGCGAGTTGTTTCTTAGCTTCCCAAAGAGCTGGAAGCCAGATGCTCTGGGTCCCAACTCTCGCTTTGGAAAGAAGACTTCACGTTGTGCCTTTCTGCTCTAGGGCAATGTAGCACACCCAGAGCAGAAGTTCTGATTCAGCCAAATCAGGCCTGCAAAGAAACTGCGTTTCACAGGCCTTTGTAAGAGATGTACCCAGTAGGCTGTAAGAGCACTGTGCAGAGCGAGTTGTTTCTTAGCTTCCCAAAGAGCTGGAAGCAAGATGCTCTGGGGCCCAACTCACCCTTTGGAAAGAAGCCGGCACGTTGTGCCTTTCTGCTCTAGGGCAATGTAGCACACCCAGAGCAGAAGTTCTGCTTCAGCCACATCAGGCCTGCAAAGAAACTGCGTTTCACAGGCCTGTGTAAGAGATGTTCCCTGTAGGCTGTACGAGCAGTGTGCAGAGCGAGTTGTTTCTTAGCTTCCCAAAGAGCTGGAAGCAAGATTCTCTGGGGCCCAACTCGCCCTTTGGAAAGAAGCCTGCACGTTGTGCCTTTCAGCTTTAGGGCAATGTAGCACACCCAGCGCAGTAGTTCTGCTGCAGCCAGATGAGGCCTGCAAAGAAACTGCGTTTCACAGGCCTTTGTAAGAGATGTTCCCGGTAGGCTGTGAGAGCACTGTCCAGAGCGAGTTGTTTCTTAGCTTCCCAAAGAGCTGGAAGCAAGTGCTCTGGGTCCCAACTCTCCCTTTGGAAAGAAGCCTGCACGTCGTGCCTTTCTGCTCTAGGGCAATGTAGCACACCGAGAGCAGAAGTTCTGCTTCAGCCAGATCAGGCCTGCAAAGAAACTGCGTTTCACAGGCCTTTGCAAGTGGTGTTCCCGGTAGGCTGTAAGAACACTTTGCAGAGCGAGTTGTTTCTTAGCTTCCCAAAGAGCTGGAAGCAAGATGCTCTGGGGCCCATCTCGCCATTTGGAAAGAAGCCTGCACGTTGTGCCTTTCAGCTCTCGGGCAATGCAGAACACCAGAGCAGAAGTTCTGCTTCAGCCAGATCAGGCCTGCAAAGAAACTGGGTTTCACAGGCCTTTGTAAGAGATGTTCCCGGTAGGCTGTATGAGCACTGTGCAGATCGAGTTGTTTCTTAGCTTCCCAAAGAGCTGGAAGCAAGATGCTCTGGGGCCCAACTCGCCCTTTGGAAAGAAGCCTGCACATTGTGACTTTCAGCTCTAGGGCAATGTAGCCCACCCAGAGCAGAAGTTCTGCTTCAGCCAGATGAGGCCTGCAAAGAAACTGGGTTTCACAGGCCTTTGTAAGAGATGTACCCGGTAGGCTCTAAGAGCACTGTGCAGAGCGAGTTGTTTCTTAGCTTCCCAAAGAGCTGGAAGCAAGATGCTCTGGGTCCCGACTCTCGCTTTGGAAAGAAGACTGCACGTTGTGCCTTTCAGCTCTAGGGCAATGTAGCACACCCAGAGCAGAAGTTCTGCTTCAGCCAGATCAGGCCTGCGAAGAAACTGCATTTCACAGGCCTTTGTAAGAGATGTGGCCGGTAGGCTGTAGGAGAACTGTGCAGAGCGAGTTGTTTCTTAGCTTCCCAAAGAGCTGGAAGCAAGATGCTCTGGGGCCCAACTCGACCTTTGGAAGGAAGCCTGCACGTTGTGCCTCTCAGCTCTAGGGCAATGTAGCACACCCAGAGCAGAAGTTCTGATTCAGCCAGATCAGGCCTGCAAAGAAACTGCGTTTCACAGGCCTTTGTAAGAGATGTTCCCGGTAGGCTGTGAGAGCACTGTGCAGAGCGAGTTGTTTCTTAGCTTCCCAAAGAGCTGGAAGCAAGATGCTCTGGGGCCCAACTCGCCCTTTGGAAAGAAGCCTGCACGTTGTGCCTTTCTGCTCTAGGGAAATGTAGCACACCTAGAGCAGAAGTTCTGCTTCAGCCAGATGAGGCCTGCAAAGAAACTGGGTTTCACAGGCCTTTGTAAGAGATGTACCCGGTAGGCTCTAAGAGCACTGTGCAGAGCGAGTTGTTTCTTAGCTTCCCAAAGAGCTGGAAGCAAGATGCTCTGGGGCCCAACTCGCCCTTTGGAAAGAAGCCTGCACGTTGTGCCTTTCAGCTCTAGGGCAATGTAGCACACCCAGAGCAGAAGTTCTGATTCAGCCAAATCAGGCCTGCAAAGAAACTGCGTTTCACAGGCCTTTGTAAGAGATGTACCCGGTAGGCTGTAAGAGCACTGTGCAGAGCGAGTTGTTTCTTAGCTTCCCAAAGAGCTGGAAGCAAGATGCTCTGGGGCCAAACTCGCCCTTTGGAAAGAAGCCTGCACGTTGTGCCTTTCTGCTCTAGGGCAATGTAGCACACCCAGAGCAGAAGTTCTGCTTCAGCCAGATCAGGCCTGCAAAGAAACTGGGTTTCACAGGCCTGTGTAAGAGATGTTCCCTGTAGGCTGTACGAGCAGTGTGCAGAGCGAGTTGTTTCTTAGCTTCCCAAAGAGCTGGAAGCAAGATTCTCTGGGGCCCAACTCGCCCTTTGGAAAGAAGCCTGCACGTTTTGCCTTTCAGCTCTAGGGCAATGTAGCACACCCAGAGCAGAAGTTCTGCTTCATCCATATGAGGCCTGCAAAGAAACTGGGTTTCACAGGCCTTTGTAAGAGATGTACCCGGTAGGCTCTAAGAGCACTGTGCAGAGCGAGTTGTTTCGTAGCTTCCCAAAGAGCTGGAAGCAAGATGCTCTGGGGCCCAACTCGCCCTTTGGAAAGAAGCCTGCACGTTGTGCCTTTCTGCTCTAGGGCAATGTAGCACACCCAGAGCAGAAGTTCTGCTTCAGCCAGATCAGGCCTGCAAAGAAAGTGCGTTTCACAGGCCTTTGTAAGAGATGTACCCGGTAGGCTGTAAGAGCACTGTGCAGAGAGAGTTGTTTCTTAGCTTCCCAAAGAGCTGGAAGCAAGATACTCTGGGGCCCAACTCGCCGTTTGGAAAAAAGCCTGCACGTTGTGCCTTTCAGCTCTAGGGCAATGTAGCACACCCAGCGCAGAAGTTCTGCTTCATCCAGATCAGGCCTGCAAAGAAACTGCATTTCACAGGCCTTTGTAAGAGATGTTCCCGGTAGGCTGTAAGAGCACTGTGCAGAGCGAGTTGTTTCTTAGCTTCCCAAAGAGCTGGAAGCAAGATGCTCTGGGGCCGAACTCGCCCTTTGGAAAGAAGCCTGCACCTGGTGCCTTTCAGCTCTAGGGCAATGTAGCACACCCAGAGCAGAAGTTCTGCTTCAGCCAGATCAGGCCTGCAAAGTAACTGCGTTTCACAGGCCTTTGTAAGAGATGTTCCCGGTAGGCTGTGAGAGCACTGTGCAGAGCGAGTTGTTTCTTAGCTTCCCAAAGAGCTGGAAGCAAGATGCTCTGGGGCCCAACTCGCCCTTTGGAAAGAAGCCTGCACGTTGTGCCTTTCAGCTCTAGGGCAATGTAGCACACCCAGAGCAGAAGTTCTGCGTCAGCCAGATCAGGCCTGCAAAGAAACTGCGTTTCACAGGCCTTTGTAAGAGATGTTCCCGGTAGGCTGTAAGAGCACTGTGCAGAGCGAGTTGTTTCTTAGCGTCCCAAAGAGCTGGAAGCAAGATGCTCTGGAGACCAACTCGCCCTTTGGAAAGAAGCCTGCACGTTTTGCCTTTCAGCTCTAGGGCAATGTAGCATACCCAGAGTAGAACTTCTACTTCAGCCAGATCACTCCTGCAGAGAAACTGCGTTTCACAGGACTCTGTAAGTGATGTTCCCGGTAGGCTGTAAGAGCACTTTGCAGAGCGAGTTGTTTCTTAGCTTCCCAAAGAGCTGGAAGCAAGATGCTCTGAGGCCCAACTCGCCCTTTGGAAAGAAGCCTGCACGTTGTGCCTTTCAGCTTTAGGGCAATGTAGCACACCCAGAGCAGTATTTCTGCTGCAGCACGATGAGGCCTGCAAAGAAACTGCGTTTCACAGGCCTTTGTAAGAGATGTTCCCGGTAGGCTGTAAGAGCACTGTGCAGAGCGAGTTGTTTCTTAGCTTCCCAAAGAGCTGGAAGCAAGATGCTCTGGGTCCCAACTCTCGCTTTGGAAAGAAGACTTCACGTTGTGCCTTTCTGCTCTAGGGCAATGTAGCACACCCAGAGCAGAAGTTCTGATTCAGCCACATCAGGCCTGCAAAGAAACTGCGTTTCACAGGCCTTTGTAAGAGATGTACCCAGTAGGCTGTAAGAGCACTGTGCAGAGCGAGTTGTTTCTTAGCTTCCCAAAGAGCTGGAAGCAAGATGCTCTGGGGCCCAACTCACCCTTTGGAAAGAAGCCGGCACGTTGTGCCTTTCTGCTCTAGGGCAATGTAGCACACCCAGAGCAGAAGTTCTGCTTCAGCCACATCAGGCCTGCAAAGAAACTGCGTTTCACAGGCCTGTGTAAGAGATGTTCCCTGTAGGCTGTACGAGCAGTGTGCAGAGCGAGTTGTTTCTTAGCTTCCCAAAGAGCTGGAAGCAAGATGCTCTGGGGCCCAACTCGCCCTTTGGAAAGAAGCCTGCACGTTGTGCCTTTCAGCTTTAGGGCAATGTAGCACACCCAGAGCAGTAGTTCTGCTGCAGCCAGATGAGGCCTGCAAAGAAACTGCGTTTCACAGGCCTTTGTAAGAGATGTTCCCGGTAGGCTGTGAGAGCACTGTGCAGAGCGAGTTGTTTCTTAGCTTCCCAAAGAGCTGGAAGCAAGTGCTCTGGGTCCCAACTCTCCCTTTGGAAAGAAGCCTGCACGTCGTGCCTTTCTGCTCTACGGCAATGTAGCACACCGAGAGCAGAAGTTCTGCTTCAGCCAGATCAGGCCTGCAAAGAAACTGCGTTTCACAGGCCTTTGCAAGTGGTGTTCCCGGTAGGCTGTAAGAACACTTTGCAGAGCGAGTTGTTTCTTAGCTTCCCAAAGAGCTGGAAGCAAGATGCTCTGGAGCCCATCTCGCCATTTGGAAAGAAGCCTGCACGTTGTGCCTTTCAGCTCTCGGGCAATGCAGAACACCAGAGCAGAAGTTCTGCTTCAGCCAGATCAGGCCTGCAAAGAAACTGGGTTTCACAGGCCTTTGTAAGAGATGTACCCGGTAGGCTCTAAGAGCACTGTGCAGAGCGAGTTGTTTCGTAGCTTCCCAAAGAGCTGGAAGCAAGATGCTCTGGGGCCCAACTCGCCCTTTGGAAAGAAGCCTGCACGTTGTGCCTTTCTGCTCTAGGGCAATGTAGCACACCCAGAGCAGAAGTTCTGCTTCAGCCAGATCAGGCCTGCAAAGAAAGTGCGTTTCACAGGCCTTTGTAAGAGATGTACCCGGTAGGCTGTAAGAGCACTGTGCAGAGAGAGTTGTTTCTTAGCTTCCCAAAGAGCTGGAAGCAAGATACTCTGGGGCCCAACTCGCCGTTTGGAAAAAAGCCTGCACGTTGTGCCTTTCAGCTCTAGGGCAATGTAGCACACCCAGCGCAGAAGTTCTGCTTCATCCAGATCAGGCCTGCAAAGAAACTGCATTTCACAGGCCTTTGTAAGAGATGTTCCCGGTAGGCTGTAAGAGCACTGTGCAGAGCGAGTTGTTTCTTAGCTTCCCAAAGAGCTGGAAGCAAGATGCTCTGGGGCCGAACTCGCCCTTTGGAAAGAAGCCTGCACCTGGTGCCTTTCAGCTCTAGGGCAATGTAGCACACCCAGAGCAGAAGTTCTGCTTCAGCCAGATCAGGCCTGCAAAGTAACTGCGTTTCACAGGCCTTTGTAAGAGATGTTCCCGGTAGGCTGTGAGAGCACTGTGCAGAGCGAGTTGTTTCTTAGCTTCCCAAAGAGCTGGAAGCAAGATGCTCTGGGGCCCAACTCGCCCTTTGGAAAGAAGCCTGCACGTTGTGCCTTTCAGCTCTAGGGCAATGTAGCACACCCAGAGCAGAAGTTCTGCGTCAGCCAGATCAGGCCTGCAAAGAAACTGCGTTTCACAGGCCTTTGTAAGAGATGTTCCCGGTAGGCTGTAAGAGCACTGTGCAGAGCGAGTTGTTTCTTAGCGTCCCAAAGAGCTGGAAGCAAGATGCTCTGGAGACCAACTCGCCCTTTGGAAAGAAGCCTGCACGTTTTGCCTTTCAGCTCTAGGGCAATGTAGCATACCCAGAGTAGAACTTCTACTTCAGCCAGATCACTCCTGCAGAGAAACTGCGTTTCACAGGACTCTGTAAGTGATGTTCCCGGTAGGCTGTAAGAGCACTTTGCAGAGCGAGTTGTTTCTTAGCTTCCCAAAGAGCTGGAAGCAAGATGCTCTGAGGCCCAACTCGCCCTTTGGAAAGAAGCCTGCACGTTGTGCCTTTCAGCTTTAGGGCAATGTAGCACACCCAGAGCAGTATTTCTGCTGCAGCACGATGAGGCCTGCAAAGAAACTGCGTTTCACAGGCCTTTGTAAGAGATGTTCCCGGTAGGCTGTAAGAGCACTGTGCAGAGCGAGTTGTTTCTTAGCTTCCCAAAGAGCTGGAAGCAAGATGCTCTGGGTCCCAACTCTCGCTTTGGAAAGAAGACTTCACGTTGTGCCTTTCTGCTCTAGGGCAATGTAGCACACCCAGAGCAGAAGTTCTGATTCAGCCACATCAGGCCTGCAAAGAAACTGCGTTTCACAGGCCTTTGTAAGAGATGTACCCAGTAGGCTGTAAGAGCACTGTGCAGAGCGAGTTGTTTCTTAGCTTCCCAAAGAGCTGGAAGCAAGATGCTCTGGGGCCCAACTCACCCTTTGGAAAGAAGCCGGCACGTTGTGCCTTTCTGCTCTAGGGCAATGTAGCACACCCAGAGCAGAAGTTCTGCTTCAGCCACATCAGGCCTGCAAAGAAACTGCGTTTCACAGGCCTGTGTAAGAGATGTTCCCTGTAGGCTGTACGAGCAGTGTGCAGAGCGAGTTGTTTCTTAGCTTCCCAAAGAGCTGGAAGCAAGATGCTCTGGGGCCCAACTCGCCCTTTGGAAAGAAGCCTGCACGTTGTGCCTTTCAGCTTTAGGGCAATGTAGCACACCCAGAGCAGTAGTTCTGCTGCAGCCAGATGAGGCCTGCAAAGAAACTGCGTTTCACAGGCCTTTGTAAGAGATGTTCCCGGTAGGCTGTGAGAGCACTGTGCAGAGCGAGTTGTTTCTTAGCTTCCCAAAGAGCTGGAAGCAAGTGCTCTGGGTCCCAACTCTCCCTTTGGAAAGAAGCCTGCACGTCGTGCCTTTCTGCTCTACGGCAATGTAGCACACCGAGAGCAGAAGTTCTGCTTCAGCCAGATCAGGCCTGCAAAGAAACTGCGTTTCACAGGCCTTTGCAAGTGGTGTTCCCGGTAGGCTGTAAGAACACTTTGCAGAGCGAGTTGTTTCTTAGCTTCCCAAAGAGCTGGAAGCAAGATGCTCTGGAGCCCATCTCGCCATTTGGAAAGAAGCCTGCACGTTGTGCCTTTCAGCTCTCGGGCAATGCAGAACACCAGAGCAGAAGTTCTGCTTCAGCCAGATCAGGCCTGCAAAGAAACTGGGTTTCACAGGCCTTTGTAAGAGATGTTCCCGGTAGGCTGTATGAGCACTGTGCAGATCGAGTTGTTTCTTAGCTTCCCAAAGAGCTGGAAGCAAGATGCTCTGGGGCCCAACTCGCCCTTTGGAAAGAAGCCTGCACATTGTGACTTTCAGCTCTAGGGCAATGTAGCCCACCCAGAGCAGAAGTTCTGCTTCAGCCAGATGAGGCCTGCAAAGAAACTGGGTTTCACAGGCCTTTGTAAGAGATGTACCCGGTAGGCTCTAAGAGCACTGTGCAGAGCGAGTTGTTTCTTAGCTTCCCAAAGAGCTGGAAGCAAGATGCTCTGGGTCCCAACTCTCGCTTTGGAAAGAAGACTGCACGTTGTGCCTTTCAGCTCTAGGGCAATGTAGCACACCCAGAGCAGAAGTTCTGCTTCAGCCAGATCAGGCCTGCGAAGAAACTGCATTTCACAGGCCTTTGTAAGAGATGTTCCCGGTAGGCTGTAGGAGCACTGTGCAGAGCGAGTTGTTTCTTAGCTTCCCAAAGAGCTGGAAGCAAGATGCTCTGGGGCCCAAGTCGCCCTTTGGAAAGAAGCCTGCACGTTGTGCCTTTCAGCTCTAGGGCAATGTAGCACACCCTGAGCAGAAGTTCTGCTTCAGCCATATCAGACCTGCAAAGAAACTGCGTTTGACAGGCCTTTGTAAGAGATGTTCCCCGTAGGCTGTAAGAGCACTGTGCAGAGCGAGTTGTTTCTTAGCTTCCCAAAGAGCTGGAAGCAAGATGCTCTGGGGCCCAACTCGCCCTTTGGAAAGAAGCCTGCACGTTGTGCCTTTCTGCTCTAGGGAAATGTAGCACACCTAGAGCAGAAGTTCTGCTTCAGCCAGATGAGGCCTGCAAAGAAACTGGGTTTCACAGGCCTTTGTAAGAGATGTACCCGGTAGGCTCTAAGAGCACTGTGCAGAGCGAGTTGTTTCTTAGCTTCCCAAAGAGCTGGAAGCAAGATGCTCTGGGGCCCAACTCACCCTTTGGAAAGAAGCCTGCACGTTGTGCCTTTCAGCTCTAGGGCAATGTAGAACACCCAGAGCAGAAGTTCTGATTCAGCCAAATCAGGCCTGCAAAGAAACTGCGTTTCACAGGCCTTTGTAAGAGATGTACCCGGTAGGCTGTAAGAGCACTGTGCAGAGCGAGTTGTTTCTTAGCTTCCCAAAGAGCTGGAAGCAAGATGCTCTGGGGCCCAACTCACCCTTTGGAAAGAAGCCTGCACGTTGTGCCTTTCTGCTCTAGGGCAATGTAGCACACCCAGAGCAGAAGTTCTGCTTCAGCCAGATCAGGCCTGCAAAGAAACTGGGTTTCACAGGCCTGTGTAAGAGATGTTCCCTGTAGGCTGTACGAGCAGTGTGCAGAGCGAGTTGTTTCTTAGCTTCCCAAAGAGCTGGAAGCAAGATTCTCTGGGGCCCAACTCGCCCTTTGGAAAGAAGCCTGCACGTTTTGCCTTTCAGCTCTAGGGCAATGTAGCACACCCAGAGCAGAAGTTCTGCTTCATCCATATGAGGCCTGCAAAGAAACTGGGTTTCACAGGCCTTTGTAAGAGATGTACCCGGTAGGCTCTAAGAGCACTGTGCAGAGCGAGTTGTTTCGTAGCTTCCCAAAGAGCTGGAAGCAAGATGCTCTGGGGCCCAACTCGCCCTTTGGAAAGAAGCCTGCACGTTGTGCCTTTCTGCTCTAGGGCAATGTAGCACACCCAGAGCAGAAGTTCTGCTTCAGCCAGATCAGGCCTGCAAAGAAAGTGCGTTTCACAGGCCTTTGTAAGAGATGTACCCGGTAGGCTGTAAGAGCACTGTGCAGAGAGAGTTGTTTCTTAGCTTCCCAAAGAGCTGGAAGCAAGATACTCTGGGGCCCAACTCGCCGTTTGGAAAAAAGCCTGCACGTTGTGCCTTTCAGCTCTAGGGCAATGTAGCACACCCAGCGCAGAAGTTCTGCTTCATCCAGATCAGGCCTGCAAAGAAACTGCGTTTCACAGGCCTTTGTAAGAGATGTTCCCGGTAGGCTGTAAGAGCACTGTGCAGAGCGAGTTGTTTCTTAGCTTCCCAAAGAGCTGGAAGCAAGATGCTCTGGGGCCCAACTCGACCTTTGGAAAGAAGCCTGCACCTGGTGCCTTTCAGCTCTAGGGCAATGTAGCACACCCAGAGCAGAAGTTCTGCTTCAGCCAGATCAGGCCTGCAAAGTAACTGCGTTTCACAGGCCTTTGTAAGAGATGTTCCCGGTAGGCTGTGAGAGCACTGTGCAGAGCGAGTTGTTTCTTAGCTTCCCAAAGAGCTGGAAGCAAGATGCTCTGGGGCCCAACTCGCCCTTTGGAAAGAAGCCTGCACGTTGTGCCTTTCAGCTCTAGGGCAATGTAGCACACCCAGAGCAGAAGTTCTGCGTCAGCCAGATCAGGCCTGCAAAGAAACTGCGTTTCACAGGCCTTTGTAAGAGATGTTCCCGGTAGGCTGTAAGAGCACTGTGCAGAGCGAGTTGTTTCTTAGCGTCCCAAAGAGCTGGAAGCAAGATGCTCTGGAGACCAACTCGCCCTTTGGAAAGAAGCCTGCACGTTTTGCCTTTCAGCTCTAGGGCAATGTAGCATACCCAGAGTAGAACTTCTACTTCAGCCAGATCACTCCTGCAGAGAAACTGCGTTTCACAGGACTCTGTAAGTGATGTTCCCGGTAGGCTGTAAGAGCACTTTGCAGAGCGAGTTGTTTCTTAGCTTCCCAAAGAGCTGGAAGCAAGATGCTCTGGGGCCCAACTCGCCCTTTGGAAAGAAGCCTGCACGTTGTGCCTTTCAGCTGTAGGGCAATGTAGCACACCCAGAGCAGTAGTTCTGCTGCAGCCAGATGAGGCCTGCAAAGAAACTGCGTTTCACAGGCCTTTGTAAGAGATGATCCCGGTAGGCTGTAAGAGCACTGTGCAGAGCGAGTTGTTTCTTAGCTTCCCAAAGAGCTGGAAGCAAGATGCTCTGGGTCCCAACTCTCGCTTTGGAAAGAAGACTTCACGTTGTGCCTTTCTGCTCTAGGGCAATGTAGCACACCCAGAGCAGAAGTTCTGCTTCAGCCAGATCAAGCCTGCGAAGAAACTGCATTTCACAGGCCTTTGTAAGAGATGTTCCCGGTAGGCTGTAAGAGCACTGTGCAGAGCGAGTTGTTTCTTAGCTTCCCAAAGAGCTGGAAGGAAGATGCTCTGGGGCCCAAATCGCCCTTTGGAAGGAAGCCTGCACGTTGTGCCTTTCTGCTCTGGGGCAATGTAGCACACCCAGAGCAGAAGTTCTGCTTCAGCCAGATCAGGCCTGCAAAGAAACTGCATTTCACAGGCCTTTGTAAGAGATGTTCCCGGTAGGCTGTGAGAGCACTGTGCAGAGCGAGTTGTTTCTTAGCTTCCCAAAGAGCTGGAAGCAAGATGCTCTGGGGCCCAACTCGCCCTTTGTAAAGAAGCCTGCGCGTTGTGCCTCTCAGCTCTAGGGCAATGTAGCACACCCAGAGCAGAAGTTCTGATTCAGCCAGATCAGGCCTGCAAAGAAACTGCGTTTCACAGGCCTTTGTAAGAGATGTTCCCGGTAGGCTGTGAGAGCACTGTGCAGAGCGAGTTGTTTCTTAGCTTCCCAAAGAGCTGGAAGCAAGATGCTCTGGGGCCCAACTCGCCCTTTGGAAAGAAGCCTGCGCGTTGTGCCTCTCGGCTCTAGGGCAATGTAGCACACCCAGAGCAGAAGTTCTGCTTCAGCCATATCAGGCCTGCCAAGAAACTGCGTTTCACAGGCCTTTGTAAGAGATGTTCCCGGTAGGCTGTAAGAGCACTGTGCAGAGCGAGTTGTTTCTTAGCGTCCCAAAGAGCTGGAAGCAAGATGCTCTGGAGACCAACTCGCCCTTTGGAAAGAAGCCTGCACGTTTTGCCTTTCAGCTCTAGGGCAATGTAGCATACCCAGAGTAGAACTTCTACTTCAGCCAGATCACTCCTGCAGAGAAACTGCGTTTCACAGGACTCTGTAAGTGATGTTCCCGGTAGGCTGTAAGAGCACTTTGCAGAGCTAGTTGTTTCTTAGCTTCCCAAAGAGCTGGAAGCAAGATGCTCTGGGGCCCATCTCGCCATTTGGAAAGAAGCCTGCACGTTGTGCCTTTCAGCTCTCGGGCAATGCAGAACACCAGAGCAGAAGTTCTGCTTCAGCCAGATCAGGCCTGCAAAGAAACTGGGTTTCACAGGCCTTTGTAAGAGATGTTCCCGGTAGGCTGTATGAGCACTGTGCAGATCGAGTTGTTTCTTAGCTTCCCAAAGAGCTGGAAGCAAGATGCTCTGGGGCCCAACTCGCCCTTTGGAAAGAAGCCTGCACATTGTGACTTTCAGCTCTAGGGCAATGTAGCCCACCCAGAGCAGAAGTTCTGCTTCAGCCAGATGAGGCCTGCAAAGAAACTGGGTTTCACAGGCCTTTGTAAGAGATGTACCCGGTAGGCTCTAAGAGCACTGTGCAGAGCGAGTTGTTTCTTAGCTTCCCAAAGAGCTGGAAGCAAGATGCTCTGGGTCCCAACTCTCGCTTTGGAAAGAAGACTGCACGTTGTGCCTTTCTGCTCTAGGGCAATGTAGCACACCCAGAGCAGAAGTTCTGCTTCAGCCAGATCAGGCCTGCGAAGAAACTGCATTTCACAGGCCTTTGTAAGAGATGTGCCCGGTAGGCTGTAGGAGCACTGTGCAGAGCGAGTTGTTTCTTAGCTTCCCAAAGAGCTGGAAGCAAGATGCTCTGGGGCCCAACTCGACCTTTGGAAGGAAGCCTGCACGTTGTGCCTCTCAGCTCTAGGGCAATGTAGCACACCCAGAGCAGAAGTTCTGATTCAGCCAGATCAGGCCTGCAAAGAAACTGCGTTTCACAGGCCTTTGTAAGAGATGTTCCCGGTAGGCTGTGAGAGCACTGTGCAGAGCGAGTTGTTTCTTAGCTTCCCAAAGAGCTGGAAGCAAGATGCTCTGGGGCCCAACTCGCCCTTTGGAAAGAAGTCTGCACGTTGTGCCTCTCAGCTCTAGGGCAATGTAGCACACCCAGAGCAGAAGTTCTGATTCAGCCAGATCAGGCCTGCAAAGAAACTGCGTTTCACAGGCCTTTGTAAGAGATGTTCCCGGTAGGCTGTGAGAGCACTGTGCAGAGCGAGTTGTTTCTTAGCTTCCCAAAGAGCTGGAAGCAAGATGCTCTGGGGCCCAAGTCGCCCTTTGGAAAGAAGCCTGCACGTTGTGCCTTTCAGCTCTAGGGCAATGTAGCACACCCAGAGCAGAAGTTCTGCTTCAGGCATATCAGGCCTGCAAAGAAACTGCGTTTGACAGGCCTTTGTAAGAGATGTTCCCGGTAGGCTGTAAGAGCACTGTGCAGAGCGAGTTGTTTCTTAGCTTCCCAAAGAGCTGGAAGCAAGATGCTCTGGGGCCCAACTCGCCCTTTGGAAAGAAGCCTGCACGTTGTGCCTTTCTGCTCTAGGGAAATGTAGCACACCCAGAGCAGAAGTTCTGCTTCAGCCAGATGAGGCCTGCAAAGAAACTGGGTTTCACAGGCCTTTGTAAGAGATGTACCCGGTAGGCTCTAAGAGCACTGTGCAGAGCGAGTTGTTTCTTAGCTTCCCAAAGAGCTGGAAGCAAGATGCTCTGGGGCCCAACTCGCCCTTTGGAAAGAAGCCTGCACGTTGTGCCTTTCAGCTCTAGGGCAATGTAGCACACCCAGAGCAGAAGTTCTGATTCAGCCAAATCAGGCCTGCAAAGAAACTGCGTTTCACAGGCCTTTGTAAGAGATGTACCCGGTAGGCTGTAAGAGCACTGTGCAGAGCGAGTTGTTTCTTAGCTTCCCAAAGAGCTGGAAGCAAGATGCTCTGGGGCCCAACTCACCCTTTGGAAAGAAGCCTGCACGTTGTGCCTTTCTGCTCTAGGGCAATGTAGCACACCCAGAGCAGAAGTTCTGCTTCAGCCAGATCAGGCCTGCAAAGAAACTGCGTTTCACAGGCCTGTGTAAGAGATGTTCCCTGTAGGCTGTACGAGCACTGTGCAGAGCGAGTTGTTTCTTAGCTTCCCAAAGAGCTGGACGCAAGATTCTCTGGGGCCCAACTCGCCCTTTGGAAAGAAGCCTGGACGTTTTGCCTTTCAGCTCTAGGGCAATGTAGCACACCCAGAGCAGAAGTTGTGCTTCAGACATATCATGCCTGCAAAGAAACTGCGTTTCACAGGCCTTTATAAGAGATGTTCCCGGTAGGCTGTAAGAGCACTGTGCAGAGCGAGTTGTTTCTTAGCTTCCCAAAGAGCTGGAAGCAAGATGCTCTGGGGCCCAACTCGCCCTTTGGAAAGAAGCCTGCACGTTGTGCCTTTCAGCTCTAGGGCAATGTAGCACACCCAGAGCAGAAGTTCTGCTTCAGCCAGATCAGGCCTGCAGAGAAACTGCGTTTCACAGGCCTTTGTAAGAGATGTTCCCGGTAGGCTGTAAGAGCACTGTGCAGAGCGAGTTGTTTCTTAGCTTCCCAAAGAGCTGGAAGCAAGATGCTCAGGGGCCCATCTCGCCATTTGGAAAGAAGCCTGCACGTTGTGCCTTTCAGCTCTCGGGCAATGCAGAACACCAGAGCAGAAGTTCTGCTTCAGCCAGATCAGGCCTGCAAAGAAACTGGGTTTCACAGGCCTTTGTAAGAGATGTTCCCGGTAGGCTGTATGAGCACTGTGCAGATCGAGTTGTTTCTTAGCTTCCCAAAGAGCTGGAAGCAAGATGCTCTGGGGCCCAACTCGCCCTTTGGAAAGAAGCCTGCACATTGTGACTTTCAGCTCTAGGGCAATGTAGCCCACCCAGAGCAGAAGTTCTGCTTCAGCCAGATGAGGCCTGCAAAGAAACTGGGTTTCACAGGCCTTTGTAAGAGATGTACCCGGTAGGCTCTAAGAGCACTGTGCAGAGCGAGTTGTTTCTTAGCTTCCCAAAGAGCTGGAAGCAAGATGCTCTGGGGCCCAACTCGCCCTTTGGAAAGAAGCCTGCACGTTGTGCCTTTCTGACTAGGGCAATGTAGCACACCCAGAGCAGAAGTTCTGATTCAGCCAGATCAGGCCTGCAAAGAAACTGCGTTTCACAGGCCTTTGTAAGAGAGGTTCCCGGTAGGCTTTAAGAGCACTGTGCAGAGCGAGTTGTTTCTTAGCTTCCCAAAGAGCTGGAAGCAAGATGCTCTGGAGCCCAACTCGCCCTTTGGAATGAAGCCTGCACGTTGTGCCTTTCTGCTCTAGGGCAATGTAGCACACCCAGAGCAGAAGTTCTGCTTCAGCCAGATCAGGCTTGCAAAGAAACTGGGTTTCACAGGCCTTTGTAAGATATGTACCCGGTAGGCTCTAAGAGTACTGTGCAGAGCGAGTTGTTTCTTAGCTTCCCAAAGAGCTGGAAGCAAGATGCTCTGGGGCCGAACTCGCCCTTTGGAAAGAAGCCTGCACGTTGTGCCTTTCAGCTTTAGGGCAATGTAGCACACCCAGAGCAGTATTTCTGCTGCAGCCAGATGAGGCCTGCAAAGAAACTGCGTTTCACAGGCCTTTGTAAGAGATGTTCCCGGTAGGCTGTAAGAGCACTGTGCAGAGCGAGTTGTTTCTTAGCTTCCCAAAGAGCTGGAAGCAAGATGCTCTGGGTCCCAACTCTCGCTTTGGAAAGAAGACTGCACGTTGTGCCTTTCAGCTCTAGGGCAATGTAGCACACCCAGAGCAGAAGTTCTGCTTCAGCCAGATCAGGCCTGCGAAGAAACTGCATTTCACAGGCCTTTGTAAGAGATGTGCCCGGTAGGCTGTAGGAGCACTGTGCAGAGCGAGTTGTTTCTTAGCTTCCCAAAGAGCTGGATGCAAGATGCTCTGGGGCCCAACTCGACCTTTGGAAGGAAGCCTGCACGTTGTGCCTCTCAGCTCTAGGGCAATGTAGCACACCCAGAGCAGAAGTTCTGATTCAGCCAGATCAGGCCTGCAAAGAAACTGCGTTTCACAGGCCTTTGTAAGAGATGTTCCCGGTAGGCTGTGAGAGCACTGTGCAGAGCGAGTTGTTTCTTAGCTTCCCAAAGAGCTGGAAGCAAGATGCTCTGGGGCCCAACTCGCCCTTTGGAAAGAAGTCTGCACGTTGTGCCTCTCAGCTCTAGGGCAATGTAGCACACCCAGAGCAGAAGTTATGATTCAGCCAGATCAGGCCTGCAAAGAAACTGCGTTTCACAGGCCTTTGTAAGAGATGTTCCCGGTAGGCTGTGAGAGCACTGTGCAGAGCGAGTTGTTTCTTAGCTTCCCAAAGAGCTGGAAGCAAGATGCTCTGGGGCCCAAGTCGCCCTTTGGAAAGAAGCCTGCACGTTGTGCCTTTCAGCTCTAGGGCAATGTAGCACACCCAGAGCAGAAGTTCTGCTTCAGCCATATCAGGCCTGCAAAGAAACTGCGTTTGACAGGCCTTTGTAAGAGATGTTCCCGGTAGGCTGTAAGAGCACTGTGCAGAGCGAGTTGTTTCTTAGCTTCCCAAAGAGCTGGAAGCAAGATGATCTGGGGCCCAACTCGCCCTTTGGAAAGAAGCCTGCACGTTGTGCCTTTCTGCTCTAGGGAAATGTAGCACACCCAGAGCAGAAGTTCTGCTTCAGCCAGATGAGGCCTGCAAAGAAACTGGGTTTCACAGGCCTTTGTAAGACATGTACCCGGTAGGCTCTAAGAGCACTGTGCAGAGCGAGTTGTTTCTTAGCTTCCCAAAGAGCTGGAAGCAAGATGCTCTGGGGCCCAACTCGCCCTTTGGAAAGAAGCCTGCACGTTGTGCCTTTCAGCTCTAGGGCAATGTAGCACACCCAGAGCAGAAGTTCTGATTCAGCCAAATCAGGCCTGCAAAGAAACTGCGTTTCACAGGCCTTTGTAAGAGATGTACCCGGTAGGCTGTAAGAGCACTGTGCAGAGCGAGTTGTTTCTTAGCTTCCCAAAGAGCTGGAAGCAAGATGCTCTGGGGCCCAACTCACCCTTTGGAAAGAAGCCTGCACGTTGTGCCTTTCTGCTCTAGGGCAATGTAGCACACACAGAGCAGAAGTTCTGCTTCAGCCAGATCAGGCCTGCAAAGAAACTGCGTTTCACAGGCCTGTGTAAGAGATGTTCCCTGTAGGCTGTACGAGCAGTGTGCAGAGCGAGTTGTTTCTTAGCTTCCCAAAGAGCTGGAAGCAAGATTCTCTGGGGCCCAACTCGCCCTTTGGAAAGAAGCCTGCACGTTTTGCCTTTCAGCTCTAGGGCAATGTAGCACACCCAGAGCAGAAGTTCTGCTTCATCCATATGAGGCCTGCAAAGAAACTGGGTTTCACAGGCCTTTGTAAGAGATGTACCCGGTAGGCTCTAAGAGCACTGTGCAGAGCGAGTTGTTTCGTAGCTTCCCAAAGAGCTGGAAGCAAGATGCTCTGGGGCCCAACTCGCCCTTTGGAAAGAAGCCTGCACGTTGTGCCTTTCTGCTCTAGGGCAATGTAGCACACCCAGAGCAGAAGTTCTGCTTCAGCCAGATCAGGCCTGCAAAGAAAGTGCGTTTCACAGGCCTTTGTAAGAGATGTACCCGGTAGGCTGTAAGAGCACTGTGCAGAGAGAGTTGTTTCTTAGCTTCCCAAAGAGCTGGAAGCAAGATACTCTGGGGCCCAACTCGCCGTTTGGAAAAAAGCCTGCACGTTGTGCCTTTCAGCTCTAGGGCAATGTAGCACACCCAGCGCAGAAGTTCTGCTTCATCCAGATCAGGCCTGCAAAGAAACTGCGTTTCACAGGCCTTTGTAAGAGATGTTCCCGGTAGGCTGTAAGAGCACTGTGCAGAGCGAGTTGTTTCTTAGCGTCCCAAAGAGCTGGAAGCAAGATGCTCTGGAGACCAACTCGCCCTTTGGAAAGAAGCCTGCACCTTTTGCCTTTCAGCTCTAGGGCAATGTAGCATACCCAGAGTAGAACTTCTACTTCAGCCAGATCACTCCTGCAGAGAAACTGCGTTTCACAGGACTCTGTAAGTGATTTTCCCGGTAGGCTGTAAGAGCACTTTGCAGAGCGAGTTGTTTCTTAGCTGCCCAAAGAGCTGGAAGCAAGATGCTCTGGGGCCCAACTCGCCCTTTGGAAAGAAGCCTGCACGTTGTGCCTTTCAGCTTTAGGGCAATGTAGCACACCCAGAGCAGTAGTTCTGCTGCAGCCAGATGAGGCCTGCAAAGAAACTGCGTTTCACAGGCCTTTGTAAGAGATGATCCCGGTAGGCTGTAAGAGCACTGTGCAGAGCGAGTTGTTTCTTAGCTTCCCAAAGAGCTGGAAGCAAGATGCTCTGGGTCCCAACTCTCGCTTTGGAAAGAAGACTTCACGTTGTGCCTTTCTGCTCTAGGGCAATGTAGCACACCCAGAGCAGAAGTTCTGCTTCAGCCAGATCAGGCCTGCGAAGAAACTGCATTTCACAGGCCTTTGTAAGAGATGTTCCCGGTAGGCTGTAAGAGCACTGTGCAGAGCGAGTTGTTTCTTAGCTTCCCAAAGAGCTGGAAGGAAGATGCTCTGGGGCCCAAATCGCCCTTTGGAAGGAAGCCTGCACGTTGTGCCTTTCTGCTCTGGGGCAATGTAGCACACCCAGAGCAGAAGTTCTGCTTCAGCCAGATCAGGCCTGCAAAGAAACTGCATTTCACAGGCCTTTGTAAGAGATGTTCCCGGTAGGCTGTGAGAGCACTGTGCAGAGCGAGTTGTTTCTTAGCTTCCCAAAGAGCTGGAAGCAAGATGCTCTGGGGCCCAACTCGCCCTTTGTAAAGAAGCCTGCGCGTTGTGCCTCTCAGCTCTAGGGCAATGTAGCACACCCAGAGCAGAAGTTCTGATTCAGCCAGATCAGGCCTGCAAAGAAACTGCGTTTCACAGGCCTTTGTAAGAGATGTTCCCGGTAGGCTGTGAGAGCACTGTGCAGAGCGAGTTGTTTCTTAGCTTCCCAAAGAGCTGGAAGCAAGATGCTCTGGGGCCCAACTCGCCCTTTGGAAAGAAGCCTGCGCGTTGTGCCTCTCGGCTCTAGGGCAATGTAGCACACCCAGAGCAGAAGTTCTGCTTCAGCCATATCAGGCCTGCCAAGAAACTGCGTTTCACAGGCCTTTGTAAGAGATGTTCCCGGTAGGCTGTAAGAGCACTGTGCAGAGCGAGTTGTTTCTTAGCGTCCCAAAGAGCTGGAAGCAAGATGCTCTGGAGACCAACTCGCCCTTTGGAAAGAAGCCTGCACGTTTTGCCTTTCAGCTCTAGGGCAATGTAGCATACCCAGAGTAGAACTTCTACTTCAGCCAGATCACTCCTGCAGAGAAACTGCGTTTCACAGGACTCTGTAAGTGATGTTCCCGGTAGGCTGTAAGAGCACTTTGCAGAGCGAGTTGTTTCTTAGCTTCCCAAAGAGCTGGAAGCAAGATGCTCTGGGGCCCAACTCGCCCTTTGGAAAGAAGCCTGCACGTTGTGCCTTTCAGCTGTAGGGCAATGTAGCACACCCAGAGCAGTAGTTCTGCTGCAGCCAGATGAGGCCTGCAAAGAAACTGCGTTTCACAGGCCTTTGTAAGAGATGATCCCGGTAGGCTGTAAGAGCACTGTGCAGAGCGAGTTGTTTCTTAGCTTCCCAAAGAGCTGGAAGCAAGATGCTCTGGGTCCCAACTCTCGCTTTGGAAAGAAGACTTCACGTTGTGCCTTTCTGCTCTAGGGCAATGTAGCACACCCAGAGCAGAAGTTCTGCTTCAGCCAGATCAGGCCTGCGAAGAAACTGCATTTCACAGGCCTTTGTAAGAGATGTTCCCGGTAGGCTGTAAGAGCACTGTGCAGAGCGAGTTGTTTCTTAGCTTCCCAAAGAGCTGGAAGGAAGATGCTCTGGGGCCCAAATCGCCCTTTGGAAGGAAGCCTGCACGTTGTGCCTTTCTGCTCTGGGGCAATGTAGCACACCCAGAGCAGAAGTTCTGCTTCAGCCAGATCAGGCCTGCAAAGAAACTGCGTTTCACAGGCCTTTGTAAGAGATGTTCCCGGTAGGCTGTATGAGCACTGTGCTGATCGAGTTGTTTCTTAGCTTCCCAAAGAGCTGGAAGCAAGATGCTCTGGGGCCCAACTCGCCCTTTGGAAAGAAGCCTGCACATTGTGACTTTCAGCTCTAGGGCAATGTAGCCCACCCAGAGCAGAAGTTCTGCTTCAGCCAGATGAGGCCTGCAAAGAAACTGGGTTTCACAGGCCTTTGTAAGAGATGTACCCGGTAGGCTCTAAGAGCACTGTGCAGAGCGAGTTGTTTCTTAGCTTCCCAAAGAGCTGGAAGCAAGATGCTCTGGGGCCCAACTCGCCCTTTGGAAAGAAGCCTGCACGTTGTGCCTTTCTGACTAGGGCAATGTAGCACACCCAGAGCAGAAGTTCTGATTCAGCCAGATCAGGCCTGCAAAGAAACTGCGTTTCACAGGCCTTTGTAAGAGAGGTTCCCGGTAGGCTTTAAGAGCACTGTGCAGAGCGAGTTGTTTCTTAGCTTCCCAAAGAGCTGGAAGCAAGATGCTCTGGAGCCCAACTCGCCCTTTGGAATGAAGCCTGCACGTTGTGCCTTTCTGCTCTAGGGCAATGTAGCACACCCAGAGCAGAAGTTCTGCTTCAGCCAGATCAGGCTTGCAAAGAAACTGGGTTTCACAG
This sequence comes from Equus caballus, assembly GCF_041296265.1. Taxonomy (NCBI): domain Eukaryota; kingdom Metazoa; phylum Chordata; class Mammalia; order Perissodactyla; family Equidae; genus Equus; species Equus caballus. The sequence continues at coordinate 20,302,504 of NC_091695.1, forward strand.
GCCTTTGTAAGATATGTACCCGGTAGGCTCTAAGAGTACTGTGCAGAGCGAGTTGTTTCTTAGCTTCCCAAAGAGCTGGAAGCAAGATGCTCTGGGGCCGAACTCGCCCTTTGGAAAGAAGCCTGCACGTTGTGCCTTTCAGCTTTAGGGCAATGTAGCACACCCAGAGCAGTATTTCTGCTGCAGCCAGATGAGGCCTGCAAAGAAACTGCGTTTCACAGGCCTTTGTAAGAGATGTTCCCGGTAGGCTGTAAGAGCACTGTGCAGAGCGAGTTGTTTCTTAGCTTCCCAAAGAGCTGGAAGCAAGATGCTCTGGGTCCCAACTCTCGCTTTGGAAAGAAGACTGCACGTTGTGCCTTTCAGCTCTAGGGCAATGTAGCACACCCAGAGCAGAAGTTCTGCTTCAGCCAGATCAGGCCTGCGAAGAAACTGCATTTCACAGGCCTTTGTAAGAGATGTGCCCGGTAGGCTGTAGGAGCACTGTGCAGAGCGAGTTGTTTCTTAGCTTCCCAAAGAGCTGGAAGCAAGATGCTCTGGGGCCCAACTCGACCTTTGGAAGGAAGCCTGCACGTTGTGCCTCTCAGCTCTAGGGCAATGTAGCACACCCAGAGCAGAAGTTCTGATTCAGCCAGATCAGGCCTGCAAAGAAACTGCGTTTCACAGGCCTTTGTAAGAGATGTTCCCGGTAGGCTGTGAGAGCACTGTGCAGAGCGAGTTGTTTCTTAGCTTCCCAAAGAGCTGGAAGCAAGATGCTCTGGGGCCCAACTCGCCCTTTGGAAAGAAGTCTGCACGTTGTGCCTCTCAGCTCTAGGGCAATGTAGCACACCCAGAGCAGAAGTTCTGATTCAGCCAGATCAGGCCTGCAAAGAAACTGCGTTTCACAGGCCTTTGTAAGAGATGTTCCCGGTAGGCTGTGAGAGCACTGTGCAGAGCGAGTTGTTTCTTAGCTTCCCAAAGAGCTGGAAGCAAGATGCTCTGGGGCCCAAGTCGCCCTTTGGAAAGAAGCCTGCACGTTGTGCCTTTCAGCTCTAGGGCAATGTAGCACACCCAGAGCAGAAGTTCTGCTTCAGCCATATCAGGCCTGCAAAGAAACTGCGTTTGACAGGCCTTTGTAAGAGATGTTCCCGGTAGGCTGTAAGAGCACTGTGCAGAGCGAGTTGTTTCTTAGCTTCCCAAAGAGCTGGAAGCAAGATGATCTGGGGCCCAACTCGCCCTTTGGAAAGAAGCCTGCACGTTGTGCCTTTCTGCTCTAGGGAAATGTAGCACACCCAGAGCAGAAGTTCTGCTTCAGCCAGATGAGGCCTGCAAAGAAACTGGGTTTCACAGGCCTTTGTAAGAGATGTACCCGGTAGGCTCTAAGAGCACTGTGCAGAGCGAGTTGTTTCTTAGCTTCCCAAAGAGCTGGAAGCAAGATGCTCTGGGGCCCAACTCGCCCTTTGGAAAGAAGCCTGCACGTTGTGCCTTTCAGCTCTAGGGCAATGTAGCACACCCAGAGCAGAAGTTCTGATTCAGCCAAATCAGGCCTGCAAAGAAACTGCGTTTCACAGGCCTTTGTAAGAGATGTACCCGGTAGGCTGTAAGAGCACTGTGCAGAGCGAGTTGTTTCTTAGCTTCCCAAAGAGCTGGAAGCAAGATGCTCTGGGGCCCAACTCACCCTTTGGAAAGAAGCCTGCACGTTGTGCCTTTCTGCTCTAGGGCAATGTAGCACACCCAGAGCAGAAGTTCTGCTTCAGCCAGATCAGGCCTGCAAAGAAACTGCGTTTCACAGGCCTGTGTAAGAGATGTTCCCTGTAGGCTGTACGAGCAGTGTGCAGAGCGAGTTGTTTCTTAGCTTCCCAAAGAGCTGGAAGCAAGATTCTCTGGGGCCCAACTCGCCCTTTGGAAAGAAGCCTGCACGTTTTGCCTTTCAGCTCTAGGGCAATGTAGCACACCCAGAGCAGAAGTTCTGCTTCATCCATATGAGGCCTGCAAAGAAACTGGGTTTCACAGGCCTTTGTAAGAGATGTACCCGGTAGGCTCTAAGAGCACTGTGCAGAGCGAGTTGTTTCGTAGCTTCCCAAAGAGCTGGAAGCAAGATGCTCTGGGGCCCAACTCGCCCTTTGGAAAGAAGCCTGCACGTTGTGCCTTTCTGCTCTAGGGCAATGTAGCACACCCAGAGCAGAAGTTCTGCTTCAGCCAGATCAGGCCTGCAAAGAAAGTGCGTTTCACAGGCCTTTGTAAGAGATGTACCCGGTAGGCTGTAAGAGCACTGTGCAGAGAGAGTTGTTTCTTAGCTTCCCAAAGAGCTGGAAGCAAGATACTCTGGGGCCCAACTCGCCGTTTGGAAAAAAGCCTGCACGTTGTGCCTTTCAGCTCTAGGGCAATGTAGCACACCCAGCGCAGAAGTTCTGCTTCATCCAGATCAGGCCTGCAAAGAAACTGCGTTTCACAGGCCTTTGTAAGAGATGTTCCCGGTAGGCTGTAAGAGCACTGTGCAGAGCGAGTTGTTTCTTAGCGTCCCAAAGAGCTGGAAGCAAGATGCTCTGGAGACCAACTCGCCCTTTGGAAAGAAGCCTGCACCTTTTGCCTTTCAGCTCTAGGGCAATGTAGCATACCCAGAGTAGAACTTCTACTTCAGCCAGATCACTCCTGCAGAGAAACTGCGTTTCACAGGACTCTGTAAGTGATGTTCCCGGTAGGCTGTAAGAGCACTTTGCAGAGCGAGTTGTTTCTTAGCTTCCCAAAGAGCTGGAAGCAAGATGCTCTGGGGCCCAACTCGCCCTTTGGAAAGAAGCCTGCACGTTGTGCCTTTCAGCTTTAGGGCAATGTAGCACACCCAGAGCAGTAGTTCTGCTGCAGCCAGATGAGGCCTGCAAAGAAACTGCGTTTCACAGGCCTTTGTAAGAGATGATCCCGGTAGGCTGTAAGAGCACTGTGCAGAGCGAGTTGTTTCTTAGCTTCCCAAAGAGCTGGAAGCAAGATGCTCTGGGTCCCAACTCTCGCTTTGGAAAGAAGACTTCACGTTGTGCCTTTCTGCTCTAGGGCAATGTAGCACACCCAGAGCAGAAGTTCTGCTTCAGCCAGATCAGGCCTGCGAAGAAACTGCATTTCACAGGCCTTTGTAAGAGATGTTCCCGGTAGGCTGTAAGAGCACTGTGCAGAGCGAGTTGTTTCTTAGCTTCCCAAAGAGCTGGAAGGAAGATGCTCTGGGGCCCAAATCGCCCTTTGGAAGGAAGCCTGCACGTTGTGCCTTTCTGCTCTGGGGCAATGTAGCACACCCAGAGCAGAAGTTCTGCTTCAGCCAGATCAGGCCTGCAAAGAAACTGCATTTCACAGGCCTTTGTAAGAGATGTTCCCGGTAGGCTGTGAGAGCACTGTGCAGAGCGAGTTGTTTCTTAGCTTCCCAAAGAGCTGGAAGCAAGATGCTCTGGGGCCCAACTCGCCCTTTGTAAAGAAGCCTGCGCGTTGTGCCTCTCAGCTCTAGGGCAATGTAGCACACCCAGAGCAGAAGTTCTGATTCAGCCAGATCAGGCCTGCAAAGAAACTGCGTTTCACAGGCCTTTGTAAGAGATGTTCCCGGTAGGCTGTGAGAGCACTGTGCAGAGCGAGTTGTTTCTTAGCTTCCCAAAGAGCTGGAAGCAAGATGCTCTGGGGCCCAACTCGCCCTTTGGAAAGAAGCCTGCGCGTTGTGCCTCTCGGCTCTAGGGCAATGTAGCACACCCAGAGCAGAAGTTCTGCTTCAGCCATATCAGGCCTGCCAAGAAACTGCGTTTCACAGGCCTTTGTAAGAGATGTTCCCGGTAGGCTGTAAGAGCACTGTGCAGAGCGAGTTGTTTCTTAGCGTCCCAAAGAGCTGGAAGCAAGATGCTCTGGAGACCAACTCGCCCTTTGGAAAGAAGCCTGCACGTTTTGCCTTTCAGCTCTAGGGCAATGTAGCATACCCAGAGTAGAACTTCTACTTCAGCCAGATCACTCCTGCAGAGAAACTGCGTTTCACAGGACTCTGTAAGTGATGTTCCCGGTAGGCTGTAAGAGCACTTTGCAGAGCGAGTTGTTTCTTAGCTTCCCAAAGAGCTGGAAGCAAGATGCTCTGGGGCCCAACTCGCCCTTTGGAAAGAAGCCTGCACGTTGTGCCTTTCAGCTGTAGGGCAATGTAGCACACCCAGAGCAGTAGTTCTGCTGCAGCCAGATGAGGCCTGCAAAGAAACTGCGTTTCACAGGCCTTTGTAAGAGATGATCCCGGTAGGCTGTAAGAGCACTGTGCAGAGCGAGTTGTTTCTTAGCTTCCCAAAGAGCTGGAAGCAAGATGCTCTGGGTCCCAACTCTCGCTTTGGAAAGAAGACTTCACGTTGTGCCTTTCTGCTCTAGGGCAATGTAGCACACCCAGAGCAGAAGTTCTGCTTCAGCCAGATCAGGCCTGCGAAGAAACTGCATTTCACAGGCCTTTGTAAGAGATGTTCCCGGTAGGCTGTAAGAGCACTGTGCAGAGCGAGTTGTTTCTTAGCTTCCCAAAGAGCTGGAAGGAAGATGCTCTGGGGCCCAAATCGCCCTTTGGAAGGAAGCCTGCACGTTGTGCCTTTCTGCTCTGGGGCAATGTAGCACACCCAGAGCAGAAGTTCTGCTTCAGCCAGATCAGGCCTGCAAAGAAACTGCGTTTCACAGGCCTTTGTAAGAGATGTTCCCGGTAGGCTGTATGAGCACTGTGCTGATCGAGTTGTTTCTTAGCTTCCCAAAGAGCTGGAAGCAAGATGCTCTGGGGCCCAACTCGCCCTTTGGAAAGAAGCCTGCACATTGTGACTTTCAGCTCTAGGGCAATGTAGCCCACCCAGAGCAGAAGTTCTGCTTCAGCCAGATGAGGCCTGCAAAGAAACTGGGTTTCACAGGCCTTTGTAAGAGATGTACCCGGTAGGCTCTAAGAGCACTGTGCAGAGCGAGTTGTTTCTTAGCTTCCCAAAGAGCTGGAAGCAAGATGCTCTGGGGCCCAACTCGCCCTTTGGAAAGAAGCCTGCACGTTGTGCCTTTCTGATCTAGGGCAATGTAGCACACCCAGAGCAGAAGTTCTGATTCAGCCAGATCAGGCCTGCAAAGAAACTGCGTTTCACAGGCCTTTGTAAGAGAGGTTCCCGGTAGGCTTTAAGAGCACTGTGCAGAGCGAGTTGTTTCTTAGCTTCCCAAAGAGCTGGAAGCAAGATGCTCTGGAGCCCAACTCGCCCTTTGGAATGAAGCCTGCACGTTGTGCCTTTCTGCTCTAGGGCAATGTAACACACCCAGAGCAGAAGTTCTGCTTCAGCCAGATCAGGCTTGCAAAGAAACTGGGTTTCACAGGCCTTTGTAAGATATGTACCCGGTAGGCTCTAAGAGTACTGTGCAGAGCGAGTTGTTTCTTAGCTTCCCAAAGAGCTGGAAGCAAGATGCTCTGGGGCCGAACTCGCCCTTTGGAAAGAAGCCTGCACGTTGTGCCTTTCAGCTTTAGGGCAATGTAGCACACCCAGAGCAGTATTTCTGCTGCAGCCAGATGAGGCCTGCAAAGAAACTGCGTTTCACAGGCCTTTGTAAGAGATGTTCCCGGTAGGCTGTAAGAGCACTGTGCAGAGCGAGTTGTTTCTTAGCTTCCCAAAGAGCTGGAAGCAAGATGCTCTGGGTCCCAACTCTCGCTTTGGAAAGAAGACTTCACGTTGTGCCTTTCTGCTCTAGGGCAATGTAGCACACCCAGAGCAGAAGTTCTGATTCAGCCACATCAGGCCTGCAAAGAGACTGCGTTTCACAGGCCTTTGTAAGAGATGTACCCAGTAGGCTGTAAGAGCACTGTGCAGAGCGAGTTGTTTCTTAGCTTCCCAAAGAGCTGGAAGCAAGATGATCTGGGGCCCAACTCACCCTTTGGAAAGAAGCCTGCACGTTGTGCCTTTCTGCTCTAGGGCAATGTAGCACACCCATAGCAGAAGTTCTGCTTCAGCCACATCAGGCCTGCAAAGAAACTGCGTTTCACAGGCCTGTGTAAGAGATGTTCCCTGTAGGCTGTACGAGCAGTGTGCAGAGCGAGTTGTTTCTTAGCTTCCCAAAGAGCTGGAAGCAAGATTCTCTGGGGCCCAACTCGCCCTTTGGAAAGAAGCCTGCACGTTGTGCCTTTCAGCTTTAGGGCAATGTAGCACACCCAGAGCAGTAGTTCTGCTGCAGCCAGATGAGGCCTGCAAAGAAACTGCGTTTCACAGGCCTTTGTAAGAGATGTTCCCGGTAGGCTGTGAGAGCACTGTGCAGAGCGAGTTGTTTCTTAGCTTCCCAAAGAGCTGGAAGCAAGTGCTCTGGGTCCCAACTCTCCCTTTGGAAAGAAGCCTGCACGTCGTGCCTTTCTGCTCTAGGGCAATGTAGCACACCGAGAGCAGAAGTTCTGCTTCAGCCAGATCAGGCCTGCAAAGAAACTGCGTTTCACAGGCCTTTGCAAGTGGTGTTCCCGGTAGGCTGTAAGAACACTTTGCAGAGCGAGTTGTTTCTTAGCTTCCCAAAGAGCTGGAAGCAAGATGCTCTGGGGCCCATCTCGCCATTTGGAAAGAAGCCTGCACGTTGTGCCTTTCAGCTCTCGGGCAATGCAGAACACCAGAGCAGAAGTTCTGCTTCAGCCAGATCAGGCCTGCAAAGAAACTGGGTTTCACAGGCCTTTGTAAGAGATGTTCCCGGTAGGCTGTATGAGCACTGTGCAGATCGAGTTGTTTCTTAGCTTCCCAAAGAGCTGGAAGCAAGATGCTCTGGGGCCCAACTCGCCCTTTGGAAAGAAGCCTGCACATTGTGACTTTCAGCTCTAGGGCAATGTAGCCCACCCAGAGCAGAAGTTCTGCTTCAGCCAGATGAGGCCTGCAAAGAAACTGGGTTTCACAGGCCTTTGTAAGAGATGTACCCGGTAGGCTCTAAGAGCACTGTGCAGAGCGAGTTGTTTCTTAGCTTCCCAAAGAGCTGGAAGCAAGATGCTCTGGGTCCCAACTCTCGCTTTGGAAAGAAGACTGCACGTTGTGCCTTTCTGCTCTAGGGCAATGTAGCACACCCAGAGCAGAAGTTCTGCTTCAGCCAGATCAGGCCTGCGAAGAAACTGCATTTCACAGGCCTTTGTAAGAGATGTGCCCGGTAGGCTGTAGGAGCACTGTGCAGAGCGAGTTGTTTCTTAGCTTCCCAAAGAGCTGGAAGCAAGATGCTCTGGGGCCCAACTCGACCTTTGGAAGGAAGCCTGCACGTTGTGCCTCTCAGCTCTAGGGCAATGTAGCACACCCAGAGCAGAAGTTCTGATTCAGCCAGATCAGGCCTGCAAAGAAACTGCGTTTCACAGGCCTTTGTAAGAGATGTTCCCGGTAGGCTGTGAGAGCACTGTGCAGAGCGAGTTGTTTCTTAGCTTCCCAAAGAGCTGGAAGCAAGATGCTCTGGGGCCCAACTCGCCCTTTGGAAAGAAGTCTGCACGTTGTGCCTCTCAGCTCTAGGGCAATGTAGCACACCCAGAGCAGAAGTTCTGATTCAGCCAGATCAGGCCTGCAAAGAAACTGCGTTTCACAGGCCTTTGTAAGAGATGTTCCCGGTAGGCTGTGAGAGCACTGTGCAGAGCGAGTTGTTTCTTAGCTTCCCAAAGAGCTGGAAGCAAGATGCTCTGGGGCCCAAGTCGCCCTTTGGAAAGAAGCCTGCACGTTGTGCCTTTCAGCTCTAGGGCAATGTAGCACACCCAGAGCAGAAGTTCTGCTTCAGCCATATCAGGCCTGCAAAGAAACTGCGTTTGACAGGCCTTTGTAAGAGATGTTCCCGGTAGGCTGTAAGAGCACTGTGCAGAGCGAGTTGTTTCTTAGCTTCCCAAAGAGCTGGAAGCAAGATGCTCTGGGGCCCAACTCGCCCTTTGGAAAGAAGCCTGCACGTTGTGCCTTTCTGCTCTAGGGAAATGTAGCACACCCAGAGCAGAAGTTCTGCTTCAGCCAGATGAGGCCTGCAAAGAAACTGGGTTTCACAGGCCTTTGTAAGAGATGTACCCGGTAGGCTCTAAGAGCACTGTGCAGAGCGAGTTGTTTCTTAGCTTCCCAAAGAGCTGGAAGCAAGATGCTCTGGGGCCCAACTCGCCCTTTGGAAAGAAGCCTGCACGTTGTGCCTTTCAGCTCTAGGGCAATGTAGCACACCCAGAGCAGAAGTTCTGATTCACCCAAATCAGGCCTGCAGAGAAACTGCGTTTCACAGGCCTTTGTAAGAGATGTACCCGGTAGGCTGTAAGAGCACTGTGCAGAGCGAGTTGTTTCTTAGCTTCCCAAAGAGCTGGAAGCAAGATGCTCTGGGGCCCAACTCACCCTTTGGAAAGAAGCCTGCACGTTGTGCCTTTCTGCTCTAGGGCAATGTAGCACACCCAGAGCAGAAGTTCTGCTTCAGCCAGATCAGGCCTGCAAAGAAACTGCGTTTCACAGGCCTGTGTAAGAGATGTTCCCTGTAGGCTGTACGAGCAGTGTGCAGAGCGAGTTGTTTCTTAGCTTCCCAAAGAGCTGGACGCAAGATTCTCTGGGGCCCAACTCGCCCTTTGGAAAGAAGCCTGGACGTTTTGCCTTTCAGCTCTAGGGCAATGTAGCACACCCAGAGCAGAAGTTGTGCTTCAGACATATCATGCCTGCAAAGAAACTGCGTTTCACAGGCCTTTATAAGAGATGTTCCCGGTAGGCTGTAAGAGCACTGTGCAGAGCGAGTTGTTTCTTAGCTTCCCAAAGAGCTGGAAGCAAGATGCTCTGGGGCCCAACTCGCCCTTTGGAAAGAAGCCTGCACGTTGTGCCTTTCAGCTCTAGGGCAATGTAGCACACCCAGAGCAGAAGTTCTGCTTCAGCCAGATCAGGCCTGCAGAGAAACTGCGTTTCACAGGCCTTTGTAAGAGATGTTCCCGGTAGGCTGTAAGAGCACTGTGCAGAGCGAGTTGTTTCTTAGCTTCCCAAAGAGCTGGAAGCAAGATGCTCAGGGGCCCATCTCGCCATTTGGAAAGAAGCCTGCACGTTGTGCCTTTCAGCTCTCGGGCAATGCAGAACACCAGAGCAGAAGTTCTGCTTCAGCCAGATCAGGCCTGCAAAGAAACTGGGTTTCACAGGCCTTTGTAAGAGATGTTCCCGGTAGGCTGTATGAGCACTGTGCAGATCGAGTTGTTTCTTAGCTTCCCAAAGAGCTGGAAGCAAGATGCTCTGGGGCCCAACTCGCCCTTTGGAAAGAAGCCTGCACATTGTGACTTTCAGCTCTAGGGCAATGTAGCCCACCCAGAGCAGAAGTTCTGCTTCAGCCAGATGAGGCCTTCAAAGAAACTGGGTTTCACAGGCCTTTGTAAGATATGTACCCGGTAGGCTCTAAGAGTATTGTGCAGAGCGAGTTGTTTCTTAGCTTCCCAAAGAGCTGGAAGCAAGATGCTCTGGGGCCGAACTCGCCCTTTGGAAAGAAGCCTGCACGTTGTGCCTTTCAGCTTTAGGGCAATGTAGCACACCCAGAGCAGTATTTCTGCTGCAGCCAGATGAGGCCTGCAAAGAAACTGCGTTTCACAGGCCTTTGTAAGAGATGTTCCCGGTAGGCTGTAAGAGCACTGTGCAGAGCGAGTTGTTTCTTAGCTTCCCAAAGAGCTGGAAGCAAGATGCTCTGGGTCCCAACTCTCGCTTTGGAAAGAAGACTTCACGTTGTGCCTTTCTGCTCTAGGGCAATGTAGCACACCCAGAGCAGAAGTTCTGATTCAGCCACATCAGGCCTGCAAAGAAACTGCGTTTCACAGGCCTTTGTAAGAGATGTACCCAGTAGGCTGTAAGAGCACTGTGCAGAGCGAGTTGTTTCTTAGCTTCCCAAAGAGCTGGAAGCAAGATGATCTGGGGCCCAACTCACCCTTTGGAAAGAAGCCGGCACGTTGTGCCTTTCTGCTCTAGGGCAATGTAGCACACCCATAGCAGAAGTTCTGCTTCAGCCACATCAGGCCTGCAAAGAAACTGCGTTTCACAGGCCTGTGTAAGAGATGTTCCCTGTAGGCTGTACGAGCAGTGTGCAGAGCGAGTTGTTTCTTAGCTTCCCAAAGAGCTGGAAGCAAGATTCTCTGGGGCCCAACTCGCCCTTTGGAAAGAAGCCTGCACGTTGTGCCTTTCAGCTTTAGGGCAATGTAGCACACCCAGAGCAGTAGTTCTGCTGCAGCCAGATGAGGCCTGCAAAGAAACTGCGTTTCACAGGCCTTTGTAAGAGATGTTCCCGGTAGGCTGTGAGAGCACTGTGCAGAGCGAGTTGTTTCTTAGCTTCCCAAAGAGCTGGAAGCAAGTGCTCTGGGTCCCAACTCTCCCTTTGGAAAGAAGCCTGCACGTCGTGCCTTTCTGCTCTAGGGCAATGTAGCACACCGAGAGCAGAAGTTCTGCTTCAGCCAGATCAGGCCTGCAAAGAAACTGCGTTTCACAGGCCTTTGCAAGTGGTGTTCCCGGTAGGCTGTAAGAACACTTTGCAGAGCGAGTTGTTTCTTAGCTTCCCAAAGAGCTGGAAGCAAGATGCTCTGGGGCCCATCTCGCCATTTGGAAAGAAGCCTGCACGTTGTGCCTTTCAGCTCTCGGGCAATGCAGAACACCAGAGCAGAAGTTCTGCTTCAGCCAGATCAGGCCTGCAAAGAAACTGGGTTTCACAGGCCTTTGTAAGAGATGTTCCCGGTAGGCTGTATGAGCACTGTGCAGATCGAGTTGTTTCTTAGCTTCCCAAAGAGCTGGAAGCAAGATGCTCTGGGGCCCAACTCGCCCTTTGGAAAGAAGCCTGCACATTGTGACTTTCAGCTCTAGGGCAATGTAGCCCACCCAGAGCAGAAGTTCTGCTTCAGCCAGATGAGGCCTGCAAAGAAACTGGGTTTCACAGGCCTTTGTAAGAGATGTACCCGGTAGGCTCTAAGAGCACTGTGCAGAGCGAGTTGTTTCTTAGCTTCCCAAAGAGCTGGAAGCAAGATGCTCTGGGTCCCAACTCTCGCTTTGGAAAGAAGACTGCACGTTGTGCCTTTCTGCTCTAGGGCAATGTAGCACACCCAGAGCAGAAGTTCTGCTTCAGCCAGATCAGGCCTGCGAAGAAACTGCATTTCACAGGCCTTTGTAAGAGATGTGCCCGGTAGGCTGTAGGAGCACTGTGCAGAGCGAGTTGTTTCTTAGCTTCCCAAAGAGCTGGAAGCAAGATGCTCTGGGGCCCAACTCGACCTTTGGAAGGAAGCCTGCACGTTGTGCCTCTCAGCTCTAGGGCAATGTAGCACACCCAGAGCAGAAGTTCTGATTCAGCCAGATCAGGCCTGCAAAGAAACTGTGTTTCACAGGCCTTTGTAAGAGATGTTCCCGGTAGGCTGTGAGAGCACTGTGCAGAGCGAGTTGTTTCTTAGCTTCCCAAAGAGCTGGAAGCAAGATGCTCTGGGGCCCAACTCGCCCTTTGGAAAGAAGTCTGCACGTTGTGCCTCTCAGCTCTAGGGCAATGTAGCACACCCAGAGCAGAAGTTCTGATTCAGCCAGATCAGGCCTGCAAAGAAACTGCGTTTCACAGGCCTTTGTAAGAGATGTTCCCGGTAGGCTGTGAGAGCACTGTGCAGAGCGAGTTGTTTCTTAGCTTCCCAAAGAGCTGGAAGCAAGATGCTCTGGGGCCCAAGTCGCCCTTTGGAAAGAAGCCTGCACGTTGTGCCTTTCAGCTCTAGGGCAATGTAGCACACCCAGAGCAGAAGTTCTGCTTCAGCCATATCAGGCCTGCAAAGAAACTGCGTTTGACAGGCCTTTGTAAGAGATGTTCCCGGTAGGCTGTAAGAGCACTGTGCAGAGCGAGTTGTTTCTTAGCTTCCCAAAGAGCTGGAAGCAAGATGCTCTGGGGCCCAACTCGCCCTTTGGAAAGAAGCCTGCACGTTGTGCCTTTCTGCTCTAGGGAAATGTAGCACACCCAGAGCAGAAGTTCTGCTTCAGCCAGATGAGGCCTGCAAAGAAACTGGGTTTCACAGGCCTTTGTAAGAGATGTACCCGGTAGGCTCTAAGAGCACTGTGCAGAGCGAGTTGTTTCTTAGCTTCCCAAAGAGCTGGAAGCAAGATGCTCTGGGGCCCAACTCGCCCTTTGGAAAGAAGCCTGCACGTTGTGCCTTTCAGCTCTAGGGCAATGTAGCACACCCAGAGCAGAAGTTCTGATTCAGCCAAATGAGGCCTGCAAAGAAACTGCCTTTCACAGGCCTTTGTAAGAGATGTACCCGGTAGGCTGTAAGAGCACTGTGCAGAGCGAGTTGTTTCTTAGCTTCCCAAAGAGCTGGAAGCAAGATGCTCTGGGGCCCAACTCACCCTTTGGAAAGAAGCCTGCACGTTGTGCCTTTCTGCTCTAGGGCAATGTAGCACACCCAGAGCAGAAGTTCTGCTTCAGCCAGATCAGGCCTGCAAAGAAACTGCGTTTCACAGGCCTGTGAAAGAGATGTTCCCTGTAGGCTGTACGAGCAGTGTGCAGAGCGAGTTGTTTCTTAGCTTCCCAAAGAGCTGGACGCAAGATTCTCTGGGGCCCAACTCGCCCTTTGGAAAGAAGCCTGGACGTTTTGCCTTTCAGCTCTAGGGCAATGTAGCACACCCAGAGCAGAAGTTGTGCTTCAGACATATCATGCCTGCAAAGAAACTGCGTTTCACAGGCCTTTATAAGAGATGTTCCCGGTAGGCTGTAAGAGCACTGTGCAGAGCGAGTTGTTTCTTAGCTTCCCAAAGAGCTGGAAGCAAGATGCTCTGGGGCCCAACTCGCCCTTTGGAAAGAAGCCTGCACGTTGTGCCTTTCAGCTCTAGGGCAATGTAGCACACCCAGAGCAGAAGTTCTGCTTCAGCCAGATCAGGCCTGCAGAGAAACTGCGTTTCACAGGCCTTTGTAAGAGATGTTCCCGGTAGGCTGTAAGAGCACTGTGCAGAGCGAGTTGTTTCTTAGCTTCCCAAAGAGCTGGAAGCAAGATGCTCAGGGGCCCATCTCGCCATTTGGAAAGAAGCCTGCACGTTGTGCCTTTCTGACTAGGGCAATGTAGCACACCCAGAGCAGAAGTTCTGATTCAGCCAGATCAGGCCTGCAAAGAAACTGCGTTTCACAGGCCTTTGTAAGAGAGGTTCCCGGTAGGCTTTAAGAGCACTGTGCAGAGCGAGTTGTTTCTTAGCTTCCCAAAGAGCTGGAAGCAAGATGCTCTGGAGCCCAACTCGCCCTTTGGAATGAAGCCTGCACGTTGTGCCTTTCTGCTCTAGGGCAATGTAGCACACCCAGAGCAGAAGTTCTGCTTCAGCCAGATCAGGCTTGCAAAGAAACTGGGTTTCACAGGCCTTTGTAAGATATGTACCCGGTAGGCTCTAAGAGTACTGTGCAGAGCGAGTTGTTTCTTAGCTTCCCAAAGAGCTGGAAGCAAGATGCTCTGGGGCCGAACTCGCCCTTTGGAAAGAAGCCTGCACGTTGTGCCTTTCAGCTTTAGGGCAATGTAGCACACCCAGAGCAGTATTTCTGCTGCAGCCAGATGAGGCCTGCAAAGAAACTGCGTTTCACAGGCCTTTGTAAGAGATGTTCCCGGTAGGCTGTAAGAGCACTGTGCAGAGCGAGTTGTTTCTTAGCTTCCCAAAGAGCTGGAAGCAAGATGCTCTGGGTCCCAACTCTCGCTTTGGAAAGAAGACTTCACGTTGTGCCTTTCTGCTCTAGGGCAATGTAGCACACCCAGAGCAGAAGTTCTGATTCAGCCACATCAGGCCTGCAAAGAAACTGCGTTTCACAGGCCTTTGTAAGAGATGTACCCAGTAGGCTGTAAGAGCACTGTGCAGAGCGAGTTGTTTCTTAGCTTCCCAAAGAGCTGGAAGCAAGATGCTCTGGGGCCCAACTCACCCTTTGGAAAGAAGCCAGCACGTTGTGCCTTTCTGCTCTAGGGCAATGTAGCACACCCAGAGCAGAAGTTCTGCTTCAGCCACATCAGGCCTGCAAAGAAACTGCGTTTCACAGGCCTGTGTAAGAGATGTTCCCTGTAGGCTGTAAGAACACTTTGCAGAGCGAGTTGTTTCTTAGCTTCCCAAAGAGCTGGAAGCAAGATGCTCTGGGGCCCATCTCGCCATTTGGAAAGAAGCCTGCACGTTGTGCCTTTCAGCTCTCGGGCAATGCAGAACACCAGAGCAGAAGTTCTGCTTCAGCCAGATCAGGCCTGCAAAGAAACTGGGTTTCACAGGCCTTTGTAAGAGATGTTCCCGGTAGGCTGTATGAGCACTGTGGAGATCGAGTTGTTTCTTAGCTTCCCAAAGAGCTGGAAGCAAGATGCTCTGGGGCCCAACTCGCCCTTTGGAAAGAAGCCTGCACATTGTGACTTTCAGCTCTAGGGCAATGTAGCCCACCCAGAGCAGAAGTTCTGCTTCAGCCAGATGAGGCCTGCAAAGAAACTGGGTTTCACAGGCCTTTGTAAGAGATGTACCCGGTAGGCTCTAAGAGCACTGTGCAGAGCGAGTTGTTTCTTAGCTTCCCAAAGAGCTGGAAGCAAGATGCTCTGGGTCCCAACTCTCGCTTTGGAAAGAAGACTGCACGTTGTGCCTTTCAGCTCTAGGGCAATGTAGCACACCCAGAGCAGAAGTTCTGCTTCAGCCAGATCAGGCCTGCGAAGAAACTGCATTTCACAGGCCTTTGTAAGAGATGTGCCCGGTAGGCTGTAGGAGCACTGTGCAGAGCGAGTTGTTTCTTAGCTTCCCAAAGAGCTGGAAGCAAGATGCTCTGGGGCCCAACTCGACCTTTGGAAGGAAGCCTGCACGTTGTGCCTCTCAGCTCTAGGGCAATGTAGCACACCCAGAGCAGAAGTTCTGATTCAGCCAGATCAGGCCTGCAAAGAAACTGCGTTTCACAGGCCTTTGTAAGAGATGTTCCCGGTAGGCTGTGAGAGCACTGTGCAGAGCGAGTTGTTTCTTAGCTTCCCAAAGAGCTGGAAGCAAGATGCTCTGGGGCCCAACTCGCCCTTTGGAAAGAAGTCTGCACGTTGTGCCTCTCAGCTCTAGGGCAATGTAGCACACCCAGAGCAGAAGTTCTGATTCAGCCAGATCAGGCCTGCAAAGAAACTGCGTTTCACAGGCCTTTGTAAGAGATGTTCCCGGTAGGCTGTGAGAGCACTGTGCAGAGCGAGTTGTTTCTTAGCTTCCCAAAGAGCTGGAAGCAAGATGCTCTGGGGCCCAAGTCGCCCTTTGGAAAGAAGCCTGCACGTTGTGCCTTTCAGCTCTAGGGCAATGTAGCACACCCAGAGCAGAAGTTCTGCTTCAGCCATATCAGGCCTGCAAAGAAACTGCGTTTGACAGGCCTTTGTAAGAGATGTTCCCGGTAGGCTGTAAGAGCACTGTGCAGAGCGAGTTGTTTCTTAGCTTCCCAAAGAGCTGGAAGCAAGATGCTCTGGGGCCCAACTCGCCCTTTGGAAAGAAGCCTGCACGTTGTGCCTTTCTGCTCTAGGGAAATGTAGCACACCCAGAGCAGAAGTTCTGCTTCAGCCAGATGAGGCCTGCAAAGAAACTGGGTTTCACAGGCCTTTGTAAGAGATGTACCCGGTAGGCTCTAAGAGCACTGTGCAGAGCGAGTTGTTTCTTAGCTTCCCAAAGAGCTGGAAGCAAGATGCTCTGGGGCCCAACTCGCCCTTTGGAAAGAAGCCTGCACGTTGTGCCTTTCAGCTCTAGGGCAATGTAGCACACCCAGAGCAGAAGTTCTGATTCAGCCAAATCAGGCCTGCAAAGAAACTGCGTTTCACAGGCCTTTGTAAGAGATGTACCCGGTAGGCTGTAAGAGCACTGTGCAGAGCGAGTTGTTTCTTAGCTTCCCAAAGAGCTGGAAGCAAGATGCTCTGGGGCCCAACTCACCCTTTGGAAAGAAGCCTGCACGTTGTGCCTTTCTGCTCTAGGGCAATGTAGCACACCCAGAGCAGAAGTTCTGCTTCAGCCAGATCAGGCCTGCAAAGAAACTGCGTTTCACAGGCCTGTGTAAGAGATGTTCCCTGTAGGCTGTACGAGCAGTGTGCAGAGCGAGTTGTTTCTTAGCTTCCCAAAGAGCTGGAAGCAAGATTCTCTGGGGCCCAACTCGCCCTTTGGAAAGAAGCCTGCACGTTTTGCCTTTCAGCTCTAGGGCAATGTAGCACACCCAGAGCAGAAGTTCTGCTTCATCCATATGAGGCCTGCAAAGAAACTGGGTTTCACAGGCCTTTGTAAGAGATGTACCCGGTAGGCTCTAAGAGCACTGTGCAGAGCGAGTTGTTTCGTAGCTTCCCAAAGAGCTGGAAGCAAGATGCTCTGGGGCCCAACTCGCCCTTTGGAAAGAAGCCTGCACGTTGTGCCTTTCTGCTCTAGGGCAATGTAGCACACCCAGAGCAGAAGTTCTGCTTCAGCCAGATCAGGCCTGCAAAGAAAGTGCGTTTCACAGGCCTTTGTAAGAGATGTACCCGGTAGGCTGTAAGAGCACTGTGCAGAGAGAGTTGTTTCTTAGCTTCCCAAAGAGCTGGAAGCAAGATACTCTGGGGCCCAACTCGCCGTTTGGAAAAAAGCCTGCACGTTGTGCCTTTCAGCTCTAGGGCAATGTAGCACACCCAGCGCAGAAGTTCTGCTTCATCCAGATCAGGCCTGCAAAGAAACTGCGTTTCACAGGCCTTTGTAAGAGATGTTTCCGGTAGGCTGTAAGAGCACTGTGCAGAGCGAGTTGTTTCTTAGCGTCCCAAAGAGCTGGAAGCAAGATGCTCTGGAGACCAACTCGCCCTTTGGAAAGAAGCCTGCACCTTTTGCCTTTCAGCTCTAGGGCAATGTAGCATACCCAGAGTAGAACTTCTACTTCAGCCAGATCACTCCTGCAGAGAAACTGCGTTTCACAGGACTCTGTAAGTGATGTTCCCGGTAGGCTGTAAGAGCACTTTGCAGAGCGAGTTGTTTCTTAGCTTCCCAAAGAGCTGGAAGCAAGATGCTCTGGGGCCCAACTCGCCCTTTGGAAAGAAGCCTGCACGTTGTGCCTTTCAGCTTTAGGGCAATGTAGCACACCCAGAGCAGTAGTTCTGCTGCAGCCAGATGAGGCCTGCAAAGAAACTGCGTTTCACAGGCCTTTGTAAGAGATGATCCCGGTAGGCTGTAAGAGCACTGTGCAGAGCGAGTTGTTTCTTAGCTTCCCAAAGAGCTGGAAGCAAGATGCTCTGGGTCCCAACTCTCGCTTTGGAAAGAAGACTTCACGTTGTGCCTTTCTGCTCTAGGGCAATGTAGCACACCCAGAGCAGAAGTTCTGCTTCAGCCAGATCAGGCCTGCGAAGAAACTGCATTTCACAGGCCTTTGTAAGAGATGTTCCCGGTAGGCTGTAAGAGCACTGTGCAGAGCGAGTTGTTTCTTAGCTTCCCAAAGAGCTGGAAGGAAGATGCTCTGGGGCCCAAATCGCCCTTTGGAAGGAAGCCTGCACGTTGTGCCTTTCTGCTCTGGGGCAATGTAGCACACGCAGAGCAGAAGTTCTGCTTCAGCCAGATCAGGCCTGCAAAGAAACTGCATTTCACAGGCCTTTGTAAGAGATGTTCCCGGTAGGCTGTGAGAGCACTGTGCAGAGCGAGTTGTTTCTTAGCTTCCCAAAGAGCTGGAAGCAAGATGCTCTGGGGCCCAACTCGCCCTTTGTAAAGAAGCCTGCGCGTTGTGCCTCTCAGCTCTAGGGCAATGTAGCACACCCAGAGCAGAAGTTCTGATTCAGCCAGATCAGGCCTGCAAAGAAACTGCGTTTCACAGGCCTTTGTAAGAGATGTTCCCGGTAGGCTGTGAGAGCACTGTGCAGAGCGAGTTGTTTCTTAGCTTCCCAAAGAGCTGGAAGCAAGATGCTCTGGGGCCCAACTCGCCCTTTGGAAAGAAGCCTGCGCGTTGTGCCTCTCGGCTCTAGGGCAATGTAGCACACCCAGAGCAGAAGTTCTGCTTCAGCCATATCAGGCCTGCCAAGAAACTGCGTTTCACAGGCCTTTGTAAGAGATGTTCCCGGTAGGCTGTAAGAGCACTGTGCAGAGCGAGTTGTTTCTTAGCTTCCCAAAGAGCTGGAAGCAAGATGCTCTGGGGCCCAACTCGACCTTTGGAAGGAAGCCTGCACGTTGTGCCTCTCAGCTCTAGGGCAATGTAGCACACCCAGAGCAGAAGTTCTGATTCAGCCAGATCAGGCCTGCAAAGAAACTGCGTTTCACAGGCCTTTGTAAGAGATGTTCCCGGTAGGCTGTGAGAGCACTGTGCAGAGCGAGTTGTTTCTTAGCTTCCCAAAGAGCTGGAAGCAAGATGCTCTGGGGCCCAACTCGCCCTTTGGAAAGAAGTCTGCACGTTGTGCCTCTCAGCTCTAGGGCAATGTAGCACACCCAGAGCAGAAGTTCTGATTCAGCCAGATCAGGCCTGCAAAGAAACTGCGTTTCACAGGCCTTTGTAAGAGATGTTCCCGGTAGGCTGTGAGAGCACTGTGCAGAGCGAGTTGTTTCTTAGCTTCCCAAAGAGCTGGAAGCAAGATGCTCTGGGGCCCAAGTCGCCCTTTGGAAAGAAGCCTGCACGTTGTGCCTTTCAGCTCTAGGGCAATGTAGCACACCCAGAGCAGAAGTTCTGCTTCAGCCATATCAGGCCTGCAAAGAAACTGCGTTTGACAGGCCTTTGTAAGAGATGTTCCCGGTAGGCTGTAAGAGCACTGTGCAGAGCGAGTTGTTTCTTAGCTTCCCAAAGAGCTGGAAGCAAGATGCTCTGGGGCCCAACTCGCCCTTTGGAAAGAAGCCTGCACGTTGTGCCTTTCTGCTCTAGGGAAATGTAGCACACCCAGAGCAGAAGTTCTGCTTCAGCCAGATGAGGCCTGCAAAGAAACTGGGTTTCACAGGCCTTTGTAAGAGATGTACCCGGTAGGCTCTAAGAGCACTGTGCAGAGCGAGTTGTTTCTTAGCTTCCCAAAGAGCTGGAAGCAAGATGCTCTGGGGCCCAACTCGCCCTTTGGAAAGAAGCCTGCACGTTGTGCCTTTCAGCTCTAGGGCAATGTAGCACACCCAGAGCAGAAGTTCTGATTCAGCCAAATCAGGCCTGCAAAGAAACTGCGTTTCACAGGCCTTTGTAAGAGATGTACCCGGTAGGCTGTAAGAGCACTGTGCAGAGCGAGTTGTTTCTTAGCTTCCCAAAGAGCTGGAAGCAAGATGCTCTGGGGCCCAACTCACCCTTTGGAAAGAAGCCTGCACGTTGTGCCTTTCTGCTCTAGGGCAATGTAGCACACCCAGAGCAGAAGTTCTGCTTCAGCCAGATCAGGCCTGCAAAGAAACTGCGTTTCACAGGCCTGTGTAAGAGATGTTCCCTGTAGGCTGTACGAGCAGTGTGCAGAGCGAGTTGTTTCTTAGCTTCCCAAAGAGCTGGAAGCAAGATTCTCTGGGGCCCAACTCGCCCTTTGGAAAGAAGCCTGCACGTTTTGCCTTTCAGCTCTAGGGCAATGTAGCACACCCAGAGCAGAAGTTCTGCTTCATCCATATGAGGCCTGCAAAGAAACTGGGTTTCACAGGCCTTTGTAAGAGATGTACCCGGTAGGCTCTAAGAGCACTGTGCAGAGCGAGTTGTTTCGTAGCTTCCCAAAGAGCTGGAAGCAAGATGCTCTGGGGCCCAACTCGCCCTTTGGAAAGAAGCCTGCACGTTGTGCCTTTCTGCTCTAGGGCAATGTAGCACACCCAGAGCAGAAGTTCTGCTTCAGCCAGATCAGGCCTGCAAAGAAAGTGCGTTTCACAGGCCTTTGTAAGAGATGTACCCGGTAGGCTGTAAGAGCACTGTGCAGAGAGAGTTGTTTCTTAGCTTCCCAAAGAGCTGGAAGCAAGATACTCTGGGGCCCAACTCGCCGTTTGGAAAAAAGCCTGCACGTTGTGCCTTTCAGCTCTAGGGCAATGTAGCACACCCAGCGCAGAAGTTCTGCTTCATCCAGATCAGGCCTGCAAAGAAACTGCGTTTCACAGGCCTTTGTAAGAGATGTTTCCGGTAGGCTGTAAGAGCACTGTGCAGAGCGAGTTGTTTCTTAGCGTCCCAAAGAGCTGGAAGCAAGATGCTCTGGAGACCAACTCGCCCTTTGGAAAGAAGCCTGCACCTTTTGCCTTTCAGCTCTAGGGCAATGTAGCATACCCAGAGTAGAACTTCTACTTCAGCCAGATCACTCCTGCAGAGAAACTGCGTTTCACAGGACTCTGTAAGTGATGTTCCCGGTAGGCTGTAAGAGCACTTTGCAGAGCGAGTTGTTTCTTAGCTTCCCAAAGAGCTGGAAGCAAGATGCTCTGGGGCCCAACTCGCCCTTTGGAAAGAAGCCTGCACGTTGTGCCTTTCAGCTGTAGGGCAATGTAGCACACCCAGAGCAGTAGTTCTGCTGCAGCCAGATGAGGCCTGCAAAGAAACTGCGTTTCACAGGCCTTTGTAAGAGATGATCCCGGTAGGCTGTAAGAGCACTGTGCAGAGCGAGTTGTTTCTTAGCTTCCCAAAGAGCTGGAAGCAAGATGCTCTGGGTCCCAACTCTCGCTTTGGAAAGAAGACTTCACGTTGTGCCTTTCTGCTCTAGGGCAATGTAGCACACCCAGAGCAGAAGTTCTGCTTCAGCCAGATCAGGCCTGCGAAGAAACTGCATTTCACAGGCCTTTGTAAGAGATGTTCCCGGTAGGCTGTAAGAGCACTGTGCAGAGCGAGTTGTTTCTTAGCTTCCCAAAGAGCTGGAAGCAAGATGCTCTGGGGCCCAAATCGCCCTTTGGAAGGAAGCCTGCACGTTGTGCCTTTCTGCTCTGGGGCAATGTAGCACACCCAGAGCAGAAGTTCTGCTTCAGCCAGATCAGGCCTGCAAAGAAACTGCGTTTCACAGGCCTTTGTAAGAGATGTTCCCGGTAGGCTGTATGAGCACTGTGCTGATCGAGTTGTTTCTTAGCTTCCCAAAGAGCTGGAAGCAAGATGCTCTGGGGCCCAACTCGCCCTTTGGAAAGAAGCCTGCACATTGTGACTTTCAGCTCTAGGGCAATGTAGCCCACCCAGAGCAGAAGTTCTGCTTCAGCCAGATGAGGCCTGCAAAGAAACTGGGTTTCACAGGCCTTTGTAAGAGATGTACCCGGTAGGCTCTAAGAGCACTGTGCAGAGCGAGTTGTTTCTTAGCTTCCCAAAGAGCTGGAAGCAAGATGCTCTGGGGCCCAACTCGCCCTTTGGAAAGAAGCCTGCACGTTGTGCCTTTCTGATCTAGGGCAATGTAGCACACCCAGAGCAGAAGTTCTGATTCAGCCAGATCAGGCCTGCAAAGAAACTGCGTTTCACAGGCCTTTGTAAGAGAGGTTCCCGGTAGGCTTTAAGAGCACTGTGCAGAGCGAGTTGTTTCTTAGCTTCCCAAAGAGCTGGAAGCAAGATGCTCTGGAGCCCAACTCGCCCTTTGGAATGAAGCCTGCACGTTGTGCCTTTCTGCTCTAGGGCAATGTAACACACCCAGAGCAAAAGTTCTGCTTCAGCCAGATCAGGCTTGCAAAGAAACTGGGTTTCACAGGCCTTTGTAAGATATGTACCCGGTAGGCTCTAAGAGTACTGTGCAGAGCGAGTTGTTTCTTAGCTTCCCAAAGAGCTGGAAGCAAGATGCTCTGGGGCCGAACTCGCCCTTTGGAAAGAAGCCTGCACGTTGTGCCTTTCAGCTTTAGGGCAATGTAGCACACCCAGAGCAGTATTTCTGCTGCAGCCAGATGAGGCCTGCAAAGAAACTGTGTTTCACAGGCCTTTGTAAGAGATGTTCCCGGTAGGCTGTAAGAGCACTGTGCAGAGCGAGTTGTTTCTTAGCTTCCCAAAGAGCTGGAAGCAAGATGCTCTGGGTCCCAACTCTCGCTTTGGAAAGAAGACTTCACGTTGTGCCTTTCTGCTCTAGGGCAATGTAGCACACCCAGAGCAGAAGTTCTGATTCAGCCACATCAGGCCTGCAAAGAAATTGCGTTTCACAGGCCTTTGTAAGAGATGTACCCAGTAGGCTGTAAGAGCACTGTGCAGAGCGAGTTGTTTCTTAGCTTCCCAAAGAGCTGGAAGCAAGATGCTCTGGGGCCCAACTCACCCTTTGGAAAGAAGCCGGCACGTTGTGCCTTTCTGCTCTAGGGCAATGTAGCACACCCAGAGCAGAAGTTCTGCTTCAGCCACATCAGGCCTGCAAAGAAACTGCGTTTCACAGGCCTGTGTAAGAGATGTTCCCTGTAGGCTGTATGAGCAGTGTGCAGAGCGAGTTGTTTCTTAGCTTCCCAAAGAGCTGGAAGCAAGATTCTCTGGGGCCCAACTCGCCCTTTGGAAAGAAGCCTGCACGTTGTGCCTTTCAGCTTTAGGGCAATGTAGCACACCCAGAGCAGTAGTTCTGCTGCAGCCAGATGAGGCCTGCAAAGAAACTGCGTTTCACAGGCCTTTGTAAGAGATGTTCCCGGTAGGCTGTGAGAGCACTGTGCAGAGCGAGTTGTTTCTTAGCTTCCCAAAGAGCTGGAAGCAAGTGCTCTGGGTCCCAACTCTCCCTTTGGAAAGAAGCCTGCACGTCGTGCCTTTCTGCTCTAGGGCAATGTAGCACACCGAGAGCAGAAGTTCTGCTTCAGCCAGATCAGGCCTGCAAAGAAACTGCGTTTCACAGGCCTTTGCAAGTGGTGTTCCCGGTAGGCTGTAAGAACACTTTGCAGAGCGAGTTGTTTCTTAGCTTCCCAAAGAGCTGGAAGCAAGATGCTCTGGGGCCCATCTCGCCATTTGGAAAGAAGCCTGCACGTTGTGCCTTTCAGCTCTCGGGCAATGCAGAACACCAGAGCAGAAGTTCTGCTTCAGCCAGATCAGGCCTGCAAAGAAACTGGGTTTCACAGGCCTTTGTAAGAGATGTTCCCGGTAGGCTGTATAAGCACTGTGCAGATCGAGTTGTTTCTTAGCTTCCCAAAGAGCTGGAAGCAAGATGCTCTGGGGCCCAACTCGCCCTTTGGAAAGAAGCCTGCACATTGTGACTTTCAGCTCTAGGGCAATGTAGCCCACCCAGAGCAGAAGTTCTGCTTCAGCCAGATCAGGCCTGCAAAGAAACTGGGTTTCACAGGCCTTTGTAAGAGATGTACCCGGTAGGCTCTAAGAGCACTGTGCAGAGCGAGTTGTTTCTTAGCTTCCCAAAGAGCTGGAAGCAAGATGCTCTGGGTCCCAACTCTCGCTTTGGAAAGAAGACTGCACGTTGTGCCTTTCTGCTCTAGGGCAATGTAGCACACCCAGAGCAGAAGTTCTGCTTCAGCCAGATCAGGCCTGCGAAGAAACTGCATTTCACAGGCCTTTGTAAGAGATGTGCCCGGTAGGCTGTAGGAGCACTGTGCAGAGCGAGTTGTTTCTTAGCTTCCCAAAGAGCTGGAAGCAAGATGCTCTGGGGCCCAACTCGACCTTTGGAAGGAAGCCTGCACGTTGTGCCTCTCAGCTCTAGGGCAATGTAGCACACCCAGAGCAGAAGTTCTGATTCAGCCAGATCAGGCCTGCAAAGAAACTGCGTTTCACAGGCCTTTGTAAGAGATGTTCCCGGTAGGCTGTGAGAGCACTGTGCAGAGCGAGTTGTTTCTTAGCTTCCCAAAGAGCTGGAAGCAAGATGCTCTGGGGCCCAACTCGCCCTTTGGAAAGAAGTCTGCACGTTGTGCCTCTCAGCTCTAGGGCAATGTAGCACACCCAGAGCAGAAGTTCTGATTCAGCCAGATCAGGCCTGCAAAGAAACTGCGTTTCACAGGCCTTTGTAAGAGATGTACCCGGTAGGCTCTAAGAGCACTGTGCAGAGCAAGTTGTTTCTTAGCTTCCCAAAGAGCTGGAAGCAAGATGCTCTGGGGCCCAACTCGCCCTTTGGAAAGAAGCCTGCACGTTGTGCCTTTCAGCTCTAGGGCAATGTAGCACACCCAGAGCAGAAGTTCTGATTCAGCCAAATCAGGCCTGCAAAGAAACTGCGTTTCACAGGCCTTTGTAAGAGATGTACCCGGTAGGCTGTAAGAGCACTGTGCAGAGCGAGTTGTTTCTTAGCTTCCCAAAGAGCTGGAAGCAAGATGCTCTGGGGCCCAACTCACCCTTTGGAAAGAAGCCTGCACGTTGTGCCTTTCTGCTCTAGGGCAATGTAGCACACCCAGAGCAGAAGTTCTGCTTCAGCCAGATCAGGCCTGCAAAGAAACTGCGTTTCACAGGCCTGTGTAAGAGATGTTCCCTGTAGGCTGTACGAGCAGTGTGCAGAGCGAGTTGTTTCTTAGCTTCCCAAAGAGCTGGAAGCAAGATTCTCTGGGGCCCAACTCGCCCTTTGGAAAGAAGCCTGCACGTTTTGCCTTTCAGCTCTAGGGCAATGTAGCACACCCAGAGCAGAAGTTCTGCTTCATCCATATGAGGCCTGCAAAGAAACTGGGTTTCACAGGCCTTTGTAAGAGATGTACCCGGTAGGCTCTAAGAGCACTGTGCAGAGCGAGTTGTTTCGTAGCTTCCCAAAGAGCTGGAAGCAAGATGCTCTGGGGCCCAACTCGCCCTTTGGAAAGAAGCCTGCACGTTGTGCCTTTCTGCTCTAGGGCAATGTAGCACACCCAGAGCAGAAGTTCTGCTTCAGCCAGATCAGGCCTGCAAAGAAAGTGCGTTTCACAGGCCTTTGTAAGAGATGTACCCGGTAGGCTGTAAGAGCACTGTGCAGAGAGAGTTGTTTCTTAGCTTCCCAAAGAGCTGGAAGCAAGATACTCTGGGGCCCAACTCGCCGTTTGGAAAAAAGCCTGCACGTTGTGCCTCTCAGCTCTAGGGCAATGTAGCACACCCAGCGCAGAAGTTCTGCTTCATCCAGATCAGGCCTGCACAGAAACTGCGTTTCACAGGCCTTTGTAAGAGATGTTCCCGGTAGGCTGTGAGAGCACTGTGCAGAGCGAGTTGTTTCTTAGCTTCCCAAAGAGCTGGAAGCAAGATGCTCTGGGGCCCAACTCGCCCTTTGGAAATAAGCCTGCGCGTTGTGCCTCTCAGCTCTAGGGCAATGTAGCACACCCAGAGCAGAAGTTCTGATTCAGCCAGATCAGGCCTGCAAAGAAACTGCGTTTCACAGGCCTTTGTAAGAGATGTTCCCGGTAGGCTGTAAGAGCACTGTGCAGAGCGAGTTGTTTCTTAGCGTCCCAAAGAGCTGGAAGCAAGATGCTCTGGAGACCAACTCGCCCTTTGGAAAGAAGCCTGCACGTTTTGCCTTTCAGCTCTAGGGCAATGTAGCATACCCAGAGTAGAACTTCTACTTCAGCCAGATCACTCCTGCAGAGAAACTGCGTTTCACAGGACTCTGTAAGTGATGTTCCCGGTAGGCTGTAAGAGCACTTTGCAGAGCGAGTTGTTTCTTAGCTTCCCAAAGAGCTGGAAGCCAGATGCTCTGGGCCCCAACTCGCCCTTTGGAAAGAAGCCTGCACGTTGTGCCTTTCAGCTGTAGGGCAATGTAGCACACCCAGAGCAGTAGTTCTGCTGCAGCCAGATGAGGCCTGCAAAGAAACTGCGTTTCACAGGCCTTTGTAAGAGATGATCCCGGTAGGCTGTAAGAGCACTGTGCAGAGCGAGTTGTTTCTTAGCTTCCCAAAGAGCTGGAAGCAAGATGCTCTGGGTCCCAACTCTCGCTTTGGAAAGAAGACTTCACGTTGTGCCTTTCTGCTCTAGGGCAATGTAGCACACCCAGAGCAGAAGTTCTGCTTCAGCCAGATCAGGCCTGCGAAGAAACTGCATTTCACAGGCCTTTGTAAGAGATGTTCCCGGTAGGCTGTAAGAGCACTGTGCAGAGCGAGTTGTTTCTTAGCTTCCCAAAGAGCTGGAAGGAAGATGCTCTGGGGCCCAAATCGCCCTTTGGAAGGAAGCCTGCACGTTGTGCCTTTCTGCTCTGGGGCAATGTAGCACACCCAGAGCAGAAGTTCTGCTTCAGCCAGATGAGGCCTGCAAAGAAACTGCGTTTCACAGGCCTTTGTAAGAGATGTTCCCGGTAGGCTGTGAGAGCACTGTGCAGAGCGAGTTGTTTCTTAGCTTCCCAAAGAGCTGGAAGCAAGATGCTCTGGGGCCCAACTCGTCCTTTGGAAAGAAGTCTGCGCGTTGTGCCTCTCAGCTCTAGGGCAATGTAGCACACCCAGAGCAGAAGTTCTGATTCAGCCAGATCAGGCCTGCAAAGAAACTGCGTTTCACAGGCCTTTGTAAGAGATGTTCCCGGTAGGCTGTAAGAGCACTGTGCAGAGCGAGTTGTTTCTTAGCTTCCCAAAGAGCTGGAAGGAAGATGCTCTGGGGCCCAAATCGCCCTTTGGAAGGAAGCCTGCACGTTGTGCCTTTCTGCTCTGGGGCAATGTAGCACACCCAGAGCAGAAGTTCTGCTTCAGCCAGATCAGGCCTGCAAAGAAACTGCGTTTCACAGGCCTTTGTAAGAGATGTTCCCGGTAGGCTGTGAGAGCAGTGTGCAGAGCGAGTTGTTTCTTAGCTTCCCAAAGAGCTGGAAGCAAGATGCTCTGGGGCCCAACTCGCCCTTTGGAAAGAAGCCTGTGCGTTGTGCCTCTCAGCTCTAGGGCAATGTAGCACACCCAGAGCAGAAGTTCTGATTCAGCCAGATCAGGCCTGCAAAGAAACTGCGTTTCACAGGCCTTTGTAAGAGATGTTCCCGGTAGGCTGTGAGAGCACTGTTCAGAGTGAGTTGTTTCTTAGCTTCCCAAAGAGCTGGAAGCAAGATGCTCTGGGGCCCAACTCGCCCTTTGGAAAGAAGCCTGCGCGTTGTGCCTCTCAGCTCTAGGGCAATGTAGCACACCCAGAGCAGAAGTTCTGCTTCAGCCATATCAGGCCTGCCAAGAAACTGCGTTTCACAGGCCTTTGTAAGAGATGTTCCCGGTAGGCTGTAAGAGCACTGTGCAGAGCGAGTTGTTTCTTAGCGTCCCAAAGAGCTGGAAGCAAGATGCTCTGGAGACCAACTCGCCCTTTGGAAAGAAGCCTGCACGTTTTGCCTTTCAGCTCTAGGGCAATGTAGCATACCCAGAGTAGAACTTCTACTTCAGCCAGATCACTCCTGCAGAGAAACTGCGTTTCACAGGACTCTGTAAGTGATGTTCCCGGTAGGCTGTAAGAGCACTTTGCAGAGCGAGTTGTTTCTTAGCTTCCCAAAGAGCTGGAAGCAAGATGCTCTGGGGCCCAACTCGCCCTTTGGAAAGTAGCCTGCACGTTGTGCCTTTCAGCTGTAGGGCAATGTAGCACACCCAGAGCAGTAGTTCTGCTGCAGCCAGATGAGGCCTGCAAAGAAACTGCGTTTCACAGGCCTTTGTAAGAGATGATCCCGGTAGGCTGTAAGAGCACTGTGCAGAGCGAGTTGTTTCTTAGCTTCCCAAAGAGCTGGAAGCAAGATGCTCTGGGTCCCAACTCTCGCTTTGGAAAGAAGACTTCACGTTGTGCCTTTCTGCTCTAGGGCAATGTAGCACACCCAGAGCAGAAGTTCTGCTTCAGCCAGATCAGGCCTGCGAAGAAACTGCATTTCACAGGCCTTTGTAAGAGATGTTCCCGGTAGGCTGTAAGAGCACTGTGCAGAGCGAGTTGTTTCTTAGCTTCCCAAAGAGCTGGAAGGAAGATGCTCTGGGGCCCAAATCGCCCTTTGGAAGGAAGCCTGCACGTTGTGCCTTTCTGCTCTGGGGCAATGTAGCACACCCAGAGCAGAAGTTCTGCTTCAGCCAGATCAGGCCTGCAAAGAAACTGCGTTTCACAGGCCTTTGTAAGAGATGTTCCCGGTAGGCTGTGAGAGCACTGTGCAGAGCGAGTTGTTTCTTAGCTTCCCAAAGAGCTGGAAGCAAGATGCTCTGGGGCCCAACTCGCCCTTTGGAAGGAAGCCTGCGCATTGTGCCTCTCAGCTCTAGGGCAATGTAGCACACCCAGAGCAGAAGTTCTGATTCAGCCAGATCAGGCCTGCAAAGAAACTGCGTTTCACAGGCCTTTGTAAGAGATGTTCCCGGTAGGCTGTGATTGCACTGTGCAGAGCGAGTTGTTTCTTAGCTTCCCAAAGAGCTGGAAGCAAGATGCTCTGGGGCCCATCTCGCCATTTGGAAAGAAGCCTGCACGTTGTGCCTTTCAGCTCTCGGGCAATGCAGAACACCAGAGCAGAAGTTCTGCTTCAGCCAGATCAGGCCTGCCAAGAAACTGGGTTTCACAGGCCTTTGTAAGAGATGTTCCCGGTAGGCTGTATGAGCACTGTGCAGATCGAGTTGTTTCTTAGCTTCCCAAAGAGCTGGAAGCAAGATGCTCTGGGGCCCAACTCGCCCTTTGGAAAGAATCCTGCACATTGTGACTTTCAGCTCTAGGGCAATGTAGCCCACCCAGAGCAGAAGTTCTGCTTCAGCCAGATGAGGACTGCAAAGAAACTGGGTTTCACAGGCCTTTGTAAGAGATGTACCCGGTAGGCTCTAAGAGCACTGTGCAGAGCGAGTTGTTTCTTAGCTTCCCAAAGAGCTGGAAGCAAGATGCTCTGGGGCCCAACTCGCCCTTTGGAAAGAAGCCTGCACGTTGTGCCTTTCTGATCTAGGGCAATGTAGCACACCCAGAGCAGAAGTTCTGATTCAGCCAGATCAGGCCTGCAAAGAAACTGCGTTTCACAGGCCTTTGTAAGAGAGGTTCCCGGTAGGCTTTAAGAGCACTGTGCAGAGCGAGTTGTTTCTTAGCTTCCCAAAGAGCTGGAAGCAAGATGCTCTGGAGCCCAACTCGCCCTTTGGAATGAAGCCTGCACGTTGTGCCTTTCTGCTCTAGGGCAATGTAGCACACCCAGAGCAGAAGTTCTGCTTCAGCCAGATCAGGCTTGCAAAGAAACTGGGTTTCACAGGCCTTTGTAAGATATGTACCCGGTAGGCTCTAAGAGTACTGTGCAGAGCGAGTTGTTTCTTAGCTTCCCAAAGAGCTGGAAGCAAGATGCTCTGGGGCCGAACTCGCCCTTTGGAAAGAAGCCTGCACGTTGTGCCTTTCAGCTTTAGGACAATGTAGCACACCCAGAGCAGTAGTTCTGCTGCAGCCAGATGAGGCCTGCAAAGAAACTGCGTTTCACAGGCCTTTGTAAGAGATGTTCCCGGTAGGCTGTAAGAGCACTGTGCAGAGCGAGTTGTTTCTTAGCTTCCCAAAGAGCTGGAAGCAAGATGCTCTGGGTCCCAACTCTTGCTTTGGAAAGAAGACTTCACGTTGTGCCTTTCTGCTCTAGGGCAATGTAGCACACCCAGAGCAGAAGTTCTGCTTCAGCCAGATCAGGTCTGCGAAGAAACTGCATTTCACAGGCCTTTGTAAGAGATGTTCCCGGTAGGCTGTAAGAGCACTGTGCAGAGCGAGTTGTTTCTTAGCTTCCCAAAGAGCTGGAAGCAAGATGCTCTGGGGCCCAAATCGACCTTTGGAAGGAAGCCTGCACGTTGTGCCTCTCAGCTCTAGGGCAATGTAGGACACCCAGAGCAGAAGTTCTGATTCAGCCAGATCAGGCCTGCAAAGAAACTGCGTTTCACAGGCCTTTGTAAGAGATGTTCCCGGTAGGCTGTGAGAGCACTGTGCAGAGCGAGTTGTTTCTTAGCTTCCCAAAGAGCTGGAAGCAAGATGCTCTGGGGCCCAACTCGCCCTTTGGAAAGAAGGCTGCGCGTTGTGCCTCTCAGCTCTAGGGCAATGTAGCACACCCAGATCAGAAGTTCTGATTCAGCCAGATCAGGCCTGCAAAGAAAGTGCGTTTCACAGGCCTTTGTAAGAGATGTTCCCGGTAGGCTGTGAGAGCACTGTGCAGAGCGAGTTGTTTCTTAGCTTCCCAAAGAGCTGGAAGCAAGATGCTCTGGGGCCCAACTCGCCCTTTGGAAAGAAGCCTGCACGTTGTGCCTTTCAGCTCTAGGGCAATGTAGCACACCCAGAGCAGAAGTTCTGCTTCAGCCATATCAGGCCTGCAAAGAAACTTCGTTTCACAGGCCTTTGTAAGAGATGTTCCCGGTAGGCTGTAAGAGCACTGTGCAGAGCGAGTTGTTTCTTAGCTTCCCAAAGAGCTGGAAGCAAGATGCTCTGGGGCCCAACTCGCCCTTTGGAAAGAAGCCTGCACGTTGTGCCTTTCAGCTTTAGGGCAATGTAGCACACCCAGAGCAGTAGTTCTGCTGCAGCCAGATGAGGCCTGCAAAGAAACTGCGTTTCACAGGCCTTTGTAAGAGATGTTCCCAGTAGGCTGTGAGAGCACTGTGCAGAGCGAGTTGTTTCTTAGCTTCCCAAAGAGCTGGAAGCAAGTGCTCTGGGTCCCAACTCTCCCTTTGGAAAGAAGCCTGAACGTTGTGCCTTTCTGCTCTAGGGCAATGTAGCACACCCAGAGCAGAAGTTCTGCTTCAGCCAGATCAGGCCTGCAAAGAAACTGCGTTTCACAGGCCTTTGTAAGTGGTGTTCCCGGTAGGCTGTAAGAACACTTTGCAGAGCGAGTTGTTTCTTAGCTTCCCAAAGAGCTGGAAGCAAGATGCTCTGGGGCCCATCTCGCCATTTGGAAAGAAGCCTGCACGTTGTGCCTTTCAGCTTGAGGGCAATGCAGAACACCAGAGCAGAAGTTCTGCTTCAGCCAGATCAGGCCTGCAAAGAAACTGGGTTTCACAGGCCTTTGTAAGAGATGTTCCCGGTAGGCTGTATGAGCACTGTGCAGATCGAGTTGTTTCTTAGCTTCCCAAAGAGCTGGAAGCAAGATGCTCTGGGGCCCAACTCGCCCTTAGGAAAGAAGCCTGCACATTGTGACTTTCAGCTCTAGGGCAATGTAGCCCACCCAGAGCAGAAGTTCTGCTTCAGCCAGATGAGGCCTGCAAAGAAACTGGGTTTCACAGGCCTTTGTAAGAGATGTACCCGGTAGGCTCTCAGAGCACTGTGCAGAGCAAGTTGTTTCTTAGCTTCCCAAAGAGCTGGAAGCAAGATGCTCTGGGGCCCAACTCGCCCTTTGGAAAGAAGCGTGCACGTTGTGCCTTTCAGCTTTAGGGCAATGTAGCACACCCAGACCAGTAGTTCTGCTGCAGCCAGATGAGGCCTGCAAAGAAACTGCGTTTCACAGGCCTTTGTAAGAGATGTTCCCGGTAGGCTGTAAGAGCACTGTGCAGAGCGAGTTGTTTCTTAGCTTCCCAAAGAGCTGGAAGCAAGATGCTCTGGGTCCCAACTCTCGCTTTGGAAAGAAGACTGCACGTTGTGCCTTTCTGCTCTAGGGCAATGTAGCACACCCAGAGCAGAAGTTCTGCTTCAGCCAGATCAGGCCTGCGAAGAAACTGCATTTCACAGGCCTTTGTAAGAGATGTTCCCGGTAGGCTGTAAGAGCACTGTGCAGAGCGAGTTGTTTCTTAGCTTCCCAAAGAGCTGGAAGCAAGATGCTCTGGGGCCCAACTCGACCTTTGGAAGGAAGCCTGCACGTTGTGCCTCTCAGCTCTAGGGCAATGTAGCACACCCAGAGCAGAAGTTCTGATTCAGCCAGATCAGGCCTGCAAAGAAACTGCGTTTCACAGGCCTGTGTAAGAGATGTTCCCTGTACGCTGTACGAGCAGTGTGCAGAGCGAGTTGTTTCTTAGCTTCCCAAAGAGCTGGAAGCAAGATTCTCTGGGGACCAACTCGCCCTTTGGAAAGAAGCCTGCACGTTTTGCCTTTCAGCTCTAGGGCAATGTAGCACACACAGAGCAGAAGTTCTGCTTCAGCCATATCATGCCTGCAAAGAAACTGCGTTTCACAGGCCTTTATAAGAGACGTTCCCGGTAGGCTGTGAGAGCACTGTGCAGAGCGAGTTGTTTCTTAGCTTCCCAAAGAGCTGGAAGCAAGATGCTCTGGGGCCCAACTCGCCCTTTGGAAAGAAGCCTGCACGTTGTGCCTTTCAGCTTTAGGGCAATGTAGCACACCCAGAGCAGTAGTTCTGCTGCAGCCAGATGAGGCCTGCAAAGAAACTGCGTTTCACAGGCCTTTGTAAGAGATGTTCCCAGTAGGCTGTGAGAGCACTGTGCAGAGCGAGTTGTTTCTTAGCTTCCCAAAGAGCTGGAAGCAAGATGCTCTGGGGCCCAACTCGCCCTTTGGAAAGAAGCCTGCACGTTGTGCCTTTCAGCTTTAGGGCAATGTAGCACACCCAGAGCAGTAGTTCTGCTGCAGCCAGATGAGGCCTGCAAAGAAACTGCGTTTCACAGGCCTTTGTAAGAGATGTTCCCAGTAGGCTGTGAGAGCACTGTGCAGAGCGAGTTGTTTCTTAGCTTCCCAAAGAGCTGGAAGCAAGTGCTCTGGGTCCCAACTCTCCCTTTGGAAAGAAGCCTGAACGTTGTGCCTTTCTGCTCTAGGGCAATGTAGCACACCCAGAGCAGAAGTTCTGCTTCAGCCAGATCAGGCCTGCAAAGAAACTGCGTTTCACAGGCCTTTGTAAGTGGTGTTCCCGGTAGGCTGTAAGAACACTTTGCAGAGCGAGTTGTTTCTTAGCTTCCCAAAGAGCTGGAAGGAAGATGCTCTGGGGCCCATCTCGCCATTTGGAAAGAAGCCTGCACGTTGTGCCTTTCAGCTCTAGGGCAATGCAGAACACCAGAGCAGAAGTTCTGCTTCAGCCAGATCAGGCCTGCAAAGAAACTGGGTTTCACAGGCCTTTGTAAGAGATGTTCCCGGTAGGCTGTATGAGCACTGTGCAGATCGAGTTGTTTCTTAGCTTCCCAAAGAGCTGGAAGCAAGATGCTCTGGGGCCCAACTCGCCCTTAGGAAAGAAGCCTGCACATTGTGACTTTCAGCTCTAGGGCAATGTAGCCCACCCAGAGCAGAAGTTCTGCTTCAGCCAGATGAGGCCTGCAAAGAAACTGGGTTTCACAGGCCTTTGTAAGAGATGTACCCGGTAGGCTCTCAGAGCACTGTGCAGAGCAAGTTGTTTCTTAGCTTCCCAAAGAGCTGGAAGCAAGATGCTCTGGGGCCCAACTCGCCCTTTGGAAAGAAGCCTGCACGTTGTGCCTTTCAGCTTTAGGGCAATGTAGCACACCCAGACCAGTAGTTCAGCTGCAGCCAGATGAGGCCCGCAAAGAAACTGCGTTTCACAGGCCTTTGTAAGAGATGTTCCCGGTAGGCTGTAAGAGCACTGTGCAGAGCGAGTTGTTTCTTAGCTTCCCAAAGAGCTGGAAGCAAGATGCTCTGGGTCCCAACTCTCGCTTTGGAAAGAAGACTGCACGTTGTGCCTTTCTGCTCTAGGGCAATGTAGCACACCCAGAGCAGAAGTTCTGCTTCAGCCAGATCAGGCCTGCGAAGAAACTGCATTTCACAGGCCTTTGTAAGAGATGTTCCCGGTAGGCTGTAAGAGCACTGTGCAGAGCGAGTTGTTTCTTAGCTTCCCAAAGAGCTGGAAGCAAGATGCTCTGGGGCCCAACTCGACCTTTGGAAGGAAGCCTGCACGTTGTGCCTCTCAGCTCTAGGGCAATGTAGCACACCCAGAGCAGAAGTTCTGATTCAGCCAGATCAGGCCTGCAAAGAAACTGCGTTTCACAGGCCTTTGTAAGAGATGTACCCAGTAGGCTGTAAGAGCACTGTGCAGAGCGAGTTGTTTCTTAGCTTCCCAAAGAGCTGGAAGCAAGATGCTCTGGGGCCCAACTCACCCTTTGGAAAGAAGCCGGCACGTTGTGCCTTTCTGCTCTAGGGCAATGTAGCACACCCAGAGCAGAAGTTCTGCTTCAGCCCTATCAGGCCTGCAAAGAAACTGCGTTTCACAGGCCTGTGTAAGAGATGTTCCCTGTAGGCTGTACGAGCAGTGTGCAGAGCGAGTTGTTTCTTAGCTTCCCAAAGAGCTGGAAGCAAGATTCTCTGGGGACCAACTCGCCCTTTGGAAAGAAGCCTGCACGTTTTGCCTTTCAGCTCTAGGGCAATGTAGCACACACAGAGCAGAAGTTCTGCTTCAGCCATATCATGCCTGCAAAGAAACTGCGTTTCACAGGCCTTTATAAGAGATGTTCCCGGTAGGCTGTAAGAGCACTGTGCAGAGCGAGTTGTTTCTTAGCTTCCCAAAGAGCTGGAAGCAAGATGCTCTGGGGCCCAACTCGCCCTTTGGAAAGAAGCCTGCACGTTGTGCCTTTCAGCTCTAGGGCAATGTAGCACACCCAGAGCAGAAGTTCTGCTTCAGCCAGATCAGGCCTGCAGAGAAACTTCGTTTCACAGGCCTTTGTAAGAGATGTTCCCGGTAGGCTGTAAGAGCACTGTGCAGAGCGAGTTGTTTCTTAGCTTCCCAAAGAGCTGGAAGAAAGATGCTCTGGGGCCCAACTCGCCCTTTGGAAAGAAGCCTGCACGTTGTGACTTTCAGCTTTAGGGCAATGTAGCAAACCCAGAGCAGTAGGTCTGCTGCAGCCAGATGAGGCCTGCAAAGAAACTGCGTTTCACAGGCCTTTGTAAGAGATGTTCCCAGTAGGCTGTGAGAGCACTGTGCAGAGCGAGTTGTTTCTTAGCTTCCCAAAGAGCTGGAAGCAAGTGCTCTGGGTCCCAACTCTCCCTTTGGAAAGAAGCCTGCACGTTGTGCCTTTCTGCTCTAGGGCAATGTAGCACACCCAGAGCAGAAGTTCTGCTTCAGCCAGATCAGGCCTGCAAAGAAACTGCGTTTCACAGGCCTTTGTAAGTGGTGTTCCCGGTAGGCTGTAAGAACACTTTGCAGAGCGAGTTGTTTCTTAGCTTCCCAAAGAGCTGGAAGCAAGATGCTCTGGGGCCCATCTCGCCATTTGGAAAGAAGCCTGCACGTTGTGCCTTTCAGCTCTAGGGCAATGCAGAACACCAGAGCAGAAGTTCTGCTTCAGCCAGATCAGGCCTGCAAAGAAACTGGGTTCCACAGGCCTTTGTAAGAGATGCTCTTGGTAGGCTGTATGAGCACTGTGCAGATCGAGTTGTTTCTTAGCTTCCCAAAGAGCTGGAAGCAAGATGCTCTGGGGCCCAACTCGCCCTTTGGAAAGAAGGCTGCGCGTTGTGCCTCTCAGCTCTAGGGCAATGTAGCACACCCAGAGCAGAAGTTCTGATTCAGCCAGATCAGGCCTGCAAAGAAACTGCGTTTCACAGGCCTGTGTAAGAGATGTTCCCTGTACGCTGTACGAGCAGTGTGCAGAGCGAGTTGTTTCTTAGCTTCCCAAAGAGCTGGAAGCAAGATTCTCTGGGGACCAACTCGCCCTTTGGAAAGAAGCCTGCACGTTTTGCCTTTCAGCTCTAGGGCAATGTAGCACACACAGAGCAGAAGTTCTGCTTCAGCCATATCATGCCTGCAAAGAAACTGCGTTTCACAGGCCTTTATAAGAGATGTTCCCGGTAGGCTGTAAGAGCACTGTGCAGAGCGAGTTGTTTCTTAGCTTCCCAAAGAGCTGGAAGCAAGATGCTCTGGGGCCCAACTCGCCCTTTGGAAAGAAGCCTGCACGTTGTGCCTTTCAGCTCTAGGGCAATGTAGCACACCCAGAGCAGAAGTTCTGCTTCAGCCAGATCAGGCCTGCAGAGAAACTTCGTTTCACAGGCCTTTGTAAGAGATGTTCCCGGTAGGCTGTAAGAGCACTGTGCAGAGCGAGTTGTTTCTTAGCTTCCCAAAGAGCTGGAAGCAAGATGCTCTGGGGCCCAACTCGCCCTTTGGAAAGAAGCCTGCACGTTGTGCCTTTCAGCTTTAGGGCAATGTAGCACACCCAGAGCAGTAGTTCTGCTGCAGCCAGATGAGGCCTGCAAAGAAACTGCGTTTCACAGGCCTTTGTAAGAGATGTTCCCAGTAGGCTGTGAGAGCACTGTGCAGAGCGAGTTGTTTCTTAGCTTCCCAAAGAGCTGGAAGCAAGTGCTCTGGGTCCCAACTCTCCCTTTGGAAAGAAGCCTGCACGTTGTGCCTTTCTGCTCTAGGGCAATGTAGCACACCCAGAGCAGAAGTTCTGCTTCAGCCAGATCAGGCCTGCAAAGAAACTGCGTTTCACAGGCCTTTGTAAGTGGTGTTCCCGGTAGGCTGTAAGAACACTTTGCAGAGCGAGTTGTTTCTTAGCTTCCCAAAGAGCTGGAAGCAAGATGCTCTGGGGCCCATCTCGCCATTTGGAAAGAAGCCTGCACGTTGTGCCTTTCAGCTCTAGGGCAATGCAGAACACCAGAGCAGAAGTTCTGCTTCAGCCAGATCAGGCCTGCAAAGAAACTGGGTTCCACAGGCCTTTGTAAGATATGCTCCCGGTAGGCTGTATGAGCACTGTGCAGAGCGAGTTGTTTCTTAGCTTCCCAAAGAGCTGGAAGCAAGATGCTCTGGGGCCCAACTCGCCCTTTGGAAAGAAGCCTGCACATTGTGACTTTCAGCTCTAGGGCAATGTAGCCCACCCAGAGCAGAAGTTCTGCTTCAGCCAGATGAGGCCTGCAAAGAAACTGGGTTTCACAGGCCTTTGTAAGAGATGTACCCGGTAGGCTCTAAGAGCACTGTGCAGAGCGAGTTGTTTCTTAGCTTCCCAAAGAGCTGGAAGCAAGATGCTCTGGGGCCCAACTCGCCCTTTGGAAAGAAGCCTGCACGTTGTGCCTTTCTGATCTAGGGCAATGTAGCACAACCAGAGCAGAAGTTCTGATTCAGCCAGATCAGGCCTGCAAAGAAACTGCGTTTCACAGGCCTTTGTAAGAGATGTTCCCGGTAGGCTGTGAGAGCACTGTGCAGAGCGAGTTGTTTCTTAGCTTCCCAAAGAGCTGGAAGCAAGATGCTCTGGGGCCCAACTCGCCCTTTGGAAAGAAGCCTGCACGTTGTGCCTTTCAGCTCTAGGGCAATGTAGCACACCCAGAGCAGAAGTTCTGCTTCAGCCATATCAGGCCTGCAAAGAAACTGCGTTTCACAGGCCTTTGTAAGAGATGTTCCCGGTAGGCTGTAAGAGCACTGTGCAGAGCGAGTTGTTTCTTAGCTTCCCAAAGAGCTGGAAGCAAGATGCTCTGGGGCCCAACTCGCCCTTTGGAAAGAAGCCTGCACGTTGTGCCTTTCAGCTTTAGGGCAATGTAGCACACCCAGAGCAGTAGTTCTGCTGCAGCCAGATGAGGCCTGCAAAGAAACTGCGTTTCACAGGCCTTTGTAAGAGATGTTCCCAGTAGGCTGTGAGAGCACTGTGCAGAGCGAGTTGTTTCTTAGCTTCCCAAAGAGCTGGAAGCAAGTGCTCTGGGTCCCAACTCTCCCTTTGGAAAGAAGCCTGAACGTTGTGCCTTTCTGCTCTAGGGCAATGTAGCACACCCAGAGCAGAAGTTCTGCTTCAGCCAGATCAGGCCTGCAAAGAAACTGCGTTTCACAGGCCTTTGTAAGTGGTGTTCCCGGTAGGCTGTAAGAACACTTTGCAGAGCGAGTTGTTTCTTAGCTTCCCAAAGAGCTGGAAGCAAGATGCTCTGGGGCCCATCTCGCCATTTGGAAAGAAGCCTGCACGTTGTGCCTTTCAGCTCTAGGGCAATGCAGAACACCAGAGCAGAAGTTCTGCTTCAGCCAGATCAGGCCTGCAAAGAAACTGGGTTTCACAGGCCTTTGTAAGAGATGTTCCCGGTAGGCTGTATGAGCACTGTGCAGATCGAGTTGTTTCTTAGCTTCCCAAAGAGCTGGAAGCAAGATGCTCTGGGGCCCAACTCGCCCTTAGGAAAGAAGCCTGCACATTGTGACTTTCAGCTCTAGGGCAATGTAGCCCACCCAGAGCAGAAGTTCTGCTTCAGCCAGATGAGGCCTGCAAAGAAACTGGGTTTCACAGGCCTTTGTAAGAGATGTACCCGGTAGGCTCTCAGAGCACTGTGCAGAGCAAGTTGTTTCTTAGCTTCCCAAAGAGCTGGAAGCAAGATGCTCTGGGGCCCAACTCGCCCTTTGGAAAGAAGCCTGCACGTTGTGCCTTTCAGCTTTAGGGCAATGTAGCACACCCAGACCAGTAGTTCAGCTGCAGCCAGATGAGGCCCGCAAAGAAACTGCGTTTCACAGGCCTTTGTAAGAGATGTTCCCGGTAGGCTGTAAGAGCACTGTGCAGAGCGAGTTGTTTCTTAGCTTCCCAAAGAGCTGGAAGCAAGATGCTCTGGGTCCCAACTCTCGCTTTGGAAAGAAGACTGCACGTTGTGCCTTTCTGCTCTAGGGCAATGTAGCACACCCAGAGCAGAAGTTCTGCTTCAGCCAGATCAGGCCTGCGAAGAAACTGCATTTCACAGGCCTTTGTAAGAGATGTTCCCGGTAGGCTGTAAGAGCACTGTGCAGAGCGAGTTGTTTCTTAGCTTCCCAAAGAGCTGGAAGCAAGATGCTCTGGGGCCCAACTCGACCTTTGGAAGGAAGCCTGCACGTTGTGCCTCTCAGCTCTAGGGCAATGTAGCACACCCAGAGCAGAAGTTCTGATTCAGCCAGATCAGGCCTGCAAAGAAACTGCGTTTCACAGGCCTTTGTAAGAGATGTACCCAGTAGGCTGTAAGAGCACTGTGCAGAGCGAGTTGTTTCTTAGCTTCCCAAAGAGCTGGAAGCAAGATGCTCTGGGGCCCAACTCACCCTTTGGAAAGAAGCCGGCACGTTGTGCCTTTCTGCTCTAGGGCAATGTAGCACACCCAGAGCAGAAGTTCTGCTTCAGCCCTATCAGGCCTGCAAAGAAACTGCGTTTCACAGGCCTGTGTAAGAGATGTTCCCTGTAGGCTGTACGAGCAGTGTGCAGAGCGAGTTGTTTCTTAGCTTCCCAAAGAGCTGGAAGCAAGATTCTCTGGGGACCAACTCGCCCTTTGGAAAGAAGCCTGCACGTTTTGCCTTTCAGCTCTAGGGCAATGTAGCACACACAGAGCAGAAGTTCTGCTTCAGCCATATCATGCCTGCAAAGAAACTGCGTTTCACAGGCCTTTATAAGAGATGTTCCCGGTAGGCTGTAAGAGCACTGTGCAGAGCGAGTTGTTTCTTAGCTTCCCAAAGAGCTGGAAGCAAGATGCTCTGGGGCCCAACTCGCCCTTTGGAAAGAAGCCTGCACGTTGTGCCTTTCAGCTCTAGGGCAATGTAGCACA
Organism: Equus caballus; assembly: GCF_041296265.1. Lineage (NCBI taxonomy): Eukaryota > Metazoa > Chordata > Mammalia > Perissodactyla > Equidae > Equus > Equus caballus. The sequence continues at coordinate 20,341,321 of NC_091695.1, forward strand.
CCCAGAGCAGAAGTTCTGCTTCAGCCAGATCAGGCCTGCAGAGAAACTTCGTTTCACAGGCCTTTGTAAGAGATGTTCCCGGTAGGCTGTAAGAGCACTGTGCAGAGCGAGTTGTTTCTTAGCTTCCCAAAGAGCTGGAAGCAAGATGCTCTGGGGCCCAACTCGCCCTTTGGAAAGAAGCCTGCACGTTGTGCCTTTCAGCTTTAGGGCAATGTAGCACACCCAGAGCAGTAGTTCTGCTGCAGCCAGATGAGGCCTGCAAAGAAACTGCGTTTCACAGGCCTTTGTAAGAGATGTTCCCAGTAGGCTGTGAGAGCACTGTGCAGAGCGAGTTGTTTCTTAGCTTCCCAAAGAGCTGGAAGCAAGTGCTCTGGGTCCCAACTCTCCCTTTGGAAAGAAGCCTGCACGTTGTGCCTTTCTGCTCTAGGGCAATGTAGCACACCCAGAGCAGAAGTTCTGCTTCAGCCAGATCAGGCCTGCAAAGAAACTGCGTTTCACAGGCCTTTGTAAGTGGTGTTCCCGGTAGGCTGTAAGAACACTTTGCAGAGCGAGTTGTTTCTTAGCTTCCCAAAGAGCTGGAAGCAAGATGCTCTGGGGCCCATCTCGCCATTTGGAAAGAAGCCTGCACGTTGTGCCTTTCAGCTCTAGGGCAATGCAGAACACCAGAGCAGAAGTTCTGCTTCAGCCAGATCAGGCCTGCAAAGAAACTGGGTTCCACAGGCCTTTGTAAGATATGCTCCCGGTAGGCTGTATGAGCACTGTGCAGAGCGAGTTGTTTCTTAGCTTCCCAAAGAGCTGGAAGCAAGATGCTCTGGGGCCCAACTCGCCCTTTGGAAAGAAGCCTGCACATTGTGACTTTCAGCTCTAGGGCAATGTAGCCCACCCAGAGCCTAAGTTCTGCTTCAGCCAGATGAGGCCTGCAAAGAAACTGGGTTTCACAGGCCTTTGAAAGAGATGTACCCGGTAGGCTCTAAGAGCACTGTGCAGAGCGAGTTGTTTCTTAGCTTCCCAAAGAGCTGTAAGCAAGATGCTCTGGGGCCCAACTCGCCCTTTGGAAAGAAGCCTGCACGTTGTGCCTTTCAGCTCTAGGGCAATGTAGCACACCCAGAGCAGAAGTTCTGCTTCAGCCAGATCAGGCCTGCAGAGAAACTTCGTTTCACAGGCCTTTGTAAGAGATGTTCCCGGTAGGCTGTAAGAGCACTGTGCAGAGCGAGTTGTTTCTTAGCTTCCCAAAGAGCTGGAAGCAAGATGCTCTGGGGCCCAACTCGCCCTTTGGAAAGAAGCCTGCACGTTGTGCCTTTCAGCTTTAGGGCAATGTAGCACACCCAGAGCAGTAGTTCTGCTGCAGCCAGATGAGGCCTGCAAAGAAACTGCGTTTCACAGGCCTTTGTAAGAGATGTTCCCAGTAGGCTGTGAGAGCACTGTGCAGAGCGAGTTGTTTCTTAGCTTCCCAAAGAGCTGGAAGCAAGTGCTCTGGGTCCCAACTCTCCCTTTGGAAAGAAGCCTGCACGTTGTGCCTTTCTGCTCTAGGGCAATGTAGCACACCCAGAGCAGAAGTTCTGCTTCAGCCAGATCAGGCCTGCAAAGAAACTGCGTTTCACAGGCCTTTGTAAGTGGTGTTCCCGGTAGGCTGTAAGAACACTTTGCAGAGCGAGTTGTTTCTTAGCTTCCCAAAGAGCTGGAAGCAAGATGCTCTGGGGCCCATCTCGCCATTTGGAAAGAAGCCTGCACGTTGTGCCTTTCAGCTCTAGGGCAATGCAGAACACCAGAGCAGAAGTTCTGCTTCAGCCAGATCAGGCCTGCAAAGAAACTGGGTTCCACAGGCCTTTGTAAGATATGCTCCCGGTAGGCTGTATGAGCACTGTGCAGAGCGAGTTGTTTCTTAGCTTCCCAAAGAGCTGGAAGCAAGATGCTCTGGGGCCCAACTCGCCCTTTGGAAAGAAGCCTGCACATTGTGACTTTCAGCTCTAGGGCAATGTAGCCCACCCAGAGCCTAAGTTCTGCTTCAGCCAGATGAGGCCTGCAAAGAAACTGGGTTTCACAGGCCTTTGAAAGAGATGTACCCGGTAGGCTCTAAGAGCACTGTGCAGAGCGAGTTGTTTCTTAGCTTCCCAAAGAGCTGGAAGCAAGATGCTCTGGGGCCCAACTCGCCCTTTGGAAAGAAGCCTGCACGTTGTGCCTTTCTGATCTAGGGCAATGTAGCACAACCAGAGCAGAAGTTCTGATTCAGCCAGATCAGGCCTGCAAAGAAACTGCGTTTCACAGGCCTTTGTAAGAGATGTTCCCGGTAGGCTGTGAGAGCACTGTGCAGAGCGAGTTGTTTCTTAGCTTCCCAAAGAGCTGGAAGCAAGATGCTCTGGGGCCCAACTCGCCCTTTGGAAAGAAGCCTGCACGTTGTGCCTTTCAGCTCTAGGGCAATGTAGCACACCCAGAGCAGAAGTTCTGCTTCAGCCATATCAGGCCTGCAAAGAAACTGCGTTTCACAGGCCTTTGTCAGAGATGTTCCCGGTAGGCTGTAAGAGCACTGTGCAGAGCGAGTTGTTTCTTAGCTTCCCAAAGAGCTGGAAGCAAGATGCTCTGGGGCCCAACTCGCCCTTTGGAAAGAAGCCTGCACGTTGTGCCTTTCAGCTTTAGGGCAATGTAGCACACCCAGAGCAGTAGTTCTGCTGCAGCCAGATGAGGCCTGCAAAGAAACTGCGTTTCACAGGCCTTTGTAAGAGATGTTCCCAGTAGGCTGTGAGAGCACTGTGCAGAGCGAGTTGTTTCTTAGCTTCCCAAAGAGCTGGAAGCAAGTGCTCTGGGTCCCAACTCTCCCTTTGGAAAGAAGCCTGAACGTTGTGCCTTTCTGCTCTAGGGCAATGTAGCACACCCAGAGCAGAAGTTCTGCTTCAGCCAGATCAGGCCTGCAAAGAAACTGCGTTTCACAGGCCTTTGTAAGTGGTGTTCCCGGTAGGCTGTAAGAACACTTTGCAGAGCGAGTTGTTTCTTAGCTTCCCAAAGAGCTGGAAGGAAGATGCTCTGGGGCCCATCTCGCCATTTGGAAAGAAGCCTGCACGTTGTGCCTTTCAGCTCTAGGGCAATGCAGAACACCAGAGCAGAAGTTCTGCTTCAGCCAGATCAGGCCTGCAAAGAAACTGGGTTTCACAGGCCTTTGTAAGAGATGTTCCCGGTAGGCTGTATGAGCACTGTGCAGATCGAGTTGTTTCTTAGCTTCCCAAAGAGCTGGAAGCAAGATGCTCTGGGGCCCAACTCGCCCTTAGGAAAGAAGCCTGCACATTGTGACTTTCAGCTCTAGGGCAATGTAGCCCACCCAGAGCAGAAGTTCTGCTTCAGCCAGATGAGGCCTGCAAAGAAACTGGGTTTCACAGGCCTTTGTAAGAGATGTACCCGGTAGGCTCTCAGAGCACTGTGCAGAGCAAGTTGTTTCTTAGCTTCCCAAAGAGCTGGAAGCAAGATGCTCTGGGGCCCAACTCGCCCTTTGGAAAGAAGCCTGCACGTTGTGCCTTTCAGCTTTAGGGCAATGTAGCACACCCAGACCAGTAGTTCAGCTGCAGCCAGATGAGGCCCGCAAAGAAACTGCGTTTCACAGGCCTTTGTAAGAGATGTTCCCGGTAGGCTGTAAGAGCACTGTGCAGAGCGAGTTGTTTCTTAGCTTCCCAAAGAGCTGGAAGCAAGATGCTCTGGGTCCCAACTCTCGCTTTGGAAAGAAGACTGCACGTTGTGCCTTTCTGCTCTAGGGCAATGTAGCACACCCAGAGCAGAAGTTCTGCTTCAGCCAGATCAGGCCTGCGAAGAAACTGCATTTCACAGGCCTTTGTAAGAGATGTTCCCGGTAGGCTGTAAGAGCACTGTGCAGAGCGAGTTGTTTCTTAGCTTCCCAAAGAGCTGGAAGCAAGATGCTCTGGGGCCCAACTCGACCTTTGGAAGGAAGCCTGCACGTTGTGCCTCTCAGCTCTAGGGCAATGTAGCACACCCAGAGCAGAAGTTCTGATTCAGCCAGATCAGGCCTGCAAAGAAACTGCGTTTCACAGGCCTTTGTAAGAGATGTACCCAGTAGGCTGTAAGAGCACTGTGCAGAGCGAGTTGTTTCTTAGCTTCCCAAAGAGCTGGAAGCAAGATGCTCTGGGGCCCAACTCACCCTTTGGAAAGAAGCCGGCACGTTGTGCCTTTCTGCTCTAGGGCAATGTAGCACACCCAGAGCAGAAGTTCTGCTTCAGCCCTATCAGGCCTGCAAAGAAACTGCGTTTCACAGGCCTGTGTAAGAGATGTTCCCTGTAGGCTGTACGAGCAGTGTGCAGAGCGAGTTGTTTCTTAGCTTCCCAAAGAGCTGGAAGCAAGATTCTCTGGGGACCAACTCGCCCTTTGGAAAGAAGCCTGCACGTTTTGCCTTTCAGCTCTAGGGCAATGTAGCACACACAGAGCAGAAGTTCTGCTTCAGCCATATCATGCCTGCAAAGAAACTGCGTTTCACAGGCCTTTATAAGAGATGTTCCCGGTAGGCTGTAAGAGCACTGTGCAGAGCGAGTTGTTTCTTAGCTTCCCAAAGAGCTGGAAGCAAGATGCTCTGGGGCCCAACTCGCCCTTTGGAAAGAAGCCTGCACGTTGTGCCTTTCAGCTCTAGGGCAATGTAGCACACCCAGAGCAGAAGTTCTGCTTCAGCCAGATCAGGCCTGCAGAGAAACTTCGTTTCACAGGCCTTTGTAAGAGATGTTCCCGGTAGGCTGTAAGAGCACTGTGCAGAGCGAGTTGTTTCTTAGCTTCCCAAAGAGCTGGAAGAAAGATTCTCTGGGGCCCAACTCGCCCTTTGGAAAGAAGCCTGCACGTTGTGCCTTTCAGCTTTAGGGCAATGTAGCACACCCAGAGCAGTAGGTCTGCTGCAGCCAGATGAGGCCTGCAAAGAAACTGCGTTTCACAGGCCTTTGTAAGAGATGTTCCCAGTAGGCTGTGAGAGCACTGTGCAGAGCGAGTTGTTTCTTAGCTTCCCAAAGAGCTGGAAGCAAGTGCTCTGGGTCCCAACTCTCCCTTTGGAAAGAAGCCTGCACGTTGTGCCTTTCTGCTCTAGGGCAATGTAGCACACCCAGAGCAGAAGTTCTGCTTCAGCCAGATCAGGCCTGCAAAGAAACTGCGTTTCACAGGCCTTTGTAAGTGGTGTTCCCGGTAGGCTGTAAGAACACTTTGCAGAGCGAGTTGTTTCTTAGCTTCCCAAAGAGCTGGAAGCAAGATGCTCTGGGGCCCATCTCGCCATTTGGAAAGAAGCCTGCACGTTGTGCCTTTCAGCTCTAGGGCAATGCAGAACACCAGAGCAGAAGTTCTGCTTCAGCCAGATCAGGCCTGCAAAGAAACTGGGTTCCACAGGCCTTTGTAAGAGATGCTCTTGGTAGGCTGTATGAGCACTGTGCAGATCGAGTTGTTTCTTAGCTTCCCAAAGAGCTGGAAGCAAGATGCTCTGGGGCCCAACTCGCCCTTTGGAAAGAAGCCTGCACATTGTGACTTTCAGCTCTAGGGCAATGTAGCCCACCCAGAGCAGAAGTTCTGCTTCAGCCAGATGAGGCCTGCAAAGAAACTGGGTTTCACAGGCCTTTGTAAGAGATGTACCCGGTAGGCTCTAAGAGCACTGTGCAGAGCGAGTTGTTTCTTAGCTTCCCAAAGAGCTGGAAGCAAGATGCTCTGGGGCCCAACTCGCCCTTTGGAAAGAAGCCTGCACGTTGTGCCTTTCTGATCTAGGGCAATGTAGCACAACCAGAGCAGAAGTTCTGATTCAGCCAGATCAGGCCTGCAAAGAAACTGCGTTTCACAGGCCTTTGTAAGAGAGGTTCCCGGTAGGCTTTAAGAGCACTGTGCAGAGCGAGTTGTTTCTTAGCTTCCCAACGAGCTGGAAGCAAGATGCTCTGGAGCCCAACTCTCGCTTTGGAAAGAAGACTTCACGTTGTGCCTTTCTGCTCTAGGGCAATGTAGAACACCCAGAGCAGAAGTTCTGCTTCAGCCAGATCAGGCCTGCGAAGAAACTGCATTTCACAGGCCTTTGTAAGAGATGTTCCCGGTAGGCTGTAAGAGCACTGTGCAGAGCGAGTTGTTTCTTAGCTTCCCAAAGAGCTGGAAGCAAGATGCTCTGGGGCCCAAATCGACCTTTGGAAGGAAGCCTGCACGTTGTGCCTCTCAGCTCTAGGGCAATGTAGCACACCCAGAGCAGAAGTTCTGATTCAGCCAGATCAGGCCTGCAAAGAAACTGCGTTTCACAGGCCTTTGTAAGAGATGTTCCCGGTAGGCTGTGAGAGCACTGTGCAGAGCGAGTTGTTTCTTAGCTTCCCAAAGAGCTGGAAGCAAGATGCTCTGGGGCCCAAGTCGCCCTTTGGAAAGAAGCCTGCACGTTGTGCCTTTCAGCTCTAGGGCAATGTAGCACACCCAGAGCAGAAGTTCTGCTTCAGCCATATCAGGCCTGCAAAGAAACTGCGTTTCACAGGCCTTTGTAAGAGATGTTCCCGGTAGGCTGTAAGAGCACTGTGCAGAGCGAGTTGTTTCTTAGCTTCCCAAAGAGCTGGAAGCAAGATGCTCTGGGGCCCAACTCGCCCTTTGGAAAGAAGCCTGCACGTTGTGCCTTTCAGCTTTAGGGCAATGTAGCACACCCAGAGCAGTAGTTCTGCTGCAGCCAGATGAGGCCTGCAAAGAAACTGCGTTTCACAGGCCTTTGTAAGAGATGTTCCCAGTAGGCTGTGAGAGCACTGTGCAGAGCGAGTTGTTTCTTAGCTTCCCAAAGAGCTGGAAGCAAGTGCTCTGGGTCCCAACTCTCCCTTTGGAAAGAAGCCTGAACGTTGTGCCTTTCTGCTCTAGGGCAATGTAGCACACCCAGAGCAGAAGTTCTGCTTCAGCCAGATCAGGCCTGCAAAGAAACTGCGTTTCACAGGCCTTTGTAAGTGGTGTTCCCGGTAGGCTGTAAGAACACTTTGCAGAGCGAGTTGTTTCTTAGCTTCCCAAAGAGCTGGAAGCAAGATGCTCTGGGGCCCATCTCGCCATTTGGAAAGAAGCCTGCACGTTGTGCCTTTCAGCTCTAGGGCAATGCAGAACACCAGAGCAGAAGTTCTGCTTCAGCCAGATCAGGCCTGCAAAGAAACTGGGTTTCACAGGCCTTTGTAAGAGATGTTCCCGGTAGGCTGTATGAGCACTGTGCAGATCGAGTTGTTTCTTAGCTTCCCAAAGAGCTGGAAGCAAGATGCTCTGGGGCCCAACTCGCCCTTAGGAAAGAAGCCTGCACATTGTGACTTTCAGCTCTAGGGCAATGTAGCCCACCCAGAGCAGAAGTTCTGCTTCAGCCAGATGAGGCCTGCAAAGAAACTGGGTTTCACAGGCCTTTGTAAGAGATGTACCCGGTAGGCTCTCAGAGCACTGTGCAGAGCAAGTTGTTTCTTAGCTTCCCAAAGAGCTGGAAGCAAGATGCTCTGGCGCCCAACTCGCCCTTTGGAAAGAAGCCTGCACGTTGTGCCTTTCAGCTTTAGGGCAATGTAGCACACCCAGACCAGTAGTTCTGCTGCAGCCAGATGAGGCCTGCAAAGAAACTGCGTTTCACAGGCCTTTGTAAGAGATGTTCCCGGTAGGCTGTAAGAGCACTGTGCAGAGCGAGTTGTTTCTTAGCTTCCCAAAGAGCTGGAAGCAAGATGCTCTGGGTCCCAACTCTCGCTTTGGAAAGAAGACTGCACGTTGTGCCTTTCTGCTCTAGGGCAATGTAGCACACCCAGAGCAGAAGTTCTGCTTCAGCCAGAAAAGGCCTGCGAAGAAACTGCATTTCACAGGCCTTTGTAAGAGATGTTCCCGGTAGGCTGTAAGAGCACTGTGCAGAGCGAGTTGTTTCTTAGCTTCCCAAAGAGCTGGAAGCAAGATGCTCTGGGGCCCAACTCGACCTTTGGAAGGAAGCCTGCACGTTGTGCCTCTCAGCTCTAGGGCAATGTAGCACACCCAGAGCAGAAGTTCTGATTCAGCCAGATCAGGCCTGCAAAGAAACTGCGTTTCACAGGCCTTTGTAAGAGATGTACCCAGTAGGCTGTAAGAGCACTGTGCAGAGCGAGTTGTTTCTTAGCTTCCCAAAGAGCTGGAAGCAAGATGCTCTGGGGCCCAACTCACCCTTTGGAAAGAAGCCGGCACGTTGTGCCTTTCTGCTCTAGGGCAATGTAGCACACCCAGAGCAGAAGTTCTGCTTCAGCCCTATCAGGCCTGCAAAGAAACTGCGTTTCACAGGCCTGTGTAAGAGATGTTCCCTGTAGGCTGTACGAGCAGTGTGCAGAGCGAGTTGTTTCTTAACTTCCCAAAGAGCTGGAAGCAAGATTCTCTGGGGCCCAACTCGCCCTTTGGAAAGAAGCCTGCACGTTTTGCCTTTCAGCTCTAGGGCAATGTAGCACACACAGAGCAGAAGTTCTGCTTCAGCCATATCATGCCTGCAAAGAAACTGCGTTTCACAGGCCTTTATAAGAGATGTTCCCGGTAGGCTGTAAGACCACTGTGCAGAGCGAGTTGTTTCATAGCTTCCCAAAGAGCTGGAAGCAAGATGCTCTGGGGCCCAACTCGCCCTTTGGAAAGAAGCCTGCACGTTGTGCCTTTCTGCTCTAGGGCAATGTAGCACACCCAGAGCAGAAGTTCTGCTTCATCCAGATCAGGCCTGCAAAGAAACTGCGTTTCACAGGCCTTTGTAAGTGGTGTTCCCGGTAGGCTGTAAGAACACTTTGCAGAGCGAGTTGTTTCTTAGCTTCCCAAAGAGCTGGAAGCAAGATGCTCTGGGGCCCATCTCGCCATTTGGAAAGAAGCCTGCACGTTGTGCCTTTCAGCTCTAGGGCAATGCAGAACCAGAGCAGAAGTTCTGCTACAGCCAGATCAGGCCTGCAAAGAAACTGGGTTCCACAGGCCTTTGTAAGAGATGCTCCCGGTAGGCTGTATGAGCACTGTGCAGAGCGAGTTGTTTCTTAGCTTCCCAAAGAGCTGGAAGCAAGATGCTCTGGGGCCCAACTCGCCCTTTGGAAAGAAGCCTGCACATTGTGACTTTCAGCTCTAGGGCAATGTAGCCCACCCAGAGCAGAAGTTCTGCTTCAGCCAGATGAGGCCTGCAAAGAAACTGGGTTTCACAGGCCTTTGTAAGAGATGTACCCGGTAGGCTCTAAGAGCACTGTGCAGAGCGAGTTGTTTCTTAGCTTCCCAAAGAGCTGGAAGCAAGATGCTCTGGGGCCCAACTCGCCCTTTGGAAAGAAGCCTGCACGTTGTGCCTTTCTGATCTAGGGCAATGTAGCACAACCAGAGCAGAAGTTCTGATTCAGCCAGATCAGGCCTGCAAAGAAACTGCGTTTCACAGGCCTTTGTAAGAGAGGTTCCCGGTAGGCTTTAAGAGCACTGTGCAGAGCGAGTTGTTTCTTAGCTTCCCAAAGAGCTGGAAGCAAGATGCTCTGGAGCCCAACTCGCCCTTTGGAATGAAGCCTGCACGTTGTGCCTTTCAGCTCTAGGGCAATGTAGCACACCCAGAGCAGAAGTTCTGCTTCAGCCAGATCAGGCTTGCAAAGAAACTGGGTTTCACAGGCCTTTGTAAGATATGTACCCGGTAGGCTCTAAGAGTACTGTGCAGAGCGAGTTGTTTCTTAGCTTCCCAAAGAGCTGGAAGCAAGATGCTCTGGGGCCGAACTCGCCCTTTGGAAAGAAGACTGCACCTTGTGCCTTTCAGCTCTAGGGCAATGTAGCACACCCAGAGCATAAGTTCTGCTTCAGCCAGATGAGGCCTGCAAAGAAACTGCGTTTCACAGGCCTTTGTAAGAGATGTTCCCGGTAGGCTGTGAGAGCACTGTGCAGAGCGAGTTGTTTCTTAGCTTCCCAAAGAGCTGGAAGCAAGATGCTCTGGGGCCCAACTCGCCCTTTGGAAAGAAGCCGGCACGTTGTGCCTTTCAGCTCTAGGGCAATGTAGCACACCCAGAGCAGAAGTTCTCCGTCAGCCCTATCAGGCCTGCAAAGAAACTGCGTTTCACAGGCCTGTGTAAGAGATGTTCCCTGTAGGCTGTAAGAGCACTGTGCAGAGCGAGTTGTTTCTTAGCTTCCCAAAGAGCTGGAAGCAAGATGCTCTGGGGCCCAAATCGACATTTGGAAGGAAGCCTGCACGTTGTGCCTCTCAGCTCTAGGGCAATGTAGCACACCCAGAGCAGAAGTTCTGCTTCAGCCATATCATGCCTGCAAAGAAACTGCGTTTCACAGGCCTTTATAAGAGATGTTCCCGGTAGGCTGTAAGAGCACTGTGCAGAGCGAATTGTTTCTTAGCTTCCCAAAGAGCTGGAAGCAAGATGCTCTGGGGCCCAACTCGCCCTTTGGAAAGAAGCCTGCACGTTGTGCCTTTCAGCTCTAGGGCAATGTAGCACACCCAGAGCAGAAGTTCTGCTTCAGCCATATCAGGCCTGCAAAGAAACTGCGTTTCACAGGCCTTTGTAAGAGATGTTCCCGGTAGGCTGTAAGAGCACTGTGCAGAGCGAGTTGTTTCTTAGCTTCCCAAAGAGCTGGAAGCAAGATGCTCTGGGGCCCAACTCGCACTTTGGAAAGAAGCCTGCACGTTGTGCCTTTCAGCTTTAGGGCAATGTAGCACACCCAGAGCAGTAGTTCTGCTGCAGCCAGATGAGGCCTGCAAAGAAACTGCGTTTCACAGGCCTTTGTAAGAGATGTTCCCAGTAGGCTGTGAGAGCACTGTGCAGAGCGAGTTGTTTCTTAGCTTCCCAAAGAGCTGGAAGCAAGTGCTCTGGGTCCCAACTCTCCCTTTGGAAAGAAGCCTGAACGTTGTGCCTTTCTGCTCTAGGGCAATGTAGCACACCCAGAGCAGAAGTTCTGCTTCAGCCAGATCAGGCCTGCAAAGAAACTGCGTTTCACAGGCCTTTGTAAGTGGTGTTCCCGGTAGGCTGTAAGAACACTTTGCAGAGCGAGTTGTTTCTTAGCTTCCCAAAGAGCTGGAAGCAAGATGCTCTGGGGCCCATCTCGCCATTTGGAAAGAAGCCTGCACGTTGTGCCTTTCAGCTCTAGGGCAATGCAGAACACCAGAGCAGAAGTTCTGCTTCAGCCAGATCAGGCCTGCAAAGAAACTGGGTTTCACAGGCCTTTGTAAGAGATGTTCCCGGTAGGCTGTATGAGCACTGTGCAGATCGAGTTGTTTCTTAGCTTCCCAAAGAGCTGGAAGCAAGATGCTCTGGGGCCCAACTCGCCCTTAGGAAAGAAGCCTGCACATTGTGACTTTCAGCTCTAGGGCAATGTAGCCCACCCAGAGCAGAAGTTCTGCTTCAGCCAGATGAGGCCTGCAAAGAAACTGGGTTTCACAGGCCTTTGTAAGAGATGTACCCGGTAGGCTCTCAGAGCACTGTGCAGAGCAAGTTGTTTCTTAGCTTCCCAAAGAGCTGGAAGCAAGATGCTCTGGGGCCCAACTCGCCCTTTGGAAAGAAGCCTGCACGTTGTGCCTTTCAGCTTTAGGGCAATGTAGCACACCCAGACCAGTAGTTCTGCTGCAGCCAGATGAGGCCTGCAAAGAAACTGCGTTTCACAGGCCTTTGTAAGAGATGTTCCCGGTAGGCTGTAAGAGCACTGTGCAGAGCGAGTTGTTTCTTATCTTCCCAAAGAGCTGGAAGCAAGATGCTCTGGGTCCCAACTCTCGCTTTGGAAAGAAGACTGCACGTTGTGCCTTTCTGCTCTAGGGCAATGTAGCACACCCAGAGCAGAAGTTCTGCTTCAGCCAGATCAGGCCTGCGAAGAAACTGCATTTCACAGGCCTTTGTAAGAGATGTTCCCGGTAGGCTGTAAGAGCACTGTGCAGAGCGAGTTGTTTCTTAGCTTCCCAAAGAGCTGGAAGCAAGATGCTCTGGGGCCCAACTCGACCTTTGGAAGGAAGCCTGCACGTTGTGCCTCTCAGCTCTAGGGCAATGTAGCACACCCAGAGCAGAAGTTCTGATTCAGCCAGATCAGGCCTGCAAAGAAACTGCGTTTCACAGGCCTTTGTAAGAGATGTACCCAGTAGGCTGTAAGAGCACTGTGCAGAGCGAGTTGTTTCTTAGCTTCCCAAAGAGCTGGAAGCAAGATGCTCTGGGGCCCAACTCACCCTTTGGAAAGAAGCCGGCACGTTGTGCCTTTCTGCTCTAGGGCAATGTAGCACACCCAGAGCAGAAGTTCTGCTTCAGCCCTATCAGGCCTGCAAAGAAACTGCGTTTCACAGGCCTGTGTAAGAGATGTTCCCTGTAGGCTGTACGAGCAGTGTGCAGAGCGAGTTGTTTCTTAGCTTCCCAAAGAGCTGGAAGCAAGATTCTCTGGGGACCAACTCGCCCTTTGGAAAGAAGCCTGCACGTTTTGCCTTTCAGCTCTAGGGCAATGTAGCACACACAGAGCAGAAGTTCTGCTTCAGCCATATCATGCCTGCAAAGAAACTGCGTTTCACAGGCCTTTATAAGAGATGTTCCCGGTAGGCTGTAAGAGCACTGTGCAGAGCGAATTGTTTCTTAGCTTCCCAAAGAGCTGGAAGCAAGATGCTCTGGGGCCCAACTCGCCCTTTGGAAAGAAGCCTGCACCTTGTGCCTTTCAGCTCTAGGGCAATGTAGCACACCCAGAGCAGAAGTTCTGCTTCAGCCAGATCAGGCCTGCAGAGAAACTTCGTTTCACAGGCCTTTGTAAGAGATGTTCCCGGTAGGCTGTAAGAGCACTGTGCAGAGCGAGTTGTTTCTTAGCTTCCCAAAGAGCTGGAAGCAAGATGCTCTGGGGCCCAACTCGCCCTTTGGAAAGAAGCCTGCACGTTGTGCCTTTCAGCTTTAGGGCAATGTAGCACACCCAGAGCAGTAGTTCTGCTGCAGCCAGATGAGGCCTGCAAAGAAACTGCGTTTCACAGGCCTTTGTAAGAGATGTTCCCAGTAGGCTGTGAGAGCACTGTGCAGAGCGAGTTGTTTCTTAGCTTCCCAAAGAGCTGGAAGCAAGTGCTCTGGGTCCCAGCTCTCCCTTTGGAAAGAAGCCTGCACGTTGTGCCTTTCTGCTCTAGGGCAATGTAGCACACCCAGAGCAGAAGTTCTGCTTCAGCCAGATCAGGCCTGCAAAGAAACTGCGTTTCACAGGCCTTTGTAAGTGGTGTTCCCGGTAGGCTGTAAGAACACTTTGCAGAGCGAGTTGTTTCTTAGCTTCCCAAAGAGCTGGAAGCAAGATGCTCTGGGGCCCATCTCGCCATTTGGAAAGAAGCCTGCACGTTGTGCCTTTCAGCTCTAGGGCAATGCAGAACACCAGAGCAGAAGTTCTGCTTCAGCCAGATCAGGCCTGCAAAGAAACTGGGTTCCACAGGCCTTTGTAAGAGATGCTCCCGGTAGGCTGTATGAGCACTGTGCAGAGCGAGTTGTTTCTTAGCTTCCCAAAGAGCTGGAAGCAAGATGCTCTGGGGCCCAACTCGCCCTTTGGAAAGAAGCCTGCACATTGTGACTTTCAGCTCTAGGGCAATGTAGCCCACCCAGAGCAGAAGTTCTGCTTCAGCCAGATGAGGCCTGCAAAGAAACTGGGTTTCACAGGCCTTTGTAAGAGATGTACCCGGTAGGCTCTAAGAGCACTGTGCAGAGCGAGTTGTTTCTTAGCTTCCCAAAGAGCTGGAAGCAAGATGCTCTGGGGCCCAACTCGCCCTTTGGAAAGAAGCCTGCACGTTGTGCCTTTCTGATCTAGGGCAATATAGCACAACCAGAGCAGAAGTTCTGATTCAGCCAGATCAGGCCTGCAAAGAAACTGCATTTCACAGGCCTTTGTAAGAGAGGTTCCCGGTAGGCTTTAAGAGCACTGTGCAGAGCGAGTTGTTTCTTAGCTTCCCAAAGAGCTGGAAGCAAGATGCTCTGGAGCCCAACTCTCGCTTTGGAAAGAAGACTTCACGTTGTGCCTTTCTGCTCTAGGGCAATGTAGCACACCCAGAGCAGAAGTTCTGCTTCAGCCAGATCAGGCCTGCGAAGAAACTGCATTTCACAGGCCTTTGTAAGAGATGTTCCCGGTAGGCTGTAAGAGCACTGTGCAGAGCGAGTTGTTTCTTAGCTTCCCAAAGAGCTGGAAGCAAGATGCTCTGGGGCCCAAATCGACCTTTGGAAGGAAGCCTGCACGTTGTGCCTCTCAGCTCTAGGGCAATGTAGCACACCCAGAGCAGAAGTTCTGATTCAGCCAGATCAGGCCTGCAAAGAAACTGCGTTTCACAGGCCTTTGTAAGAGATGTTCCCGGTAGGCTGTGAGAGCACTGTGCAGAGCGAGTTGTTTCTTAGCTTCCCAAAGAGCTGGAAGCAAGATGCTCTGGGGCCCAACTCGCCCTTTGGAAAGAAGGCTGCGCGTTGTGCCTCTCAGCTCTAGGGCAATGTAGCACACCCAGAGCAGAAGTTCTGCTTCAGCCAGATGAGGCCTGCAAAGAAACTGGGTTTCACAGGCCTTTGTAAGAGATGTACCCGGTAGGCTCTCAGAGCACTGTGCAGAGCAAGTTGTTTCTTAGCTTCCCAAAGAGCTGGAAGCAAGATGCTCTGGGGCCCAACTCGCCCTTTGGAAAGAAGCCTGCACGTTGTGCCTTTCAGCTTTAGGGCAATGTAGCACACCCAGACCAGTAGTTCTGCTGCAGCCAGATGAGGCCTGCAAAGAAACTGCGTTTCACAGGCCTTTGTAAGAGATGTTCCCGGTAGGCTGTAAGAGCACTGTGCAGAGCGAGTTGTTTCTTATCTTCCCAAAGAGCTGGAAGCAAGATGCTCTGGGTCCCAACTCTCGCTTTGGAAAGAAGACTGCACGTTGTGCCTTTCTGCTCTAGGGCAATGTAGCACACCCAGAGCAGAAGTTCTGCTTCAGCCAGATCAGGCCTGCGAAGAAACTGCATTTCACAGGCCTTTGTAAGAGATGTTCCCGGTAGGCTGTAAGAGCACTGTGCAGAGCGAGTTGTTTCTTAGCTTCCCAAAGAGCTGGAAGCAAGATGCTCTGGGGCCCAACTCGACCTTTGGAAGGAAGCCTGCACGTTGTGCCTCTCAGCTCTAGGGCAATGTAGCACACCCAGAGCAGAAGTTCTGATTCAGCCAGATCAGGCCTGCAAAGAAACTGCGTTTCACAGGCCTTTGTAAGAGATGTACCCAGTAGGCTGTAAGAGCACTGTGCAGAGCGAGTTGTTTCTTAGCTTCCCAAAGAGCTGGAAGCAAGATGCTCTGGGGCCCAACTCACCCTTTGGAAAGAAGCCGGCACGTTGTGCCTTTCTGCTCTAGGGCAATGTAGCACACCCAGAGCAGAAGTTCTGCTTCAGCCCTATCAGGCCTGCAAAGAAACTGCGTTTCACAGGCCTGTGTAAGAGATGTTCCCTGTAGGCTGTACGAGCAGTGTGCAGAGCGAGTTGTTTCTTAGCTTCCCAAAGAGCTGGAAGCAAGATTCTCTGGGGACCAACTCGCCCTTTGGAAAGAAGCCTGCACGTTTTGCCTTTCAGCTCTAGGGCAATGTAGCACACACAGAGCAGAAGTTCTGCTTCAGCCATATCATGCCTGCAAAGAAACTGCGTTTCACAGGCCTTTATAAGAGATGTTCCCGGTAGGCTGTAAGAGCACTGTGCAGAGCGAGTTGTTTCTTAGCTTCCCAAAGAGCTGGAAGCAAGATGCTCTGGGGCCCAACTCGCCCTTTGGAAAGAAGCCTGCACCTTGTGCCTTTCAGCTCTAGGGCAATGTAGCACACCCAGAGCAGAAGTTCTGCTTCAGCCAGATCAGGCCTGCAGAGAAACTTCGTTTCACAGGCCTTTGTAAGAGATGTTCCCGGTAGGCTGTAAGAGCACTGTGCAGAGCGAGTTGTTTCTTAGCTTCCCAAAGAGCTGGAAGCAAGATGCTCTGGGGCCCAACTCGCCCTTTGGAAAGAAGCCTGCACGTTGTGCCTTTCAGCTTTAGGGCAATGTAGCACACCCAGAGCAGTAGTTCTGCTGCAGCCAGATGAGGCCTGCAAAGAAACTGCGTTTCACAGGCCTTTGTAAGAGATGTTCCCAGTAGGCTGTGAGAGCACTGTGCAGAGCGAGTTGTTTCTTAGCTTCCCAAAGAGCTGGAAGCAAGTGCTCTGGGTCCCAGCTCTCCCTTTGGAAAGAAGCCTGCACGTTGTGCCTTTCTGCTCTAGGGCAATGTAGCACACCCAGAGCAGAAGTTCTGCTTCAGCCAGATCAGGCCTGCAAAGAAACTGCGTTTCACAGGCCTTTGTAAGTGGTGTTCCCGGTAGGCTGTAAGAACACTTTGCAGAGCGAGTTGTTTCTTAGCTTCCCAAAGAGCTGGAAGCAAGATGCTCTGGGGCCCATCTCGCCATTTGGAAAGAAGCCTGCACGTTGTGCCTTTCAGCTCTAGGGCAATGCAGAACACCAGAGCAGAAGTTCTGCTTCAGCCAGATCAGGCCTGCAAAGAAACTGGGTTCCACAGGCCTTTGTAAGAGATGCTCCCGGTAGGCTGTATGAGCACTGTGCAGAGCGAGTTGTTTCTTAGCTTCCCAAAGAGCTGGAAGCAAGATGCTCTGGGGCCCAACTCGCCCTTTGGAAAGAAGCCTGCACATTGTGACTTTCAGCTCTAGGGCAATGTAGCCCACCCAGAGCAGAAGTTCTGCTTCAGCCAGATGAGGCCTGCAAAGAAACTGGGTTTCACAGGCCTTTGTAAGAGATGTACCCGGTAGGCTCTAAGAGCACTGTGCAGAGCGAGTTGTTTCTTAGCTTCCCAAAGAGCTGGAAGCAAGATGCTCTGGGGCCCAACTCGCCCTTTGGAAAGAAGCCTGCACGTTGTGCCTTTCTGATCTAGGGCAATATAGCACAACCAGAGCAGAAGTTCTGATTCAGCCAGATCAGGCCTGCAAAGAAACTGCATTTCACAGGCCTTTGTAAGAGAGGTTCCCGGTAGGCTTTAAGAGCACTGTGCAGAGCGAGTTGTTTCTTAGCTTCCCAAAGAGCTGGAAGCAAGATGCTCTGGAGCCCAACTCTCGCTTTGGAAAGAAGACTTCACGTTGTGCCTTTCTGCTCTAGGGCAATGTAGCACACCCAGAGCAGAAGTTCTGCTTCAGCCAGATCAGGCCTGCGAAGAAACTGCATTTCACAGGCCTTTGTAAGAGATGTTCCCGGTAGGCTGTAAGAGCACTGTGCAGAGCGAGTTGTTTCTTAGCTTCCCAAAGAGCTGGAAGCAAGATGCTCTGGGGCCCAAATCGACCTTTGGAAGGAAGCCTGCACGTTGTGCCTCTCAGCTCTAGGGCAATGTAGCACACCCAGAGCAGAAGTTCTGATTCAGCCAGATCAGGCCTGCAAAGAAACTGCGTTTCACAGGCCTTTGTAAGAGATGTTCCCGGTAGGCTGTGAGAGCACTGTGCAGAGCGAGTTGTTTCTTAGCTTCCCAAAGAGCTGGAAGCAAGATGCTCTGGGGCCCAACTCGCCCTTTGGAAAGAAGGCTGCGCGTTGTGCCTCTCAGCTCTAGGGCAATGTAGCACACCCAGAGCAGAAGTTCTGATTCAGCCAGATCAGGCCTGCAAAGAAACTGCGTTTCACAGGCCTTTGTAAGAGATGTTCCCAGTAGGCTGTGAGAGCACTGTGCAGAGCGAGTTGTTTCTTAGCTTCCCAAAGAGCTGGAAGCAAGATGCTCTGGGGCCTAAGTCGCCCTTTGGAAAGAAGCCTGCACGTTGTGCCTTTCAGCTCTAGGGCAATGTAGCACACCCAGAGCAGAAGTTCTGCTTCAGCCATATCAGGCCTGCAAAGAAACTGCGTTTCACAGGCCTTTGTAAGAGATGTTCCCGGTAGGCTGTAAGAGCACTGTGCAGAGCGAGTTGTTTCTTAGCTTCCCAAAGAGCTGGAAGCAAGATGCTCTGGGGCCCAACTCGCCCTTTGGAAAGAAGCCTGCACGTTGTGCCTTTCAGCTTTAGGGCAATGTAGCACACCCAGAGCAGTAGTTCTGCTGCAGCCAGATGAGGCCTGCAAAGAAACTGCGTTTCACAGGCCTTTGTAAGAGATGTTCCCAGTAGGCTGTGAGAGCACTGTGCAGAGCGAGTTGTTTCTTAGCTTCCCAAAGAGCTGGAAGCAAGTGCTCTGGGTCCCAACTCTCCCTTTGGAAAGAAGCCTGAACGTTGTGCCTTTCTGCTCTAGGGCAATGTAGCACACCCAGAGCAGAAGTTCTGCTTCAGCCAGATCAGGCCTGCAAAGAAACTGCGTTTCACAGGCCTTTGTAAGTGGTGTTCCCGGTAGGCTGTAAGAACACTTTGCAGAGCGAGTTGTTTCTTAGCTTCCCAAAGAGCTGGAAGCAAGATGCTCTGGGGCCCATCTCGCCATTTGGAAAGAAGCCTGCACGTTGTGCCTTTCAGCTCTAGGGCAATGCAGAACACCAGAGCAGAAGTTCTGCTTCAGCCAGATCAGGCCTGCAAAGAAACTGGGTTTCACAGGCCTTTGTAAGAGATGTTCCCGGTAGGCTGTATGAGCACTGTGCAGATCGAGTTGTTTCTTAGCTTCCCAAAGAGCTGGAAGCAAGATGCTCTGGGGCCCAACTCGCCCTTAGGAAAGAAGCCTGCACATTGTGACTTTCAGCTCTAGGGCAATGTAGCCCACCCAGAGCAGAAGTTCTGCTTCAGCCAGATGAGGCCTGCAAAGAAACTGGGTTTCACAGGCCTTTGTAAGAGATGTACCCGGTAGGCTCTCAGAGCACTGTGCAGAGCAAGTTGTTTCTTAGCTTCCCAAAGAGCTGGAAGCAAGATGCTCTGGGGCACAACTCGCCCTTTGGAAAGAAGCCTGCACGTTGTGCCTTTCAGCTTTAGGGCAATGTAGCACACCCAGACCAGTAGTTCTGCTGCAGCCAGATGAGGCCTGCAAAGAAACTGCGTTTCACAGGCCTTTGTAAGAGATGTTCCCGGTAGGCTGTAAGAGCACTGTGCAGAGCGAGTTGTTTCTTAGCTTCCCAAAGAGCTGGAAGCAAGATGCTCTGGGTCCCAACTCTCGCTTTGGAAAGAAGACTGCACGTTGTGCCTTTCTGCTCTAGGGCAATGTAGCACACCCAGAGCAGAAGTTCTGCTTCAGCCAGATCAGGCCTGCGAAGAAACTGCATTTCACAGGCCTTTGTAAGAGATGTTCCCGGTAGGCTGTAAGAGCACTGTGCAGAGCGAGTTGTTTCTTAGCTTCCCAAAGACCTGGAAGCAAGATGCTCTGGGGCCCAACTCGACCTTTGGAAGGAAGCCTGCACGTTGTGCCTCTCAGCTCTAGGGCAATGTAGCACACCCAGAGCAGAAGTTCTGATTCAGCCAGATCAGGCCTGAAAAGAAACTGCGTTTCACAGGCCTTTGTAAGAGATGTACCCAGTAGGCTGTAAGAGCACTGTGCAGAGCGAGTTGTTTCTTAGCTTCCCAAAGAGCTGGAAGCAAGATGCTCTGGGGCCCAACTCACCCTTTGGAAAGAAGCCGGCACGTTGTGCCTTTCTGCTCTAGGGCAATGTAGCACACCCAGAGCAGAAGTTCTGCTTCAGCCCTATCAGGCCTGCAAAGAAACTGCGTTTCACAGGCCTGTGTAAGAGATGTTCCCTGTAGGCTGTACGAGCAGTGTGCAGAGCGAGTTGTTTCTTAGCTTCCCAAAGAGCTGGAAGCAAGATTCTCTGGGGACCAACTCGCCCTTTGGAAAGAAGCCTGCACGTTTTGCCTTTCAGCTCTAGGGCAATGTAGCACACACAGAGCAGAAGTTCTGCTTCAGCCATATCATGCCTGCAAAGAAACTGCGTTTCACAGGCCTTTATAAGAGATGTTCCCGGTAGGCTGTAAGAGCACTGTGCAGAGCGAGTTGTTTCTTAGCTTCCCAAAGAGCTGGAAGCAAGATGCTCTGGGGCCCAACTCGCCCTTTGGAAAGAAGCCTGCACGTTGTGCCTTTCAGCTCTAGGGCAATGTAGCACACCCAGAGCAGAAGTTCTGCTTCAGCCAGATCAGGCCTGCAGAGAAACTTCGTTTCACAGGCCTTTGTAAGAGATGTTCCCGGTAGGATGTAAGAGCACTGTGCAGAGCGAGTTGTTTCTTAGCTTCCCAAAGAGCTGGAAGCAAGATGCTCTGGGGCCCAACTCGCCCTTTGGAAAGAAGCCTGCACGTTGTGCCTTTCAGCTTTAGGGCAATGTAGCACACCCAGAGCAGTAGTTCTGCTGCAGCCAGATGAGGCCTGCAAAGAAACTGCGTTTCACAGGCCTTTGTAAGAGATGTTCCCAGTAGGCTGTGAGAGCACTGTGCAGAGCGAGTTGTTTCTTAGCTTCCCAAAGAGCTGGAAGCAAGTGCTCTGGGTCCCAACTCTCCCTTTGGAAAGAAGCCTGCACGTTGTGCCTTTCTGCTCTAGGGCAATGTAGCACACCCAGAGCAGAAGTTCTGCTTCAGCCAGATCAGGCCTGCAAAGAAACTGCGTTTCACAGGCCTTTGTAAGTGGTGTTCCCGGTAGGCTGTAAGAACACTTTGCAGAGCGAGTTGTTTCTTAGCTTCCCAAAGAGCTGGAAGCAAGATGCTCTGGGGCCCATCTCGCCATTTGGAAAGAAGCCTGCACGTTGTGCCTTTCAGCTCTAGGGCAATGCAGAACACCAGAGCA
The DNA here is from genome assembly GCF_041296265.1 of Equus caballus. Lineage (NCBI taxonomy): Eukaryota > Metazoa > Chordata > Mammalia > Perissodactyla > Equidae > Equus > Equus caballus. The sequence goes on from NC_091695.1 coordinate 20,361,860, forward strand.
GAAGTTCTGCTTCAGCCAGATCAGGCCTGCAAAGAAACTGGGTTCCACAGGCCTTTGTAAGAGATGCTCCCGGTAGGCTGTATGAGCACTGTGCAGAGCGAGTTTTTTCTTAGCTTCCCAAAGAGCTGGAAGCAAGATGCTCTGGGGCCCAACTCGCCCTTTGGAAAGAAGCCTGCACATTGTGACTTTCAGCTCTAGGGCAATGTAGCCCACCCAGAGCAGAAGTTCTGCTTCAGCCAGATGAGGCCTGCAAAGAAACTGGGTTTCACAGGCCTTTGTAAGAGATGTACCCGGTAGGCTCTAAGAGCTCTGTGCAGAGCGAGTTGTTTCTTAGCTTCCCAAAGAGCTGGAAGCAAGATGCTCTGGGGCCCAACTCGCCCTTTGGAAAGAAGCCTGCACGTTGTGCCTTTCTGATCTAGGGCAATGTAGCACAACCAGAGCAGAAGTTCTGATTCAGCCAGATCAGGCCTGCAAAGAAACTGCGTTTCACAGGCCTTTGTAAGAGAGGTTCCCGGTAGGCTTTAAGAGCACTGTGCAGAGCGAGTTGTTTCTTAGCTTCCCAAAGAGCTGGAAGCAAGATGCTCTGGAGCCCAACTCTCGCTTTGGAAAGAAGACTTCACGTTGTGCCTTTCTGCTCTAGGGCAATGTAGCACACCCAGAGCAGAAGTTCTGCTTCAGCCAGATCAGGCCTGCGAAGAAACTGCATTTCACAGGCCTTTGTAAGAGATGTTCCCGGTAGGCTGTAAGAGCACTGTGCAGAGCGAGTTGTTTCTTAGCTTCCCAAAGAGCTGGAAGCAAGATGCTCTGGGGCCCAAATCGACCTTTGGAAGGAAGCCTGCACGTTGTGCCTCTCAGCTCTAGGGCAATGTAGCACACCCAGAGCAGAAGTTCTGATTCAGCCAGATCAGGCCTGCAAAGAAACTGCGTTTCACAGGCCTTTGTAAGAGATGTTCCCGGTAGGCTGTGAGAGCACTGTGCAGAGCGAGTTGTTTCTTAGCTTCCCAAAGAGCTGGAAGCAAGATGCTCTCGGGCCCAACTCGCCCTTTGGAAAGAAGGCTGCGCGTTGTGCCTCTCAGCTCTAGGGCAATGTAGCACACCCAGAGCAGAAGTTCTGATTCAGCCAGATCAGGCCTGCAAAGAAACTGCGTTTCACAGGCCTTTGTAAGAGATGTTCCCGGTAGGCTGTGAGAGCACTGTGCAGAGCGAGTTGTTTCTTAGCTTCCCAAAGAGCTGGAAGCAAGATGCTCTGGGGCCCAAGTCGCCCTTTGGAAAGAAGCCTGCACGTTGTGCCTTTCAGCTCTAGGGCAATGTAGCACACCCAGAGCAGAAGTTCTGCTTCAGCCATATCAGGCCTGCAAAGAAACTGCGTTTCACAGGCCTTTGTAAGAGATGTTCCCGGTAGGCTGTAAGAGCACTGTGCAGAGCGAGTTGTTTCTTAGCTTCCCAAAGAGCTGGAAGCAAGATGCTCTGGGGCCCAACTCGCCCTTTGGAAAGAAGCCTGCACGTTGTGCCTTTCAGCTTTAGGGCAATGTAGCACACCCAGAGCAGTAGTTCTGCTGCAGCCAGATGAGGCCTGCAAAGAAACTGCGTTTCACAGGCCTTTGTAAGAGATGTTCCCAGTAGGCTGTGAGAGCACTGTGCAGAGCGAGTTGTTTCTTAGCTTCCCAAAGAGCTGGAAGCAAGTGCTCTGGGTCCCAACTCTCGCTTTGGAAAGAAGACTGCACGTTGTGCCTTTCTGCTCTAGGGCAATGTAGCACACCCAGAGCAGAAGTTCTGCTTCAGCCAGATCAGGCCTGCGAAGAAACTGCATTTCACAGGCCTTTGTAAGAGATGTTCCCGGTAGGCTGTAAGAGCACTGTGCAGAGCGAGTTGTTTCTTAGCTTCCCAAAGAGCTGGAAGCAAGATGCTCTGGGGCCCAACTCGACCTTTGGAAGGAAGCCTGCACGTTGTGCGTCTCAGCTCTAGGGCAATGTAGCACACCCAGAGCAGAAGTTCTGATTCAGCCAGATCAGGCCTGCAAAGAAACTGCGTTTCACAGGCCTTTGTAAGAGATGTACCCAGTAGGCTGTAAGAGCACTGTGCAGAGCGAGTTGTTTCTTAGCTTCCCAAAGAGCTGGAAGCAAGATGCTCTGGGGCCCAACTCACCCTTTGGAAAGAAGCCGGCACGTTGTGCCTTTCTGCTCTAGGGCAATGTAGCACACCCAGAGCAGAAGTTCTGCTTCAGCCCTATCAGGCCTGCAAAGAAACTGCGTTTCACAGGCCTGTGTAAGAGATGTTCCCTGTAGGCTGTACGAGCAGTGTGCAGAGCGAGTTGTTTCTTAGCTTCCCAAAGAGCTGGAAGCAAGATTCTCTGGGGACCAACTCGCCCTTTGGAAAGAAGCCTGCACGTTTTGCCTTTCAGCTCTAGGGCAATGTAGCACACACAGAGCAGAAGTTCTGCTTCAGCCATATCATGCCTGCAAAGAAACTGCGTTTCACAGGCCTTTATAAGAGATGTTCCCGGTAGGCTGTAAGAGCACTGTGCAGAGCGAGTTGTTTCTTAGCTTCCCAAAGAGCTGGAAGCAAGATGCTCTGGGGCCCAACTCGCCCTTTGGAAAGAAGCCTGCACCTTGTGCCTTTCAGCTCTAGGGCAATGTAGCACACCCAGAGCAGAAGTTCTGCTTCAGCCAGATCAGGCCTGCAGAGAAACTTCGTTTCACAGGCCTTTGTAAGAGATGTTCCCGGTAGGCTGTAAGAGCACTGTGCAGAGCGAGTTGTTTCTTAGCTTCCCAAAGAGCTGGAAGCAAGATGCTCTGGGGCCCAACTCGCCCTTTGGAAAGAAGCCTGCACGTTGTGCCTTTCAGCTTTAGGGCAATGTAGCACACCCAGAGCAGTAGTTCTGCTGCAGCCAGATGAGGCCTGCAAAGAAACTGCGTTTCACAGGCCTTTGTAAGAGATGTTCCCAGTAGGCTGTGAGAGCACTGTGCAGAGCGAGTTGTTTCTTAGCTTCCCAAAGAGCTGGAAGCAAGTGCTCTGGGTCCCAGCTCTCCCTTTGGAAAGAAGCCTGCACGTTGTGCCTTTCTGCTCTAGGGCAATGTAGCACACCCAGAGCAGAAGTTCTGCTTCAGCCAGATCAGGCCTGCAAAGAAACTGCGTTTCACAGGCCTTTGTAAGTGGTGTTCCCGGTAGGCTGTAAGAACACTTTGCAGAGCGAGTTGTTTCTTAGCTTCCCAGAGAGCTGGAAGCAAGATGCTCTGGGGCCCATCTCGCCATTTGGAAAGAAGCCTGCACGTTGTGCCTTTCAGCTCTAGGGCAATGCAGAACACCAGAGCAGAAGTTCTGCTTCAGCCAGATCAGGCCTGCAAAGAAACTGGGTTCCACAGGCCTTTGTAAGAGATGCTCCCGGTAGGCTGTATGAGCACTGTGCAGAGCGAGTTGTTTCTTAGCTTCCCAAAGAGCTGGAAGCAAGATGCTCTGGGGCCCAACTCGCCCTTTGGAAAGAAGCCTGCACATTGTGACTTTCAGCTCTAGGGCAATGTAGCCCACCCAGAGCAGAAGTTCTGCTTCAGCCAGATGAGGCCTGCAAAGAAACTGGGTTTCACAGGCCTTTGTAAGAGATGTACCCGGTAGGCTCTAAGAGCACTGTGCAGAGCGAGTTGTTTCTTAGCTTCCCAAAGAGCTGGAAGCAAGATGCTCTGGGGCCCAACTCGCCCTTTGGAAAGAAGCCTGCACGTTGTGCCTTTCTGATCTAGGGCAATATAGCACAACCAGAGCAGAAGTTCTGATTCAGCCAGATCAGGCCTGCAAAGAAACTGCATTTCACAGGCCTTTGTAAGAGAGGTTCCCGGTAGGCTTTAAGAGCACTGTGCAGAGCGAGTTGTTTCTTAGCTTCCCAAAGAGCTGGAAGCAAGATGCTCTGGAGCCCAACTCTCGCTTTGGAAAGAAGACTTCACGTTGTGCCTTTCTGCTCTAGGGCAATGTAGCACACCCAGAGCAGAAGTTCTGCTTCAGCCAGATCAGGCCTGCGAAGAAACTGCATTTCACAGGCCTTTGTAAGAGATGTTCCCGGTAGGCTGTAAGAGCACTGTGCAGAGCGAGTTGTTTCTTAGCTTCCCAAAGAGCTGGAAGCAAGATGCTCTGGGGCCCAAATCGACCTTTGGAAGGAAGCCTGCACGTTGTGCCTCTCAGCTCTAGGGCAATGTAGCACACCCAGAGCAGAAGTTCTGATTCAGCCAGATCAGGCCTGCAAAGAAACTGCGTTTCACAGGCCTTTGTAAGAGATGTTCCCGGTAGGCTGTGAGAGCACTGTGCAGAGCGAGTTGTTTCTTAGCTTCCCAAAGAGCTGGAAGCAAGATGCTCTGGGGCCCAACTCGCCCTTTGGAAAGAAGGCTGCGCGTTGTGCCTCTCAGCTCTAGGGCAATGTAGCACACCCAGAGCAGAAGTTCTGATTCAGCCAGATCAGGCCTGCAAAGAAACTGCGTTTCACAGGCCTTTGTAAGAGATGTTCCCAGTAGGCTGTGAGAGCACTGTGCAGAGCGAGTTGTTTCTTAGCTTCCCAAAGAGCTGGAAGCAAGATGCTCTGGGGCCTAAGTCGCCCTTTGGAAAGAAGCCTGCACGTTGTGCCTTTCAGCTCTAGGGCAATGTAGCACACCCAGAGCAGAAGTTCTGCTTCAGCCATATCAGGCCTGCAAAGAAACTGCGTTTCACAGGCCTTTGTAAGAGATGTACCCGGTAGGCTCTCAGAGCACTGTGCAGAGCAAGTTGTTTCTTAGCTTCCCAAAGAGCTGGAAGCAAGATGCTCTGGGGCACAACTCGCCCTTTGGAAAGAAGCCTGCACGTTGTGCCTTTCAGCTTTAGGGCAATGTAGCACACCCAGACCAGTAGTTCTGCTGCAGCCAGATGAGGCCTGCAAAGAAACTGCGTTTCACAGGCCTTTGTAAGAGATGTTCCCGGTAGGCTGTAAGAGCACTGTGCAGAGCGAGTTGTTTCTTAGCTTCCCAAAGAGCTGGAAGCAAGATGCTCTGGGTCCCAACTCTCGCTTTGGAAAGAAGACTGCACGTTGTGCCTTTCTGCTCTAGGGCAATGTAGCACACCCAGAGCAGAAGTTCTGCTTCAGCCAGATCAGGCCTGCGAAGAAACTGCATTTCACAGGCCTTTGTAAGAGATGTTCCCGGTAGGCTGTAAGAGCACTGTGCAGAGCGAGTTGTTTCTTAGCTTCCCAAAGAGCTGGAAGCAAGATGCTCTGGGGCCCAACTCGACCTTTGGAAGGAAGCCTGCACGTTGTGCCTCTCAGCTCTAGGGCAATGTAGCACACCCAGAGCAGAAGTTCTGATTCAGCCAGATCAGGCCTGAAAAGAAACTGCGTTTCACAGGCCTTTGTAAGAGATGTACCCAGTAGGCTGTAAGAGCACTGTGCAGAGCGAGTTGTTTCTTAGCTTCCCAAAGAGCTGGAAGCAAGATGCTCTGGGGCCCAACTCACCCTTTGGAAAGAAGCCGGCACGTTGTGCCTTTCTGCTCTAGGGCAATGTAGCACACCCAGAGCAGAAGTTCTGCTTCAGCCCTATCAGGCCTGCAAAGAAACTGCGTTTCACAGGCCTGTGTAAGAGATGTTCCCTGTAGGCTGTACGAGCAGTGTGCAGAGCGAGTTGTTTCTTAGCTTCCCAAAGAGCTGGAAGCAAGATTCTCTGGGGACCAACTCGCCCTTTGGAAAGAAGCCTGCACGTTTTGCCTTTCAGCTCTAGGGCAATGTAGCACACACAGAGCAGAAGTTCTGCTTCAGCCATATCATGCCTGCAAAGAAACTGCGTTTCACAGGCCTTTATAAGAGATGTTCCCGGTAGGCTGTAAGAGCACTGTGCAGAGCGAGTTGTTTCTTAGCTTCCCAAAGAGCTGGAAGCAAGATGCTCTGGGGCCCAACTCGCCCTTTGGAAAGAAGCCTGCACGTTGTGCCTTTCAGCTCTAGGGCAATGTAGCACACCCAGAGCAGAAGTTCTGCTTCAGCCAGATCAGGCCTGCAGAGAAACTTCGTTTCACAGGCCTTTGTAAGAGATGTTCCCGGTAGGATGTAAGAGCACTGTGCAGAGCGAGTTGTTTCTTAGCTTCCCAAAGAGCTGGAAGCAAGATGCTCTGGGGCCCAACTCGCCCTTTGGAAAGAAGCCTGCACGTTGTGCCTTTCAGCTTTAGGGCAATGTAGCACACCCAGAGCAGTAGTTCTGCTGCAGCCAGATGAGGCCTGCAAAGAAACTGCGTTTCACAGGCCTTTGTAAGAGATGTTCCCAGTAGGCTGTGAGAGCACTGTGCAGAGCGAGTTGTTTCTTAGCTTCCCAAAGAGCTGGAAGCAAGTGCTCTGGGTCCCAACTCTCCCTTTGGAAAGAAGCCTGCACGTTGTGCCTTTCTGCTCTAGGGCAATGTAGCACACCCAGAGCAGAAGTTCTGCTTCAGCCAGATCAGGCCTGCAAAGAAACTGCGTTTCACAGGCCTTTGTAAGTGGTGTTCCCGGTAGGCTGTAAGAACACTTTGCAGAGCGAGTTGTTTCTTAGCTTCCCAAAGAGCTGGAAGCAAGATGCTCTGGGGCCCATCTCGCCATTTGGAAAGAAGCCTGCACGTTGTGCCTTTCAGCTCTAGGGCAATGCAGAACACCAGAGCAGAAGTTCTGCTTCAGCCAGATCAGGCCTGCAAAGAAACTGGGTTCCACAGGCCTTTGTAAGAGATGCTCCCGGTAGGCTGTATGAGCACTGTGCAGAGCGAGTTTTTTCTTAGCTTCCCAAAGAGCTGGAAGCAAGATGCTCTGGGGCCCAACTCGCCCTTTGGAAAGAAGCCTGCACATTGTGACTTTCAGCTCTAGGGCAATGTAGCCCACCCAGAGCAGAAGTTCTGCTTCAGCCAGATGAGGCCTGCAAAGAAACTGGGTTTCACAGGCCTTTGTAAGAGATGTACCCGGTAGGCTCTAAGAGCACTGTGCAGAGCGAGTTGTTTCTTAGCTTCCCAAAGAGCTGGAAGCAAGATGCTCTGGGGCCCAACTCGCCCTTTGGAAAGAAGCCTGCACGTTGTGCCTTTCTGATCTAGGGCAATGTAGCACAACCAGAGCAGAAGTTCTGATTCAGCCAGATCAGGCCTGCAAAGAAACTGCGTTTCACAGGCCTTTGTAAGAGAGGTTCCCGGTAGGCTTTAAGAGCACTGTGCAGAGCGAGTTGTTTCTTAGCTTCCCAAAGAGCTGGAAGCAAGATGCTCTGGAGCCCAACTCTCGCTTTGGAAAGAAGACTTCACGTTGTGCCTTTCTGCTCTAGGGCAATGTAGCACACCCAGAGCAGAAGTTCTGCTTCAGCCAGATCAGGCCTGCGAAGAAACTGCATTTCACAGGCCTTTGTAAGAGATGTTCCCGGTAGGCTGTAAGAGCACTGTGCAGAGCGAGTTGTTTCTTAGCTTCCCAAAGAGCTGGAAGCAAGATGCTCTGGGGCCCAAATCGACATTTGGAAGGAAGCCTGCACGTTGTGCCTCTCAGCTCTAGGGCAATGTAGCACACCCAGAGCAGAAGTTCTGATTCAGCCAGATCAGGCCTGCAAAGAAACTGCGTTTCACAGGCCTTTGTAAGAGATGTTCCCGGTAGGCTGTGAGAGCACTGTGCAGAGCGAGTTGTTTCTTAGCTTCCCAAAGAGCTGGAAGCAAGATGCTCTGGGGCCCAACTCGCCCTTTGGAAAGAAGGCTGCGCGTTGTGCCTCTCAGCTCTAGGGCAATGTAGCACACCCAGAGCAGAAGTTCTGATTCAGCCAGATCAGGCCTGCAAAGAAACTGCGTTTCACAGGCCTTTGTAAGAGATGTTCCCGGTAGGCTGTGAGAGCACTGTGCAGAGCGAGTTGTTTCTTAGCTTCCCAAAGAGCTGGAAGCAAGATGCTCTGGGGCCCAAGTCGCCCTTTGGAAAGAAGCCTGCACGTTGTGCCTTTCAGCTCTAGGGCAATGTAGCACACCCAGAGCAGAAGTTCTGCTTCAGCCATATCAGGCCTGCAAAGAAACTGCGTTTCACAGGCCTTTGTAAGAGATGTTCCCGGTAGGCTGTAAGAGCACTGTGCAGAGCGAGTTGTTTCTTAGCTTCCCAAAGAGCTGGAAGCAAGATGCTCTGGGGCCCAACTCGCCCTTTGGAAAGAAGCCTGCACGTTGTGCCTTTCAGCTTTAGGGCAATGTAGCACACCCAGAGCAGTAGTTCTGCTGCAGCCAGATGAGGCCTGCAAAGAAACTGCGTTTCACAGGCCTTTGTAAGAGATGTTCCCAGTAGGCTGTGAGAGCACTGTGCAGAGCGAGTTGTTTCTTAGCTTCCCAAAGAGCTGGAAGCAAGTGCTCTGGGTCCCAACTCTCCCTTTGGAAAGAAGCCTGAACGTTGTGCCTTTCTGCTCTAGGGCAATGTAGCACACCCAGAGCAGAAGTTCTGCTTCAGCCAGATCAGGCCTGCAAAGAAACTGCGTTTCTCAGGCCTTTGTAAGTGGTGTTCCCGGTAGGCTGTAAGAACACTTTGCAGAGCGAGTTGTTTCTTAGCTTCCCAAAGAGCTGGAAGCAAGATGCTCTGGGGCCCATCTCGCCATTTGGAAAGAAGCCTGCACGTTGTGCCTTTCAGCTCTAGGGCAATGCAGAACACCAGAGCAGAAGTTCTGCTTCAGCCAGATCAGGCCTGCAAAGAAACTGGGTTTCACAGGCCTTTGTAAGAGATGTTCCCGGTAGGCTGTATGAGCACTGTGCAGATCGAGTTGTTTCTTAGCTTCCCAAAGAGCTGGAAGCAAGATGCTCTGGGGCCCAACTCGCCCTTAGGAAAGAAGCCTGCACATTGTGACTTTCAGCTCTAGGGCAATGTAGCCCACCCAGAGCAGAAGTTCTGCTTCAGCCAGATGAGGCCTGCAAAGAAACTGGGTTTCACAGGCCTTTGTAAGAGATGTACCCGGTAGGCTCTCAGAGCACTGTGCAGAGCAAGTTGTTTCTTAGCTTCCCAAAGAGCTGGAAGCAAGATGCTCTGGGGCCCAACTCGCCCTTTGGAAAGAAGCCTGCACGTTGTGCCTTTCAGCTTTAGGGCAATGTAGCACACCCAGAGCAGTAGTTCTGCTGCAGCCAGATGAGGCCTGCAAAGAAACTGCGTTTCACAGGCCTTTGTAAGAGATGTTCCCGGTAGGCTGTAAGAGCACTGTGCAGAGCGAGTTGTTTCTTAGCTTCCCAAAGAGCTGGAAGCAAGATGCTCTGGGTCCCAACTCTCGCTTTGGAAAGAAGACTGCACGTTGTGCCTTTCTGCTCTAGGGCAATGTAGCACACCCAGAGCAGAAGTTCTGCTTCAGCCAGATCAGGCCTGCGAAGAAACTGCATTTCACAGGCCTTTGTAAGAGATGTTCCCGGTAGGCTGTAAGAGCACTGTGCAGAGCGAGTTGTTTCTTAGCTTCCCAAAGAGCTGGAAGCAAGATGCTCTGGAGCCCAACTCGCCCTTTGGAATGAAGCCTGCACGTTGTGCCTTTCTGCTCTAGGGCAATGTAGCACACCCAGAGCAGAAGTTCTGCTTCAGCCAGATCAGGCTTGCAAAGAAACTGTGTTTCACAGGCCTTTGTAAGATATGTACCCGGTAGGCTCTAAGAGTACTGTGCAGAGCGAGTTGTTTCTTAGCTTCCCAAAGAGCTGGAAGCAAGATGCTCTGGGGCCCAACTCGCCCTTTGGAAAGAAGCCTGCACGTTTTGCCTTTCAGCTCTAGGGCAATGTAGAGCACCCAGAGCAGAAGTTCTACTTCAGCCAGATCAGTCCTGCAGAGAAACTGCGTTTCACAGGCCTTTGTAAGTGATGTTCCCAGTAGGCTGTAAGAGCACTTTGCAGAGCGAGTTGTTTCTTAGCTTCCCAAAGAGCTGGAAGCAAGATGCTCTGGGGCCCAACTCGCCCTTTGGAAAGAAGCCTGCACGTTTTGCCTTTCAGCTCTAGGGCAATGTAGAGCACCCAGAGCAGAAGTTCTACTTCAGCCAGATCAGTCGTGCAGAGAAACTGCGTTTCACAGGCCTTTGTAAGTGATGTTCCCAGTAGGCTGTAAGAGCACTGTGCAGAGCGAGTTGTTTCTTAGCTTCCCAAAGAGCTGGAAGCAAGATGCTCTGGGGCCCAACTCGCCCTTTGGATAGAAGCCTGCACGTTTTGCCTTTCAGCTCTAGGGCAATGTAGAGCACCCAGAGCAGAAGTTCTACTTCAGCCAGATCAGTCCTGCAGAGAAACTGCGTTTCACAGGCCTTTGTCAGTGATGATCCCCGTAGGCTGTAAGAGCACGTTGCAGAGCGAGTTGTTTCTTAGCTTCCCAAAGAGCTGGAAGCAAGATGCTCTGGAGCCCAACTCGCCCTTTGGAATGAAGCCTGCACGTTGTGCCTTTCAGCTCTAGGGCAATGTAGCACACCCAGAGCAGAAGTTCTGCTTCAGCCAGATCAGGCTTGCAAAGAAACTGGGTTTCACAGGCCTTTGTAAGATATGTACCCGGTAGGCTCTAAGAGTACTGTGCAGAGCGAGTTGTTTCTTAGCTTCCCAAAGAGCTGGAAGCAAGATGCTCTGGGGCCGAACTCGCCCTTTGGAAAGAAGACTGCACCTTGTGCCTTTCAGCTCTAGGGCAATGTAGCACACCCAGAGCATAAGTTCTGCTTCAGCCAGATCAGGCCTGCAAAGAAACTGCGTTTCACAGGCCTTTGTAAGAGATGTTCCCGGTAGGCTGTGAGAGCACTGTGCAGAGCGAGTTGTTTCTTAGCTTCCCAAAGAGCTGGAAGCAAGATGCTCTGGGGCCCAACTCGCCCTTTGGAAAGAAGCCTGCACGTTGTGCCTTTCAGCTCTAGGGCAATGTAGCACACCCAGAGCAGAAGTTCTCCGTCAGCCAGATCAGGCCTGCAAAGAAACTGCGTTTCACAGGCCTTTGTAAGAGATGTTCCCGGTAGGCTGTAAGAGCACTGTGCAGAGCGAGTTGTTTCTTAGCGTCCAAAAGAGCTGGAAGCAAGATGCTCTGGAGACCAACTCGCCCTTTGGAAAGAAGCCTGCACGTTTTGCCTTTCAGCTCTAGGGCAATGTAGCATACCCAGAGTAGAACTTCTACTTCAGCCAGATCACTCCTGCAGAGAAACTGCGTTTCACAGGACTCTGTAAGTGATGTTCCCGGTAGGCTGTAAGAGCACTTTGCAGAGCGAGTTGTTTCTTAGCTTCCCAAAGAGCTGGAAGCAAGATGCTCTGGGGCCCAACTCGCCCTTTGGAAAGAAGCCTGCACGTTGTGCCTTTCAGCTTTAGGGCAATGTAGCACACCCAGAGCAGTAGTTCTGCTGCAGCCAGATGAGGCCTGCAAAGAAACTGCGTTTCACAGGCCTTTGTAAGAGATGTTCCCGGTAGGCTGTAAGAGCACTGTGCAGAGCGAGTTGTTTCTTAGCTTCCCAAAGAGCTGGAAGCAAGATGCTCTGGGTCCCAACTCTCGCTTTGGAAAGAAGACTGCACGTTGTGCCTTTCTGCTCTAGGGCAATGTAGCACACCCAGAGCAGAAGTTCTGCTTCAGCCAGATCAGGCCTGCGAAGAAACTGCATTTCACAGGCCTTTGTAAGAGATGTTCCCGGTAGGCTGTAAGAGCACTGTGCAGAGCGAGTTGTTTCTTAGCTTCCCAAAGAGCTGGAAGCAAGATGCTCTGGGGCCCAACTCGACCTTTGGAAGGAAGCCTGAACGTTGTGCCTCTCAGCTCTAGGGCAATGTAGCACACCCAGAGCAGAAGTTCTGATTCAGCCAGATCAGGCCTGCAAAGAAACTGCGTTTCACAGGCCTTTGTAAGAGATGTTCCCGGTAGGCTGTGAGAGCACTGTGCAGAGCGAGTTGTTTCTTAGCTTACCAAAGAGCTGGAAGCAAGATGCTCTGGGGCCCATGTCGCCCTTTGGAAAGAAGCCTGCACGTTGTGCCTTTCTGCTCTAGGGCAATGTAGCACACCCAGAGCAGAAGTTCTGCTTCAGCCAGATCAAGCCTGCAAAGAAACTGGGTTTCACAGGCCTTAGTCAGAGATGTTCCCTGTAGGCTGTACGAGCAGTGTGCAGAGTGAGTTGTTTCTTAGCTTCCCAAAGAGCTGGAAGCAAGATGCTCTGGGGCCCAACTCGCCCTTTGGAAAGAAGCCTGCACGTTGTGCCTTTCTGATCTAGGGCAATGTAGCACACCCAGAGCAGAAGTTCTGATTCAGCCAGATCAGGCCTGCAAAGAAACTGCGTTTCACAGGCCTTTGTAAGAGAGGTTCCTGGTAGGCTTTAAGAGCACTGTGCAGAGCGAGTTGTTTCTTAGCTTGCCAAAGAGCTGGAAGCAAGATGCTCTGGAGCCCAACTCGCCCTTTGGAATGAAGCCTGCACGTTGTGCCTTTCTGCTCTAGGGCAATGTAGCACACCCAGAGCAGAAGTTCTGCTTCAGCCAGATCAGGCTTGCAAAGAAACTGTGTTTCACAGGCCTTTGTAAGATATGTACCCGGTAGGCTCTAAGAGTACTGTGCAGAGCGAGTTGTTTCTTAGCTTCCCAAAGAGCTGGAAGCAAGATGCTCTGGGGCCCAACTCGCCCTTTGGAAAGAAGCCTGCACGTTTTGCCTTTCAGCTCTAGGGCAATGTAGAGCACCCAGAGCAGAAGTTCTACTTCAGCCAGATCAGTCCTGCAGAGAAACTGCGTTTCACAGGCCTTTGTAAGTGATGTTCCCAGTAGGCTGTAAGAGCACTTTGCAGAGCGAGTTGTTTCTTAGCTTCCCAAAGAGCTGGAAGCAAGATGCTCTGGGGCCCAACTCGCCCTTTGGAAAGAAGCCTGCACGTTTTGCCTTTCAGCTCTAGTGCAATGTAGAGCACCCAGAGCAGAAGTTCTACTTCAGCCAGATCAGTCGTGCAGAGAAACTGCGTTTCACAGGCCTTTGTAAGTGATGTTCCCAGTAGGCTGTAAGAGCACTGTGCAGAGCGAGTTGTTTCTTAGCTTCCCAAAGAGCTGGAAGCAAGATGCTCTGGGGCCCAACTCGCCCTTTGGATAGAAGCCTGCACGTTTTGCCTTTCAGCTCTAGGGCAATGTAGAGCACCCAGAGCAGAAGTTCTACTTCAGCCAGATCAGTCCTGCAGAGAAACTGCGTTTCACAGGCCTTTGTCAGTGATGATCCCCGTAGGCTGTAAGAGCACGTTGCAGAGCGAGTTGTTTCTTAGCTTCCCAAAGAGCTGGAAGCAAGATGCTCTGGGGCCCAACTCGCCCTTTGGAAAGAAGCCTGCACGTTGTGCCTTTCTGATCCAGGGCAATGTAGCACACCCAGAGCAGAAGTTCTGCTTCAGCCAGATCAGGCCTGCAAAGAAACTGCGTTTCACAGGCGTTTGTAAGAGATGTTCCCGGTAGGCTGTAAGAGCACTGTGCAGAGCGAGTTGTTTCTTAGCTTCCCAAAGAGCTGGAAGCAAGATGCTCTGGGGACCAACTCGCCCTTTGGATAGAAGCGTGCACGTTTTGCCTTTCAGCTCTAGGGCAATGTAGAGCACCCAGAGCAGAAGTTCTACTTCAGCCAGATCAGTCCTGCAGAGAAACTGCGTTTCACAGGCCTTTGTAAGTGATGTTCCCGGTAGGCTGTAAGAGAACTTTGCAGAGCGAGTTGTTTCTTAGCTTCCCAAAGAGCTGGAAGCAAGATGCTCTGGGGCCCAACTCGCCCTTTGGAAAGAAGCCTGCACGTTGTGCCTTTCTGATCCAGGGCAATGTAGCACACCCAGAGCAGAAGATCTGCTTCAGCCAGATCAGGCCTGCAGAGAAACTGCGTTTCACAGGCCTTTGTCAGTGATGTTCCTGGTAGGCTGTAAGAGAACTTTGCAGAGCGAGTTGTTTCTTAGCTTCCCAAAGAGCTGGAAGCAAGATGCTCTCGGGCCCAACTCGCCCTTTGGAAAGAAGCCTGCATGTTGTGCCTTTCAGCTCTAGGGCAATGTAGAACACCCAGAGCAGAAGTTCTGCTTCAGCCAGATCAGGCCTGCAAAGAAACTGCGTTTCACAGGCCTTTGTAAGAGATGTTCCCGGTAGGCTGTAAGAGCACTGTGCAGAGCGAGTTGTTTCTTAGCTTCCCAAAGAGCTGGAAACAAGATGCTCTGGGGCCCAACTCGCCCTTTGGAAAGAAGCCTGCACCTTGTGCCTTTCAGCTTTAGGGCAATGTAGCAACCCAGAGCATTAGTTCTGCTGCAGCCAGATGTGGCCTGCAAAGAAACTGCGTTTCACAGGCCTTTGTAAGAGATGTTCCCGGTAGGCTGTGAGAGCACTGTGCAGAGCGAGTTGTTTCTTAGCTTCCCAAGAGCTGGAAGCAAGATGCTCTGGGTCCCAACTCTCCCTTTGGAAAGAAGCCTGCACGTTGTGCCTTTCAGCTCTAGGGCAATGTAGCACACCCAGAGCAGAAGTTCTGCTTCATCCATATGAGGCCTGCAAAGAAACTGGGTTTCACAGGCCTTTGTAAGAGATGTACCCGGTAGGCTCTAAGAGCACTGTGCAGAGCGAGTTGTTTCTTAGCTTCCCAAAGAGCTGGAAGCAAGATGCTCTGGGGCCCAACTCGCCCTTTGGAAAGAAGCCTGCACGTTGTGCCTTTCAGCTCTAGGGCAATGTAGCACACCCTGCGCAGAAGTTCTGCTTCATCCAGATCAGGCCTGCAAAGAAACTGCGTTTCACAGGCCTTTGTAAGAGATGTTCCCGGTAGGCTGTAAGAGCACTGTGCAGAGCGAGTTGTTTCTTAGCTTCCCAAAGAGCTGGAAGCAAGATGCACTGGCGCCGAACTCGCCCTTTGGAAAGAAGCCTGCACCTTGAGCCTTTCAGCTCTAGGGCAATGTAGGACACCCAGAGCAGAAGTTCTGCGTCAGCCAGATCAGGCCTCCAAGGAAACTGCGTTTCACAGGCCATTGTAAGAGATGTTCCCGGTAGGCTGTAAGAGCACTGTGCAGAGCGAGTTGTTTCTTAGCGTCCCAAAGAGCTGGAAGCAAGATGCTCTGGAGACCAACTCGCCCTATGGAAAGAAGCCTGCACGTTTTGCCTTTCAGCTCTAGGGCATTGTAGCATACCCAGAGTAGAAGTTCTACTTCAGCCAGATCACGCCTGCAGAGAAACTGCGTTTCACAGGACTCTGTAAGTGATGTTCCCGGTAGGCTGTAAGAGCACTGTGCAGAGCGAGTTGTTTCTTAGCTTCCCAAAGAGCTGGAAGCAAGATGCTCTGGGGCCCAACTCGCCCTTTGGAAAGAAGCCTGCACGTTGTGCCTTTCAGCTCTAGGGCAATGTAGCACACCCAGAGCACAAGTTCTGATTCAGCCAGATCAGGCCTGCAAAGAAACTGCGTTTCACAGGCCTTTGTAAGAGATGTTCCCGGTAGGCTGTAAGAGCACTGTGCAGAGCGAGTTGTTTCTTAGCTTCCCAAAGAGCTGGAAGCAAGATTCTCTGGGGCCCAACTCGCCCTTTGGAAAGAAGCCTGCACGTTGTGCCTTTCAGCTCTAGGGCAATGTAGCACACCCAGAGCAGAAGTTCTGCTTCAGCCAGATCAGGCCTGCAGAGAAACTGCGTTTCACAGGCCTTTGTAAGAGATGTTCCCGGTAGGCTGTAAGAGCACTGTGCAGAGCGAGTTGTTTCTTAGCTTCCCAAAGAGCTGGAAGCAAGATGCTCTGGGGCCCAACTCGACCTTTGGAAAGAAGCCTGCACGTTGTGCCTTTCAGCTTTAGGGCAATGTAGCACACCCAGAGCAGTAGTTCTGCTGCAGCCAGATGAGGCCTGCAAAGAAACTGCGTTTCACACTCCTTTGTAAGAGATTTTCCCGGTAGGCTGTGAGAGAACTGTGCAGAGCGAGTTGTTTCTTAGCTTCCCAAAGAGCTGGAAGCAAGTGCTCTGGGTCCCAACTCTCCCTTTGGAAAGAAGCCTGCACGTTGTGCCTCTCAGCTCTAGGGCAATGTAGCACACCCAGCGCAGAAGTTCTGCTTCATCCAGATCAGGCCTGCAAAGAAACTGGGTTTCACAGGCCTTTGTAAGAGATGTTCCCGGTAGGCTGTAAGAGCACTGTGCAGAGCGAGTTGTTTCTTAGCTTCCCAAAGAGCTGGAAGCAATATGCTCTGGGGCCCAACTCGCCCTTTGGAAAGAAGCCTGCACGTTGTGCCTCTCAGCTCTAGGGCAATGTAGCACACCCAGAGCAGAAGTTCTGCTTCAGCCATATCAGGCCTGCAAAGAAACTGCGTTTCACAGGCCTTTGAAAGAGATGTTCCTGGTAGGCTGTAAGAGCTCGGTGCAGAGCAAGTTGTTTCTTAGCTTCCCAAAGAGCTGGAAGCAAGATGCTCTGGGGCCCAACTCGCCCTTTGGAAAGAAGCCTGCACGTTGTGCCTTTCAGCTCTAGGGCAATGTAGCACACCCAGCGCAGAAGTTCTGCTTCAGCCAGATCAGGCCTGCAGAGAAGCTGCGTTTCACAGGCCTTTGTAAGAGATGTTCCCGGTAGGCTGTAAGAGCACTTTGCAGAGCGAGTTGTTTCTTAGCTTCCCAAAGAGCTGGAAGCAAGATGCTCTGGGGCCCATCTCGCCATTTGGAAAGAAGCCTGCACGTTGTGCCTTTCAGCTCTAGGGCAATGCAGAACACCAGAGCAGAAGTTCTGCTTCAGCCTGATCAGGCCTGCAAAGAAACTGGGTTTCACAGGCCTTTGTAAGAGATGTTCCCGGTAGGCTGTAAGAGCACTGTGCAGATCGAGTTGTTTCTTAGCTTCCCAAAGAGCTGGAAGCAAGATGCTCTGGGGCCCAACTCGCCCTTTGGAAAGAAGCCTGCACATTGTGACTTTCAGCTCTAGGGCAATGTAGCCCACCGAGAGCAGAAGTTCTGCTTCAGGCAGATGTGGCCTGCAAAGAAACTGGGTTTCACAGGCCTTTGTAAGAGATGTACCCGGTAGGCTCTAAGAGCACTGTGCAGAGCGAGTTGTTTCTTAGCTTCCCAAAGAGCTGGAAGCAAGATGCTCTGGGGCCCAACTCGCCCTTTGGAAAGAAGCCTGCACGTTGTGCCTCTCAGCTCTAGGGCAATGTAGCACACCCAGAGCAGAAGTTCTGCTTCAGCCAGTCAGGCCTGCGAAGAAACTGCATTTCTCAGGCCTTTGCAAGAGATGTTCCCGGTAGGCTGTAAGAGCACTGTGCAGAGCGAGTTGTTTCTTAGCTTCCCAAAGAGCTGGAAGCAAGATGCTCTGGGGCCCAACTCGACCTTTGGAAACAAGCCTGCACGTTGTGCCTTTCAGCTCTAGGGCAATGTAGCACACCCAGCGCAGAAGTTCTGCTTCATCCAGATCAGGCCTGAAAGAAACTGGGTTTCACAGGCCTTTGTAAGAGATGTTCCCGGTAGGCTGTAAGAGCACTGTGCAGAGCGAGTTGTTTCTTAGCTTCCCAAAGAGCTGGAAGCAAGATGCTCTGGGTCCAACTCGCCCTTTGGAAAGAAGCCTGCACGTTGTGCCTTTCAGCTCTAGGGCAATGTAGCACACCCAGAGCAGAAGTTCTGCTTCAGCCAGATCAGGCCTGCAGAGAAACTTCGTTTCACAGGCCTTTGTAAGTGATGTTCCCGGTAGGCTGTAAGAGCACTTTGCAGAGCGAGTTGTTTCTTAGCTTCCCAAAGAGCTGGAAGCAAGATGCTCTGGGGACCAACTCGCCCTTTGGAAAGAAGCCTGCACGTTGTGCCTTTCTGCTCTAGGAAAATGTAGCACACCCAGAGCAGAAGTTCTGCTTCAGCCAGGTCAGGCCGGCAAAGAAAGTGCGTTTCACAGGCCTTTGAAAGAGATGTTCCTGGTAGGCTGTAAGAGCTTGGTGCAAAGCGAGTTGTTTCTTAGCTTCCCAAAGAGCTGGAAGCAAGATGCTCTGGGGCCCAACTCGCCCTTTGGAAAGAAGCCTGCACGTTACGCCTCTCAGCTCTAGGGCAATGTAGCACACCCAGAGCAGAAGTTCTGCTTCAGCCATATCAGGCTTGCAAAGAAACTGCGTTTCACAGGCCTTTGAAAGAGATGTTCCTGGTAGGCTGTAAGAGCTCGGTGCAGAGCGAGTTGTTTCTTAGCTTCCCAAAGAGCTGGAAGCAAGATGCTCTTGGGCCCAACTCGCCCTTTGGAAAGAAGCCTGCACGTTGTGCCTTTCAACTTTAGGGCAATGTAGCACACCCAGAGCAGTAGTTCTGCTGCAGCCAGATGAGGCCTGCAAAGAAACTGCGTTTCACAGGCCTTTGTAGGAGATGTTCCCGGTAGGCTGTAAGAGCACTGTGCAGAGCGAGTTTTTTCTTAGCTTCCCAAACAGCTGGAAGCAAGATTCTCTGGGGCCCAACTCGCCCTCTGGAAAGTAGCCTGCACGTTGTGCCTTTCAGCTCTAGGGCAATGTAGCACAACCAGAGCAGAAGTTCTGCTTCAGCCAGATGAGGCCTGCAGAGAAACTGCGTTTCACAGGCCTTTCTAAGAGATGTTCCCGGTAGGCTGTAAGAGCACTGTGCAGAGCGAGTTGTTTCTTAGCTTCCCAAAGAGCTGGAAGCAAGATGCTCTCGGGCCCAACTCGCCCTTTGGAAAGAAGCCTGCACGTTGTGCCTTTCAGCTTTAGGGCAATGTAGCACACCCAGAGCAGTAGTTCTGCTGCAGCCAGATGAGGCCTGCAAAGAAACTGCGTTTCACAGGCCTTTGTAAGAGATGTTCCCGGTAGGCTGTGAGAGCACTGTGCAGAGTGAGTTGTTTCTTATCTTCCCAAAGAGCTGGAAGCAAGATGCTCTGGGACCCAACTCTCCCTTTCGAAAGAAGCCTGCACGTTGTGCCTTTCTGCTCTAGGGCAATGTAGCACACTCAGAGCAGATGTTCTGCTTCAGCCAGATCAGGCCTGCGAAGAAACTGCGTTTCACAGGCCTTTGTAAGAGATGTTCCCGGTAGGCTGTAAGAGCACTGTGCAGAGCGAGTTGTTTCTTAGCTTCCGAAAGAGCTGGAAGCAAGATGCTCTGGGGTCCAACTCGACCTTTGGAAGGAAGCCTGCACGTTGTGCCTTTCAGCTCTAGGGCAATGTAGCACACCCAGAGCAGAAGTTCTGCTTCATCCAGATCAGCCCTGCAAAGAAACTGCGTTTCACAAGCCTTTGTAAGAGATGTTCCCGGTAGGCTGTAAGAGCACTGTTCAGAGCGAGTTGTTTCTTAGCTTCCCAAAGAGCTGGAAGCAAGATGCTCTGTGGCCCAACTCGCCCTTTGGAAAGAAGCCTGCACGTTGTGCCTTTCAGCTCTAGGGCAATGTAGCACACCCAGAGCAGAAGTTCTGCTTCAGCCAGATCAGGCCTGCAAGGAAACTGCGTTTCACAGGCCTTTGTAAGAGATGTTGCCGGTAGGCTGTGAGAGCACTGTGCAGAGCGAGTTGTTTCTTAGCTTCCCAAAGAGCTGGAAGCAAGATGCTCTGGGGCCCAACTCGCCCTTTGGAAAGAAGCCTGCACGTTGTGAATCTCAGCTCTAGGGCAATGTAGCACACCCAGAGCAGAAGTTCTGATTCAGCCAGATCAGGCCTGCAATGAAACTGCGTTTCACAGGCCTTTGTAAGAGATGTTCCCGGTAGGCTGTGAGAGCACTGTGCAGAGCGAGTTGTTTCTTGGCTTCCAAAGAGCTGGAAGCAAGATGCTCTGGGGCCCAACTCGCCCTTTGGAAAGAAGCCTGCACGTTGTGCCTTTCAGCTTTAGGGCAATGTAGCACACCCAGAGCTGTAGTTCTGCTGCAGCCAGATGAGGCCTGCAAAGAAACTGCGTTTCACAGGCCTTTGTAAGAGATGTTCCCGGTAGGCTGTGAGAGCACTGTGCAGAGTGAGTTGTTTCTTATCTTCGCAAAGAGCTGGAAGCATGATGCTCTGGGTCCCAACTCTCCCTTTGGAATGAAGACTGCGCGTTGTGCCTTTCTGCTCTAGGGCAATGTAGCACACCCAGAGCAGAAGTTCTGCTTCAGCCAGATCAGGCCTGCAAAGAAACTGCATTTCACAGGCCTTTGTAAGAGATGTTCCCGGTAGGCTGTAAGAGCACTGTGCAGAGCGAGTTGTTTCTTAGCGTCCAAAAGAGCTGGAAGCAAGATGCTCTGGAGACCAACTCGCCCTTTGGAAAGAAGCCTGCACGTTTTGCCTTTCAGCTCTAGGGCAATGTAGCATACCCAGAGTAGAACTTCTACTTCAGCCAGATCACTCCTGCAGAGAAACTGCGTTTCACAGGACTCTGTAAGTGATGTTCCCGGTAGGCTGTAAGAGCACTTTGCAGAGCGAGTTGTTTCTTAGCTTCCCAAAGAGCTGGAAGCAAGATGCTCTGGGGCCCAACTCGCCCTTTGGAAAGAAGCCTGCACGTTGTGCCTTTCAGCTTTAGGGCAATGTAGCACACCCAGAGCAGTAGTTCTGCTGCAGCCAGATGAGGCCTGCAAAGAAACTGCGTTTCACAGGCCTTTGTAAGAGATGTTCCCGGTAGGCTGTAAGAGCACTGTGCAGAGCGAGTTGTTTCTTAGCTTCCCAAAGAGCTGGAAGCAAGATGCTCTGGGTCCCAACTCTCGCTTTGGAAAGAAGACTGCACGTTGTGCCTTTCTGCTCTAGGGCAATGTAGCACACCCAGAGCAGAAGTTCTGCTTCAGCCAGATCAGGCCTGCGAAGAAACTGCATTTCACAGGCCTTTGTAAGAGATGTTCCCGGTAGGCTGTAAGAGCACTGTGCAGAGCGAGTTGTTTCTTAGCTTCCCAAAGAGCTGGAAGCAAGATGCTCTGGGGCCCAACTCGACCTTTGGAAGGAAGCCTGAACGTTGTGCCTCTCAGCTCTAGGGCAATGTAGCACACCCAGAGCAGAAGTTCTGATTCAGCCAGATCAGGCCTGCAAAGAAACTGCGTTTCACAGGCCTTTGTAAGAGATGTTCCCGGTAGGCTGTGAGAGCACTGTGCAGAGCGAGTTGTTTCTTAGCTTACCAAAGAGCTGGAAGCAAGATGCTCTGGGGCCCATGTCGCCCTTTGGAAAGAAGCCTGCACGTTGTGCCTTTCTGCTCTAGGGCAATGTAGCACACCCAGAGCAGAAGTTCTGCTTCAGCCAGATCAAGCCTGCAAAGAAACTGGGTTTCACAGGCCTTAGTCAGAGATGTTCCCTGTAGGCTGTACGAGCAGTGTGCAGAGTGAGTTGTTTCTTAGCTTCCCAAAGAGCTGGAAGCAAGATGCTCTGGGGCCCAACTCGCCCTTTGGAAAGAAGCCTGCACGTTGTGCCTTTCTGATCTAGGGCAATGTAGCACACCCAGAGCAGAAGTTCTGATTCAGCCAGATCAGGCCTGCAAAGAAACTGCGTTTCACAGGCCTTTGTAAGAGAGGTTCCTGGTAGGCTTTAAGAGCACTGTGCAGAGCGAGTTGTTTCTTAGCTTGCCAAAGAGCTGGAAGCAAGATGCTCTGGAGCCCAACTCGCCCTTTGGAATGAAGCCTGCACGTTGTGCCTTTCTGCTCTAGGGCAATGTAGCACACCCAGAGCAGAAGTTCTGCTTCAGCCAGATCAGGCTTGCAAAGAAACTGTGTTTCACAGGCCTTTGTAAGATATGTACCCGGTAGGCTCTAAGAGTACTGTGCAGAGCGAGTTGTTTCTTAGCTTCCCAAAGAGCTGGAAGCAAGATGCTCTGGGGCCCAACTCGCCCTTTGGAAAGAAGCCTGCACGTTTTGCCTTTCAGCTCTAGGGCAATGTAGAGCACCCAGAGCAGAAGTTCTACTTCAGCCAGATCAGTCCTGCAGAGAAACTGCGTTTCACAGGCCTTTGTAAGTGATGTTCCCAGTAGGCTGTAAGAGCACTTTGCAGAGCGAGTTGTTTCTTAGCTTCCCAAAGAGCTGGAAGCAAGATGCTCTGGGGCCCAACTCGCCCTTTGGAAAGAAGCCTGCACGTTTTGCCTTTCAGCTCTAGTGCAATGTAGAGCACCCAGAGCAGAAGTTCTACTTCAGCCAGATCAGTCGTGCAGAGAAACTGCGTTTCACAGGCCTTTGTAAGTGATGTTCCCAGTAGGCTGTAAGAGCACTGTGCAGAGCGAGTTGTTTCTTAGCTTCCCAAAGAGCTGGAAGCAAGATGCTCTGGGGCCCAACTCGCCCTTTGGATAGAAGCCTGCACGTTTTGCCTTTCAGCTCTAGGGCAATGTAGAGCACCCAGAGCAGAAGTTCTACTTCAGCCAGATCAGTCCTGCAGAGAAACTGCGTTTCACAGGCCTTTGTCAGTGATGATCCCCGTAGGCTGTAAGAGCACGTTGCAGAGCGAGTTGTTTCTTAGCTTCCCAAAGAGCTGGAAGCAAGATGCTCTGGGGCCCAACTCGCCCTTTGGAAAGAAGCCTGCACGTTGTGCCTTTCTGATCCAGGGCAATGTAGCACACCCAGAGCAGAAGTTCTGCTTCAGCCAGATCAGGCCTGCAAAGAAACTGCGTTTCACAGGCGTTTGTAAGAGATGTTCCCGGTAGGCTGTAAGAGCACTGTGCAGAGCGAGTTGTTTCTTAGCTTCCCAAAGAGCTGGAAGCAAGATGCTCTGGGGACCAACTCGCCCTTTGGATAGAAGCGTGCACGTTTTGCCTTTCAGCTCTAGGGCAATGTAGAGCACCCAGAGCAGAAGTTCTACTTCAGCCAGATCAGTCCTGCAGAGAAACTGCGTTTCACAGGCCTTTGTAAGTGATGTTCCCGGTAGGCTGTAAGAGAACTTTGCAGAGCGAGTTGTTTCTTAGCTTCCCAAAGAGCTGGAAGCAAGATGCTCTGGGGCCCAACTCGCCCTTTGGAAAGAAGCCTGCACGTTGTGCCTTTCTGATCCAGGGCAATGTAGCACACCCAGAGCAGAAGATCTGCTTCAGCCAGATCAGGCCTGCAGAGAAACTGCGTTTCACAGGCCTTTGTCAGTGATGTTCCTGGTAGGCTGTAAGAGAACTTTGCAGAGCGAGTTGTTTCTTAGCTTCCCAAAGAGCTGGAAGCAAGATGCTCTCGGGCCCAACTCGCCCTTTGGAAAGAAGCCTGCATGTTGTGCCTTTCAGCTCTAGGGCAATGTAGAACACCCAGAGCAGAAGTTCTGCTTCAGCCAGATCAGGCCTGCAAAGAAACTGCGTTTCACAGGCCTTTGTAAGAGATGTTCCCGGTAGGCTGTAAGAGCACTGTGCAGAGCGAGTTGTTTCTTAGCTTCCCAAAGAGCTGGAAACAAGATGCTCTGGGGCCCAACTCGCCCTTTGGAAAGAAGCCTGCACCTTGTGCCTTTCAGCTTTAGGGCAATGTAGCAACCCAGAGCATTAGTTCTGCTGCAGCCAGATGTGGCCTGCAAAGAAACTGCGTTTCACAGGCCTTTGTAAGAGATGTTCCCGGTAGGCTGTGAGAGCACTGTGCAGAGCGAGTTGTTTCTTAGCTTCCCAAGAGCTGGAAGCAAGATGCTCTGGGTCCCAACTCTCCCTTTGGAAAGAAGCCTGCACGTTGTGCCTTTCAGCTCTAGGGCAATGTAGCACACCCAGAGCAGAAGTTCTGCTTCATCCATATGAGGCCTGCAAAGAAACTGGGTTTCACAGGCCTTTGTAAGAGATGTACCCGGTAGGCTCTAAGAGCACTGTGCAGAGCGAGTTGTTTCTTAGCTTCCCAAAGAGCTGGAAGCAAGATGCTCTGGGGCCCAACTCGCCCTTTGGAAAGAAGCCTGCACGTTGTGCCTTTCAGCTCTAGGGCAATGTAGCACACCCTGCGCAGAAGTTCTGCTTCATCCAGATCAGGCCTGCAAAGAAACTGCGTTTCACAGGCCTTTGTAAGAGATGTTCCCGGTAGGCTGTAAGAGCACTGTGCAGAGCGAGTTGTTTCTTAGCTTCCCAAAGAGCTGGAAGCAAGATGCACTGGCGCCGAACTCGCCCTTTGGAAAGAAGCCTGCACCTTGAGCCTTTCAGCTCTAGGGCAATGTAGGACACCCAGAGCAGAAGTTCTGCGTCAGCCAGATCAGGCCTCCAAGGAAACTGCGTTTCACAGGCCATTGTAAGAGATGTTCCCGGTAGGCTGTAAGAGCACTGTGCAGAGCGAGTTGTTTCTTAGCGTCCCAAAGAGCTGGAAGCAAGATGCTCTGGAGACCAACTCGCCCTATGGAAAGAAGCCTGCACGTTTTGCCTTTCAGCTCTAGGGCATTGTAGCATACCCAGAGTAGAAGTTCTACTTCAGCCAGATCACGCCTGCAGAGAAACTGCGTTTCACAGGACTCTGTAAGTGATGTTCCCGGTAGGCTGTAAGAGCACTGTGCAGAGCGAGTTGTTTCTTAGCTTCCCAAAGAGCTGGAAGCAAGATGCTCTGGGGCCCAACTCGCCCTTTGGAAAGAAGCCTGCACGTTGTGCCTTTCAGCTCTAGGGCAATGTAGCACACCCAGAGCACAAGTTCTGATTCAGCCAGATCAGGCCTGCAAAGAAACTGCGTTTCACAGGCCTTTGTAAGAGATGTTCCCGGTAGGCTGTAAGAGCACTGTGCAGAGCGAGTTGTTTCTTAGCTTCCCAAAGAGCTGGAAGCAAGATTCTCTGGGGCCCAACTCGCCCTTTGGAAAGAAGCCTGCACGTTGTGCCTTTCAGCTCTAGGGCAATGTAGCACACCCAGAGCAGAAGTTCTGCTTCAGCCAGATCAGGCCTGCAGAGAAACTGCGTTTCACAGGCCTTTGTAAGAGATGTTCCCGGTAGGCTGTAAGAGCACTGTGCAGAGCGAGTTGTTTCTTAGCTTCCCAAAGAGCTGGAAGCAAGATGCTCTGGGGCCCAACTCGACCTTTGGAAAGAAGCCTGCACGTTGTGCCTTTCAGCTTTAGGGCAATGTAGCACACCCAGAGCAGTAGTTCTGCTGCAGCCAGATGAGGCCTGCAAAGAAACTGCGTTTCACACTCCTTTGTAAGAGATTTTCCCGGTAGGCTGTGAGAGAACTGTGCAGAGCGAGTTGTTTCTTAGCTTCCCAAAGAGCTGGAAGCAAGTGCTCTGGGTCCCAACTCTCCCTTTGGAAAGAAGCCTGCACGTTGTGCCTCTCAGCTCTAGGGCAATGTAGCACACCCAGCGCAGAAGTTCTGCTTCATCCAGATCAGGCCTGCAAAGAAACTGGGTTTCACAGGCCTTTGTAAGAGATGTTCCCGGTAGGCTGTAAGAGCACTGTGCAGAGCGAGTTGTTTCTTAGCTTCCCAAAGAGCTGGAAGCAATATGCTCTGGGGCCCAACTCGCCCTTTGGAAAGAAGCCTGCACGTTGTGCCTCTCAGCTCTAGGGCAATGTAGCACACCCAGAGCAGAAGTTCTGCTTCAGCCATATCAGGCCTGCAAAGAAACTGCGTTTCACAGGCCTTTGAAAGAGATGTTCCTGGTAGGCTGTAAGAGCTCGGTGCAGAGCAAGTTGTTTCTTAGCTTCCCAAAGAGCTGGAAGCAAGATGCTCTGGGGCCCAACTCGCCCTTTGGAAAGAAGCCTGCACGTTGTGCCTTTCAGCTCTAGGGCAATGTAGCACACCCAGCGCAGAAGTTCTGCTTCAGCCAGATCAGGCCTGCAGAGAAGCTGCGTTTCACAGGCCTTTGTAAGAGATGTTCCCGGTAGGCTGTAAGAGCACTTTGCAGAGCGAGTTGTTTCTTAGCTTCCCAAAGAGCTGGAAGCAAGATGCTCTGGGGCCCATCTCGCCATTTGGAAAGAAGCCTGCACGTTGTGCCTTTCAGCTCTAGGGCAATGCAGAACACCAGAGCAGAAGTTCTGCTTCAGCCTGATCAGGCCTGCAAAGAAACTGGGTTTCACAGGCCTTTGTAAGAGATGTTCCCGGTAGGCTGTAAGAGCACTGTGCAGATCGAGTTGTTTCTTAGCTTCCCAAAGAGCTGGAAGCAAGATGCTCTGGGGCCCAACTCGCCCTTTGGAAATAAGCCTGCACATTGTGACTTTCAGCTCTAGGGCAATGTAGCCCACCGAGAGCAGAAGTTCTGCTTCAGGCAGATGTGGCCTGCAAAGAAACTGGGTTTCACAGGCCTTTGTAAGAGATGTACCCGGTAGGCTCTAAGAGCACTGTGCAGAGCGAGTTGTTTCTTAGCTTCCCAAAGAGCTGGAAGCAAGATGCTCTGGGGCCCAACTCGCCCTTTGGAAAGAAGCCTGCACGTTGTGCCTCTCAGCTCTAGGGCAATGTAGCACACCCAGAGCAGAAGTTCTGCTTCAGCCAGTCAGGCCTGCGAAGAAACTGCATTTCTCAGGCCTTTGCAAGAGATGTTCCCGGTAGGCTGTAAGAGCACTGTGCAGAGCGAGTTGTTTCTTAGCTTCCCAAAGAGCTGGAAGCAAGATGCTCTGGGGCCCAACTCGACCTTTGGAAACAAGCCTGCACGTTGTGCCTTTCAGCTCTAGGGCAATGTAGCACACCCAGCGCAGAAGTTCTGCTTCATCCAGATCAGGCCTGAAAGAAACTGGGTTTCACAGGCCTTTGTAAGAGATGTTCCCGGTAGGCTGTAAGAGCACTGTGCAGAGCGAGTTGTTTCTTAGCTTCCCAAAGAGCTGGAAGCAAGATGCTCTGGGTCCAACTCGCCCTTTGGAAAGAAGCCTGCACGTTGTGCCTTTCAGCTCTAGGGCAATGTAGCACACCCAGAGCAGAAGTTCTGCTTCAGCCAGATCAGGCCTGCAGAGAAACTTCGTTTCACAGGCCTTTGTAAGTGATGTTCCCGGTAGGCTGTAAGAGCACTTTGCAGAGCGAGTTGTTTCTTAGCTTCCCAAAGAGCTGGAAGCAAGATGCTCTGGGGACCAACTCGCCCTTTGGAAAGAAGCCTGCACGTTGTGCCTTTCTGCTCTAGGAAAATGTAGCACACCCAGAGCAGAAGTTCTGCTTCAGCCAGGTCAGGCCGGCAAAGAAAGTGCGTTTCACAGGCCTTTGAAAGAGATGTTCCTGGTAGGCTGTAAGAGCTCGGTGCAAAGCGAGTTGTTTCTTAGCTTCCCAAAGAGCTGGAAGCAAGATGCTCTGGGGCCCAACTCGCCCTTTGGAAAGAAGCCTGCACGTTACGCCTCTCAGCTCTAGGGCAATGTAGCACACCCAGAGCAGAAGTTCTGCTTCAGCCATATCAGGCTTGCAAAGAAACTGCGTTTCACAGGCCTTTGAAAGAGATGTTCCTGGTAGGCTGTAAGAGCTCGGTGCAGAGCGAGTTGTTTCTTAGCTTCCCAAAGAGCTGGAAGCAAGATGCTCTTGGGCCCAACTCGCCCTTTGGAAAGAAGCCTGCACGTTGTGCCTTTCAACTTTAGGGCAATGTAGCACACCCAGAGCAGTAGTTCTGCTGCAGCCAGATGAGGCCTGCAAAGAAACTGCGTTTCACAGGCCTTTGTAGGAGATGTTCCCGGTAGGCTGTAAGAGCACTGTGCAGAGCGAGTTTTTTCTTAGCTTCCCAAACAGCTGGAAGCAAGATTCTCTGGGGCCCAACTCGCCCTCTGGAAAGTAGCCTGCACGTTGTGCCTTTCAGCTCTAGGGCAATGTAGCACAACCAGAGCAGAAGTTCTGCTTCAGCCAGATGAGGCCTGCAGAGAAACTGCGTTTCACAGGCCTTTCTAAGAGATGTTCCCGGTAGGCTGTAAGAGCACTGTGCAGAGCGAGTTGTTTCTTAGCTTCCCAAAGAGCTGGAAGCAAGATGCTCTCGGGCCCAACTCGCCCTTTGGAAAGAAGCCTGCACGTTGTGCCTTTCAGCTTTAGGGCAATGTAGCACACCCAGAGCAGTAGTTCTGCTGCAGCCAGATGAGGCCTGCAAAGAAACTGCGTTTCACAGGCCTTTGTAAGAGATGTTCCCGGTAGGCTGTGAGAGCACTGTGCAGAGTGAGTTGTTTCTTATCTTCCCAAAGAGCTGGAAGCAAGATGCTCTGGGACCCAACTCTCCCTTTCGAAAGAAGCCTGCACGTTGTGCCTTTCTGCTCTAGGGCAATGTAGCACACTCAGAGCAGATGTTCTGCTTCAGCCAGATCAGGCCTGCGAAGAAACTGCGTTTCACAGGCCTTTGTAAGAGATGTTCCCGGTAGGCTGTAAGAGCACTGTGCAGAGCGAGTTGTTTCTTAGCTTCCGAAAGAGCTGGAAGCAAGATGCTCTGGGGTCCAACTCGACCTTTGGAAGGAAGCCTGCACGTTGTGCCTTTCAGCTCTAGGGCAATGTAGCACACCCAGAGCAGAAGTTCTGCTTCATCCAGATCAGCCCTGCAAAGAAACTGCGTTTCACAAGCCTTTGTAAGAGATGTTCCCGGTAGGCTGTAAGAGCACTGTTCAGAGCGAGTTGTTTCTTAGATTCCCAAAGAGCTGGAAGCAAGATGCTCTGTGGCCCAACTCGCCCTTTGGAAAGAAGCCTGCACGTTGTGCCTTTCAGCTCTAGGGCAATGTAGCACACCCAGAGCAGAAGTTCTGCTTCAGCCAGATCAGGCCTGCAAGGAAACTGCGTTTCACAGGCCTTTGTAAGAGATGTTGCCGGTAGGCTGTGAGAGCACTGTGCAGAGCGAGTTGTTTCTTAGCTTCCCAAAGAGCTGGAAGCAAGATGCTCTGGGGCCCAACTCGCCCTTTGGAAAGAAGCCTGCACGTTGTGAATCTCAGCTCTAGGGCAATGTAGCACACCCAGAGCAGAAGTTCTGATTCAGCCAGATCAGGCCTGCAATGAAACTGCGTTTCACAGGCCTTTGTAAGAGATGTTCCCGGTAGGCTGTGAGAGCACTGTGCAGAGCGAGTTGTTTCTTGGCTTCCAAAGAGCTGGAAGCAAGATGCTCTGGGGCCCAACTCGCCCTTTGGAAAGAAGCCTGCACGTTGTGCCTTTCAGCTTTAGGGCAATGTAGCACACCCAGAGCTGTAGTTCTGCTGCAGCCAGATGAGGCCTGCAAAGAAACTGCGTTTCACAGGCCTTTGTAAGAGATGTTCCCGGTAGGCTGTGAGAGCACTGTGCAGAGTGAGTTGTTTCTTATCTTCGCAAAGAGCTGGAAGCATGATGCTCTGGGTCCCAACTCTCCCTTTGGAATGAAGACTGCGCGTTGTGCCTTTCTGCTCTAGGGCAATGTAGCACACCCAGAGCAGAAGTTCTGCTTCAGCCAGATCAGGCCTGCAAAGAAACTGCATTTCACAGGCCTTTGTAAGAGATGTTCCCGGTAGGCTGTAAGAGCACTGTGCAGAGCGAGTTGTTTCTTAGCTTCCGAAAGAGCTGGAAGCAAGATGCTCTGGGGCCCAACTCGACCTTTGGAAGGAAGCCTGCACGTTGTGCCTTTCAGCTCTAGGGCAATGTAGCACACCCAGCGCAGAAGTTCTGCTTCATCCAGATCAGGCCTGCAAAGAAACTGCGTTTCACAGGCCTTTGTAAGAGATGTACCCGGTGGGCTGTAAGAGCACTGTGCAGAGCGAGTTGTTTCTTAGCTTCCCAAAGAGCTGGAAGCAAGATGCTCTGGGGCCCAACTCGCCCTCTGGAAAGAAGCCTGCACGTTGTGCCTCTCAGCTCTAGGGCAATGTAGCACACCCAGAGCAGAAGTTCTGATTCAGCCAGATCAGGCCTGCAATGAAACTGCGTTTCACAGGCCTTTGTAAGAGATGTTCCCGGTAGGCTGTGAGAGCACTGTGCAGAGCGAGTTGTTTCTTGGCTTCCAAAGAGCTGGAAGCAAGATGCTCTGGGGCCCAACTCGCCCTTTGGAAAGAAGCCTGCACGTTGTGCCTTTCAGCTTTAGGGCAATGTAGCACACCCAGAGCTGTAGTTCTGCTGCAGCCAGATGAGGCCTGCAAAGAAACTGCGTTTCACAGGCCTTTGTAAGAGATGTTCCCGGTAGGCTGTGAGAGCACTGTGCAGAGTGAGTTGTTTCTTATCTTCGCAAAGAGCTGGAAGCATGATGCTCTGGGTCCCAACTCTCCCTTTGGAATGAAGACTGCGCGTTGTGCCTTTCTGCTCTAGGGCAATGTAGCACACCCAGAGCAGAAGTTCTGCTTCAGCCAGATCAGGCCTGCAAAGAAACTGCATTTCACAGGCCTTTGTAAGAGATGTTCCCGGTAGGCTGTAAGAGCACTGTGCAGAGCGAGTTGTTTCTTAGCTTCCGAAAGAGCTGGAAGCAAGATGCTCTGGGGCCCAAC
This sequence comes from Equus caballus, assembly GCF_041296265.1. Classification (NCBI taxonomy): domain Eukaryota; kingdom Metazoa; phylum Chordata; class Mammalia; order Perissodactyla; family Equidae; genus Equus; species Equus caballus. The sequence goes on from NC_091695.1 coordinate 20,391,824, forward strand.
TCGACCTTTGGAAGGAAGCCTGCACGTTGTGCCTTTCAGCTCTAGGGCAATGTAGCACACCCAGCGCAGAAGTTCTGCTTCATCCAGATCAGGCCTGCAAAGAAACTGCGTTTCACAGGCCTTTGTAAGAGATGTACCCGGTGGGCTGTAAGAGCACTGTGCAGAGCGAGTTGTTTCTTAGCTTCCCAAAGAGCTGGAAGCAAGATGCTCTGGGGCCCAACTCGCCCTCTGGAAAGTAGCCTGCACGTTGTGCCTTTCAGCTCTAGGGCAATGTAGCACAACCAGAGCAGAAGTTCTGCTTCAGCCAGATGAGGCCTGCAGAGAAACTGCGTTTCACAGGCCTTTCTAAGAGATGTTCCCGGTAGGGTGTAAGAGCACTGTGCAGAGCGAGTTGTTTCTTAGCTTCCCAAAGAGCTGGAAGCAAGATGCTCTCGGGCCCAACTCGCCCTTTGGAAAGAAGCCTGCACGTTGTGCCTTTCAGCTTTAGGGCAATGTAGCACACCCAGAGCAGTAGTTCTGCTGCAGCCAGATGAGGCCTGCAAAGAAACTGCGTTTCACAGGCCTTTGTAAGAGATGTTCCCGGTAGGCTGTGAGAGCACTGTGCAGAGTGAGTTGTTTCTTATCTTCCCAAAGAGCTGGAAGCAAGATGCTCTGGGACCCAACTCTCCCTTTCGAAAGAAGACTGCACGTTGTGCCTTTCTGCTCTAGGGCAATGTAGCACACTCAGAGCAGATGTTCTGCTTCAGCCAGATCAGGCCTGCGAAGAAACTGCGTTTCACAGGCCTTTGTAAGAGATGTTCCCGGTAGGCTGTAAGAGCACTGTGCAGAGCGAGTTGTTTCTTAGCTTCCGAAAGAGCTGGAAGCAAGATGCTCTGGGGTCCAACTCGACCTCTGGAAGGAAGCCTGAACGTTGTGCCTTTCAGCTCTAGGGCAATGTAGCACACCCAGAGCAGAAGTTCTGCTTCATCCAGATCAGCCCTGCAAAGAAACTGCGTTTCACAAGCCTTTGTAAGAGATGTTCCCGGTAGGCTGTAAGAGCACTGTTCAGAGCGAGTTGTTTCTTAGCTTCCCAAAGAGCTGGAAGCAAGATGCTCTGTGGCCCAACTCGCCCTTTGGAAAGAAGCCTGCACGTTGTGCCTTTCAGCTCTAGGGCAATGTAGCACACCCAGAGCAGAAGTTCTGCTTCAGCCAGATCAGGCCTGCAAGGAAACTGCGTTTCACAGGCCTTTGTAAGAGATGTTGCCGGTAGGCTGTGAGAGCACTGTGCAGAGCGAGTTGTTTCTTAGCTTCCCAAAGAGCTGGAAGCAAGATGCTCTGGGGCCCAACTCGCCCTTTGGAAAGAAGCCTGCACGTTGTGCCTCTCAGCTCTAGGGCAATGTAGCACACCCAGAGCAGAAGTTCTGATTCAGCCAGATCAGGCCTGCAATGAAACTGCGTTTCACAGGCCTTTGTAAGAGATGTTCCCGGTAGGCTGTGAGAGCACTGTGCAGAGCGAGTTGTTTCTTGGCTTCCAAAGAGCTGGAAGCAAGATGCTCTGGGGCCCAACTCGCCCTTTGGAAAGAAGCCTGCACGTTGTGCCTTTCAGCTTTAGGGCAATGTAGCACACCCAGAGCTGTAGTTCTGCTGCAGCCAGATGAGGCCTGCAAAGAAACTGCGTTTCACAGGCCTTTGTAAGAGATGTTCCCGGTAGGCTGTGAGAGCACTGTGCAGAGTGAGTTGTTTCTTATCTTCGCAAAGAGCTGGAAGCATGATGCTCTGGGTCCCAACTCTCCCTTTGGAATGAAGACTGCGCGTTGTGCCTTTCTGCTCTAGGGCAATGTAGCACACCCAGAGCAGAAGTTCTGCTTCAGCCAGATCAGGCCTGCAAAGAAACTGCATTTCACAGGCCTTTGTAAGAGATGTTCCCGGTAGGCTGTAAGAGCACTGTGCAGAGCGAGTTGTTTCTTAGCTTCCGAAAGAGCTGGAAGCAAGATGCTCTGGGGCCCAACTCGACCTTTGGAAGGAAGCCTGCACGTTGTGCCTTTCAGCTCTAGGGCAATGTAGCACACCCAGCGCAGAAGTTCTGCTTCATCCAGATCAGGCCTGCAAAGAAACTGCGTTTCACAGGCCTTTGTAAGAGATGTACCCGGTGGGCTGTAAGAGCACTGTGCAGAGCGAGTTGTTTCTTAGCTTCCCAAAGAGCTGGAAGCAAGATGCTCTGGGGCCCAACTCGCCCTCTGGAAAGTAGCCTGCACGTTGTGCCTTTCAGCTCTAGGGCAATGTAGCACAACCAGAGCAGAAGTTCTGCTTCAGCCAGATGAGGCCTGCAGAGAAACTGCGTTTCACAAGCCTTTGTAAGAGATGTTCCCGGTAGGCTGTAAGAGTACTGTTCAGAGCGAGTTGTTTCTTAGCTTCCCAAAGAGCTGGAAGCAAGATGCTCTGTGGCCCAACTCGCCCTTTGGAAAGAAGCCTGCACGTTGTGCCTTTCAGCTCTAGGGCAATGTAGCACACCCAGAGCAGAAGTTCTGCTTCAGCCAGATCAGGCCTGCAAGGAAACTGCGTTTCACAGGCCTTTGTAAGAGATGTTGCCGGTAGGCTGTGAGAGCACTGTGCAGAGCGAGTTGTTTCTTAGCTTCCCAAAGAGCTGGAAGCAAGATGCTCTGGGGCCCAACTCGCCCTTTGGAAAGAAGCCTGCACGTTGTGCCTCTCAGCTCTAGGGCAATGTAGCACACCCAGAGCAGAAGTTCTGATTCAGCCAGATCAGGCCTGCAATGAAACTGCGTTTCACAGGCCTTTGTAAGAGATGTTCCCGGTAGGCTGTGAGAGCACTGTGCAGAGCGAGTTGTTTCTTGGCTTCCAAAGAGCTGGAAGCAAGATCCTCTGGGGCCCAACTCGCCCTTTGGAAAGAAGCCTGCACGTTGTGCCTTTCAGCTTTAGGGCAATGTAGCACACCCAGAGCTGTAGTTCTGCTGCAGCCAGATGAGGCCTGCAAAGAAACTGCGTTTCACAGGCCTTTGTAAGAGATGTTCCCGGTAGGCTGTGAGAGCACTGTGCAGAGTGAGGTGTTTCTTATCTTCGCAAAGAGCTGGAAGCATGATGCTCTGGGTCCCAACTCTCCCTTTGGAATGAAGACTGCGCGTTGTGCCTTTCTGCTCTAGGGCAATGTAGCACACCCAGAGCAGAAGTTCTGCTTCAGCCAGATCAGGCCTGCAAAGAAACTGCATTTCACAGGCCTTTGTAAGAGATGTTCCCGGTAGGCTGTAAGAGCACTGTGCAGAGCGAGTTGTTTCTTAGCTTCCGAAAGAGCTGGAAGCAAGATGCTCTGGGGCCCAACTCGACCTTTGGAAGGAAGCCTGCACGTTGTGCCTTTCAGCTCTAGGGCAATGTAGCACACCCAGCGCAGAAGTTCTGCTTCATCCAGATCAGGCCTGCAAAGAAACTGCGTTTCACAGGCCTTTGTAAGAGATGTACCCGGTGGGCTGTAAGAGCACTGTGCAGAGCGAGTTGTTTCTTAGCTTCCCAAAGAGCTGGAAGCAAGATGCTCTGGGGCCCAACTCGCCCTCTGGAAAGTAGCCTGCACGTTGTGCCTTTCAGCTCTAGGGCAATGTAGCACAACCAGAGCAGAAGTTCTGCTTCAGCCAGATGAGGCCTGCAGAGAAACTGCGTTTCACAGGCCTTTCTAAGAGATGTTCCCGGTAGGGTGTAAGAGCACTGTGCAGAGCGAGTTGTTTCTTAGCTTCCCAAAGAGCTGGAAGCAAGATGCTCTCGGGCCCAACTCGACCTTTGGAAGGAAGCCTGCACGTTGTGCCTTTCAGCTCTAGGGCAATGTAGCACACCCAGAGCAGAATTTCTGCTTCATCCAGATCAGCCCTGCAAAGAAACTGCGTTTCACAAGCCTTTGTAAGAGATGTTCCCGGTAGGCTGTAAGAGCACTGTTCAGAGCGAGTTGTTTCTTAGCTTCCCAAAGAGCTGGAAGCAAGATGCTCTGTGGCCCAACTCGCCCTTTGGAAAGAAGCCTGCACGTTGTGCCTTTCAGCTCTAGGGCAATGTAGCACACCCAGAGCAGAAGTTCTGCTTCAGCCAGATCAGGCCTGCAAGGAAACTGCGTTTCACAGGCCTTTGTAAGAGATGTTGCCGGTAGGCTGTGAGAGCACTGTGCAGAGCGAGTTGTTTCTTAGCTTCCCAAAGAGCTGGAAGCAAGATGCTCTGGGGCCCAACTCGCCCTTTGGAAAGAAGCCTGCACGTTGTGCCTCTCAGCTCTAGGGCAATGTAGCACACCCAGAGCAGAAGTTCTGATTCAGCCAGATCAGGCCTGCAATGAAACTGCGTTTCACAGGCCTTTGTAAGAGATGTTCCCGGTAGGCTGTGAGAGCACTGTGCAGAGCGAGTTGTTTCTTGGCTTCCAAAGAGCTGGAAGCAAGATGCTCTGGGGCCCAACTCGCCCTTTGGAAAGAAGCCTGCACGTTGTGCCTTTCAGCTTTAGGGCAATGTAGCACACCCAGAGCTGTAGTTCTGCTGCAGCCAGATGAGGCCTGCAAAGAAACTGCGTTTCACAGGCCTTTGTAAGAGATGTTCCCGGTAGGCTGTGAGAGCACTGTGCAGAGTGAGGTGTTTCTTATCTTCGCAAAGAGCTGGAAGCATGATGCTCTGGGTCCCAACTCTCCCTTTGGAATGAAGACTGCGCGTTGTGCCTTTCTGCTCTAGGGCAATGTAGCACACCCAGAGCAGAAGTTCTGCTTCAGCCAGATCAGGCCTGCAAAGAAACTGCATTTCACAGGCCTTTGTAAGAGATGTTCCCGGTAGGCTGTAAGAGCACTGTGCAGAGCGAGTTGTTTCTTAGCTTCCCAAAGAGCTGGAAGCAAGATGCTCTGGGGCCCAACTCGACCTTTGGAAGGAAGCCTGCACGTTGTGCCTTTCAGCTCTAGGGCAATGTAGCACACCCAGCGCAGAAGTTCTGCTTCATCCAGATCAGGCCTGCAAAGAAACTGCGTTTCACAGGCCTTTGTAAGAGATGTACCCGGTGGGCTGTAAGAGCACTGTGCAGAGCGAGTTGTTTCTTAGCTTCCCAAAGAGCTGGAAGCAAGATGCTCTGGGGCCCAACTCGCCCTCTGGAAAGAAGCCTGCACGTTGTGCCTCTCAGCTCTAGGGCAATGTAGCACACCCAGAGCAGAAGTTCTGATTCAGCCAGATCAGGCCTGCAATGAAACTGCGTTTCACAGGCCTTTGTAAGAGATGTTCCCGGTAGGCTGTGAGAGCACTGTGCAGAGCGAGTTGTTTCTTGGCTTCCAAAGAGCTGGAAGCAAGATGCTCTGGGGCCCAACTCGCCCTTTGGAAAGAAGCCTGCACGTTGTGCCTTTCAGCTTTAGGGCAATGTAGCACACCCAGAGCTGTAGTTCTGCTGCAGCCAGATGAGGCCTGCAAAGAAACTGCGTTTCACAGGCCTTTGTAAGAGATGTTCCCGGTAGGCTGTGAGAGCACTGTGCAGAGTGAGTTGTTTCTTATCTTCGCAAAGAGCTGGAAGCATGATGCTCTGGGTCCCAACTCTCCCTTTGGAATGAAGACTGCGCGTTGTGCCTTTCTGCTCTAGGGCAATGTAGCACACCCAGAGCAGAAGTTCTGCTTCAGCCAGATCAGGCCTGCAAAGAAACTGCATTTCACAGGCCTTTGTAAGAGATGTTCCCGGTAGGCTGTAAGAGCACTGTGCAGAGCGAGTTGTTTCTTAGCTTCCGAAAGAGCTGGAAGCAAGATGCTCTGGGGCCCAACTCGACCTTTGGAAGGAAGCCTGCACGTTGTGCCTTTCAGCTCTAGGGCAATGTAGCACACCCAGCGCAGAAGTTCTGCTTCATCCAGATCAGGCCTGCAAAGAAACTGCGTTTCACAGGCCTTTGTAAGAGATGTACCCGGTGGGCTGTAAGAGCACTGTGCAGAGCGAGTTGTTTCTTAGCTTCCCAAAGAGCTGGAAGCAAGATGCTCTGGGGCCCAACTCGCCCTCTGGAAAGTAGCCTGCACGTTGTGCCTTTCAGCTCTAGGGCAATGTAGCACAACCAGAGCAGAAGTTCTGCTTCAGCCAGATGAGGCCTGCAGAGAAACTGCGTTTCACAGGCCTTTCTAAGAGATGTTCCCGGTAGGGTGTAAGAGCACTGTGCAGAGCGAGTTGTTTCTTAGCTTCCCAAAGAGCTGGAAGCAAGATGCTCTCGGGCCCAACTCGCCCTTTGGAAAGAAGCCTGCACGTTGTGCCTTTCAGCTTTAGGGCAATGTAGCACACCCAGAGCAGTAGTTCTGCTGCAGCCAGATGAGGCCTGCAAAGAAACTGCGTTTCACAGGCCTTTGTAAGAGATGTTCCCGGTAGGCTGTGAGAGCACTGTGCAGAGTGAGTTGTTTCTTATCTTCCCAAAGAGCTGGAAGCAAGATGCTCTGGGACCCAACTCTCCCTTTCGAAAGAAGACTGCACGTTGTGCCTTTCTGCTCTAGGGCAATGTAGCACACTCAGAGCAGATGTTCTGCTTCAGCCAGATCAGGCCTGCGAAGAAACTGCGTTTCACAGGCCTTTGTAAGAGATGTTCCCGGTAGGCTGTAAGAGCACTGTGCAGAGCGAGTTGTTTCTTAGCTTCCGAAAGAGCTGGAAGCAAGATGCTCTGGGGTCCAACTCGACCTCTGGAAGGAAGCCTGCACGTTGTGCCTTTCAGCTCTAGGGCAATGTAGCACACCCAGAGCAGAAGTTCTGCTTCATCCAGATCAGCCCTGCAAAGAAACTGCGTTTCACAAGCCTTTGTAAGAGATGTTCCCGGTAGGCTGTAAGAGCACTGTTCAGAGCGAGTTGTTTCTTAGCTTCCCAAAGAGCTGGAAGCAAGATGCTCTGTGGCCCAACTCGCCCTTTGGAAAGAAGCCGGCACGTTGTGCCTTTCAGCTCTAGGGCAATGTAGCACACCCAGAGCAGAAGTTCTGCTTCAGCCAGATCAGGCCTGCAAGGAAACTGCGTTTCACAGGCCTTTGTAAGAGATGTTGCCGGTAGGCTGTGAGAGCACTGTGCAGAGCGAGTTGTTTCTTAGCTTCCCAAAGAGCTGGAAGCAAGATGCTCTGGGGCCCAACTCGCCCTTTGGAAAGAAGCCTGCACGTTGTACCTCTCAGCTCTAGGGCAATGTAGCACACCCAGAGCAGAAGTTCTGATTCAGCCAGATCAGGCCTGCAATGAAACTGCGTTTCACAGGCCTTTGTAAGAGATGTTCCCGGTAGGCTGTGAGAGCACTGTGCAGAGCGAGTTGTTTCTTGGCTTCCAAAGAGCTGGAAGCAAGATGCTCTGGGGCCCAACTCGCCCTTTGGAAAGAAGCCTGCACGTTGTGCCTTTCAGCTTTAGGGCAATGTAGCACACCCAGAGCTGTAGTTCTGCTGCAGCCAGATGAGGCCTGCAAAGAAACTGCGTTTCACAGGCCTTTGTAAGAGATGTTCCCGGTAGGCTGTGAGAGCACTGTGCAGAGCGAGTTGTTTCTTATCTTCGCAAAGAGCTGGAAGCAAGATGCTCTGGGTCCCAACTCTCCCTTTGGAATGAAGACTGCGCGTTGTGCCTTTCTGCTCTAGGGCAATGTAGCACACCCAGAGCAGAAGTTCTGCTTCAGCCAGATCAGGCCTGCAAAGAAACTGCATTTCACAGGCCTTTGTAAGAGATGTTCCCGGTAGGCTGTAAGAGCACTGTGCAGAGCGAGTTGTTTCTTAGCTTCCGAAAGAGCTGGAAGCAAGATGCTCTGGGGCCCAACTCGACCTTTGGAAGGAAGCCTGCACGTTGTGCCTTTCAGCTCTAGGGCAATGTAGCACACCCAGCGCAGAAGTTCTGCTTCATCCAGATCAGGCCTGCAAAGAAACTGCGTTTCACAGGCCTTTGTAAGAGATGTACCCGGTGGGCTGTAAGAGCACTGTGCAGAGCGAGTTGTTTCTTAGCTTCCCAAAGAGCTGGAAGCAAGATGCTCTGGGCCCCAACTCGCCCTCTGGAAAGTAGCCTGCACGTTGTGCCTTTCAGCTCTAGGGCAATGTAGCACAACCAGAGCAGAAGTTCTGCTTCAGCCAGATGAGGCCTGCAGAGAAACTGCGTTTCACAAGCCTTTGTAAGAGATGTTCCCGGTAGGCTGTAAGAGCACTGTTCAGAGCGAGTTGTTTCTTAGCTTCCCAAAGAGCTGGAAGCAAGATGCTCTGTGGCCCAACTCGCCCTTTGGAAAGAAGCCTGCACGTTGTGCCTTTCAGCTCTAGGGCAATGTAGCACACCCAGAGCAGAAGTTCTGCTTCAGCCAGATCAGGCCTGCAAGGAAACTGCGTTTCACAGGCCTTTGTAAGAGATGTTGCCGGTAGGCTGTGAGAGCACTGTGCAGAGCGAGTTGTTTCTTAGCTTCCCAAAGAGCTGGAAGCAAGATGCTCTGGGGCCCAACTCGCCCTTTGGAAAGAAGCCTGCACGTTGTGCCTCTCAGCTCTAGGGCAATGTAGCACACCCAGAGCAGAAGTTCTGATTCAGCCAGATCAGGCCTGCAATGAAACTGCGTTTCACAGGCCTTTGTAAGAGATGTTCCCGGTAGGCTGTGAGAGCACTGTGCAGAGCGAGTTGTTTCTTGGCTTCCAAAGAGCTGGAAGCAAGATGCTCTGGGGCCCAACTCGCCCTTTGGAAAGAAGCCTGCACGTTGTGCCTTTCAGCTTTAGGGCAATGTAGCACACCCAGAGCTGTAGTTCTGCTGCAGCCAGATGAGGCCTGCAAAGAAACTGCGTTTCACAGGCCTTTGTAAGAGATGTTCCCGGTAGGCTGTGAGAGCACTGTGCAGAGTGAGTTGTTTCTTATCTTCGCAAAGAGCTGGAAGCATGATGCTCTGGGTCCCAACTCTCCCTTTGGAATGAAGACTGCGCGTTGTGCCTTTCTGCTCTAGGGCAATGTAGCACACCCAGAGCAGAAGTTCTGCTTCAGCCAGATCAGGCCTGCAAAGAAACTGCATTTCACAGGCCTTTGTAAGAGATGTTCCCGGTAGGCTGTAAGAGCACTGTGCAGAGCGAGTTGTTTCTTAGCTTCCGAAAGAGCTGGAAGCAAGATGCTCTGGGGCCCAACTCGACCTTTGGAAGGAAGCCTGCACGTTGTGCCTTTCAGCTCTAGGGCAATGTAGCACACCCAGCGCAGAAGTTCTGCTTCATCCAGATCAGGCCTGCAAAGAAACTGCGTTTCACAGGCCTTTGTAAGAGATGTACCCGGTGGGCTGTAAGAGCACTGTGCAGAGCGAGTTGTTTCTTAGCTTCCCAAAGAGCTGGAAGCAAGATGCTCTGGGGCCCAACTCGCCCTCTGGAAAGTAGCCTGCACGTTGTGCCTTTCAGCTCTAGGGCAATGTAGCACAACCAGAGCAGAAGTTCTGCTTCAGCCAGATGAGGCCTGCAGAGAAACTGCGTTTCACAGGCCTTTCTAAGAGATGTTCCCGGTAGGGTGTAAGAGCACTGTGCAGAGCGAGTTGTTTCTTAGCTTCCCAAAGAGCTGGAAGCAAGATGCTCTCGGGCCCAACTCGCCCTTTGGAAAGAAGCCTGCACGTTGTGCCTTTCAGCTTTAGGGCAATGTAGCACACCCAGAGCAGTAGTTCTGCTGCAGCCAGATGAGGCCTGCAAAGAAACTGCGTTTCACAGGCCTTTGTAAGAGATGTTCCCGGTAGGCTGTGAGAGCACTGTGCAGAGTGAGTTGTTTCTTATCTTCCCAAAGAGCTGGAAGCAAGATGCTCTGGGACCCAACTCTCCCTTTCGAAAGAAGACTGCACGTTGTGCCTTTCTGCTCTAGGGCAATGTAGCACACTCAGAGCAGATGTTCTGCTTCAGCCAGATCAGGCCTGCGAAGAAACTGCGTTTCACAGGCCTTTGTAAGAGATGTTCCCGGTAGGCTGTAAGAGCACTGTGCAGAGCGAGTTGTTTCTTAGCTTCCGAAAGAGCTGGAAGCAAGATGCTCTGGGGTCCAACTCGACCTCTGGAAGGAAGCCTGCACGTTGTGCCTTTCAGCTCTAGGGCAATGTAGCACACCCAGAGCAGAAGTTCTGCTTCATCCAGATCAGCCCTGCAAAGAAACTGCGTTTCACAAGCCTTTGTAAGAGATGTTCCCGGTAGGCTGTAAGAGTACTGTTCAGAGCGAGTTGTTTCTTAGCTTCCCAAAGAGCTGGAAGCAAGATGCTCTGTGGCCCAACTCGCCCTTTGGAAAGAAGCCTGCACGTTGTGCCTTTCAGCTCTAGGGCAATGTAGCACACCCAGAGCAGAAGTTCTGCTTCAGCCAGATCAGGCCTGCAAGGAAACTGCGTTTCACAGGCCTTTGTAAGAGATGTTGCCGGTAGGCTGTGAGAGCACTGTGCAGAGCGAGTTGTTTCTTAGCTTCCCAAAGAGCTGGAAGCAAGATGCTCTGGGGCCCAACTCGCCCTTTGGAAAGAAGCCTGCACGTTGTACCTCTCAGCTCTAGGGCAATGTAGCACACCCAGAGCAGAAGTTCTGATTCAGCCAGATCAGGCCTGCAATGAAACTGCGTTTCACAGGCCTTTGTAAGAGATGTTCCCGGTAGGCTGTGAGAGCACTGTGCAGAGCGAGTTGTTTCTTGGCTTCCAAAGAGCTGGAAGCAAGATGCTCTGGGGCCCAACTCGCCCTTTGGAAAGAAGCCTGCACGTTGTGCCTTTCAGCTTTAGGGCAATGTAGCACACCCAGAGCTGTAGTTCTGCTGCAGCCAGATGAGGCCTGCAAAGAAACTGCGTTTCACAGGCCTTTGTAAGAGATGTTCCCGGTAGGCTGTGAGAGCACTGTGCAGAGTGAGTTGTTTCTTATCTTCGCAAAGAGCTGGAAGCATGATGCTCTGGGTCCCAACTCTCCCTTTGGAATGAAGACTGCGCGTTGTGCCTTTCTGCTCTAGGGCAATGTAGCACACCCAGAGCAGAAGTTCTGCTTCAGCCAGATCAGGCCTGCAAAGAAACTGCATTTCACAGGCCTTTGTAAGAGATGTTCCCGGTAGGCTGTAAGAGCACTGTGCAGAGCGAGTTGTTTCTTAGCTTCCGAAAGAGCTGGAAGCAAGATGCTCTGGGGCCCAACTCGACCTTTGGAAGGAAGCCTGCACGTTGTGCCTTTCAGCTCTAGGGCAATGTAGCACACCCAGCGCAGAAGTTCTGCTTCATCCAGATCAGGCCTGCAAAGAAACTGCGTTTCACAGGCCTTTGTAAGAGATGTACCCGGTGGGCTGTAAGAGCACTGTGCAGAGCGAGTTGTTTCTTAGCTTCCCAAAGAGCTGGAAGCAAGATGCTCTGGGGCCCAACTCGCCCTCTGGAAAGTAGCCTGCACGTTGTGCCTTTCAGCTCTAGGGCAATGTAGCACAACCAGAGCAGAAGTTCTGCTTCAGCCAGATGAGGCCTGCAGAGAAACTGCGTTTCACAAGCCTTTGTAAGAGATGTTCCCGGTAGGCTGTAAGAGCACTGTTCAGAGCGAGTTGTTTCTTAGCTTCCCAAAGAGCTGGAAGCAAGATGCTCTGTGGCCCAACTCGCCCTTTGGAAAGAAGCCTGCACGTTGTGCCTTTCAGCTCTAGGGCAATGTAGCACACCCAGAGCAGAAGTTCTGCTTCAGCCAGATCAGGCCTGCAAGGAAACTGCGTTTCACAGGCCTTTGTAAGAGATGTTGCCGGTAGGCTGTGAGAGCACTGTGCAGAGCGAGTTGTTTCTTAGCTTCCCAAAGAGCTGGAAGCAAGATGCTCTGGGGCCCAACTCGCCCTTTGGAAAGAAGCCTGCACGTTGTGCCTCTCAGCTCTAGGGCAATGTAGCACACCCAGAGCAGAAGTTCTGATTCAGCCAGATCAGGCCTGCAATGAAACTGCGTTTCACAGGCCTTTGTAAGAGATGTTCCCGGTAGGCTGTGAGAGCACTGTGCAGAGCGAGTTGTTTCTTGGCTTCCAAAGAGCTGGAAGCAAGATGCTCTGGGGCCCAACTCGCCCTTTGGAAAGAAGCCTGCACGTTGTGCCTTTCAGCTTTAGGGCAATGTAGCACACCCAGAGCTGTAGTTCTGCTGCAGCCAGATGAGGCCTGCAAAGAAACTGCGTTTCACAGGCCTTTGTAAGAGATGTTCCCGGTAGGCTGTGAGAGCACTGTGCAGAGTGAGGTGTTTCTTATCTTCGCAAAGAGCTGGAAGCATGATGCTCTGGGTCCCAACTCTCCCTTTGGAATGAAGACTGCGCGTTGTGCCTTTCTGCTCTAGGGCAATGTAGCACACCCAGAGCAGAAGTTCTGCTTCAGCCAGATCAGGCCTGCAAAGAAACTGCATTTCACAGGCCTTTGTAAGAGATGTTCCCGGTAGGCTGTAAGAGCACTGTGCAGAGCGAGTTGTTTCTTAGCTTCCGAAAGAGCTGGAAGCAAGATGCTCTGGGGCCCAACTCGACCTTTGGAAGGAAGCCTGCACGTTGTGCCTTTCAGCTCTAGGGCAATGTAGCACACCCAGCGCAGAAGTTCTGCTTCATCCAGATCAGGCCTGCAAAGAAACTGCGTTTCACAGGCCTTTGTAAGAGATGTACCCGGTGGGCTGTAAGAGCACTGTGCAGAGCGAGTTGTTTCTTAGCTTCCCAAAGAGCTGGAAGCAAGATGCTCTGGGGCCCAACTCGCCCTCTGGAAAGTAGCCTGCACGTTGTGCCTTTCAGCTCTAGGGCAATGTAGCACAACCAGAGCAGAAGTTCTGCTTCAGCCAGATGAGGCCTGCAGAGAAACTGCGTTTCACAGGCCTTTCTAAGAGATGTTCCCGGTAGGGTGTAAGAGCACTGTGCAGAGCGACTTGTTTCTTAGCTTCCCAAAGAGCTGGAAGCAAGATGCTCTCGGGCCCAACTCGCCCTTTGGAAAGAAGCCTGCACGTTGTGCCTTTCAGCTTTAGGGCAATGTAGCACACCCAGAGCAGTAGTTCTGCTGCAGCCAGATGAGGCCTGCAAAGAAACTGCGTTTCACAGGCCTTTGTAAGAGATGTTCCCGGTAGGCTGTGAGAGCACTGTGCAGAGTGAGTTGTTTCTTATCTTCCCAAAGAGCTGGAAGCAAGATGCTCTGGGACCCAACTCTCCCTTTCGAAAGAAGACTGCACGTTGTGCCTTTCTGCTCTAGGGCAATGTAGCACACTCAGAGCAGATGTTCTGCTTCAGCCAGATCAGGCCTGCGAAGAAACTGCGTTTCACAGGCCTTTGTAAGAGATGTTCCCGGTAGGCTGTAAGAGCACTGTGCAGAGCGAGTTGTTTCTTAGCTTCCCAAAGAGCTGGAAGCAAGATGCTCTGGGGTCCAACTCGACCTTTGGAAGGAAGCCTGCACGTTGTGCCTTTCAGCTCTAGGGCAATGTAGCACACCCAGAGCAGAAGTTCTGCTTCATCCAGATCAGCCCTGCAAAGAAACTGCGTTTCACAAGCCTTTGTAAGAGATGTTCCCGGTAGGCTGTAAGAGCACTGTTCAGAGCGAGTTGTTTCTTAGCTTCCCAAAGAGCTGGAAGCAAGATGCTCTGTGGCCCAACTCGCCCTTTGGAAAGAAGCCTGCACGTTGTGCCTTTCAGCTCTAGGGCAATGTAGCACACCCAGAGCAGAAGTTCTGCTTCAGCCAGATCAGGCCTGCAAGGAAACTGCGTTTCACAGGCCTTTGTAAGAGATGTTGCCGGTAGGCTGTGAGAGCACTGTGCAGAGCGAGTTGTTTCTTAGCTTCCCAAAGAGCTGGAAGCAAGATGCTCTGGGGCCCAACTCGCCCTTTGGAAAGAAGCCTGCACGTTGTGCCTCTCAGCTCTAGGGCAATGTAGCACACCCAGAGCAGAAGTTCTGATTCAGCCAGATCAGGCCTGCAATGAAACTGCGTTTCACAGGCCTTTGTAAGAGATGTTCCCGGTAGGCTGTGAGAGCACTGTGCAGAGCGAGTTGTTTCTTGGCTTCCAAAGAGCTGGAAGCAAGATGCTCTGGGGCCCAACTCGCCCTTTGGAAAGAAGCCTGCACGTTGTGCCTTTCAGCTTTAGGGCAATGTAGCACACCCAGAGCTGTAGTTCTGCTGCAGCCAGATGAGGCCTGCAAAGAAACTGCGTTTCACAGGCCTTTGTAAGAGATGTTCCCGGTAGGCTGTGAGAGCACTGTGCAGAGTGAGGTGTTTCTTATCTTCGCAAAGAGCTGGAAGCATGATGCTCTGGGTCCCAACTCTCCCTTTGGAATGAAGACTGCGCGTTGTGCCTTTCTGCTCTAGGGCAATGTAGCACACCCAGAGCAGAAGTTCTGCTTCAGCCAGATCAGGCCTGCAAAGAAACTGCATTTCACAGGCCTTTGTAAGAGATGTTCCCGGTAGGCTGTAAGAGCACTGTGCAGAGCGAGTTGTTTCTTAGCTTCCGAAAGAGCTGGAAGCAAGATGCTCTGGGGCCCAACTCGACCTTTGGAAGGAAGCCTGCACGTTGTGCCTTTCAGCTCTAGGGCAATGTAGCACACCCAGCGCAGAAGTTCTGCTTCATCCAGATCAGGCCTGCAAAGAAACTGCGTTTCACAGGCCTTTGTAAGAGATGTACCCGGTGGGCTGTAAGAGCACTGTGCAGAGCGAGTTGTTTCTTAGCTTCCCAAAGAGCTGGAAGCAAGATGCTCTGGGGCCCAACTCGCCCTTTGGAAAGAAGCCTGCACGTTGTGCCTTTCTGCTCTAGGGAAATGTAGCACACCCAGAGCAGAAGTTCTGCTTCAGCCAGATGAGGCCTGCAAAGAAACTGCGTTTCACAGGACTCTGTAAGTGATGTACCCGGTAGGCTGTAAGAGCACTGTGCAGAGCGAGTTGTTTCTTAGCTTCCCAAAGAGCTGGAAGCAACATGCTCTGGGGCCCAACTCGCCCTTTGGAAAGAAGCCTGCACGTTGTGCCTTTCAGCTCTAGGGCAATGTAGCACACCCAGAGCAGAAGTTCTGCTTCAGCCAGATCAGGCCTGAAAGAAACTGCGTTTCACAGGCCTTTGTAAGAGATGTTCCCGGTAGGCTGTAAGAGCACTGTGCAGAGCGAGTTGTTTCTTATCTTCCCAAAGAGCTGGAAGCAAGATGCTCAGGGGTCCAACTCGCCCTTTGGAAAGAAGCCTGCACGTTGTGCCTTTCAGCTCTAGGGCAATGTAGCACACCCAGAGCAGAAGTTCTGCTTCATCCATATGAGGACTGCAAAGAAACTGCGTTTCACAGGCCTTTGTAAGAGATGCTCCCGGTAGGGTGTAAGAGCACTGTGCAGAGCGAGTTGTTTCTTAGCATCCGAAAGAGCCGGAAGCAAGATGCTCTGGGGCCCAACTCGCCCTTTGGAAAGAAGCCTGCACGTTGTGCCTTTCTGCTCTAGGGCAATGTAGCACACCCAGAGCAGAAGTTCTGCTTCAGCCAGATCAGGCCTGCAAAGAAACTGCATTTCAGAGGCCTTTGTAAGAGATGTTCCCGGTAGGGTGTAAGAGCACTGTGCAGAGCGAGTTGTTTCTTAGCATCCGAAAGAGCTGGAAGCAAGATGCTCTGGGGCCCAACTCGACCTTTGGAAGGAAGACTGCACGTTGTGCCTTTCAGCTCTAGGACAATGTAGCACACCCAGCGCAGAAGTTCTGCTTCATCCAGATCAGGCCTGCAAAGTAACTGCGTTTCACAGGCCTTTGTAAGAGATGAGCCCGGTAGGCTGTAAGAGCACTGTGCAGAGCGAGTTGTTTCTTAGCTTCCCAAAGAGCTGGAAGCAAGATGCTCTGGGGCCCAACTCGCCCTTTGGAAAGAAGCCTGCACGTTGTGCCTTTCAGCTCTAGGGCAATGTAGCACACCCAGAGCAGAAGTTCTGCTTCAGCCATATCAGGCCTTCAAAGAAACTGCGTTTCACAGGACTTTGTAAGAGATGTTCCTGGTAGGCTGTGAGAGCACTGTGCAGAGCGAGTTGTTTCTTAGCTTCCCAAAGAGCTGGAAGCAAGATGCTCTGGGGCCCAAGTCGCCCTTTGGAAAGAAGCCTGCACGTTGTGCCTTTCAGCTCTAGGGCAATGTAGCACACCCAGCGCAGAAGTTCTGCTTCAGCCAGATCAGGCCTGCAGAGAAGCTGCGTTTCACAGGCCTTTGTAAGAGATGTTCCCGGTAGGCTGTAAGAGCACTGTGTAGAGCGAGTTGTTTCTTAGCTTCCCAAAGAGCTGGAAGCAAGATGCTCTGGGGCCCAACTCGCCCTTTGGAAAGAAGCCTGCACGTTGTGCCTTTCAGCCTTAGGGCAATGTAGCACACCCAGAGCAGTAGTTCTGCTGCAGCCAGATGAGGCCTGCAAAGAAACTGCGTTTCACAGGCCTTTGTAAGAGATGTTCCCGGTAGGCTGTGAGAGCACCTTGCAGAGCGAGTTGTTTCTTAGCTTCCCAAAGAGCTGGAAGCAAGTGCTCTGGGTCCCAACTCTCCCTTTGGAAAGAAGCCTGCACGTTGTGCCTTTCTGCTCTAGGGCAATGTAGCACACCCAGAGCAGAAGTTCTGCTTCAGCCAGATCAGGCCTGCAAAGAAACTGGGTTTCACAGGCCTTTGTAAGTGGTGTTCCCGGTAGGCTGTAAGAGCACTTTGCAGAGCGAGTTGTTTCTTAGCTTCCCAAAGAGCTGGAAGCAAGATGCTCTGGGGCCCATCTCGCCATTTGGAAAGAAGCCTGCACGTTGTGCCTTTCAGCTCTAGGGCAATGCAGAACACCAGAGCAGAAGTTCTGCTTCAGCCTGATCAGGCCTGCAAAGAAACTGGGTTTCACAGGCCTTTGTAAGAGATGTTCCCGGTAGGCTGTAAGAGCACTGTGCAGATCGAGTTGTTTCTTAGCTTCCCAAAGAGCTGGAAGCAAGATGCTCTGGGGCCCAACTCGCCCTTTGGAAAGAAGCCTGCACATTGTGACTTTCAGCTCTAGGGCAACGTAGCCCACCGAGAGCAGAAGTTCTGCTTCAGGCAGATGTGGCCTGCAAAGAAACTGGGTTTCACAGGCCTTTGTAAGAGATGTACCCGGTAGGCTCTAAGAGCACTGTGCAGAGCGAGTTGTTTCGTAGCTTCCCAAAGAGCTGGAAGCAAGATGCTCTGGGGCCCAACTCGCCCTTTGGAAAGAAGCCTGCACGTTGTGCCTTTCAGCTCTAGGGCAATGTAGCACACCCAGAGCAGAAGTTCTGCTTCAGCCATATCAGGCCTGCAAAGAAACTGCGTTTCACAGGACTTTGTAAGAGATGTTCCCGGTAGGCTGTAAGAGCACTCTGCAGAGCGAGTTGTTTCTTAGCTTCCCAAAGAGCTGGAAGCAAGATGCTCTGGGGAGCAACGAGCCCTTTGGAAAGAAGCCTGCACGTTGTGCCTCTCAGCTCTAGGGCAATGTAGCACACCCAGAGCAGAAGTTCTGCTTCAGCCAGATCAGGCCTGCAGAGAAACTGCGTTTCACAGGCCTTTGTAAGAGATGTTCCCGGTAGGCTGTAAGAGCATTGTGCAGAGCGAGTTGTTTCTTAGCTTCCCAAAGAGCTGGAAGCAAGATGCTCTGGGGCCCAACTCGCCCTTTGGAAAGAAGCCTGCACGTTGTGCCTTTCTGCTCTAGGGAAATGTAGCACACCCAGAGCAGAAGTTCTGCTTCAGCCAGATGAGGCCTGCAAAGGAACTGCGTTTCACAGGACTCTGTAAGTCATGTACCCGGTGGGCTGTAAGAGCACTTTGCTGAGCGAGTTGTTTCTTAGCTTCCCAAAGAGCTGGAAGCAAGATGCTCTGGGGCCCAACTCGCCCTTTGGAAAGAAGCCTGCACGTTGTGCCTTTCAGCTCTAGGGCAGTGTAGCACACCCAGAGCAGAAGTTCTGATTCAGCCAGATCAGGCCTGCAAAGAAACTGCGTTTCACAGGCCTTTGTAAGAGATGTTCCCGGTAGGCTGTAAGAGCACTGTGCAGAGCGAGTTGTTTCTTAGCTTCCCAAAGAACTGGAAGCAAGATGCTCTGGGGACCAACTCGCCCTTTGGAAAGAAGCCTGCACGTTGCGCCTCTCAGCTCTAGGGCAATGTAGCACACCCAGAGCAGAAGTTCTGATTCAGCCATATCAGGCTTGCAAAGAAACTGCGTTTCACAGGTCTTTGAAAGAGATGTTCCTGGTAGGCTGTAAGAGCTCGGTGCAGAGCGAGATGTTTGTTAGCTTCCCAAAGAGCTGGAAGTAAGATGCTCTTGGGCCCAACTCGCCCTTTGGAAAGAAGCCTGCACGTTGTGCCTTTCAACTTTAGGGCAATGTAGCACACCCAGAGCAGTAGTTCTGCTGCAGCCAGATGAGGCCTGCAAAGAAACTGCGTTTCACAGGCCTTTGTAGGAGATGTTCCCGGTAGGCTGTAAGAGCACTGTGCAGAGCGAGTTTTTTCTTAGCTTCCCAAAGAGCTGGAAGCAAGATTCTCTGGGGCCCAACTCGCCCTCTGGAAAGAAGCCTGCACGTTGTGCCTTTCAGCTCTAGGGCAATGTAGCACAACCAGAGCAGAAGTTCTGCTTCAGCCAGATGAGGCCTGCAGAGAAACTGCGTTTCACAGGCCTTTCTAAGAGATGTTCCCGGTAGGCTGTAAGAGCACTGTGCAGAGCGAGTTGTTTCTTAGCTTCCCAAAGAGCTGGAAGCAAGATGCTCTCGGGCCCAACTCGCCCTTTGGAAAGAAGCCTGCACGTTGTGCCTTTCAGCTTTAGGGCAATGTAGCACACCCAGAGCAGTAGTTCTGCTGCAGCCAGATGAGGCCTGCAAAGAAACTGCGTTTCACAGGCCTTTGTAAGAGATGTTCCCGGTAGGCTGTGAGAGCACTGTGCAGAGTGAGTTGTTTCTTATCTTCCCAAAGAGCTGGAAGCAAGATGCTCTGGGACCCAACTCTCCCTTTCGAAAGAAGACTGCACGTTGTGCCTTTCTGCTCTAGGGCAATGTAGCACACTCAGAGCAGATGTTCTGCTTCAGCCAGATCAGGCCTGCGAAGAAACTGCATTTCACAGGCCTTTGTAAGAGATGTTCCCGGTAGGCTGTAAGAGCACTGTGCAGAGCGAGTTGTTTCTTAGCTTCCGAAAGAGCTGGAAGCAAGATGCTCTGGGGCCCAACTCGACCTTTGGAAGGAAGCCTGCACGTTGTGCCTTTCAGCTCTAGGGCAATGTAGCACACCCAGAGCAGAAGTTCTGCTTCATCCAGATCAGCCCTGCAAAGAAACTGCGTTTCACAAGCCTTTGTAAGAGATGTTCCCGGTAGGCTGTAAGAGCACTGTTCAGAGCGAGTTGTTTCTTAGCTTCCCAAAGAGCTGGAAGCAAGATGCTCTGTGGCCCAACTCGCCCTTTGGAAAGAAGCCTGCACGTTGTGCCTTTCAGCTCTAGGGCAATGTAGCACACCCAGAGCAGAAGTTCTGCTTCAGCCAGATCAGGCCTGCAAGGAAACTGCGTTTCACAGGCCTTTGTAAGAGATGTTGCCGGTAGGCTGTGAGAGCACTGTGCAGAGCGAGTTGTTTCTTAGCTTCCCAAAGAGCTGGAAGCAAGATGCTCTGGGGCCCAACTCGCCCTTTGGAAAGAAGCCTGCACGTTGTGCCTCTCAGCTCTAGGGCAATGTAGCACACCCAGAGCAGAAGTTCTGATTCAGCCAGATCAGGCCTGCAATGAAACTGCGTTTCACAGGCCTTTGTAAGAGATGTTCCCGGTAGGCTGTGAGAGCACTGTGCAGAGCGAGTTGTTTCTTGGCTTCCAAAGAGCTGGAAGCAAGATGCTCTGGGGCCCAACTCGCCCTTTGGAAAGAAGCCTGCACGTTGTGCCTTTCAGCTTTAGGGCAATGTAGCACACCCAGAGCTGTAGTTCTGCTGCAGCCAGATGAGGCCTGCAAAGAAACTGCGTTTCACAGGCCTTTGTAAGAGATGTTCCCGGTAGGCTGTGAGAGCACTGTGCAGAGTGAGTTGTTTCTTATCTTCGCAAAGAGCTGGAAGCATGATGCTCTGGGTCCCAACTCTCCCTTTGGAATGAAGACTGCGCGTTGTGCCTTTCTGCTCTAGGGCAATGTAGCACACCCAGAGCAGAAGTTCTGCTTCAGCCAGATCAGGCCTGCAAAGAAACTGCATTTCACAGGCCTTTGTAAGAGATGTTCCCGGTAGGCTGTAAGAGCACTGTGCAGAGCGAGTTGTTTCTTAGCTTCCGAAAGAGCTGGAAGCAAGATGCTCTGGGGCCCACCTCGACCTTTGGAAGGAAGCCTGCACGTTGTGCCTTTCAGCTCTAGGGCAATGTAGCACACCCAGCGCAGAAGTTCTGCTACATCCAGATCAGGCCTGCAAAGAAACTGCGTTTCACAGGCCTTTGTAAGAGATGTACCCGGTGGGCTGTAAGAGCACTGTGCAGAGCGAGTTGTTTCTTAGCTTCCCAAAGAGCTGGAAGCAAGATGCTCTGGGGCCCAACTCGCCCTTTGGAAAGAAGCCTGCACGTTGTGCCTTTCTGCTCTAGGGAAATGTAGCACACCCAGAGCAGAAGTTCTGCTTCAGCCAGATGAGGCCTGCAAAGAAACTGCGTTTCACAGGACTCTGTAAGTGATCTACCCGGTAGGCTGTAAGAGCACTGTGCAGAGCGTGTTGTTTCTTAGCTTCCCAAAGAGCTGGAAGCAAGATGCTATCGGGCCCAACTCGCCCTTTGGAAAGAAGCCTGCACGTTGTGCCTTTCAGCTCTAGGGCAATGTAGCAGACCCAGAGCAGAAGTTCTGCTTCAGCCAGATCAGGCCTGCAAAGAAACTGCGTTTCACAGGCCTTTGTAAGAGATGTTCCCGGTAGGCTGTAAGAGCACTGTGCAGAGCGAGTTGTTTCTTATCTTCCCAAAGAGCTGGAAGCAGGATGCTCAGGGGCCCAACTCGCCCTTTGGAAAGAAGCCTGCACGTTGTGCCTTTCAGCTCTAGGGCAATGTAGCACACCCAGAGCAGAAGTTCTGCTTCATCCATATGAGGACTGCAAAGAAACTGCGTTTCACAGGCCTTTGTAAGAGATGTTCCTGGTAGGCTGTAAGAGCTCGGTGCAAAGCGAGTTGTTTCTTAGCTTCCCAAAGAGCTGGAAGCAAGATGCTCTGGGGCCCAACTCGCCCTTTGGAAAGAAGCCTGCACGTTGCGCCTCTCAGCTCTAGGGCAATGTAGCACACCCAGAGCAGAAGTTCTGCTTCAGCAATATCAGGCTTGCAAAGAAACTGTGTTTCACAGGCCTTTGAAAGAGATGTTCCTGGTAGGCTGTAAGAGCTCGGTGCAGAGCGAGTTGTTTCTTAGCTTCATAAAGAGCTGGAAGCAAGATGCTCTTGGGCCCAACTCGCCCTTTGGAAAGAAGCCTGCACGTTGTGCCTTTCATCTTTAGGGCAATGTAGCACACCCAGAGCAGTAGTTCTGCTGCAGCCAGATGAGGCATGCAAAGAAACTGCGTTTCACAGGCCTTTGTAGGAGATGTTCCCGGTAGGCTGTAAGAGCACTGTGCAGAGCGAGTTTTTTCTTAGCTTCCCAAACAGCTGGAAGCAAGATTCTCTGGGGCCCAACTCGCCCTCTGGAAAGTAGCCTGCACGTTGTGCCTTTCAGCTCTAGGGCAATGTAGCACAACCAGAGCAGAAGTTCTGCTTCAGCCAGATGAGGCCTGCAGAGAAACTGCGTTTCACAGGCCTTTCTAAGAGATGTTCCCGGTAGGCTGTAAGAGCACTGTGCAGAGCGAGTTGTTTCTTAGCTTCCCAAAGAGCTGGAAGCAAGATGCTCTCGGGCCCAACTCGCCCTTTGGAAAGAAGCCTGCACGTTGTGCCTTTCAGCTTTAGGGCAATGTAGCACACCCAGAGCAGTAGTTCTGCTGCAGCCAGATGAGGCCTGCAAAGAAACTGCGTTTCACAGGCCTTTGTAAGAGATGTTCCCGGTAGGCTGTGAGAGCACTGTGCAGAGTGAGTTGTTTCTTATCTTCCCAAAGAGCTGGAAGCAAGATGCTCTGGGACCCAACTCTCCCTTTCGAAAGAAGACTGCACGTTGTGCCTTTCTGCTCTAGGGCAATGTAGCACACTCAGAGCAGATGTTCTGCTTCAGCCAGATCAGGCCTGCGAAGAAACTGCGTTTCACAGGCCTTTGTAAGAGATGTTCCCGGTAGGCTGTAAGAGCACTGTGCAGAGCGAGTTGTTTCTTAGCTTCCGAAAGAGCTGGAAGCAAGATGCTCTGGGGCCCAACTCGACCTTTGGAAGGAAGCCTGCACGTTGTGCCTTTCAGCTCTAGGGCAATGTAGCACACCCAGAGCAGAAGTTCTGCTTCATCCAGATCAGCCCTGCAAAGAAACTGCGTTTCACAAGCCTTTGTAAGAGATGTTCCCGGTAGGCTGTAAGAGCACTGTTCAGAGCGAGTTGTTTCTTAGCTTCCCAAAGAGCTGGAAGCAAGATGCTCTGTGGCCCAACTCGCCCTTTGGAAAGAAGCCTGCACGTTGTGCCTTTCAGCTCTAGGGCAATGTAGCACACCCAGAGCAGAAGTTCTGCTTCAGCCAGATCAGGCCTGCAAGGAAACTGCGTTTCACAGGCCTTTGTAAGAGATGTTGCCGGTAGGCTGTGAGAGCACTTTGCAGAGCGAGTTGTTTCTTAGCTTCCCAAAGAGCTGGAAGCAAGATGCTCTGGGGCCCAACTCGCCCTTTGGAAAGAAGCCTGCACGTGTTGCCTCTCAGCTCTAGGGCAATGTAGCACACCCAGAGCAGAAGTTCTGATTCAGCCAGATCAGGCCTGCAATGAAACTGCGTTTCACAGGCCTTTGTAAGAGATGTTCCCGGTAGGCTGTGAGAGCACTGTGCAGAGCGAGTTGTTTCTTGGCTTCCAAAGAGCTGGAAGCAAGATGCTCTGGGGCCCAACTCGCCCTTTGGAAAGAAGCCTGCACCTTGTGCCTTTCAGCTTTAGGGCAATGTAGCACACCCAGAGCTGTAGTTCTGCTGCAGCCAGATGAGGCCTGCAAAGAAACTGCGTTTCACAGGCCTTTGTAAGAGATGTTCCCGGTAGGCTGTGAGAGCACTGTGCAGAGTGAGTTGTTTCTTATCTTCGCAAAGAGCTGGAAGCATGATGCTCTGGGTCCCAACTCTCCCTTTGGAAAGAAGACTGCGCGTTGTGCCTTTCTGCTCTAGGGCAATGTAGCACACCCAGAGCAGAAGTTCTGCTTCAGCCAGATCAGGCCTGCAAAGAAACTGCATTTCACAGGCCTTTGTAAGAGATGTTCCCGGTAGGCTGTAAGAGCACTGTGCAGAGCGAGTTGTTTCTTAGCTTCCGAAAGAGCTGGAAGCAAGATGCTCTGGGGCCCAACTCGACCTTTGGAAGGAAGCCTGCACGTTGTGCCTTTCAGCTCTAGGGCAATGTAGCACACCCAGAGCAGAAGTTCTGCTTCATCCAGATCAGGCCTGCAAAGAAACTGCGTTTCACAGGCCTTTGTAAGAGATGTACCCGGTGGGCTGTAAGAGCACTGTGCAGAGCGAGTTGTTTCTTAGCTTCCCAAAGAGCTGGAAGCAAGATGCTCTGGGGCCCAACTCGCCCTTTGGAAAGAAGCCTGCACGTTGTGCCTTTCTGCTCTAGGGAAATGTAGCACACCCAGAGCAGAAGTTCAGCTTCAGCCAGATGAGGCCTGCAAAGAAACTGCGTTTCACAGGACTCTGTAAGTGATGTACCCGGTAGGCTGTAAGAGCACTGTGCAGAGCGTGTTGTTTCTTAGCTTCCCAAAGAGCTGGAAGCAACATGCTCTGGGGCCCAACTCGCCCTTTGGAAAGAAGCCTGCACGTTGTGCCTTTCTGCTCTAGGAAAATGTAGCACACCCAGAGCAGAAGTTCTGCTTCAGCCAGATGAGGCCTGCAAAGAAACTGCGTTTCACAGGACTCTGTAAGTGATGTACCCGGTAGGCTGTAAGAGCACTGTGCAGAGCGTGTTGTTTCTTAGCTTCCCAAAGAGCTGGAAGCAACATGCTATGGGGCCCAACTCGCCCTTTGGAAAGAAGCCTGCACGTTGTGCCTTTCAGCTCTAGGGCAATGTAGCACACCCAGAGCAGAAGTTCTGATTCAGCCAGATCAGGCCTGCAAAGAAACTGCGTTTCACAGGCCTTTGTAAGAGATGTTCCCGGTAGGCTGTAAGAGCACTGTGCAGAGCGAGTTGTTTCTTACCTTCCCAAAGAGCTGGAAGCAAGATGCTCAGGGGCCCAACTCGCCCTTTGGAAAGAAGCCTGCACGTTGTGCCTTTCAGCTCTAGGGCAATGTAGCACACCCAGAGCAGAAGTTCTGCTTCATCCATATGAGGCCTGCAAAGAAACTGCGTTTCACAGGCCTTTGTAAGAGATGTACCCGGTAGGCTCTAAGAGCACTGTGCAGAGCGAGTTGTTTCTTAGCTTCCCAAAGAGCTGGAAGCAAGATGCTCTGGGGCCCAACTCGCCCTTTGGAAAGAAGCCTGCACGTTGTACCTTTCTGGTCTAGGGCAATGTAGCACACCCAGAGCAGAAGTTCTGCTTCAGCCAGATCAGGCCTGCAAAGAAACTGCGTTTCACAGGCCTTTGTAAGAGATGTTCCCGGCAGGCTGTAAGAGCACTGTGCAGAGAGAGTTGTTTCTTAGCTTCCCAAAGAGCTGGAAGCAAGATTCTCTGGGGCCCAACTCGCCCTTTGGAAAGAAGCCTGCACGTTGTGCCTTTCAGCTCTAGGGCAATGTAGCACACCCAGAGCAGAAGTTCTGCTTCAGCCAGATCAGGCCTGCAAAGAAACTGCGTTTCACAGGCCTTTGTAAGAGATGTTCCCGGTAGGCTGTAAGAGCACTGTGCAGAGCGAGTTGTTTCTTAGCTTCCCAAAGAGCTGGAAGCAAGATGCTCTGGGTCCCAACTCTCGCTTTGGAAAGAAGACTGCACGTTGTGCCTTTCTGCTCTAGGGCAATGTAGCACACCCAGAGCAGAAGTTCTGCTTCAGCCAGATGAGGCCTGCAGAGAAACTGCGTTTCACAGGCCTTTGTAAGAGATGTTCCCGGTAGGCTGTAAGAGCACTGTGCAGAGCGAGTTGTTTCTTAGCTTCCCAAAGAGTTGGAAGCAAGATGCTCTGGGGCCCACCTCGCTCTTTGGAAAGAAGCCTGCACGTTGTGCCTCTCAGCTTTAGGGCATGTAGCACACCCAGAGCAGTAGTTCTGCTGCAGCCAGATGAGGCCTGCAAAGAAACTGCGTTTCACACTCCTTTGTAAGAGATGTTCCCGGTAGGCTGTGAGAGCACTGTGCAGAGCGAGTTGTTTCTTAGCTTCCCAAAGAGATGGAAGCAAGATGCACTCGAGACCAACTCGCCTTTTGGAAAGAAGCCTGCATGTTTTGCCTTTCAGCTCTAGGGCAATGTAGCATACCCAGAGCAGAAGTTCTACTTCAGCCAGATCAGTCCTGCAGAGAAACTGCGTTTCACAGGCCTTTGTAAGTGATGTTCCCGGTAGGCTGTAAGAGCACTTTGCAGAGCGAGTTGTTTCTTAGCTTCCCAAAGAGCTGGAAGCAAGATGCTCTGGGGCCCAACTCTCCGTTTGGAAAGAAGCCTGCACGTTCTGCCTTTCAGCTCTAGGGCAATGTAGCACACCCAGAGCAGTAGTTCTGCTGCAGCCAGATGAGGCCTGCAAAGAAACTGCGTTTCACAGGCCTTTGAAAGAGATGTTCCAGGTAGGTTGTGAGAGCACTGTGCAGAGCGAGTTGTTTCTTAGCTTCCCAAAGAGCTGGAAGCAAGATGCTCTGGGGCCCAACTCTCCCTTTGGAAAGAAGACTGCACGTTGTGCCTTTCTGCTCTAGGGCAATGTAGCACACCCAGAGCAGAAGTTGTGCTTCAGCCAGATCAGGCCTGCGAAGAAACTGCATTTCACAGGCCTTTGTAAGAGATGTTCCCGGTAGGCTGTAAGAGCACTGTGCAGAGCGAGTTGTTTCTTAGCTTCCCAAAGAGCTGGAAGCAAGATGCTCTGGGGCCCAACTCGCCCTTTGGAAAGAAGCCTGCACGTTGTGCCTTTCAGCTCTAGGTCAATGTAGCACACCCAGAGCAGAAGTTCTGCTTCAGCCAATCAGGCCTGCAAAGAAACTGCGTTTCACAGGCCTTTGTAAGACATGTTCCTGGTAGGCTGTAAGAGCACTGTGCAGAGCGAGTTGTTTCTTAGCTTCCCAAAGAGCTGGAAGCAAGATGCTCTGGGGCCCAAATCGCCCTTTGGAAAGAAGCCTGCACGTTGTGCCTTTCAGCTTTAGGGCAATGTAGCACACCCAGAGCAGTAGTTCTGCTGCAGCCAGATGAGGCCTGCAAAGAAACTGCGTTTCACAGGCCTTTGTAAGAGATGTTCCCGGTAGGCTGTGAGAGCACTGTGCAGAGCGAGTTGTTTCTTAGCTTCCCAAAGAGCTGGAAGCAAGATTCTCTGGGTCCCAACTCTCCCTTTGGAAAGAAGCCAGCACGTTGTTCCTTTCTGCTCTAGGGCAATGTAGCACACCCAGAGCAGAAGTTGTGCTTCA
Source organism: Equus caballus (assembly GCF_041296265.1). Taxonomy (NCBI): domain Eukaryota; kingdom Metazoa; phylum Chordata; class Mammalia; order Perissodactyla; family Equidae; genus Equus; species Equus caballus. Next base: position 20,418,189 of record NC_091695.1, read on the forward strand.
GCCAGATCAGGCCTGCGAAGAAACTGCATTTCACAGGCCTTTGTAAGAGATGTTCCCGGTAGGCTGTAAGAGCACTGTGCAGAGCGAGTTGTTTCTTAGCTTCCCAAAGAGCTGGAAGCAAGATGCTTTGGGGCACAACTCGCCCTTTGGAAAGAAGCCTGCACCTTGTGCCTTTCAGCTCTAGGGCAATGTAGCACACCCAGAGCAGAAGTTCTGATTCAGCCAGATCAGGCCTGCAAAGAAACTGCGTTTCATAGGCCTTTGTAAGAGATGTTCCCGGTAGGCTGTGAGAGCACTGTGCAGAGCGAGATGTTTCTTAGCTTCCCAAAGAGCTGGAAGCAAGATGCTCTGGGGCCCAACTCGCCCTTTGGAAAGCAGCCTGCACGTTGTGCCTTTCAGCTCTAGGGCCATGTAGCACACCCAGAGCAGAAGTTCTGCTTCAGCCAGATCAGGCCTGCAAAGAAACTGCGTTTCACAGGCCTTTGTAAGAGATGTTCCCGGTAGGCTGTAAGAGCACTGTGCAGAGTGAGTTGTTTCTTAGCTTCCCAAAGAGCTGGAAGCAAGATGCTCTAGGGCCCAACTCACGCTTTGGAAAGAAGCCTGCACGTTGTGCATTTCTGCTCTAGGGAAATGTAGCACACCCAGAGCAGAAGTTCTGCTTCAGCCAGATGAGGCCTGCAAAGAAACTGCGTTTCACAGGCCTTTGTAAGAGATGTACCCGGTAGGCTGTAAGAGCACTGTGCAGAGCGAGTTGTTTCTTAGCTTCCCAAAGAGCTGCATGCAATATGCTCTGGGGCCCAACTCCCCCTTTGGAAAGAAGCCTGCACGTTTTGCCTTTCAGCTCTAGGGCAATGTAGAGCACCCAGAGCAGAAGTCCTAGTTCAGCCAGATCAGTCCTGCAGAGAAACTGCGTTTCACAGGCCTCTGTAAGTGATCTTCCCGGTAGGCTGTAAGAGCACTGTGCAGAGTGGGTTGTTTCTTAGCTTCCCAAAGAGCTGGAAGCAAGATGCTCTGGGGCCCAACTCGCCCTTTGGAAAGAAGCCTGCACGTTGTGCCTTTCTGATCTAGGGCAATGTAACACACCCAGAGCAGAAGTTCTGCTTCAGCTAGATCAGGCCTGCAAAGAAACTGCGTTTCACAGGCCTTTGTAAGAGATGTTCCCGGTAGGCTGTAAGAGCACTGTGCAGAGCGAGTTGTTTCTTAGCTTCCCAAAGAGCTGGAAGCAAGATTCTCTGGGGCCCAACTCGCCCTTTGGAAAGAAGCCTGCACGTTTTGCCTTTCAGCTCTAGGGCAATGTAGCACACCCAGAGCAGAAGTTCTGCTTCAGACATATCAGGCCTGCAAAGAAACTGCGTTTCACAGGCCTTTGTAAGAGATGTTCCCGGTAGGCTGTAGGAGCACTGTGCAGAGCGAGTTGTTTTTAGCTACCCAAAGAGCTGGAAGCAAGATGCTCTGGGGCCCAAGTCGCCCTTTGGAAAGAAGCCTGCACGTTGTGCCTTTCAGCTCTAGGGCAATGTAGCACAGCCAGAGCAGAAGTTCTGCTTCAGCCAGATCAGTCCTGCAGAGAAACTGTGTTTCACAGGCCTTTGTAAGTGATGTTCCCGGTAGGCTGTAAGAGCACTTTGCAGAGTGAGTTGTTTCTTAGCTTCCCAAAGAGCTGGAAGCAAGATGCTCTGGGGCCCAACTCGCCGTTTGGAAAGAAGCCTGCACGTTCTGCCTTTCAGCTCTAGGGCAATGTAGGACACCCTGAGCAGTAGTTCTGCTGCAGCCAGCTGAGGCCTGCAAAGAAACTGCGTTTCACAGGCCTTTGAAAGAGATGTTCCAGGTAGGCTGTGAGAGCACTGTGCAGAGCGAGTTGTTTCTTAGCTTCCCAAAGAGCTGGAAGCAAGATGCTCTGGGGCCCAACTCGCCCTTTGGAAAGAAGCCTGCACCTTGTGCCTTTCAGCTCTAGGGCAATGTAGCACACCCAGAGCAGAAGTTCTGATTCAGCCAGATCAGGCCTGCAAAGAAACTGCGTTTCACAGGCCTTTGTAAGAGATGTTCCCGGTAGGCTGTGAGAGCACTGTGCAGAGCGAGATGTTTCTTAGCTTCCCAAAGAGCTGGAAGCAAGATGCTCTGGGGCCCAACTCGCCCTTTGGAAAGAAGCCTGCACGTTGTGCCTTTCAGCTCTAGGGCCATGTAGCACACCCAGAGCAGAAGTTCTGCTTCAGCCAGATCAGGCCTGCAAGGAAACTGCGTTTCACAGGCCTTTGTAAGAGATGTTCCCGGTAGGCTGTAAGAGCACTGTGCAGAGCGAGTTGTTTCTTAGCTTCCCAAAGAGCTGCATGCAAGATGCTCTGGGGCCCAACTCGCCCTTTGGAAAGAAGCCTGCACCTTGTGCCTTTCAGCTCTAGGGCAATGTAGCACACCCAGAGCAGAAGTTCTGCGTCAGCCAGAGCAGGCCTGCAAAGAAACTGCGTTTCACAGGCCTTAGTAAGAGATGTTCCTGGTGGGCTGTAAGAGCACTGAGCAGAGCGAGTTGTTTCTTATCTTCTCAAAGAGCTGGAAGCAGATGCTCTGGGGCCCAACTCGCCCTTTGTAAAGAAGCCTTCACGTTGTCACTTTCAGCTCTAGGGCAATGTAGCACACCCAGAGCAGAAGTTCTGCTTGAGCCATATCAGGCTTGCAAAGAAACTGCGTTTCACAGGCCTTTGTAAAGGATGTTCCGGGTAGGCTGTGAGAGCACTGTGCAGAGCGAGTTGTTTCTTAGCTTCCCAAAGAGCTGGAAGCAAGATGCTCTGGGGCCCAACTCGCCCTTTGGAAAGAAGCCTGCACGTTGTGCCTTTCTGCTCTAGGGCAATGTAGCCCACCCAGAGCAGAAGTTCTGCTTCAGCCAGATGAGGCCTGCAAAGAAACTGGGTTTCACAGGCCTTTGTAAGAGTTGTACCCGGGAGGCTCTAAGAGCACTGAGCAGAGCGAGTTGTTTCTTAGCTTCCCAAAGAGCTGGAATCAAGATGTTCTGGGGCCCAACTCGCCCTCTGGAATGAAGCCTGCACGTTGTGCCTTTCAGCTCTAGGGCAATGTAGCACACCCAGAGCAGACGTTCTGATTCAGCCAGATCAGGCCTGCAAAGAAACTGCGTTTCACAGGCCTTTGTAGGAGATGTTCCCGGTAGGCTGTAAGAGCACTGTGCAGAGCGAGTTGTTTCTTAGGTTCCCAAAGAGCTGGAAGCAAGATGCTCTGGGGCCCAAATCGCCCTCTGGAAAGAAGCCTGCACGTTGTGCCTTTCAGCTCTAGGGCAATGTAGCACACCCAGAGCAGAAGTTCTGCTTCATCCAGATGAGGCCTTCAGAGAAACTGCGTTTCACAGGCCTTTGTAAGAGATGTTCCCGGTAGGCTGTAAGAGCACTGTGCAGAGCGAGTTGTTTCTTAGCTTCCCAAAGAGCTGGAAGCAAGATGCTCTGGGGCCCAACTCGCCCTTTGGAAAGAAGCCTGCACGTTGAGCCTTTCAGCTTTAGGGCAATGTAGCACACCCAGAGCAGTAGTTCTGCTGCAGCCAGATGAGGCCTGCAAAGAAACTGCGTTTCACAGGCCTTTGTAAGAGATGTTCCAGGTAGGCTGTAAGAGCACTGTGCAGAGCGAGTTGTTTCTTAGCTTCCCAAAGAGCTGGAAGCAAGATGCTCTGGGGCCCAACTCGCCCTTTGGAAAGAAGCCTGCACGTTGTACCTTTCTGCTCTGGGGCAATGTAGCACACCCAGAGCAGAACTTCTGCTTCAGCCAGATCAGGCCTGCAAAGAAACTGCGTTTCACAGGCCTTTGTAAGTGGTGTTCCCGGTAGGCTGTAAGAGCACTTTGCAGATCGAGTTGTTTCCTAGCTTCCCAAAGAGCTGGAAGCCAGATGCTCTGGGCCCCAACTCGCCGTTTGGAAAGAAGCCTGCACGTTGTGACTTTCAGCTCTAGGGCAAAGCAGAACACCAGAGCAGAAGTTCTGCTTCAGCCAGATCAGGCCTGCAAAGAAACTGTGTTTCACAGGCCTTTGTAAGAGATGTTCCCGGTAGGCTGTAAGAGCACTGTGCAGAGCGAGTTGTTTCTTAGCTTCCCAAAGAGCTGGAAGCAAGATGCTCTGGGGCCCAACTCGCCCTTTGGAAAGAAGCCTGCACGTTGTGCCTTTCAGCTCTAGGGCAATGTAGCACACCCAGAGCAGAAGTTCTGCTTCAGCCACATGAGGCCTGCAGAGAAACTGCGTTTCACAGGCCCTTGTAAGAGATGTTGCCGGTAGGCTGTAAGAGCACTGTGCAGAGCGAGTTGTTTCTTAGCTTCCCAAAGAGCTGGAAGCAAGATGCTCTGGGGCCCAACTCGCCCTTTTGAAAGAAGCCTGCACGTTGTGCCTTTCAGCTCTAGGGCAATGTAGCACACCCATAGCAGTAGTTCTGCCGCAGCCAGATGAGGCCTGCAAAGAAACTGCGTTTCACAGGCCTTTGAAAGAGATGTTCCAGGTAGGCTGTGAGAGCACTGTGCAGAGCGAGTTGTTTCTTAGCTTCCCAAAGAGCTGGAAGCAAGATGCTCTGGGGCCCAACTCGCCGTTTGGAACGAAGCCTGCACGTTGTGCCTCTCAGCTCTAGGGCAATGTAGCACACCCAGAGCAGAAGTTCTGCTTCAGCCAGATCAGGCCTGCAGAGAAACTGCGTTTCACAGGCCTTTGTAAGAGATGTTCCCGGTAGGCTGTCAGAGCACTGTGCAGAGCGAGTTGTTTCTTAGCTTCCCAAAGAGCTGGAAGCAAGATGCTCTGGGGCCCAACTCGCCCTTTGGAAAGAAGCCTGCACGTTGTGCCTTTCAGCTCTAGGGCAATGTAGCACACCCAGAGCAGAAGTTCTGCGTCAGCCAGATCAGGCCTGCAAAGAAACTGCGTTTCACAGGCCTTTGTAAGAGATGTTCCCGGTAGGCTGTAAGAGCACTGTGCAGAGCGAGTTCTTTCTTAGCATCCCAAAGAGCTGGAAGCAAGATGCTCTGGCGACCAACTCGTCCTTTGGAAACAAGCCTGCACGTTTTGCCTTTCAGCTCTAGGGCAATGTAGCATACCCAGAGCAGAAGTTCTACTTCAGCCAGATCAGTCCTGCAGAGAAACTGCGTTTCACAGGACTCTGTAAGTGATGTTCCCGGTAGGCTGTAAGAGCACTTTGCCGAGTGAGTTGTTTCTTAGCTTCCCAAAGAGCTGGAAGCAAGATGCTCTGGGGACCAACTCGCCCTTTGGAAAGAAGCCTGCACGTTGTACCTTTCTGCTCTGGGGCAATGTAGCACACCCAGAGCAGAAGTTCTGCTTCAGCCAGATCAGGCCTGCAAAGAAACTGCGTTTCACAGGCCTTTGTAAGTGGTGTTCCCGGTAGGCTGTAAGAGCACTTTGCAGAGCGAGTTGTTTCCTAGCTTCCCGAAGAGCTGGAAGCAAGATGCTCTGGGGCCCAACTCGCCGTTTGGAAAGAAGCCTGCACGTTGTGACTTTCAGCTCTAGGGCAATGCAGAACACCAGAGCAGAAGTTCTGCTTCAGCCAGATCAGGCCTGCAAAGAAACTGGGTTTCACAGGCCTTTGTAAGAGATGTTCCCGGTAGGCTGTAAGAGCACTGTGCAGAGCGAGTTGTTTCTTAGCTTCCCAAAGAGCTGGAAGCAAGATGCTCTGGGTCTAACTCGCCCTTTGGAAAGAAGCCTGCACGTTGTGCCTTTCAGCTCTAGGGCAATGTAGCACACCCAGAGCAGAAGTTCTACTTCAGCCAGATCAGTCCTGCAGCGAAACTGCGTTTCACAGGCCTTTGTAAGTGATGTTCCCGGTAGGCTGTAAGAGCACTTTGCAGAGCGAGTTGTTTCTTAGCTTCCCAAAGAGCTGGAAGCAAGATGCTCTGGGGCCCAACTTGCCCTTTGGAAATAAGCCTGCACGTTGTGCATTTCTGCTCTAGGGCAATGTAGCACACCCAGAGCAGAAGTTCTGCTTCAGCCAGATCAGGCCTGCAAAGAAACTGTGTTTCACAGGCCTTTGTAAGAGATGTTCCCGGTAGGCTGTAAGAGCATTGTGCAGAGCGAGTTGTTTCTTAGCTTCCCAAAGAGCTGGAAGCAAGATGCTCTGGGGCCCAACTCGCCCTTTGGAAAGAAGCCTGCACCTTGTGCCTTTCAGCTCTAGGGCAATGTAGCACACCCAGAGCAGAAGTTCTGCTTCAGCCACATGAGGCCTGCAGAGAAACTGCGTTTCACAGGCCTTTGTAAGAGATGTTGCCGGTAGGCTGTAAGAGCACTGTGCAGAGCGAGTTGTTTCTTAGCTTCCCAAGGAGCTGGAAGCAAGATGCTCTGGGGCCCAACTCGCCCTTTGGAAAGAAGCCTGCACGTTGTGCCTTTCAGCTCTAGGGCAATGTAGCACACCCAGAGCAGTAGTTCTGCTGCAGCCAGATGAGGCCTGCAAAGAAACTGCGTTTCACAAGCCTTTGTAAGAGATGTTCCCGGTAGGCTGTAAGAGCACTGTGCAGAGTGAGTTGTTTCTTAGCTTCCCAAAGAGCTGGAAGCAAGATGCTCTAGGGCCCAACTCGCCCTTTGGAAAGAAGCCTGCACGTTGTGCCTTTCTGCTCTAGGGAAATGTAGCACACCCAGAGCAGAAGTTCTGCTTCAGCCAGATGAGGCCTGCAAAGAAACTGCGTTTCACAGGCCTTTGTAAGAGATATACCCGGTAGGCTGTAAGAGCACTGTGCAGAGCGAGTTGTTTCTTAGCTTCCCAAAGAGCTGCATGCAAGATGCTCTGGGGCCCAACTCTCCCTTTGGAAAGAAGCCTGCACGTTTTGCCTTTCAGCTCTAGGGCAATGTAGAGCACCCAGAGCAGAAGTCCTAGTTCAGCCAGATCAGTCCTGCAGAGAAACTGCGTTTCACAGGCCTCTGTAAGTGATCTTCCCGGTAGGCTGTAAGAGCACTGTGCAGAGCGAGTTGTTTCTTAGGTTCCCAAAGAGCTGGAAGCAAGATGCTCTGGGGCCCAAATCGCCCTCTGGAAAGAAGCCTGCACGTTGTGCCTTTCAGCTCTAGGGCAATGTAGCACACCCAGAGCAGAAGTTCTGCTTCATCCAGATGAGGCCTTCAGAGAAACTGCGTTTCACAGGCCTTTGTAAGAGATGTTCCCGGTAGGCTGTAAGAGCACTGTGCAGAGCGAGTTGTTTCTTAGCTTCCCAAAGAGCTGGAAGCAAGATGCTCTGGGGCCCAACTCGCCCTTTGGAAAGAAGCCTGCACGTTGAGCCTTTCAGCTTTAGGGCAATGTAGCACACCCAGAGCAGTAGTTCTGCTGCAGCCAGATGAGGCCTGCAAAGAAACTCCGTTTCACAGGCCTTTGTAAGAGATGTTCCAGGTAGGCTGTGAGAGCACTGTGCAGAGCGAGTTGTTTCTTAGCTTCCCAAAGAGCTGGAAGCAAGATGCTCTGGGGCCCAACTCTCCCTTTGGAAAGAAGACTGCACGTTGTGCCTTTCTGCTCTAGGGCAATGTAGCACACCCAGAGCAGAAGTTCTGATTCAGCCAGATCAGGCCTGCGAAGAAACTGCATTTCACAGGCCTTTGTAAGAGATGTTCCCGGTAGGCTGTAAGAGCACTGTGCAGAGCGAGTTGTTTCTTAGCTTCCCAAAGAGCTGGAAGCAAGATGCTCTGGGGCCCAACTCGACCTTTGGAAGGAAGCCTGCACGTTGTGCCTTTCAGCTCTAGGGCAATGTAGCACACCAGAGCAGAAGTTCTGCTTCAGCCAGATCAGGCCTGCAAAGAAACTGTGGTTCACAGGCCTTTGTAAGAGATGTTCCCGGTAGGCTGTAAGAGCACTGTGCAGAGCGAGTTGTTTCTTAGCTTCCCAAAGAGCTGGAAGCAAGATGCTCTGGGGCCCAACTCGCCCTTTGGAAAGAAGCCTGCACCTTGTGCCTTTCAGCTCTAGGGCAATGTAGCACACCCAGAGCAGAAGTTCTGCTTCAGCCAGATCAGGCCTGCAAAGAAACTGCGTTTCACAGGCCTTTGTAAGAGATGTTCCCGGTAGGCTGTGAGAGCACTGTGCAGAGCGAGTTGTTTCTTAGCTTCCCAAAGAGCTGGAAGCAAGATGCTCTGGGGCCCAAGTCGCCCTTTGGAAAGAAGCCTGCACGTTGTACCTTTCAGCTCTAGGGCAATGTAGCACACCCAGAGCAGAAGTTCTACTTCAGCCAGATCAGTCCTGCAGCGAAACTGCGTTTCGCAGGCCTTTGTAAGTGATGTTCCCGGTAGGCTGTAAGAGCACTTTGCAGAGCGAGTTGTTTCTTAGCTTCCCAAAGAGCTGGAAGCAAGATGCTCTGGGGCCCAACTCGCCCTTTGGAAAGAAGCCTGCACGTTGTGCCTTTCTGCTCTAGGGCAATGTAGCACACCCAGAGCAGAAGTTCTGCTTCAGCCAGATCAGGCCTGCAAAGAAACTGTGTTTCACAGGCCTTGGTAAGAGATGTTCCCGGTAGGCTGTAAGAGCACTGTGCAGAGCGAGTTGTTTCTTAGCTTCCCAAAGAGCTGGAAGCAAGATGCTCTGGGGCCCAACTCGCCCTTTGGAAAGAAGCCTGCACGTTGTGCCTTTCAGCTCTAGGGCAATGTAGCACACCCAGAGCAGAAGTTCTGCTTCAGCCACATGAGGCCTGCAGAGAAACTGCGTTTCAAAGGCCTTTGTAAGAGATGTTGCCGGTAGGCTGTAAGAGCACTGTGCAGAGCGAGTTGTTTCTTAGCTTCCCAAAGAGCTGGAAGCAAGATGCTCTGGGGCTCAACTCGCCCTTTTGAAAGAAGCCTGCACGTTGTGCCTTTCAGCTCTAGGGCAATGTAGCACACCCAGAGCAGTAGTTCTGCTGCAGCCAGATGAGGCCTGCAAAGAAACTGCGTTTCACAGGCCTTTGAAAGAGATGTTCCAGGTAGGCTGTGAGAGCACTGTGCAGAGCGAGTTGTTTCTTAGCTTCCCAAAGAGCTGGAAGCAAGATGCTCTGGGGCCCAACTCTCCCTTTGGAAAGAAGACTGCACGTTGTGCCTTTCAGCTCTAGGGCAATGTAGCCCACCCAGAGGAGAAGTTCTGCTTCAGCCAGATGAGGCCTGCAAAGAAACTGTGTTTCACAGGCCTTTGTAAGAAATGTACCCGGTAGGCTCTAAGAGCACTGTGCAGAGCGAGTTGTTTCTTAGCTTCCCAAAGAGCTGGAAGCAAGATGCTCTGGGGCCCAACTCGCCGTTTGGAACGAAGCCTGCACGTTGTGCCTCTCAGCTCTAGGGCAATGTAGCACACCCAGAGCAGAAGTTCTGCTTCAGCCAGATCAGGCCTGCAGAGAAACTGCGTTTCACAGGCCTTTTTAAGAGATGTTCCCGGTAGGCTGTCAGAGCACTGTGCAGAGCGAGTTGTTTCTTAGCTTCCCAAAGAGCTGGAAGCAAGATGCTCTGGGGCCCAACTCGCCCTTTGGAAAGAAGCCTGCACGTTGTGCCTTTCAGCTCTAGGGCAATGTAGCACACCCAGAGCAGAAGTTCTGCGTCAGCCAGATCAGGCCTGCAAAGAAACTGCGTTTCACAGGCCTTTGTAAGAGATGTTCCCGGTAGGCTGTAAGAGCACTGTGCAGAGCGAGTTCTTTCTTAGCATCCCAAAGAGCTGGAAGCAAGATGCTCTGGCGACCAACTCGTCCTTTGGAAACAAGCCTGCACGTTTTGCCTTTCAGCTCTAGGGCAATGTAGCATACCCAGAGCAGAAGTTCTACTTCAGCCAGATCAGTCCTGCAGAGAAACTGCGTTTCACAGGACTCTGTAAGTGATCTTCCCGGTAGGCTGTAAGAGCACTTTGCCGAGTGAGTTGTTTCTTAGCTTCCCAAAGAGCTGGAAGCAAGATGCTCTGGGGACCAACTCGCCCTTTGGAAAGAAGCCTGCACGTTGTACCTTTCTGCTCTGGGGCAATGTAGCACACCCAGAGCAGAAGTTCTGCTTCAGCCAGATCAGGCCTGCAAAGAAACTGCGTTTCACAGGCCTTTGTAAGTGGTGTTCCCGGTAGGCTGTAAGAGCACTTTGCAGAGCGAGTTGTTTCCTAGCTTCCCGAAGAGCTGGAAGCAAGATGCTCTGGGTCCCAACTCGCCGTTTGGAAAGAAGCCTGCACGTTGTGACTTTCAGCTCTAGGGCAATGCAGAACACCAGAGCAGAAGTTCTGCTTCAGCCAGATCAGGCCTGCAAAGAAACTGGGTTTCACAGGCCTTTGTAAGAGATGTTCCCGGTAGGCTGTAAGAGCACTGTGCAGAGCGAGTTGTTTCTTAGCTTCCCAAAGAGCTGGAAGCAAGATGCTCTGGGTCTAACTCGCCCTTTGGAAAGAAGCCTGCACGTTGTGCCTTTCAGCTCTAGGGCAATGTAGCACACCCAGAGCAGAAGTTCTACTTCAGCCAGATCAGTCCTGCAGCGAAACTGCGTTTCACAGGCCTTTGTAAGTGATGTTCCCGGTAGGCTGTAAGAGCACTTTGCAGAGCGAGTTGTTTCTTAGCTTCCCAAAGAGCTGGAAGCAAGATGCTCTGGGGCCCAACTTGCCCTTTGGAAAGAAGCCTGCACGTTGTGCCTTTCAGCTCTAGGGCAATGTAGCACACCCAGAGCAGAAGTTCTGCTTCAGCCAGATCAGGCCTGCAAAGAAACTGTGTTTCACAGGCCTTTGTAAGAGATGTTCCCGGTAGGCTGTAAGAGCACTGTGCAGAGCGAGTTGTTTCTTAGCTTCCCAAAGAGCTGGAAGCAAGATGCTCTGGGGCCCAACTCGCCCTTTGGAAAGAAGCCTGCACCTTGTGCCTTTCAGCTCTAGGGCAATGTAGCACACCCAGAGCAGAAGTTCTGCTTCAGCCACATGAGGCCTGCAGAGAAACTGCGTTTCACAGGCCTTTGTAAGAGATGTTGCCGGTAGGCTGTAAGAGCACTGTGCAGAGCGAGTTGTTTCTTAGCTTCCCAAAGAGCTGGAAGCAAGATGCTCTGGGGCCCAACTCGCCCTTTGGAAAGAAGCCTTCACGTTGTGCCTTTCAGCTCTAGGGCAATGTAGCACACCCAGAGCAGTAGTTCTGCTGCAGCCAGATGAGGCCTGCAAAGAAACTGCGTTTCACAGGCCTTTGAAGGAGATGTTCCAGGTAGGCTGTGAGAGCTCTGTGCAGAGCGAGTTGATTCTTAGCTTCCCAAAGAGCTGGAAGCAAGATGCTCTGGGGCCCAACTCTCCCTTTGGAAAGAAGACTGCACGTTGTGCCTTTCAGCTCTAGGGCAATGTAGCCCACCCAGAGCAGAAGTTCTGCTTCAGCCAGATGAGGCCTGCAAAGAAACTGTGTTTCACAGGCCTTTGTAAGAAATGTACCCGGTAGGCTCTAAGAGCACTGTGCAGAGCGAGTTGTTTCTTAGCTTCCCAAAGAGCTGGAAGCAAGATGCTCTGGGGCCCAACTCGCCGTTTGGAACTAAGCCTGCACGTTGTGCCTCTCAGCTCTAGGGCAATGTAGCACACCCAGAGCAGAAGTTCTGCTTCAGCCAGATCAGGCCTGCAAAGAAACTGGGTTTCACAGGCCTTTGTAAGAGATGTTCCCGGTAGGCTGTAAGAGCACTGTGCAGAGCGAGTTGTTTCTTAGCTTCCCAAAGAGCTGGAAGCAAGATGCTCTGGGGCCCAACTCGCCCTTTGGAAAGAAGCCTGCACCTTGTGCCTTTCAGCTCTAGGGCAATGTAGCACACCCAGAGCAGAAGTTCTACTTCAACCAGATCAGTCCTGCAGAGAAACTGCGTTTCACAGGCCTTTGTAAGTGATGTTCCCGGTAGGCTGTAAGAGCACTTTGCAGAGCGAGTTGTTTCTTAGCTTCCCAAAGAGCTGGAAGCAAGATGCTCTGGGGCCCAACTCGCCCTTTGGAAAGAAGCCTGCACGTTGTGCCTTTCTGCTCTAGGGCAATGTAGCACACCCAGAGCAGAAGGTCTGCTTCAGCCAGATCAGGCCTGCAAAGAAACTGCGTTTCACAGGCCTTTGTAAGAGATGTTCCCGGTAGGCTGTGAGAGCACTGTGCAGAGCGAGTTGTTTCTTAGCTTCCCAAAGAGCTGGAAGCAAGATTCTCTGGGTCCCAACTCTCCCTTTGGAAAGAAGCCTGCACGTTGTGCCTTTCTGCTCTAGGGCAATGTAGCACACCCAGAGAAGAAGTTGTGCTTCAGCCAGATCAGGCCTGCGAAGAAACTGCATTTCACAGGCCTTTGTAAGAGATGTTCCCGGTAGGCTGTAAGAGCACTGTGCAGAGCGAGTTGTTTCTTAGCTTCCCAAAGAGCTGGAAGCAAGATGCTCTGGGGCCCAACTCGTCCTTTGGAAAGAAGCCTGCACCTTGTGCCTTTCAGCTCTAGGGCAATGTAGCACACCCGGAGCAGAAGTTCTGATTCAGCCAGATCAGGCCTGCAAAGAAACTGCGTTTCACAGGCCTTTGTAAGAGATGTTCCCGGTAGGCTGTGAGAGCACTGTGCAGAGCGAGATGTTTCTTAGCTTCCCAAAGAGCTGGAAGCAAGATGCTCTGGGGCCCAAGTCGCCCTTTGGAAAGAAGCCTGCACGTTGTGCCTTTCAGCTCTAGGGCCATTAGCACACCCAGAGCAGAAGTTCTGCTTCAGCCAGATCAGGCCTGCAAAGAAACTGCATTTCACAGGCCTTTGTAAGAGATGTTCCCGGTAGGCTGTAAGAGCACTGTGCAGAGTGAGTTGTTTCTTAGCTTCCCAAAGAGCTGGAAGCAAGATGCTCTAGGGCCCAACTCGCCCTTTGGAAAGAAGCCTGCACGTTGTGCCTTTCTGCTCTAGGGAAATGTAGCACACCCAGAGCAGAAGTTCTGCTTCAGCCAGATCAGGCCTGCAAAGAAACTGCGTTTCACAGGCCTTTGTAAGAGATGTACCCGGTAGGCTGTAAGAGCACTGTGCAGAGAGAGTTGTTTCTTAGCTTCCGAAAGAGCTGGAAGCAAGATGCTCTGGGGCCGAACTCGCCCTTTGGAAAGAAGCTTGCACGTTGTGCCTTTCAGCTCTAGGGCAATGTAGCACACCCAGAACAAAAGTTCTGATTCAGCCAGATCAGGCCTGCAAAGAAACTGCGTTTCACAGGCCTTTGTAAGAGATGTTCCCGGTAGGCTGTAAGAGCACTGTGCAGAGCGAGTAGTTTCTTCACTTGCCAAAGAGCTGGAAGCAAGATGCACTGGGGACCAACTCGCCCCTTGGAAAGAAGCCTGCACGTTGTGCCTTTCAGCTCTAGGGCAATGTAGCACAGCCAGAGCAGAAGTTCTGCTTCAGCCAGATCAGGCCTGCAGAGAAACTGCGTTTCACAGGCCTTTGTAAGAGATGTTCCCAGTAGGCTGTAAGAGCACTGTGCAGAGCGAGTTGTTTCTTAGCTTCCCAAAGAGCTGGAAGCAAGATGCTCTGGGGCCCAACTCGCCCTTTGGAAAGAAGCCTGCACGTTGTGCCTTTCAGCTTTAGGGCAATGTAGCACACCCAGAGCAGTAGTTCTGCTGCAGCCAGATGAGGCCTGCAAAGAAACTGCGTTTCACAGGCCTTTGTAAGAGATGTTCCCGGTAGGCTGTGAGAGCACTGTGCAGAGCGAGTTGTTTCTTAGCTTCCCAAAGAGCTGGAAGCAAGATGCTCGGGGTCCCAACTCTCCCATTGGAAAGAAGCCTGCACGTTGTGCCTTTCAGCTCTAGGGCAATGTAGCCCACCCAGAGCAGAAGTTCTGCTTCAGCCAGATGAGGCCTGCAAAGAAACTGGGTTTCACAGGCCTTTGTAAGAGATGTACCCGGTAGTCTCTAAGAGCACTGTGCAGAGCGAGTTGTTTCTTAGCTTCCCAAAGAGCTGGAATCAAGATGCTCTGGGGCCCAACTCGCCCTCTGGAAAGAAGCCTGCACGTTGTGCCTTTCAGCTCTAGGGCAATGTAGCACACCCAGAGCAGACGTTCTGATTCAGCCAGATCAGGCCTGCAAAGAAACTGCGTTTCACAGGCCTTTGTAGGAGATGTTCCCGGTAGGCTGTAAGAGCACTGTGCAGAGCGAGTTGTTTCTAAGGTTCCCAAAGAGCTGGAAGCAAGATGCTCTGAGGCCCAACTCGCCCTCTGGAAAGAAGCCTGCACGTTGTGCCTTTCAGCTCTAGGGCAATGTAGCACACCCAGAGCAGAAGTTCTGCTTCAGCCAGATGAGGCCTTCAGAGAAACTGCGTTTCACAGGCCTTTGTAAGAGATGTTCCCGGTAGGCTGTAAGAGCACTGTGCAGAGCGAGTTGTTTCTTAGCTTCCCAAAGAGCTGGAAGCAAGATGCTCTGGGGCCCAACTCGCCCTTTGGAAAGAAGCCTGCACGTTGTGCCTTTCAGCTTTAGTGCAATGTAGCACACCCAGAGCAGTAGTTCTGCTGCAGCCAGATGAGGCCTGCAAAGAAACTGCGTTTCACAGGCCTTTGTAAGAGATGTTCCAGGTAGGCTGTGAGAGCACTGTGCAGAGCGAGTTGTTTCTTAGCTTCCCAAAGAGCTGGAAGCAAGATGCTCTGGGGCCCAACTCTCCCTTTGGAAAGAAGACTGCACGTTGTGCCTTTCTGCTCTAGGGCAATGTAGCACACCCTGAGCTGAAGTTCTGCTTCAGCCAGATCAGGCCTGCAGAGAAACTGCGTTTCACAGGCCTTTGTAAGAGATGTTCCCGGTAGGCTGTAAGAGCACTGTGCAGAGCGAGTTGTTTCTTAACTTCCCAAAGAGCTGGAAGCAAGATTCTCTGGGGCCCAACTCGCCCTTTGGAAAGAAGCCTGCACGTTGTACCTTTCTGCTCTGGGGCAATGTAGCACACCCAGAGCAGAAGTTCTGCTTCAGCCAGATCAGGCCTGCAAAGAAACTGCGTTTCACAGGCCTTTGTAAGTGGTGTTCCCGGTAGGCTGTAAGAGCACTTTGCAGAGCGAGTTGTTTCCTAGATTCCCAAAGAGCTGGAAGCCAGATGCTCTGGGCCCCAACTCGCAGTTTGGAAAGAAGCCTGCACGTTGTCACTTTCAGCTCTAGGGCAATGCAGAACACCAGAGCAGAAGTTCTGCTTCAGCCAGATCAGGCCTGCAAAGAAACTGGGTTTCACAGGCCTTTGTAAGACATGTTCCCGGTAGGCTGTAAGAGCACTGTGCAGAGTGACTTGTTTCTTAGCTTCCCAAAGAGCTGGAAGCAAGATGCTCTGGGGCCCAACTCGCCCTTTGGAAAGAATCCTGCACGTTGTGCCTTTCAGCTCTAGGGCAATGTAGCACACCCAGAGCAGAAGTTCTGCTTCATGCATAAGAGGCCTGCAAAGAAACTGGGTTTCACAGGCCTTTGTAAGAGATGTACCCGGTAGGCTCTAAGAGCACTGTGCAGAGCGAGTTGTTTCTTAGCTTCCCAAAGAGCTGGAAGCAAGATGCTCTGGGGCCCAACTCGCCCTTTGGACAGAAGCCTGCACGTTGTGCCTTTCAGCTCTAGGGCAATGTAGCACACCCAGAGCAGAAGTTCTGCTTCAGCCAGATCAGGCCTGCAAAGAAACTGCGTTTCACAGGCCTTTGTAAGAGATGTTCCCGGTAGGCTGTAAGAGCACTGTGCAGAGCGAGTTGTTTCTTATCTTCCCAAAGAGCTGGAAGCAAGATGCTCTGGGGCCCAAATCGCCCTTTGGAAAGAAGCCTGCACGTTGTGCCTTTCAGCTTTAGGGCAATGTAGCACACCCAGAGCAGTAGTTCTGCTGCAGCCAGATGAGGCCTGCAAAGAAACTGCGTTTCACAGGCCTTTGTAAGAGATGTTCCCGGTAGGCTGTGAGAGCACTGTGCAGAGCGAGTTGTTTCTTAGCTTCCCAAAGAGCTGGAAGCAAGATTCTCTGGATCCCAACTCTCCCTTTGGAAAGAAGCCTGCACGTTGTGCCTTTCTGCTCTACGGCAATGTAGCACACCCAGAGCAGAAGTTGTGCTTCAGCCAGATCAGGCCTGCGAAGAAACTGCATTTCACAGGCCTTTGTAAGAGATGTTCCCGGTAGGCTGTAAGAGCACTGTGCAGAGCGAGTTGTTTCTTAGCTTCCCAAAGAGCTGGAAGCATATTGCTCTGGGGCCCAACTCGCCCTTTGGAAAGAAGCCTGCACCTTGTGCCTTTCAGCTCTAGGGCAATGTAGCACACCCAGAGCAGAAGTTCTGATTCAGCCAGATCAGGCCTGCAAAGAAACTGCGTTTCACAGGCCTTTGTAAGAGATGTTCCCGGTAGGCTGTGAGAGCACTGTGCAGAGCGAGATGTTTCTTAGCTTCCCAAAGAGCTGGAAGCAAGATGCTCTGGGGCCCAAGTCGCCCTTTGGAAAGAAGCCTGCACGTTGTGCCTTTCAGCTCTAGGGCCATGTAGCACACCCAGAGCAGAAGTTCTGCTTCAGCCAGATCAGGCCTGCAAAGAAACTGCATTTCACAGGCCTTTGTAAGAGATGTTCCCGGTAGGCTGTAAGAGCACTGTGCAGAGTGAGTTGTTTCTTAGCTTCCCAAAGAGCTGGAAGCAAGATGCTCTAGGGCCCAACTCGCCCTTTGGAAAGAAGCCTGCACGTTGTGCCTTTCTGCTCTAGGGCAATGTAGCACACCCAGAGCAGAAGTTCTGCTTCAGCCAGATGAGGCCTGCAAAGAAACTGCGTTTCACAGGCCTTTGTAAGAGATGTACCCGGTAGGCTGTAAGAGCACTGTGCAGAGAGAGTTGTTTCTTAGCTTCCCAAAGAGCTGGAAGCAAGATGCTCTGGGGCCCAACTCGCCCTTTGGAAAGAAGCTTGCACGTTGTGCCTTTCAGCTCTAGGGCAATGTAGCACACCCAGAACAGAAGTTCTGATTCAGCCAGATCAGGCCTGCAAAGAAACTGCGTTTCACAGGCCTTTGTAAGAGATGTTCCCGGTAGGCTGTAAGAGCACTGTGCAGAGCGAGTTGTTTCTTCGCTTGCCAAAGAGCTGGAAGCAAGATGCACTGGGGACCAACTCGCCCCTTGGAAAGAAGCCTGCACGTTTTGCCTTTCAGCTCTAGGGCAATGTAGAGCACCCAGAGCAGAAGTCCTACTTCAGCCAGATCAGTCCTGCAGAGAAACTGCGTTTCACAGGCCTTTGTAAGTGATCTTCCCGGTAGGCTGTAAGAGCACTGTGCAGAGTGAGTTGTTTCTTAGCTTCCCAAAGAGCTGGAAGCAAGATGCTCTGGGGCCCAACTCGCCATTTGGAAAGAAGCCTGGACGTTGTGCCTTTCTGATCTAGGGCAATGTAGCACACCCAGAGGAGAAGTTCTGCTTCAGCTAGATCAGGCCTGCAAAGAAACTGCGTTTCACAGGCCTTTGTAAGAGATGTTCCCGGTAGGCTGTAAGAGCACTGTGCAGAGCGAGTTGTTTCTTAGCTTCCCAAAGAGCTGGAAGCAAGATGCTCTGGGGCCCAACTCGCCCTTTGGAAAGAAGCCTGCACGTTGTGCCTTTCAGCTTTAGGGCAATGTAGCACACCCAGAGCAGTAGTTCTGCTGCAGCCAGATGAGGCCTGCAAAGAAACTGCGTTTCACAGGCCTTTGTAAGAGATGTTCCCGGTAGGCTGTGAGAGCACTGTGCAGAGCGAGTTGTTTCTTAGCTTCCCAAAGAGCTGGAAGCAAGATGCTCGGGGTCCCAACTCTCCCATTGGAAAGAAGCCTGCACGTTGTGCCTTTCTGCTCTATGGCAATGTAGCACACCCAGAGCAGAAGTTCTGCTTCAGCCAGATAAGGCGTGCGAAGAAACTGCATTTCACAGGCCTTTGTAAGAGATGTTCCCGGTAGGCTGTAAGAGCACTGTGCAGAGCGAGTTGTTTCTTAGCTTCCCAAAGAGCTGGAAGCAAGATGCTCAGGGGCCCAACTAGACCTTTGGAAAGAAGCCTGCACGTTGTGCCTTTCAGCTCTAGGGCAATGTAGCACACCCTGAGCAGAAGTTCTGCTTCAGCCAGATCAGGCCTGCAAAGAAACTGGGTTTCACAGGTCTTTGTAAGAGATGTTCCCGGTAGGCTGTGAGAGCACTGTGCAGAGCGAGTTGTTTCTTAGCTTCCCAAAGAGCTGGAAGCAAGATGCTCTGGGTCCAACTCGCCCTTTGGAAAGAAGCCTGGACGTTGTGCCTTTCAGCTCTAGGGCAATGTAGCACACCCAGAGCAGAAGTTCTACTTCAGCCAGATCAGTCCTGCAGCGAAACTGCGTTTCACAGGCCTTTGTAAGTGATGTTCCCGGTAGGCTGTAAGAGCACTTTGCAGAGCGAGTTGTTTCTTAGCTTCCCAAAGAGCTGGAAGCAAGATGCTCTGGGGCCCAACTCGCCCTTTGGAAAGAAGCCTGCACGTTGTGCCTTTCAGCTCTAGGGCAATGTAGCACACCCAGAGCAGAAGTTCTGCTTCAGCCAGATCAGGCCTGCAAAGAAACTGCGTTTCACAGGCCTTTGTAAGAGATGTTCCCGGTAGGCTGTAAGAGCACTGTGCAGAGCGAGTTGTTTCTTCGCTTCCCAAAGAGCTGGAAGCAAGATGCTCTGGGGCCCAACTCGCCCTTTGGAAAGAAGCCTGCACGTTGTGCCTCTCAGCTCAAGGGCAATGTAGCACACACAGAGCAGAAGTTCTGCTTCAGCCAGATCAGGCCTGCAAAGAAACTGCGTTTCACAGGCCTTTGAAAGAGATGTTCCTGGTAGGTTGTAAGAGCTTGGTGCGGAGCGAGTTGTTTCTTAGCTTCCCAAAGAGCTGGAAGCAAGATGCTCTTGGGCCCAACTCGCCCTTTGGAAAGAAGCCTGCACGTTGTGCCTTTCATCTTTAGGGCAATGTAGCACACCCAGAGCAGTAGTTCTGCTGCAGCCAGATGAGGCCTGCAAAGAAACTGCGTTTCACAGGCCTTTGTAAGAGATGTTCCCGGTAGGCTGTGAGAGCACTGTGCAGAGCGAGTTGTTTCTTAGCTTCCCAAAGAGCTGGAAGCAAGATGCTCTGGGGCCCAAATCGCCCTTTGTAAAGAATCCTGCACGTTGTGCCTTTCAGCTCTAGGGCAATGTAGCACACCCAGAGCAGAAGTTCTGTGTCAGCCAGATCAGACCTGCAAAGAAACTGCGTTTCACAGGCCTTAGTAAGAGATGTTCCCGGTAGGCTGTAAGAGCACTGTGCAGAGCGAGTTGTTTCTTATCTTCTCAAAGAGCTGGAAGCAAGATGCTCTGGGGCCCAAATCGCCCTTTGGAAAGAAGCCTTCACGTTGTGACTTTCAGCTCTCGGGCAATGTAGCACACCCAGAGCAGAAGTTCTGCTTGAGCCATATCAGGCTTGCAAAGAAACTGCGTTTCACAGGCCTTTGTAAGGGATGTTCCCGGTAGGCTGTGAGAGCACTGTGCAGAGCGAGTTGTTTCTTAGCTTCCCAAAGAGCTGGAAGCAAGATGCTCTGGGGCCCAACTCGCCCTTTGGAAAGAAGCCTGCACGTTGTGCCTTTCAGCTCTAGGGCAATGTAGCCCACCCAGAGCAGAAGTTCTGCTTCAGCCAGATGAGGCCTGCAAAGAAACTGGGTTTCACAGGCCTTTGTAAGAGATGTACCCGGTAGTCTCTAAGAGCACTGTGCAGAGCGAGTTGTTTCTTAGCTTCCCAAAGAGCTGGAATCAAGATGCTCTGGGGCCCAACTCGCCCTCTGGAAAGAAGCCTGCACGTTGTGCCTTTCAGCTCTAGGGCAATGTAGCACACCCAGAGCAGACGTTCTGATTCAGCCAGATCAGGCCTGCAAAGAAACTGCGTTTCACAGGCCTTTGTAGGAGATGTTCCCGGTAGGCTGTAAGAGCACTGTGCAGAGCGAGTTGTTTCTAAGGTTCCCAAAGAGCTGGAAGCAAGATGCTCTGAGGCCCAACTCGCCCTCTGGAAAGAAGCCTGCACGTTGTGCCTTTCAGCTCTAGGGCAATGTAGCACACCCAGAGCAGAAGTTCTGCTTCAGCCAGATGAGGCCTTCAGAGAAACTGCGTTTCACAGGCCTTTGTAAGAGATGTTCCCGGTAGGCTGTAAGAGCACTTTGCAGAGCGAGTTGTTTCCTAGCTTCCCAAAGAGCTGGAAGCCAGATGCTCTGGGCCCCAACTCGCAGTTTGGAAAGAAGCCTGCACGTTGTCACTTTCAGCTCTAGGGCAATGCAGAACACCAGAGCAGAAGTTCTGCTTCAGCCAGATCAGGCCTGCAAAGAAACTGGGTTTCACAGGCCTTTGTAAGACATGTTCCCGGTAGGCTGTAAGAGCACTGTGCAGAGCGAGTTGTTTCTTAGCTTCCCAAAGAGCTGGAAGCAAGATGCTCTGGGGCCCAACTCGCCCTTTGGAAAGAAGCCTGCACGTTTTGCCTTTCAGCTCTAGGGCAATGTAGAGCACCCAGGGCAGAAGTCCTACTTCAGCCAGATCAGTCCTGCAGAGAAACTGCTTTTCACAGGCCTTTGAAAGAGATGTTCCCGGTAGGCTGTAAGACCACTGTGCAGAGCGAGTTGTTTCTTAGCTTCCCAAAGAGCTGGAAGCAAGATGCTCTGGGGCCCAACTCGCCCTTTGGAAAGAAGCCTGCACGTTGTGCCTTTCAGCTTTAGGGCAATGTAGCACACCCAGAGCAGAAGTTCTGATTCAGCCAGATCAGGCCTGCAAAGACACTGCGTTTCACAGGCCTTTGTAAGAGATGTTCCCGGTAGGCTGTGAGAGCACTGTGCAGAGCGAGTTGTTTCTTAGCCTCGAAAGAGCTGGAAGCAAGATGCTCTGGGGTCCAACTCGACCCTTGGAAAGAAGCCTGCACGTTGTGCCTTTCAGCTCTAGGGCCATGTAGCACACCCAGAGCAGACGTTCTGCTTCAGCCAGATCAGGCCTGCAAAGAAACTGCGTTTCACAGGCCTTTGTAAGAGATGTTCCCGGTAGGCTGTAAGAGCACTGTTCAGAGTGAGTTGTTTCTTAGCTTCCCAAAGAGCTGGAAGCAAGATGCTCTAGGGCCCAGCTCGCCCTTTGGAAAGAAGCCTGCACGTTGTGCCTTTCTGCTCTAGGGAAATGTAGCACACCCAGAGCAGAAGTTCTGCTTCAGCCAGATGAGGCCTGCAAAGAAACTGCGTTTCACAGGCCTTTGTAAGAGATGTACCCGGTAGGCTGTAAGAGCACTGTGCAGAGCGAGTTGTTTCTTAGCATCCCAAAGAGCTGGAAGCAAGATGCTCTGGGGCCCAACTCGCCCTTTGGAAAGAAGCCTGCACGTTGTGCCTTTCAGCTCTAGGGCAATGTAGCACACCCAGAACAAAAGTTCTGATTCAGCCAGATCAGGCCTGCAAAGAAACTGCGTTTCACAAGCCTTTGTAAGAGATGTTCCCGGTAGGCTGTAAGAGCACTGTGCAGAGCGAGTTGTTTCTTCGCTTCCCAAAGAGCTGGAAGCAAGATGCACTGGGGCCCAACTCGCCCTTTGGAAAGAAGCCTGCACGTTGTGACTTTCAGCTCTAGGGCATTGTAGAACAACAGAGCAGAAGTTCTGCTTCATCCAGATCAGGCCTGCAGAGAAACTGCGTTTCACAGGCCTTTGTAAGAGATGTTCCCGGTAGGCTGTAAGAGCACTGTGCAGAGCGAGTTGTTTCTTAGCTTCCCAAAGAGCTGCATGCAAGATGCTCTGGGGCCCAACTCGCCCTTTGGAAAGAAGCCTGCACGTTTTGCCTTTCAGCTCTAGGGCAATGTAGAGCACAAAGAGCAGAAGTCCTACTTCAGCCAGATCAGTCCTGCAGAGAAACTGCGTTTCACAGGCCTTTGTAAGTGATGTTCCCGGTAGGCTGTAGGAGCACTGTGCAGAGCGAGTTGTTTTTATGTACCCAAAGAGCTGGAAGCAAGATGCTCTGGGGCCCAAGTCGCCCTTTGGAAAGAAGCCTGCACGTTGTGCCTTTCAGCTCTAGGGCAATGTAGCACACCCAGAGCAGAAGTTCTGCTTCAGCCAGATCATGCCTGCAAAGAAACTGCGTTTCACAGGCCTTTGTAAGAGATGTTCCCGGTAGGGTGTAAGAGCACTGTGCAGAGCGAGTTGTTTCTTAGCTTCCCAAAGAGATGGAACAAGATGCTCTGGGGCCCAACTCGCCCTTTGGAAAGAAGCCTGCACGTTGTGCCTTTCAGCTTTAGGGCAATGTAGCACACCCAGAGCAGTAGTTCTGCTACAGCCAGATGAGGCCTGCAAAGAAACTGCGTTTCACAGGCCTTTGTAAGAGATGTTCCCG
Source organism: Equus caballus (assembly GCF_041296265.1). NCBI lineage: Eukaryota > Metazoa > Chordata > Mammalia > Perissodactyla > Equidae > Equus > Equus caballus. The sequence goes on from NC_091695.1 coordinate 20,440,331, forward strand.
GTAGGCTGTGAGAGCACTGTGCAGAGCGAGTTGTTTCTTAGCTTCCCAAAGAGCTGGAAGCAAGATGCTCTGGGGCCCAAATCGCCCTTTGGAAAGAAGCCTGCACGTTGTGCCTTTCAGCTCTAGGGCAATGTAGCACACCCAGAGCAGAAGTTCTGCTTCATCCATATGAGGCCTGCAAAGAAACTGGGTTTCACAGGCCTTTGTAAGAGATGTACCCGGTAGGCTGTAAGAGCACTTTGCAGAGCGAGTTGTTTCTGTGCTTCCCAAAGAGCTGGAAGCAAGATGCTCTGGGGCCCAACTCGCCCTTTGGTAAGAAGCCTTCACGTTGTGCCTTTCTGCTCTAGGGCAAAGTAGCACACCCAGAGCAGAAGTTCTGCTTCAGCCACATCAGGCCTGCAAAGAAACTGCGTTTCACAGGCCTTTGTAAGAGATGTTCCCGGTAGGCTGTAAGAGCACTGTGCAGAGCGAGTTGTTTCTTAGCTTCCCAAAGAGCTGGAAGCAAGATGCTCTGGGGCCCAACTCGCCATTTGGAAAGAAGCCTGCACGTTGTGCCTTTCAGCTTTAGGGCAATGTAGCACACCCAGAGCAGTAGTTCTGATGCAGCCAGATGTGGCCTGCAAAGAAACTGCGTTTTACAGGCCTTTGTAAGAGATGTTCCCGGTAGGCTGTTAGATCACTGTGCAGAGCGAGTTGTTTCTTAGCTTCCCAAAGAGCTGGAAGCAAGATGCTCTGGGTCCCAACTCTCCCTTTGGAAAGAAGACTGCACGTTGTGCCTTTCTGCTCTAGGGCAATGTAGCACACCCAGAGCAGAAGTTCTGCTTCATCCAGATTAGGCCTGCGAAGAAACTGCATTTCACAGGCCTTTGTAAGAGATGTTCCCGGTAGGCTCTAAGAGCACTGTGCAGAGCGAGTTGTTTCTTATCTTCCCAAAGAGCTGGAAGCAAGATGCTCTGGGGCCCAACTCGCCCTTTGGAAAGAAGCCTGCACCTTGTGCCTTTCAGCTCTAGGGCAATGTAGCACACCCAGAGCAGAAGTTCTGCTTCAGCCAGATCAGGCCGGCAAAGAAACTGCGTTTCACAGGCCTTTGTAAGAGATGTACCCGGTAGGCTGTAAGAGCACTGTGCAGAGCGAGTTGTTTCTTATCTTCCCAAAGAGCTGGAAGCAAGATGCTCTGGGGCCCAACTCGCCCTTTGGAAAGAAGCCTGCACGTTGTGCCTTTCTGCTCTAGGGACATGTAGCACAACCAGAGCAGAAGTTCAGCTTCAGCCAGATAAGGCCTGCAAAGAAACTGCGTTTCACAGGCCTTTGTAAGAGATGTTCCCGGTAGGCTGTAAGAGCACTTTGCCGAGCGAGTTGTTTCTTAGCTTCCCAAAGAGCTGGAAGCAAGATGTTCTGGGGCCCAACTCGCCCTTTGGAAAGAAGCCTGCACGTTGTGCCTTTCAGCTCTAGGGCAATGTAGCACACCCAGAGCAGAAGTTCTGATTCAGCCAGATCAGGCCTGCAAAGAAACTGCGTTTCACAGGCCTTTGTAAGAGATGTACCCGGTAGGCTGTAAGAGCACTGTGCAGAGCGAGTTGTTTCTTAGCTTCCCAAAGAGCTGGAAGCAAGATGCTCTGGGGCCCAACTCGCCCTTTGGAAAGAAGCCTGCACGTTGTGCCTTTCTGCTCTAGGAAAATGTAGCACACCCACAGCAGAAGTTCTGCTTCAGCCATATCAGGCCTGCAAAGAAACTGCGTTTCACAGGCCTTTGTAAGAGATGTACCCGGTAGGCTCTAAGAGCACTGTGCAGAGCGAGTTGTTTCTTAGCTTCCCAAAGAGCTGGAAGCAAGATGCTCTGGGGCCCAACTCGCCCTTTGGAAAGAAGCCTGCACGTTGTGCCTTTCAGCTCTAGGGCAATGTAGCACACCCAGAGCAGAAGTTCTGCTTCAGCCAGATCAGGCCTGCAAAGAAACTGCGTTTCACAGGCCTTTGTAAGAGATGTTCCCGGTAGGCTGTAAGAGCACTGTGCAGAGCGAGTTGTTTCTTAGCTTCCCAAAGAGCTGGAAGCAAGATGCTCTGGGGCCCAAGTCGCCCTTTGGAAAGAAGCCTGCACGTTGTGCCTTTCAGCTCTAGGGCAATGTAGCACACCCAGAGCTGAAGTTCTGCTTCAGCGAGATCAGGCCTGCAGAGAAACTGCGTTTCAGGGCCTTTGTAAGAGATGTTCCCGGTAGGCTGTAAGAGCACTGTGCAGAGCGAGTTGTTTCTTAGCTTCCCAAAGAGCTGGAAGCAAGATGCTCTGGGGCCCAACTCGCCCTTTGGAAAGAAGCCTGCACGTTGTGCCTTTCAGCTTTAGGGCAATGTAGCACACCCAGAGCAGTAGTTCTGCTGCAGCCAGATGAGGCCTGCAAAGAAACTGCGTTTCACAGGCCTTTGTAAGAGATGTTCCCGGTAGGCTGTGAGAGCACTGTGCAGAGCGAGTTGTTTCTTAGCTTCCCAAAGAGCTGGAAGCAAGATGCTCTGGGGCCCAAATCGCCCTTTGGAAAGAAGCCTGCATGTTGTGCCATTCAGCTCTAGGGCAAGGTAGCACACCCAGAGCAGAAGTTCTGCTTCAGCCAGATCGGGCCTGCAAAGAAACTGCGTTTCACAGGCCTTTGTAAGATATGTTCCCGGTAGGCTGTAAGAGCACTGTGCAGAGCGAGTTGTTTCTTATCTTCCCAAAGAGCTGGAAGCAAGATGCTCTGGGGCCCAACTCGCCCTTTGGAAAGAAGCCTGCACGTTGTGCCTTTCTGCTCTAGGGAAATGTAGCACACCCAGAGCAGAAGTTCAGCTTCAGCCAGATCAGGCCTGCAAAGAAACTGCGTTTCACATGCCTTTGTAAGAGATGTTGCCGGTAGGCTGTAAGATCACTGTGCAGAGCGAGTTGTTTCTTAGCTTCCCAAAGAGCTGGAAGCAAGATGCTCTGGGGCCCAACTCGCCTTTTGTAATGAAGCCTGCACGTTGTGCCTTTCAGCTTTAGGGCAATGTAGCACACCCAGAGCAGTAGTTCTGATGCAGCCAGATGAGGCCTGCAAAGAAACTGCGTTTCACAGGCCTTTCTAAGAGATGTTACCGGTAGGCTGTGAGAGCACTGTGCAGAGCGAGTTGTTTCTTAGCTTCCCAAAGAGCTGGAAGCAAGATGCTCTGGGTCCCAACTCTCCCTTTGGAAAGAAGACTGCACGTTGTGCCTTTCTGCTCTAGGGCAATGTAGCACACCCAGAGCAGAAGTTCTGCTTCAGCCAGATCAGGCCTGGAGAGAAACTGCGTTTCACAGGCCTTTGTAAGTGATGTTCCCGGTAGGCTGTAAGATCACTGTGCAGAGCGAGTTGTTTCTTAGCTTCCCAAAGAGCTGGAAGCAAGATGCTCTGGGGCCCAACTCGACCTTTGGAAAGAAGCCTGCACGTTGTGCCTTTCAGCTCTAGGGCAATGTAGCACACGCAGCGCAGAAGTTCTGCTTCATCCAGATCAGGCCTGCAAAGAAACTGCGTTTCACATGCCTTTGTAAGAGATGTTCCCGGTAGGCTGTAAGAGCACTGTGCAGAGCGAGTTGTTTCTTAGCTTCCCAAAGAGCTGGAAGCAAGATGCTCTGGGGCCCAACTCGCCCTTTGGAAAGAAGCCTGGACCTTGTGCCTTTCAGCTCTAGGGCAATGTAGCACACCCAGAGAAGAAGTTCTGCTTCAGCCAGATCAAGCCTGCAAAGAAACTGCGTTTCAAAGGCCTTTGTAAGAGATGTTACCGGTAGGCTGTGAGAGCACTGTGCAGAGCGAGTTGTTTCTTAGCTTCCCAAAGAGCTGGAAGCAAGATGCTCTGGGGCCCAACTCGCCCTTTGGAAAGAAGCCTGCACGTTGTGCCTCTCAGCTCTAGGGCAATGTAGCACACCCAGAGCAGAAGTTCTGATTCAGCCAGATCAGGCCTGCAAAGAAACTGCGTTTCACAGGCCTTTGTAAGAGATGTTCCCGGTAGGCTGTAAGAGCACTGTGCAGAGCGAGTTGTTTCTTAGCTTCCCCAAGAGCTGGAAGCAAGATGCTCTGGGGCCCAACTCGCCCTTTGGAAAGAAGCCTGCACGTTGTGACTTTCAGCTCATGGGCATTGTAGAACAACAGAGCAGAAGTTCTGCTTCAGCCAGATCAGGCCTGCAAAGAAACTGCGTTTCACAGGCCTTTGTAAGAGATGTTCCCGGTAGGCTTTAAGAGCACTGTGCAGAGCGAGTTGTTTCTTAGCTTCCCAAAGAGCTGGAAGCAAGATGCTCTGGGGCCCAACTCGCCCTTTGGAAAGAAGCCTGCACGTTGTGCCTTTCTGCTCTAGGGAAATGTGGCACACCCAGAGCAGAAGTTCTCCTTCAGCCAGATCAGGCCTGGAGAGAAACTGCGTTTCACAGGCCTTTGTAAGAGATGTACCCGGTAGGCTGTAAGAGCACTGTGCAGAGCGAGTTGTTTCTTATCTTCCCAAAGACCTGGAAGCAAGATGCTCTGGGGCCCAACTCGCCCTTTGGAAAGAAGCCGGCACGTTGTGCCTTTCTGCTCTAGGGAAATGTAGCACACCCAGAGCAGAAGTTCAGCTTCTGCCAGATAAGGCCTGCAAAGAAACTGCGTTTCACAGGCCTTTGTAAGAGATGTTCCCGGTAGGCTGTAAGATCACTGTGCAGAGCGAGTTGTTTCTTAGCTTCCCAAAGAGCTGGAAGCAAGATGCTCTGGGGCCCAACTCGCCCTTTGGAAAGAAGCCTGCACGTTGTGCCTTTCAGCTCTAGGGCAATGTAGCACACCCAGAGCAGAAGTTCTGCTTCAGCCAGATCAGGCCTGCAAAGAAACTGCGTTTCACAGGCCTTTGTAAGAGATGTTCCCGGTAGGCTGTAAGAGCACTGTGCAGAGCGAGTTGTTTCTTATCTTCCCAAAGAGCTGGAAGCAAGATGCTCTGGGGCCCAACTCGCCCTTTGGAAAGAAGCCTGCACGTTGTGCCTTTCAGCTCTAGGGCAATGTAGCACACCCAGAGCAGAAGTTCTGCTTCATCCATATGAGGCCTGCAAAGAAATTGGGTTTCAGAGGCCTTTGTAAGAGATGTACCCGGTAGGCTGTAAGAGCACTGTGCAGAGCGAGTTGTTTCTTAGCTTCCAAACAGAGCTGGAAGCAAGATGCTCTGGGGCCGAACTCGCCCTTTGGAAAGAAGCCTGCACGTTGTGCCTTTCTGCTCCAGGGCAATGTAGCACACCCAGAGCTGAAGTTCTGCTTCAGCCAGATCGGGCCTGCAAAGAAACTGCGTTTCACAGGCCTTTGTAAGAGATGTTCCCGGTAGGCTGTAAGAGCACTGTGCAGAGCGAGTTGTTTCTTATCTTCCCAAAGAGCTGGAAGCAAGATGCTCTGGGGCCCAACTCGCCCTTTGGAAAGAAGCCTGCACGTTGTGCCTTTCTGCTCTAGGGAAATGTAGCACACCCAGAGCAGAAGTTCAGCTTCAGCCGGATAAGGCCTGCAAAGAAACTGCGTTTCACATGCCTTTGTAAGAGATGTTCCCGGTAGGCTGTAAGATCACTGTGCAGAGCGAGTTGTTTCTTAGCTTCCCAAAGAGCTGGAAGCAAGATGCTCTGGGGCCCAACTCGCCCTTTGTAAAGAAGCCTGCACGTTGTGCCTTTCAGCTCTAGGGCAATGTGGCACACCCAGAGCAGAAGTTCTGCTTCAGAGAGATCAGGCCTGCAAAGAAACTGCGTTTCACAGGCCTTTGTAAGAGATGTACCCGGTAGGCTGTAAGAGCACTGTGCAGAGCGAGTTGTTTCTTATCTTCCCAAAGAGCTGGAAGCAAGATGCTCTGGGGCCCCACTCGCCCTTTGGAAAGAAGCCTGCACGTTGTGCCTTTCTGCTCTAGGGCAATGTAGCACACCCAGAGCAGAAGTTCAGCTTCTGCCAGATAAGGCCTGCAAAGAAACTGCGTTTCACAGGCCTTTGTAAGAGATGTTCCCGGTAGGCTGTAAGATCACTGTGCAGAGCGTGTTGTTTCTTAGCTTCCCAAAGAGCTGGAAGCAAGATGCTCTGGGGCCCAACTCGCCCTTTGGAAAGAAGCCTGCACGTTGTGCCTTTCAGCTCTAGGGCAATGTAGCACACCCAGAGCAGAGGTTCTGCTTCAGCCAGATCAGGCCTGCAAAGAAACTGCGTTTCACAGGCCTTTGTAAGAGATGTACCCGGTAGGCTGTAAGAGCACTGTGCAGAGCGAGTTGTTGCTTAGCTTCCCAAAGAGCTGGAAGCAAGATGCTCTGGGGCCCAACTCGCCCTTTGGAAAGAAGCCTGCACGTTGTGCCTTTCTGCTCTAGGGAAATGTAGCACACCCACAGCAGAAGTTCTGCTTCAGCCATATGAGGCCTGCAAAGAAACTGCGTTTCACAGGCCTTTGTAAGAGATGTTCCCGGTAGGCTGTGAGAGCACTGTGCAGAGCGAGTTGTTTCTTAGCTTCCCAAAGAGCTGGAAGCAAGATGCTCTGGGGCCCAACTCGCCCTTTGGAAAGAAGGCTGCACGTTGTGCTTTTCAGCTCTAGGGCAATGTAGCACACCCAGCGCAGAAGTTCTGCTTCATCCAGATCAGGCCTGCAAAGAAACTGCGTTTCACATGCCTTTGTAAGAGATGTTCCCGGTTGGCTGTAAGAGCACTGTGCAGAGCGAGTTGTTTCTTAGCTTCCCAAAGAGCTGGAAGCAAGATGCTCTGGGGCCCAACTCGCCCTTTGGAAAGAAGCCTGCACCTTGTGCCTTTCAGCTCTAGGGCAATGTAGCACACCCAGAGCAGAAGTTCTGTTTCAGCCACATGAGGCCTGCAGAGAAACTGCGTTTCACAGGCCTTTGTAAGAGATGTTGCCGGTAGGCTGTAAGAGCACTGTGCAGAGCGAGTTGTTTCTTAGCTTCCCAAAGAGCTGGAAGCAAGATGCTCTGGGGCCCAACTCGCCCTTTGGAAAGAAGCCTGCACGTTGTGCCTTTCAGCTCTAGGGCAATGTAGCACACCCAGAGCAGTAGTTCTGCTGCAGCCAGATGAGGCCTGCAAAGAAACTGCGTTTCACAGGCCTTTGAAGGAGATGTTCCAGGTAGGCTGTGAGAGCACTGTGCAGAGCGAGTTGATTCTTAGCTTCCCAAAGAGCTGGAAGCAAGATGCTCTGGGGCCCAACTCTCCCTTTGGAAAGAAGACTGCACGTTGTGCCTTTCAGCTCTAGGGCAATGTAGCCCACCCAGAGCAGAAGTTCTGCTTCAGCCAGATGAGGCCTGCAAAGAAACTGTGTTTCACAGGCCTTTGTAAGAAATGTACCCGGTAGGCTCTAAGAGCACTGTGCATAGCGAGTTGTTTCTTAGCTTCCCAAAGAGCTGGAAGCAAGATGCTCTGGGGCCCAACTCGCCGTTTGGAACGAAGCCTGCACGTTGTGCCTCTCAGCTCTAGGGCAATGTAGCACACCAAGAGCAGAAGTTCTGCTTCAGCCAGATCAGGCCTGCAAAGAAACTGGGTTTCACAGGCCTTTGTAAGAGATGTTCCCGGTAGGCTGTAAGAGCACTGTGCAGAGCGAGTTGTTTCTTAGTTTCCCAAAGAGCTGGAAGCAAGATGCTCTGGGGCCCAACTCGCCCTTTGGAAAGAAGCCTGCACCTTGTGCCTTTCAGCTCTAGGGCAATGTAGCACACCCAGAGCAGAAGTTCTACTTCAACCAGATCAGTCCTGCAGAGAAACTGCGTTTCACAGGCCTTTGTAAGTGATGTTCCCGGTAGGCTGTAAGAGCACTTTGCAGAGCGAGTTGTTTCTTAGCTTCCCAAAGAGCTGGAAGCAAGATGCTCTGGGGCCCAACTCGCCCTTTGGAAAGAAGCCTGCACGTTGTGCCTTTCTGCTCTAGGGCAATGTAGCACACCCAGAGCAGAAGTTCTGCTTCAGCCAGATCAGGCCTGCAAAGAAACTGCATTTCACAGGCCTTTGTAAGAGATGTTCCCGGTAGGCTGTGAGAGCACTGTGCAGAGCGAGTTGTTTCTTAGCTTCCCAAAGAGCTGGAAGCAAGATGCTCTGGGGCCCAACTCGCCCTTTGGAAAGAAGCCTGCACCTTGTGCCTTTCAGCTCTAGGGCAATGTAGCACACCCAGAGCAGAAGTTCTGATTCAGCCAGATCAGGCCTGCAAAGACACTGCGTTTCACAGGCCTTTGTAAGAGATGTTCCCGGTAGGCTGTGAGAGCACTGTGCAGAGCGAGTTGTTTCTTAGCCTCGAAAGAGCTGGAAGCAAGATGCTCTGGGGTCCAACACGACCCTTGGAAAGAAGCCTACACGTTGTGCCTTTCAGCTCTAGGGCCATGTAGCACACCCAGAGCAGACGTTCTGCTTCAGCCAGATCAGGCCTGCAAAGAAACTGCGTTTCACAGGCCTTTGTAAGAGATGTTCCCGGTAGGCTGTAAGAGCACTGTTCAGAGTGAGTTGTTTCTTAGCTTCCCAAAGAGCTGGAAGCAAGATGCTCTAGGGCCCAGCTCGCCCTTTGGAAAGAAGCCTGCACGTTGTGCCTTTCTGCTCTAGGGAAATGTAGCACACCCAGAGCAGAAGTTCTGCTTCAGCCAGATGAGGCCTGCAAAGAACCTGCGTTTCACAGGCCTTTGTAAGAGATGTACCCGGTAGGCTGTAAGAGCACTGTGCAGAGCGAGTTGTTTCTTAGCATCCCAAAGAGCTGGAAGCAAGATGCTCTGGGGCCCAACTCGCCCTTTGGAAAGAAGCCTGCACGTTGGGCCTTTCAGCTCTAGGGCAATGTAGCACACCCAGAACAAAAGTTCTGATTCAGCCAGATCAGGCCTGCAAAGAAACTGCGTTTCACAAGCCTTTGTAAGAGATGTTCCCGGTAGGCTGTAAGAGCACTGTGCAGAGCGAGTTGTTTCTTCGCTTCCCAAAGAGCTGGAAGCAAGATGCACTGGGGCCCAACTCGCCCTTTGGAAAGAAGCCTGCACGTTGTGACTTTCAGCTCTAGGGCATTGTAGAACAACAGAGCAGAAGTTCTGCTTCATCCAGATCAGGCCTGCAGAGAAACTGCGTTTCACAGGCCTTTGTAAGAGATGTTCCCGGTAGGCTGTAAGAGCACTGTGCAGAGCGAGTTGTTTCTTAGCTTCCCAAAGAGCTGCATGCAAGATGCTCTGGGGCCCAACTCGCCCTTTGGAAAGAAGCCTGCACGTTTTGCCTTTCAGCTCTAGGGCAATGTAGAGCACAAAGAGCAGAAGTCCTACTTCCGCCAGATCAGTCCTGCAGAGAAACTGCGTTTCACAGGCCTTTGTAAGTGATGTTCCCGGTAGGCTGTAGGAGCACTGTGCAGAGCGAGTTGTTTTTATGTACCCAAAGAGCTGGAAGCAAGATGCTCTGGGGCCCAAGTCGCCCTTTGGAAAGAAGCCTGCACGTTGTGCCTTTCAGCTCTAGGGCAATGTAGCACACCCAGAGCAGAAGTTCTGCTTCAGCCAGATCAGGCCTGCAAAGAAACTGCGTTTCACAGGCCTTTGTAAGAGATGTTCCCGGTAGGCTGTCAGAGCACTGTGCAGAGCGAGTTGTTTCTTAGCTTCCCAAAGAGCTGGAAGCAAGATGCTCTGGGGCCCAACTCAACCTTTGGAAAGAAGCCTGCACGTTGTGCCTTTCAGCTTTAGGGCAATGTAGCACACCCAGAGCAGTAGTTCTGCTACAGCCAGATGAGGCCTGCAAAGAAACTGCGTTTCACAGGCCTTTGTAAGAGATGTTCCCGGTAGGCTGTGAGAGCACTGTGCAGAGCGAGTTGTTTCTTAGCTTCCCAAAGAGCTGGAAGCAAGATGCTCTGTGTCCCAACTCTCCCTTTGGAAAGAAGCCTGCACGTTGTGCCTTTCTGCTCTAGGGCAATGTAGCACACCCAGAGCAGAGGTTCTGCTTCAGCCAGATCAGGCCTGCGAAGAAACTGCATTTCACAGGCCTTTGTAAGAGATGTTCCCGGCAGGCTGTAAGAGCACTGTGCAGAGCGAGTTGTTTCTTAGCTTCCCAAAGAGCTGGAAGCAAGATGCTCTGGGGCCCAACTAGACCTTTGGAAAGAAGCCTGCACGTTGTGCCTTTCAGCTCTAGGGCAATGTAGCACACCCTGAGCAGAAGTTCTGCTTCAGCCATATCAGGCCTGCAAAGAAACTGCGTTTCACAGGCCTTTGTAAGAGATGTTCCCGGTAGGCTGTGAGAGCACTGTGCAGAGCGAGTTGTTTCTTAGCTTCCCAAAGAGCTGGAAGCAAGATGCTCTGGGGCCCAAATCGCCCTTTGGAAAGAAGCCTGCACGTTGTGCCTTTCAGCTCTAGGGCAATGTAGCACACCCAGAGCAGAAGTTCTGCTTCAGCCAGATCAGGCCTGCAAAGAAACTGGGTTTCACAGGCCTTTGTAAGAGATGTACCCGGTAGGCTGTAAGAGCACTTTGCAGAGCGAGTTGTTTCTGTGCTTCCCAAAGAGCTGGAAGCAAGATGCTCTGGGGCCCAACTCGCCCTTTGGTAAGAAGCCTTCACGTTGTGCCTTTCTGCTCTAGGGCAAAGTAGCACACCCAGAGCAGAAGTTCTGCTTCAGCCACATCAGGCCTGCAAAGAAACTGCGTTTCACAGGCCTTTGTAAGAGATGTTCCCGGTAGGCTGTAAGAGCACTGTGCAGAGCGAGTTGTTTCTTAGCTTCCCAAAGAGCTGGAAGCAAGATGATCTGGGGCCCAACTCGCCCTTTGGAAAGAAGCCTGCACGTTGTGCCTTTCAGCTCTAGGGCAATGTAGCACACCCAGAGCAGAAGTTCTGCTTCAGCCAGATCAGGCCTGCAAAGAAACTGCGTTTCACAGGCCTTTGTAAGAGATGTTCCCGGTAGGCTGTAAGAGCACTGTGCAGAGCGTGTTGTTTCTTAGCTTCCCAAAGAGCTGGAAGCAAGATGCTCTGGGGCCCAACTCGCCCTTTGGAAAGAAGCCTGCACGTTGTGCCTTTCTGCTCTAGGGAAATGTAGCCCACCCAGAGCTGAAGTTCTGCTTCAGCCAGATCAGGCCTGGAAAGAAACTGCGTTTCACAGGCCTTTGTAAGAGATGTACCCGGTAGGCTGTAAGAGCACTGTGCAGAGCGAGTTGTTTCTTATCTTCCCAAAGAGCTGGAAGCAAGATGCTCTGGGGCCCAACTCGCCCTTTGGAAAGAAGCCTGCACGTTGTGCCTTTCTGCTCTAGGGACATGTAGCACACCCAGAGCAGAAGTTCTGCTTCAGCCATATCAGGCCTGCAAAGAAACTGCGTTTCACAGGCCTTTGTAAGAGATGTTCCCGGTAGGCTGTAAGAGCACTGTGCAGAGCGAATTGTTTCTTAGCTTCCCAAAGAGCTGGAAGCAAGATGCTCTGTGGCCCAAGTCGCCCTTTGGAAAGAAGCCTGCACGTTGTGCCTTTCAGCTCTAGGGCAATGTAGCACACCCAGAGCTGAAGTTCTGCTTCAGCGAGATCAGGCCTGCAGAGAAACTGCGTTTCACAGGCCTTTGTAAGAGATGTTCCCGGTAGGCTGTAAGAGCACTGTGCAGAGCGAGTTGTTTCTTAGCTTCCCAAAGAGCTGGAAGCAAGATGCTCTGGGGCCCAACTCGCCCTTTGGAAAGAAGCCTGCACGTTGTGCCTTTCAGCTTTAGGGCAATGTAGCACACCCAGAGCAGTAGTTCTGCTGCAGCCAGATGAGGCCTGCAAAGAAACTGCGTTTCACAGGCCTTTGTAAGAGATGTTCCCGGTAGGCTGTGAGAGCACTGTGCAGAGCGAGTTGTTTCTTAGCTTCCCAAAGAGCTGGAAGCAAGATGCTCTGGGGCCCAAATCGCCCTTTGGAAAGAAGCCTGCATGTTGTGCCATTCAGCTCTAGGGCAAGGTAGCACACCCAGAGAAGAAGTTCTGCTTCAGCCAGATCGGGCCTGCAAAGAAACTGCGTTTCACAGGCCTTTGTAAGATATGTTCCCGGTAGGCTGTAAGAGCACTGTGCAGAGCGAGTTGTTTCTTATCTTCCCAAAGAGCTGGAAGCATGATGCTCTGGGGCCCAACTCGCCCTTTGGAAAGAAGCCTGCACGTTGTGCCTTTCTGCTCTAGGGAAATGTAGCACACCCAGAGCAGAAGTTCAGCTTCAGCCAGATCAGGCCTGCAAAGAAACTGCGTTTCACATGCCTTTGTAAGAGATGTTGCCGGTAGGCTGTAAGATCACTGTGCAGAGCGAGTTGCTTCTTAGCTTCCCAAAGAGCTGGAAGCAAGATGCTCTGGGGCCCAACTCGCCTTTTGTAATGAAGCCTGCACGTTGTGCCTTTCAGCTTTAGGGCAATGTAGCACACCCAGAGCAGTAGTTCTGATGCAGCCAGATGAGGCCTGCAAAGAAACTGCGTTTCACAGGCCTTTCTAAGAGATGTTACCGGTAGGCTGTGAGAGCACTGTGCAGAGCGAGTTGTTTCTTAGCTTCCCAAAGAGCTGGAAGCAAGATGCTCTGGGTCCCAACTCTCCCTTTGGAAAGAAGACTGCACGTTGTGCCTTTCTGCTCTAGGGCAATGTAGCACACCCAGAGCAGAAGTTCTGCTTCAGCCAGATCAGGCCAGGAGAGAAACTGCGTTTCACAGTCCTTTGTAAGTGATGTTCCCGGTAGGCTGTAAGATCACTGTGCAGAGCGAGTTGTTTCTTAGCTTCCCAAAGAGCTGGAAGCAAGATGCTCTGGGGCCCAACTCGACCTTTGGAAAGAAGCCTGCACGTTGTGCCTTTCAGCTCTAGGGCAATGTAGCACACGCAGCGCAGAAGTTCTGCTTCATCCAGATCAGGCCTGCAAAGAAACTGCGTTTCACATGCCTTTGTAAGAGATGTTCCCGGTAGGCTGTAAGAGCACTGTGCAGAGCGAGTTGTTTCTTAGCTTCCCAAAGAGCTGGAAGCAAGATGCTCTGGGGCCCAACTCGCCCTTTGGAAAGAAGCCTGGACCTTGTGCCTTTCAGCTCTAGGGCAATGTAGCACACCCAGAGAAGAAGTTCTGCTTCAGCCAGATCAAGCCTGCAAAGAAACTGCGTTTCAAAGGCCTTTGTAAGAGATGTTACCGGTAGGCTGTGAGAGCACTGTGCAGAGCGAGTTGTTTCTTAGCTTCCCAAAGAGCTGGAAGCAAGATGCTCTGGGGCCCAACTCGCCCTTTGGAAAGAAGCCTGCACGTTGTGCCTCTCAGCTCTAGGGCAATGTAGCACACCCAGAGCAGAAGTTCTGATTCAGCCAGATCAGGCCTGCAAAGAAACTGCGTTTCACAGGCCTTTGTAAGAGATGTTCCCGGTAGGCTGTAAGAGCACTGTGCAGAGCGAGTTGTTTCTTAGCTTCCCCAAGAGCTGGAAGCAAGATGCTCTGGGGCCCAACTCGCCCTTTGGAAAGAAGCCTGCACGTTGTGACTTTCAGCTCATGGGCATTGTAGAACAACAGAGCAGAAGTTCTGCTTCAGCCAGATCAGGCCTGCAAAGAAACTGCGTTTCACAGGCCTTTGTAAGAGATGTTCCCGGTAGGCTTTAAGAGCACTGTGCAGAGCGAGTTGTTTCTTAGCTTCCCAAAGAGCTGGAAGCAAGATGCTCTGGGGCCCAACTCGCCCTTTGGAAAGAAGCCTGCACGTTGTGCCTTTCTGCTCTAGGGAAATGTGGCACACCCAGAGCAGAAGTTCTCCTTCAGCCAGATCAGGCCTGGAGAGAAACTGCGTTTCACAGGCCTTTGTAAGAGATGTACCCGGTAGGCTGTAAGAGCACTGTGCAGAGCGAGTTCTTTCTTATCTTCCCAAAGACCTGGAAGCAAGATGCTCTGGGGCCCAACTCGCCCTTTGGAAAGAAGCCGGCACGTTGTGCCTTTCTGCTCTAGGGAAATGTAGCACACCCAGAGCAGAAGTTCAGCTTCTGCCAGATAAGGCCTGCAAAGAAACTGCGTTTCACAGGCCTTTGTAAGAGATGTTCCCGGTAGGCTGTAAGATCACTGTGCAGAGCGAGTTGTTTCTTAGCTTCCCAAAGAGCTGGAAGCAAGATGCTCTGGGACCCAACTCGCCCTTTGGAAAGAAGCCTGCACGTTGTGCCTTTCTGCTCTAGGGCAATGTAGCACACCCAGAGCAGAAGTTCTGCTTCAGCCAGATCAGGCCTGCAAAGAAACTGCGTTTCACAGGCCTTTGTAAGAGATGTTCCCGGTAGGCTGTGAGAGCACTGTGCAGAGCGAGATGTTTCTTAGCTTCCCAAAGAGCTGGAAGCAAGATGCTCTGGGGCCCAAGTCGCCCTTTGGAAAGAAGCCTGCACGTTGTGCCTTTCAGCTCTAGGGCCATGTAGCACACCCAGAGCAGAAGTTCTGCTTCAGCCAGATCAGGCCTGCAAAGAAACTGCGTTTCACAGGCCTTTGTAAGAGATGTTCCCGGTAGGCTGTAAGAGCACTGTGCAGAGTGAGTTGTTTCTTAGCTTCCCAAAGAGCTGGAAGCAAGATGCTCTGGGGCCCAACTCGCCCTTTGGAAAGAAGCTTGCACGTTGTGCCTTTCAGCTCTAGGGCAATGTAGCACACCCAGAACAGAAGTTCTGATTCAGCCAGATCAGGCCTGCAAAGAAACTGCGTTTCACAGGCCTTTGTAAGAGATGTTCCCGGTAGGCTGTAAGAGCACTGTGCAGAGCGAGTAGTTTCTTCACTTGCCAAAGAGCTGGAAGCAAGATGCACTGGGGACCAACTCGCCCCTTGGAAAGAAGCCTGCACGTTGTGACTTTCAGCTCTAGGGCATTGTAGAACAACAGAGCAGAAGTTCTGCTTCAGCCAGATCAGGCCTGCAAAGAAACTGTGTTTCACAGGCCTTTGTAAGAGATGTTCCCGGTAGGCTGTGAGAGCACTGTGCAGAGCGAGTTGTTTCTTAGCTTCCCAAAGAGCTGCATGCAAGATGCTCTGGGGCCCAACACGCCCTTTGGAAAGAAGCCTGCACGTTTTGCCTTTCAGCTCTAGGGCAATGTAGAGCACCCAGAGCAGAAGTCCTACTTCAGCCAGATCAGTCCTGCAGAGAAACTGCGTTTCACAGGCCTTTGTAAGTGATCTTCCCGGTAGGCTGTAAGAGCACTGTGCAGAGTGAGTTGTTTCTTAGCTTCCCAAAGAGCTGGAAGCAAGATGCTCTGGGGCCCAACTCGCCCTTTGGAAAGAAGCCTGCACGTTGTGCCTTTCTGATCTAGGGCAATGTAGCACACCCAGAGGAGAAGTTCTGCTTCAGCTAGATCAGGCCTGCAAAGAAACTGCGTTTCACAGGCCTTTGTAAGAGATGTTGCCGGTAGGCTGTAAGAGCACTGTGCAGAGCGAGTTGTTTCTTAGCTTCCCACAGAGCTGGAAGCAAGATGCTCTGGGGCCCAACTCGCCCTTTTGAAAGAAGCCTGCACGTTGTGCCTTTCAGCTCTAGGGCAATGTAGCACACCCAGAGCAGTAGTTCTGCTGCAGCCAGATGAGGCCTGCAAAGAAACTGCGTTTCACAGGCCTTTGAAAGAGATGTTCCAGGTAGGCTGTGAGAGCACTGTGCAGAGCGAGTTGTTTCTTAGCTTCCCAAAGAGCTGGAAGCAAGATGCTCTGGGGCCCAACTCTCCCTTTGGAAAGAAGACTGCACGTTGTGCCTTTCAGCTCTAGGGCAATGTAGCCCACCCAGAGCAGAAGTTCTGCTTCAGCCAGATGAGGCCTGCAAAGAAACTGTGTTTCACAGGCCTTTGTAAGAAATGTACCCGGTAGGCTCTAAGAGCACTGTGCAGAGCGAGTTGTTTCTTAGCTTCCCAAAGAGCTGGAAGCAAGATGCTCTGGGGCCCAACTCGCCGTTTGGAACGAAGCCTGCACGTTGTGCCTCTCAGCTCTAGGGCAATGTAGCACACCCAGAGCAGAAGTTCTGCTTCAGCCAGATCAGGCCTGCAAAGAAACTGCGTTTCACAGGCCTTTGTAAGAGATGTTCCCGGTAGGCTGTAAGAGCACTGTGCAGAGCGAGTTGTTTCTTAGCTTCCCAAAGAGCTGGAAGCAAGATGCTCTGGGGCCCAACTCGCCCTTTGGAAAGAATCCTGCACGTTGTGCCTTTCAGCTCTAGGGCAATGTAGCACACCCAGAGCAGAAGTTCTGCTTCATGCATATGAGGCCTGCAAAGAAACTGGGTTTCACAGGCCTTTGTAAGAGATGTACCCGGTAGGCTCTAAGAGCACTGTGCAGAGCGAGTTGTTTCTTAGCTTCCAAACAGAGCTGGAAGCAAGATGCTCTGGGGCCCAACTCGCCCTTTGGACAAAAGCCTGCACGTTGTGCCTTTCAGCTCTAGGTCAATGTAGCACACCCAGAGCAGAAGTTCTGCTTCAGCCAATCAGGCCTGCAAAGAAACTGTGTTTCACAGGCCTTTGTAAGAGATGTTCCCGGTAGGCTGTAAGAGCACTGTGCAGAGCGAGTTGTTTCTTATCTTCCCAAAGAGCTGGAAGCAAGATGCTCTGGGGCCCAAGTCGCCCTTTGGAAAGAAGCATGCACGTTGTGCCTTTCTGCTCTAGGGAAATGTAGCACACCCAGAGCAGAAGTTCTGCTTCAGCCAGATCAGGCCTGCAAAGAAACTGCGTTTCACATGCCTTTGTAAGAGATGTTCCCGGTAGGCTGTAAGATCACTGTGCAGAGCGAGTTGTTTCTTAGCTTCCCAAAGAGCTGGAAGCAAGATGCTCTGGGGCCCAACTCGCCCTTTGTAAAGAAGCCTGCACGTTGTGCCTTTCAGCTCTAGGGCAATGTAGCACACCCAGAGCAGAAGTTCTGCTTCAGCCAGATCAGGCCTGCAAAGAAACTGCGTTTCACAGGCCTTTGTAAGAGATGTACCCGGTAGGCTGTAAGAGCACTGTGCAGAGCGAGTTGTTTCTTATCTTCCCAAAGAGCTGGAAGCAAGATGCTCTGGGGCCCCACTCGCCCTTTGGAAAGAAGCCTGCACGTTGTGCCTTTCTGCTCTAGGGCAATGTAGCACACCCAGAGCAGAAGTTCAGCTTCTGCCAGATAAGGCCTGCAAAGAAACTGCGTTTCACAGGCCTTTGTAAGAGATGTTCCCGGTAGGCTGTAAGATCACTGTGCAGAGCGTGTTGTTTCTTAGCTTCCCAAAGAGCTGGAAGCAAGATGCTCTGGGGCCCAACTCGCCCTTTGGAAAGAAGCCTGCACGTTGTGCCTTTCAGCTCTAGGGCAATGTAGCACACCCAGAGCAGAAGTTCTGCTTCAGCCAGATCAGGCCTGCAAAGAAACTGCGTTTCACAGGCCTTTGTAAGAGATGTACCCGGTAGGCTGTAAGAGCACTGTGCAGAGCGAGTTGTTGCTTAGCTTCCCAAAGAGCTGGAAGCAAGATGCTCTGGGGCCCAACTCGCCCTTTGGAAAGAAGCCTGCACGTTGTGCCTTTCTGCTCTAGGGAAATGTAGCACACCCACAGCAGAAGTTCTGCTTCAGCCAGATGAGGCCTGCAAAGAAACTGCGTTTCACAGGCCTTTGTAAGAGATGTTCCCGGTAGGCTGTGAGAGCACTGTGCAGAGCGAGTTGTTTCTTAGCTTCCCAAAGAGCTGGAAGCAAGATGCTCTGGGGCCCAACTCGCCCTTTGGAAAGAAGGCTGCACGTTGTGCTTTTCAGCTCTAGGGCAATGTAGCACACCCAGCGCAGAAGTTCTGCTTCATCCAGATCAGGCCTGCAAAGAAACTGCGTTTCACATGCCTTTGTAAGAGATGTTCCCGGTTGGCTGTAAGAGCACTGTGCAGAGCGAGTTGTTTCTTAGCTTCCCAAAGAGCTGGAAGCAAGATGCTCTGGGGCCCAACTCGCCCTTTGGAAAGAAGCCTGCACCTTGTGCCTTTCAGCTCTAGGGCAATGTAGCACACCCAGAGCAGAAGTTCTGTTTCAGCCACATGAGGCCTGCAGAGAAACTGCGTTTCACAGGCCTTTGTAAGAGATGTTGCCGGTAGGCTGTAAGAGCACTGTGCAGAGCGAGTTGTTTCTTAGCTTCCCAAAGAGCTGGAAGCAAGATGCTCTGGGGCCCAACTCGCCCTTTGGAAAGAAGCCTGCACGTTGTGCCTTTCAGCTCTAGGGCAATGTAGCACACCCAGAGCAGTAGTTCTGCTGCAGCCAGATGAGGCCTGCAAAGAAACTGCGTTTCACAGGCCTTTGAAGGAGATGTTCCAGGTAGGCTGTGAGAGCACTGTGCAGAGCGAGTTGATTCTTAGCTTCCCAAAGAGCTGGAAGCAAGATGCTCTGGGGCCCAACTCTCCCTTTGGAAAGAAGACTGCACGTTGTGCCTTTCAGCTCTAGGGCAATGTAGCCCACCCAGAGCAGAAGTTCTGCTTCAGCCAGATGAGGCCTGCAAAGAAACTGTGTTTCACAGGCCTTTGTAAGAAATGTACCCGGTAGGCTCTAAGAGCACTGTGCATAGCGAGTTGTTTCTTAGCTTCCCAAAGAGCTGGAAGCAAGATGCTCTGGGGCCCAACTCGCCGTTTGGAACGAAGCCTGCACGTTGTGCCTCTCAGCTCTAGGGCAATGTAGCACACCCAGAGCAGAAGTTCTGCTTCAGCCAGATCAGGCCTGCAAAGAAACTGGGTTTCACAGGCCTTTGTAAGAGATGTTCCCGGTAGGCTGTAAGAGCACTGTGCAGAGCGAGTTGTTTCTTAGCTTCCCAAAGAGCTGGAAGCAAGATGCTCTGGGGCCCAACTCGCCCTTTGGAAAGAAGCCTGCACCTTGTGCCTTTCAGCTCTAGGGCAATGTAGCACACCCAGAGCAGAAGTTCTACTTCAACCAGATCAGTCCTGCAGAGAAACTGCGTTTCACAGGCCTTTGTAAGTGATGTTCCCGGTAGACTGTAAGAGCACTTTGCAGAGCGAGTTGTTTCTTAGCTTCCCAAAGAGCTGGAAGCAAGATGCTCTGGGGCCCAACTCGCCCTTTGGAAAGAAGCCTGCACGTTGTGCCTTTCTGCTCTAGGGCAATGTAGCACACCCAGAGCAGAAGTTCTGCTTCAGCCAGATCAGGCCTGCAAAGAAACTGCATTTCACAGGCCTTTGTAAGAGATGTTCCCGGTAGGCTGTGAGAGCACTGTGCAGAGCGAGTTGTTTCTTAGCTTCCCAAAGAGCTGGAAGCAAGATGCTCTGGGGCCCAACTCGCCCTTTGGAAAGAAGCCTGCACCTTGTGCCTTTCAGCTCTAGGGCAATGTAGCACACCCAGAGCAGAAGTTCTGATTCAGCCAGATCAGGCCTGCAAAGAAACTGCGTTTCACAGGCCTTTGTAAGAGATGTTCCCGGTAGGCTGTGAGAGCACTGTGCAGAGCGAGATGTTTCTTAGCTTCCCAAAGAGCTGGAAGCAAGATGCTCTGGGGCCCAAGTCGCCCTTTGGAAAGAAGCCTGCACGTTGTGCCTTTCAGCTCTAGGGCCATGTAGCACACCCAGAGCAGAAGTTCTGCTTCAGCCAGATCAGGCCTGCAAAGAAACTGCGTTTCACAGGCCTTTGTAAGAGATGTTCCCGGTAGGCTGTAAGAGCACTGTGCAGAGTGAGTTGTTTCTTAGCTTCCCAAAGAGCTGGAAGCAAGATGCTCTGGGGCCCAACTCGCCCTTTGGAAAGAAGCTTGCACGTTGTGCCTTTCAGCTCTAGGGCAATGTAGCACACCCAGAACAGAAGTTCTGATTCAGCCAGATCAGGCCTGCAAAGAAACTGCGTTTCACAGGCCTTTGTAAGAGATGTTCCCGGTAGGCTGTAAGAGCACTGTGCAGAGCGAGTAGTTTCTTCACTTGCCAAAGAGCTGGAAGCAAGATGCACTGGGGACCAACTCGCCCCTTGGAAAGAAGCCTGCACGTTGTGACTTTCAGCTCTAGGGCATTGTAGAACAACAGAGCAGAAGTTCTGCTTCAGCCAGATCAGGCCTGCAAAGAAACTGTGTTTCACAGGCCTTTGTAAGAGATGTTCCCGGTAGGCTGTGAGAGCACTGT
This sequence comes from Equus caballus, assembly GCF_041296265.1. Taxonomy (NCBI): domain Eukaryota; kingdom Metazoa; phylum Chordata; class Mammalia; order Perissodactyla; family Equidae; genus Equus; species Equus caballus. The sequence goes on from NC_091695.1 coordinate 20,460,234, forward strand.
GCAGAGCGAGTTGTTTCTTAGCTTCCCAAAGAGCTGCATGCAAGATGCTCTGGGGCCCAACACGCCCTTTGGAAAGAAGCCTGCACGTTTTGCCTTTCAGCTCTAGGGCAATGTAGAGCACCCAGAGCAGAAGTCCTACTTCAGCCAGATCAGTCCTGCAGAGAAACTGCGTTTCACAGGCCTTTGTAAGTGATCTTCCCGGTAGGCTGTAAGAGCACTGTGCAGAGTGAGTTGTTTCTTAGCTTCCCAAAGAGCTGGAAGCAAGATGCTCTGGGGCCCAACTCGCCCTTTGGAAAGAAGCCTGCACGTTGTGCCTTTCTGATCTAGGGCAATGTAGCACACCCAGAGGAGAAGTTCTGCTTCAGCGAGATCAGGCCTGCAAAGAAACTGCGTTTCACAGGCCTTTGTAAGAGATGTTGCCGGTAGGCTGTAAGAGCACTGTGCAGAGCGAGTTGTTTCTTAGCTTCCCACAGAGCTGGAAGCAAGATGCTCTGGGGCCCAACTCGCCCTTTTGAAAGAAGCCTGCACGTTGTGCCTTTCAGCTCTAGGGCAATGTAGCACACCCAGAGCAGTAGTTCTGCTGCAGCCAGATGAGGCCTGCAAAGAAACTGCGTTTCACAGGCCTTTGAAAGAGATGTTCCAGGTAGGCTGTGAGAGCACTGTGCAGAGCGAGTTGTTTCTTAGCTTCCCAAAGAGCTGGAAGCAAGATGCTCTGGGGCCCAACTCTCCCTTTGGAAAGAAGACTGCACGTTGTGCCTTTCAGCTCTAGGGCAATGTAGCCCACCCAGAGCAGAAGTTCTGCTTCAGCCAGATGAGGCCTGCAAAGAAACTGTGTTTCACAGGCCTTTGTAAGAAATGTACCCGGTAGGCTCTAAGAGCACTGTGCAGAGCGAGTTGTTTCTTAGCTTCCCAAAGAGCTGGAAGCAAGATGCTCTGGGGCCCAACTCGCCGTTTGGAACGAAGCCTGCACGTTGTGCCTCTCAGCTCTAGGGCAATGTAGCACACCCAGAGCAGAAGTTCTGCTTCAGCCAGATCAGGCCTGCAAAGAAACTGCGTTTCACAGGCCTTTGTAAGAGATGTTCCCGGTAGGCTGTAAGAGCACTGTGCAGAGCGAGTTGTTTCTTAGCTTCCCAAAGAGCTGGAAGCAAGATGCTCTGGGGCCCAACTCGCCCTTTGGAAAGAATCCTGCACGTTGTGCCTTTCAGCTCTAGGGCAATGTAGCACACCCAGAGCAGAAGTTCTGCTTCATGCATATGAGGCCTGCAAAGAAACTGGGTTTCACAGGCCTTTGTAAGTGATGTACCCGGTAGGCTCTAAGAGCACTGTGCAGAGCGAGTTGTTTCTTAGCTTCCCAAAGAGCTGGAAGCAAGATGCTCTGGGGCCCAACTCGCCCTTTGGACAAAAGCCTGCACGTTGTGCCTTTCAGCTCTAGGTCAATGTAGCACACCCAGAGCAGAAGTTCTGCTTCAGCCAATCAGGCCTGCAAAGAAACTGTGTTTCACAGGCCTTTGTAAGAGATGTTCCTGGTAGGCTGTAAGAGCACTGTGCAGAGCGAGTTGTTTCTTATCTTCCCAAAGAGCTGGAAGCAAGATGCTCTGGGGCCCAAGTCGCCCTTTGGAAAGAAGCCTGCACGTTGTGCCTTTCAGCTCTAGGGCCATGTAGCACACCCAGAGCAGAAGTTCTGCTTCAGCCAGATCAGGCCTGCAAAGAAACTGCGTTTCACATGCCTTTGTAAGAGATGTTCCCGGTAGGCTGTAAGATCACTGTGCAGAGCGAGTTGTTTCTTAGCTTCCCAAAGAGCTGGAAGCAAGATGCTCTGGGGCCCAACTCGCCCTTTGTAAAGAAGCCTGCACGTTGTGCCTTTCAGCTCTAGGGCAATGTAGCACACCCAGAGCAGAAGTTCTGCTTCAGCCAGATCAGGCCTGCAAAGAAACTGCGTTTCACAGGCCTTTGTAAGAGATGTACCCGGTAGGCTGTAAGAGCACTGTGCAGAGCGAGTTGTTTCTTATCTTCCCAAAGAGCTGGAAGCAAGATGCTCTGGGGCCCCACTCGCCCTTTGGAAAGAAGCCTGCACGTTGTGCCTTTCTGCTCTAGGGCAATGTAGCACACCCAGAGCAGAAGTTCAGCTTCTGCCAGATAAGGCCTGCAAAGAAACTGCGTTTCACAGGCCTTTGTAAGAGATGTTCCCGGTAGGCTGTAAGATCACTGTGCAGAGCGTGTTGTTTCTTAGCTTCCCAAAGAGCTGGAAGCAAGATGCTCTGGGGCCCAACTCGCCCTTTGGAAAGAAGCCTGCACGTTGTGCCTTTCAGCTCTAGGGCAATGTAGCACACCCAGAGCAGAAGTTCTGCTTCAGCCAGATCAGGCCTGCAAAGAAACTGCGTTTCACAGGCCTTTGTAAGAGATGTACCCGGTAGGCTGTAAGAGCACTGTGCAGAGCGAGTTGTTGCTTAGCTTCCCAAAGAGCTGGAAGCAAGATGCTCTGGGGCCCAACTCGCCCTTTGGAAAGAAGCCTGCACGTTGTGCCTTTCTGCTCTAGGGAAATGTAGCACACCCACAGCAGAAGTTCTGCTTCAGCCAGATGAGGCCTGCAAAGAAACTGCGTTTCACAGGCCTTTGTAAGAGATGTTCCCGGTAGGCTGTGAGAGCACTGTGCAGAGCGAGTTGTTTCTTAGCTTCCCAAAGAGCTGGAAGCAAGATGCTCTGGGGCCCAACTCGCCCTTTGGAAAGAAGGCTGCACGTTGTGCTTTTCAGCTCTAGGGCAATGTAGCACACCCAGCGCAGAATTTCTGCTTCATCCAGATCAGGCCTGCAAAGAAACTGCGTTTCACAGGCCTTTGTAAGAGATGTTCCCGGTTGGCTGTAAGAGCACTGTGCAGAGCGAGTTGTTTCTTAGCTTCCCAAAGAGCTGGAAGCAAGATGCTCTGGGGCCCAACTCGCCCTTTGGAAAGAAGCCTCCACCTTGTGCCTTTCAGCTCTAGGGCAATGTAGCACACCCAGAGCAGAAGTTCTGTTTCAGCCACATGAGGCCTGCAGAGAAACTGCGTTTCACAGGCCTTTGTAAGAGATGTTGCCGGTAGGCTGTAAGAGCACTGTGCAGAGCGAGTTGTTTCTTAGCTTCCCAAAGAGCTGGAAGCAAGATGCTCTGGGGCCCAACTCGCCCTTTGGAAAGAAGCCTGCACGTTGTGCCTTTCAGCTCTAGGGCAATGTAGCACACCCAGAGCAGTAGTTCTGCTGCAGCCAGATGAGGCCTGCAAAGAAACTGCGTTTCACAGGCCTTTGAAAGAGATGTTCCAGGTAGGCTGTGAGAGCACTGTGCAGAGCGAGTTGATTCTTAGCTTCCCAAAGAGCTGGAAGCAAGATGCTCTGGGGCCCAACTCTCCCTTTGGAAAGAAGACTGCACGTTGTGCCTTTCAGCTCTAGGGCAATGTAGCCCACCCAGAGCAGAAGTTCTGCTTCAGCCAGATGAGGCCTGCAAAGAAACTGTGTTTCACAGGCCTTTGTAAGAAATGTACCCGGTAGGCTCTAAGAGCACTGTGCATAGCGAGTTGTTTCTTAGCTTCCCAAAGAGCTGGAAGCAAGATGCTCTGGGGCCCAACTCGCCGTTTGGAACGAAGCCTGCACGTTGTGCCTCTCAGCTCTAGGGCAATGTAGCACACCCAGAGCAGAAGTTCTGCTTCAGCCAGATCAGGCCTGCAAAGAAACTGGGTTTCACAGGCCTTTGTAAGAGATGTTCCCGGTAGGCTGTAAGAGCACTGTGCAGAGCGAGTTGTTTCTTAGCTTCCCAAAGAGCTGGAAGCAAGATGCTCTGGGGCCCAACTCGCCCTTTGGAAAGAAGCCTGCACCTTGTGCCTTTCAGCTCTAGGGCAATGTAGCACACCCAGAGCAGAAGTTCTACTTCAACCAGATCAGTCCTGCAGAGAAACTGCGTTTCACAGGCCTTTGTAAGTGATGTTCCCGGTAGGCTGTAAGAGCACTTTGCAGAGCGAGTTGTTTCTTAGCTTCCCAAAGAGCTGGAAGCAAGATGCTCTGGGGCCCAACTCGCCCTTTGGAAAGAAGCCTGCACGTTGTGCCTTTCTGCTCTAGGGCAATGTAGCACACCCAGAGCAGAAGTTCTGCTTCAGCCAGATCAGGCCTGCAAAGAAACTGCATTTCACAGGCCTTTGTAAGAGATGTTCCCGGTAGGCTGTGAGAGCACTGTGCAGAGCGAGTTGTTTCTTAGCTTCCCAAAGAGCTGGAAGCAAGATGCTCTGGGGCCCAACTCGCCCTTTGGATAGAAGCCTGCACCTTGTGCCTTTCAGCTCTAGGGCAATGTAGCACACCCAGAGCAGAAGTTCTGATTCAGCCAGATCAGGCCTGCAAAGAAACTGCGTTTCACAGGCCTTTGTAAGAGATGTTCCCGGTAGGCTGTGAGAGCACTGTGCAGAGCGAGATGTTTCTTAGCTTCCCAAAGAGCTGGAAGCAAGATGCTCTGGGGCCCAAGTCGCCCTTTGGAAAGAAGCCTGCACGTTGTGCCTTTCAGCTCTAGGGCCATGTAGCACACCCAGAGCAGAAGTTCTGCTTCAGCCAGATCAGGCCTGCAAAGAAACTGCGTTTCACAGGCCTTTGTAAGAGATGTTCCCGGTAGGCTGTAAGAGCACTGTGCAGAGTGAGTTGTTTCTTAGCTTCCCAAAGAGCTGGAAGCAAGATGCTCTGGGGCCCAACTCGCCCTTTGGAAAGAAGCTTGCACGTTGTGCCTTTCAGCTCTAGGGCAATGTAGCACACCCAGAACAGAAGTTCTGATTCAGCCAGATCAGGCCTGCAAAGAAACTGCGTTTCACAGGCCTTTGTAAGAGATGTTCCCGGTAGGCTGTAAGAGCACTGTGCAGAGCGAGTAGTTTCTTCACTTGCCCAAGAGCTGGAAGCAAGATGCACTGGGGACCAACTCGCCCCTTGGAAAGAAGCCTGCACGTTGTGACTTTCAGCTCTAGGGCATTGTATAACAACAGAGCAGAAGTTCTGCTTCAGCCAGATCAGGCCTGCAAAGAAACTGTGTTTCACAGGCCTTTGTAAGAGATGTTCCCGGTAGGCTGTGAGAGCACTGTGCAGAGCGAGTTGTTTCTTAGCTTCCCAAAGAGCTGCATGCAAGATGCTCTGGGGCCCAACACGCCCTTTGGAAAGAAGCCTGCACGTTTTGCCTTTCAGCTCTAGGGCAATGTAGAGCACCCAGAGCAGAAGTCCTACTTCAGCCAGATCAGTCCTGCAGAGAAACTGCGTTTCACAGGCCTTTGTAAGTGATCTTCCCGGTAGGCTGTAAGAGCACTGTGCAGAGTGAGTTGTTTCTTAGCTTCCCAAAGAGCTGGAAGCAAGATGCTCTGGGGCCCAACTCGCCCTTTGGAAAGAAGCCTGCACGTTGTGCCTTTCTGATCTAGGTCAATGTAGCACACCCAGAGGAGAAGTTCTGCTTCAGCTAGATCAGGCCTGCAAAGAAACTGCGTTTCACAGGCCTTTGTAAGAGATGTTGCCGGTAGGCTGTAAGAGCACTGTGCAGAGCGAGTTGTTTCTTAGCTTCCCACAGAGCTGGAAGCAAGATGCTCTGGGGCCCAACTCGCCCTTTTGAAAGAAGCCTGCACGTTGTGCCTTTCAGCTCTAGGGCAATGTAGCACACCCAGAGCAGTAGTTCTGCTGCAGCCAGATGAGGCCTGCAAAGAAACTGCGTTTCACAGGCCTTTGAAAGAGATGTTCCAGGTAGGCTGTGAGAGCACTGTGCAGAGCGAGTTGTTTCTTAGCTTCCCAAAGAGCTGGAAGCAAGATGCTCTGGGGCCCAACTCTCCCTTTGGAAAGAAGACTGCACGTTGTGCCTTTCAGCTCTAGGGCAATGTAGCCCACCCAGAGCAGAAGTTCTGCTTCAGCCAGATGAGGCCTGCAAAGAAACTGTGTTTCACAGGCCTTTGTAAGAAATGTACCCGGTAGGCTCTAAGAGCACTGTGCAGAGCGAGTTGTTTCTTAGCTTCCCAAAGAGCTGGAAGCAAGATGCTCTGGGGCCCAACTCGCCGTTTGGAACGAAGCCTGCACGTTGTGCCTCTCAGCTCTAGGGCAATGTAGCACACCCAGAGCAGAAGTTCTGCTTCAGCCAGATCAGGCCTGCAAAGAAACTGCGTTTCACAGGCCTTTGTAAGAGATGTTCCCGGTAGGCTGTAAGAGCACTGTGCAGAGCGAGTTGTTTCTTAGCTTCCCAAAGAGCTGGAAGCAAGATGCTCTGGGGCCCAACTCGCCCTTTGGAAAGAAGCCTGCACCTTGTGCCTTTCAGCTCTAGGGCAATGTAGCACACCCAGAGCAGAAGTTCTACTTCAACCAGATCAGTTCTGCAGAGAAACTGCGTTTCACAGGCCTTTGTAAGTGATGTTCCCGGTAGGCTGTAAGAGCACTTTGCAGAGCGAGTTGTTTCTTAGCTTCCCAAAGAGCTGGAAGCAAGATGCTCTGGGGCCCAACTCGCCCTTTGGAAAGAAGCCTGCACGTTGTGCCTTTCTGCTCTAGGGCAATGTAGCACACCCAGAGCAGAAGTTCTGCTTCAGCCAGATCAGGCCTGCAAAGAAACTGCGTTTCACAGGCCTTTGTAAGAGATGTTCCCGGTAGGCTGTGAGAGCACTGTGCAGAGCGAGTTGTTTCTTAGCTTCCCAAAGAGCTGGAAGCAAGATGCTCTGGGGCCCAACTCGCCCTTAGGAAAGAAGCCTGCACGTTGTGCCTTTCTGATCTAGGGCAATGTAGCACACCCAGAGCAGAAGTTCTGCTTCAGCCAGATCAGGCCTGCAAAGAAACTGCGTTTCACAGGCCTTTGTAAGAGATGTTCCCGGTAGGCTGTAAGAGCACTGTGCAGAGTGACTTGTTTCTTAGCTTCCCAAAGAGCTGGAAGCAAGATGCTCTGGGGCCCAACTCGCCCTTTGGAAAGAATCCTGCACGTTGTGCCTTTCAGCTCTAGGGCAATGTAGCACACCCAGAGCAGAAGTTCTGCTTCATGCATATGAGGCCTGCAAAGAAACTGGGTTTCACAGGCCTTTGTAAGAGATGTACCCGGTAGGCTCTAAGAGCACTGTGCAGAGCGAGTTGTTTCTTAGCTTCCCAAAGATCTGGAAGCAAGATGCTCTGGGGCCCAACTCGCCCTTTGGACAAAAGCCTGCACGTTGTGCCTTTCAGCTCTAGGTCAATGTAGCACACCCAGAGCAGAAGTTCTGCTTCAGCCAATCAGGCCTGCAAAGAAACTGTGTTTCACAGGCCTTTGTAAGAGATGTTCCTGGTAGGCTGTAAGAGCACTGTGCAGAGCGAGTTGTTTCTTATCTTCCCAAAGAGCTGGAAGCAAGATGCTCTGGGGCCCAAGTCGCCCTTTGGAAAGAAGCATGCACGTTGTGCCTTTCAGCTCTAGGGCCATGTAGCACACCCAGAGCAGAAGTTCTGCTTCAGCCAGATCAGGCCTGCAAAGAAACTGCATTACACAGGCCTTTGTAAGAGATGTTCCCGGTAGGCTGTAAGAGCACTGTGCAGAGTGAGTTGTTTCTTAGCTTCCCAAAGAGCTGGAAGCAAGATGCTCTAGGGCCCAACTCGCCCTTTGGAAAGAAGCCTGCACATTGTGCCTTTCTGCTCTAGGGAAATGTAGCACACCCAGAGCAGAAGTTCTGCTTCAGCCAGATGAGGCCTGCAAAGAAACTGCGTTTCACAGGCCTTTGTAAGAGATGTACCCGGTAGGCTGTAAGAGCACTGTGCAGAGAGAGTTGTTTCTTAGCTTCCCAAAGAGCTGGAAGCAAGATGCTCTGGGGCCCAACTCGCCCTTTGGACAGAAGACTGCACGTTGTGCCTTTCAGCTCTAGGGCAATGTAGCACACCCAGAGCAGAAGTTCTGCTTCAGCCAGATCAGTCCTGCAGAGAAACTGTGTTTCACAGGCCTTTGTAAGTGATGTTCCCAGTAGGCTGTAAGAGCAGTTTGCAGAGCGAGTTGTTTCTTAGCTTCCCAAAGAGCTGGAAGCAAGATGCTCTGGGGCCCAACTCACCCTTTGTAAAGAAGCCGGCACGTTGTGCCTTTCTGCTCTAGGGCAATGTAGCACACCCAGAGCAGAAGTTCTGCTTCAGCAAGATCAGGCCTGCAAAGAAACTGCGTTTCACAGGCCTTTGTAAGAGATGTTCCCGGTAGGCTGTAAGAGCACTGTGCAGAGCGAGTTGTTTCTTAGCTTCCCAAAGAGCTGGAAGCAAGATGCTCTGGGGCCCAACTCGCCCTTAGGAAAGAAGCCTGCAAGTTGTGCCTCTCTGCTCTAGGGCAATGTAGCACACCCAGAGCAGAAGTTCTGCTTCAGCCAGATCAGGCCTGCAAAGAAACTGCGTTTCACAGGCCTTTGTAAGAGATGTTCCCGGTAGGCTGTAAGAGCACTGTGCAGAGTGACTTGTTTCTTAGCTTCCCAAAGAGCTGGAAGCAAGATGCTCTGGGGCCCAACTCGCCCTTTGGAAAGAATCCTGCACGTTGTGCCTTTCAGCTCTAGGGCAATGTAGCACACCCAGAGCAGAAGTTCTGCTTCAGCCATATCAGGCCTGCAAAGAAACTGCGTTTCACAGGCCTTTGTAAGAGATGTTCCCGGTAGGCTGTAGGAGCACTGTGCAGAGCGAGTTGTTTTTAGCTACCCAAAGAGCTGGAAGCAAGATGCTCTGGGGCCCAAGTCGCCCTTTGGAAAGAAGCCTGCACGTTGTGCCTTTCAGCTCTAGGGCAATGTAGCACAGCCAGAGCAGAAGTTCTGCTTCAGCCAGATCAGGCCTGCAGAGAAACTGCGTTTCACAGGCCTTTGTAAGAGATGTTCCCCGTAGGCTGTAAGAGCACTGTGCAGAGCGAGTTGTTTCTTAGCTTCCCAAAGAGCTGGAAGCAAGATGCTCTGGGGCCCAAATCGCCCTTTGGAAAGAAGCCTGCACGTTGTGCCTCTCAGCTCAAGGGCAATGTAGCACACCCAGAGCAGAAGTTCTGCTTCAGCCAGATCAGGCCTGCAAAGAAACTGCGTTTCACAGGCCTTTGAAAGAGATGTTCCTGGTAGGCTGTAAGAGCTCGGTGCGGAGCGAGTTGTTTCTTAGCTTCCCAAAGAGCTGGAAGCAAGATGCTCTTGGGCCCAACTCGCCCTTTGGAAAGAAGCCTGCACGTTGTGCCTTTCAGCTTTCGGGCAATGTAGTACACCCAGAGCAGTAGTTCTGCTGCAGCCAGATGAGGCCTGCAAAGAAACTGCGTTTCACAGGCCTTTGTAAGAGATGTTCCCGGTAGGCTGTGAGAGCACTGTGCAGAGCGAGTTGTTTCTTAGCTTCCCAAAGAGCTGGAAGCAAGATGCTCTGGGGCCCAAATCGCCCTTTGTAAAGAAGCCTGCACGTTGTGCCTTTCAGCTCTAGGGCAATGTAGCACACCCAGAGCAGAAGTTCTGCGTCAGCCAGATCAGGCCTGCAAAGAAACTGCGTTTCACAGGCCTTAGTAAGAGATGTTCCCGGTAGGCTGTAAGAGCACTGTGCAGAGCGAGTTGTTTCTTATCTTCTCAAAGAGCTGGAAGCAAGATGCTCTGAGGCCCAACTCGCCCTCTGGAAAGAAGCCTGCACGTTGTGCCTTTCAGCTCTAGGGCAATGTAGCACACCCAGAGCAGAAGTTCTGCTTCAGCCAGATGAGGCCTTCAGAGAAACTGCGTTTCACAGGCCTTTGTAAGAGATGTTCCCGGTAGGCTGTAAGAGCACTGTGCAGAGCGAGTTGTTTCTTAGCTTCCCAAAGAGCTGGAAGCAAGATGCTCTGGGGCCCAACTCGCCCTTTGGAAAGAAGCCTGCATGTTGTGCCTTCCAGCTTTAGTGCAATGTAGCACACCCAGACCAGTAGTTCTGCTGCAGCCAGATGAGGCCTGCAAAGAAACTGCGTTTCACAGGCCTTTGTAAGTGGTGTTCCCGGTAGGCTGTAAGAGCACTTTGCAGAGCGACTTGTTTCCTAGCTTCCCAAAGAGCTGGAAGCCAGATGCTCTGGGCCCCAACTCGCCGTTTGGAAAGAAGCCTGCACGTTGTCACTTTCAGCTCTAGGGCAATGTAGCACACCCAGAGCAGAAGTTCTACTTCAGCCAGATCAGGCCTGCAAAGAAACTGTGTTTCACAGGCCTTTGTAAGAGATGTTCCCGGTAGGCTGTAAGAGCACTGTGCAGAGCGAGTTGTTTCTTAGCTTCCCAAAGAGCTGGAAGCAAGATGCTCTGGGGCCCAACTCGCCCTTTGGAAAGAAGCCTGCACGTTGTGCCTTTCAGCTCTAGGGCAATGTAGCACACCCAGAGCAGAAGTTCTGCTTCAGCCACATGAGGCCTGCAGAGAAACTGCGTTTCACAGGCCTTTGTAAGAGATGTTGCCGGTAGGCTGTAAGAGCACTGTGCAGAGCGAGTTGTTTCTTAGCTTCCCAAAGAGCTGGAAGCAAGATGCTCTGGGGCCCAACTCGCCCTTTTGAAAGAAGCCTGCACGTTGTGCCTTTCAGCTCTAGGGCAATGTAGCACACCCAGAGCAGTAGTTCTGCTGCAGCCAGATGAGGCCTGCAAAGAAACTGCGTTTCACAGGCCTTTGAAAGAGATGTTCGAGGTAGGCTGTGAGAGCACTGTGCAGAGCGAGTTGTTTCTTAGCTTCCAAAGAGCTGGAAGCAAGATGCTCTGGGGCCCAACTCGCCGTTTGGAACGAAGCCTGCACGTTGTGCCTCTCAGCTGTAGGGCAATGTAGCACACCAAGAGCAGAAGTTCTGCTTCAGCCAGATGAGGCCTGCAAAGAAACTGCGTTTCACAGGCCTTTGTAAGAGATGTTCCCGGTAGGCTGTAAGAGCACTGTGCAGAGCGAGTTGTTTCTTAGCTTCCCAAAGAGCTGGAAGCAAGATGCTCTGGGGCCCAACTCGCCCTTTGGAAAGAAGCCTGCACGTTGTGCCTTTCAGCTCTAGGGCAATGTAGCACACCCAGAGCAGAAGTTCTGCGTCAGCCAGATCAGGCCTGCAAAGAAACTGCGTTTCACAGGCCTTTGTAAGAGATGTTCCCGGTAGGCTGTAAGAGCACTGTGCAGAGCGAGTTGTTTCTTCACTTCCCAAAGAGCTGGATGCAAGATGCTCTGGGGCCCAACTCGCCCTTTGGAAAGAAGCCTGCACGTTTTGCCTTTCAGCTCTAGGGCAATGTAGAGCACCCAGGGCAGAAGTCCTACTTCAGCCAGATCAGTCCTGCAGAGAAACTGCGTTTCACAGGCCTTTGAAAGAGATGTTCCCGGTAGGCTGTAAGACCACTGTGCAGAGCGAGTTGTTTCTTAGCTTCCCAAAGAGCTGGAAGCAAGATGCTCTGGGGCCCAACTCGCCCTTTGGAAAGAAGCCTGCACGTTGTGCCTTTCAGCTTTAGGGCAATGTAGCACACCCAGAGCAGAAGTTCTGATTCAGCCAGATCAGGCCTGCAAAGACACTGCGTTTCACAGGCCTTTGTAAGAGATGTTCCCGGTAGGCTGTGAGAGCACTGTGCAGAGCGAGTTGTTTCTTAGCCTCCAAAGAGCTGGAAGCAAGATGCTCTGGGGTCCAACTCGACCCTTGGAAAGAAGCCTGCACGTTGTGCCTTTCAGCTCTAGGGCCATGTAGCACACCCAGAGCAGAAGTTCTGCTTCAGCCAGATCAGGCCTGCAAAGAAACTGCGTTTCACAGGCCTTTGTAAGAGATGTTCCCGGTAGGCTGTAAGAGCACTGTTCAGAGTGAGTTGTTTCTTAGCTTCCCAAAGAGCTGGAAGCAAGATGCTCTAGGGCCCAGCTCGCCCTTTGGAAAGAAGCCTGCGCGTTGTGCCTTTCTGCTCTAGGGAAATGTAGCACACCCAGAGCAGAAGTTCTGCTTCAGCCAGATGAGGCCTGCAAAGAAACTGCGTTTCACAGGCCTTTGTAAGAGATGTTCCCGGTAGGCTGTAAGAGCACTGTGCAGAGCGAGTTGTTTCTTAGCATCCCAAAGAGCTGGAAGCAAGATGCTCTGGGGCCCAACTCGCCCTTTGGAAAGAAGCCTGCACGTTGTGCCTTTCAGCTCTAGGGCAATGTAGCACACCCAGAACAAAAGTTCTGATTCAGCCAGATCAGGCCTGCAAAGAAACTGCGTTTCACAAGCCTTTGTAAGAGATGTTCCCGGTAGGCTGTAAGAGCACTGTGCAGAGCGAGTTGTTTCTTCGCTTCCCAAAGAGCTGGAAGCAAGATGCACTGGGGACCAACTCGCCCTTTGGAAAGAAGCCTGCACGTTGTGACTTTCAGCTCAAGGGCATTGTAGAACAACAGAGCAGAAGTTCTGCTTCATCCAGATCAGGCCTGCAGAGAAACTGCGTTTCACAGGCCTTTGTAAGAGATGTTCCCGGTAGGCTGTAAGAGCACTGTGCAGAGCGAGTTGTTTCTTAGCTTCCCAAAGAGCTGGAAGCAAGATGCTCTGGGGCCCAACTCGCCCTTTGGAAAGAAGCCTGCACGTTGTGCCTTTCTGCTTTAGGGCAATGTAGCACACCCAGAGCAGTAGTTCTGCTGCAGCCAGATGAGGCCTGCAAAGAAACTGCGTTTCACAGGCCTTTGTAAGAGATGTTCCCGGTAGGCTGTGAGAGCACTGTGCAGAGCGAGTTGTTTCTTAGCTTCCCAAAGCGCTGGAAGCAAGATGCTCTGGGGCCCAAATCGCCCTTTGGAAAGAAGCCTGCATGTTGTGCCATTCAGCTCTAGGGCAAGGTAGCACACCCAGAGCAGAAGTTCTGCTTCAGCCAGATCGGGCCTGCAAAGAAACTGCGTTTCACAGGCCTTTCTAAGATATGTTCCCGGTAGGCTGTAAGAGCACTGTGCAGAGCGAGTTGTTTCTTATCTTCCCAAAGAGCTGGAAGCAAGATGCTCTGGGGCCCAACTCGCCCTTTGGAAAGAAGCCTGCACGTTGTGCCTTTCTGCTCTAGGGAAATGTAGCACACCCAGAGCAGAAGTTCAGCTTCAGCCAGATCAGGCCTGCAAAGAAACTGCGTTTCACATGCCTTTGTAAGAGATGTTGCCGGTAGGCTGTAAGATCACTGTGCAGAGCGAGTTGTTTCTTAGCTTCCCAAAGAGGTGGAAGCAAGATGCTCTGGGGCCCAACTCGCCTTTTGTAAAGAAGCCTGCACGTTGTGCCTTTCAGCTTTAGGGCAATGTAGCACACCCAGAGCAGTAGTTCTGATGCAGCCAGTTGAGGCCTGCAAAGAAACTGCGTTTCACAGGCCTTTCTAAGAGATGTTACCGGTAGGCTGTGAGAGCACTGTGCAGAGCGAGTTGTTTCTTAGCTTCCCAAAGAGCTGGAAGCAAGATGCTCTGGGTCCCAACTCTCCCTTTGGAAAGAAGACTGCACGTTGTGCCTTTCTGCTCTAGGGCAATGTAGCACACCCAGAGCAGAAGTTCTGCTTCAGCCAGATCAGGCCTGGAGAGAAACTGCGTTTCACAGGCCTTTGTAAGTGATGTTCCCGGTAGGCTGTAAGAGCACTGTGCAGAGCGAGTTGTTTCTTAGCTTCCCAAAGAGCTTGAAGCAAGATGCTCTGGGGCCCAACTCGACCTTTGGAAAGAAGCCTGCACGTTGTGCCTTTCAGCTCTAGGGCAATGTAGCACACGCAGCGCAGAAGTTCTGCTTCATCCAGATCAGGCCTGCAAAGAAACTGCGTTTCACAGGCCTTTGTAAGAGATGTTCCCGGTAGGCTGTGAGAGCACTGTGCAGAGCGAGTTGTTTCTTAGCTTCCCAAAGAGCTGGAAGCAAGATGCTCTGGGGCCCAACTCGCCCTTTGGAAAGAAGCCTGGACCTTGTGCCTTTCAGCTCTAGGGCAATGTAGCACACCCAGAGAAGAAGTTCTGCTTCAGCCAGATCAAGCCTGCAAAGAAACTGCGTTTCAAAGGCCTTTGTAAGAGATGTTCCCGGTAGGCTGTGAGAGCACTGTGCAGAGCGAGTTGTTTCTTAGCTTCCCAAAGAGCTGGAAGCAAGATGCTCTGGGGCCCAACTCGCCCTTTGGAAAGAAGCCTGCACGTTGTGCCTCTCAGCTCTAGGGCAATGTAGCACACCCAGAGCAGAAGTTCTGATTCAGCCAGATCAGGCCTGCAAAGAAACTGCGTTTCACAGGCCTTTGTAAGAGATGTTCCCGGTAGGCTGTAAGAGCACTGTGCAGAGCGAGTTCTTTCTTAGCTTCCCCAAGAGCTGGAAGCAAGATGCTCTGGGTCCCAACTCGCCCTTTGGAAAGAAGCCTGCACGTTGTGACTTTCAGCGCATGGGCATTGTAGAACAACAGAGCAGAAGTTCTGCTTCAGCCAGATCAGGCCTGCAAAGAAACTGCGTTTCACACGCCTTTGTAAGAGATGTTCCCGGTAGGCTTTAAGAGCACTGTGCAGAGCGAGTTGTTTCTTAGCTTCCCAAAGAGCTGAAAGCAAGATGCTCTGGGGCCCAACTCGCCCTTTGGAAAGAAGCCTGCACGTTGTGCCTTTCTGCTCTAGGGAAATGTGGCACACCCAGAGCAGAAGTTCTCCTTCAGCCAGATCAGGCCTGGAGAGAAACTGCGTTTCACAGGCCTTTGTAAGAGATGTACCCGGTAGGCTGTAAGAGCACTGTGCAGAGCGAGTTGTTTCTTATCTTCCCAAAGACCTGGAAGCAAGATGCTCTGGGGCCCAACTCGCCCTTTGGAAAGAAGCCGGCACGTTGTGCCTTTCTGCTCTAGGGAAATGTAGCACACCCAGAGCAGAAGTTCAGCTTCTGCCAGATAAGGCCTGCAAAGAAACTGCGTTTCACAGGCCTTTGTAAGAGATGTTCCCGGTAGGCTGTAAGATCACTGTGCAGAGCGAGTTGTTTCTTAGCTTCCCAAAGAGCTGGAAGCAAGATGCTCTGGGGCCCAACTCGCCCTTTGGAAAGAAGCCTGCACGTTGTGCCTTTCAGCTCTAGGGCAATGTAGCACACACAGAGCAGAAGTTCTGCTTCAGCCAGATCAGGCCTGCAAAGAAACTGCGTTTCACAGGCCTTTGTAAGAGATGTTCCCGGTAGGCTGTAAGAGCACTGTGCAGAGCGAGTTGTTTCTTATCTTCCCAAAGAGCTGGAAGCAAGGTGCTCTGGGGCCCAACTCGCCCTTTGGAAAGAAGCCTGCACGTTGTGCCTTTCAGCTCTAGGGCAATGTAGCACACCCAGAGCAGAAGTTCTGCTTCATCCATATGAGGCCTGCAAAGAAATTGGGTTTCAGAGGCCTTTGTAAGAGATGTACCCGGTAGGCTGTAAGAGCACTGTGCAGAGCGAGTTGTTTCTTAGGTTCCCAAAGAGCTGGAAGCAAGATGCTCTGGGGCCCAACTCGCCCTTTGGAAAGAAGCCTGCACGTTGTGCCTTTCAGCTCTAGGGCAATGTAGCACACCCAGAGCAGAAGTTCTGCTTCAGCCAGATCAGGCCTGCAAAGAAACTGCGTTTCACAGGCCTTTGTAAGAGATGTACCCGGTAGGCTGTAAGAGCACTGTGCAGAGCGAGTTGTTCCTTATCTTCCGAAAGAGCTGGAAGCAAGATGCTCTGGGGCCCCACTCGCCCTTTGGAAAGAAGCCTGCACGTTGTGCCTTTCTGCTCTAGGGCAATGTAGCACACCCAGAGCAGAAGTTCAGCTTCTGTCAGATAAGGCCTGCAAATAAACTGCGTTTCACAGGCCTTTGTAAGAGATGTTCCCGGTAGGCTGTAAGATCACTGTGCAGAGCGTGTTGTTTCTTAGCTTCCCAAAGAGCTGGAAGCAAGATGCTCTGGGGCCCAACTCGCCCTTTGGAAAGAAGCCTGCACGTTGTGCCTTTCAGCTCTAGGGCAATGTAGCACACCCAGAGCAGAAGTTCTGCTTCAGCCAGATCAGGCCTGCAAAGAAACTGCGTTTCACAGGCCTTTGTAAGAGATGTACCCGGTAGGCTGTAAGAGCACTGTGCAGAGCGAGTTGTTGCTTAGCTTCCCAAAGAGCTGGAAGCAAGATGCTCTGGGGCCCAACTCGCCCTTTGGAAAGAAGCCTGCACGTTGTGCCTTTCTGCTCTAGGGAAATGTAGCACACCCACAGCAGAAGTTCTGCTTCAGCCATATGAGGCCTGCAAAGAAACTGCGTTTCACAGGCCTTTGTAAGAGATGTTCCCGGTAGGCTGTGAGAGCACTGTGCAGAGCGAGTTGTTTCTTAGCTTCCCAAAGAGCTGGAAGCAAGATGCTCTGGGGCCCAACTCGCCCTTTGGAAAGAAGGCTGCACGTTGTGCCTTTCAGCTCTAGGGCAATGTAGCACACCCAGAGCAGAAGTTCAGCTTCATCCAGATCAGGCCTGCAAAGAAACTGCGTTTCACAGGCCTTTGTAAGAGATGTTCCCGGTAGACTGTAAGAGCACTGTGCAGAGCGAGTTGTTTCTTAGCTTCCCAAAGAGCTGGAAGCAAAATGCTCTGGGGCCCAACTCGCCCTTTGGAAAGAAGCCTACACGTTGTGCCTTTCAGCTTTAGGGCAATGTAGTACACCCAGAGCAGTAGTTCTGATGCAGCCAGATGAGGCCTGCAAAGAAACTGCGTTTCACAGGCCTTTCTAAGAGATGTTACCGGTAGGCTGTGAGAGCACTGTGCACAGCGAGTTGTTTCTTAGCTTCCCAAAGAGCTGGAAGCAAGATGCTCTGGGTCCCAACTCTCCCTTTGGAAAGAAGACTGCACGTTGTGCCTTTCTGCTCTAGGGCAATGTAGCACACCCAGAGCAGAAGTTCTGCTTCAGCCAGATCAGGCCTGGAGAGAAACTGCGTTTCACAGGCCTTTGTAAGTGATGTTCCCGGTAGGCTGTAAGAGCACTGTGCAGAGCGAGTTGTTTCTTAGCTTCCCAAAGAGCTGGAAGCAAGATGCTCTGGGGCCCAACTGGACCTTTGGAAAGAAGCCTGCACGTTGTGCCTTTCAGCTCTAGGGCAATGTAGCACACGCAGCGCAGAAGTTCTGCTTCATCCAGATCAGGCCTGCAAAGAAACTGGGTTTCACAGGCCTTTGTAAGAGATGTTCCCGGTAGGCTGTAAGAGCACTGTGCAGAGCGAGTTGTTTCTTAGCTTCCCAAAGAGCTGGAAGCAAGATGCTCTGGGGCCCAACTCGCCCTTTGGAAAGAAGCCTGAACGTTGTGCCTTTCAGCTCTAGGGCAATGTAGCACACCCAGAGCAGAAGTTCTGCTTCAGCCAGATCAGGCCTGCAAAGAAACTGCGTTTCACAGGCCTTTGTAAGAGATGTTCCCGGTAGGCTGTAAGAGCACTGTGCAGAGCGAGTTGTTTCTTAGCTTCCCAAAGAGCTGGAAGCAAGATGCTCTGGGGATCAACTCGCCCTTTGGAAAGAAGCCTGCACGTTGTGAATTTCAGCTCATGGGCATTGTAGAACAACAGAGCAGAAGTTCTGCTTCAGCCAGATCAGGCCTGCAAAGAAACTGCGTTTCACAGGCCTTTGTAAGAGATGTTCCCGGTAGGCTTTAAGAGCACTGTGCAGAGCGAGTTGTTTCTTAGCTTCCCAAAGAGCTGGAAGCAAGATGCTCTGGGGCCCAACTCGCCCTTTGTAAAGAAGCCTGCACGTTTTGCCTTTCAGCTCTATGGCAATGTAGAGCACCCAGAGCAGAAGTTCTACTTCAGCCAGATCAGTCCTGCAGAGAAACTGCGTTTCACAGGCCTTTGTTAGTGATGTTCCCGGTAGGCTGTAAGAGCACTGTGCAGAGCGAGTTGTTTCTTAGCTTCCCAAAGAGCTGGAAGGAAGATGCTCTGGGGCCCAACTCGCCCTTTGGAAAGAAGCCTGCACCTTGTGCCTTTCTGATCTAGGGCAATGTAGCACACCCAGTGCAGAAGTTCTGCTTCAGCCAGATCAGGCCTGGAGAGAAACTGCGTTTCACAGGCCTTTGTAAGAGATGTTCCCGGTAGGCTGTAAGAGCACTGTGCAGAGCGAGTTGTTTCTTAGCTTCCCAAAGAGCTGGAAGCAAGATGCTCTGGGGCCCAACTCGCCCTTTGGAAAGAAGCCTGCACGTTGTGCCTTTCAGCTCTAGGGCAATGTAGCACACCCAGAGCAGAAGTTCTGCTTCATCCATATGAGGCCTGCAAAGAAACTGCGTTTCACAGGCCTTTGTAAGAGATGTACACGGTAGGCTCTAAGAGCACTGTGCAGAGCGAGTGGTTTCTTAGCTTCCCAAAGAGCTGGAAGCAAGATGCTCTGGGGCCCAACTCGCCCTTTGGAAAGAAGCCTGCACGTTGTGCCTTTCAGCTCTAGGGCAATGTAGCACACCCAGAGCAGAAGTTCTGCTTCAGCCAGATCAGGCCTGCAAAGAAACTGCGTTTCACAGGCCTTTGTAAGAGATGTTCCCGGTAGGCTGTAAGAGCACTGTGCAGAGCGAGTTGTTTCTTAGCTTCCCAAAGAGC
The DNA here is from genome assembly GCF_041296265.1 of Equus caballus. Taxonomy (NCBI): domain Eukaryota; kingdom Metazoa; phylum Chordata; class Mammalia; order Perissodactyla; family Equidae; genus Equus; species Equus caballus. The sequence goes on from NC_091695.1 coordinate 20,478,602, forward strand.
TGGAAGCAAGATGCTCTGGGGCCCAACTCGCCCTTTGGAAAGAAGCCTGCACGTTGTGCCTTTCTGCTCTAGGGAAATGTAGCCCACCCAGAGCTGAAGTTCTGCTTCAGCCAGATCAGGCCTGCAAAGAAACTGCGTTTCACAGGCCTTTGTAAGAGATGTACCCGGTAGGCTGTAAGAGCACTGTGCAGAGCGAGTTGTTTCTTATCTTCCCAAAGAGCTGGAAGCAAGATGCTCTGGGGCCCAACTCGCCCTTTGGAAAGAAGCCTGCACGTTGTGCCTTTCAGCTCTAGGGCAATGTAGCACACCCAGAGCAGAAGTTCTGCTTCAGCCATATCAGGCCTGCAAAGAAACTGCGTTTCAGAGGCCTTTGTAAGAGATGTACCCGGTAGGCTGTAAGAGCACTGTGCAGAGCGAATTGTTTCTTAGCTTCCCAAAGAGCTGGAAGCAAGATGCTCTGTGGCCCAAGTCGCCCTTTGGAAAGAAGCCTGCACGTTGTGCCTTTCAGCTCTAGGGCAATGTAGCACACCCAGAGCTGAAGTTCTGCTTCAGCCAGATCAGGCCTGCAGAGAAACTCGTTTCACAGGCCTTTGTAAGAGATGTTCCCGGTAGGCTGTAAGAGCACTGTGCAGAGCGAGTTGTTTCTTAGCTTCCCAAAGAGCTGGAAGCAAGATGCTCTGGGGCCCAACTCGCCCTTTGGAAAGAAGCCTGCACGTTGTGCCTTTCAGCTTTAGGGCAATGTAGCACACCCAGAGCAGTAGTTCTGCTGCAGCCAGATGAGGCCTGCAAAGAAACTGCGTTTCACAGGCCTTTGTAAGTGATGTTCCCGGTAGGCTGTAAGAGCACTGTGCAGAGCGAGTTGTTACTTAGCTTCCCAAAGAGCTGGAAGCAAGATGCTCTGGGGCCCAACTCGCCCTTTGGAAAGAAGCCTGCACCTTGTGCCTTTCTGATCTAGGGCAATGTAGCACACCCAGTGCAGAAGTTCTGCTTCATCCATATGAGGCCTGCAAAGAAACTGCGTTTCACAGGCCTATGTAAGAGATGTACCAGGTAGGCTCTAAGAGCACTGTGCAGAGCGAGTTGTTTCTTGGCTTCCCAAAGAGCTGGAAGCAAGATGATCTGGGGCCCAACTTGCCCTTTGGAAAGAAGCCTGCACGTTGTGCCTTTCTGCTCTAGGGCAATGTAGCACACCCAGAGCAGAAGTTCTGCTTCAGCCAGATCAGGCCTGCAAAGAAACTGCGTTTCACAGGCCTTTGTAAGAGATGTTCCCGGTAGGCTGTAAGAGCACTGTGCAGAGCGAGTTCTTTCTTAGCTTCCGAAAGAGCTGGAAGCAAGATGCTCTGGGGCCCAACTCGCCCTTTGGAAAGAAGCCTGCACGTTTTGCCTTTCAGCTCTAGGGCAATGTAGAGCACCCAGAGCAGAAGTTCTACTTCAGCCAGATCAGTCCTGCAGAGAAACTGCGTTTCACATGCCTTTGTAAGTGATGTTCCCGGTAGGCTGTAAGAGCACTTTGCAGAGCGAGTTGTTTCTTAGCTTCCCAAAGAGCTGGAAGCAAGATGCTCTGGGGCCCAACTCGCCCTTTGGAAAGAAGCCTGCACGTTGTGCCTTTCAGCTTTAGGGCAATGTAGCACACCCATAGCAGAAGTTCTGCTTCAGCAAGAAGAGGCCTGCAAAGAAACTGGGTTTCACAGGCCTTTGTAAGAGATGTACCTGGTAGGCTCTAAGAGCACTGTGCAGAGCGAGTTGTTTCTTAGCTTCCCAAAGAGCTGGAAGCAAGATGCTCTGGGGCCCAACTCGCCCTTTGGAAAGAAGCCTGCACGTTGTGCCTTTCAGCTCTAGGGCAATGTAGCACACCCAGAGCAGAAGTTCTGCTTCAGCCAGATCAGGCCTGGAGAGAAACTGCGTTTCACAGGCCTTTGTAAGAGATGTTCCCGGTAGGCTGTAAGAGCACTGTGCAGAGCGAGTTGTTTCTTAGCTTCCCAAAGAGCTGGAAGCAAGATGCTCTGGGGCCCAACTCGCCCTTTGGAAAGAAGCCTGCACGTTGTGCCTTTCTGCTCTAGGGAAATGTAGCACACCCAGAGCAGAAGTTCAGCTTCTGCCAGATCAGGCCTGCAAAGAAACTGCGTTTCACAGGCCTTTGTAAGAGATGTTCCCGGTAGGCTGTAAGATCACTGTGCAGAGCGAGTTGTTTCTTAGCTTCCCAAAGAGCTGGAAGCAAGATTCTCTGGGGCCCAACTCGCCCTTTGGAAAGAAGCCTGCACGTTGTGCCTTTCAGCTCTAGGGCAATGTAGCACACCCAGAGCAGAAGTTCTGCTTCAGCCAGATCAGGCCTGCAAAGAAACTGCGTTTCACAGGCCTTTGTAAGAGATGTTCCCGGTAGGCTGTAAGAGCACTGTGCAGAGCGAGTTGTTTCTTATCTTCCCAAAGAGCTGGAAGCAAGATGCTCTGGGGACCAACTCGCCCTTTGGAAAGAAGCCTGCACGTTGTGCCTTTCAGCTCTAGGGCAATGTAGCACACCCAGAGCAGAAGTTCTGCTTCATCCATATGAGGCCTGCAAAGAAATTGGGTTTCAGAGGCCTTTGTAAGAGATGTACCCGGTAGGCTGTAAGAGCACTGTGCAGAGCGAGTTGTTTCTTAGCTTCCAAAAAGAGCTGGAAGCAAGATGCTCTGGGGCCGAACTCGCCCTTTGGAAAGAAGCCTGCACGTTGTGCCTTTCTGCTCCAGGGCAATGTAGCACACCCAGAGCTGAAGTTCTGCTTCAGCCAGATCAGGCCTGCAAAGAAACTGCGTTTCACAGGCCTTTGTAAGAGATGTTCCCGGTAGGCTGTAAGAGCACTGTGCAGAGCGAGTTGTTTCTTACCTTCCCAAAGAGCTGGAAGCAAGATGCTCTGGGGCCCAAGTCGCCCTTTGGAAAGAAGCCTGCACCTTGTGCCTTTCAGCTCTAGGGCAATGTAGCACACCCAGAGCAGAAGTTCTGATTCAGCCAGATCAGGTCTGCAAAGAAACTGCGTTTCACAGGCCTTTGTAAGAGATGTTCCCGGTAGGCTGTAAGAGCACTGTGCAGAGCGAGTTGTTTCTTAGCTTCCGAAAGAGCTGGAAGCAAGATGCTTTGGGGCCCAACTCTCCCTTTGGAAAGAAGCCTGCACGTTTTGCCTTTCAACTCTAGGGCAATGTAGAGCACCCAGAGCAGAAGTTCTACTTCAGCCAGATCAGTCCTGCAGCGAAACTGCGTTTAACAGGCCTTTGTAAGAGATATTCCCAGTAGGCTGTAAGAGCACTTTGCAGAGCGAGTTATTTCTTAGCTTCCCAAAGAGCTGGAAGCAAGATACTCTGGGGCCCAACTCGCCCTTTGGAAAGAAGCCTGCACGTTGTGCCTTTCTGATCTAGGGCAATGTAGCACACCAAGAGCAGAAGTTGTGCTTCAGCCAGATCAGGCCTGCAAAGAAACTGCGTTTCACAGGCCTTTGTAAGAGATGTTCCCGGTAGGCTGTAAGAGCACTGTGCAGAGCAAGTTGTTTCTTAGCTTCCCAAAGAGCTGGAAGCAAGATGCTCTGGGGCCCAACTCGCCCTTTGGAAAGAAGCCTGCACGTTGTGCCTTTCAGCTCTAGGGCAATGTAGCACACCCAGAGCAGAAGTTCTGCTTCATCCATATGAGGCCTGCAAAGAAACTGGGTTTCACAGGCCTTTGTAAGAGATGTACCCGGTTGGCTCTAAGAGCACTGTGCAGAGCGAGTTGTTTCTTAGCTTCCCAAAGAGCTGGAAGCAAGATGCTCTGGGGCCCAACTTGCCCTTTGGAAAGAAGCCTGCACGTTGTGCCTTTCTGCTCTAGGGCAATGTAGCACACCCAGAGCAGAAGTTCTGCTTCAGCCAGATCAGGCCTGCAAAGAAACTGCGTTTCACAGGCCTTTGTAAGAGATGTTCCCGGTAGGCTGTAAGAGCACTGTGCAGAGCGAGTTCTTTCTTAGCTTCCGAAAGAGCTGGAAGCAAGATGCTCTGGGGCCCAACTCGCCCTTTGGAAAGAAGCCTGCACGTTGTGCCTTTCAGCTCTAGGGCAATGTAGAGCACCCAGAGCAGAAGTTCTACTTCAGCCAGATCAGTCCTGCAGAGAAACTGCGTTTCACATGCCTTTGTAAGTGATGTTCCCGGTAGGCTGTAAGAGCACTTTGCAGAGCGAGTTGTTTCTTAGCTTCCCAAAGAGCTGGAAGCAAGATGCTCTGGGGCCCAACTCGCCCTTTGGAAAGAAGCCTGCACGTTGTGCCTTTCAGCTTTAGGGCAATGTAGCACACCCAGAGCAGAAGTTCTCCTTCATCCATATGAGGCCTGCAAAGAAACTGGGTTTCACAGGCCTTTGTAAGAGATGTACCCAATAGGCTCTAAGAGCACTGTGCAGAGCGAGTTGTTTCTTAGCTTCCCAAAGAGCTGGAAGCAATATGCTCTGGGTCCAAACTCGCCCTTTGGAAACAAGCCTGCACGTTGTGCCTTTCTGCTCTAGGGCAATGTAGCACACCCAGAGCAGAAGTTCTGCTTCAGCCAGATCAGGCCGGCAAAGAAACTGCGTTTCACAGGCATTTGTAAGAGATGTTCCCGGTAGGCTGTAAGAGCACTGTGCAGAGCGAGTTGTTTCTTAGATTCCTAAAGAGCTGGAAGCAAGATTCTCTGGGGCCCAACTCGCCCTTTGGAAAGAAGCCTGCACGTTTTGCCTTTCAGCTCAAGGGCAATGTATCACACCCAGAGCAGAAGTTCTGCTTCAGCCAGATCAGGCCTGCAGAGAAACTGCGTTTCACAGGCCTTTGTAAGAGATGTTCCTGGTAGGCTGTAAGAGCACTGTGCAGAGCGAGTTGTTTCTTAGCTTCACAAAGAGCTGGAAGCAAGATGCTCTGGGTCCCAACTCTCCGTTTGGAAAGAAGACTGCACGTTGTGCCTTTCTGCTCTAGGGCAATGTAGCACACCCAGAGCAGAAGTTCTGCTTCAGCCAGATCAGGCCTGGAGAGAAACTGCGTTTCACAGGCCTTTGTAAGAGATGTTCCCGGTAGGCTGTAAGAGCATTGTGCAGAGCGAGTTGTTTCTTAGCTTCCCACAGAGCTGGAAGCAAGATGCTATGGGGCCCAACTCGACCTTTGGAAAGAAGCCTGCACGTTGTGCCTTTCAGCTCTAGGGCAATGTAGCATACCCAGTGCAGAAGTTCTGCTTCAGCCAGATCAGTCCTGCAGCGAAACTGCGTTTCACAGGCCTTTGTAAGTGATGTTCCCGGTAGGCTGTAAGAGCACTTTGCAGAGCGAGTTGTTTCATGGCTTCCCAAAGAGCTGGAAGCAAGATGCTCTGGGGCCCAACTCGCCCTTTGGAAAGAAGCCTGCACGTTGTGCCTTTCTGCTCTAGGGCAATGTAGCACACCCAGAGCAGAAGTTCTGCTTCAGCCAGATCAGGCCTGCAGCGAAACTGCGTTTCACAGGCCTTTGTAAGAGATGTTCCCGGTAGGCTGTAAGAGCACTGTGCAGAGCGAGTTGTTTCTTAGCTTCCCCAAGAGCTGGAAGCAAGATGCTCTGGGGCCCAACTCGCCCTTTGGAAAGAAGCCTGCACGTTGTGACTTTCAGCTCATGGGCATTGTAGAACAACAGAGCAGAAGTTCTGCTTCAGCCAGATCAGGCCTGCAAAGAAACTGCGTTTCACAGGCCTTTGTAAGAGATGTTCCCGGTAGGCTTTAAGAGCACTGTGCAGAGCGAGTTGTTTCTTAGCTTCCCAAAGAGCTGGAAGCAAGATGCTCTGGGGCCCAACTCGCCCTTTGTAAAGAAGCCTGCACGTTTTGCCTTTCAGCTCTAGGGCAATGTAGAGCACCCAGAGCAGAAGTTCTACTTCACCCAGATCAGTCCTGCAGAGAAACTGCGTTTCACAGGCCTTTGTAAGTGATGTTCCCTGTAGGCTATAAGAGCACTGTGCAGAGCGAGTTGTTTCTTAGCTTCCCAAAGAGCTGGAAGCAAGATGCTCTGGGGCCCAACTCGCCCTTTGGAAAGAAGTCTGCACCTTGTGCATTTCTGATCTAGGGCAATGTAGCACACCCAGTGCAGAAGTTCTGCTTCAGCCAGATCAGGCCTGCAAAGAAACTGCGTTTCACAGGCCTTTGTAAGAGATGTTCCCGGTAGGCTGTAAGAGCACTGTGCAGAGCGAGTTGTTTCTTAGCTTCCCAAAGAGCTGGAAGCAAGATGCTCTGGGGCCCAACTCGCCCTTTGGAAAGAAGCCTGCACGTTGTGCCTTTCTGCTCTAGGGAAATGTAGCCCACCCAGAGCTGAAGTTCTGCTTCAGTCAGATCAGGCCTGCAAAGAAACTGCGTTTCACAGGCCTTTGTAAGAGATGTACCCGGTAGGCTGTAAGAGCACTGTGCAGAGCGAGTTGTTTCTTAGCTTCCCAAGAGCTGGAAGCAAGATGCTATGGGGTCCAACTCGCCCTTTGGAAAGAAGCCTGCACGTTGTGCCTTTCAGCTCTAGGGCAATGTAGCACACCCAGAGCAGAAGTTCTGATTCAGCCATATCAGGCCTGCAAAGAAACTGCGTTTCACAGGCCTTTGTAAGATATGTTCCCGGTAGGCTGTAAGAGCACTGTGCAGAGCGAATTGTTTCTTAGCTTCCCAAAGAGCTGGAAGCAAGATGCTCTGTGGCCCAAGTCGCCCTTTGGAAAGAAGCCTGCACGTTGTGCCTTTCAGCTCTAGGGCAATGTAGCACACCCAGAGCAGAAGTTCTGCTTCAGCCAGATCAGGCCTGCAAAGAAACTGCGTTTCACAGGCCTTTGTAAGAGATGTTCCCGGTAGGCTGTAAGAGCACTGTGCAGAGCGAGTTGTTTCTTATCTTCCCAAAGAGCTGGAAGCAAGATGCTCTGGGGCCCAACTCGCCCTTTGGAAAGAAGCCTGCACGTTGTGCCTTTCAGCTATAGGGCAATGTAGCCCACCCAGAGCAGAAGTTCTGCTTCATCCATATGAGGCCTGCAAAGAAATTGGGTTTCAGAGGCCTTTGTAAGAGATGTTGCCGGTAGGCTGTAAGAGCACTGTGCAGAGCGAGTTGTTTCTTAGCTTCCAAACAGAGCTGGAAGCAAGATGCTCTGGGGCCGAACTCGCCCTTTGGAAAGAAGCCTGCACGTTGTGCCTTTCTGCTCCAGGGCAATGTAGCACACCCAGAGCAGTAGTTCTGCTGCAGCCAGATGAGGCCTGCAAAGAAACTGCGTTTCACAGGCCTTTGTAAGAGATGCTCCCGGTAGGCTGTGAGAGCACTGTGCAGAGCGAGTTGTTTCTTAGCTTCCCAAAGAGCTGGAAGCAAGATGCTCTGCGGCCCAAGTCGCCCTTTGGAAAGAAGCCTGCACGTTGTGCCTTTCAGCTCTAGGGCAATGTAGCACACCCAGCGCAGAAGTTCTGCTTCATCCAGATCAGGCCTGCAAAGAAACTGCGTTTCACAGGCCTTTGTAAGAGATGTTCCCGGTAGGCTGTAAGAGCACTGTGCAGAGCGAGTTGTTTCTTAGCTTCCCAAAGAGCTGGAAGCAAGATGCTCTGGGGCCCAACCGCCCTTTGGAAAGAAGCCTGCACCTTGTGCCTTTCAGCTCTAGGGCAATGTAGCCCACCCAGAGCAGAAGTTCTGCTTCAGCCAGATGAGGCCTGCAAAGAAACTGGGTTTCACAGGCCTTTGTAGGAGATGTACCTGGTAGGCTCTAAGAGCACTGTGCAGAGCGAGTTGTTTCTTAGCTTCCCAAAGAGCTGGAAGCAAGATGCTCTGGGGCCCAACTCGCCCTTTGGAAAGAAGCCTGCACGTTGTGCCTTTCAGCTCTAGGGCAATGTAGCACACCCAGAGCAGAAGTTCTGCTTCAGCCAGATCAGGCCTGGAGAGAAACTGCGTTTCACAGGCCTTTGTAAGAGATGTTCCCGGTAGGCTGTAAGAGCACTGTGCAGAGCGAGTTGTTTCTTGGCTTCCCAAAGAGCTGGAAGCAAGATGCTCTGGGGCCCAACTCGCCCTTTGGAAAGAAGCCTGCACGTTGTGCCTTTCTGCTCTAGGGCAATGTAGCACACCCAGAGCAGAAGTTCAGCTTCTGCCAGATAAGGCCTGCAAAGAAACTGCGTTTCACAGGCCTTTGTAAGAGATGTTCCCGGTAGGCTGTAAGATCACTGTGCAGAGCGTGTTGTTTCTTAGCTTCCCAAAGAGCTGGAAGCAAGATGCTCTGGGGCCCAACTCGCCCTTTGGAAAGAAGCCTGCACGTTGTGCCTTTCAGCTCTAGGGCAATGTAGCACACCCAGAGCAGAAGTTCTGCTTCAGCCAGATCAGGCCTGCAAAGAAACTGCGTTTCACAGGCCTTTGTAAGAGATGTACCCGGTAGGCTGTAAGAGCACTGTGCAGAGCGAGTTGTTGCTTAGCTTCCCAAAGAGCTGGAAGCAAGATGCTCTGGGGCCCAACTCGCCCTTTGGAAAGAAGCCTGCACGTTGTGCCTTTCTGCTCTAGGGAAATGTAGCACACCCACAGCAGAAGTTCTGCTTCAGCCAGATGAGGCCTGCAAAGAAACTGCGTTTCACAGGCCTTTGTAAGAGATGTTCCCGGTAGGCTGTGAGAGCACTGTGCAGAGCGAGTTGTTTCTTAGCTTCCCAAAGAGCTGGAAGCAAGATGCTCTGGGGCCCAACTCGCCCTTTGGAAAGAAGCCTGCACGTTGTGCTTTTCAGCTCTAGGGCAATGTAGCACACCCAGCGCAGAAGTTCTGCTTCATCCAGATCAGGCCTGCAAAGAAACTGCGTTTCACATGCCTTTGTAAGAGATGTTCCCGGTTGGCTGTAAGAGCACTGTGCAGAGCGAGTTGTTTCTTAGCTTCCCAAAGAGCTGGAAGCAAGATGCTCTGGGGCCCAACTCGCCCTTTGGAAAGAAGCCTGCACCTTGTGCCTTTCAGCTCTAGGGCAATGTAGCACACCCAGAGCAGAAGTTCTGTTTCAGCCACATGAGGCCTGCAGAGAAACTGCGTTTCACAGGCCTTTGTAAGAGATGTTGCCGGTAGGCTGTAAGAGCACTGTGCAGAGCGAGTTGTTTCTTAGCTTCCCAAAGAGCTGGAAGCAAGATGCTCTGGGGCCCAACTCGCCCTTTGGAAAGAAGCCTGCACGTTGTGCCTTTCAGCTCTAGGGCAATGTAGCACACCCAGAGCAGTAGTTCTGCTGCAGCCAGATGAGGCCTGCAAAGAAACTGCGTTTCACAGGCCTTTGAAGGAGATGTTCCAGGTAGGCTGTGAGAGCACTGTGCAGAGCGAGTTGATTCTTAGCTTCCCAAAGAGCTGGAAGCAAGATGCTCTGGGGCCCAACTCTCCCTTTGGAAAGAAGACTGCACGTTGTGCCTTTCAGCTCTAGGGCAATGTAGCCCACCCAGAGCAGAAGTTCTGCTTCAGCCAGATGAGGCCTGCAAAGAAACTGTGTTTCACAGGCCTTTGTAAGAAATGTACCCGGTAGGCTCTAAGAGCACTGTGCATAGCGAGTTGTTTCTTAGCTTCCCAAAGAGCTGGAAGCAAGATGCTCTGGGGCCCAACTCGCCGTTTGGAACGAAGCCTGCACGTTGTGCCTCTCAGCTCTAGGGCAATGTAGCACACCCAGAGCAGAAGTTCTGCTTCAGCCAGATCAGGCCTGCAAAGAAACTGGGTTTCACAGGCCTTTGTAAGAGATGTTCCCGGTAGGCTGTAAGAGCACTGTGCAGAGTGAGTTGTTTCTTAGCTTCCCAAAGAGCTGGAAGCAAGATGCTCTGGGGCCCAACTCGCCCTTTGGAAAGAAGCCTGCACCTTGTGCCTTTCAGCTCTAGGGCAATGTAGCACACCCAGAGCAGAAGTTCTACTTCAACCAGATCAGTCCTGCAGAGAAACTGCGTTTCACAGGCCTTTGTAAGTGATGTTCCCGGTAGGCTGTAAGAGCACTTTGCAGAGCGAGTTGTTTCTTAGCTTCCCAAAGAGCTGGAAGCAAGATGCTCTGGGGCCCAACTCGCCCTTTGGAAAGAAGCCTGCACGTTGTGCCTTTCTGCTCTAGGGCAATGTAGCACACCCAGAGCAGAAGTTCTGCTTCAGCCAGATCAGGCCTGCAAAGAAACTGCATTTCACAGGCCTTTGTAAGAGATGTTCCCGGTAGGCTGTGAGAGCACTGTGCAGAGCGAGTTGTTTCTTAGCTTCCCAAAGAGCTGGAAGCAAGATGCTCTGGGGCCCAACTCGCCCTTTGGAAAGAAGCCTGCACCTTGTGCCTTTCAGCTCTAGGGCAATGTAGCACACCCAGAGCAGAAGTTCTGATTCAGCCAGATCAGGCCTGCAAAGAAACTGCGTTTCACAGGCCTTTGTAAGAGATGTTCCCGGTAGGCTGTGAGAGCACTGTGCAGAGCGAGATGTTTCTTAGCTTCCCAAAGAGCTGGAAGCAAGATGCTCTGGGGCCCAAGTCGCCCTTTGGAAAGAAGCCTGCACGTTGTGCCTTTCAGCTCTAGGGCCATGTAGCACACCCAGAGCAGAAGTTCTGCTTCAGCCAGATCAGGCCTGCAAAGAAACTGCGTTTCACAGGCCTTTGTAAGAGATGTTCCCGGTAGGCTGTAAGAGCACTGTGCAGAGTGAGTTGTTTCTTAGCTTCCCAAAGAGCTGGAAGCAAGATGCTCTGGGGCCCAACTCGCCCTTTGGAAAGAAGCTTGCACGTTGTGCCTTTCAGCTCTAGGGCAATGTAGCACACCCAGAACAGAAGTTCTGATTCAGCCAGATCAGGCCTGCAAAGAAACTGCGTTTCACAGGCCTTTGTAAGAGATGTTCCCGGTAGGCTGTAAGAGCACTGTGCAGAGCGAGTAGTTTCTTCACTTGCCAAAGAGCTGGAAGCAAGATGCACTGGGGACCAACTCGCCCCTTGGAAAGAAGCCTGCACGTTGTGACTTTCAGCTCTAGGGCATTGTAGAACAACAGAGCAGAAGTTCTGCTTCAGCCAGATCAGGCCTGCAAAGAAACTGTGTTTCACAGGCCTTTGTAAGAGATGTTCCCGGTAGGCTGTGAGAGCACTGTGCAGAGCGAGTTGTTTCTTAGCTTCCCAAAGAGCTGCATGCAAGATGCTCTGGGGCCCAACACGCCCTTTGGAAAGAAGCCTGCACGTTTTGCCTTTCAGCTCTAGGGCAATGTAGAGCACCCAGAGCAGAAGTCCTACTTCAGCCAGATCAGTCCTGCAGAGAAACTGCGTTTCACAGGCCTTTGTAAGTGATCTTCCCGGTAGGCTGTAAGAGCACTGTGCAGAGTGAGTTGTTTCTTAGCTTCCCAAAGAGCTGGAAGCAAGATGCTCTGGGGCCCAACTCGCCCTTTGGAAAGAAGCCTGCACGTTGTGCCTTTCTGATCTAGGGCAATGTAGCACACCCAGAGGAGAAGTTCTGCTTCAGCTAGATCAGGCCTGCAAAGAAACTGCGTTTCACAGGCCTTTGTAAGAGATGTTGCCGGTAGGCTGTAAGAGCACTGTGCAGAGCGAGTTGTTTCTTAGCTTCCCACAGAGCTGGAAGCAAGATGCTCTGGGGCCCAACTCGCCCTTTTGAAAGAAGCCTGCACGTTGTGCCTTTCAGCTCTAGGGCAATGTAGCACACCCAGAGCAGTAGTTCTGCTGCAGCCAGATGAGGCCTGCAAAGAAACTGCGTTTCACAGGCCTTTGAAAGAGATGTTCCAGGTAGGCTGTGAGAGCACTGTGCAGAGCGAGTTGTTTCTTAGCTTCCCAAAGAGCTGGAAGCAAGATGCTCTGGGGCCCAACTCTCCCTTTGGAAAGAAGACTGCACGTTGTGCCTTTCAGCTCTAGGGCAATGTAGCCCACCCAGAGCAGAAGTTCTGCTTCAGCCAGATGAGGCCTGCAAAGAAACTGTGTTTCACAGGCCTTTGTAAGAAATGTACCCGGTAGGCTCTAAGAGCACTGTGCAGAGCGAGTTGTTTCTTAGCTTCCCAAAGAGCTGGAAGCAAGATGCTCTGGGGCCCAACTCGCCGTTTGGAACGAAGCCTGCACGTTGTGCCTCTCAGCTCTAGGGCAATGTAGCACACCCAGAGCAGAAGTTCTGCTTCAGCCAGATCAGGCCTGCAAAGAAACTGCGTTTCACAGGCCTTTGTAAGAGATGTTCCCGGTAGGCTGTAAGAGCACTGTGCAGAGCGAGTTGTTTCTTAGCTTCCCAAAGAGCTGGAAGCAAGATGCTCTGGGGCCCAACTCGCCCTTTGGAAAGAATCCTGCACGTTGTGCCTTTCAGCTCTAGGGCAATGTAGCACACCCAGAGCAGAAGTTCTGCTTCATGCATATGAGGCCTGCAAAGAAACTGGGTTTCACAGGCCTTTGTAAGTGATGTACCCGGTAGGCTCTAAGAGCACTGTGCAGAGCGAGTTGTTTCTTAGCTTCCCAAAGAGCTGGAAGCAAGATGCTCTGGGGCCCAACTCGCCCTTTGGACAAAAGCCTGCACGTTGTGCCTTTCAGCTCTAGGTCAATGTAGCACACCCAGAGCAGAAGTTCTGCTTCAGCCAATCAGGCCTGCAAAGAAACTGTGTTTCACAGGCCTTTGTAAGAGATGTTCCTGGTAGGCTGTAAGAGCACTGTGCAGAGCGAGTTGTTTCTTATCTTCCCAAAGAGCTGGAAGCAAGATGCTCTGGGGCCCAAGTCGCCCTTTGGAAAGAAGCATGCACGTTGTGCCTTTCAGCTCTAGGGCCATGTAGCACACCCAGAGCAGAAGTTCTGCTTCAGCCAGATCAGGCCTGCAAAGAAACTGCGTTTCACATGCCTTTGTAAGAGATGTTCCCGGTAGGCTGTAAGATCACTGTGCAGAGCGAGTTGTTTCTTAGCTTCCCAAAGAGCTGGAAGCAAGATGCTCTGGGGCCCAACTCGCCCTTTGTAAAGAAGCCTGCACGTTGTGCCTTTCAGCTCTAGGGCAATGTAGCACACCCAGAGCAGAAGTTCTGCTTCAGCCAGATCAGGCCTGCAAAGAAACTGCGTTTCACAGGCCTTTGTAAGAGATGTACCCGGTAGGCTGTAAGAGCACTGTGCAGAGCGAGTTGTTTCTTATCTTCCCAAAGAGCTGGAAGCAAGATGCTCTGGGGCCACACTCGCCCTTTGGAAAGAAGCCTGCACGTTGTGCCTTTCTGCTCTAGGGCAATGTAGCACACCCAGAGCAGAAGTTCAGCTTCTGCCAGATAAGGCCTGCAAAGAAACTGCGTTTCACAGGCCTTTGTAAGAGATGTTCCCGGTAGGCTGTAAGATCACTGTGCAGAGCGTGTTGTTTCTTAGCTTCCCAAAGAGCTGGAAGCAAGATGCTCTGGGGCCCAACTCGCCCTTTGGAAAGAAGCCTGCACGTTGTGCCTTTCAGCTCTAGGGCAATGTAGCACACCCAGAGCAGAAGTTCTGCTTCAGCCAGATCAGGCCTGCAAAGAAACTGCGTTTCACAGGCCTTTGTAAGAGATGTACCCGGTAGGCTGTAAGAGCACTGTGCAGAGCGAGTTGTTGCTTAGCTTCCCAAAGAGCTGGAAGCAAGATGCTCTGGGGCCCAACTCGCCCTTTGGAAAGAAGCCTGCACGTTGTGCCTTTCTGCTCTAGGGAAATGTAGCACACCCACAGCAGAAGTTCTGCTTCAGCCAGATGAGGCCTGCAAAGAAACTGCGTTTCACAGGCCTTTGTAAGAGATGTTCCCGGTAGGCTGTGAGAGCACTGTGCAGAGCGAGTTGTTTCTTAGCTTCCCAAAGAGCTGGAAGCAAGATGCTCTGGGGCCCAACTCACCCTTTGGAAAGAAGGCTGCACGTTGTGCTTTTCAGCTCTAGGGCAATGTAGCACACCCAGCGCAGAATTTCTGCTTCATCCAGATCAGGCCTGCAAAGAAACTGCGTTTCACAGGCCTTTGTAAGAGATGTTCCCGGTTGGCTGTAAGAGCACTGTGCAGAGCGAGTTGTTTCTTAGCTTCCCAAAGAGCTGGAAGCAAGATGCTCTGGGGCCCAACTCGCCCTTTGGAAAGAAGCCTCCACCTTGTGCCTTTCAGCTCTAGGGCAATGTAGCACACCCAGAGCAGAAGTTCTGTTTCAGCCACATGAGGCCTGCAGAGAAACTGCGTTTCACAGGCCTTTGTAAGAGATGTTGCCGGTAGGCTGTAAGAGCACTGTGCAGAGCGAGTTGTTTCTTAGCTTCCCAAAGAGCTGGAAGCAAGATGCTCTGGGGCCCAACTCGCCCTTTGGAAAGAAGCCTGCACGTTGTGCCTTTCAGCTCTAGGGCAATGTAGCACACCCAGAGCAGTAGTTCTGCTGCAGCCAGATGAGGCCTGCAAAGAAACTGCGTTTCACAGGCCTTTTAAGGAGATGTTCCAGGTAGGCTGTGAGAGCACTGTGCAGAGCGAGTTGATTCTTAGCTTCCCAAAGAGCTGGAAGCAAGATGCTCTGGGGCCCAACTCTCCCTTTGGAAAGAAGACTGCACGTTGTGCCTTTCAGCTCTAGGGCAATGTAGCCCACCCAGAGCAGAAGTTCTGCTTCAGCCAGATGAGGCCTGCAAAGAAACTGTGTTTCACAGGCCTTTGTAAGAAATGTACCCGGTAGGCTCTAAGAGCACTGTGCATAGCGAGTTGTTTCTTAGCTTCCCAAAGAGCTGGAAGCAAGATGCTCTGGGGCCCAACTCGCCGTTTGGAACGAAGCCTGCACGTTGTGCCTCTCAGCTCTAGGGCAATGTAGCACACCCAGAGCAGAAGTTCTGCTTCAGCCAGATCAGGCCTGCAAAGAAACTGGGTTTCACAGGCCTTTGTAAGAGATGTTCCCGGTAGGCTGTAAGAGCACTGTGCAGAGCGAGTTGTTTCTTAGCTTCCCAAAGAGCTGGAAGCAAGATGCTCTGGGGCCCAACTCGCCCTTTGGAAAGAATCCTGCACGTTGTGCCTTTCAGCTCTAGGGCAATGTAGCACACCCAGAGCAGAAGTTCTGCTTCATGCATATGAGGCCTGCAAAGAAACTGGGTTTCACAGGCCTTTGTAAGTGATGTACCCGGTAGGCTCTAAGAGCACTGTGCAGAGCGAGTTGTTTCTTAGCTTCCCAAAGAGCTGGAAGCAAGATGCTCTGGGGCCCAACTCGCCCTTTGGACAAAAGCCTGCACGTTGTGCCTTTCAGCTCTAGGTCAATGTAGCACACCCAGAGCAGAAGTTCTGCTTCAGCCAATCAGGCCTGCAAAGAAACTGTGTTTCACAGGCCTTTGTAAGAGATGTTCCTGGTAGGCTGTAAGAGCACTGTGCAGAGCGAGTTGTTTCTTATCTTCCCAAAGAGCTGGAAGCAAGATGCTCTGGGGCCCAAGTCGCCCTTTGGAAAGAAGCATGCACGTTGTGCCTTTCAGCTCTAGGGCCATGTAGCACACCCAGAGCAGAAGTTCTGCTTCAGCCAGATCAGGCCTGCAAAGAAACTGCGTTTCACATGCCTTTGTAAGAGATGTTCCCGGTAGGCTGTAAGATCACTGTGCAGAGCGAGTTGTTTCTTAGCTTCCCAAAGAGCTGGAAGCAAGATGCTCTGGGGCCCAACTCGCCCTTTGTAAAGAAGCCTGCACGTTGTGCCTTTCAGCTCTAGGGCAATGTAGCACACCCAGAGCAGAAGTTCTGCTTCAGCCAGATCAGGCCTGCAAAGAAACTGCGTTTCACAGGCCTTTGTAAGAGATGTACCCGGTAGGCTGTAAGAGCACTGTGCAGAGCGAGTTGTTTCTTATCTTCCCAAAGAGCTGGAAGCAAGATGCTCTGGGGCCACACTCGCCCTTTGGAAAGAAGCCTGCACGTTGTGCCTTTCTGCTCTAGGGCAATGTAGCACACCCAGAGCAGAAGTTCAGCTTCTGCCAGATAAGGCCTGCAAAGAAACTGCGTTTCACAGGCCTTTGTAAGAGATGTTCCCGGTAGGCTGTAAGATCACTGTGCAGAGCGTGTTGTTTCTTAGCTTCCCAAAGAGCTGGAAGCAAGATGCTCTGGGGCCCAACTCGCCCTTTGGAAAGAAGCCTGCACGTTGTGCCTTTCAGCTCTAGGGCAATGTAGCACACCCAGAGCAGAAGTTCTGCTTCAGCCAGATCAGGCCTGCAAAGAAACTGCGTTTCACAGGCCTTTGTAAGAGATGTACCCGGTAGGCTGTAAGAGCACTGTGCAGAGCGAGTTGTTGCTTAGCTTCCCAAAGAGCTGGAAGCAAGATGCTCTGGGGCCCAACTCGCCCTTTGGAAAGAAGCCTGCACGTTGTGCCTTTCTGCTCTAGGGAAATGTAGCACACCCACAGCAGAAGTTCTGCTTCAGCCAGATGAGGCCTGCAAAGAAACTGCGTTTCACAGGCCTTTGTAAGAGATGTTCCCGGTAGGCTGTGAGAGCACTGTGCAGAGCGAGTTGTTTCTTAGCTTCCCAAAGAGCTGGAAGCAAGATGCTCTGGGGCCCAACTCACCCTTTGGAAAGAAGGCTGCACGTTGTGCTTTTCAGCTCTAGGGCAATGTAGCACACCCAGCGCAGAATTTCTGCTTCATCCAGATCAGGCCTGCAAAGAAACTGCGTTTCACAGGCCTTTGTAAGAGATGTTCCCGGTTGGCTGTAAGAGCACTGTGCAGAGCGAGTTGTTTCTTAGCTTCCCAAAGAGCTGGAAGCAAGATGCTCTGGGGCCCAACTCGCCCTTTGGAAAGAAGCCTCCACCTTGTGCCTTTCAGCTCTAGGGCAATGTAGCACACCCAGAGCAGAAGTTCTGTTTCAGCCACATGAGGCCTGCAGAGAAACTGCGTTTCACAGGCCTTTGTAAGAGATGTTGCCGGTAGGCTGTAAGAGCACTGTGCAGAGCGAGTTGTTTCTTAGCTTCCCAAAGAGCTGGAAGCAAGATGCTCTGGGGCCCAACTCGCCCTTTGGAAAGAAGCCTGCACGTTGTGCCTTTCAGCTCTAGGGCAATGTAGCACACCCAGAGCAGTAGTTCTGCTGCAGCCAGATGAGGCCTGCAAAGAAACTGCGTTTCACAGGCCTTTTAAGGAGATGTTCCAGGTAGGCTGTGAGAGCACTGTGCAGAGCGAGTTGATTCTTAGCTTCCCAAAGAGCTGGAAGCAAGATGCTCTGGGGCCCAACTCTCCCTTTGGAAAGAAGACTGCACGTTGTGCCTTTCAGCTCTAGGGCAATGTAGCCCACCCAGAGCAGAAGTTCTGCTTCAGCCAGATGAGGCCTGCAAAGAAACTGTGTTTCACAGGCCTTTGTAAGAAATGTACCCGGTAGGCTCTAAGAGCACTGTGCATAGCGAGTTGTTTCTTAGCTTCCCAAAGAGCTGGAAGCAAGATGCTCTGGGGCCCAACTCGCCGTTTGGAACGAAGCCTGCACGTTGTGCCTCTCAGCTCTAGGGCAATGTAGCACACCCAGAGCAGAAGTTCTGCTTCAGCCAGATCAGGCCTGCAAAGAAACTGGGTTTCACAGGCCTTTGTAAGAGATGTTCCCGGTAGGCTGTAAGAGCACTGTGCAGAGCGAGTTGTTTCTTAGCTTCCCAAAGAGCTGGAAGCAAGATGCTCTGGGGCCCAACTCGCCCTTTGGAAAGAAGCCTGCACCTTGTGCCTTTCAGCTCTAGGGCAATGTAGCACACCCAGAGCAGAAGTTCTACTTCAACCAGATCAGTCCTGCAGAGAAACTGCGTTTCACAGGCCTTTGTAAGTGATGTTCCCGGTAGGCTGTAAGAGCACTTTGCAGAGCGAGTTGTTTCTTAGCTTCCCAAAGAGCTGGAAGCAAGATGCTCTGGGGCCCAACTCGCCCTTTGGAAAGAAGCCTGCACGTTGTGCCTTTCTGCTCTAGGGCAATGTAGCACACCCAGAGCAGAAGTTCTGCTTCAGCCAGATCAGGCCTGCAAAGAAACTGCATTTCACAGGCCTTTGTAAGAGATGTTCCCGGTAGGCTGTGAGAGCACTGTGCAGAGCGAGTTGTTTCTTAGCTTCCCAAAGAGCTGGAAGCAAGATGCTCTGGGGCCCAACTCGCCCTTTGGATAGAAGCCTGCACCTTGTGCCTTTCAGCTCTAGGGCAATGTAGCACACCCAGAGCAGAAGTTCTGATTCAGCCAGATCAGGCCTGCAAAGAAACTGCGTTTCACAGGCCTTTGTAAGAGATGTTCCCGGTAGGCTGTGAGAGCACTGTGCAGAGCGAGATGTTTCTTAGCTTCCCAAAGAGCTGGAAGCAAGATGCTCTGGGGCCCAAGTCGCCCTTTGGAAAGAAGCCTGCACGTTGTGCCTTTCAGCTCTAGGGCCATGTAGCACACCCAGAGCAGAAGTTCTGCTTCAGCCAGATCAGGCCTGCAAAGAAACTGCGTTTCACAGGCCTTTGTAAGAGATGTTCCCGGTAGGCTGTAAGAGCACTGTGCAGAGTGAGTTGTTTCTTAGCTTCCCAAAGAGCTGGAAGCAAGATGCTCTGGGGCCCAACTCGCCCTTTGGAAAGAAGCTTGCACGTTGTGCCTTTCAGCTCTAGGGCAATGTAGCACACCCAGAACAGAAGTTCTGATTCAGCCAGATCAGGCCTGCAAAGAAACTGCGTTTCACAGGCCTTTGTAAGAGATGTTCCCGGTAGGCTGTAAGAGCACTGTGCAGAGCGAGTAGTTTCTTCACTTGCCAAAGAGCTGGAAGCAAGATGCACTGGGGACCAACTCGCCCCTTGGAAAGAAGCCTGCACGTTGTGACTTTCAGCTCTAGGGCATTGTAGAACAACAGAGCAGAAGTTCTGCTTCAGCCAGATCAGGCCTGCAAAGAAACTGTGTTTCACAGGCCTTTGTAAGAGATGTTCCCGGTAGGCTGTGAGAGCACTGTGCAGAGCGAGTTGTTTCTTAGCTTCCCAAAGAGCTGCATGCAAGATGCTCTGGGGCCCAACACGCCCTTTGGAAAGAAGCCTGCACGTTTTGCCTTTCAGCTCTAGGGCAATGTAGAGCACCCAGAGCAGAAGTCCTACTTCAGCCAGATCAGTCCTGCAGAGAAACTGCGTTTCACAGGCCTTTGTAAGTGATCTTCCCGGTAGGCTGTAAGAGCACTGTGCAGAGTGAGTTGTTTCTTAGCTTCCCAAAGAGCTGGAAGCAAGATGCTCTGGGGCCCAACTCGCCCTTTGGAAAGAAGCCTGCACGTTGTGCCTTTCTGATCTAGGTCAATGTAGCACACCCAGAGGAGAAGTTCTGCTTCAGCTAGATCAGGCCTGCAAAGAAACTGCGTTTCACAGGCCTTTGTAAGAGATGTTGCCGGTAGGCTGTAAGAGCACTGTGCAGAGCGAGTTGTTTCTTAGCTTCCCACAGAGCTGGAAGCAAGATGCTCTGGGGCCCAACTCGCCCTTTTGAAAGAAGCCTGCACGTTGTGCCTTTCAGCTCTAGGGCAATGTAGCACACCCAGAGCAGTAGTTCTGCTGCAGCCAGATGAGGCCTGCAAAGAAACTGCGTTTCACAGGCCTTTGAAAGAGATGTTCCAGGTAGGCTGTGAGAGCACTGTGCAGAGCGAGTTGTTTCTTAGCTTCCCAAAGAGCTGGAAGCAAGATGCTCTGGGGCCCAACTCTCCCTTTGGAAAGAAGACTGCACGTTGTGCCTTTCAGCTCTAGGGCAATGTAGCCCACCCAGAGCAGAAGTTCTGCTTCAGCCAGATGAGGCCTGCAAAGAAACTGTGTTTCACAGGCCTTTGTAAGAAATGTACCCGGTAGGCTCTAAGAGCACTGTGCAGAGCGAGTTGTTTCTTAGCTTCCCAAAGAGCTGGAAGCAAGATGCTCTGGGGCCCAACTCGCCGTTTGGAACGAAGCCTGCACGTTGTGCCTCTCAGCTCTAGGGCAATGTAGCACACCCAGAGCAGAAGTTCTGCTTCAGCCAGATCAGGCCTGCAAAGAAACTGCGTTTCACAGGCCTTTGTAAGAGATGTTCCCGGTAGGCTGTAAGAGCACTGTGCAGAGCGAGTTGTTTCTTAGCTTCCCAAAGAGCTGGAAGCAAGATGCTCTGGGGCCCAACTCGCCCTTTGGAAAGAAGCCTGCACCTTGTGCCTTTCAGCTCTAGGGCAATGTAGCACACCCAGAGCAGAAGTTCTACTTCAACCAGATCAGTTCTGCAGAGAAACTGCGTTTCACAGGCCTTTGTAAGTGATGTTCCCGGTAGGCTGTAAGAGCACTTTGCAGAGCGAGTTGTTTCTTAGCTTCCCAAAGAGCTGGAAGCAAGATGCTCTGGGGCCCAACTCGCCCTTTGGAAAGAAGCCTGCACGTTGTGCCTTTCTGCTCTAGGGCAATGTAGCACACCCAGAGCAGAAGTTCTGCTTCAGCCAGATCAGGCCTGCAAAGAAACTGCGTTTCACAGGCCTTTGTAAGAGATGTTCCCGGTAGGCTGTGAGAGCACTGTGCAGAGCGAGTTGTTTCTTAGCTTCC
Source organism: Equus caballus (assembly GCF_041296265.1). NCBI lineage: Eukaryota > Metazoa > Chordata > Mammalia > Perissodactyla > Equidae > Equus > Equus caballus. The sequence continues at coordinate 20,498,920 of NC_091695.1, forward strand.
CAAAGAGCTGGAAGCAAGATGCTCTGGGGCCCAACTCGCCCTTAGGAAAGAAGCCTGCACGTTGTGCCTTTCTGATCTAGGGCAATGTAGCACACCCAGAGCAGAAGTTCTGCTTCAGCCAGATCAGGCCTGCAAAGAAACTGCGTTTCACAGGCCTTTGTAAGAGATGTTCCCGGTAGGCTGTAAGAGCACTGTGCAGAGTGACTTGTTTCTTAGCTTCCCAAAGAGCTGGAAGCAAGATGCTCTGGGGACCAACTCGCCCTTTGGAAAGAAGCCTGCACGTTGTGCCTTTCAGCTCTAGGGCAATGTAGCACACCCAGAGCAGAAGTTCTGCTTCATGCATATGAGGCCTGCAAAGAAACTGGGTTTCACAGGCCTTTGTAAGAGATGTACCCGGTAGGCTCTAAGAGCACTGTGCAGAGCGAGTTGTTTCTTAGCTTCCCAAAGATCTGGAAGCAAGATGCTCTGGGGCCCAACTCGCCCTTTGGACAAAAGCCTGCACGTTGTGCCTTTCAGCTCTAGGTCAATGTAGCACACCCAGAGCAGAAGTTCTGCTTCAGCCAATCAGGCCTGCAAAGAAACTGTGTTTCACAGGCTTTGTAAGAGATGTTCCTGGTAGGCTGTAAGAGCACTGTGCAGAGCGAGTTGTTTCTTATCTTCCCAAAGAGCTGGAAGCAAGATGCTCTGGGGCCCAAGTCGCCCTTTGGAAAGAAGCATGCACGTTGTGCCTTTCAGCTCTAGGGCCATGTAGCACACCCAGAGCAGAAGTTCTGCTTCAGCCAGATCAGGCCTGCAAAGAAACTGCATTACACAGGCCTTTGTAAGAGATGTTCCCGGTAGGCTGTAAGAGCACTGTGCAGAGTGAGTTGTTTCTTAGCTTCCCAAAGAGCTGGAAGCAAGATGCTCTAGGGCCCAACTCGCCCTTTGGAAAGAAGCCTGCACATTGTGCCTTTCTGCTCTAGGGAAATGTAGCACACCCAGAGCAGAAGTTCTGCTTCAGCCAGATGAGGCCTGCAAAGAAACTGCGTTTCACAGGCCTTTGTAAGAGATGTACCCGGTAGGCTGTAAGAGCACTGTGCAGAGAGAGTTGTTTCTTAGCTTCCCAAAGAGCTGGAAGCAAGATGCTCTGGGGCCCAACTCGCCCTTTGGAAAGAAGCCTGCACCTTGTGCCTTTCAGCTCTAGGGCAATGTAGCACACCCAGAGCAGAAGTTCTACTTCAACCAGATCAGTCCTGCAGAGAAACTGCGTTTCACAGGCCTTTGTAAGTGATGTTCCCGGTAGGCTGTAAGAGCACTTTGCAGAGCGAGTTGTTTCTTAGCTTCCCAAAGAGCTGGAAGCAAGATGCTCTGGGGCCCAACTCACCCTTTGGAAAGAAGCCTGCACGTTGTGCCTTTCTGCTCTAGGGCAATGTAGCACATCCAGAGCAGAAGTTCTGCTTCAGCCAGATCAGGCCTGCAAAGAAACTGCGTTTCACAGGCCTTTGTAAGAGATGTTCCCGGTAGGCTGTGAGAGCACTGTGCAGAGCGAGTTGTTTCTTAGCTTCCCAAAGAGCTGGAAGCAAGATGCTCTGGGGCCCAACTCGCCCTTAGGAAAGAAGCCTGCAAGTTGTGCCTCTCTGCTCTAGGGCAATGTAGCACACCCAGAGCAGAAGTTCTGCTTCAGCCAGATCAGGCCTGCAAAGAAACTGCGTTTCACAGGCCTTTGTAAGAGATGTTCCCGGTAGGCTGTAAGAGCACTGTGCAGAGTGACTTGTTTCTTAGCTTCCCAAAGAGCTGGAAGCAAGATGCTCTGGGGCCCAACTCGCCCTTTGGAAAGAATCCTGCACGTTGTGCCTTTCAGCTCTAGGGCAATGTAGCACACCCAGAGCAGAAGTTCTGCTTCATGCATATGAGGCCTGCAAAGAAACTGGGTTTCACATGCCTTTGTAAGAGATGTACCCGGTAGGCTCTAAGAGCACTGTGCAGAGCGAGTTGTTTCTTAGCTTCCCAAAGAGCTGGAAGCAAGATGCTCTGGGGCCCAACTCGCCCTTTGGACAGAAGCCTGCACGTTGTGCCTTTCAGCTCTAGGGCAATGTAGCACACCCAGAGCAGAAGTTCTGCTTCAGCCAATCAGGCCTGCAAAGAAACTGCGTTTCACAGGCCTTTGTAAGAGATGTTCCTGGTAGGCTGTAAGAGCACTGTGCAGAGCGAGTTGTTTCTTATCTTCCCAAAGAGCTGGAAGCAAGATGCTCTGGGGCCCAAATCGCCCTTTGGAAAGAAGCCTGCACGTTGTGCCTTTCAGCTTTAGGGCAATGTAGCACACCCAGAGCAGTAGTTCTGCTGCAGCCAGATGAGGCCTGCAAAGAAACTGCGTTTCACAGGCCTTTGTAAGAGATGTTCCCGGTAGGCTGTGAGAGCACTGTGCAGAGCGAGTTGTTTCTTAGCTTCCCAAAGAGCTGGAAGCAAGATTCTCTGGGTCCCAACTCTCCCTTTGGAAAGAAGCCTGCACGTTGTGCCTTTCTGCTCTACGGCAATGTAGCACACCCAGAGCAGAAGTTGTGCTTCAGCCAGATCAGGCCTGCGAAGAAACTGCATTTCACAGGCCTTTGTAAGAGATGTTCCCGGTAGGCTGTAAGAGCACTGTGCAGAGCGAGTTGTTTCTTAGCTTCCCAAAGAGCTGGAAGCAAGATGCTCTGGGGCCCAACTCGCCCTTTGGAAAGAAGCCTGCACCTTGTGCCTTTCAGCTCTAGGGCAATGTAGCACACCCAGAGCAGAAGTTCTGATTCAGCCAGATCAGGCCTGCAAAGAAACTGCGTTTCACAGGCCTTTGTAAGAGATGTTCCCGGTAGGCTGTGAGAGCACTGTGCAGAGCGAGATGTTTCTTAGCTTCCCAAAGAGCTGGAAGCCAGATGCTCTGGGCCCCAAGTCGCCCTTTGGAAAGAAGCCTGCACGTTGTCACTTTCAGCTCTAGGGCAATGTAGCACACCCAGAGCAGAAGTTCTACTTCAGCCAGATCAGGCCTGCAAAGAAACTGTGTTTCACAGGCCTTTGTAAGAGATGTTCCCGGTAGGCTGTAAGAGCACTGTGCAGAGCGAGTTGTTTCTTAGCTTCCCAAAGAGCTGGAAGCAAGATGCTCTGGGGCCCAACTCGCCCTTTGGAAAGAAGCCTGCACGTTGTGCCTTTCAGCTCTAGGGCAATGTAGCACACCCAGAGCAGAAGTTCTGCTTCAGCCACATGAGGCCTGCAGAGAAACTGCGTTTCACAGGCCTTTGTAAGAGATGTTGCCGGTAGGCTGTAAGAGCACTGTGCAGAGCGAGTTGTTTCTTAGCTTCCCAAAGAGCTGGAAGCAAGATGCTCTGGGGCCCAACTCGCCCTTTTGAAAGAAGCCTGCACGTTGTGCCTTTCAGCTCTAGGGCAATGTAGCACACCCAGAGCAGTAGTTCTGCTGCAGCCAGATGAGGCCTGCAAAGAAACTGCGTTTCACAGGCCTTTGAAAGAGATGTTCGAGGTAGGCTGTGAGAGCACTGTGCAGAGCGAGTTGTTTCTTAGCTTCCAAAGAGCTGGAAGCAAGATGCTCTGGGGCCCAACTCGCCGTTTGGAACGAAGCCTGCACGTTGTGCCTCTCAGCTGTAGGGCAATGTAGCACACCAAGAGCAGAAGTTCTGCTTCAGCCAGATGAGGCCTGCAAAGAAACTGCGTTTCACAGGCCTTTGTAAGAGATGTTCCCGGTAGGCTGTAAGAGCACTGTGCAGAGCGAGTTGTTTCTTAGCTTCCCAAAGAGCTGGAAGCAAGATGCTCTGGGGCCCAACTCGCCCTTTGGAAAGAAGCCTGCACGTTGTGCCTTTCAGCTCTAGGGCAATGTAGCACACCCAGAGCAGAAGTTCTGCGTCAGCCAGATCAGGCCTGCAAAGAAACTGCGTTTCACAGGCCTTTGTAAGAGATGTTCCCGGTAGGCTGTAAGAGCACTGTGCAGAGCGAGTTGTTTCTTCACTTCCCAAAGAGCTGGATGCAAGATGCTCTGGGGCCCAACTCGCCCTTTGGAAAGAAGCCTGCACCTTGTGCCTTTCAGCTCTAGGGCAATGTAGAGCACCCAGGGCAGAAGTCCTACTTCAGCCAGATCAGTCCTGCAGAGAAACTGCGTTTCACAGGCCTTTGAAAGAGATGTTCCCGGTAGGCTGTAAGACCACTGTGCAGAGCGAGTTGTTTCTTAGCTTCCCAAAGAGCTGGAAGCAAGATGCTCTGGGGCCCAACTCGCCCTTTGGAAAGAAGCCTGCACGTTGTGCCTTTCAGCTTTAGGGCAATGTAGCACACCCAGAGCAGAAGTTCTGATTCAGCCAGATCAGGCCTGCAAAGACACTGCGTTTCACAGGCCTTTGTAAGAGATGTTCCCGGTAGGCTGTGAGAGCACTGTGCAGAGCGAGTTGTTTCTTAGCCTCCAAAGAGCTGGAAGCAAGATGCTCTGGGGTCCAACTCGACCCTTGGAAAGAAGCCTGCACGTTGTGCCTTTCAGCTCTAGGGCCATGTAGCACACCCAGAGCAGAAGTTCTGCTTCAGCCAATCAGGCCTGCAAAGAAACTGCGTTTCACAGGCCTTTGTAAGAGATGTTCCCGGTAGGCTGTAAGAGCACTGTTCAGAGTGAGTTGTTTCTTAGCTTCCCAAAGAGCTGGAAGCAAGATGCTCTAGGGCCCAGCTCGCCCTTTGGAAAGAAGCCTGCGCGTTGTGCCTTTCTGCTCTAGGGAAATGTAGCACACCCAGAGCAGAAGTTCTGCTTCAGCCAGATGAGGCCTGCAAAGAAACTGCGTTTCACAGGCCTTTGTAAGAGATGTTCCCGGTAGGCTGTAAGAGCACTGTGCAGAGCGAGTTGTTTCTTAGCATCCCAAAGAGCTGGAAGCAAGATGCTCTGGGGCCCAACTCGCCCTTTGGAAAGAAGCCTGCACGTTGTGCCTTTCAGCTCTAGGGCAATGTAGCACACCCAGAACAAAAGTTCTGATTCAGCCAGATCAGGCCTGCAAAGAAACTGCGTTTCACAAGCCTTTGTAAGAGATGTTCCCGGTAGGCTGTAAGAGCACTGTGCAGAGCGAGTTGTTTCTTCGCTTCCCAAAGAGCTGGAAGCAAGATGCACTGGGGACCAACTCGCCCTTTGGAAAGAAGCCTGCACGTTGTGACTTTCAGCTCAAGGGCATTGTAGAACAACAGAGCAGAAGTTCTGCTTCATCCAGATCAGGCCTGCAGAGAAACTGCGTTTCACAGGCCTTTGTAAGAGATGTTCCCGGTAGGCTGTAAGAGCACTGTGCAGAGCGAGTTGTTTCTTAGCTTCCCAAAGAGCTGGAAGCAAGATGCTCTGGGGCCCAACTCGCCCTTTGGAAAGAAGCCTGCACGTTGTGCCTTTCTGCTTTAGGGCAATGTAGCACACCCAGAGCAGTAGTTCTGCTGCAGCCAGATGAGGCCTGCAAAGAAACTGCGTTTCACAGGCCTTTGTAAGAGATGTTCCCGGTAGGCTGTGAGAGCACTGTGCAGAGCGAGTTGTTTCTTAGCTTCCCAAAGCGCTGGAAGCAAGATGCTCTGGGGCCCAAATCGCCCTTTGGAAAGAAGCCTGCATGTTGTGCCATTCAGCTCTAGGGCAAGGTAGCACACCCAGAGCAGAAGTTCTGCTTCAGCCAGATCGGGCCTGCAAAGAAACTGCGTTTCACAGGCCTTTCTAAGATATGTTCCCGGTAGGCTGTAAGAGCACTGTGCAGAGCGAGTTGTTTCTTATCTTCCCAAAGAGCTGGAAGCAAGATGCTCTGGGGCCCAACTCGCCCTTTGGAAAGAAGCCTGCACGTTGTGCCTTTCTGCTCTAGGGAAATGTAGCACACCCAGAGCAGAAGTTCAGCTTCAGCCAGATCAGGCCTGCAAAGAAACTGCGTTTCACATGCCTTTGTAAGAGATGTTGCCGGTAGGCTGTAAGATCACTGTGCAGAGCGAGTTGTTTCTTAGCTTCCCAAAGAGGTGGAAGCAAGATGCTCTGGGGCCCAACTCGCCTTTTGTAAAGAAGCCTGCACGTTGTGCCTTTCAGCTTTAGGGCAATGTAGCACACCCAGAGCAGTAGTTCTGATGCAGCCAGTTGAGGCCTGCAAAGAAACTGCGTTTCACAGGCCTTTCTAAGAGATGTTACCGGTAGGCTGTGAGAGCACTGTGCAGAGCGAGTTGTTTCTTAGCTTCCCAAAGAGCTGGAAGCAAGATGCTCTGGGTCCCAACTCTCCCTTTGGAAAGAAGACTGCACGTTGTGCCTTTCTGCTCTAGGGCAATGTAGCACACCCAGAGCAGAAGTTCTGCTTCAGCCAGATCAGGCCTGGAGAGAAACTGCGTTTCACAGGCCTTTGTAAGTGATGTTCCCGGTAGGCTGTAAGAGCACTGTGCAGAGCGAGTTGTTTCTTAGCTTCCCAAAGAGCTTGAAGCAAGATGCTCTGGGGCCCAACTCGACCTTTGGAAAGAAGCCTGCACGTTGTGCCTTTCAGCTCTAGGGCAATGTAGCACACGCAGCGCAGAAGTTCTGCTTCATCCAGATCAGGCCTGCAAAGAAACTGCGTTTCACAGGCCTTTGTAAGAGATGTTCCCGGTAGGCTGTGAGAGCACTGTGCAGAGCGAGTTGTTTCTTAGCTTCCCAAAGAGCTGGAAGCAAGATGCTCTGGGGCCCAACTCGCCCTTTGGAAAGAAGCCTGGACCTTGTGCCTTTCAGCTCTAGGGCAATGTAGCACACCCAGAGAAGAAGTTCTGCTTCAGCCAGATCAAGCCTGCAAAGAAACTGCGTTTCAAAGGCCTTTGTAAGAGATGTTCCCGGTAGGCTGTGAGAGCACTGTGCAGAGCGAGTTGTTTCTTAGCTTCCCAAAGAGCTGGAAGCAAGATGCTCTGGGGCCCAACTCGCCCTTTGGAAAGAAGCCTGCACGTTGTGCCTCTCAGCTCTAGGGCAATGTAGCACACCCAGAGCAGAAGTTCTGATTCAGCCAGATCAGGCCTGCAAAGAAACTGCGTTTCACAGGCCTTTGTAAGAGATGTTCCCGGTAGGCTGTAAGAGCACTGTGCAGAGCGAGTTCTTTCTTAGCTTCCCCAAGAGCTGGAAGCAAGATGCTCTGGGTCCCAACTCGCCCTTTGGAAAGAAGCCTGCACGTTGTGACTTTCAGCTCATGGGCATTGTAGAACAACAGAGCAGAAGTTCTGCTTCAGCCAGATCAGGCCTGCAAAGAAACTGCGTTTCACACGCCTTTGTAAGAGATGTTCCCGGTAGGCTTTAAGAGCACTGTGCAGAGCGAGTTGTTTCTTAGCTTCCCAAAGAGCTGGAAGCAAGATGCTCTGGGGCCCAACTCGCCCTTTGGAAAGAAGCCTGCACGTTGTGCCTTTCTGCTCTAGGGAAATGTGGCACACCCAGAGCAGAAGTTCTCCTTCAGCCAGATCAGGCCTGGAGAGAAACTGCGTTTCACAGGCCTTTGTAAGAGATGTACCCGGTAGGCTGTAAGAGCACTGTGCAGAGCGAGTTGTTTCTTATCTTCCCAAAGACCTGGAAGCAAGATGCTCTGGGGCCCAACTCGCCCTTTGGAAAGAAGCCGGCACGTTGTGCCTTTCTGCTCTAGGGAAATGTAGCACACCCAGAGCAGAAGTTCAGCTTCTGCCAGATAAGGCCTGCAAAGAAACTGCGTTTCACAGGCCTTTGTAAGAGATGTTCCCGGTAGGCTGTAAGAGCACTGTGCAGAGCGAGTTGTTTCTTAGCTTCCCAAAGAGCTGGAAGCAAGATGCTCTGGGGCCCAACTCGCCCTTTGGAAAGAAGCCTGCACGTTGTGCCTTTCAGCTCTAGGGCAATGTAGCACACCAGAGCAGAAGTTCTGCTTCAGCCAGATCAGGCCTGCAAAGAAACTGCGTTTCACAGGCCTTTGTAAGAGATGTTCCCGGTAGGCTGTAAGAGCACTGTGCAGAGCGAGTTGTTTCTTATCTTCCCAAAGAGCTGGAAGCAAGGTGCTCTGGGGCCCAACTCGCCCTTTGGAAAGAAGCCTGCACGTTGTGCCTTTCAGCTCTAGGGCAATGTAGCACACCCAGAGCAGAAGTTCTGCTTCATCCATATGAGGCCTGCAAAGAAATTGGGTTTCAGAGGCCTTTGTAAGAGATGTACCCGGTAGGCTGTAAGAGCACTGTGCAGAGCGAGTTGTTTCTTAGGTTCCCAAAGAGCTGGAAGCAAGATGCTCTGGGGCCCAACTCGCCCTTTGTTAAGAAGCCTGCACGTTGTGCCTTTCAGCTCTAGGGCAATGTAGCACACCCAGAGCAGAAGTTCTGCTTCAGCCAGATCAGGCCTGCAAAGAAACTGCGTTTCACAGGCCTTTGTAAGAGATGTACCCGGTAGGCTGTAAGAGCACTGTGCAGAGCGAGTTGTTCCTTATCTTCCGAAAGAGCTGGAAGCAAGATGCTCTGGGGCCCCACTCGCCCTTTGGAAAGAAGCCTGCACGTTGTGCCTTTCTGCTCTAGGGCAATGTAGCACACCCAGAGCAGAAGTTCAGCTTCTGTCAGATAAGGCCTGCAAATAAACTGCGTTTCACAGGCCTTTGTAAGAGATGTTCCCGGTAGGCTGTAAGATCACTGTGCAGAGCGTGTTGTTTATTAGCTTCCCAAAGAGCTGGAAGCAAGATGCTCTGGGGCCCAACTCGCCCTTTGGAAAGAAGCCTGCACGTTGTGCCTTTCAGCTCTAGGGCAATGTAGCACACCCAGAGCAGAAGTTCTGCTTCAGCCAGATCAGGCCTGCAAAGAAACTGCGTTTCACAGGCCTTTGTAAGAGATGTACCCGGTAGGCTGTAAGAGCACTGTGCAGAGCGAGTTGTTGCTTAGCTTCCCAAAGAGCTGGAAGCAAGATGCTCTGGGGCCCAACTCGCCCTTTGGAAAGAAGCCTGCACGTTGTGCCTTTCTGCTCTAGGGAAATGTAGCACACCCACAGCAGAAGTTCTGCTTCAGCCATATGAGGCCTGCAAAGAAACTGCGTTTCACAGGCCTTTGTAAGAGATGTTCCCGGTAGGCTGTGAGAGCACTGTGCAGAGCGAGTTGTTTCTTAGCTTCCCAAAGAGCTGGAAGCAAGATGCTCTGGGGCCCAACTCGCCCTTTGGAAAGAAGGCTGCACGTTGTGCCTTTCAGCTCTAGGGCAATGTAGCACACCCAGAGCAGAAGTTCAGCTTCATCCAGATCAGGCCTGCAAAGAAACTGCGTTTCACAGGCCTTTGTAAGAGATGTTCCCGGTAGACTGTAAGAGCACTGTGCAGAGCGAGTTGTTTCTTAGCTTCCCAAAGAGCTGGAAGCAAAATGCTCTGGGGCCCAACTCGCCCTTTGGAAAGAAGCCTACACGTTGTGCCTTTCAGCTTTAGGGCAATGTAGTACACCCAGAGCAGTAGTTCTGATGCAGCCAGATGAGGCCTGCAAAGAAACTGCGTTTCACAGGCCTTTCTAAGAGATGTTACCGGTAGGCTGTGAGAGCACTGTGCACAGCGAGTTGTTTCTTAGCTTCCCAAAGAGCTGGAAGCAAGATGCTCTGGGTCCCAACTCTCCCTTTGGAAAGAAGACTGCACGTTGTGCCTTTCTGCTCTAGGGCAATGTAGCACACCCAGAGCAGAAGTTCTGCTTCAGCCAGATCAGGCCTGGAGAGAAACTGCGTTTCACAGGCCTTTGTAAGTGATGTTCCCGGTAGGCTGTAAGAGCACTGTGCAGAGCGAGTTGTTTCTTAGCTTCCCAAAGAGCTGGAAGCAAGATGCTCTGGGGCCCAACTGGACCTTTGGAAAGAAGCCTGCACGTTGTGCCTTTCAGCTCTAGGGCAATGTAGCACACGCAGCGCAGAAGTTCTGCTTCATCCAGATCAGGCCTGCAAAGAAACTGCGTTTCACATGCCTTTGTAAGAGATGTTCCCGGTAGGCTGTAAGAGCACTGTGCAGAGCGAGTTGTTTCTTAGCTTCCCAAAGAGCTGGAAGCAAGATGCTCTGGGGCCCAACTCGCCCTTTGGAAAGAAGCCTGAACGTTGTGCCTTTCAGCTCTAGGGCAATGTAGCACACCCAGAGCAGAAGTTCTGCTTCAGCCAGATCAGGCCTGCAAAGAAACTGCGTTTCACAGGCCTTTGTAAGAGATGTTCCCGGTAGGCTGTAAGAGCACTGTGCAGAGCGAGTTGTTTCTTAGCTTCCCAAAGAGCTGGAAGCAAGATGCTCTGGGGATCAACTCGCCCTTTGGAAAGAAGCCTGCACGTTGTGAATTTCAGCTCATGGGCATTGTAGAACAACAGAGCAGAAGTTCTGCTTCAGCCAGATCAGGCCTGCAAAGAAACTGCGTTTCACAGGCCTTTGTAAGAGATGTTCCCGGTAGGCTTTAAGAGCACTGTGCAGAGCGAGTTGTTTCTTAGCTTCCCAAAGAGCTGGAAGCAAGATGCTCTGGGGCCCAACTCGCCCTTTGTAAAGAAGCCTGCACGTTTTGCCTTTCAGCTCTATGGCAATGTAGAGCACCCAGAGCAGAAGTTCTACTTCAGCCAGATCAGTCCTGCAGAGAAACTGCGTTTCACAGGCCTTTGTTAGTGATGTTCCCGGTAGGCTGTAAGAGCACTGTGCAGAGCGAGTTGTTTCTTAGCTTCCCAAAGAGCTGGAAGGAAGATGCTCTGGGGCCCAACTCGCCCTTTGGAAAGAAGCCTGCACCTTGTGCCTTTCTGATCTAGGGCAATGTAGCACACCCAGTGCAGAAGTTCTGCTTCAGCCAGATCAGGCCTGGAGAGAAACTGCGTTTCACAGGCCTTTGTAAGAGATGTTCCCGGTAGGCTGTAAGAGCACTGTGCAGAGCGAGTTGTTTCTTAGCTTCCCAAAGAGCTGGAAGCAAGATGCTCTGGGGCCCAACTCGCCCTTTGGAAAGAAGCCTGCACGTTGTGCCTTTCAGCTCTAGGGCAATGTAGCACACCCAGAGCAGAAGTTCTGCTTCATCCATATGAGGCCTGCAAAGAAACTGCGTTTCACAGGCCTTTGTAAGAGATGTACCCGGTAGGCTCTAAGAGCACTGTGCAGAGCGAGTGGTTTCTTAGCTTCCCAAAGAGCTGGAAGCAAGATGCTCTGGGGCCCAACTCGCCCTTTGGAAAGAAGCCTGCACGTTGTGCCTTTCAGCTCTAGGGCAATGTAGCACACCCAGAGCAGAAGTTCTGCTTCAGCCAGATCAGGCCTGCAAAGAAACTGCGTTTCACAGGCCTTTGTAAGAGATGTTCCCGGTAGGCTGTAAGAGCACTGTGCAGAGCGAGTTGTTTCTTAGCTTCCCAAAGAGCTGGAAGCAAGATGCTCTGGGGCCCAACTCGCCCTTTGGAAAGAAGCCTGCACGTTGTGCCTTTCTGCTCTAGGGAAATGTAGCCCACCCAGAGCTGAAGTTCTGCTTCAGCCAGATCAGGCCTGCAAAGAAACTGCGTTTCACAGGCCTTTGTAAGAGATGTACCCGGTAGGCTGTAAGAGCACTGTGCAGAGCGAGTTGTTTCTTATCTTCCCAAAGAGCTGGAAGCAAGATGCTCTGGGGCCCAACTCGCCCTTTGGAAAGAAGCCTGCACGTTGTGCCTTTCAGCTCTAGGGCAATGTAGCACACCCAGAGCAGAAGTTCTGCTTCAGCCATATCAGGCCTGCAAAGAAACTGCGTTTCAGAGGCCTTTGTAAGAGATGTACCCGGTAGGCTGTAAGAGCACTGTGCAGAGCGAATTGTTTCTTAGCTTCCCAAAGAGCTGGAAGCAAGATGCTCTGGGGCCCAACTCGCCCTTTGGAAAGAAGCCTGCACGTTTTGCCTTTCAGCTCTAGGGCAATGTAGAGCACCCAGAGCAGAAGTTCTACTTCAGCCAGATCAGTCCTGCAGAGAAACTGCGTTTCACATGCCTTTGTAAGTGATGTTCCCGGTAGGCTGTAAGAGCACTTTGCAGAGCGAGTTGTTTCTTAGCTTCCCAAAGAGCTGGAAGCAAGATGCTCTGGGGCCCAACTCGCCCTTTGGAAAGAAGCCTGCACGTTGTGCCTTTCAGCTTTAGGGCAATGTAGCACACCCAGAGCAGAAGTTCTGCTTCAGCAAGAAGAGGCCTGCAAAGAAACTGGGTTTCACAGGCCTTTGTAAGAGATGTACCTGGTAGGCTCTAAGAGCACTGTGCAGAGCGAGTTGTTTCTTAGCTTCCCAAAGAGCTGGAAGCAAGATGCTCTGGGGCCCAACTCGCCCTTTGGAAAGAAGCCTGCACGTTGTGCCTTTCAGCTCTAGGGCAATGTAGCACACCCAGAGCAGAAGTTCTGCTTCAGCCAGATCAGGCCTGGAGAGAAACTGCGTTTCACAGGCCTTTGTAAGAGATGTTCCCGGTAGGCTGTAAGAGCACTGTGCAGAGCGAGTTGTTTCTTAGCTTCCCAAAGAGCTGGAAGCAAGATGCTCTGGGGCCCAACTCGCCCTTTGGAAAGAAGCCTGCACGTTGTGCCTTTCTGCTCTAGGGAAATGTAGCACACCCAGAGCAGAAGTTCAGCTTCTGCCAGATCAGGCCTGCAAAGAAACTGCGTTTCACAGGCCTTTGTAAGAGATGTTCCCGGTAGGCTGTAAGATCACTGTGCAGAGCGAGTTGTTTCTTAGCTTCCCAAAGAGCTGGAAGCAAGATTCTCTGGGGCCCAACTCGCCCTTTGGAAAGAAGCCTGCACGTTGTGCCTTTCAGCTCTAGGGCAATGTAGCACACCCAGAGCAGAAGTTCTGCTTCAGCCAGATCAGGCCTGCAAAGAAACTGCGTTTCACAGGCCTTTGTAAGAGATGTTCCCGGTAGGCTGTAAGAGCACTGTGCAGAGCGAGTTGTTTCTTATCTTCCCAAAGAGCTGGAAGCAAGATGCTCTGGGGACCAACTCGCCCTTTGGAAAGAAGCCTGCACGTTGTGCCTTTCAGCTCTAGGGCAATGTAGCACACCCAGAGCAGAAGTTCTGCTTCATCCATATGAGGCCTGCAAAGAAATTGGGTTTCAGAGGCCTTTGTAAGAGATGTACCCGGTAGGCTGTAAGAGCACTGTGCAGAGCGAGTTGTTTCTTAGCTTCCAAAAAGAGCTGGAAGCAAGATGCTCTGGGGCCGAACTCGCCCTTTGGAAAGAAGCCTGCACGTTGTGCCTTTCTGCTCCAGGGCAATGTAGCACACCCAGAGCTGAAGTTCTGCTTCAGCCAGATCAGGCCTGCAAAGAAACTGCGTTTCACAGGCCTTTGTAAGAGATGTTCCCGGTAGGCTGTAAGAGCACTGTGCAGAGCGAGTTGTTTCTTACCTTCCCAAAGAGCTGGAAGCAAGATGCTCTGGGGCCCAAGTCGCCCTTTGGAAAGAAGCCTGCACCTTGTGCCTTTCAGCTCTAGGGCAATGTAGCACACCCAGAGCAGAAGTTCTGATTCAGCCAGATCAGGCCTGCAAAGAAACTGCGTTTCACAGGCCTTTGTAAGAGATGTTCCCGGTAGGCTGTAAGAGCACTGTGCAGAGCGAGTTGTTTCTTAGCTTCCGAAAGAGCTGGAAGCAAGATGCTTTGGGGCCCAACTCTCCCTTTGGAAAGAAGCCTGCACGTTTTGCCTTTCAACTCTAGGGCAATGTAGAGCACCCAGAGCAGAAGTTCTACTTCAGCCAGATCAGTCCTGCAGCGAAACTGCGTTTAACAGGCCTTTGTAAGAGATATTCCCAGTAGGCTGTAAGAGCACTTTGCAGAGCGAGTTATTTCTTAGCTTCCCAAAGAGCTGGAAGCAAGATACTCTGGGGCCCAACTCGCCCTTTGGAAAGAAGCCTGCACGTTGTGCCTTTCTGATCTAGGGCAATGTAGCACACCAAGAGCAGAAGTTGTGCTTCAGCCAGATCAGGCCTGCAAAGAAACTGCGTTTCACAGGCCTTTGTAAGAGATGTTCCCGGTAGGCTGTAAGAGCACTGTGCAGAGCAAGTTGTTTCTTAGCTTCCCAAAGAGCTGGAAGCAAGATGCTCTGGGGCCCAACTCGCCCTTTGGAAAGAAGCCTGCACGTTGTGCCTTTCAGCTCTAGGGCAATGTAGCACACCCAGAGCAGAAGTTCTGCTTCATCCATATGAGGCCTGCAAAGAAACTGGGTTTCACAGGCCTTTGTAAGAGATGTACCCGGTTGGCTCTAAGAGCACTGTGCAGAGCGAGTTGTTTCTTAGCTTCCCAAAGAGCTGGAAGCAAGATGCTCTGGGGCCCAACTTGCCCTTTGGAAAGAAGCCTGCACGTTGTGCCTTTCTGCTCTAGGGCAATGTAGCACACCCAGAGCAGAAGTTCTGCTTCAGCCAGATCAGGCCTGCAAAGAAACTGCGTTTCACAGGCCTTTGTAAGAGATGTTCCCGGTAGGCTGTAAGAGCACTGTGCAGAGCGAGTTCTTTCTTAGCTTCCGAAAGAGCTGGAAGCAAGATGCTCTGGGGCCCAACTCGCCCTTTGGAAAGAAGCCTGCACGTTGTGCCTTTCAGCTCTAGGGCAATGTAGAGCACCCAGAGCAGAAGTTCTACTTCAGCCAGATCAGTCCTGCAGAGAAACTGCGTTTCACATGCCTTTGTAAGTGATGTTCCCGGTAGGCTGTAAGAGCACTTTGCAGAGCGAGTTGTTTCTTAGCTTCCCAAAGAGCTGGAAGCAAGATGCTCTGGGGCCCAACTCGCCCTTTGGAAAGAAGCCTGCACGTTGTGCCTTTCAGCTTTAGGGCAATGTAGCACACCCACAGCAGAAGTTCTCCTTCATCCATATGAGGCCTGCAAAGAAACTGGGTTTCACAGGCCTTTGTAAGAGATGTACCCAATAGGCTCTAAGAGCACTGTGCAGAGCGAGTTGTTTCTTAGCTTCCCAAAGAGCTGGAAGCAATATGCTCTGGGTCCAAACTCGCCCTTTGGAAACAAGCCTGCACGTTGTGCCTTTCTGCTCTAGGGCAATGTAGCACACCCAGAGCAGAAGTTCTGCTTCAGCCAGATCAGGCCGGCAAAGAAACTGCGTTTCACAGGCATTTGTAAGAGATGTTCCCGGTAGGCTGTAAGAGCACTGTGCAGAGCGAGTTGTTTCTTAGATTCCTAAAGAGCTGGAAGCAAGATTCTCTGGGGCCCAACTCGCCCTTTGGAAAGAAGCCTGCACGTTTTGCCTTTCAGCTCAAGGGCAATGTATCACACCCAGAGCAGAAGTTCTGCTTCAGCCAGATCAGGCCTGCAGAGAAACTGCGTTTCACAGGCCTTTGTAAGAGATGTTCCTGGTAGGCTGTAAGAGCACTGTGCAGAGCGAGTTGTTTCTTAGCTTCACAAAGAGCTGGAAGCAAGATGCTCTGGGTCCCAACTCTCCGTTTGGAAAGAAGACTGCACGTTGTGCCTTTCTGCTCTAGGGCAATGTAGCACACCCAGAGCAGAAGTTCTGCTTCAGCCAGATCAGGCCTGGAGAGAAACTGCGTTTCACAGGCCTTTGTAAGAGATGTTCCCGGTAGGCTGTAAGAGCATTGTGCAGAGCGAGTTGTTTCTTAGCTTCCCACAGAGCTGGAAGCAAGATGCTATGGGGCCCAACTCGACCTTTGGAAAGAAGCCTGCACGTTGTGCCTTTCAGCTCTAGGGCAATGTAGCATACCCAGCGCAGAAGTTCTGCTTCAGCCAGATCAGTCCTGCAGCGAAACTGCGTTTCACAGGCCTTTGTAATTGATGTTCCCGGTAGGCTGTAAGAGCACTTTGCAGAGCGAGTTGTTTCATGGCTTCCCAAAGAGCTGGAAGCAAGATGCTCTGGGGCCCAACTCGCCCTTTGGAAAGAAGCCTGCACGTTGTGCCTTTCTGCTCTAGGGCAATGTAGCACACCCAGAGCAGAAGTTCTGCTTCAGCCAGATCAGGCCTGCAGCGAAACTGCGTTTCACAGGCCTTTGTAAGAGATGTTCCCGGTAGGCTGTAAGAGCACTGTGCAGAGCGAGTTGTTTCTTAGCTTCCCCAAGAGCTGGAAGCAAGATGCTCTGGGGCCCAACTCGCCCTTTGGAAAGAAGCCTGCACGTTGTGACTTTCAGCTCATGGGCATTGTAGAACAACAGAGCAGAAGTTCTGCTTCAGCCAGATCAGGCCTGCAAAGAAACTGCGTTTCACAGGCCTTTGTAAGAGATGTTCCCGGTAGGCTTTAAGAGCACTGTGCAGAGCGAGTTGTTTCTTAGCTTCCCAAAGAGCTGGAAGCAAGATGCTCTGGGGCCCAACTCGCCCTTTGTAAAGAAGCCTGCACGTTTTGCCTTTCAGCTCTAGGGCAATGTAGAGCACCCAGAGCAGAAGTTCTACTTCACCCAGATCAGTCCTGCAGAGAAACTGCGTTTCACAGGCCTTTGTAAGTGATGTTCCCTGTAGGCTATAAGAGCACTGTGCAGAGCGAGTTGTTTCTTAGCTTCCCAAAGAGCTGGAAGCAAGATGCTCTGGGGCCCAACTCGCCCTTTGGAAAGAAGTCTGCACCTTGCGCATTTCTGATCTAGGGCAATGTAGCACACCCAGTGCAGAAGTTCTGCTTCAGCCAGATCAGGCCTGCAAAGAAACTGCGTTTCACAGGCCTTTGTAAGAGATGTTCCCGGTAGGGTGTAAGAGCACTGTGCAGAGCGAGTTGTTTCTTAGCTTCCCAAAGAGCTGGAAGCAAGATGCTCTGGGGCCCAACTCGCCCTTTGGAAAGAAGCCTGCACGTTGTGCCTTTCTGCTCTAGGGAAATGTAGCCCACCCAGAGCTGAAGTTCTGCTTCAGTCAGATCAGGCCTGCAAAGAAACTGCGTTTCACAGGCCTTTGTAAGAGATGTACCCGGTAGGCTGTAAGAGCACTGTGCAGAGCGAGTTGTTTCTTAGCTTCCCAAGAGCTGGAAGCAAGATGCTCTGGGGTCCAACTCGCCCTTTGGAAAGAAGCCTGCACGTTGTGCCTTTCAGCTCTAGGGCAATGTAGCACACCCAGAGCAGAAGTTCTGATTCAGCCATATCAGGCCTGCAAAGAAACTGCGTTTCACAGGCCTTTGTAAGATATGTTCCCGGTAGGCTGTAAGAGCACTGTGCAGAGCGAATTGTTTCTTAGCTTCCCAAAGAGCTGGAAGCAAGATGCTCTGTGGCCCAAGTCGCCCTTTGGAAAGAAGCCTGCACGTTGTGCCTTTCAGCTCTAGGGCAATGTAGCACACCCAGAGCAGAAGTTCTGCTTCAGCCAGATCAGGCCTGCAAAGAAACTGCGTTTCACAGGCCTTTGTAAGAGATGTTCCCGGTAGGCTGTAAGAGCACTGTGCAGAGCGAGTTGTTTCTTATCTTCCCAAAGAGCTGGAAGCAAGATGCTCTGGGGCCCAACTCGCCCTTTGGAAAGAAGCCTGCACGTTGTGCCTTTCAGCTCTAGGGCAATGTAGCCCACCCAGAGCAGAAGTTCTGCTTCATCCATATGAGGCCTGCAAAGAAATTGGGTTTCAGAGGCCTTTGTAAGAGATGTTGCCGGTAGGCTGTAAGAGCACTGTGCAGAGCGAGTTGTTTCTTAGCTTCCAAACAGAGCTGGAAGCAAGATGCTCTGGGGCCGAACTCGCCCTTTGGAAAGAAGCCTGCACGTTGTGCCTTTCTGCTCCAGGGCAATGTAGCACACCCAGAGCAGTAGTTCTGCTGCAGCCAGATGAGGCCTGCAAAGAAACTGCGTTTCACAGGCCTTTGTAAGAGATGCTCCCGGTAGGCTGTGAGAGCACTGTGCAGAGCGAGTTGTTTCTTAGCTTCCCAAAGAGCTGGAAGCAAGATGCTCTGCGGCCCAAGTCGCCCTTTGGAAAGAAGCCTGCACGTTGTGCCTTTCAGCTCTAGGGCAATGTAGCACACCCAGCGCAGAAGTTCTGCTTCATCCAGATCAGGCCTGCAAAGAAACTGCGTTTCACAGGCCTTTGTAAGAGATGTTCCCGGTAGGCTGTAAGAGCACTGTGCAGAGCGAGTTGTTTCTTAGCTTCCCAAAGAGCTGGAAGCAAGATGCTCTGGGGCCCAACCGCCCTTTGGAAAGAAGCCTGCACCTTGTGCCTTTCAGCTCTAGGGCAATGTAGCCCACCCAGAGCAGAAGTTCTGCTTCAGCCAGATGAGGCCTGCAAAGAAACTGGGTTTCACAGGCCTTTGTAGGAGATGTACCTGGTAGGCTCTAAGAGCACTGTGCAGAGCGAGTTGTTTCTTAGCTTCCCAAAGAGCTGGAAGCAAGATGCTCTGGGGCCCAACTCGCCCTTTGGAAAGAAGCCTGCACGTTGTGCCTTTCAGCTCTAGGGCAATGTAGCACACCCAGAGCAGAAGTTCTGCTTCAGCCAGATCAGGCCTGGAGAGAAACTGCGTTTCACAGGCCTTTGTAAGAGATGTTCCCGGTAGGCTGTAAGAGCACTGTGCAGAGCGAGTTGTTTCTTGGCTTCCCAAAGAGCTGGAAGCAAGATGCTGTGGGGCCCAACTCGCCCTTTGGAAAGAAGCCTGCACGTTGTGCCTTTCTGCTCTAGGGAAATGTAGCA
This sequence comes from Equus caballus, assembly GCF_041296265.1. Classification (NCBI taxonomy): domain Eukaryota; kingdom Metazoa; phylum Chordata; class Mammalia; order Perissodactyla; family Equidae; genus Equus; species Equus caballus. Next base: position 20,517,344 of record NC_091695.1, read on the forward strand.
CACCCAGAGCAGAAGTTCAGCTTCTGCCAGATAAGGCCTGCAAAGAAACTGCGTTTCACAGGCCTTTGTAAGAGATGTTCCCGGTAGGCTGTAAGATCACTGTGCAGAGCGAGTTGTTTCTTAGCTTCCCAAAGAGCTGGAAGCAAGATGCTCTGGGGCCCAACTCGCCCTTTGGAAAGAAGCCTGCACGTTGTGCCTTTCAGCTCTAGGGCAATGTAGCACACCCAGAGCAGAAGTTCTGCTTCAGCCAGATCAGGCCTGCAAAGAAACTGCGTTTCACAGGCCTTTGTAAGAGATGTTCCCGGTAGGCTGTAAGAGCACTGTGCAGAGCGAGTTGTTTCTTATCTTCCCAAAGAGCTGGAAGCAAGATGCTCTGGGGCCCAACTCGCCCTTTGGAAAGAAGCCTGCACGTTGTGCCTTTCAGCTCTAGGGCAATGTAGCACACCCAGAGCAGAAGTTCTGCTTCATCCATATGAGGCCTGCAAAGAAATTGGGTTTCAGAGGCCTTTGTAAGAGATGTACCCGGTAGGCTGTAAGAGCACTGTGCAGAGCGAGTTGTTTCTTAGCTTCCAAAAAGAGCTGGAAGCAAGATGCTCTGGGGCCGAACTCGCCCTTTGGAAAGAAGCCTGCACGTTGTGCCTTTCTGCTCCAGGGCAATGTAGCACACCCAGAGCTGAAGTTCTGCTTCAGCCAGATGAGGCCTGCAAAGAAACTGCGTTTCACAGGCCTTTGTAAGAGATGTTCCCGGTAGGCTGTAAGAGCACTGTGCAGAGCGAGTTGTTTCTTACCTTCCCAAAGAGCTGGAAGCAAGATGCTCTGGGGCCCAAGTCGCCCTTTGGAAAGAAGCCTGCACCTTGTGCCTTTCAGCTCTAGGGCAATGTAGCACACCCAGAGCAGAAGTTCTGATTCAGCCAGATCAGGCCTGCAAAGAAACTGCGTTTCACAGGCCTTTGTAAGAGATGTTCCCGGTAGGCTGTAAGAGCACTGTGCAGAGCGAGTTGTTTCTTAGCTTCCGAAAGAGCTGGAAGCAAGATGCTTTGGGGCCCAACTCTCCCTTTGGAAAGAAGCCTGCACGTTTTGCCTTTCAACTCTAGGGCAATGTAGAGCACCCAGAGCAGAAGTTCTACTTCAGCCAGATCAGTCCTGCAGCGAAACTGCGTTTCACAGGCCTTTGTAAGAGATATTCCCAGTAGGCTGTAAGAGCACTTTGCAGAGCGAGTTATTTCTTAGCTTCCCAAAGAGCTGGAAGCAAGATGCTCTGGGGCCCAACTCGCCCTTTGGAAAGAAGCCTGCACGTTGTGCCTTTCTGATCTAGGGCAATGTAGCACACCAAGAGCAGAAGTTGTGCTTCAGCCAGATCAGGCCTGCAAAGAAACTGCGTTTCACAGGCCTTTGTAAGAGATGTTCCCGGTAGGCTGTAAGAGCACTGTGCAGAGCAAGTTGTTTCTTAGCTTCCCAAAGAGCTGGAAGCAAGATGCTCTGGGGCCCAACTCGCCCTTTGGAAAGAAGCCTGCACGTTGTGCCTTTCAGCTATAGGGCAATGTAGCACACCCAGAGCAGAAGTTCTGCTTCAGCCAGATCAGGCCTGCAAAGAAACTGCGTTTCACAGGCCTTTGTAAGAGATGCTCCCGGTAGGCTGTAAGAGCACTGTGCAGAGCGAGTTGTTTCTTAGCTTCCCAAAGAGCTGGAAGCAAGATGCTCTGGGGCCCAACTCGCCCTTTGGAAAGAAGCCTGCACGTTGTGCCTTTCTGCTCTAGGAAAATGTAGCACACCCAGAGCAGAAGTTCAGCTTCTGCCAGATAAGGCCTGCAAAGAAACTGCGTTTCACAGGCCTTTGTAAGAGATGTTCCCGGTAGGCTGTAAGAGCACTGTGCAGAGCGAGTTGTTTCTTAGCTTCCCAAAGAGCTGGAAGCAAGATGCTCTGGGGCCCAACTCGCCCTTTGGAAAGAAGCCGGCACGTTGTGCCTTTCAGCTCTAGGGCAATGTAGCACACCCAGAGCAGAAGTTCTGCTTCAGCCAGATCAGGCCTGCAAAGAAACTGCGTTTCACAGGCCTTTGTAAGAGATGTTCCCGGTAGGCTGTAAGAGCACTGTGCAGAGCGAGTTGTTTCTTAGCTTCCAAAAAGAGCTGGAAGCAAGATGCTCTGGGGCCGAACTCGCCCTTTGGAAAGAAGCCTGCACGTTGTGCCTTTCTGCTCCAGGGCAATGTAGCACACCCAGACCTGAAGTTCTGCTTCAGCCAGATGAGGCCTGCAAAGAAACTGCGTTTCACAGGCCTTTGTAAGAGATGTTCCCGGTAGGCTGTAAGAGCACTGTGCAGAGCGAGTTGTTTCTTAGCTTCCGAAAGAGCTGGAAGCAAGATGCTCTGGGGCCCAACTCGCCCTTTGGAAAAAAGCCTGCACCTTGTGCCTTTCAGCTCTAGGGCAATGTAGCACACCCAGAGCAGAAGTTCTGATTCAGCCAGATCAGGCATGCAAAGAAACTGCGTTTCACAGGCCTTTGTAAGAGATGTTCCCGGTAGGCTGTAAGAGCACTGTGCAGAGCGAGTTGTTTCTTAGCTTCCGAAAGAGCTGGAAGCAAGATGCTCTGGGGCCCAACATGCCCTTTGGAAAGAAGCCTGCACGTTGTGCCTTTCAGCTCTAGGGCAATGTAGCACACCCAGAGCAGAAGTTCTGCTTCAGCCAGATCAGGCCTGGAGAGAAACTGCGTTTCACAGGCCTTTGTAAGAGATGTTCCCGGTAGGCTGTAAGAGCACTGTGCAGAGCGAGTTGTTTCTTAGCTTCCCAAAGAGCTGGAAGCAAGATGCTCTGGAGCCCAACTCGCCCTTTGGAAAGAAGCCTGCACGTTGTGCCTTTCTGCTCTAGGGAAATGTAGCACACCGAGAGCAGAAGTTCAGCTTCTGCCAGATAAGGCCTGCAAAGAAACTGCGTTTCACAGGCCTTTGTAAGAGATGTTCCCGGTAGGCTGTAAGATCACTGTGCATCGCGAGTTGTTTCTTAGCTTCCCAAAGAGCTGGAAGCAAGATGCTCTGGGGCCCAACTCGCCCTTTGGAAAGAAGCCTGCACGTTGTGCCTTTCAGCTCTAGGGCAATGTAGCACACCCAGAGCAGAAGTTCTGCTTCAGCCAGATCAGGCCTGCAAAGAAACTGCGTTTCACAGGCCTTTGTAAGAGATGTTCCCGGTAGGCTGTAAGAGCACTGTGCAGAGCGAGTTGTTTCTTATCTTCCCAAAGAGCTGGAAGCAAGATGCTCTGGGGCCCAACTCGCCCTTTGGAAAGAAGCCTGCACGTTGTGCCTTTCAGCTCTAGGGCAATGTAGCACACCCAGAGCAGAAGTTCTGCTTCATCCATATGAGGCCTGCAAACAAATTGGGTTTCTGAGGCCTTTGTAAGAGATGTACCCGGTAGGCTGTAAGAGCACTGTGCAGAGCGAGTTGTTTCTTAGCTTCCAAAAAGAGCTGGAAGCAAGATGCTCTGGGGCCGAACTCGCCCTTTGGAAAGAAGCCTGCACGTTGTGCCTTTCTGCTCCAGGGCAATGTAGCACACCCAGAGCTGAAGTTCTGCTTCAGCCAGATGAGGCCTGCAAAGAAACTGCGTTTCACAGGCCTTTGTAAGAGATGTTCCCGGTAGGCTGTAAGAGCACTGTGCAGAGCGAGTTGTTTCTTACCTTCCCAAAGAGATGGAAGCAAGATGCTCTGGGGCCCAAGTCGCCCTTTGGAAAGAAGCCTGCACCTTGTGCCTTTCAGCTCTAGGGCAATGTAGCACACCCAGAGCAGAAGTTCTGATTCAGCAAGATCAGGCCTGCAAAGAAACTGCGTTTCACAGGCCTTTGTAAGAGATGTTCCCGGTAGGCTGTAAGAGCACTGTGCAGAGCGAGTTGTTTCTTAGCTTCCGAAAGAGCTGGAAGCAAGATGCTCTGGGGCCCAACTCGCCCTTTGGAAAGAAGCCTGCACGTTTTGCCTTTCAACTCTAGGGCAATGTAGAGCACCCAGAGCAGAAGTTCTACTTCAGCCAGATCAGTCCTGCAGAGAAACTGCGTTTCACAGGCCTTTGTAAGAGATATTCCCAGTAGGCTTTAAGAGCACTTTGCAGAGCGAGTTATTTCTTAGCTTCCCAAAGAGCTGGAAGCAAGATGCTCTGGGGCCCAACTCGCCCTTTGGAAAGAAGCCTGCACGTTGTGCCTTTCAGCTCTAGGGCAATGTAGCACACCCAGAGCAGAAGTTCTGCTTCATCCATATGAGGCCTGCAAAGAAACTGGGTTTCACAGGCCTTTGTAAGAGATGTACCCGGTTGGCTCTAAGAGCACTGTGCAGAGCGAGTTGTTTCTTAGCTTCCCAAAGAGCTGGAAGCAAGATGCTCTGGGGCCCAACATGCCCTTTGGAAAGAAGCCTGCACGTTTTGCCTTTCTGCTCTAGGGCAATGTAGCACACCCAGAGCAGAAGTTCTGCTTCATCAATATGAGGCCTGCAAAGAAACTGCGTTTCACAGGCCTTTGTAAGAGATGTACCCGGTAGGCTGTAAGAGCACTGTGCAGAGCGAGTTGTTTCTTATCTTCCCAAAGAGCTGGAAGCAAGATGCTCTGGGGCCCAACTCGCCCTTTGGAAAGAAGCCGGCACGTTGTGCCTTTCTGCTCTAGGGCAATGTAGCACACCCAGAGCAGAAGTTCTGCTTCAGCCAGATCAGGCCTGCAAAGAAACTGCGTTTCACAGGCCTTTGTAAGAGATGTACCCGGTAGGCTCTAAGAGAACTGTGCAGAGCGAGTTGTTTCTTGGCTTCCCAAAGAGCTGGAAGCAAGATGCTCTGGGGAACAACTCGCCCTTTGGAAAGAAGCCTGCACGTTGTGCCTTTCTGCTCTAGGGCAATGTAGCACACACAGAGCAGAAGTTCTGCTTCAGCCAGGTCAGGCCTGCAAAGAAACTGCGTTTCACAGGCCTTTGTAAGAGATGTTCCCGGTAGGCTGTAAGAGCACTGTGCAGAGCGAGTTGTTTCTTAGCTTCCGAAAGAGCTGGAAGCAAGATGCTCTGGGGCCCAACCGCCCTTTGGAAAGAAGCCTGCACCTTGTGCCTTTCAGCTCTAGGGCAATGTAGCCCACCCAGAGCAGAAGTTCTGCTTCAGCCAGATGAGGCCTACAAAGAAACTGGGTTTCACAGGCCTTTGTAAGTGATGTACCTGGTAGTCTCTAAGAGCACTGTGCAGAGCGAGTTGTTTCTTAGCTTCCCAAAGAGCTGGAAGCAAGATGCTCTGGGGCCCAAGTCGCCCTTTGGAAAGAAGCCTGCACGTTGTGCCTTTCAGCTCTAGGGCAATGTAGCACACCCAGAGCAGAAGTTCTGCTTCAGCCAGATCAGGCCTGGAGAGAAACTGCGTTTCACAGGCCTTTGGAAGAGATGTTCCCGGTAGGCTGTAAGAGCACTGTGCAGAGCGAGTTGTTTCTTAGCTTCCCAAAGAGCTGGAAGCCAGATGCTCTGGGGCCCAACTCGCCCTTTGGAAAGAAGCCTGCATGTTGTGCCTTTCAGCTTTAGGGCAATGTAGCACACCCAGAGCAGTAGTTCTCCTGCAGCCAGATGAGGCCTGCAAAGAAACTGCGTTTCACAGGCCTTTGTAAGAGATGTTCCCGGTAGGCTGTGAGAGCACTGTGCAGAGCGAGTTGTTTCTTAGCTTCCCAAAGAGCTGGAAGCAAGATGCTCTGGGGCCCAACTCGACCTTTGGAAAGAAGCCTGCACGTTGTGCCTTTCAGCTCTAGGGCAATGTAGCACACCCAGCGCAGAAGTTCTGCTTCAACCAGATCAGGCCTGCAAAGAAACTGCGTATCACAGGCCTTTGTAAGAGATGTTCCCGGTAGGCTGTAAGAGCACTGTGCAGAGCAAGTTGTTTCTTATCTTCCCAAAGAGCTGGAAGCAAGATGCTCTGGGGCCCAACTCGCCCTTTGGAAAGAAGCCTGCACGTTGTGCCTTTCAGCTCTAGGGCAATGTAGCACACCCAGAGCAGAAGTTCTGCTTCATCCATATGAGGCCTGCAAAGAAACTGGGTTTCACAGGCCTTTGTAAGAGATGTACCCGGTTGGCTCTAAGAGCACTGTGCAGAGCGAGTTGTTTCTTAGCTTCCCTAAGAGCTGGAAGCAAGATGCTCTGGGGCCCAACATGCCCCTTGGAAAGAAGCCTGCACGTTGTGCCTTTCTGCTCTAGGGCAATGTAGCACACCCAGAGCAGAAGTTCTGCTTCATCAATATGAGGCCTGCAAAGAAACTGCGTTTCACAGGCCTTTGTAAGAGATGTACCCGGTAGGCTCTAAGAGCACTGTGCAGAGCGAGTTGTTTCTTAGCTTCCCAAAGAGCTGGAAGCAAGATGCTCTGGGGCCCAACTCGCCCTTTGGAAAGAAGCCTGCACGTTGTGCCTTTCTGCTCTAGGGCAATGTAGCACACCCAGAGCAGAAGTTCTGCTTCAGCCAGATCAGGCCTGGAGAGAAACTGCGTTTCACAGGCCTTTGTAAGAGATGTTCCCGGTAGGCTGTAAGAGCACTGTGCAGAGCGAGTTGTTTCTTAGCTTCCCAAAGAGCTGGAAGCAAGATGCTCTGGGGCCCAACTCGCCCTTTGGAAAGAAGCCTGCATGTTGTGCCTTTCAGCTTTAGGGCAATGTAGCACACCCAGAGCAGTAGTTCTGCTGCAGCCAGATGAGGCCTGCAAAGAAACTGCGTTTCACAGGCCTTTGTAAGAGATGTTCCCGGTAGGCTGTGAGAGCACTGTGCAGAGCGAGTTGTTTCTTAGCTTCCCAAAGAGCTGGAAGCAAGATGCTCTGGGGCCCAACTCGACCTTTGGAAAGAAGCCTGCACGTTGTGCCTTTTAGCTCTAGGGCAATGTAGCACACCCAGCGCAGAAGTTCTGCTTCATCCAGATCAGGCCTGCAAAGCAACTGCGTTTCACAGGCCTTTGTAAGAGATGTTCCCAGTAGGCTGTAAGAGCACTGTGCAGAGCGAGTTGTTTCTTAGCTTCCCAAAGAGCTGGAAGCAAGATGCTCTGGGGCCCAACCGCCCTTTGGAAAGAAGCCTGCACCTTGTGCCTTTCAGCTCTAGGGCAATGTAGCCCACCCAGAGCAGAAGTTCTGCTTCAGCCAGATGAGGCCTGCAAAGAAACTGGGTTTCACAGGCCTTTGTAAGAGATGTTACCGGTAGGCTGTGAGAGCACTGTGCAGAGCGAGTTGTTTCTTAGCTTCCCAAAGAGCTGGAAGCAAGATGCTCTGGGGCCCAACTCGCCCTTTGGAAAGAAGCCTGCACGTTGTGCCTCTCAGCTCTAGGGCAATGTAGCACACCCAGAGCAGAAGTTCTGATTCAGCCAGATCAGGCCTGCAAAGAAACTGCGTTTCACAGGCCTTTGTAAGAGATGTTCCCGGTAGGCTGTAAGAGCACTGTGCAGAGCGAGTTGTTTCTTAGCTTCCCCAAGAGCTGGAAGCAAGATGCTCTGGGGCCCAACTCGCCCTTTGGAAAGAAGCCTGCACGTTGTGACTTTCAGCTCATGGGCATTGTAGAACAACAAAGCAGAAGTTCTGCTTCAGCCAGATCAGGCCTGCAAAGAAACTGCGTTTCACAGGCCTTTGTAAGAGATGTTCCCGGTAGGCTTTAAGAGCACTGTGCAGAGCGAGTTGTTTCTTAGCTTCCCAAAGAGCTGGAAGCAAGATGCTCTGGGGCCCAACTCGCCCTTTGGAAAGAAGCCTGCACGTTGTGCCTTTCTGCTCTAGGGAAATGTGGCACACCCAGAGCAGAAGTTCTCCTTCAGCCAGATCAGGCCTGGAGAGAAACTGCGTTTCACAGGCCTTTGTAAGAGATGTACCCGGTAGGCTGTAAGAGCACTGTGCAGAGCGAGTTGTTTCTTATCTTCCCAAAGACCTGGAAGCAAGATGCTCTGGGGCCCAACTCGCCCTTTGGAAAGAAGCCGGCACGTTGTGCCTTTCTGCTCTAGGGAAATGTAGCACACCCAGAGCAGAAGTTCAGCTTCTGCCAGATAAGGCCTGCAAAGAAACTGCGTTTCACAGGCCTTTGTAAGAGATGTTCCCGGTAGGCTGTAAGATCACTGTGCAGAGCGAGTTGTTTCTTAGCTTCCCAAAGAGCTGGAAGCAAGATGCTCTGGGACCCAACTCGCCCTTTGGAAAGAAGCCTGCACGTTGTGCCTTTCAGCTCTAGGGCAATGTAGCACACCCAGAGCAGAAGTTCTGCTTCAGCCAGATCAGGCCTGCAAAGAAACTGCGTTTCACAGGCCTTTGTAAGAGATGTTCCCGGTAGGCAGTAAGAGCACTGTGCAGAGCGAGTTGTTTCTTATCTTCCCAAAGAGCTGGAAGCAAGATGCTCTGGGGCCCAACTCACCCTTTGGAAAGAAGCCTGCACGTTGTGCCTTTCAGCTCTAGGGCAATGTAGCACACCCAGAGCAGAAGTTCTGCTTCATCCATATGAGGCCTGCAAAGAAATTGGGTTTCAGAGGCCTTTGTAAGAGATGTACCCGGTAGGCTGTAAGAGCACTGTGCAGAGCGAGTTGTTTCTTAGCTTCCAAACAGAGCTGGAAGCAAGATGCTCTGGGGCCGAACTCGCCCTTTGGAAAGAAGCCTGCACGTTGTGCCTTTCTGCTCCAGGGCAATGTAGCACACCCAGAGCTGAAGTTCTGCTTCAGCCAGATCGGGCCTGCAAAGAAACTGCGTTTCACAGGCCTTTGTAAGAGATGTTCCCGGTAGGCTGTAAGAGCACTGTGCAGAGCGAGTTGTTTCTTATCTTCCCAAAGAGCTGGAAGCAAGATGCTCTGGGGCCCAACTCGCCCTTTGGAAAGAAGCCTGCGCGTTGTGCCTTTCTGCTCTAGGGAAATGTAGCACACCCAGAGCAGAAGTTCAGCTTCAGCCGGATAAGGCCTGCAAAGAAACTGCGTTTCACATGCCTTTGTAAGAGATGTTCCCGGTAGGCTGTAAGATCACTGTGCAGAGCGTGTTGTTTCTTAGCTTCCCAAAGAGCTGGAAGCAAGATGCTCTGGGGCCCAACTCGCCCTTTGGAAAGAAGCCTGCACGTTGTGCCTTTCAGCTCTAGGGCAATGTAGCACACCCAGAGCAGAAGTTCTGCTTCAGCCAGATCAGGCCTGCAAAGAAACTGCGTTTCACAGGCCTTTGTAAGAGATGTACCCGGTAGGCTGTAAGAGCACTGTGCAGAGCGAGTTGTTGCTTAGCTTCCCAAAGAGCTGGAAGCAAGATGCTCTGGGGCCCAACTCGCCCTTTGGAAAGAAGCCTGCACGTTGTGCCTTTCTGCTCTAGGGAAATGTAGCACACCCACAGCAGAAGTTCTGCTTCAGCCATATGAGGCCTGCAAAGCAACTGCGTTTCACAGGCCTTTGTAAGAGATGTTCCCGGTAGGCTGTGAGAGCACTGTGCAGAGCGAGTTGTTTCTTAGCTTCCCAAAGAGCTGGAAGCAAGATGCTCTGGGGCCCAACTCGCCCTTTGGAAAGAAGGCTGCACGTTGTGCTTTTCAGCTCTAGGGCAATGTAGCACACCCAGCGCAGAAGTTCTGCTTCATCCAGATCAGGCCTGCAAAGAAACTGCGTTTCACATGCCTTTGTAAGAGATGTTCCCGGTTGGCTGTAAGAGCACTGTGCAGAGCGAGTTGTTTCTTAGCTTCCCAAAGAGCTGGAAGCAAGATGTTCTGGGGCCCAACTCGCCCTTTGGAAAGAAGCCTGCACCTTGTGCCTTTCAGCTCTAGGGCAATGTAGCACACCCAGAGCAGAAGTTCTGCTTCAGCCACATGAGGCCTGCAGAGAAACTGCGTTTCACAGGCCTTTGTAAGAGATGTTGCCGGTAGGCTGTAAGAGCACTGTGCAGAGCGAGTTGTTTCTTAGCTTCCCAAAGAGCTGGAAGCAAGATGCTCTGGGGCCCAACTCGCCCTTTGGAAAGAAGCCTGCACGTTGTGCCTTTCAGCTCTAGGGCAATGTAGCACACCCAGAGCAGTAGTTCTGCTGCAGCCAGATGAGGCCTGCAAAGAAACTGCGTTTCACAGGCCTTTGAAGGAGATGTTCCAGGTAGGCTGTGAGAGCACTGTGCAGAGCGAGTTGATTCTTAGCTTCCCAAAGAGCTGGAAGCAAGATGCTCTGGGGCCCAACTCTCCCTTTGGAAAGAAGACTGCACGTTGTGCCTTTCAGCTCTAGGGCAATGTAGCCCACCCAGAGCAGAAGTTCTGCTTCAGCCAGATGAGGCCTGCAAAGAAACTGTGTTTCACAGGCCTTTGTAAGAAATGTACCCGGTAGGCTCTAAGAGCACTGTGCATAGCGAGTTGTTTCTTAGCTTCCCAAAGAGCTGGAAGCAAGATGCTCTGGGGCCCAACTCGCCCTTTGGAACGAAGCCTGCACGTTGTGCCTCTCAGCTCTAGGGCAATGTAGCACACCCAGAGCAGAAGTTCTGCTTCAGCCAGATCAGGCCTGCAAAGAAACTGGGTTTCACAGGCCTTTGTAAGAGATGTTCCCGGTAGGCTGTAAGAGCACTGTGCAGAGCGAGTTGTTTCTTAGCTTCCCAAAGAGCTGGAAGCAAGATGCTCTGGGGCCCAACTCGCCCTTTGGAAAGAAGCCTGCACCTTGTGCCTTTCAGCTCTAGGGCAATGTAGCACACCCAGAGCAGAAGTTCTACTTCAACCAGATCAGTCCTGCAGAGAAACTGCGTTTCACAGGCCTTTGTAAGTGATGTTCCCGGTAGGCTGTAAGAGCACTTTGCAGAGCGAGTTGTTTCTTAGCTTCCCAAAGAGCTGGAAGCAAGATGCTCTGGGGCCCAACTCGCCCTTTGGAAAGAAGCCTGCACGTTGTGCCTTTCTGCTCTAGGGCAATGTAGCACACCCAGAGCAGAAGTTCTGCTTCAGCCAGATCAGGCCTGCAAAGAAACTGCATTTCACAGGCCTTTGTAAGAGATGTTCCCGGTAGGCTGTGAGAGCACTGTGCAGAGCGAGTTGTTTCTTAGCTTCCCAAAGAGCTGGAAGCAAGATGCTCTGGGGCCCAACTCGCCCTTTGGAAAGAAGCCTGCACCTTGTGCCTTTCAGCTCTAGGGCAATGTAGCACACCCAGAGCAGAAGTTCTGATTCAGCCAGATCAGGCCTGCAAAGAAACTGCGTTTCACAGGCCTTTGTAAGAGATGTTCCCGGTAGGCTGTGAGAGCACTGTGCAGAGCGAGATGTTTCTTAGCTTCCCAAAGAGCTGGAAGCAAGATGCTCTGGGGCCCAACTCGCCCTTTTGAAAGAAGCCTGCACGTTGTGCCTTTCAGCTCTAGGGCAATGTAGCACACCCAGAGCAGTAGTTCTGCTGCAGCCAGATGAGGCCTGCAAAGAAACTGCGTTTCACAGGCCTTTGAAAGAGATGTTCCAGGTAGGCTGTGAGAGCACTGTGCAGAGCGAGTTGTTTCTTAGCTTCCCAAAGAGCTGGAAGCAAGATGCTCTGGGGCCCAACTCTCCCTTTGGAAAGAAGACTGCACGTTGTGCCTTTCAGCTCTAGGGCAATGTAGCCCACCCAGAGCAGAAGTTCTGCTTCAGCCAGATGAGGCCTGCAAAGAAACTGTGTTTCACAGGCCTTTGTAAGAAATGTACCCGGTAGGCTCTAAGAGCACTGTGCAGAGCGAGTTGTTTCTTAGCTTCCCAAAGAGCTGGAAGCAAGATGCTCTGGGGCCCAACTCGCCGTTTGGAACGAAGCCTGCACGTTGTGCCTCTCAGCTCTAGGGCAATGTAGCACACCCAGAGCAGAAGTTCTGCTTCAGCCAGATCAGGCCTGCAAAGAAACTGCGTTTCACAGGCCTTTGTAAGAGATGTTCCCGGTAGGCTGTAAGAGCACTGTGCAGAGCGAGTTGTTTCTTAGCTTCCCAAAGAGCTGGAAGCAAGATGCTCTGGGGCCCAACTCGCCCTTTGGAAAGAAGCCTGCACCTTGTGCCTTTCAGCTCTAGGGCAATGTAGCACACCCAGAGCAGAAGTTCTACTTCAACCAGATCAGTTCTGCAGAGAAACTGCGTTTCACAGGCCTTTGTAAGAGATGTTCCCGGTAGGCTGTGAGAGCACTGTGCAGAGCGAGTTGTTTCTTAGCTTCCCAAAGAGCTGGAAGCAAGATGCTCTGGGGCCCAACTCGCCCTTAGGAAAGAAGCCTGCACGTTGTGCCTTTCTGATCTAGGGCAATGTAGCACACCCAGAGCAGAAGTTCTGCTTCAGCCAGATCAGGCCTGCAAAGAAACTGCGTTTCACAGGCCTTTGTAAGAGATGTTCCCGGTAGGCTGTAAGAGCACTGTGCAGAGTGACTTGTTTCTTAGCTTCCCAAAGAGCTGGAAGCAAGATGCTCTGGGGCCCAACTCGCCCTTTGGAAAGAATCCTGCACGTTGTGCCTTTCAGCTCTAGGGCAATGTAGCACACCCAGAGCAGAAGTTCTGCTTCATGCATATGAGGCCTGCAAAGAAACTGGGTTTCACAGGCCTTTGTAAGAGATGTACCCGGTAGGCTCTAAGAGCACTGTGCAGAGCGAGTTGTTTCTTAGCTTCCCAAAGAGCTGGAAGCAAGATGCTCTGGGGCCCAACTCGCCCTTTGGACAAAAGCCTGCACGTTGTGCCTTTCAGCTCTAGGGCAATGTAGCACACCCAGAGCAGAAGTTCTGCTTCAGCCAATCAGGCCTGCAAAGAAACTGTGTTTCACAGGCCTTTGTAAGAGATGTTCCTGGTAGGCTGTAAGAGCACTGTGCAGAGCGAGTTGTTTCTTATCTTCCCAAAGAGCTGGAAGCAAGATGCTCTGGGGCCCAAGTCGCCCTTTGGAAAGAAGCATGCACGTTGTGCCTTTCAGCTCTAGGGCCATGTAGCACACCCAGAGCAGAAGTTCTGCTTCAGCCAGATCAGGCCTGCAAAGAAACTGCATTTCACAGGCCTTTGTAAGAGATGTTCCCGGTAGGCTGTAAGAGCACTGTGCAGAGTGAGTTGTTTCTTAGCTTCCCAAAGAGCTGGAAGCAAGATGCTCTAGGGCCCAACTCGCCCTTTGGAAAGAAGCCTGCACATTGTGCCTTTCTGCTCTAGGGAAATGTAGCACACCCAGAGCAGAAGTTCTGCTTCAGCCAGATGAGGCCTGCAAAGAAACTGCGTTTCACAGGCCTTTGTAAGAGATGTACCCGGTAGGCTGTAAGAGCACTGTGCAGAGAGAGTTGTTTCTTAGCTTCCCAAAGAGCTGGAAGCAAGATGCTCTGGGGCCCAACTCGCCCTTTGGAAAGAAGCCTGCACCTTGTGCCTTTCAGCTCTAGGGCAATGTAGCACACCCAGAGCAGAAGTTCTACTTCAACCAGATCAGTCCTGCAGAGAAACTGCGTTTCACAGGCCTTTGTAAGTGATGTTCCCGGTAGGCTGTAAGAGCACTTTGCAGACCGAGTTGTTTCTTAGCTTCCCAAAGAGCTGGAAGCAAGATGCTCTGGGGCCCAACTCACCCTTTGGAAAGAAGCCTGCACGTTGTGCCTTTCTGCTCTAGGGCAATGTAGCACACCCAGAGCAGAAGTTCTGCTTCAGCCAGATCAGGCCTGCAAAGAAACTGCGCTTCACAGGCCTTTGTAAGAGATGTTCCCGGTAGGCTGTGAGAGCACTGTGCAGAGCGAGTTGTTTCTTAGCTTCCCAAAGAGCTGGAAGCAAGATGCTCTGGGGCCCAACTCGCCCTTAGGAAAGAAGCCTGCACGTTGTGCCTTTCTGCTCTAGGGCAATGTAGCACACCCAGAGCAGAAGTTCTGCTTCAGCCAGATCAGGCCTGCAAAGAAACTGCGTTTCACAGGCCTTTGTAAGAGATGTTCCCGGTAGGCTGTAAGAGCACTGTGCAGAGTGACTTGTTTCTTAGCTTCCCAAAGAGCTGGAAGCAAGATGCTCTGGGGCCCAACTCGCCCTTTGGAAAGAATCCTGCACGTTGCGCCTTTCAGCTCTAGGGCAATGTAGCACACCCAGAGCAGAAGTTCTGCTTCATGCATATGAGGCCTGCAAAGAAACTGGGTTTCACAGGCCTTTGTAAGAGATGTACCCGGTAGGCTCTAAGAGCACTGTGCAGAGCGAGTTGTTTCTTAGCTTCCCAAAGAGCTGGAAGCAAGATGCTCTGGGGCCCAACTCGCCCTTTGGACAGAAGCCTGCACGTTGTGCCTTTCAGCTCTAGGGCAATGTAGCACACCCAGAGCAGAAGTTCTGCTTCAGCCAATCAGGCCTGCAAAGAAACTGTGTTTCACAGGCCTTTGTAAGAGATGTTCCTGGTAGGCTGTAAGAGCACTGTGCAGAGCGAGTTGTTTCTTATCTTCCCAAAGAGCTGGAAGCAAGATGCTCTGGGGCCCAAATCGCCCTTTGGAAAGAAGCCTGCACGTTGTGCCTTTCAGCTTTAGGGCAATGTAGCACACCCAGAGCAGTAGTTCTGCTGCAGCCAGATGAGGCCTGCAAAGAAACTGCGTTTCACAGGCCTTTGTAAGAGATGTTCCCGGTAGGCTGTGAGAGCACTGTGCAGAGCGAGTTGTTTCTTAGCTTCCCAAAGAGCTGGAAGCAAGATTCTCTGGGTCCCAACTCTCCCTTTGGAAAGAAGCCTGCACGTTGTGCCTTTCTGCTCTACGGCAATGTAGCACACCCAGAGCAGAAGTTGTGCTTCAGCCAGATCAGGCCTGCGAAGAAACTGCATTTCACAGGCCTTTGTAAGAGATGTTCCCGGTAGGCTGTAAGAGCACTGTGCAGAGCGAGTTGTTTCTTAGCTTCCCAAAGAGCTGGAAGCAAGATGCTCTGGGGCCCAACTCGCCCTTTGGAAAGAAGCCTGCACCTTGTGCCTTTCAGCTCTAGGGCAATGTAGCACACCCAGAGCAGAAGTTCTGATTCAGCCAGATCAGGCCTGCAAAGAAACTGCGTTTCACAGGCCTTTGTAAGAGATGTTCCCGGTAGGCTGTGAGAGCACTGTGCAGAGCGAGATGTTTCTTAGCTTCCCAAAGAGCTGGAAGCAAGATGCTCTGGGGCCCAAGTCGCCCTTTGGAAAGAAGCCTGCACGTTGTGCCTTTCAGCTCTAGGGCCATGTAGCACACCCAGAGCAGAAGTTCTGCTTCAGCCAGATCAGGCCTGCAAAGAAACTGCATTTCACAGGCCTTTGTAAGAGATGTTCCCGGTAGGCTGTAAGAGCACTGTGCAGAGTGAGTTGTTTCTTAGCTTCCCAAAGAGCTGGAAGCAAGATGCTCTAGGGCCCAACTCGCCCTTTGGAAAGAAGCCTGCACGTTGTGCCTTTCTGCTCTAGGGAAATGTAGCACACCCAGAGCAGAAGTTCTGCTTCAGCCAGATGAGGCCTGCAAAGAAACTGCGTTTCACAGGCCTTTGTAAGAGATGTACCCGGTAGGCTGTAAGAGCACTGTGCAGAGAGAGTTGTTTCTTAGCTTCCAAAAGAGCTGGAAGCAAGATGCTCTGGGGCCCAACTCGCCCTTTGGAAAGAAGCTTGCACGTTGTGCCTTTCAGCTCTAGGGCAATGTAGCACACCCAGAACAGAAGTTCTGATTCAGCCAGATCAGGCCTGCAAAGAAACTGCGTTTCACAGGCCTTTGTAAGAGATGTTCCCGGTAGGCTGTAAGAGCACTGTGCAGAGCGAGTAGTTTCTTCGCTTGCCAAAGAGCTGGAAGCAAGATGCACTGGGGACCAACTCGCCCCTTGGAAAGAAGCCTGCACGTTGTGACTTTCAGCTCTAGGGCATTGTAGAACAACAGAGCAGATGTTCTGCTTCAGCCAGATCAGGCCTGCAAAGAAACTGCGTTTCACAGGCCTTTGTAAGAGATGTTCCCGGTAGGCTGTGAGAGCACTGTGCAGAGCGAGTTGTTTCTTAGCTTCCCAAAGAGCTGCATGCAAGATGCTCTGGGGCCCAACACGCCCTTTGGAAAGAAGCCTGCACGTTTTGCCTTTCAGCTCTAGGGCAATGTAGAGCACCCAGAGCAGAAGTCCTACTTCAGCCAGATCAGTCCTGCAGAGAAACTGCGTTTCACAGGCCTTTGTAAGTGATCTTCCCGGTAGGCTGTAAGAGCACTGTGCAGAGTGAGTTGTTTCTTAGCTTCCCAAAGAGCTGGAAGCAAGATGCTCTGGGGCCCAACTCGCCCTTTGGAAAGAAGCCTGGACGTTGTGCCTTTCTGATCTAGGGCAATGTAGCACACCCAGAGGAGAAGTTCTGCTTCAGCTAGATCAGGCCTGCAAAGAAACTGCGTTTCACAGGCCTTTGTAAGAGATGTTCCCGGTAGGCTGTAAGAGCACTGTGCAGAGCGAGTTGTTTCTTAGCTTCCCAAAGAGCTGGAAGCAAGATTCTCTGGGGCCCAACTCGCCCTTTGGAAAGAAGCCTGCACGTTTTGCCTTTCAGCTCTAGGGCAATGTAGCACACCCAGAGCAGAAGTTCTGCTTCAGCCATATCAGGCCTGCAAAGAAACTGCGTTTCACAGGCCTTTGTAAGAGATGTTCCCGGTAGGCTGTAGGAGCACTGTGCAGAGCGAGTTGTTTTTAGCTACCCAAAGAGCTGGAAGCAAGATGCTCTGGGGCCCAAGTCGCCCTTTGGAAAGAAGCCTGCACGTTGTGCCTTTCAGCTCTAGGGCAATGTAGCACAGCCAGAGCAGAAGTTCTGCTTCAGCCAGATCAGGGCTGTAGAGAAACTGCGTTTCACAGGCCTTTGTAAGAGATGTTCCCCGTAGGCTGTAAGAGCACTGTGCAGAGCGAGTTGTTTCTTAGCTTCCCAAAGAGCTGGAAGCAAGATGCTCTGGGGCCCAAATCGCCCTTTGGAAAGAAGCCTGCACGTTGTGCCTCTCAGCTCAAGGGCAATGTAGCACACCCAGAGCAGAAGTTCTGCTTCAGCCAGATCAGGCCTGCAAAGAAACTGCGTTTCACAGGCCTTTGAAAGAGATGTTCCTGGTAGGCTGTAAGAGCTCGGTGCGGAGCGAGTTGTTTCTTAGCTTCCCAAAGAGCTGGAAGCAAGATGCTCTTGGGCCCAACTCGCCCTTTGGAAAGAAGCCTGCACGTTGTGCCTTTCAGCTTTCGGGCAATGTAGTACACCCAGAGCAGTAGTTCTGCTGCAGCCAGATGAGGCCTGCAAAGAAACTGCGTTTCACAGGCCTTTGTAAGAGATGTTCCCGGTAGGCTGTGAGAGCACTGTGCAGAGCGAGTTGTTTCTTAGCTTCCCAAAGAGCTGGAAGCAAGATGCTCTGGGGCCCAAATCGCCCTTTGTAAAGAAGCCTGCACGTTGTGCCTTTCAGCTCTAGGGCAATGTAGCACACCCAGAGCAGAAGTTCTGCGTCAGCCAGATCAGGCCTGCAAAGAAACTGCGTTTCACAGGCCTTAGTAAGAGATGTTACCGGTAGGCTGTAAGAGCACTGTGCAGAGCGAGTTGTTTCTTATCTTCTCAAAGAGCTGGAAGCAAGATGCTCTGGGGCCCAACTCGCCCTTTGGAAAGAAGCCTTCACGTTGTGACTTTCAGCTCTCGGGCAATGTAGCACACCCAGAGCAGAAGTTCTGCTTGAGCCATATCAGGCCTGCAAAGAAACTGCGTTTCACAGGCCTTTGTAAGAGATGTACCCGGTAGGCTGTAAGAGCACTGTGCAGAGAGAGTTGTTTCTTAGCTTCCCAAAGAGCTGGAAGCAAGATGCTCTGGGGCCCAACTCGCCCTTTGGAAAGAAGCCTGCACCTTGTGCCTTTCAGCTCTAGGGCAATGTAGCACACCCAGAGCAGAAGTTCTACTTCAACCAGATCAGTCCTGCAGAGAAACTGCGTTTCACAGGCCTTTGTAAGTGATGTTCCCGGTAGGCTGTAAGAGCACTTTGCAGAGCGAGTTGTTTCTTAGCTTCCCAAAGAGCTGGAAGCAAGATGCTCTGGGGCCCAACTCACCCTTTGGAAAGAAGCCTGCACGTTGTGCCTTTCTGCTCTAGGGCAATGTAGCACACCCAGAGCAGAAGTTCTGCTTCAGCCAGATCAGGCCTGCAAAGAAACTGCGTTTCACAGGCCTTTGTAAGAGATTTTCCCGGTAGGCTGTGAGAGCACTGTGCAGAGCGAGTTGTTTCTTAGCTTCCCAAAGAGCTGGAAGCAAGATGCTCTGGGGCCCAACTCGCCCTTAGGAAAGAAGCCTGCACGTTGTGCCTTTCTGCTCTAGGGCAATGTAGCACACCCAGAGCAGAAGTTCTGCTTCAGCCAGATCAGGCCTGCAAAGAAACTGCGTTTCACAGGCCTTTGTAAGAGATGTTCCCGGTAGGCTGTAAGAGCACTGTGCAGAGTGACTTGTTTCTTAGCTTCCCAAAGAGCTGGAAGCAAGATGCTCTGGGGCCCAACTCGCCCTTTGGAAAGAATCCTGCACGTTGCGCCTTTCAGCTCTAGGGCAATGTAGCACACCCAGAGCAGAAGTTCTGCTTCATGCATATGAGGCCTGCAAAGAAACTGGGTTTCACAGGCCTTTGTAAGAGATGTACCCGGTAGGCTCTAAGAGCACTGTGCAGAGCGAGTTGTTTCTTAGCTTCCCAAAGAGCTGGAAGCAAGATGCTCTGGGGCCCAACTCGCCCTTTGGACAGAAGCCTGCACGTTGTGCCTTTCAGCTCTAGGGCAATGTAGCACACCCAGAGCAGAAGTTCTGCTTCAGCCAATCAGGCCTGCAAAGAAACTGTGTTTCACAGGCCTTTGTAAGAGATGTTCCTGGTAGGCTGTAAGAGCACTGTGCAGAGCGAGTTGTTTCTTATCTTCCCAAAGAGCTGGAAGCAAGATGCTCTGGGGCCCAAATCGCCCTTTGGAAAGAAGCCTGCACGTTGTGCCTTTCAGCTTTAGGGCAATGTAGCACACCCAGAGCAGTAGTTCTGCTGCAGCCAGATGAGGCCTGCAAAGAAACTGCGTTTCACAGGCCTTTGTAAGAGATGTTCCCGGTAGGCTGTGAGAGCACTGTGCAGAGCGAGTTGTTTCTTAGCTTCCCAAAGAGCTGGAAGCAAGATTCTCTGGGTCCCAACTCTCCCTTTGGAAAGAAGCCTGCACGTTGTGCCTTTCTGCTCTACGGCAATGTAGCACACCCAGAGCAGAAGTTGTGCTTCAGCCAGATCAGGCCTGCGAAGAAACTGCATTTCACAGGCCTTTGTAAGAGATGTTCCCGGTAGGCTGTAAGAGCACTGTGCAGAGCGAGTTGTTTCTTAGCTTCCCAAAGAGCTGGAAGCAAGATGCTCTGGGGCCCAACTCGCCCTTTGGAAAGAAGCCTGCACCTTGTGCCTTTCAGCTCTAGGGCAATGTAGCACACCCATAGCAGAAGTTCTGATTCAGCCAGATCAGGCCTGCAAAGAAACTGCGTTTCACAGGCCTTTGTAAGAGATGTTCCCGGTAGGCTGTGAGAGCACTGTGCAGAGCGAGATGTTTCTTAGCTTCCCAAAGAGCTGGAAGCAAGATGCTCTGGGGCCCAAGTCGCCCTTTGGAAAGAAGCCTGCACGTTGTGCCTTTCAGCTCTAGGGCCATGTAGCACACCCAGAGCAGAAGTTCTGCTTCAGCCAGATCAGGCCTGCAAAGAAACTGCATTTCACAGGCCTTTGTAAGAGATGTTCCCGGTAGGCTGTAAGAGCACTGTGCAGAGTGAGTTGTTTCTTAGCTTCCCAAAGAGCTGGAAGCAAGATGCTCTAGGGCCCAACTCGCCCTTTGGAAAGAAGCCTGCACGTTGTGCCTTTCTGCTCTAGGGAAATGTAGCACACCCAGAGCAGAAGTTCTGCTTCAGCCAGATGAGGCCTGCAAAGAAACTGCGTTTCACAGGCCTTTGTAAGAGATGTACCCGGTAGGCTGTAAGAGCACTGTGCAGAGAGAGTTGTTTCTTAGCTTCCAAAAGAGCTGGAAGCAAGATGCTCTGGGGCCCAACTCGCCCTTTGGAAAGAAGCTTGCACGTTGTGCCTTTCAGCTCTAGGGCAATGTAGCACACCCAGAACAGAAGTTCTGATTCAGCCAGATCAGGCCTGCAAAGAAACTGCGTTTCACAGGCCTTTGTAAGAGATGTTCCCGGTAGGCTGTAAGAGCACTGTGCAGAGCGAGTAGTTTCTTCGCTTGCCAAAGAGCTGGAAGCAAGATGCACTGGGGACCAACTCGCCCCTTGGAAAGAAGCCTGCACGTTGTGACTTTCAGCTCTAGGGCATTGTAGAACAACAGAGCAGATGTTCTGCTTCAGCCAGATCAGGCCTGCAAAGAAAATGCGTTTCACAGGCCTTTGTAAGAGATGTTCCCGGTAGGCTGTGAGAGCACTGTGCAGAGCGAGTTGTTTCTTAGCTTCCCAAAGAGCTGCATGCAAGATGCTCTGGGGCCCAACACGCCCTTTGGAAAGAAGCCTGCACGTTTTGCCTTTCAGCTCTAGGGCAATGTAGAGCACCCAGAGCAGAAGTCCTACTTCAGCCAGATCAGTCCTGCAGAGAAACTGCGTTTCACAGGCCTTTGTAAGTGATCTTCCCGGTAGGCTGTAAGAGCACTGTGCAGAGCGAGTTGTTTCTTAGATTCCCAAAGAGCTGGAAGCAAGATTCTCTGGGGCCCAACTCGCCCTTTGGAAAGAAGCCTGCACGTTTTGCCTTTCAGCTCTAGGGCAATGTAGCACACCCAGAGCAGAAGTTCTGCTTCAGCCATATCAGGCCTGCAAAGAAACTGCGTTTCACAGGCCTTTGTAAGAGATGTTCCCGGTAGGCTGTAGGAGCACTGTGCAGAGCGAGTTGTTTTTAGCTACCCAAAGAGCTGGAAGCAAGATGCTCTGGGGCCCAAGTCGCCCTTTGGAAAGAAGCCTGCACGTTGTGCCTTTCAGCTCTAGGGCAATGTAGCACAGCCAGAGCAGAAGTTCTGCTTCAGCCAGATCAGGCCTGCAGAGAAACTGCGTTTCACAGGCCTTTGTAAGAGATGTTCCCCGTAGGCTGTAAGAGCACTGTGCAGAGTGAGTTGTTTCTTAGCTTCCCAAAGAGCTGGAAGCAAGATGCTCTGGGGCCCAAATCGCCCTTTGGAAAGAAGCCTGCACGTTGTGCCTCTCAGCTCAAGGGCAATGTAGCACACCCAGAGCAGAAGTTCTGCTTCAGCCAGATCAGGCCTGCAAAGAAACTGCGTTTCACAGGCCTTTGAAAGAGATGTTCCTGGTAGGCTGTAAGAGCTCGGTGCGGAGCGAGTTGTTTCTTAGCTTCCCAAAGAGCTGGAAGCAAGATGCTCTTGGGCCCAACTCGCCCTTTGGAAAGAAGCCTGCACGTTGTGCCTTTCAGCTTTCGGGCAATGTAGTACACCCAGAGCAGTAGTTCTGCTGCAGCCAGATGAGGCCTGCAAAGAAACTGCGTTTCACAGGCCTTTGTAAGAGATGTTCCCGGTAGGCTGTGAGAGCACTGTGCAGAGCGAGTTGTTTCTTAGCTTCCCAAAGAGCTGGAAGCAAGATGCTCTGGGGCCCAAATCGCCCTTTGTAAAGAAGCCTGCACGTTGTGCCTTTCAGCTCTAGGGCAATGTAGCACACCCAGAGCAGAAGTTCTGCGTCAGCCAGATCAGGCCTGCAAAGAAACTGCGTTTCACAGGCCTTAGTAAGAGATGTTCCCGGTAGGCTGTAAGAGCACTGTGCAGAGCGAGTTGTTTCTTATCTTCTCAAAGAGCTGGAAGCAAGATGCTCTGGGGCCCAACTCGCCCTTTGGAAAGAAGCCTTCACGTTGTGACTTTCAGCTCTCGGGCAATGTAGCACACCCAGAGCAGAAGTTCTGCTTGAGCCATATCAGGCTTGCAAAGAAACTGCGTTTCACAGGCCTTTGTAAGAGATGTTCCCGGTAGGCTGTGAGAGCACTGTGCAGAGCGAGTTGTTTCTTAGCTTCCCAAAGAGCTGGAAGCAAGATGCTCTGGGGCCCAACTCGCCCTTTGGAAAGAAGCCTGCACGTTGTGCCTTTCAGCTCTAGGGCAATGTAGCCCACCCAGAGCAGAAGTTCTGCTTCAGCCAGATGAGGCCTGCAAAGAAACTGGGTTTCACAGGCCTTTGTAAGAGATGTACCCGGTAGTCTCTAAGAGCACTGTGCAGAGCGAGTTGTTTCTTAGCTTCCCAAAGAGCTGGAATCAAGATGATCTGGGGCCCAACTCGCCCTCTGGAAAGAAGCCTGCACGTTGTGCCTTTCAGCTCTACTGCAATGTAGCACACCCAGAGCAGACGTTCTGATTCAGCCAGATCAGGCCTGCAAAGAAACTGCGTTTCACAGGCCTTTGTAGGAGATGTTCCCGGTAGGCTGTAAGAGCACTGTGCAGAGCGAGTTGTTTCTAAGGTTCCCAAAGAGCTGGAAGCAAGATGCTCTGAGGCCCAACTCGCCCTCTCGAAAGAAGCCTGCACGTTGTGCCTTTCAGCCCTAGGGCAATGTAGCACACCCAGAGCAGAAGTTCTGCTTCAGCCAGATGAGGCCTTCAGAGAAACTGCGTTTCACAGGCCTTTGTAAGAGATGTTCCCGGTAGGCTGTAAGAGCACTGTGCAGAGCGAGTTGTTTCTTAGCTTCCCAAAGAGCTGGAAGCAAGATGCTCTGGGGCCCAACTCGCCCTTTGGAAAGAAGCCTGCATGTTGTGCCTTTCAGCTTTAGTGCAATGTAGCACACCCAGACCAGTAGTTCTGCTGCAGCCAGATGAGGCCTGCAAAGAAACTGCGTTTCACAGGCCTTTGTAAGTGGTGTTCCCGGTAGGCTGTAAGAGCACTTTGCAGAGTGACTTGTTTCCTAGCTTCCCAAAGAGCTGGAAGCCAGATGCTCTGGGCCCCAACTCGCCGTTTGGAAAGAAGCCTGCACGTTGTCACTTTCAGCTCTAGGGCAATGCAGAACACCAGAGCAGAAGTTCTGCTTCAGCCAGATCAGGCCTGCAAAGAAACTGGGTTTCACAGGCCTTTGTAAGACATGTTCCCGGTAGGCTGTAAGAGCACTGTGCAGAGCGAGTTGTTTCTTAGCTTCCCAAAGAGCTGGAAGCAAGATGCTCTGTGTCTAACTCGCCCTTTGGAAAGAAGCCTGCACGTTGTGCCTTTCAGCTCTAGGGCAATGTAGCACACCCAGAGCAGAAGTTCTACTTCAGCCAGATCAGTCCTGCAGCGAAACTGCGTTTCACAGGCCTTTGTAAGTGATGTTCCCGGTAGGCTGTAAGAGCACTTTGCAGAGCGACTTGTTTCTTAGCTTCCCAAAGAGCTGGAAGCAAGATGATCTGGGGCCCAACACGCCCTTTGGAAAGAAGCCTGCACGTTGTGCCTTTCTGCTCTAGGGCAATGTAGCACACCCAGAGCAGAAGTTCTGCTTCAGCCAGATCAGGCCTGCAAAGAAACTGTGTTTCACAGGCCTTTGTAAGAGATGTTCCCGGTAGGCTGTAAGAGCACTGTGCAGAGCGAGTTGTTTCTTAGCTTCCCAAAGAGCTGGAAGCAAGATGCTCTGGGGCCCAACTCGCCCTTTGGAAAGAAGCCTGCACGTTGTGCCTTTCAGCTCTAGGGCAATGTAGCACACCCAGAGCAGAAGTTCTGCTTCAGCCACATGAGGCCTGCAGAGAAACTGCGTTTCACAGGCCTTTGTAAGAGATGTTGCCGGTAGGCTGTAAGAGCACTGTGCAGAGCGAGTTGTTTCTTAGCTTCCCAAAGAGCTGGAAGCAAGATGCTCTGGGGCCCAACTCGCCCTTTTGAAAGAAGCCTGCACGTTGTGCCTTTCAGCTCTAGGGCAATGTAGCACACCCAGAGCAGTAGTTCTGCTGCAGCCAGATGAGGCCTGCAAAGAAACTGCGTTTCACAGGCCTTTGAAAGAGATGTTCGAGGTAGGCTGTGAGAGCACTGTGCAGAGCGAGTTGTTTCTTAGCTTCCAAAGAGCTGGAAGCAAGATGCTCTGGGGCCCAACTCGCCGTTTGGAACGAAGCCTGCACGTTGTGCCTCTCAGCTGTAGGGCAATGTAGCACACCAAGAGCAGAAGTTCTGCTTCAGCCAGATCAGGCCTGCAGAGAAACTGTGTTTCACAGGCCTTTGTAAGAGATGTTCCCGGTAGGCTGTAAGAGCACTGTGCAGAGCGAGTTGTTTCTTCACTTCCCAAAGAGCTGGATGCAAGATGCTCTGGGGCCCAACTCGCCCTTTGGAAAGAAGCCTGCACGTTTTGCCTTTCAGCTCTAGGGCAATGTAGAGCACCCAGGGCAGAAGTCCTACTTCAGCCAGATCAGTCCTGCAGAGAAACTGCGTTTCACAGGCCTTTGAAAGAGATGTTCCCGGTAGGCTGTAAGACCACTGTGCAGAGCGAGTTGTTTCTTAGCTTCCCAAAGAGCTGGAAGCAAGATGCTCTGGGGCCCAACTCGCCCTTTGGAAAGAAGCCTGCACGTTGTGCCTTTCAGCTTTAGGGCAATGTAGCACACCCAGAGCAGAAGTTCTGATTCAGCCAGATCAGGCCTGCAAAGACACTGCGTTTCACAGGCCTTTGTAAGAGATGTTCCCGGTAGGCTGTAAGAGCACTGTGCAGAGCGAGTTGTTTCTTAGCCTCCAAAGAGCTGGAAGCAAGATGC
Source organism: Equus caballus (assembly GCF_041296265.1). Taxonomy (NCBI): domain Eukaryota; kingdom Metazoa; phylum Chordata; class Mammalia; order Perissodactyla; family Equidae; genus Equus; species Equus caballus. Next base: position 20,541,795 of record NC_091695.1, read on the forward strand.
TCTGGGGTCCAACTCGACCCTTGGAAAGAAGCCTGCACGTTGTGCCTTTCAGCTCTAGGGCCATGTAGCACACCCAGAGCAGAAGTTCTGCTTCAGCCAGATCAGGCCTGCAAAGAAACTGCGTTTCACAGGCCTTTGTAAGAGATGTTCCCGGTAGGCTGTAAGAGCACTGTTCAGAGTGAGTTGTTTCTTAGCTTCCCAAAGAGCTGGAAGCAAGATGCTCTAGGGCCCAGCTCGCCCTTTGGAAAGAAGCCTGCGCGTTGTGCCTTTCTGCTCTAGGGAAATGTAGCACACCCAGAGCAGAAGTTCTGCTTCAGCCAGATGAGGCCTGCAAAGAAACTGCGTTTCACAGGCCTTTGTAAGAGATGTTCCCGGTAGGCTGTAAGAGCACTGTGCAGAGCGAGTTGTTTCTTAGCATCCCAAAGAGCTGGAAGCAAGATGCTCTGGGGCCCAACTCGCCCTTTGGAAAGAAGCCTGCACGTTGTGCCTTTCAGCCCTAGGGCAATGTAGCACACCCAGAACAAAAGTTCTGATTCAGCCAGATCAGGCCTGCAAAGAAACTGCGTTTCACAAGCCTTTGTAAGAGATGTTCCCGGTAGGCTGTAAGAGCACTGTGCAGAGCGAGTTGTTTCTTCGCTTCCCAAAGAGCTGGAAGCAAGATGCACTGGGGACCAACTCGCCCTTTGGAAAGAAGCCTGCACGTTGTGACTTTCAGCTCTAGGGCATTGTAGAACAACAGAGCAGAAGTTCTGCTTCATCCAGATCAGGCCTGCAGAGAAACTGCGTTTCACAGGCCTTTGTAAGAGATGTTCCCGGTAGGCTGTAAGAGCACTGTGCAGAGCGAGTTGTTTCTTAGCTTCCCAAAGAGCTGGAAGCAAGATGCTCTGGGGCCCAACTCGCCCTTTGGAAAGAAGCCTGAACGTTGTGCCTTTCTGCTTTAGGGCAATGTAGCACACCCAGAGCAGTAGTTCTGCTGCAGCCAGATGAGGCCTGCAAAGAAACTGCGTTTCACAGGCCTTTGTAAGAGATGTTCCCGGTAGGCTGTGAGAGCACTGTGCAGAGCGAGTTGTTTCTTAGCTTCCCAAAGCGCTGGAAGCAAGATGCTCTGGGGCCCAAATCGCCCTTTGGAAAGAAGCCTGCATGTTGTGCCATTCAGCTCTAGGGCAAGGTAGCACACCCAGAGCAGAAGTTCTGCTTCAGCCAGATCGGGCCTGCAAAGAAACTGCGTTTCACAGGCCTTTCTAAGATATGTTCCCGGTAGGCTGTAAGAGCACTGTGCAGAGCGAGTTGTTTCTTATCTTCCCAAAGAGCTGGAAGCAAGATGCTCTGGGGCCCAACTCGCCCTTTGGAAAGAAGCCTGCACGTTGTGCCTTTCTGCTCTAGGGAAATGTAGCACACCCAGAGCAGAAGTTCAGCTTCAGCCAGATAAGGCCTGCAAAGAAACTGCGTTTCACATGCCTTTGTAAGAGATGTTGCCGGTAGGCTGTAAGATCACTGTGCAGAGCGAGTTGTTTCTTAGCTTCCCAAAGAGGTGGAAGCAAGATGCTCTGGGGCCCAACTCGCCTTTTGTAAAGAAGCCTGCACGTTGTGCCTTTCAGCTTTAGGGCAATGTAGCACACCCAGAGCAGTAGTTCTGATGCAGCCAGTTGAGGCCTGCAAAGAAACTGCGTTTCACAGGCCTTTCTAAGAGATGTTACCGGTAGGCTGTGAGAGCACTGTGCAGAGCGAGTTGTTTCTTAGCTTCCCAAAGAGCTGGAAGCAAGATGCTCTGGGTCCCAACTCTCCCTTTGGAAAGAAGACTGCACGTTGTGCCTTTCTGCTCTAGGGCAATGTAGCACACCCAGAGCAGAAGTTCTGCTTCAGCCAGATCAGGCCTGGAGAGAAACTGCGTTTCACAGGCCTTTGTAAGTGATGTTCCCGGTAGGCTGTAAGAGCACTGTGCAGAGCGAGTTGTTTCTTAGCTTCCCAAAGAGCTTGAAGCAAGATGCTCTGGGGCCCAACTCGACCTTTGGAAAGAAGCCTGCACGTTGTGCCTTTCAGCTCTAGGGCAATGTAGCACACGCAGCGCAGAAGTTCTGCTTCATCCAGATCAGGCCTGCAAAGAAACTGCGTTTCACAGGCCTTTGTAAGAGATGTTCCCGGTAGGCTGTGAGAGCACTGTGCAGAGCGAGTTGTTTCTTAGCTTCCCAAAGAGCTGGAAGCAAGATGCTCTGGGTCCCAACTCGCCCTTTGGAAAGAAGCCTGGACCTTGTGCCTTTCAGCTCTAGGGCAATGTAGCACACCCAGAGAAGAAGTTCTGCTTCAGCCAGATCAAGCCTGCAAAGAAACTGCGTTTCAAAGGCCTTTGTAAGAGATGTTCCCGGTAGGCTGTGAGAGCACTGTGCAGAGCGAGTTGTTTCTTAGCTTCCCAAAGAGCTGGAAGCAAGATGCTCTGGGGCCCAACTCGCCCTTTGGAAAGAAGCCTGCACGTTGTGCCTCTCAGCTCTAGGGCAATGTAGCATACCCAGAGCAGAAGTTCTGATTCAGCCAGATCAGGCCTGCAAAGAAACTGCGTTTCACAGGCCTTTGTAAGAGATGTTCCCGGTAGGCTGTAAGAGCACTGTGCAGAGCGAGTTGTTTCTTAGCTTCCCCAAGAGCTGGAAGCAAGATGCTCTGGGGCCCAACTCGCCCTTTGGAAAGAAGCCTGCACGTTGTGACTTTCAGCTCATGGGCATTGTAGAACAACAGAGCAGAAGTTCTGCTTCAGCCAGATCAGGCCTGCAAAGAAACTGCGTTTCACACGCCTTTGTAAGAGATGTTCCCGGTAGGCTTTAAGAGCACTGTGCAGAGCGAGTTGTTTCTTAGCTTCCCAAAGAGCTGGAAGCAAGATGCTCTGGGGCCCAACTCGCCCTTTGGAAAGAAGCCTGCACGTTGTGCCTTTCTGCTCTAGGGAAATGTGGCACACCCAGAGCAGAAGTTCTCCTTCAGCCAGATCAGGCCTGGAGAGAAACTGCGTTTCACAGGCCTTTGTAAGAGATGTACCCGGTAGGCTGTAAGAGCACTGTGCAGAGCGAGTTGTTTCTTATCTTCCCAAAGACCTGGAAGCAAGATGCTCTGGGGCCCAACTCGCCCTTTGGAAAGAAGCCGGCACGTTGTGCCTTTCTGCTCTAGGGAAATGTAGCACACCCAGAGCAGAAGTTCAGCTTCTGCCAGATAAGGCCTGCAAAGAAACTGCGTTTCACAGGCCTTTGTAAGAGATGTTCCCGGTAGGCTGTAAGATCACTGTGCAGAGCGAGTTGTTTCTTAGCTTCCCAAAGAGCTGGAAGCAAGATGCTCTGGGGCCCAACTCGCCCTTTGGAAAGAAGCCTGCACGTTGTGCCTTTCAGCTCTAGGGCAATGTAGCACACACAGAGCAGAAGTTCTGCTTCAGCCAGATCAGGCCTGCAAAGAAACTGCGTTTCACAGGCCTTTGTAAGAGATGTTCCCGGTAGGCTGTAAGAGCACTGTGCAGAGCGAGTTGTTTCTTATCTTCCCAAAGAGCTGGAAGCAAGATGCTCTGGGGCCCAACTCGCCCTTTGGAAAGAAGCCTGCACGTTGTGCCTTTCAGCTCTAGGGCAATGTAGCACACCCAGAGCAGAAGTTCTGCTTCAGCCAGATCAGGCCTGCAAAGAAACTGCGTTTCACAGGCCTTTGTAAGAGATGTACCCGGTAGGCTGTAAGAGCACTGTGCAGAGCGAGTTGTTCCTTATCTTCCGAAAGAGCAGGAAGCAAGATGCTCTGGGGCCCCACTCGCCCTTTGGAAAGAAGCCTGCACGTTGTGCCTTTCTGCTCTAGGGCAATGTAGCACACCCAGAGCAGAAGTTCAGCTTCTGTCAGATAAGGCCTGCAAATAAACTGCGTTTCACAGGCCTTTGTAAGAGATGTTCCCGGTAGGCTGTAAGATCACTGTGCAGAGCGTGTTGTTTCTTAGCTTCCCAAAGAGCTGGAAGCAAGATGCTCTGGGGCCCAACTCGCCCTTTGGAAAGAAGCCTGCACGTTGTGCCTTTCTGCTCTAGGGAAATGTAGCACACCCACAGCAGAAGTTCTGCTTCAGCCATATGAGGCCTGCAAAGAAACTGCGTTTCACAGGCCTTTGTAAGAGATGTTCCCGGTAGGCTGTGAGAGCACTGTGCAGAGCGAGTTGTTTCTTAGCTTCCCAAAGAGCTGGAAGCAAGATGCTCTGGGGCCCAACTCGCCCTTTGGAAAGAAGGCTGCACGTTGTGCCTTTCAGCTCTAGGGCAATGTAGCACACCCAGAGCAGAAGTTCAGCTTCATCCAGATCAGGCCTGCAAAGAAACTGCGTTTCACAGGCCTTTGTAAGAGATGTTCCCGGTAGACTGTAAGAGCACTGTGCAGAGCGAGTTGTTTCTTAGCTTCCCAAAGAGCTGGAAGCAAGATGCTCTGGGACCCAACTCGCCCTTTGGAAAGAAGCCTACACGTTGTGCCTTTCAGCTTTAGGGCAATGTAGTACACCCAGAGCAGTAGTTCTGATGCAGCCAGATGAGGCCTGCAAAGAAACTGCGTTTCACAGGCCTTTCTAAGATATGTTACCGGTAGGCTGTGAGAGCACTGTGCACAGCGAGTTGTTTCTTAGCTTCCCAAAGAGCTGGAAGCAAGATGCTCTGGGTCCCAACTCTCCCTTTGGAAAGAAGACTGCACGTTGTGCCTTTCTGCTCCAGGGCAATGTAGCACACCCAGAGCAGAAGTTCTGCTTCAGCCAGATCAGGCCTGGAGAGAAACTGCGTTTCACAGGCCTTTGTAAGTGATGTTCCCGGTAGGCTGTAAGAGCACGGTGCAGAGCGAGTTGTTACTTAGCTTCCCAAAGAGCTGGAAGCAAGATGCTCTGGGGCCCAACTCGCCCTTTGGAAAGAAGCCTGCACCTTGTGCCTTTCTGATCTAGGGCAATGTAGCACACCCAGTGCAGAAGTTCTGCTTCATCCATATGAGGCCTGCAAAGAAACTGCGTTTCACAGGCCTATGTAAGAGATGTACCAGGTAGGCTCTAAGAGCACTGTGCAGAGCGAGTTGTTTCTTGGCTTCCCAAAGAGCTGGAAGCAAGATGATCTGGGGCCCAACTTGCCCTTTGGAAAGAAGCCTGCACGTTGTGCCTTTCTGCTCTAGGGCAATGTAGCACACCCAGAGCAGAAGTTCTGCTTCAGCCAGATCAGGCCTGCAAAGAAACTGCGTTTCACAGGCCTTTGTAAGAGATGTTCCCGGTAGGCTGTAAGAGCACTGTGCAGAGCGAGTTCTTTCTTAGCTTCCGAAAGAGCTGGAAGCAAGATGCTCTGGGGCCCAACTCGCCCTTTGGAAAGAAGCCTGCACGTTTTGCCTTTCAGCTCTACGGCAATGTAGAGCACCCAGAGCAGAAGTTCTACTTCAGCCAGATCAGTCCTGCAGAGAAACTGCGTTTCACATGCCTTTGTAAGTGATGTTCCCGGTAGGCTGTAAGAGCACTTTGCAGAGCGAGTTGTTTCTTAGCTTCCCAAAGAGCTGGAAGCAAGATGCTCTGGGGCCCAACTCGCCCTTTGGAAAGAAGCCTGCACGTTGTGCCTTTCAGCTTTAGGGCAATGTAGCACACCCAGAGCAGAAGTTCTGCTTCAGCCAGAAGAGGCCTGCAAAGAAACTGGGTTTCACAGGCCTTTGTAAGAGATGTACCTGGTAGGCTCTAAGAGCACTGTGCAGAGCGAGTTGTTTCTTAGCTTCCCAAAGAGCTGGAAGCAAGATGCTCTGGGGCCCAACTCGCCCTTTGGAAAGAAGCCTGCACGTTGTGCCTTTCAGCTCTAGGGCAATGTAGCACACCCAGAGCAGAAGTTCTGCTTCAGCCAGATCAGGCCTGGAGAGAAACTGCGTTTCACAGGCCTTTGTAAGAGATGTTCCCGGTAGGCTGTAAGAGCACTGTGCAGAGCGAGTTGTTTCTTAGCTTCCCAAAGAGCTGGAAGCAAGATGCTCTGGGGCCCAACTCGCCCTTTGGAAAGAAGCCTGCACGTTGTGCCTTTCTGCTCTAGGGAAATGTAGCACACCCAGAGCAGAAGTTCAGCTTCTGCCAGATCAGGCCTGCAAAGAAACTGCGTTTCACAGGCCTTTGTAAGAGATGTTCCCGGTAGGCTGTAAGATCACTGTGCAGAGCGAGTTGTTTCTTAGCTTCCCAAAGAGCTGGAAGCAAGATTCTCTGGGGCCCAACTCGCCCTTTGGAAAGAAGCCTGCACGTTGTGCCTTTCAGCTCTAGGGCAATGTAGCACACCCAGAGCAGAAGTTCTGCTTCAGCCAGATCAGGCCTGCAAAGAAACTGCGTTTCACAGGCCTTTGTAAGAGATGTTCCCGGTAGGCTGTAAGAGCACTGTGCAGAGCGAGTTGTTTCTTATCTTCCCAAAGAGCTGGAAGCAAGATGCTCTGGGGACCAACTCGCCCTTTGGAAAGAAGCCTGCACGTTGTGCCTTTCAGCTCTAGGGCAATGTAGCACACCCAGAGCAGAAGTTCTGCTTCATCCATATGAGGCCTGCAAAGAAATTGGGTTTCAGAGGCCTTTGTAAGAGATGTACCCTGTAGGCTGTAAGAGCACTGTGCAGAGCGAGTTGTTTCTTAGCTTCCAAAAAGAGCTGGAAGCAAGATGCTCTGGGGCCGAACTCGCCCTTTGGAAAGAAGCCTGCACGTTGTGCCTTTCTGCTCCAGGGCAATGTAGCACACCCAGAGCTGAAGTTCTGCTTCAGCCAGATCAGGCCTGCAAAGAAACTGCGTTTCACAGGCCTTTGTAAGAGATGTTCCCGGTAGGCTGTAAGAGCACTGTGCAGAGCGAGTTGTTTCTTACCTTCCCAAAGAGCTGGAAGCAAGATGCTCTGGGGCCCAAGTCGCCCTTTGGAAAGAAGCCTGCACGTTGTGCCTTTCAGCTCTAGGGCAATGTAGCACACCCAGAGCAGAAGTTCTGATTCAGCCAGATCAGGTCTGCAAAGAAACTGCGTTTCACAGGCCTTTGTAAGAGATGTTCCCGGTAGGCTGTAAGAGCACTGTGCAGAGCGAGTTGTTTCTTAGCTTCCGAAAGAGCTGGAAGCAAGATGCTTTGGGGCCCAACTCTCCCTTTGGAAAGAAGCCTGCACGTTTTGCCTTTCAACTCTAGGGCAATGTAGAGCACCCAGAGCAGAAGTTCTACTTCAGCCAGATCAGTCCTGCAGCGAAACTGCGTTTAACAGGCCTTTGTAAGAGATATTCCCAGTAGGCTGTAAGAGCACTTTGCAGAGCGAGTTATTTCTTAGCTTCCCAAAGAGCTGGAAGCAAGATGCTCTGGGGTCCAACTCGCCCTTTGGAAAGAAGCCTGCACGTTGTGCCTTTCTGCTCTAGGGAAATGTAGCACACCCAGAGCAGAAGTTCAGCTTCAGCCGGATAAGGCCTGCAAAGAAACTGCGTTTCACATGCCTTTGTAAGAGATGTTCCCGGTAGGCTGTAAGATCACTGTGCAGAGCGAGTTGTTTCTTAGCTTCCCAAAGAGCTGGAAGAAAGATGCTCTGGGGCCAAACTCGCCCTTTGTAAAGAAGCCTGCACGTTGTGCCTTTCAGCTCTAGGGCAATGTAGCACACCCAGAGCAGAAGTTCTGCTTCAGCCAGATCAGGCCTGCAAAGAAACTGCGTTTCACAGGCCTTTGTAAGAGATGTACCCGGTAGGCTGTAAGAGCACTGTGCAGAGCGAGTTGTTTCTTATCTTCCCAAAGAGCTGGAAGCAAGATGCTCTGGGGCCCCACTCGCCCTTTGGAAAGAAGCCTGCACGTTGTGCCTTTCTGCTCTAGGGCAATGTAGCACACCCAGAGCAGAAGTTCAGCTTCTACCAGATAAGGCCTGCAAAGAAACTGCGTTTCACAGGCCTTTGTAAGAGATGTTCCCGGTAGGCTGTAAGATCACTGTGCAGAGCGTGTTGTTTCTTAGCTTCCCAAAGAGCTGGAAGCAAGATGCTCTGGGGCCCAACTCGCCCTTTGGAAAGAAGCCTGCACGTTGTGCCTTTCAGCTCTAGGGCAATGTAGCACACCCAGAGCAGAAGTTCTGCTTCAGCCAGATCAGGCCTGCAAAGAAACTGCGTTTCACAGGCCTTTGTAAGAGATGTACCCGGTAGGCTGTAAGAGCACTGTGCAGAGCGAGTTGTTTCTTAGCTTCCCAAAGAGCTGGAAGCAAGATGCTCTTGGGCCCAACTCGCCCTTTGGAAAGAAGCCTGCACGTTGTGCCTTTCTGCTCTAGGGAAATGTAGCACACCCACAGCAGAAGTTCTGCTTCAGCCATATGAGGCCTGCAAAGAAACTGCGTTTCACAGGCCTTTGTAAGAGATGTTCCCGGTAGGCTGTGAGAGCACTGTGCAGAGCAAGTTGTTTCTTAGCTTCCCAAAGAGCTGGAAGCAAGATGCTCTGGGGCCCAACTCGCCCTTTGGAAAGAAGGCTGCACGTTGTGCTTTTCAGCTCTAGGGCAATGTAGCACACCCAGCGCAGAAGTTCTGCTTCATCCAGATCAGGCCTGCAAAGAAACTGCGTTTCACATGCCTTTGTAAGAGATGTTCCCGGTTGGCTGTAAGAGCACTGTGCAGAGCGAGTTGTTTCTTAGCTTCCCAAAGAGCTGGAAGCAAGATGTTCTGGGGCCCAACTCGCCCTTTGGAAAGAAGCCTGCACCTTGTGCCTTTCAGCTCTAGGGCAATGTAGCACACCCAGAGCAGAAGTTCTGCTTCAGCCACATGAGGCCTGCAGAGAAACTGCGTTTCACAGGCCTTTGTAAGAGATGTTGCCGGTAGGCTGTAAGAGCACTGTGCAGAGCGAGTTGTTTCTTAGCTTCCCAAAGAGCTGGAAGCAAGATGCTCTGGGGCCCAACTCGCCCTTTGGAAAGAAGCCTGCACGTTGTGCCTTTCAGCTCTAGGGCAATGTAGCACACCCAGAGCAGTAGTTCTGCTGCAGCCAGATGAGGCCTGCAAAGAAACTGCGTTTCACAGGCCTTTGAAGGAGATGTTCCAGGTAGGCTGTGAGAGCACTGTGCAGAGCGAGTTGATTCTTAGCTTCCCAAAGAGCTGGAAGCAAGATGCTCTGGGGCCCAACTCTCCCTTTGGAAAGAAGACTGCACGTTGTGCCTTTCAGCTCTAGGGCAATGTAGCCCACCCAGAGCAGAAGATCTGCTTCAGCCAGATGAGGCCTGCAAAGAAACTGTGTTTCACAGGCCTTTGTAAGAAATGTACCCGGTAGGCTCTAAGAGCACTGTGCATCGCGAGTTGTTTCTTAGCTTCCCAAAGAGCTGGAAGCAAGATGCTCTGGGGCCCAACTCGCCGTTTGGAACGAAGCCTGCACGTTGTGCCTCTCAGCTCTAGGGCAATGTAGCACACCCAGAGCAGAAGTTCTGCTTCAGCCAGATCAGGCCTGCAAAGAAACTGGGTTTCACAGGCCTTTGTAAGAGATGTTCCCGGTAGGCTGTAAGAGCACTGTGCAGAGCGAGTTGTTTCTTAGCTTCCCAAAGAGCTGGAAGCAAGATGCTCTGGGGCCCAACTCGCCCTTTGGAAAGAAGCCTGCACCTTGTGCCTTTCAGCTCTAGGGCAATGTAGCACACCCAGAGCAGAAGTTCTACTTCAACCAGATCAGTCCTGCAGAGAAACTGCGTTTCACAGGCCTTTGTAAGTGATGTTCCCGGTAGGCTGTAAGAGCACTTTGCAGAGCGAGTTGTTTCTTAGCTTCCCAAAGAGCTGGAAGCAAGATGCTCTGGGGCCCAACTCGCCCTTTGGAAAGAAGCCTGCACGTTGTGCCTTTCTGCTCTAGGGCAATGTAGCACACCCAGAGCAGAAGTTCTGCTTCAGCCAGATCAGGCCTGCAAAGAAACTGCATTTCACAGGCCTTTGTAAGAGATGTTCCCGGTAGGCTGTGAGAGCACTGTGCAGAGCGAGTTGTTTCTTAGCTTCCCAAAGAGCTGGAAGCAAGATGCTCTGGGGCCCAACTCGCCCTTTGGAAAGAAGCCTGCACCTTGTGCCTTTCAGCTCTAGGGCAATGTAGCACACCCAGAGCAGAAGTTCTGATTCAGCCAGATCAGGCCTGCAAAGAAACTGCGTTTCACAGGCCTTTGTAAGAGATGTTCCCGGTAGGCTGTGAGAGCACTGTGCAGAGCGAGATGTTTCTTAGCTTCCCAAAGAGCTGGAAGCAAGATGCTCTGGGGCCCAAGTCGCCCTTTGGAAAGAAGCCTGCACGTTGTGCCTTTCAGCTCTAGGGCCATGTAGCACACCCAGAGCAGAAGTTCTGCTTCAGCCAGATCAGGCCTGCAAAGAAACTGCGTTTCACAGGCCTTTTTAAGAGATGTTCCCGGTAGGCTGTAAGAGCACTGTGCAGAGTGAGTTGTTTCTTAGCTTCCCAAAGAGCTGGAAGCAAGATGCTCTGGGGCCCAACTCGCCCTTTGGAAAGAAGCTTGCACGTTGTGCCTTTCAGCTCTAGGGCAATGTAGCACACCCAGAACAGAAGTTCTGATTCAGCCAGATCAGGCCTGCAAAGAAACTGCGTTTCACAGGCCTTTGTAAGAGATGTTCCCGGTAGGCTGTAAGAGCACTGTGCAGAGCGAGTAGTTTCTTCACTTGCCAAAGAGCTGGAAGCAAGATGCACTGGGGACCAGCTCGCCCCTTGGAAAGAAGCCTGCACGTTGTGACTTTCAGCTCTAGGGCATTGTAGAACAACAGAGCAGAAGTTCTGCTTCAGCCAGATCAGGCCTGCAAAGAAACTGTGTTTCACAGGCCTTTGTAAGAGATGTTCCCGGTAGGCTGTGAGAGCACTGTGCAGAGCGAGTTGTTTCTTAGCTTCCCAAAGAGCTGCATGCAAGATGCTCTGGGGCCCAACACGCCCTTTGGAAAGAAGCCTGCACGTTTTGCCTTTCAGCTCTAGGGCAATGTAGAGCACCCAGAGCAGAAGTCCTACTTCAGCCAGATCAGTCCTGCAGAGAAACTGCGTTTCACAGGCCTTTGTAAGTGATCTTCCCGGTAGGCTGTAAGAGCACTGTGCAGAGTGAGTTGTTTCTTAGCTTCCCAAAGAGCTGGAAGCAAGATGCTCTGGGGCCCAACTCGCCCTTTGGAAAGAAGCCTGCACGTTGTGCCTTTCTGATCTAGGGCAATGTAGCACACCCAGAGGAGAAGTTCTGCTTCAGCTAGATCAGGCCTGCAAAGAAACTGCGTTTCACAGGCCTTTGTAAGAGATGTTGCCGGTAGGCTGTAAGAGCACTGTGCAGAGCGAGTTGTTTCTTAGCTTCCCACAGAGCTGGAAGCAAGATGCTCTGGGGCCCAACTCGCCCTTTTGAAAGAAGCCTGCACGTTGTGCCTTTCAGCTCTAGGGCAATGTAGCACACCCAGAGCAGTAGTTCTGCTGCAGCCAGATGAGGCCTGCAAAGAAACTGCGTTTCACAGGCCTTTGAAAGAGATGTTCCAGGTAGGCTGTGAGAGCACTGTGCAGAGCGAGTTGTTTCTTAGCTTCCCAAAGAGCTGGAAGCAAGATGCTCTGGGGCCCAACTCTCCCTTTGGAAAGAAGACTGCACGTTGTGCCTTTCAGCTCTAGGGCAATGTAGCCCACCCAGAGCAGAAGTTCTGCTTCAGCCAGATGAGGCCTGCAAAGAAACTGTGTTTCACAGGCCTTTGTAAGAAATGTACCCGGTAGGCTCTAAGAGCACTGTGCAGAGCGAGTTGTTTCTTAGCTTCCCAAAGAGCTGGAAGCAAGATGCTCTGGGGCCCAACTCGCCGTTTGGAACGAAGCCTGCACGTTGTGCCTCTCAGCTCTAGGGCAATGTAGCACACCCAGAGCAGAAGTTCTGCTTCAGCCAGATCAGGCCTGCAAAGAAACTGCGTTTCACAGGCCTTTGTAAGAGATGTTCCCGGTAGGCTGTAAGAGCACTGTGCAGAGCGAGTTGTTTCTTAGCTTCCCAAAGAGCTGGAAGCAAGATGCTCTGGGGCCCAACTCGCCCTTTGGAAAGAAGCCTGCACCTTGTGCCTTTCAGCTCTAGGGCAATGTAGCACACCCAGAGCAGAAGTTCTACTTCAACCAGATCAGTTCTGCAGAGAAACTGCGTTTCACAGGCCTTTGTAAGTGATGTTCCCGGTAGGCTGTAAGAGCACTTTGCAGAGCGAGTTGTTTCTTAGCTTCCCAAAGAGCTGGAAGCAAGATGCTCTGGGGCCCAACTCGCCCTTTGGAAAGAAGCCTGCACGTTGTGCCTTTCTGCTCTAGGGCAATGTAGCACACCCAGAGCAGAAGTTCTGCTTCAGCCAGATCAGGCCTGCAAAGAAACTGCGTTTCACAGGCCTTTGTAAGAGATGTTCCCGGTAGGCTGTGAGAGCACTGTGCAGAGCGAGTTGTTTCTTAGCTTCCCAAAGAGCTGGAAGCAAGATGCTCTGGGGCCCAACTCGCCCTTAGGAAAGAAGCCTGCACGTTGTGCCTTTCTGATCTAGGGCAATGTAGCACACCCAGAGCAGAAGTTCTGCTTCAGCCAGATCAGGCCTGCAAAGAAACTGCGTTTCACAGGCCTTTGTAAGAGATGTTCCCGGTAGGCTGTAAGAGCACTGTGCAGAGTGACTTGTTTCTTAGCTTCCCAAAGAGCTGGAAGCAAGATGCTCTGGGGCCCAACTCGCCCTTTGGAAAGAATCCTGCACGTTGTGCCTTTCAGCTCTAGGGCAATGTAGCACACCCAGAGCAGAAGTTCTGCTTCATGCATATGAGGCCTGCAAAGAAACTGGGTTTCACAGGCCTTTGTAAGAGATGTACCCGGTAGGCTCTAAGAGCTCTGTGCAGAGCGAGTTGTTTCTTAGCTTCCCAAAGAGCTGGAAGCAAGATGCTCTGGGGCCCAACTCGCCCTTTGTACAAAAGCCTGCACGTTGTGCCTTTCAGCTCTAGGGCAATGTAGCACACCCAGAGCAGAAGTTCTGCTTCAGCCAATCAGGCCTGAAAAGAAACTGTGTTTCACAGGCCTTTGTAAGAGATGTTCCTGGTAGGCTGTAAGAGCACTGTGCAGAGCGAGTTGTTTCTTATCTTCCCAAAGAGCTGGAAGCAAGATGCTCTGGGGCCCAAGTCGCCCTTTGGAAAGAAGCATGCACGTTGTGCCTTTCAGCTCTAGGGCCATGTAGCACACCCAGAGCAGAAGTTCTGCTTCAGCCAGATCAGGCCTGCAAAGAAACTGCATTTCACAGGCCTTTGTAAGAGATGTTCCCGGTAGGCTGTAAGAGCACTGTGCAGAGTGAGTTGTTTCTTAGCTTCCCAAGAGCTGGAAGCAAGATGCTCTAGGGCCCAACTCGCCCTTTGGAAAGAAGCCTGCACATTGTGCCTTTCTGCTCTAGGGAAATGTAGCACACCCAGAGCAGAAGTTCTGCTTCAGCCAGATGAGGCCTGCAAAGAAACTGCGTTTCACAGGCCTTTGTAAGAGATGTACCCTGTAGGCTGTAAGAGCACTGTGCAGAGAGAGTTGTTTCTTAGCTTCCCAAAGAGCTGGAAGCAAGATGCTCTGGGGCCCAACTCGCCCTTTGGAAAGAAGCCTGCACCTTGTGCCTTTCAGCTCTAGGGCAATGTAGCACACCCAGAGCAGAAGTTCTACTTCAACCAGATCAGTCCTGCAGAGAAACTGCGTTTCACAGGCCTTTGTAAGTGATGTTCCCGGTAGGCTGTAACAGCACTTTGCAGAGCGAGTTGTTTCTTAGCTTCCCAAAGAGCTGGAAGCAAGATGCTCTGGGGCCCAACTCACCCTTTGGAAAGAAGCCTGCACGTTGTGCCTTTCTGCTCTAGGGCAATGTAGCACACCCAGAGCAGAAGTTCTGCTTCAGCCAGATCAGGCCTGCAAAGAAACTGCGTTTCACAGGCCTTTGTAAGAGATGTTCCCGGTAGGCTGTGAGAGCACTGTGCAGAGCGAGTTGTTTCTTAGCTTCCCAAAGAGCTGGAAGCAAGATGCTCTGGGGCCCAACTCGCCCTTAGGAAAGAAGCCTGCACGTTGTGCCTTTCTGCTCTAGGGCAATGTAGCACACCCAGAGCAGAAGTTCTGCTTCAGCCAGATCAGGCCTGCAAAGAAACTGCGTTTCACAGGCCTTTGTAAGAGATGTTCCCGGTAGGCTGTAAGAGCACTGTGCAGAGTGACTTGTTTCTTAGCTTCCCAAAGAGCTGGAAGCAAGATGCTCTGGGGCCCAACTCGCCCTTTGGAAAGAATCCTGCACGTTGCGCCTTTCAGCTCTAGGGCAATGTAGCACACCCAGAGCAGAAGTTCTGCTTCATGCATATGAGGCCTGCAAAGAAACTGGGTTTCACAGGCCTTTGTAAGAGATGTACCCGGTAGGCTCTAAGAGCACTGTGCAGAGCGAGTTGTTTCTTAGCTTCCCAAAGAGCTGGAAGCAAGATGCTCTGGGGCCCAACTCGCCCTTTGGACAGAAGCCTGCACGTTGTGCCTTTCAGCTCTAGGGCAATGTAGCACACCCAGAGCAGAAGTTCTGCTTCAGCCAATCAGGCCTGCAAAGAAACTGTGTTTCAAAGGCCTTTGTAAGAGATGTTCCTGGTAGGCTGTAAGAGCACTGTGCAGAGCGAGTTGTTTCTTAGCTTCCCAAAGAGCTGGAAGCAAGATGCTCTGGGGCCCAAATCGCCCTTTGGAAAGAAGCCTGCACGTTGTGCCTTTCAGCTTTAGGGCAATGTAGCACACCCAGAGCAGTAGTTCTGCTGCAGCCAGATGAGGCCTGCAAAGAAACTGCGTTTCACAGGCCTTTGTAAGAGATGTTCCCGGTAGGCTGTGAGAGCACTGTGCAGAGCGAGTTGTTTCTTAGCTTCCCAAAGAGCTGGAAGCAAGATTCTCTGGGTCCCAACTCTCCCTTTGGAAAGAAGCCTGCACGTTGTGCCTTTCTGCTCTACGGCAATGTAGCACACCCAGAGCAGAAGTTGTGCTTCAGCCAGATCAGGCCTGCGAAGAAACTGCATTTCACAGGCCTTTGTAAGAGATGTTCCCGGTAGGCTGTAAGAGCACTGTGCAGAGCGAGTTGTTTCTTAGCTTCCCAAAGAGCTGGAAGCAAGATGCTCTGGGGCCCAACTCGCCCTTTGGAAAGAAGCCTGCACCTTGTGCCTTTCAGCTCTAGGGCAATGTAGCACACCCAGAGCAGAAGTTCTGCTTCAGCCAGATCAGGCCTGCAAAGAAACTGCGTTTCACAGGCCTTTGTAAGAGATGTTCCCGGTAGGCTGTGAGAGCACTGTGCAGAGCGAGATGTTTCTTAGCTTCCCAAAGAGCTGGAAGCAAGATGCTCTGGGGCCCAAGTCGCCCTTTGGAAAGAAGCCTGCACGTTGTGCCTTTCAGCTCTAGGGCCATGTAGCACACCCAGAGCAGAAGTTCTGCTTCAGCCAGATCAGGCCTGCAAAGAAACTGCATTTCACAGGCCTTTGTAAGAGATGTTCCCGGTAGGCTGTAAGAGCACTGTGCAGAGTGAGTTGTTTCTTAGCTTCCCAAAGAGCTGGAAGCAAGATGCTCTAGGGCCCAACTCGCCCTTTGGAAAGAAGCCTGCACGTTGTGCCTTTCTGCTCTAGGGCAATGTAGCCCACCCAGAGCAGAAGTTCTGCTTCAGCCAGATGAGGCCTGCAAAGAAACTGCGTTTCACAGGCCTTTGTAAGAGATGTACCCGGTAGGCTGTAAGAGCACTGTGCAGAGAGAGTTGTTTCTTAGCTTCCAAAAGAGCTGGAAGCAAGATGCTCTGGGGCCCAACTCGCCCTTTGGAAAGAAGCTTGCACGTTGTGCCTTTCAGCTCTAGGGCAATGTAGCACACCCAGAACAGAAGTTCTGATTCAGCCAGATCAGGCCTGCAAAGAAACTGCGTTTCACAGGCCTTTGTAAGAGATGTTCCCGGTAGGCTGTAAGAGCACTGTGCAGAGCGAGTAGTTTCTTCGCTTGCCAAAGAGCTGGAAGCAAGATGCACTGGGGACCAACTCGCCCCTTGGAAAGAAGCCTGCACGTTGTGACTTTCAGCTCTAGGGCATTCTAGAACAACAGAGCAGATGTTCTGCTTCAGCCAGATCAGGCCTGCAAAGAAACTGCGTTTCACAGGCCTTTGTAAGAGATGTTCCCGGTAGGCTGTGAGAGCACTGTGCAGAGCGAGTTGTTTCTTAGCTTCCCAAAGAGCTGCATGCAAGATGCTCTGGGGCCCAACACGCCCTTTGGAAAGAAGCCTGAACGTTTTGCCTTTCAGCTCTAGGGCAATGTAGAGCACCCAGAGCAGAAGTCCTACTTCAGCCAGATCAGTCCTGCAGAGAAACTGCGTTTCACAGGCCTTTGTAAGTGATCTTCCCGGTAGGCTGTAAGAGCACTGTGCAGAGTGAGTTGTTTCTTAGCTTCCCAAAGAGCTGGAAGCAAGATGCTCTGGGGCCCAACTCGCCCTTTGGAAAGAAGCCTGGACGTTGTGCCTTTCTGATCTAGGGCAATGTAGCACACCCAGAGGAGAAGTTCTGCTTCAGCTAGATCAGGCCTGCAAAGAAACTGCGTTTCACAGGCCTTTGTAAGAGATGTTCCCGGTAGGCTTTAAGAGCACTGTGCAGAGCGAGTTGTTTCTTAGCTTCCCAAAGAGCTGGAAGCATGATTCTCTGGGGCCCAACTCGCCCTTTGGAAAGAAGCCTGCACGTTTTGCCTTTCAGCTCTAGGGCAATGTAGCACACCCAGAGCAGAAGTTCTGCTTCAGCCATATCAGGCCTGCAAAGAAACTGCGCTTCACAGGCCTTTGTAAGAGATGTTCCCGGTAGGCTGTAGGAGCACTGTGCAGAGCGAGTTGTTTTTAGCTACCCAAAGAGCTGGAAGCAAGATGCTCTGGGGCCCAAGTCGCCCTTTGGAAAGAAGCCTGCACGTTGTGCCTTTTAGCTCTAGGGCAATGTAGCACAGCCAGAGCAGAAGTTCTGCTTCAGCCAGATCAGGCCTGCAGAGAAACTGCGTTTCACAGGCCTTTGTAAGAGATGTTCCCCGTAGGCTGTAAGAGCACTGTGCAGAGCGAGTTGTTTCTTAGCTTCCCAAAGAGCTGGAAGCAAGATGCTCTGGGGCCCAAATCGCCCTTTGGAAAGAAGCCTGCACGTTGTGCCTCTCAGCTCAAGGGCAATGTAGCACACCCAGAGCAGAAGTTCTGCTTCAGCCAGATCAGGCCTGCAAAGAAACTGCGTTTCACAGGCCTTTGAAAGAGATGTTCCTGGTAGGCTGTAAGAGCTCGGTGCGGAGCGAGTTGTTTCTTAGCTTCCCAAAGAGCTGGAAGCAAGATGCTCTTGGGCCCAACTCGCCCTTTGGAAAGAAGCCTGCACGTTGTGCCTTTCAGCTTTCGGGCAATGTAGTACACCCAGAGCAGTAGTTCTGCTGCAGCCAGATGAGGCCTGCAAAGAAACTGCGTTTCACAGGCCTTTGTAAGAGATGTTCCCGGTAGGCTGTGAGAGCACTGTGCAGAGCGAGTTGTTTCTTAGCTTCCCAAAGAGCTGGAAGCAAGATGCTCTGGGGCCCAAATCGCCCTTTGTAAAGAAGCCTGCACGTTGTGCCTTTCAGCTCTAGGGCAATGTAGCACACCCAGAGCAGAAGTTCTGCGTCAGCCAGATCAGGCCTGCAAAGAAACTGCGTTTCACAGGCCTTAGTAAGAGATGTTCCCGGTAGGCTGTAAGAGCACAGTGCAGAGCGAGTTGTTTCTTATCTTCTCAAAGAGCTGGAAGCAAGATGCTCTGGGGCCCAACTCGCCCTTTGGAAAGAAGCCTTCACGTTGTGACTTTCAGCTCTCGGGCAATGTAGCACA
This sequence comes from Equus caballus, assembly GCF_041296265.1. NCBI lineage: Eukaryota > Metazoa > Chordata > Mammalia > Perissodactyla > Equidae > Equus > Equus caballus. Next base: position 20,559,540 of record NC_091695.1, read on the forward strand.
CCCAGAGCAGAAGTTCTGCTTGAGCCATATCAGGCTTGCAAAGAAACTGCGTTTCACAGGCCTTTGTAAGAGATGTTCCCGGTAGGCTGTGAGAGCACTGTGCAGAGCGAGTTGTTTCTTAGCTTCCCAAAGAGCTGGAAGCAAGATGCTCTGGGGCCCAACTCGCCCTTTGGAAAGAAGCCTGCACGTTGTGCCTTTCAGCTCTAGGGCAATGTAGCCCACCCAGAGCAGAAGTTCTGCTTCAGCCAGATGAGGCCTGCAAAGAAACTGGGTTTCACAGGCCTTTGTAAGAGATGTACCCGGTAGTCTCTAAGAGCACTGTGCAGAGCGAGTTGTTTCTTAGCTTCCCAAAGAGCTGGAATCAAGATGATCTGGGGCCCAACTCGCCCTCTGGAAAGAAGCCTGCACGTTGTGCCTTTCAGCTCTACTGCAATGTAGCACACCCAGAGCAGACGTTCTGATTCAGCCAGATCAGGCCTGCAAAGAAACTGTGTTTCACAGGCCTTTGTAGGAGATGTTCCCGGTAGGCTGTAAGAGCACTGTGCAGAGCGAGTTGTTTCTAAGGTTCCCAAAGAGCTGGAAGCAAGATGCTCTGAGGCCCAACTCGCCCTCTGGAAAGAAGCCTGCACGTTGTGCCTTTCAGCTCTAGGGCAATGTAGCACACCCAGAGCAGAAGTTCTGCTTCAGCCAGATGAGGCCTTCAGAGAAACTGCGTTTCACAGGCCTTTGTAAGAGATGTTCCCGGTAGGCTGTAAGAGCACTGTGCAGAGCGAGTTGTTTCTTAGCTTCCCAAAGAGCTGGAAGCAAGATGCTCTGGGGCCCAACTCGCCCTTTGGAAAGAAGCCTGCATGTTGTGCCTTTCAGCTTTAGTGCAATGTAGCACACCCAGACCAGTAGTTCTGCTGCAGCCAGATGAGGCCTGCAAAGAAACTGCGTTTCACAGGCCTTTGTAAGTGGTGTTCCCGGTAGGCTGTAAGAGCACTTTGCAGAGCGACTTGTTTCCTAGCTTCCCAAAGAGCTGGAAGCCAGATGCTCTGGGCCCCAACTCGCCGTTTGGAAAGAAGCCTGCACGTTGTCACTTTCAGCTCTAGGGCAATGCAGAACACCAGAGCAGAAGTTCTGCTTCAGCCAGATCAGGCCTGCAAAGAAACTGGGTTTCACAGGCCTTTGTAAGACATGTTCCCGGTAGGCTGTAAGAGCACTGTGCAGAGCGAGTTGTTTCTTAGCTTCCCAAAGAGCTGGAAGCAAGATGCTCTGTGTCTAACTCGCCCTTTGGAAAAAAGCCTGCACGTTGTGCCTTTCAGCTCTAGGGCAATGTAGCACACCCAGAGCAGAAGTTCTACTTCAGCCAGATCAGTCCTGCAGCGAAACTGCGTTTCACAGGCCTTTGTAAGTGATGTTCCCGGTAGGCTGTAAGAGCACTTTGCAGAGCGACTTGTTTCTTAGCTTCCCAAAGAGCTGGAAGCAAGATGATCTGGGGCCCAACACGCCCTTTGGAAAGAAGCCTGCACGTTGTGCCTTTCTGCTCTAGGGCAATGTAGCACACCCAGAGCAGAAGTTCTGCTTCAGCCAGATCAGGCCTGCAAAGAAACTGTGTTTCACAGGCCTTTGTAAGAGATGTTCCCGGTAGGCTGTAAGAGCACTGTGCAGAGCGAGTTGTTTCTTAGCTTCCCAAAGAGCTGGAAGCAAGATGCTCTGGGGCCCAACTCGCCCTTTGGAAAGAAGCCTGCACGTTGTGCCTTTCAGCTCTAGGGCAATGTAGCACACCCAGAGCAGAAGTTCTGCTTCAGCCACATGAGGCCTGCAGAGAAACTGCGTTTCACAGGCCTTTGTAAGAGATGTTGCCGGTAGGCTGTAAGAGCACTGTGCAGAGCGAGTTGTTTCTTAGCTTCCCAAAGAGCTGGAAGCAAGATGCTCTGGGGCCCAACTCGCCCTTTTGAAAGAAGCCTGCACGTTGTGCCTTTCAGCTCTAGGGCAATGTAGCACACCCAGAGCAGTAGTTCTGCTGCAGCCAGATGAGGCCTGCAAAGAAACTGCGTTTCACAGGCCTTTGAAAGAGATGTTCGAGGTAGGCTGTGAGAGCACTGTGCAGAGCGAGTTGTTTCTTAGCTTCCAAAGAGCTGGAAGCAAGATGCTCTGGGGCCCAACTCGCCGTTTGGAACGAAGCCTGCACGTTGTGCCTCTCAGCTGTAGGGCAATGTAGCACACCAAGAGCAGAAGTTCTGCTTCAGCCAGATCAGGCCTGCAGAGAAACTGTGTTTCACAGGCCTTTGTAAGAGATGTTCCCGGTAGGCTGTAAGAGCACTGTGCAGAGCGAGTTGTTTCTTAGCTTCCCAAGGAGCTGGAAGCAAGATGCTCTGGGGCCCAACTCGCCCTTTGGAAAGAAGCCTGCACGTTGTGCCTTTCAGCTCTAGGGCAATGTAGCACACCCAGAGCAGAAGTTCTGCGTCAGCCAGATCAGGCCTGCAAAGAAACTGCGTTTCACAGGCCTTTGTAAGAGATGTTCCCGGTAGGCTGTAAGAGCACTGTGCAGAGCGAGTTGTTTCTTCACTTCCCAAAGAGCTGGATGCAAGATGCTCTGGGGCCCAACTCGCCCTTTGGAAAGAAGCCTGCACGTTTTGCCTTTCAGCTCTAGGGCAATGTAGAGCACCCAGGGCAGAAGTCCTACTTCAGCCAGATCAGTCCTGCAGAGAAACTGCGTTTCACAGGCCTTTGAAAGAGATGTTCCCGGTAGGCTGTAAGACCACTGTGCAGAGCGAGTTGTTTCTTAGCTTCCCAAAGAGCTGGAAGCAAGATGCTCTGGGGCCCAACTCGCCCTTTGGAAAGAAGCCTGCACGTTGTGCCTTTCAGCTTTAGGGCAATGTAGCACACCCAGAGCAGAAGTTCTGATTCAGCCAGATCAGGCCTGCAAAGACACTGCGTTTCACAGGCCTTTGTAAGAGATGTTCCCGGTAGGCTGTGAGAGCACTGTGCAGAGCGAGTTGTTTCTTAGCCTCCAAAGAGCTGGAAGCAAGATGCTCTGGGGTCCAACTCGACCCTTGGAAAGAAGCCTGCACGTTGTGCCTTTCAGCTCTAGGGCCATGTAGCACACCCAGAGCAGAAGTTCTGCTTCAGCCAGATCAGGCCTGCAAAGAAACTGCGTTTCACAGGCCTTTGTAAGAGATGTTCCCGGTAGGCTGTAAGAGCACTGTTCAGAGTGAGTTGTTTCTTAGCTTCCCAAAGAGCTGGAAGCAAGATGCTCTAGGGCCCAGCTCGCCCTTTGGAAAGAAGCCTGCGCGTTGTGCCTTTCTGCTCTAGGGAAATGTAGCACACCCAGAGCAGAAGTTCTGCTTCAGCCAGATGAGGCCTGCAAAGAAACTGCGTTTCACAGGCCTTTGTAAGAGATGTTCCCGGTAGGCTGTAAGAGCACTGTGCAGAGCGAGTTGTTTCTTAGCATCCCAAAGAGCTGGAAGCAAGATGCTCTGGGGCCCAACTCGCCCTTTGGAAAGAAGCCTGCACGTTGTGCCTTTCAGCTCTAGGGCAATGTAGCACACCCAGAACAAAAGTTCTGATTCAGCCAGATCAGGCCTGCAAAGAAACTGCGTTTCACAAGCCTTTGTAAGAGATGTTCCCGGTAGGCTGTAAGAGCACTGTGCAGAGCGAGTTGTTTCTTCGCTTCCCAAAGAGCTGGAAGCAAGATGCACTGGGGACCAACTCGCCCTTTGGAAAGAAGCCTGCACGTTGTGACTTTCAGCTCTAGGGCATTGTAGAACAACAGAGCAGAAGTTCTGCTTCATCCAGATCAGGCCTGCAGAGAAACTGCGTTTCACAGGCCTTTGTAAGAGATGTTCCCGGTAGGCTGTAAGAGCACTGTGCAGAGCGAGTTGTTTCTTAGCTTCCCAAAGAGCTGGAAGCAAGATGCTCTGGGGCCCAACTCGCCCTTTGGAAAGAAGCCTGCACGTTGTGCCTTTCTGCTTTAGGGCAATGTAGCACACCCAGAGCAGTAGTTCTGCTGCAGCCAGATGAGGCCTGCAAAGAAACTGCGTTTCACAGGCCTTTGTAAGAGATGTTCCCGGTAGGCTGTGAGAGCACTGTGCAGAGCGAGTTGTTTCTTAGCTTCCCAAAGCGCTGGAAGCAAGATGCTCTGGGGCCCAAATCGCCCTTTGGAAAGAAGCCTGCATGTTGTGCCATTCAGCTCTAGGGCAAGGTAGCACACCCAGAGCAGAAGTTCTGCTTCAGCCAGATCGGGCCTGCAAAGAAACTGCGTTTCACAGGCCTTTCTAAGATATGTTCCCGGTAGGCTGTAAGAGCACTGTGCAGAGCGAGTTGTTTCTTATCTTCCCAAAGAGCTGGAAGCAAGATGCTCTGGGGCCCAACTCGCCCTTTGGAAAGAAGCCTGCACGTTGTGCCTTTCTGCTCTAGGGAAATGTAGCACACCCAGAGCAGAAGTTCAGCTTCAGCCAGATCAGGCCTGCAAAGAAACTGCGTTTCACATGCCTTTGTAAGAGATGTTGCCGGTAGGCTGTAAGATCACTGTGCAGAGCGAGTTGTTTCTTAGCTTCCCAAAGAGGTGGAAGCAAGATGCTCTGGGGCCCAACTCGCCTTTTGTAAAGAAGCCTGCACGTTGTGCCTTTCAGCTTTAGGGCAATGTAGCACACCCAGAGCAGTAGTTCTGATGCAGCCAGTTGAGGCCTGCAAAGAAACTGCGTTTCACAGGCCTTTCTAAGAGATGTTACCGGTAGGCTGTGAGAGCACTGTGCAGAGCGAGTTGTTTCTTAGCTTCCCAAAGAGCTGGAAGCAAGATGCTCTGGGTCCCAACTCTCCCTTTGGAAAGAAGACTGCACGTTGTGCCTTTCTGCTCTAGGGCAATGTACCACACCCAGAGCAGAAGTTCTGCTTCAGCCAGATCAGGCCTGGAGAGAAACTGCGTTTCACAGGCCTTTGTAAGTGATGTTCCCGGTAGGCTGTAAGAGCACTGTGCAGAGCGAGTTGTTTCTTAGCTTCCCAAAGAGCTTGAAGCAAGATGCTCTGGGGCCCAACTCGACCTTTGGAAAGAAGCCTGCACGTTGTGCCTTTCAGCTCTAGGGCAATGTAGCACACGCAGCGCAGAAGTTCTGCTTCATCCAGATCAGGCCTGCAAAGAAACTGCGTTTCACAGGCCTTTGTAAGAGATGTTCCCGGTAGGCTGTGAGAGCACTGTGCAGAGCGAGTTGTTTCTTAGCTTCCCAAAGAGCTGGAAGCAAGATGCTCTGGGGCCCAACTCGCCCTTTGGAAAGAAGCCTGGACCTTGTGCCTTTCAGCTCTAGGGCAATGTAGCACACCCAGAGAAGAAGTTCTGCTTCAGCCAGATCAATCCTGCAAAGAAACTGCGTTTCAAAGGCCTTTGTAAGAGATGTTCCCGGTAGGCTGTGAGAGCACTGTGCAGAGCGAGTTGTTTCTTAGCTTCCCAAAGAGCTGGAAGCAAGATGCTCTGGGGCCCAACTCGCCCTTTGGAAAGAAGCCTGCACGTTGTGCCTCTCAGCTCTAGGGCAATGTAGCATACCCAGAGCAGAAGTTCTGATTCAGCCAGATCAGGCCTGCAAAGAAACTGCGTTTCACAGGCCTTTGTAAGAGATGTTCCCGGTAGGCTGTAAGAGCACTGTGCAGAGCGAGTTGTTTCTTAGCTTCCCCAAGAGCTGGAAGCAAGATGCTCTGGGGCCCAACTCGCCCTTTGGAAAGAAGCCTGCACGTTGTGACTTTCAGCTCATGGGCATTGTAGAACAACAGAGCAGAAGTTCTGCTTCAGCCAGATCAGGCCTGCAAAGAAACTGCGTTTCACACGCCTTTGTAAGAGATGTTCCCGGTAGGCTTTAAGAGCACTGTGCAGAGCGAGTTGTTTCTTAGCTTCCCAAAGAGCTGGAAGCAAGATGCTCTGGGGCCCAACTCGCCCTTTGGAAAGAAGCCTGCACGTTGTGCCTTTCTGCTCTAGGGAAATGTGGCACACCCAGAGCAGAAGTTCTCCTTCAGCCAGATCAGGCCTGGAGAGAAACTGCGTTTCACAGGCCTTTGTAAGAGATGTACCCGGTAGGCTGTAAGAGCACTGTGCAGAGCGAGTTGTTTCTTATCTTCCCAAAGACCTGGAAGCAAGATGCTCTGGGGCCCAACTCGCCCTTTGGAAAGAAGCCTGCACGTTGTGCCTTTCTGCTCTAGGGAAATGTAGCACACCCAAAGCAGAAGTTCAGCTTCTGCCAGATAAGGCCTGCAAAGAAACTGCGTTTCACAGGCCTTTGTAAGAGATGTTCCCGGTAGGCTGTAAGATCACTGTGCAGAGCGAGTTGTTTCTTAGCTTCCCAAAGAGCTGGAAGCAAGATGCTCTGGGGATCAACTCGCCCTTTGGAAAGAAGCCTGCACGATGTGACTTTCAGCTCATGGGCATTGTAGAACAACAGAGCAGAAGTTCTGCTTCAGCCAGATCAGGCCTGCAAAGAAACTGCGTTTCACAGGCCTTTGTAAGAGATGTTCCCGGTAGGCTTTAAGAGCACTGTGCAGAGCGAGTTGTTTCTTAGCTTCCCAAAGAGCTGGAAGCAAGATGCTCTGGGGCCCAACTCGCCCTTTGTAAAGAAGCCTGCACGTTTTGCCTTTCAGCTCTATGGCAATGTAGAGCACCCAGAGCAGAAGTTCTACTTCAGCCAGATCAGTCCTGCAGAGAAACTGCGTTTCACAGGCCTTTGTAAGTGATGTTCCCGGTAGGCTGTAAGAGCACTGTGCAGAGCGAGTTGTTTCTTAGCTTCCCAAAGAGCTGGAAGGAAGATGCTCTGGGGCCCAACTCGCCCTTTGGAAAGAAGCCTGCACCTTGTGCCTTTCTGATCTAGGGCAATGTAGCACACCCAGTGCAGAAGTTCTGCTTCAGCCAGATCAGGCCTGGAGAGAAACTGCGTTTCACAGGCCTTTGTAAGAGATGTTCCCGGTAGGCTGTAAGAGCACTGTGCAGAGCGAGTTGTTTCTTAGCTTCCCAAAGAGCTGGAAGCAAGATGCTCTGGGGCCCAACTCGCCCTTTGGAAAGAAGCCTGCACGTTGTGCCTTTCAGCTCTAGGGCAATGTAGCACACCCAGAGCAGAAGTTCTGCTTCATCCATATGAGGCCTGCAAACAAACTGCGTTTCACAGGCCTTTGTAAGAGATGTACCCGGTAGGCTCTAAGAGCACTGTGCAGAGCGAGTGGTTTCTTAGCTTCCCAAAGAGCTGGAAGCAAGATGCTCTGGGGCCCAACTCGCCCTTTGGAAAGAAGCCTGCACGTTGTGCCTTTCAGCTCTAGGGCAATGTAGCACACCCAGAGCAGAAGTTCTGCTTCAGCCAGATCAGGCCTGCAAAGAAACTGCGTTTCACAGGCCTTTGTAAGAGATGTTCCCGGTAGGCTGTAAGAGCACTGTGCAGAGCGAGTTGTTTCTTAGCTTCCCAAAGAGCTGGAAGCAAGATGCTCTGGGGCCCAACTCGCCCTTTGGAAAGAAGCCTGCACGTTGTGCCTTTCTGCTCTAGGGAAATGTAGCCCACCCAGAGCTGAAGTTCTGCTTCAGCCAGATCAGGCCTGCAAAGAAACTGCGTTTCACAGGCCTTTGTAAGAGATGTACCCGGTAGGCTGTAAGAGCACTGTGCAGAGCGAGTTGTTTCTTATCTTCCCAAAGAGCTGGAAGCAAGATGCTCTGGGGCCCAACTCGCCCTTTGGAAAGAAGCCTGCACGTTGTGCCTTTCAGCTCTAGGGCAATGTAGCACACCCAGAGCAGAAGTTCTGCTTCAGCCATATCAGGCCTGCAAAGAAACTGCGTTTCACAGGCCTTTGTAAGAGATGTTCCCGGTAGGCTGTAAGAGCACTGTGCAGAGCGAATTGTTTCTTAGCTTCCCAAAGAGCTGGAAGCAAGATGCTCTGTGGCCCAAGTCGCCCTTTGGAAAGAAGCCTGCACGTTGTGCCTTTCAGCTCTAGGGCAATGTAGCACACCCAGAGCTGAAGTTCTGCTTCAGCCAGATCAGGCCTGCAGAGAAACTCGTTTCACAGGCCTTTGTAAGAGATGTTCCCGGTAGGCTGTAAGAGCACTGTGCAGAGCGAGTTGTTTCTTAGCTTCCCAAAGAGCTGGAAGCAAGATGCTCTGGGGCCCAACTCGCCCTTTGGAAAGAAGCCTGCACGTTGTGCCTTTCAGCTTTAGGGCAATGTAGCACACCCAGAGCAGTAGTTCTGCTGCAGCCAGATGAGGCCTGCAAAGAAACTGGGTTTCACAGGCCTTTGTAAGTGATGTTCCCGGTAGGCTGTAAGAGCACTGTGCAGAGCGAGTTGTTACTTAGCTTCCCAAAGAGCTGGAAGCAAGATGCTCTGGGGCCCAACTCGCCCTTTGGAAAGAAGCCTGCACCTTGTGCCTTTCTGATCTAGGGCAATGTAGCACACCCAGTGCAGAAGTTCTGCTTCATCCATATGAGGCCTGCAAAGAAACTGCGTTTCACAGGCCTATGTAAGAGATGTACCAGGTAGGCTCTAAGAGCACTGTGCAGAGCGAGTTGTTTCTTGGCTTCCCAAAGAGCTGGAAGCAAGATGATCTGGGGCCCAACTTGCCCTTTGGAAAGAAGCCTGCACGTTGTGCCTTTCTGCTCTAGGGCAATGTAGCACACCCAGAGCAGAAGTTCTGCTTCAGCCAGATCAGGCCTGCAAAGAAACTGCGTTTCACAGGCCTTTGTAAGAGATGTTCCCGGTAGGCTGTAAGAGCACTGTGCAGAGCGAGTTCTTTCTTAGCTTCCGAAAGAGCTGGAAGCAAGATGCTCTGGGGCCCAACTCGCCCTTTGGAAAGAAGCCTGCACGTTTTGCCTTTCAGCTCTACGGCAATGTAGAGCACCCAGAGCAGAAGTTCTACTTCAGCCAGATCAGTCCTGCAGAGAAACTGCGTTTCACATGCCTTTGTAAGTGATGTTCCCGGTAGGCTGTAAGAGCACTTTGCAGAGCGAGTTGTTTCTTAGCTTCCCAAAGAGCTGGAAGCAAGATGCTCTGGGGCCCAACTCGCCCTTTGGAAAGAAGCCTGCACGTTGTGCCTTTCAGCTTTAGGGCAATGTAGCACACCCAGAGCAGAAGTTCTGCTTCAGCCAGAAGAGGCCTGCAAAGAAACTGGGTTTCACAGGCCTTTGTAAGAGATGTACCTGGTAGGCTCTAAGAGCACTGTGCAGAGCGAGTTGTTTCTTAGCTTCCCAAAGAGCTGGAAGCAAGATGCTCTGGGGAACAACTCGCCCTTTGGAAAGAAGCCTGCACGTTGTGCCTTTCAGCTCTAGGGCAATGTAGCACACCCAGAGCAGAAGTTCTGCTTCAGCCAGATCAGGCCTGGAGAGAAACTGCGTTTCACAGGCCTTTGTAAGAGATGTTCCCGGTAGGCTGTAAGAGCACTGTGCAGAGCGAGTTGTTTCTTAGCTTCCCAAAGAGCTGGAAGCAAGATGCTCTGGGGCCCAACTCGCCCTTTGGAAAGAAGCCTGCACGTTGTGCCTTTCTGCTCTAGGGAAATGTAGCACACCCAGAGCAGAAGTTCAGCTTCTGCCAGATCAGGCCTGCAAAGAAACTGCGTTTCACAGGCCTTTGTAAGAGATGTTCCCGGTAGGCTGTAAGATCACTGTGCAGAGCGAGTTGTTTCTTAGCTTCCCAAAGAGCTGGAAGCAAGATTCTCTGGGGCCCAACTCGCCCTTTGGAAAGAAGCCTGCACGTTGTGCCTTTCAGCTCTAGGGCAATGTAGCACACCCAGAGCAGAAGTTCTGCTTCAGCCAGATCAGGCCTGCAAAGAAACTGCGTTTCACAGGCCTTTGTAAGAGATGTTCCCGGTAGGCTGTAAGAGCACTGTGCAGAGCGAGTTGTTTCTTATCTTCCCAAAGAGCTGGAAGCAAGATGCTCTGGGGACCAACTCGCCCTTTGGAAAGAAGCCTGCACGTTGTGCCTTTCAGCTCTAGGGCAATGTAGCACACCCAGAGCAGAAGTTCTGCTTCATCCATATGAGGCCTGCAAAGAAATTGGGTTTCAGAGGCCTTTGTAAGAGATGTACCCGGTAGGCTGTAAGAGCACTGTGCAGAGCGAGTTGTTTCTTAGCTTCCAAAAAGAGCTGGAAGCAAGATGCTCTGGGGCCGAACTCGCCCTTTGGAAAGAAGCCTGCACGTTGTGTCTTTCTGCTCCAGGGCAATGTAGCACACCCAGAGCTGAAGTTCTGCTTCAGCCAGATCAGGCCTGCAAAGAAACTGCGTTTCACAGGCCTTTGTAAGAGATGTTCCCGGTAGGCTGTAAGAGCACTGTGCAGAGCGAGTTGTTTCTTAGCTTCCCAAAGAGCTGGAAGCAAGATGCTCTGGGGCCCAACTCGCCCTTTGGAAAGAAGCCTGCACGTTGTGCCTTTCTGCTCTAGGGAAATGTAGCACACCCAGAGCAGAAGTTCAGCTTCTGCCAGATCAGGCCTGCAAAGAAACTGCGTTTCACAGGCCTTTGTAAGAGATGTTCCCGGTAGGCTGTAAGATCACTGTGCAGAGCGAGTTGTTTCTTAGCTTCCCAAAGAGCTGGAAGCAAGATTCTCTGGGGCCCAACTCGCCCTTTGGAAAGAAGCCTGCACGTTGTGCCTTTCAGCTCTAGGGCAATGTAGCACACCCAGAGCAGAAGTTCTGCTTCAGCCAGATCAGGCCTGCAAAGAAACTGCGTTTCACAGGCCTTTGTAAGAGATGTTCCCGGTAGGCTGTAAGAGCACTGTGCAGAGCGAGTTGTTTCTTATCTTCCCAAAGAGCTGGAAGCAAGATGCTCTGGGGACCAACTCGCCCTTTGGAAAGAAGCCTGCACGTTGTGCCTTTCAGCTCTAGGGCAATGTAGCACACCCAGAGCAGAAGTTCTGCTTCATCCATATGAGGCCTGCAAAGAAATTGGGTTTCAGAGGCCTTTGTAAGAGATGTACCCGGTAGGCTGTAAGAGCACTGTGCAGAGCGAGTTGTTTCTTAGCTTCCAAAAAGAGCTGGAAGCAAGATGCTCTGGGGCCGAACTCGCCCTTTGGAAAGAAGCCTGCACGTTGTGTCTTTCTGCTCCAGGGCAATGTAGCACACCCAGAGCTGAAGTTCTGCTTCAGCCAGATCAGGCCTGCAAAGAAACTGCGTTTCACAGGCCTTTGTAAGAGATGTTCCCGGTAGGCTGTAAGAGCACTGTGCAGAGCGAGTTGTTTCTTACCTTCCCAAAGAGCTGGAAGCAAGATGCTCTGGGGCCCAAGTCGCCCTTTGGAAAGAAGCCTGCACCTTGTGCCTTTCAGCTCTAGGGCAATGTAGCACACCCAGAGCAGAAGTTCTGATTCAGCCAGATCAGGTCTGCAAAGAAACTGCGTTTCACAGGCCTTTGTAAGAGATGTTCCCGGTAGGCTGTAAGAGCACTGTGCAGAGCGAGTTGTTTCTTAGCTTCCGAAAGAGCTGGAAGCAAGATGCTTTGGGGCCCAACTCTCCCTTTGGAAAGAAGCCTGCACGTTTTGCCTTTCAACTCTAGGGCAATGTAGAGCACCCAGAGCAGAAGTTCTACTTCAGCCAGATCAGTCCTGCAGCGAAACTGCGTTTAACAGGCCTTTGTAAGAGATATTCCCAGTAGGCTGTAAGAGCACTTTGCAGAGCGAGTTATTTCTTAGCTTCCCAAAGAGCTGGAAGCAAGATGCTCTGGGGCCCAACTCGCCCTTTGGAAAGAAGCCTGCACGTTGTGCCTTTCAGCTTTAGGGCAATGTAGCACACCCAGAGCAGTAGTTCTGCTGCAGCCAGATGAGGCCTGCAAAGAAACTGGGTTTCACAGGCCTTTGTAAGTGATGTTCCCGGTAGGCTGTAAGAGCACTGTGCAGAGCGAGTTGTTACTTAGCTTCCCAAAGAGCTGGAAGCAAGATGCTCTGGGGCCCAACTCGCCCTTTGGAAAGAAGCCTGCACCTTGTGCCTTTCTGATCTAGGGCAATGTAGCACACCCAGTGCAGAAGTTCTGCTTCATCCATATGAGGCCTGCAAAGAAACTGCGTTTCACAGGCCTATGTAAGAGATGTACCAGGTAGGCTCTAAGAGCACTGTGCAGAGCGAGTTGTTTCTTGGCTTCCCAAAGAGCTGGAAGCAAGATGATCTGGGGCCCAACTTGCCCTTTGGAAAGAAGCCTGCACGTTGTGCCTTTCTGCTCTAGGGCAATGTAGCACACCCAGAGCAGAAGTTCTGCTTCAGCCAGATCAGGCCTGCAAAGAAACTGCGTTTCACAGGCCTTTGTAAGAGATGTTCCCGGTAGGCTGTAAGAGCACTGTGCAGAGCGAGTTCTTTCTTAGCTTCCGAAAGAGCTGGAAGCAAGATGCTCTGGGGCCCAACTCGCCCTTTGGAAAGAAGCCTGCACGTTTTGCCTTTCAGCTCTACGGCAATGTAGAGCACCCAGAGCAGAAGTTCTACTTCAGCCAGATCAGTCCTGCAGAGAAACTGCGTTTCACATGCCTTTGTAAGTGATGTTCCCGGTAGGCTGTAAGAGCACTTTGCAGAGCGAGTTGTTTCTTAGCTTCCCAAAGAGCTGGAAGCAAGATGCTCTGGGGCCCAACTCGCCCTTTGGAAAGAAGCCTGCACGTTGTGCCTTTCAGCTTTAGGGCAATGTAGCACACCCAGAGCAGAAGTTCTGCTTCAGCCAGAAGAGGCCTGCAAAGAAACTGGGTTTCACAGGCCTTTGTAAGAGATGTACCTGGTAGGCTCTAAGAGCACTGTGCAGAGCGAGTTGTTTCTTAGCTTCCCAAAGAGCTGGAAGCAAGATGCTCTGGGGAACAACTCGCCCTTTGGAAAGAAGCCTGCACGTTGTGCCTTTCAGCTCTAGGGCAATGTAGCACACCCAGAGCAGAAGTTCTGCTTCAGCCAGATCAGGCCTGGAGAGAAACTGCGTTTCACAGGCCTTTGTAAGAGATGTTCCCGGTAGGCTGTAAGAGCACTGTGCAGAGCGAGTTGTTTCTTAGCTTCCCAAAGAGCTGGAAGCAAGATGCTCTGGGGCCCAACTCGCCCTTTGGAAAGAAGCCTGCACGTTGTGCCTTTCTGCTCTAGGGAAATGTAGCACACCCAGAGCAGAAGTTCAGCTTCTGCCAGATCAGGCCTGCAAAGAAACTGCGTTTCACAGGCCTTTGTAAGAGATGTTCCCGGTAGGCTGTAAGATCACTGTGCAGAGCGAGTTGTTTCTTAGCTTCCCAAAGAGCTGGAAGCAAGATTCTCTGGGGCCCAACTCGCCCTTTGGAAAGAAGCCTGCACGTTGTGCCTTTCAGCTCTAGGGCAATGTAGCACACCCAGAGCAGAAGTTCTGCTTCAGCCAGATCAGGCCTGCAAAGAAACTGCGTTTCACAGGCCTTTGTAAGAGATGTTCCCGGTAGGCTGTAAGAGCACTGTGCAGAGCGAGTTGTTTCTTATCTTCCCAAAGAGCTGGAAGCAAGATGCTCTGGGGACCAACTCGCCCTTTGGAAAGAAGCCTGCACGTTGTGCCTTTCAGCTCTAGGGCAATGTAGCACACCCAGAGCAGAAGTTCTGCTTCATCCATATGAGGCCTGCAAAGAAATTGGGTTTCAGAGGCCTTTGTAAGAGATGTACCCGGTAGGCTGTAAGAGCACTGTGCAGAGCGAGTTGTTTCTTAGCTTCCAAAAAGAGCTGGAAGCAAGATGCTCTGGGGCCGAACTCGCCCTTTGGAAAGAAGCCTGCACGTTGTGTCTTTCTGCTCCAGGGCAATGTAGCACACCCAGAGCTGAAGTTCTGCTTCAGCCAGATCAGGCCTGCAAAGAAACTGCGTTTCACAGGCCTTTGTAAGAGATGTTCCCGGTAGGCTGTAAGAGCACTGTGCAGAGCGAGTTGTTTCTTAGCTTCCCAAAGAGCTGGAAGCAAGATGCTCTGGGGCCCAACTCGCCCTTTGGAAAGAAGCCTGCACGTTGTGCCTTTCTGCTCTAGGGAAATGTAGCACACCCAGAGCAGAAGTTCAGCTTCTGCCAGATCAGGCCTGCAAAGAAACTGCGTTTCACAGGCCTTTGTAAGAGATGTTCCCGGTAGGCTGTAAGATCACTGTGCAGAGCGAGTTGTTTCTTAGCTTCCCAAAGAGCTGGAAGCAAGATTCTCTGGGGCCCAACTCGCCCTTTGGAAAGAAGCCTGCACGTTGTGCCTTTCAGCTCTAGGGCAATGTAGCACACCCAGAGCAGAAGTTCTGCTTCAGCCAGATCAGGCCTGCAAAGAAACTGCGTTTCACAGGCCTTTGTAAGAGATGTTCCCGGTAGGCTGTAAGAGCACTGTGCAGAGCGAGTTGTTTCTTATCTTCCCAAAGAGCTGGAAGCAAGATGCTCTGGGGACCAACTCGCCCTTTGGAAAGAAGCCTGCACGTTGTGCCTTTCAGCTCTAGGGCAATGTAGCACACCCAGAGCAGAAGTTCTGCTTCATCCATATGAGGCCTGCAAAGAAATTGGGTTTCAGAGGCCTTTGTAAGAGATGTACCCGGTAGGCTGTAAGAGCACTGTGCAGAGCGAGTTGTTTCTTAGCTTCCAAAAAGAGCTGGAAGCAAGATGCTCTGGGGCCGAACTCGCCCTTTGGAAAGAAGCCTGCACGTTGTGTCTTTCTGCTCCAGGGCAATGTAGCACACCCAGAGCTGAAGTTCTGCTTCAGCCAGATCAGGCCTGCAAAGAAACTGCGTTTCACAGGCCTTTGTAAGAGATGTTCCCGGTAGGCTGTAAGAGCACTGTGCAGAGCGAGTTGTTTCTTACCTTCCCAAAGAGCTGGAAGCAAGATGCTCTGGGGCCCAAGTCGCCCTTTGGAAAGAAGCCTGCACCTTGTGCCTTTCAGCTCTAGGGCAATGTAGCACACCCAGAGCAGAAGTTCTGATTCAGCCAGATCAGGTCTGCAAAGAAACTGCGTTTCACAGGCCTTTGTAAGAGATGTTCCCGGTAGGCTGTAAGAGCACTGTGCAGAGCGAGTTGTTTCTTAGCTTCCGAAAGAGCTGGAAGCAAGATGCTTTGGGGCCCAACTCTCCCTTTGGAAAGAAGCCTGCACGTTTTGCCTTTCAACTCTAGGGCAATGTAGAGCACCCAGAGCAGAAGTTCTACTTCAGCCAGATCAGTCCTGCAGCGAAACTGCGTTTAACAGGCCTTTGTAAGAGATATTCCCAGTAGGCTGTAAGAGCACTTTGCAGAGCGAGTTATTTCTTAGCTTCCCAAAGAGCTGGAAGCAAGATGCTCTGGGGCCCAACTCGCCCTTTGGAAAGAAGCCTGCACGTTGTGCCTTTCTGATCTAGGGCAATGTAGCACACCAAGAGCAGAAGTTGTGCTTCAGCCAGATCAGGCCTGCAAAGAAACTGCGTTTCACAGGCCTTTGTAAGAGATGTTCCCGGTAGGCTGTAAGAGCACTGTGCAGAGCAAGTTGTTTCTTAGCTTCCCAAAGAGCTGGAAGCAAGATGCTCTGGGGCCCAACTCGCCCTTTGGAAAGAAGCCTGCACGTTGTGCCTTTCAGCTCTAGGGCAATGTAGCACACCCAGAGCAGAAGTTCTGCTTCATCCATATGAGGCCTGCAAAGAAACTGGGTTTCACAGGCCTTTGTAAGAGATGTACCCGGTTGGCTCTAAGAGCACTGTGCAGAGCGAGTTGTTTCTTAGCTTCCCAAAGAGCTGGAAGCAAGATGCTCTGGGGCCCAACTTGCCCTTTGGAAAGAAGCCTGCACGTTGTGCCTTTCTGCTCTAGGGCAATGTAGCACACCCAGAGCAGAAGTTCTGCTTCAGCCAGATCAGGCCTGCAAAGAAACTGCGTTTCACAGGCCTTTGTAAGAGATGTTCCCGGTAGGCTGTAAGAGCACTGTGCAGAGCGAGTTCTTTCTTAGCTTCCGAAAGAGCTGGAAGCAAGATGCTCTGGGGCCCAACTCGCCCTTTGGAAAGAAGCCTGCACGTTGTGCCTTTCAGCTCTAGGGCAATGTAGAGCACCCAGAGCAGAAGTTCTACTTCAGCCAGATCAGTCCTGCAGAGAAACTGCGTTTCACATGCCTTTGTAAGTGATGTTCCCGGTAGGCTCTAAGAGCACTTTGCAGAGCGAGTTGTTTCTTAGCTTCCCAAAGAGCTGGAAGCAAGATGCTCTGGGGCCCAACTCGCCCTTTGGAAAGAAGCCTGCACGTTGTGCCTTTCAGCTTTAGGGCAATGTAGCACACCCAGAGCAGAAGTTCTGCTTCATCCATATGAGGCCTGCAAAGAAACTGGGTTTCACAGGCCTTTGTAAGAGATGTACCCAATAGGCTCTAAGAGCACTGTGCAGAGCGAGTTGTTTCTTAGCTTCCCAAAGAGCTGGAAGCAATATGCTCTGGGTCCCAACTCGCCCTTTGGAAACAAGCCTGCACGTTGTGCCTTTCTGCTCTAGGGCAATGTAGCACACCCAGAGCAGAAGTTCTGCTTCAGCCAGATCAGGCCGGCAAAGAAACTGCGTTTCACAGGCATTTGTAAGAGATGTTCCCGGTAGGCTGTAAGAGCACTGTGCAGAGCGAGTTGTTTCTTAGATTCCTAAAGAGCTGGAAGCAAGATTCTCTGGGGCCCAACTCGCCCTTTGGAAAGAAGCCTGCACGTTGTGCCTTTCAGCTCTAGGGCAATGTATCACACCCAGAGCAGAAGTTCTGCTTCAGCCAGATCAGGCCTGCAGAGAAACTGCGTTTCACAGGCCTTTGTAAGAGATGTTCCTGGTAGGCTGTAAGAGCACTGTGCAGAGCGAGTTGTTTCTTAGCTTCACAAAGAGCTGGAAGCAAGATGCTCTGGGTCCCAACTCTCCGTTTGGAAAGAAGACTGCACGTTGTGCCTTTCTGCTCTAGGGCAATGTAGCACACCCAGAGCAGAAGTTCTGCTTCAGCCAGATCAGGCCTGGAGAGAAACTGCGTTTCACAGGCCTTTGTAAGAGATGTTCCCGGTAGGCTGTAAGAGCATTGTGCAGAGCGAGTTGTTTCTTAGCTTCCCACAGAGCTGGAAGCAAGATGCTATGGGGCCCAACTCGACCTTTGGAAAGAAGCCTGCACGTTGTGCCTTTCAGCTCTAGGGCAATGTAGCACACCCAGCGCAGAAGTTCTGCTTCAGCCAGATCAGTCCTGCAGCGAAACTGCGTTTCACAGGCCTTTGTAAGTGATGTTCCCGGTAGGCTGTAAGAGCACTGTGCAGAGCGAGTTGTTTCATGGCTTCCCAAAGAGCTGGAAGCAAGATGCTCTGGGGCCCAACTCGCCCTTTGGAAAGAAGCCTGCACGTTGTGCCTTTCTGCTCTAGGGCAATGTAGCACACCCAGAGCAGAAGTTCTGCTTCAGCCAGATCAGGCCTGCAGCGAAACTGCGTTTCACAGGCCTTTGTAAGAGATGTTCCCGGTAGGCTGTAAGAGCACTGTGCAGAGCGAGTTGTTTCTTAGCTTCCCCAAGAGCTGGAAGCAAGATGCTCTGGGGCCCAACTCGCCCTTTGGAAAGAAGCCTGCACGTTGTGACTTTCAGCTCATGGGCATTGTAGAACAACAGAGCAGAAGTTCTGCTTCAGCCAGATGAGGCCTGCAAAGAAACTGCGTTTCACAGGCCTTTGTAAGAGATGTTCCCGGTAGGCTTTAAGAGCACTGTGCAGAGCGAGTTGTTTCTTAGCTTCCCAAAGAGCTGGAAGCAAGATGCTCTGGGGCCCAACTCGCCCTTTGTAAAGAAGCCTGCACGTTTTGCCTTTCAGCTCTAGGGCAATGTACAGCACCCAGAGCAGAAGTTCTACTTCAGCCAGATCAGTCCTGCAGAGAAACTGCGTTTCACAGGCCTTTGTAAGTGACGTTCCCTGTAGGCTATAAGAGCACTGTGCAGAGCGAGTTGTTTCTTAGCTTCCCAAAGAGCTGGAAGCAAGATGCTCTGGGGCCCAACTCGCCCTTTGGAAAAAAGTCTGCACCTTGTGCATTTCTGATCTAGGGCAATGTAGCACACCCAGTGCAGAAGTTCTGCTTCAGCCAGATCAGGCCTGCAAAGAAACTGCGTTTCACAGGCCTTTGTAAGAGATGTTCCCGGTAGGCTGTAAGAGCACTGTGCAGAGCGAGTTGTTTCTTAGCTTCCCCAAGAGCTGGAAGCAAGATGCTCTGGGGCCCAACTCGCCCTTTGGAAAGAAGCCTGCACGTTGTGCCTTTCTGCTCTAGGGAAATGTAGCCCACCCAGAGCTGAAGTTCTGCTTCAGTCAGATCAGGCCTGCAAAGAAACTGCGTTTCACAGGCCTTTGTAAGAGATGTACCCGGTAGGCTGTAAGAGCACTGTGCAGAGCGAGTTGTTTCTTAGCTTCCCAAGAGCTGGAAGCAAGATGCTCTGGGGTCCAACTCGCCCTTTGGAAAGAAGCCTGCACCTTGTGCCTTTCAGCTCTAGGGCAATGTAGCACACCCAGAGCAGAAGTTCTGATTCAGCCATATCAGGCCTGCAAAGAAACTGCGTTTCACAGGCCTTTGTAAGATATGTTCCCGGTAGGCTGTAAGAGCACTGTGCAGAGCGAATTGTTTCTTAGCTTCCCAAAGAGCTGGAAGCAAGATGCTCTGTGGCCCAAGTCGCCCTTTGGAAAGAAGCCTGCACGTTGTGCCTTTCAGCTCTAGGGCAATGTAGCACACCCAGAGCAGAAGTTCTGCTTCAGCCAGATCAGGCCTGCAAAGAAACTGCGTTTCACAGGCCTTTGTAAGAGATGTTCCCGGTAGGCTGTAAGAGCACTGTGCAGAGCGAGTTGTTTCTTATCTTCCCAAAGAGCTGGAAGCAAGATGCTCTGGGGCCCAACTCGCCCTTTGGAAAGAAGCCTGCACGTTGTGCCTTTCAGCTCTAGGGCAATGTAGCACACCCAGAGCAGAAGTTCTGCTTCATCCATATGAGGCCTGCAAAGAAATTGGGTTTCAGAGGCCTTTGTAAGAGATGTACCCGGTAGGCTGTAAGAGCACTGTGCAGAGCGAGTTGTTTCTTAGCTTCCAAACAGAGCTGGAAGCAAGATGCTCTGGGGCCGAACTCGCCCTTTGGAAAGAAGCCTGCACGTTGTGCCTTTCTGCTCCAGGGCAATGTAGCACACCCAGAGCAGTAGTTCTGCTGCAGCCAGATGAGGCCTGCAAAGAAACTGCGTTTCACAGGCCTTTGTAAGAGATGCTCCCGGTAGGCTGTGAGAGCACTGTGCAGAGCGAGTTGTTTCTTAGCTTCCCAAAGAGCTGGAAGCAAGATGCTCTGCGGCCCAACTCGACCTTTGGAAAGAAGCCTGCACGTTGTGCCTTTCAGCTCTAGGGCAATGTAGCACACCCAGCGCAGAAGTTCTGCTTCATCCAGATCAGGCCTGCAAAGAAACTGCGTTTCACAGGCCTTTGTAAGAGATGTTCCCGGTAGGCTGTAAGAGCACTGTGCAGAGCGAGTTGTTTCTTAGCTTCCCAAAGAGCTGGAAGCAAGATGCTCTGGGGCCCAACCGCCCTTTGGAAAGAAGCCTGCACCTTGTGCCTTTCAGCTCTAGGGCAATGTAGCCCACCCAGAGCAGAAGTTCTGCTTCAGCCAGATGAGGCCTGCAAAGAAACTGGGTTTCACAGGCCTTTGTAGGAGATGTACCTGGTAGGCTCTAAGAGCACTGTGCAGAGCGAGTTGTTTCTTAGCTTCCCAAAGAGCTGGAAGCAAGATGCTCTGGGGCCCAACTCGCCCTTTGGAAAGAAGCCTGCACGTTGTGCCTTTCAGCTCTAGGGCAATGTAGCACACCCAGAGCAGAAGTTCTGCTTCAGCCAGATCAGGCCTGGAGAGAAACTGCGTTTCACAGGCCTTTGTAAGAGATGTTCCCGGTAGGCTGTAAGAGCACTGTGCAGAGCGAGTTGTTTCTTGGCTTCCCAAAGAGCTGGAAGCAAGATGCTCTGGGGCCCAACTCGCCCTTTGGAAAGAAGCCTGCACGTTGTGCCTTTCTGCTCTAGGAAAATGTAGCACACCCAGAGCAGAAGTTCAGCTTCTGCCAGATAAGGCCTGCAAAGAAACTGCGTTTCACAGGCCTTTGTAAGAGATGTTCCCGGTAGGCTGTAAGATCACTGTGCAGAGCGAGTTGTTTCTTAGCTTCCCAAAGAGCTGGAAGCAAGATGCTCTGGGGCCCAACTCGCCCTTTGGAAAGAAGCCTGCACGTTGTGCCTTTCAGCTCTAGGGCAATGTAGCACACCCAGAGCAGAAGTTCTGCTTCAGCCAGATCAGGCCTGGAGAGAAACTGCGTTTCACAGGCCTTTGGAAGAGATGTTCCCGGTAGGCTGTAAGAGCACTGTGCAGAGCGAGTTGTTTCTTAGCTTCCCAAAGAGCTGGAAGCAAGATGCTCTGGGGCCCAACTCGCCCTTTGGAAAGAAGCCTGCATGTTGTGCCTTTCAGCTTTAGGGCAATGTAGCACACCCAGAGCAGTAGTTCTGCTGCAGCCAGATGAGGCCTGCAAAGAAACTGCGTTTCACAGGCCTTTGTAAGAGATGTTCCCGGTAGGCTGTGAGAGCACTGTGCAGAGCGAGTTGTTTCTTAGCTTCCCAAAGAGCTGGAAGCAAGATGCTCTGGGGCCCAACTCGACCTTTGGAAAGAAGCCTGCACGTTGTGCCTTTCAGCTCTAGGGCAATGTAGCACACCCAGCGCAGAAGTTCTGCTTCATCCAGATCAGGCCTGCAAAGAAACTGCGTTTCACAGGCCTTTGTAAGAGATGTTCCTGGTAGGCTGTAAGAGCACTGTGCAGAGCGAGTTGTTTCTTAGCTTCACAAAGAGCTGGAAGCAAGATGCTCTGGGTCCCAACTCTCCGTTTGGAAAGAAGACTGCACGTTGTGCCTTTCTGCTCTAGGGCAATGTAGCACACCCAGAGCAGAAGTTCTGCTTCAGCCAGATCAGGCCTGGAGAGAAACTGCGTTTCACAGGCCTTTGTAAGAGATGTTCCCGGTAGGCTGTAAGAGCATTGTGCAGAGCGAGTTGTTTCTTAGCTTCCCACAGAGCTGGAAGCAAGATGCTATGGGGCCCAACTCGACCTTTGGAAAGAAGCCTGCACGTTGTGCCTTTCAGCTCTAGGGCAATGTAGCACACCCAGCGCAGAAGTTCTGCTTCAGCCAGATCAGTCCTGCAGCGAAACTGCGTTTCACAGGCCTTTGTAAGTGATGTTCCCGGTAGGCTGTAAGAGCACTGTGCAGAGCGAGTTGTTTCATGGCTTCCCAAAGAGCTGGAAGCAAGATGCTCTGGGGCCCAACTCGCCCTTTGGAAAGAAGCCTGCACGTTGTGCCTTTCTGCTCTAGGGCAATGTAGCACACCCAGAGCAGAAGTTCTGCTTCAGCCAGATCAGGCCTGCAGCGAAACTGCGTTTCACAGGCCTTTGTAAGAGATGTTCCCGGTAGGCTGTAAGAGCACTGTGCAGAGCGAGTTGTTTCTTAGCTTCCCCAAGAGCTGGAAGCAAGATGCTCTGGGGCCCAACTCGCCCTTTGGAAAGAAGCCTGCACGTTGTGACTTTCAGCTCATGGGCATTGTAGAACAACAGAGCAGAAGTTCTGCTTCAGCCAGATCAGGCCTGCAAAGAAACTGCGTTTCACGGGCCTTTGTAAGAGATGTTCCCGGTAGGCTTTAAGAGCACTGTGCAGAGCGAGTTGTTTCTTAGCTTCCCAAAGAGCTGGAAGCAAGATGCTCTGGGGCCCAACTCGCCCTTTGTAAAGAAGCCTGCACGTTTTGCCTTTCAGCTCTAGGGCAATGTAGAGCACCCAGAGCAGAAGTTCTACTTCAGCCAGATCAGTCCTGCAGAGAAACTGCGTTTCACAGGCCTTTGTAAGTGACGTTCCCTGTAGGCTATAAGAGCACTGTGCAGAGCGAGTTGTTTCTTAGCTTCCCAAAGAGCTGGAAGCAAGATGCTCTGGGGCCCAACTCGCCCTTTGGAAAAAAGTCTGCACCTTGTGCATTTCTGATCTAGGGCAATGTAGCACACCCAGTGCAGAAGTTCTGCTTCAGCCAGATCAGGCCTGCAAAGAAACTGCGTTTCACAGGCCTTTGTAAGAGATGTTCCCGGTAGGCTGTAAGAGCACTGTGCAGAGCGAGTTGTTTCTTAGCTTCCCAAAGAGCTGGAAGCAAGATGCTCTGGGGCCCAACTCGCCCTTTGGAAAGAAGCCTGCACGTTGTGCCTTTCTGCTCTAGGGAAATGTAGCCCACCCAGAGCTGAAGTTCTGCTTCAGTCAGATCAGGCCTGCAAAGAAACTGCGTTTCACAGGCCTTTGTAAGAGATGTACCCGGTAGGCTGTAAGAGCACTGTGCAGAGCGAGTTGTTTCTTAGCTTCCCAAGAGCTGGAAGCAAGATGCTCTGGGGTCCAACTCGCCCTTTGGAAAGAAGCCTGCACCTTGTGCCTTTCAGCTCTAGGGCAATGTAGCACACCCAGAGCAGAAGTTCTGATTCAGCCATATCAGGCCTGCAAAGAAACTGCGTTTCACAGGCCTTTGTAAGATATGTTCCCGGTAGGCTGTAAGAGCACTGTGCAGAGCGAATTGTTTCTTAGCTTCCCAAAGAGCTGGAAGCAAGATGCTCTGTGGCCCAAGTCGCCCTTTGGAAAGAAGCCTGCACGTTGTGCCTTTCAGCTCTAGGGCAATGTAGCACACCCAGAGCAGAAGTTCTGCTTCAGCCAGATCAGGCCTGCAAAGAAACTGCGTTTCACAGGCCTTTGTAAGAGATGTTCCCGGTAGGCTGTAAGAGCACTGTGCAGAGCGAGTTGTTTCTTAGCTTCCCAAAGAGCTGGAAGCAAGATGCTCTGGGGCCCAACTCGCCCTTTGGAAAGAAGCCTGCACGTTGTGCCTTTCAGCTCTAGGGCAATGTAGCACACCCAGAGCAGAAGTTCTGCTTCATCCATATGAGGCCTGCAAAGAAATTGGGTTTCAGAGGCCTTTGTAAGAGATGTACCCGGTAGGCTGTAAGAGCACTGTGCAGAGCGAGTTGTTTCTTAGCTTCCAAACAGAGCTGGAAGCAAGATGCTCTGGGGCCGAACTCGCCCTTTGGAAAGAAGCCTGCACGTTGTGCCTTTCTGCTCCAGGGCAATGTAGCACACCCAGAGCAGTAGTTCTGCTGCAGCCAGATGAGGCCTGCAAAGAAACTGCGTTTCACAGGCCTTTGTAAGAGATGCTCCCGGTAGGCTGTGAGAGCACTGTGCAGAGCGAGTTGTTTCTTAGCTTCCCAAAGAGCTGGAAGCAAGATGCTCTGCGGCCCAACTCGACCTTTGGAAAGAAGCCTGCACGTTGTGCCTTTCAGCTCTAGGGCAATGTAGCACACCCAGCGCAGAAGTTCTGCTTCATCCAGATCAGGCCTGCAAAGAAACTGCGTTTCACAGGCCTTTGTAAGAGATGTTCCCGGTAGGCTGTAAGAGCACTGTGCAGAGCGAGTTGTTTCTTAGCTTCCCAAAGAGCTGGAAGCAAGATGCTCTGGGGCCCAACCGCCCTTTGGAAAGAAGCCTGCACCTTGTGCCTTTCAGCTCTAGGGCAATGTAGCCCACCCAGAGCAGAAGTTCTGCTTCAGCCAGATGAGGCCTGCAAAGAAACTGGGTTTCACAGGCCTTTGTAGGAGATGTACCTGGTAGGCTCTAAGAGCACTGTGCAGAGCGAGTTGTTTCTTAGCTTCCCAAAGAGCTGGAAGCAAGATGCTCTGGGGCCCAACTCGCCCTTTGGAAAGAAGCCTGCACGTTGTGCCTTTCAGCTCTAGGGCAATGTAGCACACCCAGAGCAGAAGTTCTGCTTCAGCCAGATCAGGCCTGGAGAGAAACTGCGTTTCACAGGCCTTTGTAAGAGATGTTCCCGGTAGGCTGTAAGAGCACTGTGCAGAGCGAGTTGTTTCTTAGCTTCCCAAAGAGCTGGAAGCAAGATGCTCTGGGGCCCAACTCGCCCTTTGGAAAGAAGCCTGCACGTTGTGCCTTTCTGCTCTAGGGAAATGTAGCACACCCAGAGCAGAAGTTCAGCTTCTGCCAGATAAGGCCTGCAAAGAAACTGCGTTTCACAGGCCTTTGTAAGAGATGTTCCCGGTAGGCTGTAAGATCACTGTGCAGAGCGAGTTGTTTCTTAGCTTCCCAAAGAGCTGGAAGCAAGATGCTCTGGGGCCCAACTCGCCCTTTGGAAAGAAGCCTGCACGTTGTGCCTTTCAGCTCTAGGGCAATGTAGCACACCCAGAGCAGAAGTTCTGCTTCAGCCAGATCAGGCCTGGAGAGAAACTGCGTTTCACAGGCCTTTGTAAGAGATGTTCCCGGTAGGCTGTAAGAGCACTGTGCAGAGCGAGTTGTTTCTTAGCTTCCCAAAGAGCTGGAAGCAAGATGCTCTGGGGCCCAACTCGCCCTTTGGAAAGAAGCCTGCATGTTGTGCCTTTCAGCTTTAGGGCAATGTAGCACACCCAGAGCAGTAGTTCTGCTGCAGCCAGATGAGGCCTGCAAAGAAACTGCGTTTCACAGGCCTTTGTAAGAGATGTTCCCGGTAGGCTGTGAGAGCACTGTGCAGAGCGAGTTGTTTCTTAGCTTCCCAAAGAGCTGGAAGCAAGATGCTCTGGGGCCCAACTCGACCTTTGGAAAGAAGCCTGCACGTTGTGCCTTTCAGCTCTAGGGCAATGTAGCACACCCAGCGCAGAAGTTCTGCTTCATCCAGATCAGGCCTGCAAAGAAACTGCGTTTCACAGGCCTTTGTAAGAGATGTTCCCAGTAGGCTGTAAGAGCACTGTGCAGAGCGAGTTGTTTCTTAGCTTCCCAAAGAGCTGGAAGCAAGATGCTCTGGGGCCCAACTCGCCGTTTGGAACGAAGCCTGCACGTTGTGCCTCTCAGCTCTAGGGCAATGTAGCACACCCAGAGCAGAAGTTCTGCTTCAGCCAGATCAGGCCTGCAAAGAAACTGCGTTTCACAGGCCTTTGTAAGAGATGTTCCCGGTAGGCTGTAAGAGCACTGTGCAGAGCGAGTTGTTTCTTAGCTTCCCAAAGAGCTGGAAGCAAGATGCTCTGGGGCCCAACTCGCCCTTTGGAAAGAAGCCTGCACGTTGTGCCTTTCAGCTCTAGGGCAATGTAGCACACCCAGAGCAGAAGTTCTACTTCAACCAGATCAGTCCTGCAGAGAAACTGCGTTTCACAGGCCTTTGTAAGTGATGTTCCCGGTAGGCTGTAAGAGCACTTTGCAGAGCGAGTTGTTTCTTAGCTTCCCAAAGAGCTGGAAGCAAGATGCTCTGGGGCCCAACTCACCCTTTGTAAAGAAGCCTGCACGTTGTGCCTTTCTGCTCTAGGGCAATGTAGCACACCCAGAGCAGAAGTTCTGCTTCAGCCAGATCAGGCCTGCAAAGAAACTGCGTTTCACAGGCCTTTGAAAGAGATGTTCCTGGTAGGCTGTAAGAGCTCGGTGCGGAGCGAGTTGTTTCTTAGCTTCCCAAAGAGCTGGAAGCAAGATGCTCTTGGGCCCAACTCGCCCTTTGGAAAGAAGCCTGCACGTTGTGCCTTTCAGCTTTCGGGCAATGTAGTACACCCAGAGCAGTAGTTCTGCTGCAGCCAGATGAGGCCTGCAAAGAAACTGCGTTTCACAGGCCTTTGTAAGAGATGTTCCCGGTAGGCTGTGAGAGCACTGTGCAGAGCGAGTTGTTTCTTAGCTTCCCAAAGAGCTGGAAGCAAGATGCTCTGGGGCCCAAATCGCCCTTTGTAAAGAAGCCTGCACGTTGTGCCTTTCAGCTCTAGGGCAATGTAGCACACCCAAAGCAGAAGTTCTGCGTCAGCCAGATCAGGCCTGCAAAGAAACTGCGTTTCACAGGCCTTAGTAAGAGATGTTCCCGGTAGGCTGTAAGAGCACTGTGCAGAGCGAGTTGTTTCTTATCTTCTCAAAGAGCTGGAAGCAAGATGCTCTGGGGCCCAACTCGCCCTTTGGAAAGAAGCCTTCACGTTGTGACTTTCAGCTCTCGGGCAATGTAGCACACCCAGAGCAGAAGTTCTGCTTGAGCCATATCAGGCTTGCAAAGAAACTGCGTTTCACAGGCCTTTGTAAGAGATGTTCCCGGTAGGCTGTGAGAGCACTGTGCAGAGCGAGTTGTTTCTTAGCTTCCCAAAGAGCTGGAAGCAAGATGCTCTGGGGCCCAACTCGCCCTTTGGAAAGAAGCCTGCACGTTGTGCCTTTCAGCTCTAGGGCAATGTAGCCCACCCAGAGCAGAAGTTCTGCTTCAGCCAGATGAGGCCTGCAAAGAAACTGGGTTTCACAGGCCTTTGTAAGAGATGTACCCGGTAGTCTCTAAGAGCACTGTGCAGAGCGAGTTGTTTCTTAGCTTCCCAAAGAGCTGGAATCAAGATGATCTGGGGCCCAACTCGCCCTCTGGAAAGAAGCCTGCACGTTGTGCCTTTCAGCTCTAGGGCAATGTAGCACACCCAGAGCAGACGTTCTGATTCAGCCAGATCAGGCCTGCAAAGAAACTGCGTTTCACAGGCCTTTGTAGGAGATGTTCCCGGTAGGCTGTAAGAGCACTGTGCAGAGCGAGTTGTTTCTAAGGTTCCCAAAGAGCTGGAAGCAAGATGCTCTGAGGCCCAACTCGCCCCTTGGAAAGAAGCCTGCACGTTGTGCCTTTCAGCTCTAGGGCAATGTAGCACACCCAGAGCAGAAGTTCTGCTTCAGCCAGATGAGGCCTTCAGAGAAACTGCGTTTCACAGGCCTTTGTAAGAGATGTTCCCGGTAGGCTGTAAGAGCGCTGTGCAGAGCGAGTTGTTTCTTAGCTTCCCAAAGAGCTGGAAGCAAGATGCTCTGGGGCCCAACTCGCCCTTTGGAAAGAAGCCTGCATGTTGTGCCTTTCAGCTTTAGTGCAATGTAGCACACCCAGACCAGTAGTTCTGCTGCAGCCAGATGAGGCCTGCAAAGAAACTGCGTTTCACAGGCCTTTGTAAGTGGTGTTCCCGGTAGGCTGTAAGAGCACTTTGCAGAGCGACTTGTTTCCTAGCTTCCCAAAGAGCTGGAAGCCAGATGCTCTGGGCCCCAACTCGCCGTTTGGAAAGAAGCCTGCACGTTGTCACTTTCAGCTCTATGGCAATGCAGAACACCAGAGCAGAAGTTCTGCTTCAGCCAGATCAGGCCTGCAAAGAAACTGGGTTTCACAGGCCTTTGTAAGACATGTTCCCGGTAGGCTGTAAGAGCACTGTGCAGAGCGAGTTGTTTCTTAGCTTCCCAAAGAGCTGGAAGCAAGATGCTGTGTGTCTAACTCGCCCTTTGGAAAGAAGCCTGCACGTTGTGCCTTTCAGCTCTAGGGCAATGTAGCACACCCAGAGCAGAAGTTCTACTTCAGCCAGATCAGTCCTGCAGCGAAACTGCGTTTCACAGGCCTTTGTAAGTGATGTTCCCGGTAGGCTGTAAGAGCACTTTGCAGAGCGACTTGTTTCTTAGCTTCCCAAAGAGCTGGAAGCAAGATGATCTGGGGCCCAACACGCCCTTTGGAAAGAAGCCTGCACGTTGTGCCTTTCTGCTCTAGGGCAATGTAGCACACCCAGAGCAGAAGTTCTGCTTCAGCCAGATCAGGCCTGCAAAGAAACTGTGTTTCACAGGCCTTTGTAAGAGATGTTCCCGGTAGGCTGTAAGAGCACTGTGCAGAGCGAGTTGTTTCTTAGCTTCCCAAAGAGCTGGAAGCAAGATGCTCTGGGGCCCAACTCGCCCTTTGGAAAGAAGCCTGCACGTTGTGCCTTTCAGCTCTAGGGCAATGTAGCACACCCAGAGCAGAAGTTCTGCTTCAGCCACATGAGGCCTGCAGAGAAACTGCGTTTCACAGGCCTTTGTAAGAGATGTTGCCGGTAGGCTGTAAGAGCACTGTGCAGAGCGAGTTGTTTCTTAGCTTCCCAAAGAGCTGGAAGCAAGATGCTCTGGGGCCCAACTCGCCCTTTGGAAAGAAGCCTGCACGTTGTGCCTTTCAGCTCTAGGGCAATGTAGCACACCCAGAGCAGTAGTTCTGCTGCAGCCAGACGAGGCCTGCAAAGAAACTGCGTTTCACAGGCCTTTGAAAGAGATGTTCGAGGTAGGCTGTGAGAGCACTGTGCAGAGCGAGTTGTTTCTTAGCTTCCAAAGAGCTGGAAGCAAGATGCTCTGGGGCCCAACTCGCCGTTTGGAACGAAGCCTGCACGTTGTGCCTCTCAGCTGTAGGGCAATGTAGCACACCAAGAGCAGAAGTTCTGCTTCAGCCAGATCAGGCCTGCAGAGAAACTGCGTTTCACAGGCCTTTGTAAGTGATGTTCCCGGTAGGCTGTAAGAGCACTGTGCAGAGCGAGTTGTTTCTTAGCTTCCCAAAGAGCTGGAAGCAAGATGCTCTGGGGCCCAACTCGCCCTTTCTAAAGAAGCCTGCACGTTGTGCCTTTCAGCTCTAGGGCAATGTAGCACACCCAGAGCAGAAGTTCTGCGTCAGCCAGATCAGGCCTGCAAAGAAACTGCGTTTCACAGGCCTTTGTAAGAGATGTTCCCGGTAGGCTGTAAGAGCACTGTGCAGAGCGAGTTGTTTCTTCACTTCCCAAAGAGCTGGATGCAAGATGCTCTGGGGCCCAACTCGCCCTTTGGAAAGAAGCCTGCACGTTTTGCCTTTCAGCTCTAGGGCAATGTAGAGCACCCAGGGCAGAAGTCCTACTTCAGCCAGATCAGTCCTGCAGAGAAACTGCGTTTCACAGGCCTTTGAAAGAGATGTTCCCGGTAGGCTGTAAGACCACTGTGCAGAGCGAGTTGTTTCTTAGCTTCCCAAAGAGCTGGAAGCAAGATGCTCTGGGGCCCAACTCGCCCTTTGGAAAGAAGCCTGCACGTTGTGCCTTTCAGCTTTAGGGCAATGTAGCACACCCAGAGCAGAAGTTCTGATTCAGCCAGATCAGGCCTGCAAAGACACTGCGTTTCACAGGCCTTTGTAAGAGATGTTCCCGGTAGGCTGTGAGAGCACTGTGCAGAGCGAGTTGTTTCTTAGCCTCCAAAGAGCTGGAAGCAAGATGCTCTGGGGTCCAACTCGACCCTTGGAAAGAAGCCTGCACGTTGTGCCTTTCAGCTCTAGGGCCATGTAGCACACCCAGAGCAGAAGTTCTGCTTCAGCCACATGAGGCCTGCAGAGAAACTGCGTTTCACAGGCCTTTGTAAGAGATGTTGCCGGTAGGCTGTAAGAGCACTGTGCAGAGCGAGTTGTTTCTTAGCTTCCCAAAGAGCTGGAAGCAAGATGCTCTGGGGCCCAACTCGCCCTTTTGAAAGAAGCCTGCACGTTGTGCCTTTCAGCTCTAGGGCAATGTAGCACACCCAGAGCAGTAGTTCTGCTGCAGCCAGATGAGGCCTGCAAAGAAACTGCGTTTCACAGGCCTTTGAAAGAGATGTTCGAGGTAGGCTGTGAGAGCACTGTGCAGAGCGAGTTGTTTCTTAGCTTCCAAAGAGCTGGAAGCAAGATGCTCTGGGGCCCAACTCGCCGTTTGGAACGAAGCCTGCACGTTGTGCCTCTCAGCTGTAGGGCAATGTAGCCCACCCAGAGCAGAAGTTCTGCTTCAGCCAGATGAGGCCTGCAAAGAAACTGGGTTTCACAGGCCTTTGTAAGAGATGTACCCGGTAGTCTCTAAGAGCACTGTGCAGAGCGAGTTGTTTCTTAGCTTCCCAAAGAGCTGGAATCAAGATGATCTGGGGCCCAACTCGCCCTCTGGAAAGAAGCCTGCACGTTGTGCCTTTCTGCTCTAGGGCAATGTAGCACACCCAGAGCAGACGTTCTGATTCAGCCAGATCAGGCCTGCAAAGAAACTGCGTTTCACAGGCCTTTGTAGGAGATGTTCCCGGTAGGCTGTAAGAGCACTGTGCAGAGCGAGTTGTTTCTAAGGTTCCCAAAGAGCTGGAAGCAAGATGCTCTGAGGCCCAACTCGCCCCTTGGAAAGAAGCCTGCACGTTGTGCCTTTCAGCTCTAGGGCAATGTAGCACACCCAGAGCAGAAGTTCTGCTTCAGCCAGATGAGGCCTTCAGAGAAACTGCGTTTCACAGGCCTTTGTAAGAGATGTTCCCGGTAGGCTGTAAGAGCGCTGTGCAGAGCGAGTTGTTTCTTAGCTTCCCAAAGAGCTGGAAGCAAGATGCTCTGGGGCCCAACTCGCCCTTTGGAAAGAAGCCTGCATGTTGTGCCTTTCAGCTTTAGTGCAATGTAGCACACCCAGACCAGTAGTTCTGCTGCAGCCAGATGAGGCCTGCAAAGAAACTGCGTTTCACAGGCCTTTGTAAGTGGTGTTCCCGGTAGGCTGTAAGAGCACTTTGCAGAGCGACTTGTTTCCTAGCTTCCCAAAGAGCTGGAAGCCAGATGCTCTGGGCCCCAACTCGCCGTTTGGAAAGAAGCCTGCACGTTGTCACTTTCAGCTCTATGGCAATGCAGAACACCAGAGCAGAAGTTCTGCTTCAGCCAGATCAGGCCTGCAAAGAAACTGGGTTTCACAGGCCTTTGTAAGACATGTTCCCGGTAGGCTGTAAGAGCACTGTGCAGAGCGAGTTGTTTCTTAGCTTCCCAAAGAGCTGGAAGCAAGATGCTGTGTGTCTAACTCGCCCTTTGGAAAGAAGCCTGCACGTTGTGCCTTTCAGCTCTAGGGCAATGTAGCACACCCAGAGCAGAAGTTCTACTTCAGCCAGATCAGTCCTGCAGCGAAACTGCGTTTCACAGGCCTTTGTAAGTGATGTTCCCGGTAGGCTGTAAGAGCACTTTGCAGAGCGACTTGTTTCTTAGCTTCCCAAAGAGCTGGAAGCAAGATGATCTGGGGCCCAACACGCCCTTTGGAAAGAAGCCTGCACGTTGTGCCTTTCTGCTCTAGGGCAATGTAGCACACCCAGAGCAGAAGTTCTGCTTCAGCCAGATCAGGCCTGCAAAGAAACTGTGTTTCACAGGCCTTTGTAAGAGATGTTCCCGGTAGGCTGTAAGAGCACTGTGCAGAGCGAGTTGTTTCTTAGCTTCCCAAAGAGCTGGAAGCAAGATGCTCTGGGGCCCAACTCGCCCTTTGGAAAGAAGCCTGCACGTTGTGCCTTTCAGCTCTAGGGCAATGTAGCACACCCAGAGCAGAAGTTCTGCTTCAGCCACATGAGGCCTGCAGAGAAACTGCGTTTCACAGGCCTTTGTAAGAGATGTTGCCGGTAGGCTGTAAGAGCACTGTGCAGAGCGAGTTGTTTCTTAGCTTCCCAAAGAGCTGGAAGCAAGATGCTCTGGGGCCCAACTCGCCCTTTTGAAAGAAGCCTGCACGTTGTGCCTTTCAGCTCTAGGGCAATGTAGCACACCCAGAGCAGTAGTTCTGCTGCAGCCAGACGAGGCCTGCAAAGAAACTGCGTTTCACAGGCCTTTGAAAGAGATGTTCGAGGTAGGCTGTGAGAGCACTGTGCAGAGCGAGTTGTTTCTTAGCTTCCAAAGAGCTGGAAGCAAGATGCTCTGGGGCCCAACTCGCCGTTTGGAACGAAGCCTGCACGTTGTGCCTCTCAGCTGTAGGGCAATGTAGCACACCAAGAGCAGAAGTTCTGCTTCAGCCAGATCAGGCCTGCAGAGAAACTGCGTTTCACAGGCCTTTGTAAGTGATGTTCCCGGTAGGCTGTAAGAGCACTGTGCAGAGCGAGTTGTTTCTTAGCTTCCCAAAGAGCTGGAAGCAAGATGCTCTGGGGCCCAACTCGCCCTTTCTAAAGAAGCCTGCACGTTGTGCCTTTCAGCTCTAGGGCAATGTAGCACACCCAGAGCAGAAGTTCTGCGTCAGCCAGATCAGGCCTGCAAAGAAACTGCGTTTCACAGGCCTTTGTAAGAGATGTTCCCGGTAGGCTGTAAGAGCACTGTGCAGAGCGAGTTGTTTCTTCACTTCCCAAAGAGCTGGATGCAAGATGCTCTGGGGCCCAACTCGCCCTTTGGAAAGAAGCCTGCACGTTTTGCCTTTCAGCTCTAGGGCAATGTAGAGCACCCAGGGCAGAAGTCCTACTTCAGCCAGATCAGTCCTGCAGAGAAACTGCGTTTCACAGGCCTTTGAAAGAGATGTTCCCGGTAGGCTGTAAGACCACTGTGCAGAGCGAGTTGTTTCTTAGCTTCCCAAAGAGCTGGAAGCAAGATGCTCTGGGGCCCAACTCGCCCTTTGGAAAGAAGCCTGCACGTTGTGCCTTTCAGCTTTAGGGCAATGTAGCACACCCAGAGCAGAAGTTCTGATTCAGCCAGATCAGGCCTGCAAAGACACTGCGTTTCACAGGCCTTTGTATGAGATGTTCCCGGTAGGCTGTGAGAGCACTGTGCAGAGCGAGTTGTTTCTTAGCCTCCAAAGAGCTGGAAGCAAGATGCTCTGGGGTCCAACTCGACCCTTGGAAAGAAGCCTGCACGTTGTGCCTTTCAGCTCTAGGGCCATGTAGCACACCCAGAGCAGAAGTTCTGCTTCAGCCAGATCAGGCCTGCAAAGAAACTGCGTTTCACAGGCCTTTGTAAGAGATGTTCCCGGTAGGCTGTAAGAGCACTGTTCAGAGTGAGTTGTTTCTTAGCTTCCCAAAGAGCTGGAAGCAAGATGCTCTAGGGCCCAGCTCGCCCTTTGGAAAGAAGCCTGCGCGTTGTGCCTTTCTGCTCTAGGGAAATGTAGCACACCCAGAGCAGAAGTTCTGCTTCAGCCAGATGAGGCCTGCAAAGAAACTGCGTTTCACAGGCCTTTGTAAGAGATGTTCCCGGTAGGCTGTAAGAGCACTGTGCAGAGCGAGTTGTTTCTTAGCATCCCAAAGAGCTGGAAGCAAGATGCTCTGGGGCCCAACTCGCCCTTTGTAAAGAAGCCTGCACGTTGTGCCTTTCAGCTCTAGGGCAATGTAGCACACCCAGAGCAGAAGTTCTGCTTCAGCCACATGAGGCCTGCAGAGAAACTGCGTTTCACAGGCCTTTGTAAGAGATGTTGCCGGTAGGCTGTAAGAGCACTGTGCAGAGCGAGTTGTTTCTTAGCTTCCCAAAGAGCTGGAAGCAAGATGCTCTGGGGCCCAACTCGCCCTTTTGAAAGAAGCCTGCACGTTGTGCCTTTCAGCTCTAGGGCAATGTAGCACACCCAGAGCAGTAGTTCTGCTGCAGCCAGATGAGGCCTGCAAAGAAACTGCGTTTCACAGGCCTTTGAAAGAGATGTTCGAGGTAGGCTGTGAGAGCACTGTGCAGAGCGAGTTGTTTCTTAGCTTCCAAAGAGCTGGAAGCAAGATGCTCTGGGGCCCAACTCGCCGTTTGGAACGAAGCCTGCACGTTGTGCCTCTCAGCTGTAGGGCAATGTAGCACACCAAGAGCAGAAGTTCTGCTTCAGCCAGATCAGGCCTGCAGAGAAACTGCGTTTCACATGCCTTTGTAAGTGATGTTCCCGGTAGGCTGTAAGAGCACTGTGCAGAGCGAGTTGTTTCTTAGCTTCCCAAAGAGCTGGAAGCAAGATGCTCTGGGGCCCAACTCGCCCTTTGGAAAGAAGCCTGCACGTTGTGCCTTTCAGCTCTAGGGCAATGTAGCACACCCAGAGCAGAAGTTCTGCGTCAGCCAGATCAGGCCTGCAAAGAAACTGCGTTTCACAGGCCTTTGTAAGAGATGTTCCCGGTAGGCTGTAAGAGCACTGTGCAGAGCGAGTTGTTTCTTCACTTCCCAAAGAGCTGGATGCAAGATGCTCTGGGGCCCAACTCGCCCTTTGGAAAGAAGCCTGCACGTTTTGCCTTTCAGCTCTAGGGCAATGTAGAGCACCCAGGGCAGAAGTCCTACTTCAGCCAGATCAGTCCTGCAGAGAAACTGCGTTTCACAGGCCTTTGAAAGAGATGTTCCCGGTAGGCTGTAAGACCACTGTGCAGAGCGAGTTGTTTCTTAGCTTCCCAAAGAGCTGGAAGCAAGATGCTCTGGGTCCCAACTCTCCCTTTGGAAAGAAGACTGCACGTTGTGCCTTTCTGCTCTAGGGCAATGTAGCACACCCAGAGCAGAAGTTCTCCTTCAGCCAGATCAGGCCTGGAGAGAAACTGCGTTTCACAGGCCTTTGTAAGAGATGTACCCGGTAGGCTGTAAGAGCACTGTGCAGAGCGAGTTGTTTCTTATCTTCCCAAAGACCTGGAAGCAAGATGCTCTGGGGCCCAACTCGCCCTTTGGAAAGAAGCCGGCACGTTGTGCCTTTCTGCTCTAGGGAAATGTAGCACACCCAGAGCAGAAGTTCAGCTTCTGCCAGATAAGGCCTGCAAAGAAACTGCGTTTCACAGGCCTTTGTAAGAGATGTTCCCGGTAGGCTGTAAGATCACTGTGCAGAGCGAGTTGTTTCTTAGCTTCCCAAAGAGCTGGAAGCAAGATGCTCTGGGGCCCAACTCGCCCTTTGGAAAGAAGCCTGCACGTTGTGCCTTTCAGCTCTAGGGCAATGTAGCACACACAGAGCAGAAGTTCTGCTTCAGCCAGATCAGGCCTGCAAAGACACTGCGTTTCACAGGCCTTTGTAAGAGATGTTCCCGGTAGGCTGTAAGAGCACTGTGCAGAGCGAGTTGTTTCTTATCTTCCCAAAGAGCTGGAAGCAAGATGCTCAGGGGCCCAACTCGCCCTTTGGAAAGAAGCCTGCACGTTGTGCCTTTCAGCTCTAGGGCAATGTAGCACACCCAGAGCAGAAGTTCTGCTTCATCCATATGAGGCCTGCAAAGAAATTGGGTTTCAGAGGCCTTTGTAAGAGATGTACCCGGTAGGCTGTAAGAGCACTGTGCAGAGCGAGTTGTTTCTTAGGTTCCCAAAGAGCTGGAAGCAAGATGCTCTGGGGCCCAACTCGCCCTTTGTAAAGAAGCCTGCACGTTGTGCCTTTCAGCTCTAGGGCAATGTAGCACACCCAGAGCAGAAGTTCTGCTTCAGCCAGATCAGGCCTGCAAAGAAACTGCGTTTCACAGGCCTTTGTAAGAGATGTACCCGGTAGGCTGTAAGAGCACTGTGCAGAGCGAGTTGTTCCTTATCTTCCGAAAGAGCTGGAAGCAAGATGCTCTGGGGCCCCACTCGCCCTTTGGAAAGAAGCCTGCACGTTGTGCCTTTCTGCTCTAGGGCAATGTAGCACACCCAGAGCAGAAGTTCAGCTTCTGTCAGATAAGGCCTGCAAATAAACTGCGTTTCACAGGCCTTTGTAAGAGATGTTCCCGGTAGGCTGTAAGATCACTGTGCAGAGCGTGTTGTTTCTTAGCTTCCCAAAGAGCTGGAAGCAAGATGCTCTGGGGCCCAACTCGCCCTTTGGAAAGAAGCCTGCACGTTGTGCCTTTCTGCTCTAGGGCAATGTAGCACACCCAGAGCAGAAGTTCTGCTTCAGCCAGATCAGGCCTGCAAAGAAACTGCGTTTCACAGGCCTTTGTAAGAGATGTACCCGGTAGGCTGTAAGAGCACTGTGCAGAGCGAGTTGTTGCTTAGCTTCCCAAAGAGCTGGAAGCAAGATGCTCTGGGGCCCAACTCGCCCTTTGGAAAGAAGCCTGCACGTTGTGCCTTTCTGCTCTAGGGAAATGTAGCACACCCACAGCAGAAGTTCTGCTTCAGCCATATGAGGCCTGCAAAGAAACTGCGTTTCACAGGCCTTTGTAAGAGATGTTCCCGGTAGGCTGTGAGAGCACTGTGCAGAGCGAGTTGTTTCTTAGCTTCCCAAAGAGCTGGAAGCAAGATGCTCTGGGGCCCAACTCGCCCTTTGGAAAGAAGGCTGCACGTTGTGCCTTTCAGCTCTAGGGCAATGTAGCACACCCAGAGCAGAAGTTCAGCTTCATCCAGATCAGGCCTGCAAAGAAACTGCGTTTCACAGGCCTTTGTAAGAGATGTTCCCGGTAGACTGTAAGAGCACTGTGCAGAGCGAGTTGTTTCTTAGCTTCCCAAAGAGCTGGAAGCAAAATGCTCTGGGGCCCAACTCGCCCTTTGGAAAGAAGCCTACACGTTGTGCCTTTCAGCTTTAGGGCAATGTAGTACACCCAGAGCAGTAGTTCTGATGCAGCCAGATGAGGCCTGCAAAGAAACTGCGTTTCACAGGCCTTTCTAAGAGATGTTACCGGTAGGCTGTGAGAGCACTGTGCACAGCGAGTTGTTTCTTAGCTTCCCAAAGAGCTGGAAGCAAGATGCTCTGGGTCCCAACTCTCCCTTTGGAAAGAAGACTGCACGTTGTGCCTTTCTGCTCTAGGGCAATGTAGCACACCCAGAGCAGAAGTTCTGCTTCAGCCAGATCAGGCCTGGAGAGAAACTGCGTTTCACAGGCCTTTGTAAGTGATGTTCCCGGTAGGCTGTAAGAGCACTGTGCAGAGCGAGTTGTTTCTTAGCTTCCCAAAGAGCTGGAAGCAAGATGCTCTGGGGCCCAACTGGACCTTTGGAAAGAAGCCTGCACGTTGTGCCTTTCAGCTCTAGGGCAATGTAGCACACGCAGCGCAGAAGTTCTGCTTCATCCAGATCAGGCCTGCAAAGAAACTGCGTTTCACATGCCTTTGTAAGAGATGTTCCCGGTAGGCTGTAAGAGCACTGTGCAGAGCGAGTTGTTTCTTAGCTTCCCAAAGAGCTGGAAGCAAGATGCTCTGGGGCCCAACTCGCCCTTTGGAAAGAAGCCTGAACGTTGTGCCTTTCAGCTCTAGGGCAATGTAGCACACCCAGAGCAGAAGTTCTGCTTCAGCCAGATCAGGCCTGCAAAGAAACTGCGTTTCACAGGCCTTTGTAAGAGATGTTCCCGGTAGGCTGTAAGAGCACTGTGCAGAGCGAGTTGTTTCTTAGCTTCCCAAAGAGCTGGAAGCAAGATGCTCTGGGGATCAACTCGCCCTTTGGAAAGAAGCCTGCACGTTGTGACTTTCAGCTCATGGGCATTGTAGAACAACAGAGCAGAAGTTCTGCTTCAGCCAGATCAGGCCTGCAAAGAAACTGCGTTTCACAGGCCTTTGTAAGAGATGTTCCCGGTAGGCTGTAAGAGCACTGTGCAGAGCGAGTTGTTTCTTAGCTTCCCAAAGAGCTGGAAGCAAAATGCTCTGGGGCCCAACTCGCCCTTTGGAAAGAAGCCTACACGTTGTGCCTTTCAGCTTTAGGGCAATGTAGTACACCCAGAGCAGTAGTTCTGATGCAGCCAGATGAGGCCTGCAAAGAAACTGCGTTTCACAGGCCTTTCTAAGAGATGT
Source organism: Equus caballus (assembly GCF_041296265.1). Lineage (NCBI taxonomy): Eukaryota > Metazoa > Chordata > Mammalia > Perissodactyla > Equidae > Equus > Equus caballus. Next base: position 20,596,504 of record NC_091695.1, read on the forward strand.
TACCGGTAGGCTGTGAGAGCACTGTGCACAGCGAGTTGTTTCTTAGCTTCCCAAAGAGCTGGAAGCAAGATGCTCTGGGTCCCAACTCTCCCTTTGGAAAGAAGACTGCACGTTGTGCCTTTCTGCTCTAGGGCAATGTAGCACACCCAGAGCAGAAGTTCTGCTTCAGCCAGATCAGGCCTGGAGAGAAACTGCGTTTCACAGGCCTTTGTAAGTGATGTTCCCGGTAGGCTGTAAGAGCACTGTGCAGAGCGAGTTGTTTCTTAGCTTCCCAAAGAGCTGGAAGCAAGATGCTCTGGGGCCCAACTGGACCTTTGGAAAGAAGCCTGCACGTTGTGCCTTTCAGCTCTAGGGCAATGTAGCACACGCAGCGCAGAAGTTCTGCTTCATCCAGATCAGGCCTGCAAAGAAACTGCGTTTCACATGCCTTTGTAAGAGATGTTCCCGGTAGGCTGTAAGAGCACTGTGCAGAGCGAGTTGTTTCTTAGCTTCCCAAAGAGCTGGAAGCAAGATGCTCTGGGGCCCAACTCGCCCTTTGGAAAGAAGCCTGAACGTTGTGCCTTTCAGCTCTAGGGCAATGTAGCACACCCAGAGCAGAAGTTCTGCTTCAGCCAGATCAGGCCTGCAAAGAAACTGCGTTTCACAGGCCTTTGTAAGAGATGTTCCCGGTAGGCTGTAAGAGCACTGTGCAGAGCGAGTTGTTTCTTAGCTTCCCAAAGAGCTGGAAGCAAGATGCTCTGGGGATCAACTCGCCCTTTGGAAAGAAGCCTGCACGTTGTGACTTTCAGCTCATGGGCATTGTAGAACAACAGAGCAGAAGTTCTGCTTCAGCCAGATCAGGCCTGCAAAGAAACTGCGTTTCACAGGCCTTTGTAAGAGATGTTCCCGGTAGGCTTTAAGAGCACTGTGCAGAGCGAGTTGTTTCATAGCTTCCCAAAGAGCTGGAAGCAAGATGCTCTGGGGCCCAACTCGCCCTTTGTAAAGAAGCCTGCACGTTTTGCCTTTCAGCTCTATGGCAATGTAGAGCACCCAGAGCAGAAGTTCTACTTCAGCCAGATCAGTCCTGCAGAGAAACTGCGTTTCACAGGCATTTGTAAGTGATGTTCCCGGTAGGCTGTAAGAGCACTGTGCAGAGCGAGTTGTTTCTTAGCTTCCCAAAGAGCTGGAAGGAAGATGCTCTGGGGCCCAACTCGCCCTTTGGAAAGAAGCCTGCACCTTGTGCCTTTCTGATCTAGGGCAATGTAGCACACCCAGTGCAGAAGTTCTGCTTCAGCCAGATCAGGCCTGGAGAGAAACTGCGTTTCACAGGCCTTTGTAAGAGATGTTCCCGGTAGGCTGTAAGAGCACTGTGCAGAGCGAGTTGTTTCTTAGCTTCCCAAAGAGCTGGAAGCAAGATGCTCTGGGGCCCAACTCGCCCTTTGGAAAGAAGCCTGCACGTTGTGCCTTTCTGCTCTAGGGAAATGTAGCCCACCCAGAGCTGAAGTTCTGCTTCAGCCAGATCAGGCCTGCAAAGAAACTGCGTTTCACAGGCCTTTGTAAGAGATGTACCCGGTAGGCTGTAAGAGCACTGTGCAGAGCGAGTTGTTTCTTATCTTCCCAAAGAGCTGGAAGCAAGATGCTCTGGGGCCCAACTCGCCCTTTGGAAAGAAGCCTGCACGTTGTGCCTTTCAGCTCTAGGGCAATGTAGCACACCCAGAGCAGAAGTTCTGCTTCAGCCATATCAGGCCTGCAAAGAAACTGCGTTTCACAGGCCTTTGTAAGAGATGTTCCCGGTAGGCTGTAAGAGCACTGTGCAGAGCGAATTGTTTCTTAGCTTCCCAAAGAGCTGGAAGCAAGATGCTCTGTGGCCCAAGTCGCCCTTTGGAAAGAAGCCTGCACGTTGTGCCTTTCAGCTCTAGGGCAATGTAGCACACCCAGAGCTGAAGTTCTGCTTCAGCCAGATCAGGCCTGCAGAGAAACTCGTTTCACAGGCCTTTGTAAGAGATGTTCCCGGTAGGCTGTAAGAGCACTGTGCAGAGCGAGTTGTTTCTTATCTTCCCAAAGAGCTGGAAGCAAGATGCTCTGGGGCCCAACTCGCCCTTTGGAAAGAAGCCTGCACGTTGTGCCTTTCAGCTTTAGGGCAATGTAGCACACCCAGAGCAGTAGTTCTGCTGCTTCCAGATGAGGCCTGCAAAGAAACTGCGTTTCACAGGCCTTTGTAAGTGATGTTCCCGGTAGGCTGTAAGAGCACTGTGCAGAGCGAGTTGTTACTTAGCTTCCCAAAGAGCTGGAAGCAAGATGCTCTGGGGCCCAACTCGCCCTTTGGAAAGAAGCCTGCACCTTGTGCCTTTTTGATCTAGGGCAATGTAGCACACCCAGTGCAGAAGTTCTGCTTCATCCATATGAGGCCTGCAGAGAAACTGCGTTTCACAGGCCTATGTAAGAGATGTACCCGGTAGGCTCTAAGAGCACTGTGCAGAGCGAGTTTTTTCTTGGCTTCCCAAAGAGCTGGAAGCAAGATGATCTGGGGCCCAACTTGCCCTTTGGAAAGAAGCCTGCACGTTGTGCCTTTCTGCTCTAGGGCAATGTAGCACACCCAGAGCAGAAGTTCTGCTTCAGCCAGATCAGGCCTGCAAAGAAACTGCGTTTCACAGGCCTTTGTAAGTGATGTTCCCGGTAGGCTGTAAGAGCACTTTGCAGAGCGAGTTGTTTCTTAGCTTCCCAAAGAGCTGGAAGCAAGATGCTCTGGGGCCCAACTCGCCCTTTGGAAAGAAGCCTGCACGTTGTGCCTTTCAGCTTTAGGGCAATGTAGCACACCCAGAGCAGAAGTTCTGCTTCAGCCAGAAGAGGCCTGCAAAGAAACTGGGTTTCACAGGCCTTTGTAAGAGATGTACCTGGTAGGCTCTAAGAGCACTGTGCAGAGCGAGTTGTTTCTTAGCTTCCCAAAGAGCTGGAAGCAAGATGCTCTGGGGCCCAACTCGCCCTTTGGAAAGAAGCCTGCACGTTGTGCCTTTCAGCTCTAGGGCAATGTAGCACACCCAGAGCAGAAGTTCTGCTTCAGCCAGATCAGGCCTGGAGAGAAACTGCGTTTCACAGGCCTTTGTAAGAGATGTTCCTGGTAGGCTGTAAGAGCACTGTGCAGAGCGAGTTGTTTCTTAGCTTCCCAAAGAGCTGGAAGCAAGATGCTCTGGGGCCCAACTCGCCCTTTGGAAAGAAGCCTGCACGTTGTGCCTTTCTGCTCTAGGGAAATGTAGCACACCCAGAGCAGAAGTTCAGCTTCTGCCAGATCAGGCCTGGAAAGAAACTGCGTTTCACAGGCCTTTGTAAGAGATGTTCCCGGTAGGCTGTAAGATCACTGTGCAGAGCGAGTTGTTTCTTAGCTTCCCAAAGAGCTGGAAGCAAGATTCTCTGGGGCCCAACTCGCCCTTTGGAAAGAAGCCTGCACGTTGTGCCTTTCAGCTCTAGGGCAATGTAGCACACCCAGAGCAGAAGTTCTGCTTCAGCCAGATCAGGCCTGCAAAGAAACTGTGTTTCACAGGCCTTTGTAAGAGATGTTCCCGGTAGGCTGTAAGAGCACTGTGCAGAGCGAGTTGTTTCTTATCTTCCCAAAGAGCTGGAAGCAAGATGCTCTGGGGACCAACTCGCCCTTTGGAAAGAAGCCTGCACGTTGTGCCTTTCAGCTCTAGGGCAATGTAGCACACCCAGAGCAGAAGTTCTGCTTCATCCATATGAGGCCTGCAAAGAAATTGGGTTTCAGAGGCCTTTGTAAGAGATGTACCCGGTAGGCTGTAAGAGCACTGTGCAGAGCGAGTTGTTTCTTAGCTTCCAAAAAGAGCTGGAAGCAAGATGCTCTGGGGCCGAACTCGCCCTTTGGAAAGAAGCCTGCACGTTGTGCCTTTCTGCTCCAGGGCAATGTAGCACACCCAGAGCTGAAGTTCTGCTTCAGCCAGATCAGGCCTGCAAAGAAACTGCGTTTCACAGGCCTTTGTAAGAGATGTTCCCGGTAGGCTGTAAGAGCACTGTGCAGAGCGAGTTGTTTCTTACCTTCCCAAAGAGCTGGAAGCAAGATGCTCTGGGGCCCAAGTCGCCCTTTGGAAAGAAGCCTGCACGTTGTGCCTTTCAGCTCTAGGGCAATGTAGCACACCCAGAGCAGAAGTTCTGCTTCAGCCAGATCAGGCCTGCAAAGAAACTGCGTTTCACAGGCCTTTGTAAGAGATGTTCCCGGTAGGCTGTAAGATCACTGTGCAGAGCGTGTTGTTTCTTAGCTTCCCAAAGAGCTGGAAGCAAGATGCTCTGGGGCCCAACTCGCCCTTTGGAAAGAAGCCTGCACGTTGTGCCTTTCAGCTCTAGGGCAATGTAGCACACCCAGAGCAGAAGTTCTGCTTCAGCCAGATCAGGCCTGCAAAGAAACTGCGTTTCACAGGCCTTTGTAAGAGATGTACCCGGTAGGCTGTAAGAGCACTGTGCAGAGCGAGTTGTTGCTTAGCTTCCCAAAGAGCTGGAAGCAAGATGCTCTGGGGCCCAACTCGCCCTTTGGAAAGAAGCCTGCACGTTGTGCCTTTCTGCTCTAAGGAAATGTAGCACACCCACAGCAGAAGTTCTGCTTCAGCCATATGAGGCCTGCAAAGAAACTGCGTTTCACAGGCCTTTGTAAGAGATGTTCCCGGTAGGCTGTGAGAGCACTGTGCAGAGCGAGTTGTTTCTTAGCTTCCCAAAGAGCTGGAAGCAAGATGCTCTGGGGCCCAACTCGCCCTTTGGAAAGAAGGCTGCACGTTGTGCCTTTCAGCTCTAGGGCAATGTAGCACAGCCAGAGCAGAAGTTCAGCTTCATCCAGATCAGGCCTGCAAAGAAACTGCGTTTCACAGGCCTTTGTAAGAGATGTTCCCGGTAGACTGTAAGAGCACTGTGCAGAGCGAGTTGTTTCTTAGCTTCCCAAAGAGCTGGAAGCAAAATGCTCTGGGGCCCAACTCGCCCTTTGGAAAGAAGCCTACACGTTGTGCCTTTCAGCTTTAGGGCAATGTAGTACACCCAGAGCAGTAGTTCTGATGCAGCCAGATGAGGCCTGCAAAGAAACTGCGTTTCACAGGCCTTTCTAAGAGATGTTACCGGTAGGCTGTGAGAGCACTGTGCACAGCGAGTTGTTTCTTAGCTTCCCAAAGAGCTGGAAGCAAGATGCTCTGGGTCCCAACTCTCCCTTTGGAAAGAAGACTGCACGTTGTGCCTTTCTGCTCTAGGGCAATGTAGCACACCCAGAGCAGAAGTTCTGCTTCAGCCAGATCAGGCCTGGAGAGAAACTGCGTTTCACAGGCCTTTGTAAGTGATGTTCCCGGTAGGCTGTAAGAGCACTGTGCAGAGCGAGTTGTTTCTTAGCTTCCCAAAGAGCTGGAAGCAAGATGCTCTGGGGCCCAACTGGACCTTTGGAAAGAAGCCTGCACGTTGTGCCTTTCAGCTCTAGGGCAATGTAGCACACCCAGCGCAGAAGTTCTGCTTCATCCAGATCAGGCCTGCAAAGAAACTGCGTTTCACATGCCTTTGTAAGAGATGTTCCCGGTAGGCTGTAAGAGCACTGTGCAGAGCGAGTTGTTTCTTAGCTTCCCAAAGAGCTGGAAGCAAGATGCTCTGGGGCCCAACTCGCCCTTTGGAAAGAAGCCTGAACGTTGTGCCTTTCAGCTCTAGGGCAATGTAGCACACCCAGAGCAGAAGTTCTGCTTCAGCCAGATCAGGCCTGCAAAGAAACTGCGTTTCACAGGCCTTTGTAAGAGATGTTCCCGGTAGGCTGTAAGAGCACTGTGCAGAGCGAGTTGTTTCTTAGCTTCCCAAAGAGCTGGAAGCAAGATGCTCTGGGGATCAACTCGCCCTTTGGAAAGAAGCCTGCACGTTGTGACTTTCAGCTCATGGGCATTGTAGAACAACAGAGCAGAAGTTCCGCTTCAGCCAGATCAGGCCTGCAAAGAAACTGCGTTTCACAGGCCTTTGTAAGAGATGTTCCCGGTAGGCTTTAAGAGCACTGTGCAGAGCGAGTTGTTTCATAGCTTCCCAAAGAGCTGGAAGCAAGATGCTCTGGGGCCCAACTCGCCCTTTGTAAAGAAGCCTGCACGTTTTGCCTTTCAGCTCTATGGCAATGTAGAGCACCCAGAGCAGAAGTTCTACTTCAGCCAGATCAGTCCTGCAGAGAAACTGCGTTTCACAGGCATTTGTAAGTGATGTTCCCGGTAGGCTGTAAGAGCACTGTGCAGAGCGAGTTGTTTCTTAGCTTCCCAAAGAGCTGGAAGGAAGATGCTCTGGGGCCCAACTCGCCCTTTGGAAAGAAGCCTGCACCTTGTGCCTTTCTGATCTAGGGCAATGTAGCACACCCAGTGCAGAAGTTCTGCTTCAGCCAGATCAGGCCTGGAGAGAAACTGCGTTTCACAGGCCTTTGTAAGAGATGTTCCCGGTAGGCTGTAAGAGCACTGTGCAGAGCGAGTTGTTTCTTAGCTTCCCAAAGAGCTGGAAGCAAGATGCTCTGGGGCCCAACTCGCCCTTTGGAAAGAAGCCTGCACGTTGTGCCTTTCAGCTCTAGGGCAATGTAGCACACCCAGAGCAGAAGTTCTGCTTCATCCATATGAGGCCTGCAAAGAAACTGCGTTTCACAGGCCTTTGTAAGAGATGTACCCGGTAGGCTCTAAGAGCACTGTGCAGAGCGAGTGGTTTCTTAGCTTCCCAAAGAGCTGGAAGCAAGATGCTCTGGGGCCCAACTCGCCCTTTGGAAAGAAGCCTGCACGTTGTGCCTTTCAGCTCTAGGGCAATGTAGCACAGCCAGAGCAGAAGTTCTGCTTCAGCCAGATCAGGCCTGCAAAGAAACTGCGTTTCACAGGCCTTTGTAAGAGATGTTCCCGGTAGGCTGTAAGAGCACTGTGCAGAGCGAGTTGTTTCTTAGCTTCCCAAAGAGCTGGAAGCAAGATGCTCTGGGGCCCAACTCGCCCTTTGGAAAGAAGCCTGCACGTTGTGCCTTTCTGCTCTAGGGAAATGTAGCCCACCCAGAGCTGAAGTTCTGCTTCAGCCAGATCAGGCCTGCAAAGAAACTGCGTTTCACAGGCCTTTGTAAGAGATGTACCCGGTAGGCTGTAAGAGCACTGTGCAGAGCGAGTTGTTTCTTATCTTCCCAAAGAGCTGGAAGCAAGATGCTCTGGGGCCCAACTCGCCCTTTGGAAAGAAGCCTGCACGTTGTGCCTTTCAGCTCTAGGGCAATGTAGCACACCCAGAGCAGAAGTTCTGCTTCAGCCATATCAGGCCTGCAAAGAAACTGCGTTTCACAGGCCTTTGTAAGAGATGTTCCCGGTAGGCTGTAAGAGCACTGTGCAGAGCGAATTGTTTCTTAGCTTCCCAAAGAGCTGGAAGCAAGATGCTCTGTGGCCCAAGTCGCCCTTTGGAAAGAAGCCTGCACGTTGTGCCTTTCAGCTCTAGGGCAATGTAGCACACCCAGAGCTGAAGTTCTGCTTCAGCCAGATCAGGCCTGCAGAGAAACTCGTTTCACAGGCCTTTGTAAGAGATGTTCCCGGTAGGCTGTAAGAGCACTGTGCAGAGCGAGTTGTTTCTTATCTTCCCAAAGAGCTGGAAGCAAGATGCTCTGGGGCCCAACTCGCCCTTTGGAAAGAAGCCTGCACGTTGTGCCTTTCAGCTTTAGGGCAATGTAGCACACCCAGAGCAGTAGTTCTGCTGCAGCCAGATGAGGCCTGCAAAGAAACTGCGTTTCACAGGCCTTTGTAAGTGATGTTCCCGGTAGGCTGTAAGAGCACTGTGCAGAGCGAGTTGTTACTTAGCTTCCCAAAGAGCTGGAAGCAAGATGCTCTGGGGCCCAACTCGCCCTTTGGAAAGAAGCCTGCACCTTGTGCCTTTTTGATCTAGGGCAATGTAGCACACCCAGTGCAGAAGTTCTGCTTCATCCATATGAGGCCTGCAAAGAAACTGCGTTTCACAGGCCTATGTAAGAGATGTACCCTGTAGGCTCTAAGAGCACTGTGCAGAGCGAGTTGTTTCTTGGCTTCCCAAAGAGCTGGAAGCAAGATGATCTGGGGCCCAACTTGCCCTTTGGAAAGAAGCCTGCACGTTGTGCCTTTCTGCTCTAGGGCAATGTAGCACACCCAGAGCAGAAGTTCTGCTTCAGCCAGATCAGGCCTGCAAAGAAACTGCGTTTCACAGGCCTTTGTAAGAGATGTTCCCGGTAGGCTGTAAGAGCACTGTGCAGAGCGAGTTCTTTCTTAGCTTCCGAAAGAGCTGGAAGCAAGATGCTCTGGGGCCCAACTCGCCCTTTGGAAAGAAGCCTGCACGTTTTGCCTTTCAGCTCTACGGCAATGTAGAGCACCCAGAGCAGAAGTTCTACTTCAGCCAGATCAGTCCTGCAGAGAAACTGCGTTTCACATGCCTTTGTAAGTGATGTTCCCGGTAGGCTGTAAGAGCACTTTGCAGAGCGAGTTGTTTCTTAGCTTCCCAAAGAGCTGGAAGCAAGATGCTCTTGGGCCCAACTCGCCCTTTGGAAAGAAGCCTGCACGTTGTGCCTTTCAGCTTTAGGGCAATGTAGCACACCCAGAGCAGAAGTTCTGCTTCAGCCAGAAGAGGCCTGCAAAGAAACTGGGTTTCACAGGCCTTTGTAAGAGATGTACCTGGTAGGCTCTAAGAGCACTGTGCAGAGCGAGTTGTTTCTTAGCTTCCCAAAGAGCTGGAAGCAAGATGCTCTGGGGCTCAACTCGCCCTTTGGAAAGAAGCCTGCACGTTGTGCCTTTCTGCTCTAGGGCAATGAAGCACACCCAGAGCAGAAGTTCTGCTTCATCCATATGAGGCCTGCAAAGAAACTGCGTTTCACAGGCCTTTGTAAGAGATGTACCCGGTAGGCTCTAAGAGCACTGTGCAGAGCGAGTGGTTTCTTAGCTTCCCAAAGAGCTGGAAGCAAGATGCTCTGGGGCCCAACTCGCCCTTTGGAAAGAAGCCTGCACGTTGTGCCTTTCAGCTCTAGGGCAATGTAGCACAGCCAGAGCAGAAGTTCTGCTTCAGCCAGATCAGGCCTGCAAAGAAACTGCGTTTCACAGGCCTTTGTAAGAGATGTTCCCGGTAGGCTGTAAGAGCACTGTGCAGAGCGAGTTGTTTCTTAGCTTCCCAAAGAGCTGGAAGCAAGATGCTCTGGGGCCCAACTCGCCCTTTGGAAAGAAGCCTGCACGTTGTGCCTTTCTGCTCTAGGGAAATGTAGCCCACCCAGAGCTGAAGTTCTGCTTCAGCCAGATCAGGCCTGCAAAGAAACTGCGTTTCACAGGCCTTTGTAAGAGATGTACCCGGTAGGCTGTAAGAGCACTGTGCAGAGCGAGTTGTTTCTTATCTTCCCAAAGAGCTGGAAGCAAGATGCTCTGGGGCCCAACTCGCCCTTTGGAAAGAAGCCTGCACGTTGTGCCTTTCAGCTTTAGGGCAATGTAGCACACCCAGAGCAGTAGTTCTGCTGCAGCCAGATGAGGCCTGCAAAGAAACTGCGTTTCACAGGCCTTTGTAAGTGATGTTCCCGGTAGGCTGTAAGAGCACTGTGCAGAGCGAGTTGTTACTTAGCTTCCCAAAGAGCTGGAAGCAAGATGCTCTGGGGCCCAACTCGCCCTTTGGAAAGAAGCCTGCACCTTGTGCCTTTTTGATCTAGGGCAATGTAGCACACCCAGTGCAGAAGTTCTGCTTCATCCATATGAGGCCTGCAAAGAAACTGCGTTTCACAGGCCTATGTAAGAGATGTACCCGGTAGGCTCTAAGAGCACTGTGCAGAGCGAGTTGTTTCTTGGCTTCCCAAAGAGCTGGAAGCAAGATGATCTGGGGCCCAACTTGCCCTTTGGAAAGAAGCCTGCACGTTGTGCCTTTCTGCTCTAGGGCAATGTAGCACACCCAGAGCAGAAGTTCTGCTTCAGCCAGATCAGGCCTGCAAAGAAACTGCGTTTCACAGGCCTTTGTAAGAGATGTTCCCGGTAGGCTGTAAGAGCACTGTGCAGAGCGAGTTCTTTCTTAGCTTCCGAAAGAGCTGGAAGCAAGATGCTCTGGGGCCCAACTCGCCCTTTGGAAAGAAGCCTGCACGTTTTGCCTTTCAGCTCTACGGCAATGTAGAGCACCCAGAGCAGAAGTTCTACTTCAGCCAGATCAGTCCTGCAGAGAAACTGCGTTTCACATGCCTTTGTAAGTGATGTTCCCGGTAGGCTGTAAGAGCACTTTGCAGAGCGAGTTGTTTCTTAGCTTCCCAAAGAGCTGGAAGCAAGATGCTCTTGGGCCCAACTCGCCCTTTGGAAAGAAGCCTGCACGTTGTGCCTTTCAGCTTTAGGGCAATGTAGCACACCCAGAGCAGAAGTTCTGCTTCAGCCAGAAGAGGCCTGCAAAGAAACTGGGTTTCACAGGCCTTTGTAAGAGATGTACCTGGTAGGCTCTAAGAGCACTGTGCAGAGCGAGTTGTTTCTTAGCTTCCCAAAGAGCTGGAAGCAAGATGCTCTGGGGCTCAACTCGCCCTTTGGAAAGAAGCCTGCACGTTGTGCCTTTCAGCTCTAGGGCAATGTAGCACACCCAGAGCAGAAGTTCTGCTTCAGCCAGATCAGGCCTGGAGAGAAACTGCGTTTCACAGGCCTTTGTAAGAGATGTTCCCGGTAGGCTGTAAGAGCACTGTGCAGAGCGAGTTGTTTCTTAGCTTCCCAAAGAGCTGGAAGCAAGATGCTCTGGGGCCCAACTCGCCCTTTGGAAAGAAGCCTGCACGTTGTGCCTTTCTGCTCTAGGGAAATGTAGCACACCCAGAGCAGAAGTTCAGCTTCTGCCAGATCAGGCCTGCAAAGAAACTGCGTTTCACAGGCCTTTGTAAGAGATGTTCCCGGTAGGCTGTAAGATCACTGTGCAGAGCGAGTTGTTTCTTAGCTTCCCAAAGAGCTGGAAGCAAGATTCTCTGGGGCCCAACTCGCCCTTTGGAAAGAAGCCTGCACGTTGTGCCTTTCAGCTCTAGGGCAATGTAGCACACCCAGAGCAGAAGTTCTGCTTCAGCCAGATCAGGCCTGCAAAGAAACTGTGTTTCACAGGCCTTTGTAAGAGATGTTCCCGGTAGGCTGTAAGAGCACTGTGCAGAGCGAGTTGTTTCTTATCTTCCCAAAGAGCTGGAAGCAAGATGCTCTGGGGACCAACTCGCCCTTTGGAAAGAAGCCTGCACGTTGTGCCTTTCAGCTCTAGGGCAATGTAGCACACCCAGAGCAGAAGTTCTGCTTCATCCATATGAGGCCTGCAAAGAAATTGTGTTTCAGAGGCCTTTGTAAGAGATGTAGCCGGTAGGCTGTAAGAGCACTGTGCAGAGCGAGTTGTTTCTTAGCTTCCAAAAAGAGCTGGAAGCAAGATGCTCTGGGGCCGAACTCGCCCTTTGGAAAGAAGCCTGCACGTTGTGCCTTTCTGCTCCAGGGCAATGTAGCACACCCAGAGCTGAAGTTCTGCTTCAGCCAGATGAGGCCTGCAAAGAAACTGCGTTTCACAGGCCTTTGTAAGAGATGTTCCCGGTAGGCTGTAAGAGCACTGTGCAGACCGAGTTGTTTCTTACCTTCCCAAAGAGCTGGAAGCAAGATGCTCTGGGGCCCAACTCGCCCTTTGGAAAGAAGCCTGCACGTTGTGCCTTTCTGCTCTAGGGCAATGTAGCACACCCAGAGCAGAAGTTCTGCTTCAGCCAGATCAGGCCGGCAAAGAAACTGCGTTTCACAGGCATTTGTAAGAGATGTTCCCGGTAGGCTGTAAGAGCACTGTGCAGAGCGAGTTGTTTCTTAGATTCCTAAAGAGCTGGAAGCAAGATTCTCTGGGGCCCAACTCGCCCTTTGGAAAGAAGCCTGCACGTTGTGCCTTTCAGCTCTAGGGCAATGTATCACACCCAGAGCAGAAGTTCTGCTTCAGCCAGATCAGGCCTGCAGAGAAACTGCGTTTCACAGGCCTTTGTAAGAGATGTTCCTGGTAGGCTGTAAGAGCACTGTGCAGAGCGAGTTGTTTCTTAGCTTCACAAAGAGCTGGAAGCAAGATGCTCTGGGTCCCAACTCTCCGTTTGGAAAGAAGACTGCACGTTGTGCCTTTCTGCTCTAGGGCAATGTAGCACACCCAGAGCAGAAGTTCTGCTTCAGCCAGATCAGGCCTGGAGAGAAACTGCGTTTCACAGGCCTTTGTAAGAGATGTTCCCGGTAGGCTGTAAGAGCATTGTGCAGAGCGAGTTGTTTCTTAGCTTCCCACAGAGCTGGAAGCAAGATGCTATGGGGCCCAACTCGACCTTTGGAAAGAAGCCTGCACGTTGTGCCTTTCAGCTCTAGGGCAATGTAGCACACCCAGCGCAGAAGTTCTGCTTCAGCCAGATCAGTCCTGCAGCGAAACTGCGTTTCACAGGCCTTTGTAAGTGATGTTCCCGGTAGGCTGTAAGAGCACTTTGCAGAGCGAGTTGTTTCATGGCTTCCCAAAGAGCTGGAAGCAAGATGCTGTGGGGCCCAACTCGCCCTTTGGAAAGAAGCCTGCACGTTGTGCCTTTCTGCTCTAGGGCAATGTAGCACACCCAGAGCAGAAGTTCTGCTTCAGCCAGATCAGGCCTGCAGCGAAACTGCGTTTCACAGGCCTTTGTAAGAGATGTTCCCGGTAGGCTGTAAGAGCACTGTGCAGAGCGAGTTGTTTCTTAGCTTCCCCAAGAGCTGGAAGCAAGATGCTCTGGGGCCCAACTCGCCCTTTGGAAAGAAGCCTGCACGTTGTGACTTTCAGCTCATGGGCATTGTAGAACAACAGAGCAGAAGTTCTGCTTCAGCCAGATCAGGCCTGCAAAGAAACTGCGTTTCACAGGCCTTTGTAAGAGATGTTCCCGGTAGGCTTTAAGAGCACTGTGCAGAGCGAGTTGTTTCTTAGCTTCCCAAAGAGCTGGAAGCAAGATGCTCTGGGGCCCAACTCGCCCTTTGTAAAGAAGCCTGCACGTTTTGCCTTTCAGCTCTAGGGCAATGTAGAGCACCCAGAGCAGAAGTTCTACTTCAGCCAGATCAGTCCTGCAGAGAAACTGCGTTTCACAGGCCTTTGTAAGTGATGTTACCTGTAGGCTATAAGAGCACTGTGCAGAGCGAGTTGTTTCTTAGCTTCCCAAAGAGCTGGAAGCAAGATGCTCTGGGGCCCAACTCGCCCTTTGGAAAGAAGTCTGCACCTTGTGCATTTCTGATCTAGGGCAATGTAGCACACCCAGTGCAGAAGTTCTGCTTCAGCCAGATCAGGCCTGCAAAGAAACTGCGTTTCACAGGCCTTTGTAAGAGATGTTCCCGGTAGGCTGTAAGAGCACTGTGCAGAGCGAGTTGTTTCTTAGCTTCCCAAAGAGCTGGAAGCAAGATGCTCTGGGGCCCAACTCGCCCTTTGGAAAGAAGCCTGCACGTTGTGCCTTTCTGCTCTAGGGAAATGTAGCCCACCCAGAGCTGAAGTTCTGCTTCAGCCAGATCAGGCCTGCAAAGAAACTGCGTTTCACAGGCCTTTGTAAGAGATGTACCCGGTAGGCTGTAAGAGCACTGTGCAGAGCGAGTTGTTTCTTAGCTTCCCAAGAGCTGGAAGCAAGATGCTCTGGGGTCCAACTCGCCCTTTGGAAAGAAGCCTGCACGTTGTGCCTTTCAGCTCTAGGGCAATGTAGCACACCCAGAGCAGAAGTTCTGATTCAGCCATATCAGGCCTGCAAAGAAACTGCGTTTCACAGGCCTTTGTAAGATATGTTCCCGGTAGGCTGTAAGAGCACTGTGCAGAGCGAATTGTTTCTTAGCTTCCCAAAGAGCTGGAAGCAAGATGCTCTGTGGCCCAAGTCGCCCTTTGGAAAGAAGCCTGCACGTTGTGCCTTTCAGCTCTAGGGCAATGTAGCACACCCAGAGCAGAAGTTCTGCTTCAGCCATATCAGGCCTGCAAAGAAACTGCGTTTCACAGGCCTTTGTAAGAGATGTTCCCGGTAGGCTGTAAGAGCACTGTGCAGAGCGAATTGTTTCTTAGCTTCCCAAAGAGCTGGAAGCAAGATGCTCTGTGGCCCAAGTCGCCCTTTGGAAAGAAGCCTGCACGTTGTGCCTTTCAGCTCTAGGGCAATGTAGCACACCCAGAGCTGAAGTTCTGCTTCAGCCAGATCAGGCCTGCAGAGAAACTCGTTTCACAGGCCTTTGTAAGAGATGTTCCCGGTAGGCTGTAAGAGCACTGTGCAGAGCGAGTTGTTTCTTATCTTCCCAAAGAGCTGGAAGCAAGATGCTCTGGGGCCCAACTCGCCCTTTGGAAAGAAGCCTGCACGTTGTGCCTTTCAGCTTTAGGGCAATGTAGCACACCCAGAGCAGTAGTTCTGCTGCAGCCAGATGAGGCCTGCAAAGAAACTGCGTTTCACAGGCCTTTGTAAGTGATGTTCCCGGTAGGCTGTAAGAGCACTGTGCAGAGCGAGTTGTTACTTAGCTTCCCAAAGAGCTGGAAGCAAGATGCTCTGGGGCCCAACTCGCCCTTTGGAAAGAAGCCTGCACCTTGTGCCTTTTTGATCTAGGGCAATGTAGCACACCCAGTGCAGAAGTTCTGCTTCATCCATATGAGGCCTGCAAAGAAACTGCGTTTCACAGGCCTATGTAAGAGATGTACCCGGTAGGCTCTAAGAGCACTGTGCAGAGCGAGTTGTTTCTTGGCTTCCCAAAGAGCTGGAAGCAAGATGATCTGGGGCCCAACTTGCCCTTTGGAAAGAAGCCTGCACGTTGTGCCTTTCTGCTCTAGGGCAATGTAGCACACCCAGAGCAGAAGTTCTGCTTCAGCCAGATCAGGCCTGCAAAGAAACTGCGTTTCACAGGCCTTTGTAAGAGATGTTCCCGGTAGGCTGTAAGAGCACTGTGCAGAGCGAGTTCTTTCTTAGCTTCCGAAAGAGCTGGAAGCAAGATGCTCTGGGGCCCAACTCGCCCTTTGGAAAGAAGCCTGCACGTTTTGCCTTTCAGCTCTACGGCAATGTAGAGCACCCAGAGCAGAAGTTCTACTTCAGCCAGATCAGTCCTGCAGAGAAACTGCGTTTCACATGCCTTTGTAAGTGATGTTCCCGGTAGGCTGTAAGAGCACTTTGCAGAGCGAGTTGTTTCTTAGCTTCCCAAAGAGCTGGAAGCAAGATGCTCTTGGGCCCAACTCGCCCTTTGGAAAGAAGCCTGCACGTTGTGCCTTTCAGCTTTAGGGCAATGTAGCACACCCAGAGCAGAAGTTCTGCTTCAGCCAGAAGAGGCCTGCAAAGAAACTGGGTTTCACAGGCCTTTGTAAGAGATGTACCTGGTAGGCTCTAAGAGCACTGTGCAGAGCGAGTTGTTTCTTAGCTTCCCAAAGAGCTGGAAGCAAGATGCTCTGGGGCTCAACTCGCCCTTTGGAAAGAAGCCTGCACGTTGTGCCTTTCTGCTCTAGGGCAATGAAGCACACCCAGAGCAGAAGTTCTGCTTCATCCATATGAGGCCTGCAAAGAAACTGCGTTTCACAGGCCTTTGTAAGAGATGTACCCGGTAGGCTCTAAGAGCACTGTGCAGAGCGAGTGGTTTCTTAGCTTCCCAAAGAGCTGGAAGCAAGATGCTCTGGGGCCCAACTCGCCCTTTGGAAAGAAGCCTGCACGTTGTGCCTTTCAGCTCTAGGGCAATGTAGCACAGCCAGAGCAGAAGTTCTGCTTCAGCCAGATCAGGCCTGCAAAGAAACTGCGTTTCACAGGCCTTTGTAAGAGATGTTCCCGGTAGGCTGTAAGAGCACTGTGCAGAGCGAGTTGTTTCTTAGCTTCCCAAAGAGCTGGAAGCAAGATGCTCTGGGGCCCAACTCGCCCTTTGGAAAGAAGCCTGCACGTTGTGCCTTTCTGCTCTAGGGAAATGTAGCCCACCCAGAGCTGAAGTTCTGCTTCAGCCAGATCAGGCCTGCAAAGAAACTGCGTTTCACAGGCCTTTGTAAGAGATGTACCCGGTAGGCTGTAAGAGCACTGTGCAGAGCGAGTTGTTTCTTATCTTCCCAAAGAGCTGGAAGCAAGATGCTCTGGGGCCCAACTCGCCCTTTGGAAAGAAGCCTGCACGTTGTGCCTTTCAGCTTTAGGGCAATGTAGCACACCCAGAGCAGTAGTTCTGCTGCAGCCAGATGAGGCCTGCAAAGAAACTGCGTTTCACAGGCCTTTGTAAGTGATGTTCCCGGTAGGCTGTAAGAGCACTGTGCAGAGCGAGTTGTTACTTAGCTTCCCAAAGAGCTGGAAGCAAGATGCTCTGGGGCCCAACTCGCCCTTTGGAAAGAAGCCTGCACCTTGTGCCTTTTTGATCTAGGGCAATGTAGCACACCCAGTGCAGAAGTTCTGCTTCATCCATATGAGGCCTGCAAAGAAACTGCGTTTCACAGGCCTATGTAAGAGATGTACCCGGTAGGCTCTAAGAGCACTGTGCAGAGCGAGTTGTTTCTTGGCTTCCCAAAGAGCTGGAAGCAAGATGATCTGGGGCCCAACTTGCCCTTTGGAAAGAAGCCTGCACGTTGTGCCTTTCTGCTCTAGGGCAATGTAGCACACCCAGAGCAGAAGTTCTGCTTCAGCCAGATCAGGCCTGCAAAGAAACTGCGTTTCACAGGCCTTTGTAAGAGATGTTCCCGGTAGGCTGTAAGAGCACTGTGCAGAGCGAGTTCTTTCTTAGCTTCCGAAAGAGCTGGAAGCAAGATGCTCTGGGGCCCAACTCGCCCTTTGGAAAGAAGCCTGCACGTTTTGCCTTTCAGCTCTACGGCAATGTAGAGCACCCAGAGCAGAAGTTCTACTTCAGCCAGATCAGTCCTGCAGAGAAACTGCGTTTCACATGCCTTTGTAAGTGATGTTCCCGGTAGGCTGTAAGAGCACTTTGCAGAGCGAGTTGTTTCTTAGCTTCCCAAAGAGCTGGAAGCAAGATGCTCTTGGGCCCAACTCGCCCTTTGGAAAGAAGCCTGCACGTTGTGCCTTTCAGCTTTAGGGCAATGTAGCACACCCAGAGCAGAAGTTCTGCTTCAGCCAGAAGAGGCCTGCAAAGAAACTGGGTTTCACAGGCCTTTGTAAGAGATGTACCTGGTAGGCTCTAAGAGCACTGTGCAGAGCGAGTTGTTTCTTAGCTTCCCAAAGAGCTGGAAGCAAGATGCTCTGGGGCTCAACTCGCCCTTTGGAAAGAAGCCTGCACGTTGTGCCTTTCAGCTCTAGGGCAATGTAGCACACCCAGAGCAGAAGTTCTGCTTCAGCCAGATCAGGCCTGGAGAGAAACTGCGTTTCACAGGCCTTTGTAAGAGATGTTCCCGGTAGGCTGTAAGAGCACTGTGCAGAGCGAGTTGTTTCTTAGCTTCCCAAAGAGCTGGAAGCAAGATGCTCTGGGGCCCAACTCGCCCTTTGGAAAGAAGCCTGCACGTTGTGCCTTTCTGCTCTAGGGAAATGTAGCACACCCAGAGCAGAAGTTCAGCTTCTGCCAGATCAGGCCTGCAAAGAAACTGCGTTTCACAGGCCTTTGTAAGAGATGTTCCCGGTAGGCTGTAAGATCACTGTGCAGAGCGAGTTGTTTCTTAGCTTCCCAAAGAGCTGGAAGCAAGATGCTCTGGGGCCCAACTCGCCCTTTGGAAAGAAGCCTGCACGTTGTGCCTTTCAGCTCTAGGGCAATGTAGCACACCCAGAGCAGAAGTTCTGCTTCAGCCAGATCAGGCCTGCAAAGAAACTGTGTTTCACAGGCCTTTGTAAGAGATGTTCCCGGTAGGCTGTAAGAGCACTGTGCAGAGCGAGTTGTTTCTTATCTTCCCAAAGAGCTGGAAGCAAGATGCTCTGGGGACCAACTCGCCCTTTGGAAAGAAGCCTGCACGTTGTGCCTTTCAGCTCTAGGGCAATGTAGCACACCCAGAGCAGAAGTTCTGCTTCATCCATATGAGGCCTGCAAAGAAATTGTGTTTCAGAGGCCTTTGTAAGAGATGTAGCCGGTAGGCTGTAAGAGCACTGTGCAGAGCGAGTTGTTTCTTAGCTTCCAAAAAGAGCTGGAAGCAAGATGCTCTGGGGCCGAACTCGCCCTTTGGAAAGAAGCCTGCACGTTGTGCCTTTCTGCTCCAGGGCAATGTAGCACACCCAGAGCTGAAGTTCTGCTTCAGCCAGATGAGGCCTGCAAAGAAACTGCGTTTCACAGGCCTTTGTAAGAGATGTTCCCGGTAGGCTGTAAGAGCACTGTGCAGAGCGAGTTGTTTCTTACCTTCCCAAAGAGCTGGAAGCAAGATGCTCTGGGGCCCAACTCGCCCTTTGGAAAGAAGCCTGCACGTTGTGCCTTTCTGCTCTAGGGCAATGTAGCACACCCAGAGCAGAAGTTCTGCTTCAGCCAGATCAGGCCGGCAAAGAAACTGCGTTTCACAGGCATTTGTAAGAGATGTTCCCGGTAGGCTGTAAGAGCACTGTGCAGAGCGAGTTGTTTCTTAGATTCCTAAAGAGCTGGAAGCAAGATTCTCTGGGGCCCAACTCGCCCTTTGGAAAGAAGCCTGCACGTTGTGCCTTTCAGCTCTAGGGCAATGTATCACACCCAGAGCAGAAGTTCTGCTTCAGCCAGATCAGGCCTGCAGAGAAACTGCGTTTCACAGGCCTTTGTAAGAGATGTTCCTGGTAGGCTGTAAGAGCACTGTGCAGAGCGAGTTGTTTCTTAGCTTCACAAAGAGCTGGAAGCAAGATGCTCTGGGTCCCAACTCTCCGTTTGGAAAGAAGACTGCACGTTGTGCCTTTCTGCTCTAGGGCAATGTAGCACACCCAGAGCAGAAGTTCTGCTTCAGCCAGATCAGGCCTGGAGAGAAACTGCGTTTCACAGGCCTTTGTAAGAGAT
The DNA here is from genome assembly GCF_041296265.1 of Equus caballus. Taxonomy (NCBI): domain Eukaryota; kingdom Metazoa; phylum Chordata; class Mammalia; order Perissodactyla; family Equidae; genus Equus; species Equus caballus. The sequence goes on from NC_091695.1 coordinate 20,615,283, forward strand.
GTTCCCGGTAGGCTGTAAGAGCATTGTGCAGAGCGAGTTGTTTCTTAGCTTCCCACAGAGCTGGAAGCAAGATGCTATGGGGCCCAACTCGACCTTTGGAAAGAAGCCTGCACGTTGTGCCTTTCAGCTCTAGGGCAATGTAGCACACCCAGCGCAGAAGTTCTGCTTCAGCCAGATCAGTCCTGCAGCGAAACTGCGTTTCACAGGCCTTTGTAAGTGATGTTCCCGGTAGGCTGTAAGAGCACTTTGCAGAGCGAGTTGTTTCATGGCTTCCCAAAGAGCTGGAAGCAAGATGCTGTGGGGCCCAACTCGCCCTTTGGAAAGAAGCCTGCACGTTGTGCCTTTCTGCTCTAGGGCAATGTAGCACACCCAGAGCAGAAGTTCTGCTTCAGCCAGATCAGGCCTGCAGCGAAACTGCGTTTCACAGGCCTTTGTAAGAGATGTTCCCGGTAGGCTGTAAGAGCACTGTGCAGAGCGAGTTGTTTCTTAGCTTCCCCAAGAGCTGGAAGCAAGATGCTCTGGGGCCCAACTCGCCCTTTGGAAAGAAGCCTGCACGTTGTGACTTTCAGCTCATGGGCATTGTAGAACAACAGAGCAGAAGTTCTGCTTCAGCCAGATCAGGCCTGCAAAGAAACTGCGTTTCACAGGCCTTTGTAAGAGATGTTCCCGGTAGGCTTTAAGAGCACTGTGCAGAGCGAGTTGTTTCTTAGCTTCCCAAAGAGCTGGAAGCAAGATGCTCTGGGGCCCAACTCGCCCTTTGTAAAGAAGCCTGCACGTTTTGCCTTTCAGCTCTAGGGCAATGTAGAGCACCCAGAGCAGAAGTTCTACTTCAGCCAGATCAGTCCTGCAGAGAAACTGCGTTTCACAGGCCTTTGTAAGTGATGTTACCTGTAGGCTATAAGAGCACTGTGCAGAGCGAGTTGTTTCTTAGCTTCCCAAAGAGCTGGAAGCAAGATGCTCTGGGGCCCAACTCGCCCTTTGGAAAGAAGTCTGCACCTTGTGCATTTCTGATCTAGGGCAATGTAGCACACCCAGTGCAGAAGTTCTGCTTCAGCCAGATCAGGCCTGCAAAGAAACTGCGTTTCACAGGCCTTTGTAAGAGATGTTCCCGGTAGGCTGTAAGAGCACTGTGCAGAGCGAGTTGTTTCTTAGCTTCCCAAAGAGCTGGAAGCAAGATGCTCTGGGGCCCAACTCGCCCTTTGGAAAGAAGCCTGCACGTTGTGCCTTTCTGCTCTAGGGAAATGTAGCCCACCCAGAGCTGAAGTTCTGCTTCAGCCAGATCAGGCCTGCAAAGAAACTGCGTTTCACAGGCCTTTGTAAGAGATGTACCCGGTAGGCTGTAAGAGCACTGTGCAGAGCGAGTTGTTTCTTAGCTTCCCAAGAGCTGGAAGCAAGATGCTCTGGGGTCCAACTCGCCCTTTGGAAAGAAGCCTGCACGTTGTGCCTTTCAGCTCTAGGGCAATGTAGCACACCCAGAGCAGAAGTTCTGATTCAGCCATATCAGGCCTGCAAAGAAACTGCGTTTCACAGGCCTTTGTAAGATATGTTCCCGGTAGGCTGTAAGAGCACTGTGCAGAGCGAATTGTTTCTTAGCTTCCCAAAGAGCTGGAAGCAAGATGCTCTGTGGCCCAAGTCGCCCTTTGGAAAGAAGCCTGCACGTTGTGCCTTTCAGCTCTAGGGCAATGTAGCACACCCAGAGCTGAAGTTCTGCTTCAGCCAGATCAGGCATGCAGAGAAACTCGTTTCACAGGCCTTTGTAAGGGATGTTCCCGGTAGGCTGTAAGAGCACTGTGCAGAGCGAGTTGTTTCTTAGCTTCCCAAAGAGCTGGAAGCAAGATGCTCTGGGGCCCAACTCGCCCTTTGGAGAGAAGCCTGCACGTTGTGCCTTTCAGCTCTAGGGCAATGTAGCACACCCAGAGCAGAAGTTCTGCTTCAGCCAGATCAGGCCTGCAAAGAAACTGCGTTTCACAGGCCTTTGTAAGAGATGTTCCCGGTAGGCTGTAAGAGCACTGTGCAGAGCGAGTTGTTTCTTATCTTCCCAAAGAGCTGGAAGCAAGATGCTCTGGGGCCCAACTCGCCCTTTGGAAAGAAGCCTGCACGTTGTGCCTTTCAGCTCTAGGGCAATGTAGCACACCCAGAGCAGAAGTTCTGCTTCATCCATATGAGGCCTGCAAAGAAATTGGGTTTCAGAGGCCTTTGTAAGAGATGTACCCGGTAGGCTGTAAGAGCACTGTGCAGAGCGAGTTGTTTCTTAGCTTCCAAACAGAGCTGGAAGCAAGATGCTCTGGGGCCGAACTCGCCCTTTGGAAAGAAGCCTGCACGTTGTGCCTTTCTGCTCCAGGGCAATGTAGCACACCCAGAGCAGTAGTTCTGCTGCAGCCAGATGAGGCCTGCAAAGAAACTGCGTTTCACAGGCCTTTGTAAGAGATGCTCCCGGTAGGCTGTGAGAGCACTGTGCAGAGCGAGTTGTTTCTTAGCTTCCCAAAGAGCTGGAAGCAAGATGCTCTGCGGCCCAACTCGACCTTTGGAAAGAAGCCTGCACGTTGTGCCTTTCAGCTCTAGGGCAATGTAGCACACCCAGCGCAGAAGTTCTGCTTCATCCAGATCAGGCCTGCAAAGAAACTGCGTTTCACAGGCCTTTGTAAGAGATGTTCCCGGTAGGCTGTAAGAGCACTGTGCAGAGCGAGTTGTTTCTTAGCTTCCCAAAGAGCTGGAAGCAAGATGCTCTGGGGCCCAACCGCCCTTTGGAAAGAAGCCTGCACGTTGTGCCTTTCAGCTCTAGGGCAATGTAGCCCACCCAGAGCAGAAGTTCTGCTTCAGCCAGATGAGGCCTGCAAAGAAACTGGGTTTCACAGGCCTTTGTAGGAGATGTACCTGGTAGGCTCTAAGAGCACTGTGCAGAGCGAGTTGTTTCTTAGCTTCCCAAAGAGCTGGAAGCAAGATGCTCTGGGGCCCAACTCGCCCTTTGGAAAGAAGCCTGCAAGTTGTGCCTTTCAGCTCTAGGGCAATGTAGCACACCCAGAGCAGAAGTTCTGCTTCAGCCAGATCAGGCCTGGAGAGAAACTGCGTTTCACAGGCCTTTGTAAGAGATGTTCCCGGTAGGCTGTAAGAGCACTGTGCAGAGCGAGTTGTTTCTTGGCTTCCCAAAGAGCTGGAAGCAAGATGCTCTGGGGCCCAACTCGCCCTTTGGAAAGAAGCCTGCACGTTGTGCCTTTCTGCTCTAGGGAAATGTAGCACACCCAGAGCAGAAGTTCAGCTTCTGCCAGATAAGGCCTGCAAAGAAACTGCGTTTCACAGGCCTTTGTAAGAGATGTTCCCGGTAGGCTGTAAGATCACTGTGCAGAGCGAGTTGTTTCTTAGCTTCCCAAAGAGCTGGAAGCAAGATGCTCTGGGGCCCAACTCGCCCTTTGGAGAGAAGCCTGCACGTTGTGCCTTTCAGCTCTAGGGCAATGTAGCACACCCAGAGCAGAAGTTCTGCTTCAGCCAGATCAGGCCTGCAAAGAAACTGCGTTTCACAGGCCTTTGTAAGAGATGTTCCCGGTAGGCTGTAAGAGCACTGTGCAGAGCGAGTTGTTTCTTATCTTCCCAAAGAGCTGGAAGCAAGATGCTCTGGGGCCCAACTCGCCCTTTGGAAAGAAGCCTGCACGTTGTGCCTTTCAGCTCTAGGGCAATGTAGCACACCCAGAGCAGAAGTTCTGCTTCATCCATATGAGGCCTGCAAACAAATTGGGTTTCAGAGGCCTTTGTAAGAGATGTACCCGGTAGGCTGTAAGAGCACTGTGCAGAGCGAGTTGTTTCTTAGCTTCCAAAAAGAGCTGGAAGCAAGATGCTCTGGGGCCGAACTCGCCCTTTGGAAAGAAGCCTGCACGTTGTGCCTTTCTGCTCCAGGGCAATGTAGCACACCCAGAGCTGAAGTTCTGCTTCAGCCAGATGAGGCCTGCAAAGAAACTGCGTTTCACAGGCCTTTGTAAGAGATGTTCCCGGTAGGCTGTAAGAGCACTGTGCAGAGCGAGTTGTTTCTTACCTTCCCAAAGAGCTGGAAGCAAGATGCTCTGGGGCCCAACTCGCCCTTTGGAGAGAAGCCTGCACGTTGTGCCTTTCAGCTCTAGGGCAATGTAGCACACCCAGAGCAGAAGTTCTGATTCAGCCAGATCAGGCCTGCAAAGAAACTGCGTTTCACAGGCCTTTGTAAGAGATGTTCCCGGTAGGCTGTAAGAGCACTGTGCAGAGCGAGTTGTTTCTTAGCTTCCGAAAGAGCTGGAAGCAAGATGCTTTGGGGCCCAACTCTCCCTTTGGAAAGAAGCCTGCACGTTTTGCCTTTCAACTCTAGGGCAATGTAGAGCACCCAGAGCAGAAGTTCTACTTCAGCCAGATCAGTCCTGCAGCGAAACTGCGTTTCACAGGCCTTTGTAAGAGATATTCCCAGTAGGCTGTAAGAGCACTTTGCAGAGCGAGTTATTTCTTAGCTTCCCAAAGAGCTGGAAGCAAGATGCTCTGGGGCCCAACTCGCCCTTTGGAAAGAAGCCTGCACGTTGTGCCTTTCTGATCTAGGACAATGTAGCACACCAAGAGCAGAAGTTGTGCTTCAGCCAGATCAGGCCTGCAAAGAAACTGCGTTTCACAGGCCTTTGTAAGAGATGTTCCCGGTAGGCTGTAAGAGCACTGTGCAGAGCAAGTTGTTTCTTAGCTTCCCAAAGAGCTGGAAGCAAGATGCTCTGGGGCCCAACTCGCCCTTTGGAAAGAAGCCTGCACGTTGTGCCTTTCAGCTCTAGGGCAATGTAGCACACCCAGAGGAGAAGTTCTGCTTCATCCATATGAGGCCTGCAAAGAAACTGGGTTTCACAGGCCTTTGTAAGAGATGTACCCGGTTGGCTCTAAGAGCACTGTGCAGAGCGAGTTGTTTCTTAGCTTCCCAAAGAGCTGGAAGCAAGATGCTCTGGGGCCCAACATGCCCTTTGGAAAGAAGCCTGTACGTTGTGCCTTTCAGCTCTAGGGCAATGTAGCACACCCAGAGCAGAAGTTCTGCTTCAGCCAGATCAGGCCTGCAAAGAAACTGCGTTTCACAGGCCTTTGTAAGAGATGCTCCCGGTAGGCTGTAAGAGCACTGTGCAGAGCGAGTTGTTTCTTAGCTTCCCACAGAGCTGGAATCAAGATGCTCTGGGGCCCAACTCGCCCTTTGGAAAGAAGCCTGCACGTTGTGCCTTTCTGCTCTAGGAAAATGTAGCACACCCAGAGCAGAAGTTCAGCTTCTGCCAGATAAGGCCTGCAAAGAAACTGCGCTTCACAGGCCTTTGTAAGAGATGTTCCCGGTAGGCTGTAAGAGCACTGTGCAGAGCGAGTTGTTTCTTAGCTTCCCAAAGAGCTGGAAGCAAGATGCTCTGGGGCCCAACTCGCCCTTTGGAAAGAAGCCTGCACGTTGTGCCTTTCAGCTCTAGGGCAATGTAGCACACCCAGAGCAGAAGTTCTGCTTCAGCCAGATCAGGCCTGCAAAGAAACTGCGTTTCACAGGCCTTTGTAAGAGATGTTCCCGGTAGGCTGTAAGAGCACTGTGCAGAGCGAGTTGTTTCTTAGCTTCCAAAAAGAGCTGGAAGCAAGATGCTCTGGGGCCGAACTCGCCCTTTGGAAAGAAGCCTGCACGTTGTGCCTTTCTGCTCCAGGGCAATGTAGCACACCCAGAGCTGAAGTTCTGCTTCAGCCAGATCAGGCCTGCAAAGAAACTGCGTTTCACAGGCCTTTGTAAGAGATGTTCCCGGTAGGCTGTAAGAGCACTGTGCAGAGCGAGTTGTTTCTTAGCTTCCGAAAGAGCTGGAAGCAAGATGCTCTGGGGCCCAACTCGCCCTTTGGAAAAAAGCCTGCACCTTGTGCCTTTCAGCTCTAGGGCAATGTAGCACACCCAGAGCAGAAGTTCTGATTCAGCCAGATCAGGCATGCAAAGAAACTGCGTTTCACAGGCCTTTGTAAGAGATGTTCCCGGTAGGCTGTAAGAGCACTGTGCAGAGCGAGTTGTTTCTTAGCTTCCGAAAGAGCTGGAAGCAAGATGCTCTGGGGTCCAACATGCCCTTTGGAAAGAAGCCTGCACGTTGTGCCTTTCAGCTCTAGGGCAATGTAGCACACCCAGAGCAGAAGTTCTGCTTCAGCCAGATCAGGCCTGGAGAGAAACTGCGTTTCACAGGCCTTTGTAAGAGATGTTCCCGGTAGGCTGTAAGAGCACTGTGCAGAGCGAGTTGTTTCTTAGCTTCCCAAAGAGCTGGAAGCAAGATGCTCTGGAGCCCAACTCGCCCTTTGGAAAGAAGCCTGCACGTTGTGCCTTTCTGCTCTAGGGAAATGTAGCACACCGAGAGCAGAAGTTCAGCTTCTGCCAGATAAGGCCTGCAAAGAAACTGCGTTTCACAGGCCTTTGTAAGAGATGTTCCCGGTAGGCTGTAAGATCACTGTGCATCGCGAGTTGTTTCTTAGCTTCCCAAAGAGCTGGAAGCAAGATGCTCTGGGGCCCAACTCGCCCTTTGGAAAGAAGCCTGCACGTTGTGCCTTTCAGCTCTAGGGCAATGTAGCACACCCAGAGCAGAAGTTCTGCTTCAGCCAGATCAGGCCTGCAAAGAAACTGCGTTTCACAGGCCTTTGTAAGAGATGTTCCCGGTAGGCTGTAAGAGCACTGTGCAGAGCGAGTTGTTTCTTATCTTCCCAAAGAGCTGGAAGCAAGATGCTCTGGGGCCCAACTCGCCCTTTGGAAAGAAGCCTGCACGTTGTGCCTTTCAGCTCTAGGGCAATGTAGCACACCCAGAGCAGAAGTTCTGCTTCATCCATATGAGGCCTGCAAACAAATTGGGTTTCTGAGGCCTTTGTAAGAGATGTACACGGTAGGCTGTAAGAGCACTGTGCAGAGCGAGTTGTTTCTTAGCTTCCAAAAAGAGCTGGAAGCAAGATGCTCTGGGGACGAACTCGCCCTTTGGAAAGAAGCCTGCACGTTGTGCCTTTCTGCTCCAGGGCAATGTAGCACACCCAGAGCTGAAGTTCTGCTTCAGCCAGATGAGGCCTGCAAAGAAACTGCGTTTCACAGGCCTTTGTAAGAGATGTTCCCGGTAGGCTGTAAGAGCACTGTGCAGAGCGAGTTGTTTCTTACCTTCCCAAAGAGATGGAAGCAAGATGCTCTGGGGCCCAAGTCGCCCTTTGGAAAGAAGCCTGCACCTTGTGCCTTTCAGCTCTAGGGCAATGTAGCACACCCAGAGCAGAAGTTCTGATTCAGCAAGATCAGGCCTGCAAAGAAACTGCGTTTCACAGGCCTTTGTAAGAATGTACCCGGTAGGCTGTAAGAGCACTGTGCAGAGCGAGTTGTTTCTTAGCTTCCGAAAGAGCTGGAAGCAAGATGCTCTGGGGCCCAACTCGCCCTTTGGAAAGAAGCCTGCACGTTTTGCCTTTCAACTCTAGGGCAATGTAGAGTACCCAGAGCAGAAGTTCTACTTCAGCCAGATCAGTCCTGCAGAGAAACTGCGTTTCACAGGCCTTTGTAAGAGATGTTCCCGGTAGGCTGTAAGAGCACTGTGCAGAGCGAGTTGTTTCTTATCTTCCCAAAGAGCTGGAAGCAAGATGCTCTGGGGCCCAACTCGCCCTTTGGAAAGAAGCCTGCACGTTGTGCCTTTCAGCTCTAGGGCAATGTAGCACACCCAGAGCAGAAGTTCTGCTTCATCCATATGAGGCCTGCAAAGAAATTGGGTTTCAGAGGCCTTTGTAAGAGATGTACCCGGTAGGCTGTAAGAGCACTGTGCAGAGCGAGTTGTTTCTTAGCTTCCAAACAGAGCTGGAAGCAAGATGCTCTGGGGCCGAACTCGCCCTTTGGAAAGAAGCCTGCACGTTGTGCCTTTCTGCTCCAGGGCAATGTAGCACACCCAGAGCAGTAGTTCTGCTGCAGCCAGATGAGGCCTGCAAAGAAACTGCGTTTCACAGGCCTTTGTAAGAGATGCTCCCGGTAGGCTGTGAGAGCACTGTGCAGAGCGAGTTGTTTCTTAGCTTCCCAAAGAGCTGGAAGCAAGATGCTCTGCGGCCCAACTCGACCTTTGGAAAGAAGCCTGCACGTTGTGCCTTTCAGCTCTAGGGCAATGTAGCACACCCAGCGCAGAAGTTCTGCTTCATCCAGATCAGGCCTGCAAAGAAACTGCGTTTCACAGGCCTTTGTAAGAGATGTTCCCGGTAGGCTGTAAGAGCACTGTGCAGAGCGAGTTGTTTCTTAGCTTCCCAAAGAGCTGGAAGCAAGATGCTCTGGGGCCCAACCGCCCTTTGGAAAGAAGCCTGCACGTTGTGCCTTTCAGCTCTAGGGCAATGTAGCCCACCCAGAGCAGAAGTTCTGCTTCAGCCAGATGAGGCCTGCAAAGAAACTGGGTTTCACAGGCCTTTGTAGGAGATGTACCTGGTAGGCTCTAAGAGCACTGTGCAGAGCGAGTTGTTTCTTAGCTTCCCAAAGAGCTGGAAGCAAGATGCTCTGGGGCCCAACTCGCCCTTTGGAAAGAAGCCTGCAAGTTGTGCCTTTCAGCTCTAGGGCAATGTAGCACACCCAGAGCAGAAGTTCTGCTTCAGCCAGATCAGGCCTGGAGAGAAACTGCGTTTCACAGGCCTTTGTAAGAGATGTTCCCGGTAGGCTGTAAGAGCACTGTGCAGAGCGAGTTGTTTCTTGGCTTCCCAAAGAGCTGGAAGCAAGATGCTCTGGGGCCCAACTCGCCCTTTGGAAAGAAGCCTGCACGTTGTGCCTTTCTGCTCTAGGGAAATGTAGCACACCCAGAGCAGAAGTTCAGCTTCTGCCAGATAAGGCCTGCAAAGAAACTGCGTTTCACAGGCCTTTGTAAGAGATGTTCCCGGTAGGCTGTAAGATCACTGTGCAGAGCGAGTTGTTTCTTAGCTTCCCAAAGAGCTGGAAGCAAGATGCTCTGGGGCCCAACTCGCCCTTTGGAAAGAAGCCTGCACGTTGTGCCTTTCAGCTCTAGGGCAATGTAGCACACCCAGAGCAGAAGTTCTGCTTCAGCCAGATCAGGCCTGCAAAGAAACTGCGTTTCACAGGCCTTTGTAAGAGATGTTCCCGGTAGGCTGTAAGAGCACTGTGCAGAGCGAGTTGTTTCTTATCTTCCCAAAGAGCTGGAAGCAAGATGCTCTGGGGCCCAACTCGCCCTTTGGAAAGAAGCCTGCACGTTGTGCCTTTCAGCTCTAGGGCAATGTAGCCCACCCAGAGCAGAAGTTCTGCTTCAGCCAGATGAGGCCTGCAAAGAAACTGGGTTTCACAGGCCTTTGTAGGAGATGTACCTGGTAGGCTCTAAGAGCACTGTGCAGAGCGAGTTGTTTCTTAGCTTCCCAAAGAGCTGGAAGCAAGATGCTCTGGGGCCCAACTCGCCCTTTGGAAAGAAGCCTGCAAGTTGTGCCTTTCAGCTCTAGGGCAATGTAGCACACCCAGAGCAGAAGTTCTGCTTCAGCCAGATCAGGCCTGGAGAGAAACTGCGTTTCACAGGCCTTTGTAAGAGATGTTCCCGGTAGGCTGTAAGAGCACTGTGCAGAGCGAGTTGTTTCTTGGCTTCCCAAAGAGCTGGAAGCAAGATGCTCTGGGGCCCAACTCGCCCTTTGGAAAGAAGCCTGCACGTTGTGCCTTTCTGCTCTAGGGAAATGTAGCACACCCAGAGCAGAAGTTCAGCTTCTGCCAGATAAGGCCTGCAAAGAAACTGCGTTTCACAGGCCTTTGTAAGAGATGTTCCCGGTAGGCTGTAAGATCACTGTGCAGAGCGAGTTGTTTCTTAGCTTCCCAAAGAGCTGGAAGCAAGATGCTCTGGGGCCCAACTCGCCCTTTGGAAAGAAGCCTGCACGTTGTGCCTTTCAGCTCTAGGGCAATGTAGCACACCCAGAGCAGAAGTTCTGCTTCAGCCAGATCAGGCCTGCAAAGAAACTGCGTTTCACAGGCCTTTGTAAGAGATGTTCCCGGTAGGCTGTAAGAGCACTGTGCAGAGCGAGTTGTTTCTTATCTTCCCAAAGAGCTGGAAGCAAGATGCTCTGGGGCCCAACTCGCCCTTTGGAAAGAAGCCTGCACGTTGTGCCTTTCAGCTCTAGGGCAATGTAGCACACCCAGAGCAGAAGTTCTGCTTCATCCATATGAGGCCTGCAAAGAAATTGGGTTTCAGAGGCCTTTGTAAGAGATGTACCCGGTAGGCTGTAAGAGCACTGTGCAGAGCGAGTTGTTTCTTAGCTTCCAAAAAGAGCTGGAAGCAAGATGCTCTGGGGCCGAACTCGCCCTTTGGAAAGAAGCCTGCACGTTGTGCCTTTCTGCTCCAGGGCAATGTAGCACACCCAGAGCTGAAGTTCTGCTTCAGCCAGATCAGGCCTGCAAAGAAACTGCGTTTCACAGGCCTTTGTAAGAGATGTTCCCGGTAGGCTGTAAGAGCACTGTGCAGAGCGAGTTGTTTCTTACCTTCCCAAAGAGCTGGAAGCAAGATGCTCTGGGGCCCAAGTCGCCCTTTGGAAAGAAGACTGCACCTTGTGCCTTTCAGCTCTAGGGCAATGTAGCACACCCAGAGCAGAAGTTCTGATTCAGCCATATCAGGCCTGCAAAGAAACTGCGTTTCACAGGCCTTTGTAAGAGATGTTCCCGGTAGGCTGTAAGAGCACTGTGCAGAGCGAGTTGTTTCTTAGCTTCCGAAAGAGCTGGAAGCAAGATGCTTTGGGGCCCAACTCTCCCTTTGGAAAGAAGCCTGCACGTTTTGCCTTTCAACTCTAGGGCAATGTAGAGCACCCAGAGCAGAAGTTCTACTTCAGCCAGATCAGTCCTGCAGCGAAACTGCGTTTCACAGGCCTTTGTAAGAGATATTCCCAGTAGGCTGTAAGAGCACTTTGCAGAGCGAGTTATTTCTTAGCTTCCCAAAGAGCTGGAAGCAAGATGCTCTGGGGCCCAACTCGCCCTTTGGAAAGAAGCCTGCGCGTTGTGCCTTTCTGATCTAGGGCAATGTAGCACACCAAGAGCAGAAGTTGTGCTTCAGCCAGATCAGGCCTGCAAAGAAACTGCGTTTCACAGGCCTTTGTAAGAGATGTTCCCGGTAGGCTGTAAGAGCACTGTGCAGAGCAGTTTGTTTCTTAGCTTCCCAAAGAGCTGGAAGCAAGATGCTCTGGGGCCCAACTCGCCCTTTGGAAAGAAGCCTGCACGTTGTGCCTTTCAGCTCTAGGGCAATGTAGCACACCCAGAGGAGAAGTACTGCTTCATCCATATGAGGCCTGCAAAGAAACTGGGTTTCACAGGCCTTTGTAAGAGATGTACCCGGTTGGCTCTAAGAGCACTGTGCAGAGCGAGTTGTTTCTTAGCTTCCCAAAGAGCTGGAAGCAAGATGCTCTGGGGCCCAACATGCCCTTTGGAAAGAAGCCTGCACGTTGTGCCTTTCAGCTCTAGGGCAATGTAGCACACCCAGAGCAGAAGTTCTGCTTCAGCCAGATCAGGCCTGCAAAGAAACTGCGTTTCACAGGCCTTTGTAAGAGATGCTCCCGGTAGGCTGTAAGAGCACTGTGCAGAGCGAGTTGTTTCTTAGCTTCCCAAAGAGCTGGAAGCAAGATGCTCTGGGGCCCAACTCGCCCTTTGGAAAGAAGCCTGCACGTTGTGCCTTTCTGCTCTAGGAAAATGTAGCACACCCAGAGCAGAAGTTCAGCTTCTGCCAGATAAGGCCTACAAAGAAACTGCGTTTCACAGGCCTTTGTAAGAGATGTTCCCGGAAGGCTGTAAGAGCACTGTCCAGAGCGAGTTGTTTCTTAGCTTCCCAAAGAGCTGGAAGCAAGATGCTCTGGGGCCCAACTCGCCCTTTGGAAAGAAGCCTGCACGTTGTGCCTTTCAGCTCTAGGGCAATGTAGCACACCCAGAGCAGAAGTTCTGCTTCATCCATATGAGGCCTGCAAACAAATTGGGTTTCTGAGGCCTTTGTAAGAGATGTACCCGGTAGGCTGTAAGAGCACTGTGCAGAGCGAGTTGTTTCTTAGCTTCCAAAAAGAGCTGGAAGCAAGATGCTCTGGGGCCGAACTCGCCCTTTGGAAAGAAGCCTGCACGTTGTGCCTTTCTGCTCCAGGGCAATGTAGCACACCCAGAGCTGAAGTTCTGCTTCAGCCAGATGAGGCCTGCAAAGAAACTGCGTTTCACAGGCCTTTGTAAGAGATGTTCCCGGTAGGCTGTAAGAGCACTGTGCAGAGCGAGTTGTTTCTTACCTTCCCAAAGAGATGGAAGCAAGATGCTCTGGGGCCCAAGTCGCCCTTTGGAAAGAAGCCTGCACCTTGTGCCTTTCAGCTCTAGGGCAATGTAGCACACCCAGAGCAGAAGTTCTGATTCAGCAAGATCAGGCCTGCAAAGAAACTGCGTTTCACAGGCCTTTGTAAGAGATGTTCCCGGTAGGCTGTAAGAGCACTGTGCAGAGCGAGTTGTTTCTTAGCTTCCGAAAGAGCTGGAAGCAAGATGCTCTGGGGCCCAACTCGCCCTTTGGAAAAAAGCCTGCACCTTGTGCCTTTCAGCTCTAGGGCAATGTAGCACACCCAGAGCAGAAGTTCTGATTCAGCCAGATCAGGCATGCAAAGAAACTGCGTTTCACAGGCCTTTGTAAGAGATGTTCCCGGTAGGCTGTAAGAGCACTGTGCAGAGCGAGTTGTTTCTTAGCTTCCGAAAGAGCTGGAAGCAAGATGCTCTGGGGCCCAACATGCCCTTTGGAAAGAAGCCTGCACGTTGTGCCTTTCAGCTCTAGGGCAATGCAGCACACCCAGAGCAGAAGTTCTGCTTCAGCCAGATCAGGCCTGGAGAGAAACTGCGTTTCACAGGCCTTTGTAAGAGATGTTCCCGGTAGGCTGTAAGAGCACTGTGCAGAGCGAGTTGTTTCTTAGCTTCCCAAAGAGCTGGAAGCAAGATGCTCTGGAGCCCAACTCGCCCTTTGGAAAGAAGCCTGCACGTTGTGCCTTTCTGCTCTAGGGAAATGTAGCACACCGAGAGCAGAAGTTCAGCTTCTGCCAGATAAGGCCTGCAAAGAAACTGCGTTTCACAGGCCTTTGTAAGAGATGTTCCCGGTATGCTGTAAGATCACTGTGCATCGCGAGTTGTTTCTTAGCTTCCCAAAGAGCTGGAAGCAAGATGCTCTGGGGCCCAACTCGCCCTTTGGAAAGAAGCCTGCACGTTGTGCCTTTCAGCTCTAGGGCAATGTAGCACACCCAGAGCAGAAGTTCTGCTTCAGCCAGATCAGGCCTGCAAAGAAACTGCGTTTCACAGGCCTTTGTAAGAGATGTTCCCGGTAGGCTGTAAGAGCACTGTGCAGAGCGAGTTGTTTCTTATCTTCCCAAAGAGCTGGAAGCAAGATGCTCTGGGGCCCAACTCGCCCTTTGGAAAGAAGCCTGCACTTTGTGCCTTTCAGCTCTAGGGCAATGTAGCACACCCAGAGCAGAAGTTCTGCTTCATCCATATGAGGCCTGCAAACAAATTGGGTTTCTGAGGCCTTTGTAAGAGATGTACCCGGTAGGCTGTAAGAGCACTGTGCAGAGCGAGTTGTTTCTTAGCTTCCAAAAAGAGCTGGAAGCAAGATGCTCTGGGGCCGAACTCGCCCTTTGGAAAGAAGCCTGCACGTTGTGCCTTTCTGCTCCCAGGGCAATGTAGCACACCCAGAGCTGAAGTTCTGCTTCAGCCAGATGAGGCCTGCAAAGAAACTGCGTTTCACAGGCCTTTGTAAGAGATGTTCCCGGTAGGCTGTAAGAGCACTGTGCAGAGCGAGTTGTTTCTTACCTTCCCAAAGAGATGGAAGCAAGATGCTCTGGGGCCCAAGTCGCCCTTTGGAAAGAAGCCTGCACCTTGTGCCTTTCAGCTCTAGGGCAATGTAGCACACCCAGAGCAGAAGTTCTGCTTCAGCCATATCAGGCCTGCAAAGAAACTGCGTTTCACAGGCCTTTGTAAGAGATGTTCCCGGTAGGCTGTAAGAGCACTGTGCAGAGCGAGTTGTTTCTTAGCTTCCGAAAGAGCTGGAAGCAAGATGCTCTGGGGCCCAACTCGCCCTTTGGAAAGAAGCCTGCACGTTTTGCCTTTCAACTCTAGGGCAATGTAGAGCACCCAGAGCAGAAGTTCTACTTCAGCCAGATCAGTCCTGCAGAGAAACTGCGTTTCACAGGCCTTTGTAAGAGATATTCCCAGTAGGCTTTAAGAGCACTTTGCAGAGCGAGTTATTTCTTAGCTTCCCAAAGAGCTGGAAGCAAGATGCTCTGGGGCCCAACTCGCCCTTTGGAAAGAAGCCTGCACGTTGTGCCTTTCTGATCTAGGGCAATGTAGGACACCCAGAGCAGAAGTTCTGCTTCAGCCAGATCAGGCCTGCAAAGAAACTGCGTTTCACAGGCCTTTGTAAGAGATGTTCCCGGTAGGCTGTAAGATCACTGTGCAGAGCGAGTTGTTTCTTAGCTTCCCAAAGAGCTGGAAGCAAGATGCTCTGGGGCCCAACTTGCCCTTTGGAAAGAAGCCTGCACGTTGTGCCTTTCAACTCTAGGGCAATGTAGAGCACCCAGAGCAGAAGTTCTACTTCAGCCAGATCAGGCCTGCAAATAAACTGCGTTTCACAGGCCTTTGTAAGAGATGTACCCGGTAGGCTCTAAGAGAACTGTGCAGAGCGAGTTGTTTCTTGGCTTCCCAAAGAGCTGGAAGCAAGATGCTCTGGGGAACAACTCGCCCTTTGGAAAGAAGCCTGCACGTTGTGCCTTTCTGCTCTAGGGCAATGTAGCACACCCAGAGCAGAAGTTCTGCTTCAGCCAGATCAGGCCTGCAAAGAAACTGCGTTTCACAGGCCTTTGTAAGAGATGTTCCCGGTAGGCTGTAAGAGCACTGTGCAGAGCGAGTTGTTTCTTAGCTTCCGAAAGAGCTGGAAGCAAGATGCTCTGGGGCCCAACCGCCCTTTGGAAAGAAGCCTGCACCTTGTGCCTTTCAGCTCTAGGGCAATGTAGCCCACCCAGAGCAGAAGTTCTGCTTCAGCCAGATGAGGCCTGCAAAGAAACTGGGTTTCACAGGCCTTTGTAAGAGATGTACCTGGTAGTCTCTAAGAGCACTGTGCAGAGCGAGTTGTTTCTTAGCTTCCCAAAGAGCTGGAAGCAAGATGCTCTGGGGCCCAAGTCGCCCTTTGGAAAGAAGCCTGCACGTTGTGCCTTTCAGCTCTAGGGCAATGTAGCACACCCAGAGCAGAAGTTCTGCTTCAGCCAGATCAGGCCTGGAGAGAAACTGCGTTTCACAGGCCTTTGGAAGAGATGTTCCCGGTAGGCTGTAAGAGCACTGTGCAGAGCGAGTTGTTTCTTAGCTTCCCAAAGAGCTGGAAGCAAGATGCTATGGGGCCCAACTCGCCCTTTGGAAAGAAGCCTGCATGTTGTGCCTTTCAGCTTTAGGGCAATGTAGCACACCCAGAGCAGTAGTTCTGCTGCAGCCAGATGAGGCCTGCAAAGAAACTGCGTTTCACAGGCCTTTGTAAGAGATGTTCCCGGTAGGCTGTGAGAGCACTGTGCAGAGCGAGTTGTTTCTTAGCTTCCCAAAGAGCTGGAAGCAAGATGCTCTGGGGCCCAACTCGACCTTTGGAAAGAAGCCTGCACGTTGTGCCTTTCAGCTCTAGGGCAATGTAGCACACCCAGCGCAGAAGTTCTGCTTCATCCAGATCAGGCCTGCAAAGAAACTGCGTTTCACAGGCCTTTGTAAGTGATGTTCCCAGTAGGCTGTAAGAGCACTGTGCAGAGCGAGTTGTTACTTAGCTTCCCAAAGAGCTGGAAGCAAGATGCTCTGGGGCCCAACCGCCCTTTGGAAAGAAGCCTGCACCTTGTGCCTTTCAGCTCTAGGGCAATGTAGCCCACCCAGAGCAGAAGTTCTGCTTCAGCCAGATGAGGCCTGCAAAGAAACTGGGTTTCACAGGCCTTTGTAAGAGATGTACCTGGTAGGCTCTAAGAGCACTGTGCAGAGCGAGTTGTTTCTTAGCTTCCCAAAGAGCTGGAAGCAAGATGCTCTGGGGCCCAACATGCCCTTTGGAAAGAAGCCTGCACGTTGTGCCTTTCTGCTCTAGGGCAATGTAGCACACCCAGAGCAGAAGTTCTGCTTCATCAATATGAGGCCTGCAAAGAAACTGCGTTTCACAGGCCTTTGTAAGAGATGTACCCGGTAGGCTCTAAGAGCACTGTGCAGAGCGAGTTGTTTCTTAGCTTCCCAAAGAGCTGGAAGCAAGATGCTCTGGGGCCCAACTCGCCCTTTGGAAAGAAGCCTGCACGTTGTGCCTTTCAGCTCTAGGGCAATGTAGCACACCCAGAGCAGAAGTTCTGCTTCAGCCAGATCAGGCCTGGAGAGAATCTGCGTTTCACAGGTCTTTGTAAGAGATGTTCCCGGTAGGCTGTAAGAGCACTGTGCAGAGCGAGTTGTTTCTTAGCTTCCCAAAGAGCTGGAAGCAAGATGCTCTGGGGCCCAACTCGCCCTTTGGAAAGAAGCCTGCACGTTGTGCCTTTCTGCTCTAGGGAAATGTAGCACACCCAGAGCAGAAGTTCAGCTTCTGCCAGATAAGGCCTGCAAAGAAACTGCGTTTCACAGGCCTTTGTAAGAGATGTTCCCGGTAGGCTGTGAGAGCACTGTGCAGAGCGAGTTGTTTCTTAGCTTCCCAAAGAGCTGGAAGCAAGATGCTCTGGGGCCCAACTCGCCCTTTGGAAAGAAGCCTGCACGTTGTGCCTTTCAGCTCTAGGGCAATGTAGCACACCCAGCGCAGAAGTTCTGCTTCATCCAGATCAGGCCTGCAAAGAAACTGCGTTTCACAGGCCTTTGTAAGTGATGTTCCCAGTAGGCTGTAAGAGCACTGTGCAGAGCGAGTTGTTACTTAGCTTCCCAAAGAGCTGGAAGCAAGATGCTCTGGGGCCCAACCGCCCTTTGGAAAGAAGCCTGCACCTTGTGCCTTTCAGCTCTAGGGCAATGTAGCCCACCCAGAGCAGAAGTTCTGCTTCAGCCAGATGAGGCCTGCAAAGAAACTGGGTTTCACAGGCCTTTGTAAGAGATGTACCTGGTAGGCTCTAAGAGCACTGTGCAGAGCGAGTTGTTTCTTAGCTTCCCAAAGAGCTGGAAGCAAGATGCTCTGGGGCCCAACATGCCCTTTGGAAAGAAGCCTGCACGTTGTGCCTTTCTGCTCTAGGGCAATGTAGCACACCCAGAGCAGAAGTTCTGCTTCATCAATATGAGGCCTGCAAAGAAACTGCGTTTCACAGGCCTTTGTAAGAGATGTACCCGGTAGGCTCTAAGAGCACTGTGCAGAGCGAGTTGTTTCTTAGCTTCCCAAAGAGCTGGAAGCAAGATGCTCTGGGGCCCAACTCGCCCTTTGGAAAGAAGCCTGCACGTTGTGCCTTTCAGCTCTAGGGCAATGTAGCACACCCAGAGCAGAAGTTCTGCTTCAGCCAGATCAGGCCTGGAGAGAATCTGCGTTTCACAGGTCTTTGTAAGAGATGTTCCCGGTAGGCTGTAAGAGCACTGTGCAGAGCGAGTTGTTTCTTAGCTTCCCAAAGAGCTGGAAGCAAGATGCTCTGGGGCCCAACTCGCCCTTTGGAAAGAAGCCTGCACGTTGTGCCTTTCTGCTCTAGGGAAATGTAGCACACCCAGAGCAGAAGTTCAGCTTCTGCCAGATAAGGCCTGCAAAGAAACTGCGTTTCACAGGCCTTTGTAAGAGATGTTCCCGGTAGGCTGTGAGAGCACTGTGCAGAGCGAGTTGTTTCTTAGCTTCCCAAAGAGCTGGAAGCAAGATGCTCTGGGGCCCAACTCGCCCTTTGGAAAGAAGCCTCCACGTTGTGCCTTTCAGCTCTAGGGCAATGTAGCACACCCAGAGCAGAAGTTCTGCTTCATCCATATGAGGCCTGCAAAGAAACTGGGTTTCACAGGCCTTTGTAAGAGATGTACCCGGTTGGCTCTAAGAGCACTGTGCAGAGCGAGTTGTTTCTTAGCTTCCCAAAGAGCTGGAAGCAAGATGCTCTGGGGCCCAACATGCCCTTTGGAAAGAAGCCTGCACGTTGTGCCTTTCTGCTCTAGGGCAATGTAGCACACCCAGAGCAGAAGTTCTGCTTCATCAATATGAGGCCTGCAAAGAAACTGCGTTTCACAGGCCTTTGTAAGAGATGTACCCGGTAGGCTCTAAGAGCACTGTGCAGAGCGAGTTGTTTCTTAGCTTCCCAAAGAGCTGAAAGCAAGATGCTCTGGGGCCCAACTCGCCCTTTGGAAAGAAGCCTGCACGTTGTGCCTTTCTGCTCTAGGGCAATGTAGCACACCCAGAGCAGAAGTTCTGCTTCAGCCAGATCAGGCCTGCAAAGAAACTGCGTTTCACAGGCCTTTGTAAGAGATGTACCCGGTAGGCTCTAAGAGAACTGTGCAGAGCGAGTTGTTTCTTGGCTTCCCAAAGAGCTGGAAGCAAGATGCTCTGGGGAACAACTCGCCCTTTGGAAAGAAGCCTGCACGTTGTGCCTTTCTGCTCTAGGGCAATGTAGCACACACAGAGCAGAAGTTCTGCTTCAGCCAGGTCAGGCCTGCAAAGAAACTGCGTTTCACAGGCCTTTGTAAGAGATGTTCCCGGTAGGCTGTAAGAGCACTGTGCAGAGCGAGTTGTTTCTTAGCTTCCGAAAGAGCTGGAAGCAAGATGCTCTGGGGCCCAACCGCCCTTTGGAAAGAAGCCTGCACCTTGTGCCTTTCAGCTCTAGGGCAATGTAGCCCACCCAGAGCAGAAGTTCTGCTTCAGCCAGATGAGGCCTGCAAAGAAACTGGGTTTCACAGGCCTTTGTAAGAGATGTACCTGGTAGTCTCTAAGAGCACTGTGCAGAGCGAGTTGTTTCTTAGCTTCCCAAAGAGCTGGAAGCAAGATGCTCTGGGGCCCAACTCGCCCTTTGGAAAGAAGCCTGCACGTTGTGCCTTTCAGCTCTAGGGCAATGTAGCACACCCAGAGCAGAAGTTCTGCTTCAGCCAGATCAGGCCTGGAGAGAAACTGCGTTTCACAGGCCTTTGGAAGAGATGTTCCCGGTAGGCTGTAAGAGCACTGTGCAGAGCGAGTTGTTTCTTAGCTTCCCAAAGAGCTGGAAGCCAGATGCTCTGGGGCCCAACTCGCCCTTTGGAAAGAAGCCTGCACGTTGTGCCTTTCAGCTTTAGGGCAATGTAGCACACCCAGAGCAGTAGTTCTCCTGCAGCCAGATGAGGCCTGCAAAGAAACTGCGTTTCACAGGCCTTTGTAAGAGATGTTCCCGGTAGGCTGTGAGAGCACTGTGCAGAGCGAGTTGTTTCTTAGCTTCCCAAAGAGCTGGAAGCAAGATGCTCTGGGGCCCAACTCGACCTTTGGAAAGAAGCCTGCACGTTGTGCCTTTCAGCTCTAGGGCAATGTAGCACACCCAGCGCAGAAGTTCTGCTTCAACCAGATCAGGCCTGCAAAGAAACTGCGTTTCACAGGCCTTTGTAAGAGATGTTCCCAGTAGGCTGTAAGAGCACTGTGCAGAGCGAGTTGTTTCTTAGCTTCCCAAAGAGCTGGAAGCAAGATGCTCTGGGGCCCAACCGCCCTTTGGAAAGAAGCCTGCACGTTGTGCCTTTCAGCTCTAGGGCAATGTAGCCCTCCCAGAGCAGAAGTTCTGCTTCAGCCAGATGAGGCCTGCAAAGAACCTGGGTTTCACAGGCCTTTGTAAGAGATGTACCTGGTAGGCTCTAAGAGCACTGTGCAGAGCGAGTTGTTTCTTAGCTTCCCAAAGAGCTGGAAGCAAGATGCTCTGGGGCCCAACATGCCCTTTGGAAAGAAGCCTGCACGTTGTGCCTTTCTGCTCTAGGGCAATGTAGCACACCCAGAGCAGAAGTTCTGCTTCATCAATATGAGGCCTGCAAAGAAACTGCGTTTCACAGGCCTTTGTAAGAGATGTACCCGGTAGGCTCTAAGAGCACTGTGCAGAGCGAGTTGTTTCTTAGCTTCCCAAAGAGCTGAAAGCAAGATGCTCTGGGGCCCAACTCGCCCTTTGGAAAGAAGCCTGCACGTTGTGCCTTTCTGCTCTAGGGCAATGTAGCACACCCAGAGCAGAAGTTCTGCTTCAGCCAGATCAGGCCTGCAAAGAAACTGCGTTTCACAGGCCTTTGTAAGAGATGTACCCGGTAGGCTCTAAGAGAACTGTGCAGAGCGAGTTGTTTCTTGGCTTCCCAAAGAGCTGGAAGCAAGATGCTCTGGGGAACAACTCGCCCTTTGGAAAGAAGCCTGCACGTTGTGCCTTTCTGCTCTAGGGCAATGTAGCACACACAGAGCAGAAGTTCTGCTTCAGCCAGGTCAGGCCTGCAAAGAAACTGCGTTTCACAGGCCTTTGTAAGAGATGTTCCCGGTAGGCTGTAAGAGCACTGTGCAGAGCGAGTTGTTTCTTAGCTTCCGAAAGAGCTGGAAGCAAGATGCTCTGGGGCCCAACCGCCCTTTGGAAAGAAGCCTGCACCTTGTGCCTTTCAGCTCTAGGGCAATGTAGCCCACCCAGAGCAGAAGTTCTGCTTCAGCCAGATGAGGCCTGCAAAGAAACTGGGTTTCACAGGCCTTTGTAAGAGATGTACCTGGTAGTCTCTAAGAGCACTGTGCAGAGCGAGTTGTTTCTTAGCTTCCCAAAGAGCTGGAAGCAAGATGCTCTGGGGCCCAACTCGCCCTTTGGAAAGAAGCCTGCACGTTGTGCCTTTCAGCTCTAGGGCAATGTAGCACACCCAGAGCAGAAGTTCTGCTTCAGCCAGATCAGGCCTGGAGAGAAACTGCGTTTCACAGGCCTTTGGAAGAGATGTTCCCGGTAGGCTGTAAGAGCACTGTGCAGAGCGAGTTGTTTCTTAGCTTCCCAAAGAGCTGGAAGCCAGATGCTCTGGGGCCCAACTCGCCCTTTGGAAAGAAGCCTGCACGTTGTGCCTTTCAGCTTTAGGGCAATGTAGCACACCCAGAGCAGTAGTTCTCCTGCAGCCAGATGAGGCCTGCAAAGAAACTGCGTTTCACAGGCCTTTGTAAGAGATGTTCCCGGTAGGCTGTGAGAGCACTGTGCAGAGCGAGTTGTTTCTTAGCTTCCCAAAGAGCTGGAAGCAAGATGCTCTGGGGCCCAACTCGACCTTTGGAAAGAAGCCTGCACGTTGTGCCTTTCAGCTCTAGGGCAATGTAGCACACCCAGCGCAGAAGTTCTGCTTCAACCAGATCAGGCCTGCAAAGAAACTGCGTTTCACAGGCCTTTGTAAGAGATGTTCCCAGTAGGCTGTAAGAGCACTGTGCAGAGCGAGTTGTTTCTTAGCTTCCCAAAGAGCTGGAAGCAAGATGCTCTGGGGCCCAACCGCCCTTTGGAAAGAAGCCTGCACCTTGTGCCTTTCAGCTCTAGGGCAATGTAGCCCTCCCAGAGCAGAAGTTCTGCTTCAGCCAGATGAGGCCTGCAAAGAACCTGGGTTTCACAGGCCTTTGTAAGAGATGTACCTGGTAGGCTCTAAGAGCACTGTGCAGAGCGAGTTGTTTCTTAGCTTCCCAAAGAGCTGGAAGCAAGATGCTCTGGGGCCCAACATGCCCTTTGGAAAGAAGCCTGCACGTTGTGCCTTTCTGCTCTAGGGCAAAGTAGCACACCCAGAGCAGAAGTTCTGCTTCATCAATATGAGGCCTGCAAAGAAACTGCGTTTCACAGGCCTTTGTAAGAGATGTACCCGGTAGGCTCTAAGAGCACTGTGCAGAGCGAGTTGTTTCTTAGCTTCCCAAAGAGCTGGAAGCAAGATGCTCTGGGTCCCAACTCGCCCTTTGGAAAGAAGCCTGCACGTTGTGCCTTTCAGCTCTAGGGCAATGTAGCACACCCAGAGCAGAAGTTCTGCTTCAGCCAGATCAGGCCTGCAAAGAAACTGCGTTTCACATGCCTTTGTAAGAGATGTACCCGGTAGGCTGTTAGAGCACTGTGCAGAGCGAGTTGTTTCTTAGCTTCCCAAAGAGCTGGAAGCAAGATGCTCTGGGGCCCAACTCGCCCTTTGGAAAGAAGCCTGCACGTTGTGCCTTTCTGCTCTAGGGAAATATAGCACACCCAGAGCAGAAGTTCAGCTTCTGCCAGATAAGGCCTGCAAAGAAACTGCGTTTCACAGTCCTTTGTAAGAGATGTTCCCGGTAGGCTGTAAGATCACTGTGCAGAGCGAGTTGTTTCTTAGCTTCCCAAAGAGCTGGAAGCAAGATGCTCTGGGGCCCAACTTGCCCTTTGGAAAGAAGCATGCACGTTTTGCCTTTCAACTCTAGGGCAATGTAGAGCACCCAGAGCAGAAGTTCTACTTCAGCCAGATCAGTCCTGCAGAGAAACTGCGTTTCACAGGCCTTTGTAAGAGATATTCCCAGTAGGCTGTAAGAGCACTTTGCAGAGCGAGTTATTTCTTAGCTTCCCAAAGAGCTGGAAGCAAGATGCTCTGGGGCCCAACTCGCCCTTTGGAAAGAAGCCTGCACGTTGTGCCTTTCTGATCTAGGGCAATGTAGCACACCAAGAGCAGAAGTTCTGCTTCAGCCAGATCAGGCCTGCAAAGAAACTGCGTATCACAGGCCTTTGTAAGAGATGATCCCGGTAGGCTGTAAGAGCACTGTGCAGAGCGAGTTGTTTCTTATCTTCCCAAAGAGCTGGAAGCAAGATGCTCTGGGGCCCAACTCGCCCTTTGGAAAGAAGCCTGCACGTTGTGCCTTTCAGCTCTAGGGCAATGTAGCACACCCAGAGCAGAAGTTCTGCTTCATCCATATGAGGCCTGCAAAGAAACTGGGTTTCACAGGCCTTTGTAAGAGATTTACCCGGTTGGCTCTAAGAGCACTGTGCAGAGCGAGTTGTTTCTTAGCTTCCCAAAGAGCTGGAAGCAAGATGCTCTGGGGCCCAACATGCCCTTTGGAAAGAAGCCTGCACGTTGTGCCTTTCTGCTCTAGGGCAATGTAGCACACCCAGAGCAGAAGTTCTGCTTCATCAATATGAGGCCTGCAAAGAAACTGCGTTTCACAGGCCTTTGTAAGAGATGTACCCGGTAGGCTCTAAGAGCACTGTGCAGAGCGAGTTGTTTCTTAGCTTCCCAAAGAGCTGGAAGCAAGATGCTCTGGGGCCCAACTCGCCCTTTGGAAAGAAGCCTGCACGTTGTGCCTTTCAGCTCTAGGGCAATGTAGCACACCCAGAGCAGAAGTTCTGCTTCAGCCAGATCAGGCCTGGAGAGAAACTGCGTTTCACAGGCCTTTGGAAGAGATGTTCCCGGTAGGCTGTAAGAGCACTGTGCAGAGCGAGTTGTTTCTTAGCTTCCCAAAGAGCTGGAAGCCAGATGCTCTGGGGCCCAACTCGCCCTTTGGAAAGAAGCCTGCACGTTGTGCCTTTCAGCTTTAGGGCAATGTAGCACACCCAGAGCAGTAGTTCTCCTGCAGCCAGATGAGGCCTGCAAAGAAACTGCGTTTCACAGGCCTTTGTAAGAGATGTTCCCGGTAGGCTGTGAGAGCACTGTGCAGAGCGAGTTGTTTCTTAGCTTCCCAAAGAGCTGGAAGCAAGATGCTCTGGGGCCCAACTCGACCTTTGGAAAGAAGCCTGCACGTTGTGCCTTTCAGCTCTAGGGCAATGTAGCACACCCAGCGCAGAAGTTCTGCTTCAACCAGATCAGGCCTGCAAAGAAACTGCGTTTCACAGGCCTTTGTAAGAGATGTTCCCAGTAGGCTGTAAGAGCACTGTGCAGAGCGAGTTGTTTCTTAGCTTCCCAAAGAGCTGGAAGCAAGATGCTCTGGGGCCCAACCGCCCTTTGGAAAGAAGCCTGCACGTTGTGCCTTTCAGCTCTAGGGCAATGTAGCCCTCCCAGAGCA
Source organism: Equus caballus (assembly GCF_041296265.1). Taxonomy (NCBI): domain Eukaryota; kingdom Metazoa; phylum Chordata; class Mammalia; order Perissodactyla; family Equidae; genus Equus; species Equus caballus. The sequence continues at coordinate 20,639,081 of NC_091695.1, forward strand.
GAAGTTCTGCTTCAGCCAGATGAGGCCTGCAAAGAACCTGGGTTTCACAGGCCTTTGTAAGAGATGTACCTGGTAGGCTCTAAGAGCACTGTGCAGAGCGAGTTGTTTCTTAGCTTCCCAAAGAGCTGGAAGCAAGATGCTCTGGGGCCCAACATGCCCTTTGGAAAGAAGCCTGCACGTTGTGCCTTTCTGCTCTAGGGCAATGTAGCACACCCAGAGCAGAAGTTCTGCTTCATCAATATGAGGCCTGCAAAGAAACTGCGTTTCACAGGCCTTTGTAAGAGATGTACCCGGTAGGCTCTAAGAGCACTGTGCAGAGCGAGTTGTTTCTTAGCTTCCCAAAGAGCTGAAAGCAAGATGCTCTGGGGCCCAACTCGCCCTTTGGAAAGAAGCCTGCACGTTGTGCCTTTCTGCTCTAGGGCAATGTAGCACACCCAGAGCAGAAGTTCTGCTTCAGCCAGATCAGGCCTGCAAAGAAACTGCGTTTCACAGGCCTTTGTAAGAGATGTACCCGGTAGGCTCTAAGAGAACTGTGCAGAGCGAGTTGTTTCTTGGCTTCCCAAAGAGCTGGAAGCAAGATGCTCTGGGGAACAACTCGCCCTTTGGAAAGAAGCCTGCACGTTGTGCCTTTCTGCTCTAGGGCAATGTAGCACACACAGAGCAGAAGTTCTGCTTCAGCCAGGTCAGGCCTGCAAAGAAACTGCGTTTCACAGGCCTTTGTAAGAGATGTTCCCGGTAGGCTGTAAGAGCACTGTGCAGAGCGAGTTGTTTCTTAGCTTCCGAAAGAGCTGGAAGCAAGATGCTCTGGGGCCCAACCGCCCTTTGGAAAGAAGCCTGCACCTTGTGCCTTTCAGCTCTAGGGCAATGTAGCCCACCCAGAGCAGAAGTTCTGCTTCAGCCAGATGAGGCCTGCAAAGAAACTGGGTTTCACAGGCCTTTGTAAGAGATGTACCTGGTAGTCTCTAAGAGCACTGTGCAGAGCGAGTTGTTTCTTAGCTTCCCAAAGAGCTGGAAGCAAGATGCTCTGGGGCCCAACTCGCCCTTTGGAAAGAAGCCTGCACGTTGTGCCTTTCAGCTCTAGGGCAATGTAGCACACCCAGAGCAGAAGTTCTGCTTCAGCCAGATCAGGCCTGGAGAGAAACTGCGTTTCACAGGCCTTTGGAAGAGATGTTCCCGGTAGGCTGTAAGAGCACTGTGCAGAGCGAGTTGTTTCTTAGCTTCCCAAAGAGCTGGAAGCCAGATGCTCTGGGGCCCAACTCGCCCTTTGGAAAGAAGCCTGCACGTTGTGCCTTTCAGCTTTAGGGCAATGTAGCACACCCAGAGCAGTAGTTCTCCTGCAGCCAGATGAGGCCTGCAAAGAAACTGCGTTTCACAGGCCTTTGTAAGAGATGTTCCCGGTAGGCTGTGAGAGCACTGTGCAGAGCGAGTTGTTTCTTAGCTTCCCAAAGAGCTGGAAGCAAGATGCTCTGGGGCCCAACTCGACCTTTGGAAAGAAGCCTGCACGTTGTGCCTTTCAGCTCTAGGGCAATGTAGCACACCCAGCGCAGAAGTTCTGCTTCAACCAGATCAGGCCTGCAAAGAAACTGCGTTTCACAGGCCTTTGTAAGAGATGTTCCCAGTAGGCTGTAAGAGCACTGTGCAGAGCGAGTTGTTTCTTAGCTTCCCAAAGAGCTGGAAGCAAGATGCTCTGGGGCCCAACCGCCCTTTGGAAAGAAGCCTGCACCTTGTGCCTTTCAGCTCTAGGGCAATGTAGCCCTCCCAGAGCAGAAGTTCTGCTTCAGCCAGATGAGGCCTGCAAAGAACCTGGGTTTCACAGGCCTTTGTAAGAGATGTACCTGGTAGGCTCTAAGAGCACTGTGCAGAGCGAGTTGTTTCTTAGCTTCCCAAAGAGCTGGAAGCAAGATGCTCTGGGGCCCAACATGCCCTTTGGAAAGAAGCCTGCACGTTGTGCCTTTCTGCTCTAGGGCAAAGTAGCACACCCAGAGCAGAAGTTCTGCTTCATCAATATGAGGCCTGCAAAGAAACTGCGTTTCACAGGCCTTTGTAAGAGATGTACCCGGTAGGCTCTAAGAGCACTGTGCAGAGCGAGTTGTTTCTTAGCTTCCCAAAGAGCTGGAAGCAAGATGCTCTGGGGCCCAACTCGCCCTTTGGAAAGAAGCCTGCACGTTGTGCCTTTCAGCTCTAGGGCAATGTAGCACACCCAGAGCAGAAGTTCTGCTTCAGCCAGATCAGGCCTGCAAAGAAACTGCGTTTCACATGCCTTTGTAAGAGATGTACCCGGTAGGCTGTTAGAGCACTGTGCAGAGCGAGTTGTTTCTTAGCTTCCCAAAGAGCTGGAAGCAAGATGCTCTGGGGCCCAACTCGCCCTTTGGAAAGAAGCCTGCACGTTGTGCCTTTCTGCTCTAGGGAAATATAGCACACCCAGAGCAGAAGTTCAGCTTCTGCCAGATAAGGCCTGCAAAGAAACTGCGTTTCACAGTCCTTTGTAAGAGATGTTCCCGGTAGGCTGTAAGATCACTGTGCAGAGCGAGTTGTTTCTTAGCTTCCCAAAGAGCTGGAAGCAAGATGCTCTGGGGCCCAACTTGCCCTTTGGAAAGAAGCATGCACGTTTTGCCTTTCAACTCTAGGGCAATGTAGAGCACCCAGAGCAGAAGTTCTACTTCAGCCAGATCAGTCCTGCAGAGAAACTGCGTTTCACAGGCCTTTGTAAGAGATATTCCCAGTAGGCTGTAAGAGCACTTTGCAGAGCGAGTTATTTCTTAGCTTCCCAAAGAGCTGGAAGCAAGATGCTCTGGGGCCCAACTCGCCCTTTGGAAAGAAGCCTGCACGTTGTGCCTTTCTGATCTAGGGCAATGTAGCACACCAAGAGCAGAAGTTCTGCTTCAGCCAGATCAGGCCTGCAAAGAAACTGCGTATCACAAGCCTTTGTAAGAGATGATCCCGGTAGGCTGTAAGAGCACTGTGCAGAGCGAGTTGTTTCTTATCTTCCCAAAGAGCTGGAAGCAAGATGCTCTGGGGCCCAACTCGCCCTTTGGAAAGAAGCCTGCACGTTGTGCCTTTCAGCTCTAGGGCAATGTAGCACACCCAGAGCAGAAGTTCTGCTTCATCCATATGAGGCCTGCAAAGAAACTGGGTTTCACGGGCCTTTGTAAGAGATTTACCCGGTTGGCTCTAAGAGCACTGTGCAGAGCGAGTTGTTTCTTAGCTTCCCAAAGAGCTGGAAGCAAGATGCTCTGGGGCCCAACATGCCCTTTGGAAAGAAGCCTGCACTTTGTGCCTTTCTGCTCTAGGGCAATGTAGCACACCCAGAGCAGAAGTTCTGCTTCATCAATATGAGGCCTGCAAAGAAACTGCGTTTCACAGGCCTTTGTAAGAGATGTACCCGGTAGGCTCTAAGAGCACTGTGCAGAGCGAGTTGTTTCTTAGCTTCCCAAAGAGCTGGAAGCAAGATGCTCTGGGGCCCAACTCGCCCTTTGGAAAGAAGCCTGCACGTTGTGCCTTTCTGCTCTAGGGCAATGTAGCACACCCAGAGCAGAAGTTCTGCTTCAGCCAGATCAGGCCTGCAAAGAAACTGCGTTTCACAGGCCTTTGTAAGAGATGTACCCGGTAGGCTCTAAGAGAACTGTGCAGAGCGAGTTGTTTCTTGGCTTCCCAAAGAGCTGGAAGCAAGATGCTCTGGGGAACAACTCGCCCTTTGGAAAGAAGCCTGCACGTTGTGCCTTTCTGCTCTAGGGCAATGTAGCACACCCAGAGCAGAAGTTCTGCTTCAGCCAGGTCAGGCCTGCAAAGAAACTGCGTTTCACAGGCCTTTGTAAGAGATGTTCCCGGTAGGCTGTAAGAGCACTGTGCAGAGCGAGTTGTTTCTTAGCTTCCCAAAGAGCTGGAAGCAAGATGCTCTGGGGCCCAACCGCCCTTTGGAAAGAAGCCTGCACCTTGTGCCTTTCAGCTCTAGGGCAATGTAGCCCACCCAGAGCAGAAGTTCTGCTTCAGCCAGATGAGGCCTGCAAAGAAACAGGGTTTCACAGGCCTTTGTAAGAGATGTACCTGGTAGTCTCTAAGAGCACTGTGCAGAGCGAGTTGTTTCTTAGCTTCCCAAAGAGCTGGAAGCAAGATGCTCTGGGGCCCAAGTCGCCCTTTGGAAAGAAGCCTGCACGTTGTGCCTTTCAGCTCTAGGGCAATGTAGCACACCCAGAGCAGAAGTTCTGCTTCAGCCAGATCAGGCCTGGAGAGAAACTGCGTTTCACAGGCCTTTGGAAGAGATGTTCCCGGTAGGCTGTAAGAGCACTGTGCAGAGCGAGTTGTTTCTTAGCTTCCCAAAGAGCTGGAAGCAAGATGCTCTGGGGCCCAACTCGCCCTTTGGAAAGAAGCCTGCATGTTGTGCCTTTCAGCTTTAGGGCAATGTAGCACACCCAGAGCAGTAGTTCTGCTGCAGCCAGATGAGGCCTGCAAAGAAACTGCGTTTCACAGGCCTTTGTAAGAGATGTTCCCGGTAGGCTGTGAGAGCACTGTGCAGAGCGAGTTGTTTCTTAGCTTCCCAAAGAGCTGGAAGCAAGATGCTCTGGGGCCCAACTCGACCTTTGGAAAGAAGCCTGCACGTTGTGCCTTTCAGCTCTAGGGCAATGTAGCACACCCAGCGCAGAAGTTCTGCTTCATCCAGATCAGGCCTGCAAAGAAACTGCGTTTCACAGGCCTTTGTAAGAGATGTTCCCAGTAGGCTGTAAGAGCACTGTGCAGAGCGAGTTGTTTCTTAGCTTCCCAAAGAGCTGGAAGCAAGATGCTCTGGGGCCCAACCGCCCTTTGGAAAGAAGCCTGCACCTTGTGCCTTTCAGCTCTAGGGCAATGTAGCACACCCAGAGGAGAAGTACTGCTTCATCCATATGAGGCCTGCAAAGAAACTGGGTTTCACAGGCCTTTGTAAGAGATGTACCCGGTTGGCTCTAAGAGCACTGTGCAGAGCGAGTTGTTTCTTAGCTTCCCAAAGAGCTGGAAGCAAGATGCTCTGGGGCCCAACATGCCCTTTGGAAAGAAGCCTGCACGTTGTGCCTTTCAGCTCTAGGGCAATGTAGCACACCCAGAGCAGAAGTTCTGCTTCAGCCAGATCAGGCCTGCAAAGAAACTGCGTTTCACAGGCCTTTGTAAGAGATGCTCCCGGTAGGCTGTAAGAGCACTGTGCAGAGCGAGTTGTTTCTTAGCTTCCCAAAGAGCTGGAAGCAAGATGCTCTGGGGCCCAACTCGCCCTTTGGAAAGAAGCCTGCACGTTGTGCCTTTCTGCTCTAGGAAAATGTAGCACACCCAGAGCAGAAGTTCAGCTTCTGCCAGATAAGGCCTACAAAGAAACTGCGTTTCACAGGCCTTTGTAAGAGATGTTCCCGGAAGGCTGTAAGAGCACTGTCCAGAGCGAGTTGTTTCTTAGCTTCCCAAAGAGCTGGAAGCAAGATGCTCTGGGGCCCAACTCGCCCTTTGGAAAGAAGCCTGCACGTTGTGCCTTTCAGCTCTAGGGCAATGTAGCACACCCAGAGCAGAAGTTCTGCTTCATCCATATGAGGCCTGCAAACAAATTGGGTTTCTGAGGCCTTTGTAAGAGATGTACCCGGTAGGCTGTAAGAGCACTGTGCAGAGCGAGTTGTTTCTTAGCTTCCAAAAAGAGCTGGAAGCAAGATGCTCTGGGGCCGAACTCGCCCTTTGGAAAGAAGCCTGCACGTTGTGCCTTTCTGCTCCAGGGCAATGTAGCACACCCAGAGCTGAAGTTCTGCTTCAGCCAGATGAGGCCTGCAAAGAAACTGCGTTTCACAGGCCTTTGTAAGAGATGTTCCCGGTAGGCTGTAAGAGCACTGTGCAGAGCGAGTTGTTTCTTACCTTCCCAAAGAGATGGAAGCAAGATGCTCTGGGGCCCAAGTCGCCCTTTGGAAAGAAGCCTGCACCTTGTGCCTTTCAGCTCTAGGGCAATGTAGCACACCCAGAGCAGAAGTTCTGATTCAGCAAGATCAGGCCTGCAAAGAAACTGCGTTTCACAGGCCTTTGTAAGAGATGTTCCCGGTAGGCTGTAAGAGCACTGTGCAGAGCGAGTTGTTTCTTAGCTTCCGAAAGAGCTGGAAGCAAGATGCTCTGGGGCCCAACTCGCCCTTTGGAAAAAAGCCTGCACCTTGTGCCTTTCAGCTCTAGGGCAATGTAGCACACCCAGAGCAGAAGTTCTGATTCAGCCAGATCAGGCATGCAAAGAAACTGCGTTTCACAGGCCTTTGTAAGAGATGTTCCCGGTAGGCTGTAAGAGCACTGTGCAGAGCGAGTTGTTTCTTAGCTTCCGAAAGAGCTGGAAGCAAGATGCTCTGGGGCCCAACATGCCCTTTGGAAAGAAGCCTGCACGTTGTGCCTTTCAGCTCTAGGGCAATGCAGCACACCCAGAGCAGAAGTTCTGCTTCAGCCAGATCAGGCCTGGAGAGAAACTGCGTTTCACAGGCCTTTGTAAGAGATGTTCCCGGTAGGCTGTAAGAGCACTGTGCAGAGCGAGTTGTTTCTTAGCTTCCCAAAGAGCTGGAAGCAAGATGCTCTGGAGCCCAACTCGCCCTTTGGAAAGAAGCCTGCACGTTGTGCCTTTCTGCTCTAGGGAAATGTAGCACACCGAGAGCAGAAGTTCAGCTTCTGCCAGATAAGGCCTGCAAAGAAACTGCGTTTCACAGGCCTTTGTAAGAGATGTTCCCGGTATGCTGTAAGATCACTGTGCATCGCGAGTTGTTTCTTAGCTTCCCAAAGAGCTGGAAGCAAGATGCTCTGGGGCCCAACTCGCCCTTTGGAAAGAAGCCTGCACGTTGTGCCTTTCAGCTCTAGGGCAATGTAGCACACCCAGAGCAGAAGTTCTGCTTCAGCCAGATCAGGCCTGCAAAGAAACTGCGTTTCACAGGCCTTTGTAAGAGATGTTCCCGGTAGGCTGTAAGAGCACTGTGCAGAGCGAGTTGTTTCTTATCTTCCCAAAGAGCTGGAAGCAAGATGCTCTGGGGCCCAACTCGCCCTTTGGAAAGAAGCCTGCACTTTGTGCCTTTCAGCTCTAGGGCAATGTAGCACACCCAGAGCAGAAGTTCTGCTTCATCCATATGAGGCCTGCAAACAAATTGGGTTTCTGAGGCCTTTGTAAGAGATGTACCCGGTAGGCTGTAAGAGCACTGTGCAGAGCGAGTTGTTTCTTAGCTTCCAAAAAGAGCTGGAAGCAAGATGCTCTGGGGCCGAACTCGCCCTTTGGAAAGAAGCCTGCACGTTGTGCCTTTCTGCTCCCAGGGCAATGTAGCACACCCAGAGCTGAAGTTCTGCTTCAGCCAGATGAGGCCTGCAAAGAAACTGCGTTTCACAGGCCTTTGTAAGAGATGTTCCCGGTAGGCTGTAAGAGCACTGTGCAGAGCGAGTTGTTTCTTACCTTCCCAAAGAGATGGAAGCAAGATGCTCTGGGGCCCAAGTCGCCCTTTGGAAAGAAGCCTGCACCTTGTGCCTTTCAGCTCTAGGGCAATGTAGCACACCCAGAGCAGAAGTTCTGCTTCAGCCATATCAGGCCTGCAAAGAAACTGCGTTTCACAGGCCTTTGTAAGAGATGTTCCCGGTAGGCTGTAAGAGCACTGTGCAGAGCGAGTTGTTTCTTAGCTTCCGAAAGAGCTGGAAGCAAGATGCTCTGGGGCCCAACTCGCCCTTTGGAAAGAAGCCTGCACGTTTTGCCTTTCAACTCTAGGGCAATGTAGAGCACCCAGAGCAGAAGTTCTACTTCAGCCAGATCAGTCCTGCAGAGAAACTGCGTTTCACAGGCCTTTGTAAGAGATATTCCCAGTAGGCTTTAAGAGCACTTTGCAGAGCGAGTTATTTCTTAGCTTCCCAAAGAGCTGGAAGCAAGATGCTCTGGGGCCCAACTCGCCCTTTGGAAAGAAGCCTGCACGTTGTGCCTTTCTGATCTAGGGCAATGTAGGACACCCAGAGCAGAAGTTCTGCTTCAGCCAGATCAGGCCTGCAAAGAAACTGCGTTTCACAGGCCTTTGTAAGAGATGTTCCCGGTAGGCTGTAAGATCACTGTGCAGAGCGAGTTGTTTCTTAGCTTCCCAAAGAGCTGGAAGCAAGATGCTCTGGGGCCCAACTTGCCCTTTGGAAAGAAGCCTGCACGTTGTGCCTTTCAACTCTAGGGCAATGTAGAGCACCCAGAGCAGAAGTTCTACTTCAGCCAGATCAGGCCTGCAAATAAACTGCGTTTCACAGGCCTTTGTAAGAGATGTACCCGGTAGGCTCTAAGAGAACTGTGCAGAGCGAGTTGTTTCTTGGCTTCCCAAAGAGCTGGAAGCAAGATGCTCTGGGGAACAACTCGCCCTTTGGAAAGAAGCCTGCACGTTGTGCCTTTCTGCTCTAGGGCAATGTAGCACACCCAGAGCAGAAGTTCTGCTTCAGCCAGATCAGGCCTGCAAAGAAACTGCGTTTCACAGGCCTTTGTAAGAGATGTTCCCGGTAGGCTGTAAGAGCACTGTGCAGAGCGAGTTGTTTCTTAGCTTCCGAAAGAGCTGGAAGCAAGATGCTCTGGGGCCCAACCGCCCTTTGGAAAGAAGCCTGCACCTTGTGCCTTTCAGCTCTAGGGCAATGTAGCCCACCCAGAGCAGAAGTTCTGCTTCAGCCAGATGAGGCCTGCAAAGAAACTGGGTTTCACAGGCCTTTGTAAGAGATGTACCTGGTAGTCTCTAAGAGCACTGTGCAGAGCGAGTTGTTTCTTAGCTTCCCAAAGAGCTGGAAGCAAGATGCTCTGGGGCCCAAGTCGCCCTTTGGAAAGAAGCCTGCACGTTGTGCCTTTCAGCTCTAGGGCAATGTAGCACACCCAGAGCAGAAGTTCTGCTTCAGCCAGATCAGGCCTGGAGAGAAACTGCGTTTCACAGGCCTTTGGAAGAGATGTTCCCGGTAGGCTGTAAGAGCACTGTGCAGAGCGAGTTGTTTCTTAGCTTCCCAAAGAGCTGGAAGCAAGATGCTATGGGGCCCAACTCGCCCTTTGGAAAGAAGCCTGCATGTTGTGCCTTTCAGCTTTAGGGCAATGTAGCACACCCAGAGCAGTAGTTCTGCTGCAGCCAGATGAGGCCTGCAAAGAAACTGCGTTTCACAGGCCTTTGTAAGAGATGTTCCCGGTAGGCTGTGAGAGCACTGTGCAGAGCGAGTTGTTTCTTAGCTTCCCAAAGAGCTGGAAGCAAGATGCTCTGGGGCCCAACTCGACCTTTGGAAAGAAGCCTGCACGTTGTGCCTTTCAGCTCTAGGGCAATGTAGCACACCCAGCGCAGAAGTTCTGCTTCATCCAGATCAGGCCTGCAAAGAAACTGCGTTTCACAGGCCTTTGTAAGTGATGTTCCCAGTAGGCTGTAAGAGCACTGTGCAGAGCGAGTTGTTACTTAGCTTCCCAAAGAGCTGGAAGCAAGATGCTCTGGGGCCCAACCGCCCTTTGGAAAGAAGCCTGCACCTTGTGCCTTTCAGCTCTAGGGCAATGTAGCCCACCCAGAGCAGAAGTTCTGCTTCAGCCAGATGAGGCCTGCAAAGAAACTGGGTTTCACAGGCCTTTGTAAGAGATGTACCTGGTAGGCTCTAAGAGCACTGTGCAGAGCGAGTTGTTTCTTAGCTTCCCAAAGAGCTGGAAGCAAGATGCTCTGGGGCCCAACATGCCCTTTGGAAAGAAGCCTGCACGTTGTGCCTTTCTGCTCTAGGGCAATGTAGCACACCCAGAGCAGAAGTTCTGCTTCATCAATATGAGGCCTGCAAAGAAACTGCGTTTCACAGGCCTTTGTAAGAGATGTACCCGGTAGGCTCTAAGAGCACTGTGCAGAGCGAGTTGTTTCTTAGCTTCCCAAAGAGCTGGAAGCAAGATGCTCTGGGGCCCAACTCGCCCTTTGGAAAGAAGCCTGCACGTTGTGCCTTTCAGCTCTAGGGCAATGTAGCACACCCAGAGCAGAAGTTCTGCTTCAGCCAGATCAGGCCTGGAGAGAATCTGCGTTTCACAGGTCTTTGTAAGAGATGTTCCCGGTAGGCTGTAAGAGCACTGTGCAGAGCGAGTTGTTTCTTAGCTTCCCAAAGAGCTGGAAGCAAGATGCTCTGGGGCCCAACTCGCCCTTTGGAAAGAAGCCTGCACGTTGTGCCTTTCTGCTCTAGGGAAATGTAGCACACCCAGAGCAGAAGTTCAGCTTCTGCCAGATAAGGCCTGCAAAGAAACTGCGTTTCACAGGCCTTTGTAAGAGATGTTCCCGGTAGGCTGTGAGAGCACTGTGCAGAGCGAGTTGTTTCTTAGCTTCCCAAAGAGCTGGAAGCAAGATGCTCTGGGGCCCAACTCGCCCTTTGGAAAGAAGCCTGCACGTTGTGCCTTTCAGCTCTAGGGCAATGTAGCACACCCAGCGCAGAAGTTCTGCTTCATCCAGATCAGGCCTGCAAAGAAACTGCGTTTCACAGGCCTTTGTAAGTGATGTTCCCAGTAGGCTGTAAGAGCACTGTGCAGAGCGAGTTGTTACTTAGCTTCCCAAAGAGCTGGAAGCAAGATGCTCTGGGGCCCAACCGCCCTTTGGAAAGAAGCCTGCACCTTGTGCCTTTCAGCTCTAGGGCAATGTAGCCCACCCAGAGCAGAAGTTCTGCTTCAGCCAGATGAGGCCTGCAAAGAAACTGGGTTTCACAGGCCTTTGTAAGAGATGTACCTGGTAGGCTCTAAGAGCACTGTGCAGAGCGAGTTGTTTCTTAGCTTCCCAAAGAGCTGGAAGCAAGATGCTCTGGGGCCCAACATGCCCTTTGGAAAGAAGCCTGCACGTTGTGCCTTTCTGCTCTAGGGCAATGTAGCACACCCAGAGCAGAAGTTCTGCTTCATCAATATGAGGCCTGCAAAGAAACTGCGTTTCACAGGCCTTTGTAAGAGATGTACCCGGTAGGCTCTAAGAGCACTGTGCAGAGCGAGTTGTTTCTTAGCTTCCCAAAGAGCTGGAAGCCAGATGCTCTGGGGCCCAACTCGCCCTTTGGAAAGAAGCCTGCACGTTGTGCCTTTCAGCTCTAGGGCAATGTAGCACACCCAGAGCAGAAGTTCTGCTTCAGCCAGATCAGGCCTGGAGAGAATCTGCGTTTCACAGGTCTTTGTAAGAGATGTTCCCGGTAGGCTGTAAGAGCACTGTGCAGAGCGAGTTGTTTCTTAGCTTCCCAAAGAGCTGGAAGCAAGATGCTCTGGGGCCCAACTCGCCCTTTGGAAAGAAGCCTGCACGTTGTGCCTTTCTGCTCTAGGGAAATGTAGCACACCCAGAGCAGAAGTTCAGCTTCTGCCAGATAAGGCCTGCAAAGAAACTGCGTTTCACAGGCCTTTGTAAGAGATGTTCCCGGTAGGCTGTGAGAGCACTGTGCAGAGCGAGTTGTTTCTTAGCTTCCCAAAGAGCTGGAAGCAAGATGCTCTGGGGCCCAACTCGCCCTTTGGAAAGAAGCCTCCACGTTGTGCCTTTCAGCTCTAGGGCAATGTAGCACACCCAGAGCAGAAGTTCTGCTTCATCCATATGAGGCCTGCAAAGAAACTGGGTTTCACAGGCCTTTGTAAGAGATGTACCCGGTTGGCTCTAAGAGCACTGTGCAGAGCGAGTTGTTTCTTAGCTTCCCAAAGAGCTGGAAGCAAGATGCTCTGGGGCCCAACATGCCCTTTGGAAAGAAGCCTGCACGTTGTGCCTTTCTGCTCTAGGGCAATGTAGCACACCCAGAGCAGAAGTTCTGCTTCATCAATATGAGGCCTGCAAAGAAACTGCGTTTCACAGGCCTTTGTAAGAGATGTACCCGGTAGGCTCTAAGAGCACTGTGCAGAGCGAGTTGTTTCTTAGCTTCCCAAAGAGCTGAAAGCAAGATGCTCTGGGGCCCAACTCGCCCTTTGGAAAGAAGCCTGCACGTTGTGCCTTTCTGCTCTAGGGCAATGTAGCACACCCAGAGCAGAAGTTCTGCTTCAGCCAGATCAGGCCTGCAAAGAAACTGCGTTTCACAGGCCTTTGTAAGAGATGTACCCGGTAGGCTCTAAGAGAACTGTGCAGAGCGAGTTGTTTCTTGGCTTCCCAAAGAGCTGGAAGCAAGATGCTCTGGGGAACAACTCGCCCTTTGGAAAGAAGCCTGCACGTTGTGCCTTTCTGCTCTAGGGCAATGTAGCACACACAGAGCAGAAGTTCTGCTTCAGCCAGGTCAGGCCTGCAAAGAAACTGCGTTTCACAGGCCTTTGTAAGAGATGTTCCCGGTAGGCTGTAAGAGCACTGTGCAGAGCGAGTTGTTTCTTAGCTTCCGAAAGAGCTGGAAGCAAGATGCTCTGGGGCCCAACCGCCCTTTGGAAAGAAGCCTGCACCTTGTGCCTTTCAGCTCTAGGGCAATGTAGCCCACCCAGAGCAGAAGTTCTGCTTCAGCCAGATGAGGCCTGCAAAGAAACTGGGTTTCACAGGCCTTTGTAAGAGATGTACCTGGTAGTCTCTAAGAGCACTGTGCAGAGCGAGTTGTTTCTTAGCTTCCCAAAGAGCTGGAAGCAAGATGCTCTGGGGCCCAACTCGCCCTTTGGAAAGAAGCCTGCACGTTGTGCCTTTCAGCTCTAGGGCAATGTAGCACACCCAGAGCAGAAGTTCTGCTTCAGCCAGATCAGGCCTGGAGAGAAACTGCGTTTCACAGGCCTTTGGAAGAGATGTTCCCGGTAGGCTGTAAGAGCACTGTGCAGAGCGAGTTGTTTCTTAGCTTCCCAAAGAGCTGGAAGCCAGATGCTCTGGGGCCCAACTCGCCCTTTGGAAAGAAGCCTGCACGTTGTGCCTTTCAGCTTTAGGGCAATGTAGCACACCCAGAGCAGTAGTTCTCCTGCAGCCAGATGAGGCCTGCAAAGAAACTGCGTTTCACAGGCCTTTGTAAGAGATGTTCCCGGTAGGCTGTGAGAGCACTGTGCAGAGCGAGTTGTTTCTTAGCTTCCCAAAGAGCTGGAAGCAAGATGCTCTGGGGCCCAACTCGACCTTTGGAAAGAAGCCTGCACGTTGTGCCTTTCAGCTCTAGGGCAATGTAGCACACCCAGCGCAGAAGTTCTGCTTCAACCAGATCAGGCCTGCAAAGAAACTGCGTTTCACAGGCCTTTGTAAGAGATGTTCCCAGTAGGCTGTAAGAGCACTGTGCAGAGCGAGTTGTTTCTTAGCTTCCCAAAGAGCTGGAAGCAAGATGCTCTGGGGCCCAACCGCCCTTTGGAAAGAAGCCTGCACGTTGTGCCTTTCAGCTCTAGGGCAATGTAGCCCTCCCAGAGCAGAAGTTCTGCTTCAGCCAGATGAGGCCTGCAAAGAACCTGGGTTTCACAGGCCTTTGTAAGAGATGTACCTGGTAGGCTCTAAGAGCACTGTGCAGAGCGAGTTGTTTCTTAGCTTCCCAAAGAGCTGGAAGCAAGATGCTCTGGGGCCCAACATGCCCTTTGGAAAGAAGCCTGCACGTTGTGCCTTTCTGCTCTAGGGCAATGTAGCACACCCAGAGCAGAAGTTCTGCTTCATCAATATGAGGCCTGCAAAGAAACTGCGTTTCACAGGCCTTTGTAAGAGATGTACCCGGTAGGCTCTAAGAGCACTGTGCAGAGCGAGTTGTTTCTTAGCTTCCCAAAGAGCTGAAAGCAAGATGCTCTGGGGCCCAACTCGCCCTTTGGAAAGAAGCCTGCACGTTGTGCCTTTCTGCTCTAGGGCAATGTAGCACACCCAGAGCAGAAGTTCTGCTTCAGCCAGATCAGGCCTGCAAAGAAACTGCGTTTCACAGGCCTTTGTAAGAGATGTACCCGGTAGGCTCTAAGAGAACTGTGCAGAGCGAGTTGTTTCTTGGCTTCCCAAAGAGCTGGAAGCAAGATGCTCTGGGGAACAACTCGCCCTTTGGAAAGAAGCCTGCACGTTGTGCCTTTCTGCTCTAGGGCAATGTAGCACACACAGAGCAGAAGTTCTGCTTCAGCCAGGTCAGGCCTGCAAAGAAACTGCGTTTCACAGGCCTTTGTAAGAGATGTTCCCGGTAGGCTGTAAGAGCACTGTGCAGAGCGAGTTGTTTCTTAGCTTCCGAAAGAGCTGGAAGCAAGATGCTCTGGGGCCCAACCGCCCTTTGGAAAGAAGCCTGCACCTTGTGCCTTTCAGCTCTAGGGCAATGTAGCCCACCCAGAGCAGAAGTTCTGCTTCAGCCAGATGAGGCCTGCAAAGAAACTGGGTTTCACAGGCCTTTGTAAGAGATGTACCTGGTAGTCTCTAAGAGCACTGTGCAGAGCGAGTTGTTTCTTAGCTTCCCAAAGAGCTGGAAGCAAGATGCTCTGGGGCCCAACTCGCCCTTTGGAAAGAAGCCTGCACGTTGTGCCTTTCAGCTCTAGGGCAATGTAGCACACCCAGAGCAGAAGTTCTGCTTCAGCCAGATCAGGCCTGGAGAGAAACTGCGTTTCACAGGCCTTTGGAAGAGATGTTCCCGGTAGGCTGTAAGAGCACTGTGCAGAGCGAGTTGTTTCTTAGCTTCCCAAAGAGCTGGAAGCCAGATGCTCTGGGGCCCAACTCGCCCTTTGGAAAGAAGCCTGCACGTTGTGCCTTTCAGCTTTAGGGCAATGTAGCACACCCAGAGCAGTAGTTCTCCTGCAGCCAGATGAGGCCTGCAAAGAAACTGCGTTTCACAGGCCTTTGTAAGAGATGTTCCCGGTAGGCTGTGAGAGCACTGTGCAGAGCGAGTTGTTTCTTAGCTTCCCAAAGAGCTGGAAGCAAGATGCTCTGGGGCCCAACTCGACCTTTGGAAAGAAGCCTGCACGTTGTGCCTTTCAGCTCTAGGGCAATGTAGCACACCCAGCGCAGAAGTTCTGCTTCAACCAGATCAGGCCTGCAAAGAAACTGCGTTTCACAGGCCTTTGTAAGAGATGTTCCCAGTAGGCTGTAAGAGCACTGTGCAGAGCGAGTTGTTTCTTAGCTTCCCAAAGAGCTGGAAGCAAGATGCTCTGGGGCCCAACCGCCCTTTGGAAAGAAGCCTGCACCTTGTGCCTTTCAGCTCTAGGGCAATGTAGCCCTCCCAGAGCAGAAGTTCTGCTTCAGCCAGATGAGGCCTGCAAAGAACCTGGGTTTCACAGGCCTTTGTAAGAGATGTACCTGGTAGGCTCTAAGAGCACTGTGCAGAGCGAGTTGTTTCTTAGCTTCCCAAAGAGCTGGAAGCAAGATGCTCTGGGGCCCAACATGCCCTTTGGAAAGAAGCCTGCACGTTGTGCCTTTCTGCTCTAGGGCAAAGTAGCACACCCAGAGCAGAAGTTCTGCTTCATCAATATGAGGCCTGCAAAGAAACTGCGTTTCACAGGCCTTTGTAAGAGATGTACCCGGTAGGCTCTAAGAGCACTGTGCAGAGCGAGTTGTTTCTTAGCTTCCCAAAGAGCTGGAAGCAAGATGCTCTGGGTCCCAACTCGCCCTTTGGAAAGAAGCCTGCACGTTGTGCCTTTCAGCTCTAGGGCAATGTAGCACACCCAGAGCAGAAGTTCTGCTTCAGCCAGATCAGGCCTGCAAAGAAACTGCGTTTCACATGCCTTTGTAAGAGATGTACCCGGTAGGCTGTTAGAGCACTGTGCAGAGCGAGTTGTTTCTTAGCTTCCCAAAGAGCTGGAAGCAAGATGCTCTGGGGCCCAACTCGCCCTTTGGAAAGAAGCCTGCACGTTGTGCCTTTCTGCTCTAGGGAAATATAGCACACCCAGAGCAGAAGTTCAGCTTCTGCCAGATAAGGCCTGCAAAGAAACTGCGTTTCACAGTCCTTTGTAAGAGATGTTCCCGGTAGGCTGTAAGATCACTGTGCAGAGCGAGTTGTTTCTTAGCTTCCCAAAGAGCTGGAAGCAAGATGCTCTGGGGCCCAACTTGCCCTTTGGAAAGAAGCATGCACGTTTTGCCTTTCAACTCTAGGGCAATGTAGAGCACCCAGAGCAGAAGTTCTACTTCAGCCAGATCAGTCCTGCAGAGAAACTGCGTTTCACAGGCCTTTGTAAGAGATATTCCCAGTAGGCTGTAAGAGCACTTTGCAGAGCGAGTTATTTCTTAGCTTCCCAAAGAGCTGGAAGCAAGATGCTCTGGGGCCCAACTCGCCCTTTGGAAAGAAGCCTGCACGTTGTGCCTTTCTGATCTAGGGCAATGTAGCACACCAAGAGCAGAAGTTCTGCTTCAGCCAGATCAGGCCTGCAAAGAAACTGCGTATCACAGGCCTTTGTAAGAGATGATCCCGGTAGGCTGTAAGAGCACTGTGCAGAGCGAGTTGTTTCTTATCTTCCCAAAGAGCTGGAAGCAAGATGCTCTGGGGCCCAACTCGCCCTTTGGAAAGAAGCCTGCACGTTGTGCCTTTCAGCTCTAGGGCAATGTAGCACACCCAGAGCAGAAGTTCTGCTTCATCCATATGAGGCCTGCAAAGAAACTGGGTTTCACAGGCCTTTGTAAGAGATTTACCCGGTTGGCTCTAAGAGCACTGTGCAGAGCGAGTTGTTTCTTAGCTTCCCAAAGAGCTGGAAGCAAGATGCTCTGGGGCCCAACATGCCCTTTGGAAAGAAGCCTGCACGTTGTGCCTTTCTGCTCTAGGGCAATGTAGCACACCCAGAGCAGAAGTTCTGCTTCATCAATATGAGGCCTGCAAAGAAACTGCGTTTCACAGGCCTTTGTAAGAGATGTACCCGGTAGGCTCTAAGAGCACTGTGCAGAGCGAGTTGTTTCTTAGCTTCCCAAAGAGCTGGAAGCAAGATGCTCTGGGGCCCAACTCGCCCTTTGGAAAGAAGCCTGCACGTTGTGCCTTTCAGCTCTAGGGCAATGTAGCACACCCAGAGCAGAAGTTCTGCTTCAGCCAGATCAGGCCTGGAGAGAAACTGCGTTTCACAGGCCTTTGGAAGAGATGTTCCCGGTAGGCTGTAAGAGCACTGTGCAGAGCGAGTTGTTTCTTAGCTTCCCAAAGAGCTGGAAGCCAGATGCTCTGGGGCCCAACTCGCCCTTTGGAAAGAAGCCTGCACGTTGTGCCTTTCAGCTTTAGGGCAATGTAGCACACCCAGAGCAGTAGTTCTCCTGCAGCCAGATGAGGCCTGCAAAGAAACTGCGTTTCACAGGCCTTTGTAAGAGATGTTCCCGGTAGGCTGTGAGAGCACTGTGCAGAGCGAGTTGTTTCTTAGCTTCCCAAAGAGCTGGAAGCAAGATGCTCTGGGGCCCAACTCGACCTTTGGAAAGAAGCCTGCACGTTGTGCCTTTCAGCTCTAGGGCAATGTAGCACACCCAGCGCAGAAGTTCTGCTTCAACCAGATCAGGCCTGCAAAGAAACTGCGTTTCACAGGCCTTTGTAAGAGATGTTCCCAGTAGGCTGTAAGAGCACTGTGCAGAGCGAGTTGTTTCTTAGCTTCCCAAAGAGCTGGAAGCAAGATGCTCTGGGGCCCAACCGCCCTTTGGAAAGAAGCCTGCACGTTGTGCCTTTCAGCTCTAGGGCAATGTAGCCCTCCCAGAGCAGAAGTTCTGCTTCAGCCAGATGAGGCCTGCAAAGAACCTGGGTTTCACAGGCCTTTGTAAGAGATGTACCTGGTAGGCTCTAAGAGCACTGTGCAGAGCGAGTTGTTTCTTAGCTTCCCAAAGAGCTGGAAGCAAGATGCTCTGGGGCCCAACATGCCCTTTGGAAAGAAGCCTGCACGTTGTGCCTTTCTGCTCTAGGGCAATGTAGCACACCCAGAGCAGAAGTTCTGCTTCATCAATATGAGGCCTGCAAAGAAACTGCGTTTCACAGGCCTTTGTAAGAGATGTACCCGGTAGGCTCTAAGAGCACTGTGCAGAGCGAGTTGTTTCTTAGCTTCCCAAAGAGCTGAAAGCAAGATGCTCTGGGGCCCAACTCGCCCTTTGGAAAGAAGCCTGCACGTTGTGCCTTTCTGCTCTAGGGCAATGTAGCACACCCAGAGCAGAAGTTCTGCTTCAGCCAGATCAGGCCTGCAAAGAAACTGCGTTTCACAGGCCTTTGTAAGAGATGTACCCGGTAGGCTCTAAGAGAACTGTGCAGAGCGAGTTGTTTCTTGGCTTCCCAAAGAGCTGGAAGCAAGATGCTCTGGGGAACAACTCGCCCTTTGGAAAGAAGCCTGCACGTTGTGCCTTTCTGCTCTAGGGCAATGTAGCACACACAGAGCAGAAGTTCTGCTTCAGCCAGGTCAGGCCTGCAAAGAAACTGCGTTTCACAGGCCTTTGTAAGAGATGTTCCCGGTAGGCTGTAAGAGCACTGTGCAGAGCGAGTTGTTTCTTAGCTTCCGAAAGAGCTGGAAGCAAGATGCTCTGGGGCCCAACCGCCCTTTGGAAAGAAGCCTGCACCTTGTGCCTTTCAGCTCTAGGGCAATGTAGCCCACCCAGAGCAGAAGTTCTGCTTCAGCCAGATGAGGCCTGCAAAGAAACTGGGTTTCACAGGCCTTTGTAAGAGATGTACCTGGTAGTCTCTAAGAGCACTGTGCAGAGCGAGTTGTTTCTTAGCTTCCCAAAGAGCTGGAAGCAAGATGCTCTGGGGCCCAACTCGCCCTTTGGAAAGAAGCCTGCACGTTGTGCCTTTCAGCTCTAGGGCAATGTAGCACACCCAGAGCAGAAGTTCTGCTTCAGCCAGATCAGGCCTGGAGAGAAACTGCGTTTCACAGGCCTTTGGAAGAGATGTTCCCGGTAGGCTGTAAGAGCACTGTGCAGAGCGAGTTGTTTCTTAGCTTCCCAAAGAGCTGGAAGCCAGATGCTCTGGGGCCCAACTCGCCCTTTGGAAAGAAGCCTGCACGTTGTGCCTTTCAGCTTTAGGGCAATGTAGCACACCCAGAGCAGTAGTTCTCCTGCAGCCAGATGAGGCCTGCAAAGAAACTGCGTTTCACAGGCCTTTGTAAGAGATGTTCCCGGTAGGCTGTGAGAGCACTGTGCAGAGCGAGTTGTTTCTTAGCTTCCCAAAGAGCTGGAAGCAAGATGCTCTGGGGCCCAACTCGACCTTTGGAAAGAAGCCTGCACGTTGTGCCTTTCAGCTCTAGGGCAATGTAGCACACCCAGCGCAGAAGTTCTGCTTCAACCAGATCAGGCCTGCAAAGAAACTGCGTTTCACAGGCCTTTGTAAGAGATGTTCCCAGTAGGCTGTAAGAGCACTGTGCAGAGCGAGTTGTTTCTTAGCTTCCCAAAGAGCTGGAAGCAAGATGCTCTGGGGCCCAACCGCCCTTTGGAAAGAAGCCTGCACCTTGTGCCTTTCAGCTCTAGGGCAATGTAGCCCTCCCAGAGCAGAAGTTCTGCTTCAGCCAGATGAGGCCTGCAAAGAACCTGGGTTTCACAGGCCTTTGTAAGAGATGTACCTGGTAGGCTCTAAGAGCACTGTGCAGAGCGAGTTGTTTCTTAGCTTCCCAAAGAGCTGGAAGCAAGATGCTCTGGGGCCCAACATGCCCTTTGGAAAGAAGCCTGCACGTTGTGCCTTTCTGCTCTAGGGCAAAGTAGCACACCCAGAGCAGAAGTTCTGCTTCATCAATATGAGGCCTGCAAAGAAACTGCGTTTCACAGGCCTTTGTAAGAGATGTACCCGGTAGGCTCTAAGAGCACTGTGCAGAGCGAGTTGTTTCTTAGCTTCCCAAAGAGCTGGAAGCAAGATGCTCTGGGGCCCAACTCGCCCTTTGGAAAGAAGCCTGCACGTTGTGCCTTTCAGCTCTAGGGCAATGTAGCACACCCAGAGCAGAAGTTCTGCTTCAGCCAGATCAGGCCTGCAAAGAAACTGCGTTTCACATGCCTTTGTAAGAGATGTACCCGGTAGGCTGTTAGAGCACTGTGCAGAGCGAGTTGTTTCTTAGCTTCCCAAAGAGCTGGAAGCAAGATGCTCTGGGGCCCAACTCGCCCTTTGGAAAGAAGCCTGCACGTTGTGCCTTTCTGCTCTAGGGAAATATAGCACACCCAGAGCAGAAGTTCAGCTTCTGCCAGATAAGGCCTGCAAAGAAACTGCGTTTCACAGTCCTTTGTAAGAGATGTTCCCGGTAGGCTGTAAGATCACTGTGCAGAGCGAGTTGTTTCTTAGCTTCCCAAAGAGCTGGAAGCAAGATGCTCTGGGGCCCAACTTGCCCTTTGGAAAGAAGCATGCACGTTTTGCCTTTCAACTCTAGGGCAATGTAGAGCACCCAGAGCAGAAGTTCTACTTCAGCCAGATCAGTCCTGCAGAGAAACTGCGTTTCACAGGCCTTTGTAAGAGATATTCCCAGTAGGCTGTAAGAGCACTTTGCAGAGCGAGTTATTTCTTAGCTTCCCAAAGAGCTGGAAGCAAGATGCTCTGGGGCCCAACTCGCCCTTTGGAAAGAAGCCTGCACGTTGTGCCTTTCTGATCTAGGGCAATGTAGCACACCAAGAGCAGAAGTTCTGCTTCAGCCAGATCAGGCCTGCAAAGAAACTGCGTATCACAAGCCTTTGTAAGAGATGATCCCGGTAGGCTGTAAGAGCACTGTGCAGAGCGAGTTGTTTCTTATCTTCCCAAAGAGCTGGAAGCAAGATGCTCTGGGGCCCAACTCGCCCTTTGGAAAGAAGCCTGCACGTTGTGCCTTTCAGCTCTAGGGCAATGTAGCACACCCAGAGCAGAAGTTCTGCTTCATCCATATGAGGCCTGCAAAGAAACTGGGTTTCACGGGCCTTTGTAAGAGATTTACCCGGTTGGCTCTAAGAGCACTGTGCAGAGCGAGTTGTTTCTTAGCTTCCCAAAGAGCTGGAAGCAAGATGCTCTGGGGCCCAACATGCCCTTTGGAAAGAAGCCTGCACTTTGTGCCTTTCTGCTCTAGGGCAATGTAGCACACCCAGAGCAGAAGTTCTGCTTCATCAATATGAGGCCTGCAAAGAAACTGCGTTTCACAGGCCTTTGTAAGAGATGTACCCGGTAGGCTCTAAGAGCACTGTGCAGAGCGAGTTGTTTCTTAGCTTCCCAAAGAGCTGGAAGCAAGATGCTCTGGGGCCCAACTCGCCCTTTGGAAAGAAGCCTGCACGTTGTGCCTTTCTGCTCTAGGGCAATGTAGCACACCCAGAGCAGAAGTTCTGCTTCAGCCAGATCAGGCCTGCAAAGAAACTGCGTTTCACAGGCCTTTGTAAGAGATGTACCCGGTAGGCTCTAAGAGAACTGTGCAGAGCGAGTTGTTTCTTGGCTTCCCAAAGAGCTGGAAGCAAGATGCTCTGGGGAACAACTCGCCCTTTGGAAAGAAGCCTGCACGTTGTGCCTTTCTGCTCTAGGGCAATGTAGCACACCCAGAGCAGAAGTTCTGCTTCAGCCAGGTCAGGCCTGCAAAGAAACTGCGTTTCACAGGCCTTTGTAAGAGATGTTCCCGGTAGGCTGTAAGAGCACTGTGCAGAGCGAGTTGTTTCTTAGCTTCCCAAAGAGCTGGAAGCAAGATGCTCTGGGGCCCAACCGCCCTTTGGAAAGAAGCCTGCACCTTGTGCCTTTCAGCTCTAGGGCAATGTAGCCCACCCAGAGCAGAAGTTCTGCTTCAGCCAGATGAGGCCTGCAAAGAAACAGGGTTTCACAGGCCTTTGTAAGAGATGTACCTGGTAGTCTCTAAGAGCACTGTGCAGAGCGAGTTGTTTCTTAGCTTCCCAAAGAGCTGGAAGCAAGATGCTCTGGGGCCCAAGTCGCCCTTTGGAAAGAAGCCTGCACGTTGTGCCTTTCAGCTCTAGGGCAATGTAGCACACCCAGAGCAGAAGTTCTGCTTCAGCCAGATCAGGCCTGGAGAGAAACTGCGTTTCACAGGCCTTTGGAAGAGATGTTCCCGGTAGGCTGTAAGAGCACTGTGCAGAGCGAGTTGTTTCTTAGCTTCCCAAAGAGCTGGAAGCAAGATGCTCTGGGGCCCAACTCGCCCTTTGGAAAGAAGCCTGCATGTTGTGCCTTTCAGCTTTAGGGCAATGTAGCACACCCAGAGCAGTAGTTCTGCTGCAGCCAGATGAGGCCTGCAAAGAAACTGCGTTTCACAGGCCTTTGTAAGAGATGTTCCCGGTAGGCTGTGAGAGCACTGTGCAGAGCGAGTTGTTTCTTAGCTTCCCAAAGAGCTGGAAGCAAGATGCTCTGGGGCCCAACTCGACCTTTGGAAAGAAGCCTGCACGTTGTGCCTTTCAGCTCTAGGGCAATGTAGCACACCCAGCGCAGAAGTTCTGCTTCATCCAGATCAGGCCTGCAAAGAAACTGCGTTTCACAGGCCTTTGTAAGAGATGTTCCCAGTAGGCTGTAAGAGCACTGTGCAGAGCGAGTTGTTTCTTAGCTTCCCAAAGAGCTGGAAGCAAGATGCTCTGGGGCCCAACCGCCCTTTGGAAAGAAGCCTGCACCTTGTGCCTTTCAGCTCTAGGGCAATGTAGCCCACCCAGAGCAGAAGTTCTGCTTCAGCCAGATGAGGCCTGCAAAGAAACTGGGTTTCACAGGCCTTTGTAAGAGATGTACCTGGTAGGCTCTAAGAGCACTGTGCAGAGCGAGTTGTTTCTTAGCTTCCCAAAGAGCTGGAAGCAAGATGCTGTGGGGGCCAACTCGCCCTTTGGAAAGAAGCCTGCACGTTGTGCCTTTCAGCTCTAGGGCAATGTAGCACACCCAGAGCAGAAGTTCTCCTTCAGCCAGATCAGGCCTGGAGAGAAACTGCGTTTCACAGGCCTTTGTAAGAGATGTTCCCGGTAGGCTGTAAGAGCACTGTGCAGAGCGAGTTGTTTCTTAGCTTCCCAAAGAGCTGGAAGCAAGATGCTCTGGGGCCCAACTCGCCCTTTGGAAAGAAGCCTGCACGTTGTGCCTTTCTGCTCTAGGGAAATGTAGCACACCCAGAGCAGAAGTTCAGCTTCTGCCAGATAATGCCTGCAAAGAAACTGCGTTTCACAGGCCTTTGTAAGAGATGTTCCCGGTAGGCTGTAAGATCACTGTGCAGAGCGAGTTGTTTCTTAGCTTCCGAAAGAGCTGGAAGCAAGATGCTCTGGGGCCCAACTCGCCCTTTGGAAAGAAGCCTGCACGTTTTGCCTTTCAACTCTAGGGCAATGTAGAGCACCCAGAGCAGAAGTTCTACTTCAGCCAGATCAGTCCTGCAGAGAAACTGCGTTTCACAGGCCTTTGTAAGAGATGTTCCCAGTAGGCTGTAAGAGCACTGTGCAGAGCGAGTTGTTTCTTAGCTTCCCAAAGAGCTGGAAGCAAGATGCTCTGGGGCCCAACTCGCCCTTTGGAAAGAACCCTGCACGTTGTGCCTTTCAGCTCTAGGGCAATGTAGCACACCCAGCGCAGAAGTTCTGCTTCATCCAGATCAGGCCTGCAAAGAAACTGCGTTTCACAGGCCTTTGTAAGAGATGTTCCCGGTAGGCTGTAAGAGCACTGTGCAGAGCGAGTTGTTTCTTAGCTTCCCAAAGAGCTGGAAGCAAGATGCTCTGGGGCCCAACTCTCCCTTTGGAAAGAAGCCTGCACCTTGTGCCTTTCAGCTCTAGGGCAACGTAGCCCACCCGGAGCAGAAGTTCTGCTTCAGCCAGATGAGGCCTGCAAAGAAACTGGGTTTCACAGGCCTTTGTAAGAGATGTACCTGGTAGGCTCTAAGAGCACTGTGCAGAGCGAGTTGTTTCTTAGCTTCCCAAAGAGCTGGAAGCAAGATGCTCTGGGGCCCAACTCGCCCTGTGGAAAGAAGCCTGCACCTTGTGCCTTTCAGCTCTAGGGCAATGTAGCACACCCAGAGCAGAAGTTCTGCTTCAGCCAGATCAGGCCTGGAGAGAAACTGCGTTTCACAGGCCTTTGTAAGAGATGTTCCCGGTAGGCTGTAAGAGCACTGTGCAGAGCGAGTTGTTTCTTAGCTTCCGAAAGAGCTGGAAGCAAGATGCTGTGGGGCCCAACTCGCCCTTTGGAAAGAAGCCTGCACGTTGTGCCTTTCAGCTCTAGGGCAATGCAGCACACCCAGAGCAGAAGTTCTGCTTCATCCATATGAGGCCTGCAAAGAAACTGGGTTTCACAGGCCTTTGTAAGAGATGTACCCGGTTGACTCTAAGAGCACTGTGCAGAGCGAGTTGTTTCTTAGCTTCCCAAAGAGCTGGAAGCAAGATGCTCTGGGGCCCAACACGCCCTTTGGAAAGAAGCCTGCACGTTGTGCCTTTCAGCTCTAGGGCAATGTAGCACACCCAGAGCAGAAGTTCTGCTTCATCCATATGAGGCCTGCAAACAAATTGGGTTTCTGAGGCCTTTGTAAGAGATGTACCCGGTAGGCTGTAAGAGCACTGTGCAGAGCGAGTTGTTTCTTAGCTTCCAAAAAGAGCTGGAAGCAAGATGCTCTGGGGCCGAACTCGCCCTTTGGAAAGAAGCCTGCACGTTGTGCCTTTCTGCTCCAGGGCAATGTAGCACACCCAGAGCTGAAGTTCTGCTTCAGCCAGATCAGTCCTGCAGAGAAACTGCGTTTCACAGGCCTTTGTAAGAGATATTCCCAGTAGGCTTTAAGAGCACTTTGCAGAGCGAGTTATTTCTTAGCTTCCCAAAGAGCTGGAAGCAAGATGCTCTGGGGCCCAACTCGCCCTTTGGAAAGAAGCCTGCACGTTGTGCCTTTCTGATCTAGGGCAATGTAGCACACCAAGAGCAGAAGTTCTGCTTCAGCCAGATCAGGCCTGCAAAGAAACTGCGTTTCACAGGCCTTTGTAAGAGATGTTCCCGGTAGGCTGTAAGAGCACTGTGCAGAGCAAGTTGTTTCTTAGCTTCCCAAAGAGCTGGAAGCAAGATGCTCAGGGGCCCAACTCGCCCTTTGGAAAGAAGCCTGCACGTTGTGCCTTTCAGCTCTAGGGCAATGTAGCACACCCAGAGCAGAAGTTCTGCTTCATCCATATGAGGCCTGCAAAGAAACTGGGTTTCACAGGCCTTTGTAAGAGATGTACCCGGTTGGCTCTAAGAGCACTGTGCAGAGCGAGTTGTTTCTTTGCTTCCCAAAGAGCTGGAAGCAAGATGCTCTGGGGCCCAACATGCCCTTTGGAAAGAAGCCTGCACGTTGTGCCTTTCTGCTCTAGGGCAATGTAGCACACCCAGAGCAGAAGTTCTGCTTCATCAATATGAGGCCTGCAAAGAAACTGCGTTTCACAGGCCTTTGTAAGAGATGTACCCGGTAGGCTCTAAAAGCACTGTGCAGAGCGAGTTGTTTCTTAGCTTCCCAAAGAGCTGGAAGCAAGATGCTCTGGGGCCCAACTCGCCCTTTGGAAAGAAGCATGCACGTTGTGCCTTTCAGCTCTAGGGCAATGTAGCACACCCAGAGCAGAAGTTCTGCTTCAGCCAGATCAGGCCTGGAGAGAATCTGCGTTTCACAGGCCTTTGTAAGAGATGTTCCCGGTAGGCTGTAAGATCACTGTGCAGAGCGAGTTGTTTCTTAGCTTCCCAAAGAGCTGGAAGCAAGATTCTCTGGGGCCCAACTCGCCCTTTGGAAAGAAGCCTGCACGTTGTGCCTTTCTGCTCTAGGGAAATGTAGCACACCCAGAGCAGAAGTTCAGCTTCTGCCAGATAAGGCCTGCAAAGAAACTGCGTTTCACAGGCCTTTGTAAGAGATGTTCCCGGTAGGCTGTAAGATCACTGTGCAGAGCGAGTTGTTTCTTAGCTTCCCAAAGAGCTGGAAGCAAGATGCTCTGGGGCCCAACTTGCCCTTTGGAAAGAAGCCTGCACGTTTTGCCTTTCAACTCTAGGGCAATGTAGAGCACCCAGAGCAGAAGTTCTACTTCAGCCAGATCAGGCCTGCAAATAAACTGCGTTTCACAGGCCTTTGTAAGAGATGTACCCGGTAGGCTCTAAGAGAACTGTGCAGAGCGAGTTGTTTCTTGGCTTCCCAAAGAGCTGGAAGCAAGATGCTCTGGGGAACAACTCGCCCTTTGGAAAGAAGCCTGCACGTTGTGCCTTTCTGCTCTAGGGCAATGAAGCACACCCAGAGCAGAAGTTCTGCTTCAGCCAGGTCAGGCCTGCAAAGAAACTGCGTTTCACAGGCCTTTGTAAGAGATGTTCCCGGTAGGCTGTAAGAGCACTGTGCAGAGCGAGTTGTTTCTTAGCTTCCGAAAGAGCTGGAAGCAAGATGCTCTGGGGCCCAACCGCCCTTTGGAAAGAAGCCTGCACCTTGTGCCTTTCAGCTCTAGGGCAATGTAGCCCACCCAGAGCAGAAGTTCTGCTTCAGCCAGATGAGGCCTGCAAAGAAACTGGGTTTCACAGGCCTTTGTAAGAGATGTACCTGGTAGTCTCTAAGAGCACTGTGCAGAGCGAGTTGTTTCTTAGCTTCCCAAAGAGCTGGAAGCAAGATGCTCTGGGGCCCAAGTCGCCCTTTGGAAAGAAGCCTGCACGTTGTGCCTTTCGCTCTAGGGCAATGTAGCACACCCAGAGCAGAAGTTCTGCTTCAGCCAGATCAGGCCTGGAGAGAAACTGCGTTTCACAGGCCTTTGGAAGAGATGTTCCCGGTAGGCTGTAAGAGCACTGTGCAGAGCGAGTTGTTTCTTAGCTTCCCAAAGAGCTGGAAGCAAGATGCTATGGGGCCCAACTCGCCCTTTGGAAAGAAGCCTGCATGTTGTGCCTTTCAGCTTTAGGGCAATGTAGAACACCCAGAGCAGTAGTTCTGCTGCAGCCAGATGAGGCCTGCAAAGAAACTGCGTTTCACAGGCCTTTGTAAGAGATGTTCCCGGTAGGCTGTGAGAGCACTGTGCAGAGCGAGTTGTTTCTTAGCTTCCCAAAGAGCTGGAAGCAAGATGCTCTGGGGCCCAACTCGCCCTTTGGAAAGAAGCCTGCACGTTGTGCCTTTCTGATCTAGGGCAATGTAGCACACCAAGAGCAGAAGTTCTGCTTCAGCCAGATCAGGCCTGCAAAGAAACTGCGTATCACAGGCCTTTGTAAGAGATGATCCCGGTAGGCTGTAAGAGCACTGTGCAGAGCAAGTTGTTTCTTATCTTCCCAAAGAGCTGGAAGCAAGATGCTCTGGGGCCCAACTCGCCCTTTGGAAAGAAGCCTGCACGTTGTGCCTTTCAGCTCTAGGGCAATGTAGCACACCCAGAGCAGAAGTTCTGCTTCATCCATATGAGGCCTGCAAAGAAACTGGGTTTCACAGGCCTTTGTAAGAGATGTACCCGGTTGGCTCTAAGAGCACTGTGCAGAGCGAGTTGTTTCTTAGCTTCCCAAAGAGCTGGAAGCAAGATGCTCTGGGGCCCAACTCTCCCTTTGGAAAGAAGCCTGCACGTTGTGCCTTTCTGCTCTAGGGCAATGTAGCACACCCAGAGCAGAAGTTCTGCTTCATCAATATGAGGCCTGCAAAGAAACTGCGTTTCACAGGCCTTTGTAAGAGATGTACCCGGTAGGCTCTAAGAGCACTGTGCAGAGCGAGTTGTTTCTTAGCTTCCCAAAGAGCTGGAAGCAAGATGCTCTGGGGCCCAACTCGCCCTTTGGAAAGAAGCCTGCACGTTGTGCCTTTCTGCTCTAGGGCAATGTAGCACACCCAGAGCAGAAGTTCTGCTTCAGCCAGATCAGGCCTGCAAAGAAACTGCGTTTCACAGGCCTTTGTAAGAGATGTACCCGGTAGGCTCTAAGAGAACTGTGCAGAGCGAGTTGTTTCTTGGCTTCCCAAAGAGCTGGAAGCAAGATGCTCTGGGGAACAACTCGCCCTTTGGAAAGATGCCTGCACGTTGTGCCTTTCTGTTCTAGGGCAATGTAGCACACCCAGAGCAGAAGTTCTGCTTCAGCCAGGTCAGGCCTGCAAAGAAACTGCGTTTCACAGGCCTTTGTAAGAGATGTTCCCGGTAGGCTGTAAGAGCACTGTGCAGAGCGAGTTGTTTCTTAGCTTCCGAAAGAGCTGGAAGCAAGATGCTCTGGGGCCCAACCGCCCTTTGGAAAGAAGCCTGCACCTTGTGCCTTTCAGCTCTAGGGCAATGTAGCCCACCCAGAGCAGAAGTTCTGCTTCAGCCAGATGAGGCCTGCAAAGAAACAGGGTTTCACAGGCCTTTGTAAGAGATGTACCTGGTAGTCTCTAAGAGCACTGTGCAGAGCGAGTTGTTTCTTAGCTTCCCAAAGAGCTGGAAGCAAGATGCTCTGGGGCCCAAGTCGCCCTTTGGAAAGAAGCCTGCACGTTGTGCCTTTCAGCTCTAGGGCAATGTAGCACACCCAGAGCAGAAGTTCTGCTTCAGCCAGATCAGGCCTGGAGAGAAACTGCGTTTCACAGGCCTTTGGAAGAGATGTTCCCGGTAGGCTGTAAGAGCACTGTGCAGAGCGAGTTGTTTCTTAGCTTCCCAAAGAGCTGGAAGCAAGATGCTCTGGGGCCTAACTCGCCCTTTGGAAAGAAGCCTGCACGTTGTGCCTTTCTGCTCTAGGGAAATGTAGCACACCCAGAGCAGAAGTTCAGCTTCTGCCAGATAATGCCTGCAAAGAAACTGCGTTTCACAGGCCTTTGTAAGAGATGTTCCCGGTAGGCTGTAAGATCACTGTGCAGAGCGAGTTGTTTCTTAGCTTCCGAAAGAGCTGGAAGCAAGATGCTCTGGGGCCCAACTCGCCCTTTGGAAAGAAGCCTGCACGTTTTGCCTTTCAACTCTAGGGCAATGTAGAGCACCCAGAGCAGAAGTTCTACTTCAGCCAGATCAGTCCTGCAGAGAAACTGCGTTTCACAGGCCTTTGTAAGAGATGTTCCCTGTAGGCTGTAAGAGCACTGTGCAGAGCGAGTTGTTTCTTAGCTTCCCAAAGAGCTGGAAGCAAGATGCTCTGGGGCCCAACTCGCCCTTTGGAAAGAAGCCTGCACGTTGTGCCTTTCAGCTCTAGGGCAATGTAGCACACCCAGCGCAGAAGTTCTGCTTCATCCAGATCAGGCCTGCAAAGAAACTGCGTTTCACAGGCCTTTGTAAGAGATGTTCCCGGTAGGCTGTAAGAGCACTGTGCAGAGCGAGTTGTTTCTTAGCTTCCCAAAGAGCTGGAAGCAAGATGCTCTGGGGCCCAACTCTCCCTTTGGAAAGAAGCCTGCACCTTGTGCCTTTCAGCTCTAGGGCAACGTAGCCCACCCGGAGCAGAAGTTCTGCTTCAGCCAGATGAGGCCTGCAAAGAAACTGGGTTTCACAGGCCTTTGTAAGAGATGTACCTGGTAGGCTCTAAGAGCACTGTGCAGAGCGAGTTGTTTCTTAGCTTCCCAAAGAGCTGGAAGCAAGATGCTCTGGGGCCCAACTCGCCCTGTGTAAAGAAGCCTGCACCTTGTGCCTTTCAGCTCTAGGGCAATGTAGCACACCCAGAGCAGAAGTTCTGCTTCAGCCAGATCAGGCCTGGAGAGAAACTGCGTTTCACAGGCCTTTGTAAGAGATGTTCCCGGTAGGCTGTAAGAGCACTGTGCAGAGCGAGTTGTTTCTTAGCTTCCGAAAGAGCTGGAAGCAAGATGCTGTGGGGCCCAACTCGCCCTTTGGAAAGAAGCCTGCACGTTGTGCCTTTCAGCTCTAGGGCAATGCAGCACACCCAGAGCAGAAGTTCTGCTTCATCCATATGAGGCCTGCAAAGAAACTGGGTTTCACAGGCCTTTGTAAGAGATGTACCCGGTTGACTCTAAGAGCACTGTGCAGAGCGAGTTGTTTCTTAGCTTCCCAAAGAGCTGGAAGCAAGATGCTCTGGGGCCCAACACGCCCTTTGGAAAGAAGCCTGCACGTTGTGCCTTTCTGCTCTAGGGCAATGTAGCACACCCAGCGCAGAAGTTCTGCTTCATCCAGATCAAGCCGGCAAAGAAACTGCGTTTCACTGGCCTTTGTAAGAGATGTTCCCGGTAGGCTGTAAGAGCACTGTGCAGAGCGAGTTGTTTCTTAGCTTCCCAAAGAGCTGGAAGCAAGATGCTCTGGGGCCCAACTCGCCCTTTGGAAAGAAGCCTGCACGTTGTGCCTTTCTGCTCTAGGGCAATGTAGCCCACCCAGAGCAGAAGTTCTGCTTCAGCCAGATCAGGCCTGCAAAGAAACTGGGTTTCACAGGCCTTTGTAAGAGATGTACCTGGTAGTCTCTAAGAGCACTGTGCAGAGCGAGTTGTTTCTTAGCTTCCCAAAGAGCTGGAAGCAAGATGCTCTGGGGCCCAAGTCGCCCTTTGGAAAGAAGCCTGCACGTTGTGCCTTTCAGCTCTAGGGCAATGTAGCACACCCAGAGCAGAAGTTCTGCTTCAGCCAGATCAGGCCTGCAAAGAAACTGCGTTTCACAGGCCTTTGTAAGAGATGTTCCCGGTAGGCTGTAAGAGCACTGTGCAGAGCGAGTTGTTTCTTAGCTTCCCAAAGAGCTGGAAGCAAGATGCTCTGGGGCCCAACTCGCCCTTTGGAAAGAAGCCTTCACGTTGTGCCTTTCAGCTTTAGGGCAATGTAGCACACCCAGAGCAGTAGTTCTGCTGCAGCCAGATGAGGCCTGCAAAGAAACTGCGTTTCACAGGCCTTTGTAAGAGATGTTCCCGGTAGGCTGTGAGAGCACTGTGCAGAGCGAGTTGTTTCTTAGCTTCCCAAAGAGCTGGAAGCAAGATGCTCTGGGGCCCAACTCGACCTTTGGAAAGAAGCCTGCACGTTGTGCCTTTCAGCTCTAGGGCAATGTAGCACACCCAGCGCAGAAGTTCTGCTTCATCCAGATCAGGCCTGCAAAGAAACTGCGTTTCACAGGCCTTTGTAAGATATGTTCCCGGTAGGCTGTAAGAGCACTGTGCAGAGCGAGTTGTTTCTTAGCTTCCCAAAGAGCTGGAAGCAAGATGCTCTGGGGCCCAACCGCCCTTTGGAAAGAAGCCTGCACCTTGTGCCTTTCAGCTCTAGGGCAATGTAGCCCACCCAGAGCAGAAGTTCTGCTTCAGCCAGATGAGGCCTGCAAAGAAACTGGGTTTCACAGGCCTTTGTAAGAGATGTACCTGGTAGGCTCTAAGAGCACTGTGCAGAGCGAGTTGTTTCTTAGCTTCCCAAAGAGCTGGAAGCAAGATGCTCTGGGGCCCAACTCGCCCTTTGGAAAGAAGCCTGCACGTTGTGCCTTTCAGCTCTAGGGCAATGTAGCACACCCAGAGCAGAAGTTCTGCTTCAGCCAGATCAGGCCTGGAGAGAAAGTGCATTTCACGGGCCTTTGTAAGAGATGTTCCCGGTAGGCTGTAAGAGCACTGTGCAGAGCGAGTTGTTTCTTAGCTTCCCAAAGAGCTGGAAGCAAGATGCTCTGGGGCCCAACTCGCCCTTTGGAAAGAAGCCTGCACGTTGTGCCTTTCTGCTCTAGGGAAATGTAACACACCCAGAGCAGAAGTTCAGCTTCTGCCAGATAAGGCCTGCAAAGAAACTGCGTTTCACAGGCCTTTGTAAGAGATGTTCCCGGTAGGCTGTAAGATCACTGTGCAGAGCGAGTTGTTTCTTAGCTTCCCAAAGAGCTGGAAGCAAGATGCTCTGGGGCCCAACTCGCCCTTTGGAAAGAAGCCTGCACGTTGTGCCTTTCAGCTCTAGGGCAATGTAGCACACCCAGAGCAGAAGTTCTGCTTCAGCCAGATCAGGCCTGCAAAGAAACTACGTTTCACAGGCCTTTGTAAGAGATGTTCCCGGTAGGCTGTAAGAGCACTGTGCAGAGCGAGTTGTTTCTTAGCTTCCCAAAGAGCTGGAAGCAAGATGCTCTGGGGCCCAACTCGCCCTTTGGAAAGAAGCCTGCACGTTGTGCCTTTCAGCTCTAGGGCAATGTAGCACACCCAGAGCAGAAGTTCTGCTTCATCCATATGAGGCCTGCAAAGAAATTGGGTTTCAGAGGCGTTTGTAAGAGATGTACCCGGTAGGCTTTAAGAGAACTGTGCAGATGAGTTGTTTCTTAGCTTCAAAAAAGAGCTGGAAGCAAGATGCTCTGGGGCCGAACTCGCCCTTTGGAAAGAAGCCTGCACGTTGTGCCTTTCTGCTCCAGGGCAATGTAGCACACCCAGAGCTGAAGCTCTGCTTCAGCCAGATCAGGCCTGCAAAGAAACTGCGTTTCACAGGCCTTTGTAAGACATGTTCCCGGTAGGCTGTAAGAGCACTGTGCAGAGAGAGTTGTTTCTTAGCTTCCCAAAGAGCTGGAAGGAAGATGCTCTGGGGCCCAACTCGCCCTTTGGATAGAAGCCTGCACGTTTTGCCTTTCAGCTCTAGGGCAATGTAGAGCACCCAGAGCAGAAGTTCTGCTTCAGCCAGATCAGGCCTGCAAAGAAACTGCGTTTCACAGGCCTTTGTAAGAGATGTACCCGGTAGGCTCTAAGAGCACTGTGCAGAGCGAGTTGTTTCTTAGCTTCAAAAAAGAGATGGAAGCAAGATGCTCTGGGGCCGAACTCGCCCTTTGGAAAGAAGCCTGCACGTTGTGCCTTTCTGCTCCAGGGCAATGTAGCACACCCAGAGCTGAAGTTCTGCTTCAGCCAGATCAGGCCTGCAAAGAAACTGCGTTTCACAGGCCTTTGTAAGAGATGTTCCCGGTAGGCTGTAAGAGCACTGTGCAGAGAGAGTTGTTTCTTAGCTTCCCAAAGAGCTGGAAGGAAGATGCTCTGGGGCCCAACTCGCCCTTTGGATAGAAGCCTGCACGTTTTGCCTATCAGCTCTAGGGCAATGTAGAGCACCCAGAGCAGAAGTTCTACTTCAGCCAGATCAGTCCTGCAGAGAAACTGCGTTTCACAGGCCTTTGTAAGTGATGTTCCCGGTAGGCTGTAAGAGCACTTTGCTGAGCGAGTTGTTTCTTAGCTTCCCAAAGAGCTGGAAGCAAGATGCTCTCGGGCCCAACTCGCCCTTTGGAAAGAAGCCTGCACGTTGTGCCTTTCTGATCTAGGGCAATGTAGCACACCAAGAGCAGAAGTTCTGCTTCAGCCAGATCAGGCCTGCAAAGAAACTGCGTGTCACAGGCCTTTGTAAGAGATGTTCCCGGTAGGCTGTAAGAGCACTGTGCAGAGCGAGTTGTTTCTTAGCTTCCCAAAGAGCTGGAAGCAAGATGCTCATGGGCCCAACTCGCCCTTTGGAAAGAAGCCTGCACGTTGTGCCTTTCAGCTCTAGGGCAATGAAGCACACCCAGAGCAGAAGTTCTGCTTCATCCATATGAGGCCTGCAAAGAAACTGGGTTTCACAGGCCTTTGTAAGAGATGTACCCGGTAGGATCTAAGAGCACTGTGCAGAGCGAGTTGTTTCTTAGCTTCCCAAAGAGCTGGAAGCAAGATGCTCTGGTGCCCAATTCACCCTTTGGAAAGAAGACTTCACGTTGTGCCTTTCTGTTCTAGGGCAATGTAGCACACCCAGAGCAGAAGTTCTGCTTCAGCCAGATCAGGCCTGCAAAGAAACTGCGTTTCACAGGCCTTTGTAAGAGATGTTCCCGGTAGGCTGTAAGAGCACTGTGCAGAGCGAGTTGTTTCTTAGCTTCCCAAAGAGCTGGAAGCAAGATTCTCTGGGGCCCAACTCGCCCTTTGGAAAGAAGCCTGCACGTTTTGCCTTTCAGCTCTAGGGCAATGGAGCACACCCAGAGCAGAAGTTCTGCTTCAGCCATATCAGGCCTGCAAAGAAACTGCGTTTCACAGGCCTTTATAAGAGATGTTCCCGGTAGGCTGTAAGAGCACTGTGCAGAGCGAGTTGTTTCTTAGCTTCCCAAAGAGCTGGAAGCAAGATCCTCTGGGGCCCAAGTTGCCCTTTGGAAAGAAGCCTGCACGTTGTGCCTTTCAGCTCTAGGGCAATGTAGCACACCCAGAGCAGAAGTTCTGATTCAGCCAGATCAGGCCTGCAAAGAAACTGCGTTTCACAGGCCTTTGTAAGAGATGTTCCCGGTAGGCTGTAAGAGCACTGTGCAGAGCGAGTTGTTTTTTAGCTTGTCAAAGAGCTGGAAGCAAGATGCTCTGGGGACCAACTCGCCCTTTGGAAAGAAGCCTGCACGTTGTGACTTTCAGTTCTAGGGCATTGTAGAACAACAGAGCAGAAGTTCTGCTTCAGCCAGATCAGGCCTGCAAAGAAACTGCGTTTCACAGGCCTTTGTAAGAGATGTTCCCTGTAGGCTGTAAGAGCACTGTGCAGAGCGAGTTGTTTCTTAGCTTCCCAAAGAGCTGGAAGCAAGAAGCTCTGGGGCCCAACTCGCCCTATGGAAAGAAGCCTGCACGTTTTGCCTTTCAGCTCTAGGGCAATGTAAAGCACCCAGAGCAGAAGTTCTACTTCAGCCAGATCAGTCCTGCAGAGAAACTGCGTTTCACAGGCCTTTGTAAGTGATGTTCCCGGTAGGCTGTAAGATCACTGTGCAGAGCGAGTTGTTTCTTAGCTTCCCAAAGAGCTGGAAGCAAGATGCTTTGGGGCCCAACTCGCCCTTTGGAAAGAAGCCTGCACGTTGTGCCATTCAGCTCTAGGGCAATGTAGCACACCCAGAGCAGAAGTTCTGCTTCATCCATATGAGGCCTGCAAAGAAATTGGGTTTCAGAGGCCTTTGTAAGAGATGTACCCGGTCGGCTCTAAGAGCACTGTGCAGAGCGAGTTGTTTCTTAGCTTCCCAAAGAGCTGGAAGCAAGATGCTCAGGGGCCCAACTCGCCCTTTGGAAAGAAGCCTGCACGTTGTGCCTTTCAGCTCTAGGGCAGTGTATCACACCCAGAGCAGAAGTTCTGCTTCATCCATATGAGGCCTGCAAAGAAACTGGGTTTCACAGGCCTTTGTAAGAGATGTACCCGGTAGGCTCTAAGAGCACTGTGCAGAGCGAGTTGTTTCTTAGCTTCCCAAAGAGCTGGAAGCAAGATGCTCTGTGGCCCAATTCGCCCTTTGGAAAGAAGCCTGCACGTTGTGCCTTTCTGCTCTAGGGCAATGTAGCACACCCAGAGCAGAAGTTCTGCTTCAGCCAGATCAGGCCTGCAAAGAAACTGCGTTTCACAGGCCTTTGTAAGAGATGTTCCCGGTAGGCTGTAAGAGCACTGTGCAGAGCGAGTTGTTTCTTAGCTTCCCAAAGAGCTGGAAGCAAGATGCTCTGGGGCCCAACTCGCCCTTTGGAAAGAAGCCTGCACCTTGTGCCTTTCAGCTCTAGGGCAATGTAGCCCACCCAGAGCAGAAGTTCTGCTTCAGCCAGATGAGGCCTGCAAAGAAACTGGGTTTCACTGGCCTTTGTAAGAGATGTACCTGGTAGTCTCTAAGAGCACTGTGCAGAGCGAGTTGTTTCTTAGCTTCCCAAAGAGCTGGAAGCAAGATGCTCTGGGGCCCAAGTCGCCCTTTGGAAAGAAGCCTGCACGTTGTGCCTTTCAGCTCTAGGGCAATGTAGCACACCCAGAGCAGAAGTTCTGCTTCAGCCAGGTCAGGCCTGCAAAGAAACTGCGTTTCACAGGCCTTTGTAAGAGATGTTCCCGGTAGGCTGTAAGAGCACTGTGCAGAGCGAGTTGTTTCTTAGCTTCCCAAAGAGCTGGAAGCAAGATGCTCTGGGGCCCAACCGCCCTTTGGAAAGAAGCCTGCACCTTGTGCCTTTCAGCTCTAGGGCAATGTAGCCCACCCAGAGCAGAAGTTCTGCTTCAGCCAGATGAGGCCTGCAAAGAAACTGGGTTTCACAGGCCTTTGTAAGAGATGTACCTGGTAGTCTCTAAGAGCACTGTGCAGAGCGAGTTGTTTCTTAGCTTCCCAAAGAGCTGGAAGCAAGATGCTCTGGGGCCCAAGTCGCCCTTTGGAAAGAAGCCTGCACGTTGTGCCTTTCAGCTCTAGGGCAATGTAGCACACCCAGAGCAGAAGTTCTGCTTCAGCCAGATCAGGCCTGGAGAGAAACTGCGTTTCACAGGCCTTTGGAAGAGATGTTCCCGGTAGGCTGTAAGAGCACTGTGCAGAGCGAGTTGTTTCTTAGCTTCCCAAAGAGCTGGAAGCAAGATGCTCTGGGGCCCAACTCGCCCTTTGGAAAGAAGCCTGCATGTTGTGCCTTTCAGCTTTAGGGCAATGTAGCACACCCAGAGCAGTAGTTCTGCTGCAGCCAGATGAGGCCTGCAAAGAAACTGCGTTTCACAGGCCTTTGTAAGAGATGTTCCCGGTAGGCTGTGAGAGCACTGTGCAGAGCGAGTTGTTTCTTAGCTTCCCAAAGAGCTGGAAGCAAGATGCTCTGGGGCCCAACTCGCCCTTTGGAAAGAAGCCTGCACGTTGTGCCTTTCAGCTCTAGGGCAATGTAGCACACCCAGCGCAGAAGTTCTGCTTCATCCAGATCAGGCCTGCAAATAAACTGCGTTTCACAGGCCTTTGTAAGAGATGTTCCCAGTAGGCTGTAAGAGCACTGTGCAGAGCGAGTTGTTTCTTAGCTTCCCAAAGAGCTGGAAGCAAGATGCTCTGGGGCCCAACCGCCCTTTGGAAAGAAGCCTGCACCTTGTGCCTTTCAGCTCTAGGGCAATGTAGCCCACCCAGAGCAGAAGTTCTGCTTCAGCCAGATGAGGCCTGCAAAGAAACTGGGTTTCACAGGCCTTTGTAAGAGATGTACCTGGTAGGCTCTAAGAGCACTGTGCAGAGCGAGTTGTTTCTTAGCTTCCCAAAGAGCTGGAAGCAAGATGCTCTGAGGCCCAACTCGCCCTTTGGAAAGAAGCCTGCACGTTGTGCCTTTCAGCTCTAGGGCAATGTAGCACACCCAGAGCAGAAGTTCTCCTTCAGCCAGATCAGGCCTGGAGAGAAACTGCGTTTCACAGGCCTTTGTAAGAGATGTTCCCGGTAGGCTGTAAGAGCACTGTGCAGAGCGAGTTGTTTCTTAGCTTCCCAAAGAGCTGGAAGCAAGATGCTCTGGGGCCCAACTCGCCCTTTGGAAAGAAGCCTGCACGTTGTGCCTTTCTGCTCTAGGGAAATGTAGCACACCCAGAGCAGAAGTTCAGCTTCTGCCAGATAAGGCCTGCAAAGAAACTGCGTTTCACAGGCCTTTGTAAGAGATGTTCCCGGTAGGCTGTAAGATCACTGTGCAGAGCGAGTTGTGTCTTAGCTTCCCAAAGAGCTGGAAGCAAGATGCTCTGGGGCCCAACTCGCCCTTTGGAAAGAAGCCTGCACGTTGTGCCTTTCAGCTCTAGGGCAATGTAGCACACCCAGAGCAGAAGTTCTGCTTCAGCCAGATCAGGCCTGCAAAGAAACTGCGTTTCACAGGCCTTTGTAAGAGATGTTCCCGGTAGGCTGTAAGAGCACTGTGCAGAGCGAGTTGTTTCTTATCTTCCCAAAGAGCTGGAAGCAAGATGCTCTGGGGCCCAACTCGCCCTTTGGAAAGAAGCCTGAACGTTGTGCCTTTCAGCTTTAGGGCAATGTAGCACACCCAGAGCAGAAGTTCTGCTTCATCCATATGAGGCCTGCAAAGAAACTGGGTTTCACAGGCCTTTGTAAGAGATGTACCCGGTTGGCTCTAAGAGCACTGTGCAGAGCGAGTTGTTTCTTAGCTTCCCAAAGAGCTGGAAGCAAGATGCTCTGGGGCCCAACATGCCCTTTGGAAAGAAGCCCGCACGTTGTGCCTTTCTGCTCTAGGGCAATGTAGCACACCCAGAGCAGAAGTTCTGCTTCATCAATATGAGGCCTGCAAAGAAACTGCGTTTCACAGGTCTTTGTAAGACATGTACCCGGTAGGCTCTAAGAGCACTGTGCAGAGCGAGTTGTTTCTTAGCTTCCCAAAGAGCTGGAAGCAAGATGCTCTGGGGCCCAACTCGCCCTTTGGAAAGAAGCCTGCACGTTGTGCCTTTCTGCTCTAGGGCAATGTAGCACACCCAGAGCAGAAGTTCTGCTTCAGCCAGATCAGGCCTGCAAAGAAACTGCGTTTCACAGGCCTTTGTAAGAGATGTACCCGGTAGGCTCTAAGAGCACTGTGCAGAGCGAGTTGTTTCTTGGCTTCCCAAAGACCTGGAAGCAAGATGCTCTGGGGACCAACTCGCCCTTTGGAAAGAAGCCTGCACGTTGTGCCTTTCTGCTTTAGGGCAATGTAGCACACCCAGAGCAGAAGTTCTGCTTCAGCCAGGTCAGGCCTGCAAAGAAACTGCGTTTCACAGGCCTTTGTAAGAGATGTTCCCGGTAGGCTGTAAGAGCACTGTGCAGAGCGAGTTGTTTCTTAGCTTCCGAAAGAGCTGGAAGCAAGATGCTCTGGGGCCCAACTCGCCCTTTGGAAAGAAGCCTGCACGTTGTGCCTTTCAGCTCTAGGGCAATGCAGCACACCCAGAGCAGAAGTTCTGCTTCATCCATATGAGGCCTGCAAAGAAACTGGGTTTCACAGGCCTTTGTAAGAGATGTACCCGGTAGGCTCTAAGAGCACTGTGCAGAGCGAGTTGTTTCTTAGCTTCCCAAAGAGCTGGAAGCAAGATGCTCTGGGGCCCAACACGCCCTTTGGAAAGAAGCCTGCACGTTGTGCCTTTCTGCTCTAGGGCAATGTAGCACACCCAGCGCAGAAGTTCTGCTTCATCCAGATCAGGCCGGCAAAGAAACTGCGTTTCACAGGCCTTTGGAAGAGATGTTCCCGGTAGGCTGTAAGAGCACTGTGCAGAGCGAGTTGTTTCTTAGCTTCCCAAAGAGCTGGAAGCAAGATGCTCTGGGGCCCAACTCGCCCTTTGGAAAGAAGCCTGCACCTTGTGCCTTTCAGCTCTAGGGCAATGTAGCCCACCCAGAGCAGAAGTTCTGCTTCAGCCAGATGAGGCCTGCAAAGAAACTGGGTTTCACAGGCCTTTGTAAGAGATGTACCTGGTAGTCTCTAAGAGCACTGTGCAGAGCGAGTTGTTTCTTAGCTTCCCAAAGAGTTGGAAGCAAGATGCTCTGGGGCCCAAGTCGCCCTTTGGAAAGAAGCCTGCACGTTGTGCCTTTCAGCTCTAGGGCAATGTAGCACACCCAGAGCAGAAGTTCTGCTTCAGCCAGATCAGGCCTGGAGAGAAACTGCATTTCACAGGCCTTTGTAAGAGATGTTCCCGGTAGGCTGTAAGAGCACTGTGCAGAGCGAGTTGTTTCTTAGCTTCCCAAAGAGCTGGAAGCAAGATGCTCTGGGGCCCAACTCGCCCTTTGGAAAGAAGCCTGCACGTTGTGCCTTTCTGCTCTAGGGAAATGTAGCACACCCAGAGCAGAAGTTCAGCTTCTGCCACATAAGGCCTGCAAAGAAACTGCGTTTCACAGGCCTGTGTAAGAGATGTTCCCGGTAGGCTGTAAGATCACTGTGCAGAGCGAGTTGTTTCTTAGCTTCCCAAAGAGCTGGAAGCAAGATGCTCTGGGGCCCAACTCGCCCTTTGGAAAGAAGCCTGCACGTTGTGCCTTTCAGCTCTAGGGCAATGTAGCACACCCAGAGCAGAAGTTCTGCTTCAGCCAGATCAGGCCTGCAAAGAAACTGCGTTTCACAGGCCTTTGTAAGAGATGTACCCGGTAGGCTGTAAGAGCACTGTGCAGAGCGAGTTGTTTCTTATCTTCCCAAAGAGCTGGAAGCAAGATGCTCTGGGGCCCAACTCGCCCTTTGGAAAGAAGCCTGCACGTTGTGCCTTTCAGCTCTAGGGCAATGTAGCACACCCAGAGCAGAAGTTCTGCTTCATCCATATGAGGCCTGCAAACAAAATGGGTTTCAGAGGCCTTTGTAAGAGATGTACCCGGTAGGCTGTAAGAGCACTGTGCAGAGCGAGTTGTTTCTTAGCTTCCAAAAAGAGCTGGAAGCAAGATGCTCTGGGGCCGAACTCGCCCTTTGGAAAGAAGCCTGCACGTTGTGCCTTTCTGCTCCAGGGCAATGTAGCACACCCAGAGCTGAAGTTCTGCTTCAGCCAGATCAGGCCTGCAAAGAAACTGCGTTTCACAGGCCTTTGTAAGAGATGTTCCCGGTAGGCTGTAAGAGCACTGTGCAGAGAGAGTTGTTTCTTAGCTTCCCAAAGAGCTGGAAGGAAGATGCTCTCGGGCCCAACTCGCCCTTTGGATAGAAGCCTGCACGTTTTGCCTTTCAGCTCTAGGGCAATGTAGAGCACCCAGAGCAGAAGTTCTACTTCAGCCAGATCAGTCCTACAGAGAAACTGCGTTTCACAGGCCTTTGTAAGTGATGTTCCCGGTAGGCTGTAAGAGCACTTTGCTGAGCGAGTTGTTTCTTAGCTTCCCAAAGAGCTGGAAGCAAGATGCTCTGGGGCCCAACTCGCCCTTTGGAAAGAAGCCTGCACGTTGTGCCTTTCTGATCTAGGGCAATGTAGCACACCCAGAGCAGAAGTTCTGCTTCAGCCAGATCAGGCCTGCAAAGAAACTGCGTGTCACAGGCCTTTGTAAGAGATGTTCCCGGTAGGCTGTAAGAGCACTGTGCAGAGCGAGTTGTTTCTTAGCTTCCCAAAGAGCTGGAAGCAAGATGCTCTGGGGCCCAACTCGCCCTTTGGAAAGAAGCCTGCACGTTGTGCCTTTCAGCTCTAGGGCAATGTAGCACACCCAGAGCAGAAGTTCTGCTTCAGCCAGATCAGGCCTGCAAAGAAACTGCGTTTCACAGGCCTTTGTAAGAGAGGTACCCGGTAGGATCTAAGAGCACTGTGCAGAGCGAGTTGTTTCTTAGCTTCCCAAAGTGCTGGAAGCAAGATGCTCTGGGGCCCAATTCACCCTTTGGAAAGAAGCCTTCACGTTGTGCCTTTCTGTTCTAGGGCAATGTAGCACACCCAGAGCAGAAGTTCTGCTTCAGCCAGATCAGGCCTGCAAAGAAACTGCGTTTCACAGGCCTTTGTAAGAGATGTTCCCGGTAGGCTGTAAGAGCACTGTGCAGAGCGAGTTGTTTCTTAGCTTCCCAAAGAGCTGGAAGCAAGATTCTCTGGGGCCCAACTCGCCCTTTGGAAAGAAGCCTGCACGTTTTGCCTTTCAGCTCTAGGGCAATGTAGCACACCCAGAGCAGAAGTTCTGCTTCAGCCAGATCAGGCCTGCAAAGAAACTGCGTTTCACAGGCCTTTATAAGAGATGTTCCCGGTAGGCTGTAAGAGCCTTGTGCAGAGCGAGTTGTTTCTTAGCTTCCCAAAGAGATGGAAGCAAGATGCTCTGGGGCCCAAGTCGCCCTTTGGAAAGAAGCCTGCACCTTGTGCCTTTCAGCTCTAGGGCAATGTAGCACACCCAGAGCAGAAGTTCTGATTCAGTCAGATCAGGCCTGCAAAGAAACTGCGTTTCACAGGCCTTTGTAAGAGATGTTCCCGGTAGGCTGTAAGAGCACTGTGCAGAGCGAGTTGTTTTTTAGCTTGTCAAAGAGCTGGAAGCAAGATGCTCTGGGGACCAACTCGCCCTTTGGAAAGAAGCCTGCACGTTGTGACTTTCAGCTCTAGGGCATTGTAGAACAACAGAGCAGAAGTTCTGCTTCAGCCAGATCAGGCCTGCAAAGAAACTGCGTTTCACAGGCCTTTGTAAGAGATGTTCCCTGTAGGCTGTAAGAGAACTGTGCAGAGCGAGTTGTTTCTTAGCTTCCCAAAGAGCTGGAAGCAAGATGCTCTGGGGCCCAATTCACCCTTTGGAAAGAAGCCTTCACGTTGTGCCTTTCTGTTCTAGGGCAATGTAGCACACCCAGAGCAGAAGTTCTGCTTCAGCCAGATCAGGCCTGCAAAGAAACTGCGTTTCACAGGCCTTTGTAAGAGATGTTCCCGGTAGGCTGTAAGAGCACTGTGCAGAGCGAGTTGTTTCTTAGCTTCCCAAAGAGCTGGAAGCAAGATTCTCTGGGGCCCAACTCGCCCTTTGGAAAGAAGCCTGCACGTTTTGCCTTTCAGCTCTAGGGCAATGTAGCACACCCAGAGCAGAAGTTCTGCTTCAGCCATATCAGGCCTGCAAAGAAACTGCGTTTCACAGGCCTTTATAAGAGATGTTCCCGGTAGGCTGTAAGAGCACTGTGCAGAGCGAGTTGTTTCTTAGCTTCCCAAAGAGCTGGAAGCAAGATGCTCTGGGGCCCAAGTCGCCCTTTGGAAAGAAGCCTGCACGTTGTGCCTTTCAGCTCTAGGGCAATGTAGCACACCCAGAGCAGAAGTTCTGATTCAGCCAGATCAGGCCTGCAAAGAAACTGCGTTTCACAGGCCTTTGTAAGAGATGTCCCCGGTAGGCTGTAAGAGCACTGTGCAGAGCGAGTTGTTTTTTAGCTTGTCAAAGAGCTGGAAGCAAGATGCTCTGGGGCCCAAGTCGCCCTTTGGAAAGAAGCCTGCATGTTGTGCCTTTCAGCTTTAGGGCAATGTAGCACACCCAGTGCAGTAGTTCTGATGCAGCCAGATGAGGCCTGCAAAGAAACTGCGTTTCACAGGCCTTTGTAAGAGATGTTCCCGGTAGGCTGTGAGAGCACTGTGCAGAGCGAGTTGTTTCTTAGCTTCCCAAAGAGCTGGAAGCAAGATGCTCTGGGGCCCAACTCGCCCTTTGGAAAGAAGCCTGCACGTTGTGCCTTTCAGCTCTAGGGCAATGTAGCACACCCAGCGCAGAAGTTCTGCTTCATCCAGATCAGGCCTGCAAAGAAACTGCGTTTCACAGGCCTTTGTAAGAGATGTTCCCAGTAGGCTGTAAGAGCACTGTGCAGAGCGAGTTGTTTCTTAGCTTCCCAAAGAGCTGGAAGCAAGATGCTCTGGGGCCCAACCGCCCTTTGGAAAGAAGCCTGCACCTTGTGCCTTTCAGCTCTAGGGCAATGTAGCCCACCCAGAGCAGAAGTTCTACTTCAGCCAGATGAGGCCTGCAAAGAAACTGGGTTTCACAGGCCTTTGTAAGAGATGTACCTGGTAGGCTCTAAGAGCACTGTGCAGAGCGAGTTGTTTCTTAGCTTCCCAAAGAGCTGGAAGCAAGATGCTCTGGGGCCCAACTCGCCCTTTGGAAAGAAGCCTGCACGTCGTGTCTTTCAGCTCTAGGGCAATGTAGCACACCCAGAGCAGAAGTTCTCCTTCAGCCAGATCAGGCCTGGAGAGAAACTGCGTTTCACAGGCCTTTGTAAGTGATGTTCCCGGTAGGCTGTAAGAGCACTGTGCAGAGCGAGTTGTTTCTTAGCTTCCCAAAGAGCTGGAAGCAAGATGCTCTGGGGCCCAACTCGCCCTTTGGAAAGAAGCCTGCACGTTGTGCCTTTCTGCTCTAGGGAAATGTAGCACACCCAGAGCAGAAGTTCAGCTTTTGCCAGATAAGGCCTGCAAAGAAACTGCGTTTCACAGGCCTTTGTAAGAGAGGTTCCCGGTAGGCTGTAAGATCACTGTGCAGAGCGAGTTGTTTCTTAGCTTCCCAAAGAGCTGGAAGCAAGATGCTCTGGGGCCCAACTCGCCCTTTGGAAAGAAGCCTGCACGTTGTGCCTTTCAGCTCTAGGGCAATGTAGCACACCCAGAGCAGAAGTTCTGCTTCAGCCAGATCAGGCCTGCAAAGAAACTGCGTTTCACAGGCCTTTGTAAGAGATGTTCCCGGTAGGCTGTAAGAGCACTGTGCAGAGCGAGTTGTTTCTTATCTTCCCAAAGAGCTGGAAGCAAGATGCTCTGGGGCCCAACTCGCCCTTTGGAAAGAAGACTGCACGTTGTGCCTTTCAGCTTTAGGGCAATGTAGCACACCCAGAGCAGTAGTTACGCTGCAGCCAGATGAGGCCTGCAAAGAAACTGCGTTTCACAGGCCTTTGTAAGAGATGTTCCCGGTAGGCTGTGAGAGCACTGTGCAGAGCGAGTTGTTTCTTAGCTTCCCAAAGAGCTGGAAGCAAGATGCTCTGGGGCCCAACTCGACCTTTGGAAAGAAGCCTGCACGTTGTGCCTTTCAGCTCTAGGGCAATGTAGCACACCCAGCGCAGAAGTTCTGCTTCATCCAGATCAGGCCTGCAAAGAAACTGCGTTTCACAGGCCTTTGTAAGAGATGTTCCCGGTAGGCTGTAAGAGCACTGTGCAGAGCGAGTTGTTTCTTAGCTTCCCAAAGAGCTGGAAGCAAGATGCTCTGGGGCCCAACCGCCCTTTGGAAAGAAGCCTGCACCTTGTGCCTTTCAGCTCTAGGGCAATGTAGCCCACCCAGAGCAGAAGTTCTGCTTCAGCCAGATGAGGCCTGCAAAGAAACTGGGTTTCACAGGCCTTTGTAAGAGATGTACCTGGTAGGCTCTAAGAGCACTGTGCAGAGCGAGTTGTTTCTTAGCTTCCCAAAGAGCTGGAAGCAAGATGCTCTGGGGCCCAACTCGCCCTTTGGAAAGAAGCCTGCACGTTGTGCCTTTCAGCTCTAGGGCAATGTAGCACACCCAGAGCAGAAGTTCTGCTTCAGCCAGATCAGGCCTGGAGAGAAACTGCGTTTCACAGGCCTTTGTAAGAGATGTTCCCGGTAGGCTGTAAGAGCACTGTGCAGAGCG
This sequence comes from Equus caballus, assembly GCF_041296265.1. NCBI lineage: Eukaryota > Metazoa > Chordata > Mammalia > Perissodactyla > Equidae > Equus > Equus caballus. The sequence goes on from NC_091695.1 coordinate 20,683,140, forward strand.
AGTTGTTTCTTAGCTTCCCAAAGACCTGGAAGCAAGATGCTCTGGGGCCCAACTCGCCCTTTGGAAAGAAGCCTGCACGTTGTGCCTTTCTGCTCTAGGGAAATGTAGCACACCCAGAGCAGAAGTTCAGCTTCTGCCAGATAAGGCCTGCAAAGAAACTGCGTTTCACAGGCCTTTGTAAGAGATGTTCCCGGTAGGCTGTAAGATCACTGTGCAGAGCGAGTTGTGTCTTAGCTTCCCAAAGAGCTGGAAGCAAGATGCTCTGGGGCCCAACTCGCCCTTTGGAAAGAAGCCTGCACGTTGTGCCTTTCAGCTCTAGGGGAATGTAGCACATCCAGAGCAGAAGTTCTGCTTCAGCCAGATCAGGCCTGCAAAGAAACTGCGTTTCACAGGCCTTTGTAAGAGATGTTCCCGGTAGGCTGTAAGAGCACTGTGCAGAGCGAGTTGTTTCTTATCTTCCCAAAGAGCTGGAAGCAAGATGCTCTGGGGCCCAACTCGCCCTTTGGAAAGAAGCCTGCACGTTGTGCCTTTCAGCTTTAGGGCAATGTAGCACACCCAGAGCAGAAGTTCTGCTTCATCCATATGAGGCCTGCAAAGAAACTGGGTTTCACAGGCCTTTGTAAGAGATGTACCCGGTTGGCTCTAAGAGCACTGTGCAGAGCGAGTTGTTTCTTAGCTTCCCAAAGAGCTGGAAGCAAGATGCTCTGGGGCCCAACATGCCCTTTGGAAAGAAGCCCGCACGTTGTGCCTTTCTGCTCTAGGGCAATGTAGCACACCCAGAGCAGAAGTTCTGCTTCATCAATATGAGGCCTGCAAAGAAACTGCGTTTCACAGGCCTTTGTAAGAGATGTACCCGGTAGGCTCTAAGAGCACTGTGCAGAGCGAGTTGTTTCTTAGCTTCCCAAAGAGCTGGAAGCAAGATGCTCTGGGGCCCAACTCGCCCTTTGGAAAGAAGCCTGCACGTTGTGCCTTTCTGCTCTAGGGCAATGTAGCACACCCAGAGCAGAAGTTCTGCTTCAGCCAGATCAGGCCTGCAAAGAAACTGCGTTTCACAGGCCTTTGTAAGAGATGTACCCGTTAGGCTCTAAGAGCACTGTGCAGAGCGAGTTGTTTCTTGGCTTCCCAAAGACCTGGAAGCAAGATGCTCTGGGGACCAACTCGCCTTTTGGAAAGAAGCCTGCACGTTGTGCCTTTCTGCTCTAGGGCAATGTAGCACACCCAGAGCAGAAGTTCTGCTTCAGCCAGGTCAGGCCTGCAAAGAAACTGCGTTTCACAGGCCTTTGTAAGAGATGTTCCCGGTAGGCTGTAAGAGCACTGTGCAGAGCGAGTTGTTTCTTAGCTTCCGAAAGAGCTGGAAGTAGATGCTCTGGGGCCCAACTCGCCCTTTGGAAAGAAGCCTGCACGTTGTGCCTTTCAGCTCTAGGGCAATGCAGCACACCCAGAGCAGAAGTTCTGCTTCATCCATATGAGGCCTGCAAAGAAACTGGGTTTCACAGGCCTTTGTAAGAGATGTACCCGGTAGGCTCTAAGAGCACTGTGCAGAGCGAGTTGTTTCTTAGCTTCCCAAAGAGCTGGAAGCAAGATGCTCTGGGGCCCAACACGCCCTTTGGAAAGAAGCCTGCACGTTGTGCCTTTCTGCTCTAGGGCAATGTAGCACACCCAGCGCAGAAGTTCTGCTTCATCCAGATCAGGCCGGCAAAGAAACTGCGTTTCACAGGCCTTTGGAAGAGATGTTCCCGGTAGGCTGTAAGAGCACTGTGCAGAGCGAGTTGTTTCTTAGCTTCCCAAAGAGCTGGAAGCAAGATGCTCTGGGGCCCAACTCGCCCTTTGGAAAGAAGCCTGCACGTTTTGCCTTTCAGCTCTAGGGCAATGTAGCCCACCCAGAGCAGAAGTTCTGCTTCAGCCAGATGAGGCCTGCAAAGAAACTGGGTTTCACAGGCCTTTGTAAGAGATGTACCTGGTAGTCTCTAAGAGCACTGTGCAGAGCGAGTTGTTTCTTAGCTTCCCAAAGAGCTGGAAGCAAGATGCTCTGGGGCCCAAGTCGCCCTTTGGAAAGAAGCCTGCACGTTGTGCCTTTCAGCTCTAGGGCAATGTAGCACACCCAGAGCAGAAGTTCTGCTTCAGCCAGATCAGGCCTGCAAAGAAACTGCGTTTCACAGGCCTTTGTAAGAGATGTTCCCGGTAGGCTGTAAGAGCACTGTGCAGAGCGAGTTGTTTCTTATCTTCCCAAAGAGCTGGAAGCAAGATGCTCTGGGGCCCAACTCGCCCTTTGGAAAGAAGACTGCACGTTGTGCCTTTCAGCTCTAGGGCAATGTAGCACACCCAGCGCAGAAGTTCTGCTTCATCCAGATCAGGCCTGCAAAGAAACTGCGTTTCACAGGCCTTTGTAAGAGATGTTCCCGGTAGGCTGTAAGAGCACTGTGCAGAGCGAGTTGTTTCTTAGCTTCCCAAAGAGCTGGAAGCAAGATGCTCTGGGGCCCAACCGCCCTTTGGAAAGAAGCCTGCACCTTGTGCCTTTCAGCTCTAGGGCAATGTAGCCCACCCAGAGCAGAAGTTCTGCTTCAGCCAGATGAGGCCTGCAAAGAAACTGGGTTTCACAGGCCTTTGTAAGAGATGTACCTGGTAGGCTCTAAGAGCACTGTGCAGAGCGAGTTGTTTCTTAGCTTCCCAAAGAGCTGGAAGCAAGATGCTCTGGGGCCCAACTCGCCCTTTGGAAAGAAGCCTGCACGTTGTGCCTTTCAGCTCTAGGGCAATGTAGCACACCCAGAGCAGAAGTTCTGCTTCAGCCAGATCAGGCCTGGAGAGAAACTGCGTTTCACAGGCCTTTGTAAGAGATGTACCCGGTAGGCTCTAAGAGCACTGTGCAGAGCGAGTTGTTTCTTGGCTTCCCAAAGACCTGGAAGCAAGATGCTCTGGGGACCAACTCGCCCTTTGGAAAGAAGCCTGCACGTTGTGCCTTTCTGCTCTAGGGCAATGTAGCACACCCAGAGCAGAAGTTCTGCTTCAGCCAGGTCAGGACTGCAAAGAAACTGCGTTTCACAGGCCTTTGTAAGAGATGTTCCCGGTAGGCTGTAAGAGCACTGTGCAGAGCGAGTTGTTTCTTAGCTTCCGAAAGAGCTGGAAGCAAGATGCTCTGGGGCCCAACTCGCCCTTTGGAAAGAAGCCTGCACGTTGTGCCTTTCAGCTCTAGGGCAATGCAGCACACCCAGAGCAGAAGTTCTGCTTCATCCATATGAGGCCTGCAAAGAAACTGGGTTTCACAGGCCTTTGTAAGAGATGTACCCGGTAGGCTCTAAGAGCACTGTGCAGAGCGAGTTGTTTCTTAGCTTCCCAAAGAGCTGGAAGCAAGATGCTCTGGGGCCCAACACGCCCTTTGGAAAGAAGCCTGCACGTTGTGCCTTTCTGCTCTAGGGCAATGTAGCACACCCAGCGCAGAAGTTCTGCTTCATCCAGATCAGGCCGGCAAAGAAACTGCGTTTCACAGGCCTTTGGAAGAGATGTTCCCGGTAGGCTGTAAGAGCACTGTGCAGAGCGAGTTGTTTCTTAGCTTCCCAAAGAGCTGGAAGCAAGATGCTCTGGGGCCCAACTCGCCCTTTGGAAAGAAGAATGCACCTTGTGCCTTTCAGCTCTAGGGCAATGTAGCCCACCCAGAGCAGAAGTTCTGCTTCAGCCAGATGAGGCCTGCAAAGAAACTGGGTTTCACAGGAATTGTAAGAGATGTACCTGGTAGTCTCTAAGAGCACTGTGCAGAGCGAGTTGTTTCTTAGCTTCCCAAAGAGCTGGAAGCAAGATGCTCTGGGGCCCAAGTCGCCCTTTGGAAAGAAGCCTGCACGTTGTGCCTTTCAGCTCTAGGGCAATGTAGCACACCCAGAGCAGAAGTTCTGCTTCAGCCAGATCAGGCCTGGAGAGAAACTGCGTTTCACAGGCCTTTGGAAGAGATGTTCCCGGTAGGCTGTAAGAGCACTGTGCAGAGCGAGTTGTTTCTTAGCTTCCCAAAGAGCTGGAAGGAAGATGCTCTGGGGCCCACTCGCCCTTTGGAAAGAAGCCTGCACGTTGTGCCTTTCAGCTTTAGGGCAATGTAGCACACCCAGAGCAGTAGTTCTGCTGCAGCCAGATGAGGCCTGCAAAGAAACTGCGTTTCACAGGCCTTTGTAAGAGATGTTCCCGGTAGGCTGTGAGAGCACTGTGCAGAGCGAGTTGTTTCTTAGCTTCCCAAAGAGCTGGAAGCAAGATGCTCTGGGGCCCAACTCGACCTTTGGAAAGAAGCCTGCACGTTGTGCCTTTCAGCTCTAGGTCAATGTAGCACACCCAGCGCAGAAGTTCTGCTTCATCCAGATCAGGCCTGCAAAGAAACTGCGTTTCACAGGCCTTTGTAAGAGATGTTCCCGGTAGGCTGTAAGACCACTGTGCAGAGCGAGTTGTTTCTTAGCTTCCCAAAGAGCTGGAAGCAAGATGCTCTGGGGCCCAACCGCCCTTTGGAAAGAAGCCTGCACGTTGTGCCTTTCAGCTCTAGGGCAATGTAGCCCACCCAGAGCAGAAGTTCTGCTTCAGCCACATGAGGCCTGCAAAGAAACTGGGTTTCACAGGCCTTTGTAAGAGATGTACCTGGTAGGCTCTAAGAGCACTGTGCAGAGCGAGTTGTTTCTTAGCTTCCCAAAGAGCTGGAAGCAAGATGCTCTGGGGCCCAACTCGCCCTTTGGAAAGAAGCCTGCACGTTGTGCCTTTCAGCTCTAGGGCAATGTAGCACACCCAGAGCAGAAGTTCTGCTTCAGCCAGATCAGGCCTGGAGAGAAACTGCATTTCACAGGCCTTTGTAAGAGATGTTCCCGGTAGGCTGTAAGAGCACTGTGCAGAGCGAGTTGTTTCTTAGCTTCCCAAAGAGCTGGAAGCAAGATGCTCTGGGGCCCAACTCGCCCTTTGGAAAGAAGCCTGCACGTTGTGCCTTTCTGCTCTAGGGAAATGTAGCACACCCAGAGCAGAAGTTCAGCTTCTGCCAGATAAGGCCTGCAAAGAAACTGCGTTTCACAGGCCAGTGTAAGAGATGTTCCCGGTAGGCTGTAAGATCACTGTGCAGAGCGAGTTGTTTCTTAGCTTCCCAAAGAGCTGGAAGCAAGATGCTCTGGGGCCCAACTCGCCCTTTGGAAAGAAGCCTGCACGTTGTGCCTTTCAGCTCTAGGGCAATGTAGCACACCCAGAGCAGAAGTTCTGCTTCAGCCAGATCAGGCCTGCAAAGAAACTGCGTTTCACAGGCCTTTGTAAGAGATGTTCCCGGTAGGCTGTAAGAGCACTGTGCAGAGCGAGTTGTTTCTTAGCTTCCCAAAGAGCTGGAAGCAAGATGCTCTGGGGCCCAACCGCCCTTTGGAAAGAAGCCTGCACCTTGTGCCTTTCAGCTCTAGGGCAATGTAGCACACCCAGAGCAGAAGTTCTGCTTCAGCCAGATCAGGCCTGCAAAGAAACTGCGTTTCACAGGCCTTTGTAAGAGATGTTCCCGGTAGGCTGTAAGAGCACTGTGCAGAGCGAGTTGTTTCTTAGCTTCCCAAAGAGCTGGAAGCAAGATGCTCTGGGGCCCAACCGCCCTTTGGAAAGAAGCCTGCACCTTGTGCCTTTCAGCTCTAGGGCAATGTAGCCCACCCAGAGCAGAAGTTCTGCTTCAGCCAGATGAGGCCTGCAAAGAAACTGGGTTTCACAGGCCTTTGTAAGAGATGTACCTGGTAGGCTCTAAGAGCACTGTGCAGAGCGAGTTGTTTCTTAGCTTCCCAAAGAGCTGGAAGCAAGATGCTCTGGGGCCCAAGTCGCCCTTTGGAAAGAAGCCTGCACGTTGTGCCTTTCTGCTCTAGGGCAATGTAGCACACCCAGAGCAGAAGTTCTGCTTCAGCCAGGTCAGGCCTGCAAAGAAACTGCGTTTCACAGGCCTTTGTAAGAGATGTTCCCGGTAGGCTGTAAGAGCACTGTGCAGAGCGAGTTGTTTCTTAGCTTCCGAAAGAGCTGGAAGTAGATGCTCTGGGGCCCAACTCGCCCTTTGGAAAGAAGCCTGCACGTTGTGCCTTTCAGCTCTAGGGCAATGCAGCACACCCAGAGCAGAAGTTCTGCTTCATCCATATGAGGCCTGCAAAGAAACTGGGTTTCACAGGCCTTTGTAAGAGATGTACCCGGTAGGCTCTAAGAGCACTGTGCAGAGCGAGTTGTTTCTTAGCTTCCCAAAGAGCTGGAAGCAAGATGCTCTGGGGCCCAACACGCCCTTTGGAAAGAAGCCTGCACGTTGTGCCTTTCTGCTCTAGGGCAATGTAGCACACCCAGCGCAGAAGTTCTGCTTCATCCAGATCAGGCCGGCAAAGAAACTGCGTTTCACAGGCCTTTGGAAGAGATGTTCCCGGTAGGCTGTAAGAGCACTGTGCAGAGCGAGTTGTTTCTTAGCTTCCCAAAGAGCTGGAAGCAAGATGCTCTGGGGCCCAACTCGCCCTTTGGAAAGAAGCCTGCACGTTTTGCCTTTCAGCTCTAGGGCAATGTAGCCCACCCAGAGCAGAAGTTCTGCTTCAGCCAGATGAGGCCTGCAAAGAAACTGGGTTTCACAGGCCTTTGTAAGAGATGTACCTGGTAGTCTCTAAGAGCACTGTGCAGAGCGAGTTGTTTCTTAGCTTCCCAAAGAGCTGGAAGCAAGATGCTCTGGGGCCCAAGTCGCCCTTTGGAAAGAAGCCTGCACGTTGTGCCTTTCAGCTCTAGGGCAATGTAGCACACCCAGAGCAGAAGTTCTGCTTCAGCCAGATCAGGCCTGCAAAGAAACTGCGTTTCACAGGCCTTTGTAAGAGATGTTCCCGGTAGGCTGTAAGAGCACTGTGCAGAGCGAGTTGTTTCTTATCTTCCCAAAGAGCTGGAAGCAAGATGCTCTGGGGCCCAACTCGCCCTTTGGAAAGAAGACTGCACGTTGTGCCTTTCAGCTCTAGGGCAATGTAGCACACCCAGCGCAGAAGTTCTGCTTCATCCAGATCAGGCCTGCAAAGAAACTGCGTTTCACAGGCCTTTGTAAGAGATGTTCCCGGTAGGCTGTAAGAGCACTGTGCAGAGCGAGTTGTTTCTTAGCTTCCCAAAGAGCTGGAAGCAAGATGCTCTGGGGCCCAACCGCCCTTTGGAAAGAAGCCTGCACCTTGTGCCTTTCAGCTCTAGGGCAATGTAGCCCACCCAGAGCAGAAGTTCTGCTTCAGCCAGATGAGGCCTGCAAAGAAACTGGGTTTCACAGGCCTTTGTAAGAGATGTACCTGGTAGGCTCTAAGAGCACTGTGCAGAGCGAGTTGTTTCTTAGCTTCCCAAAGAGCTGGAAGCAAGATGCTCTGGGGCCCAACTCGCCCTTTGGAAAGAAGCCTGCACGTTGTGCCTTTCAGCTCTAGGGCAATGTAGCACACCCAGAGCAGAAGTTCTGCTTCAGCCAGATCAGGCCTGGAGAGAAACTGCGTTTCACAGGCCTTTGTAAGAGATGTACCCGGTAGGCTCTAAGAGCACTGTGCAGAGCGAGTTGTTTCTTGGCTTCCCAAAGACCTGGAAGCAAGATGCTCTGGGGACCAACTCGCCCTTTGGAAAGAAGCCTGCACGTTGTGCCTTTCTGCTCTAGGGCAATGTAGCACACCCAGAGCAGAAGTTCTGCTTCAGCCAGGTCAGGACTGCAAAGAAACTGCGTTTCACAGGCCTTTGTAAGAGATGTTCCCGGTAGGCTGTAAGAGCACTGTGCAGAGCGAGTTGTTTCTTAGCTTCCGAAAGAGCTGGAAGCAAGATGCTCTGGGGCCCAACTCGCCCTTTGGAAAGAAGCCTGCACGTTGTGCCTTTCAGCTCTAGGGCAATGCAGCACACCCAGAGCAGAAGTTCTGCTTCATCCATATGAGGCCTGCAAAGAAACTGGGTTTCACAGGCCTTTGTAAGAGATGTACCCGGTAGGCTCTAAGAGCACTGTGCAGAGCGAGTTGTTTCTTAGCTTCCCAAAGAGCTGGAAGCAAGATGCTCTGGGGCCCAACACGCCCTTTGGAAAGAAGCCTGCACGTTGTGCCTTTCTGCTCTAGGGCAATGTAGCACACCCAGCGCAGAAGTTCTGCTTCATCCAGATCAGGCCGGCAAAGAAACTGCGTTTCACAGGCCTTTGGAAGAGATGTTCCCGGTAGGCTGTAAGAGCACTGTGCAGAGCGAGTTGTTTCTTAGCTTCCCAAAGAGCTGGAAGCAAGATGCTCTGGGGCCCAACTCGCCCTTTGGAAAGAAGAATGCACCTTGTGCCTTTCAGCTCTAGGGCAATGTAGCCCACCCAGAGCAGAAGTTCTGCTTCAGCCAGATGAGGCCTGCAAAGAAACTGGGTTTCACAGGAATTGTAAGAGATGTACCTGGTAGTCTCTAAGAGCACTGTGCAGAGCGAGTTGTTTCTTAGCTTCCCAAAGAGCTGGAAGCAAGATGCTCTGGGGCCCAAGTCGCCCTTTGGAAAGAAGCCTGCACGTTGTGCCTTTCAGCTCTAGGGCAATGTAGCACACCCAGAGCAGAAGTTCTGCTTCAGCCAGATCAGGCCTGGAGAGAAACTGCGTTTCACAGGCCTTTGGAAGAGATGTTCCCGGTAGGCTGTAAGAGCACTGTGCAGAGCGAGTTGTTTCTTAGCTTCCCAAAGAGCTGGAAGGAAGATGCTCTGGGGCCCACTCGCCCTTTGGAAAGAAGCCTGCACGTTGTGCCTTTCAGCTTTAGGGCAATGTAGCACACCCAGAGCAGTAGTTCTGCTGCAGCCAGATGAGGCCTGCAAAGAAACTGCGTTTCACAGGCCTTTGTAAGAGATGTTCCCGGTAGGCTGTGAGAGCACTGTGCAGAGCGAGTTGTTTCTTAGCTTCCCAAAGAGCTGGAAGCAAGATGCTCTGGGGCCCAACTCGACCTTTGGAAAGAAGCCTGCACGTTGTGCCTTTCAGCTCTAGGTCAATGTAGCACACCCAGCGCAGAAGTTCTGCTTCATCCAGATCAGGCCTGCAAAGAAACTGCGTTTCACAGGCCTTTGTAAGAGATGTTCCCGGTAGGCTGTAAGACCACTGTGCAGAGCGAGTTGTTTCTTAGCTTCCCAAAGAGCTGGAAGCAAGATGCTCTGGGGCCCAACCGCCCTTTGGAAAGAAGCCTGCACGTTGTGCCTTTCAGCTCTAGGGCAATGTAGCCCACCCAGAGCAGAAGTTCTGCTTCAGCCACATGAGGCCTGCAAAGAAACTGGGTTTCACAGGCCTTTGTAAGAGATGTACCTGGTAGGCTCTAAGAGCACTGTGCAGAGCGAGTTGTTTCTTAGCTTCCCAAAGAGCTGGAAGCAAGATGCTCTGGGGCCCAACTCGCCCTTTGGAAAGAAGCCTGCACGTTGTGCCTTTCAGCTCTAGGGCAATGTAGCACACCCAGAGCAGAAGTTCTGCTTCAGCCAGATCAGGCCTGGAGAGAAACTGCATTTCACAGGCCTTTGTAAGAGATGTTCCCGGTAGGCTGTAAGAGCACTGTGCAGAGCGAGTTGTTTCTTAGCTTCCCAAAGAGCTGGAAGCAAGATGCTCTGGGGCCCAACTCGCCCTTTGGAAAGAAGCCTGCACGTTGTGCCTTTCTGCTCTAGGGAAATGTAGCACACCCAGAGCAGAAGTTCAGCTTCTGCCAGATAAGGCCTGCAAAGAAACTGCGTTTCACAGGCCAGTGTAAGAGATGTTCCCGGTAGGCTGTAAGATCACTGTGCAGAGCGAGTTGTTTCTTAGCTTCCCAAAGAGCTGGAAGCAAGATGCTCTGGGGCCCAACTCGCCCTTTGGAAAGAAGCCTGCACGTTGTGCCTTTCAGCTCTAGGGCAATGTAGCACACCCAGAGCAGAAGTTCTGCTTCAGCCAGATCAGGCCTGCAAAGAAACTGCGTTTCACAGGCCTTTGTAAGAGATGTTCCCGGTAGGCTGTAAGAGCACTGTGCAGAGCGAGTTGTTTCTTAGCTTCCCAAAGAGCTGGAAGCAAGATGCTCTGGGGCCCAACCGCCCTTTGGAAAGAAGCCTGCACCTTGTGCCTTTCAGCTCTAGGGCAATGTAGCACACCCAGAGCAGAAGTTCTGCTTCAGCCAGATCAGGCCTGCAAAGAAACTGCGTTTCACAGGCCTTTGTAAGAGATGTTCCCGGTAGGCTGTAAGAGCACTGTGCAGAGCGAGTTGTTTCTTAGCTTCCCAAAGAGCTGGAAGCAAGATGCTCTGGGGCCCAACCGCCCTTTGGAAAGAAGCCTGCACCTTGTGCCTTTCAGCTCTAGGGCAATGTAGCCCACCCAGAGCAGAAGTTCTGCTTCAGCCAGATGAGGCCTGCAAAGAAACTGGGTTTCACAGGCCTTTGTAAGAGATGTACCTGGTAGGCTCTAAGAGCACTGTGCAGAGCGAGTTGTTTCTTAGCTTCCCAAAGAGCTGGAAGCAAGATGCTCTGGGGCCCAAGTCGCCCTTTGGAAAGAAGCCTGCACGTTGTGCCTTTCAGCTCTAGGTCAATGTAGCACACCCAGCGCCGAAGTTCTGCTTCATCCAGATCAGGCCTGCAAAGAAACTGCGTTTCACAGGTCTTTGTAAGAGATGTTCCCGGTAGGCTGTAAGAGCACTGTGCAGAGCGAGTTGTTTCTTAGCTTCCCAAAGAGCTGGAAGCAAGATGCTCTGGGGCCCAACCGCCCTTTGGAAAGAAGCCTGCACGTTGTGCCTTTCAGCTCTAGGGCAATGTAGCCCACCCAGAGCAGAAGTTCTGCTTCAGCCAGATGAGGCCTGCAAAGAAACTGGGTTTCACAGGCCTTTGTAAGAGATGTACCTGGTAGGCTCTAAGAGCACTGTGCAGAGCGAGTTGTTTCTTAGCTTCCCAAAGAGCTGGAAGCAAGATGCTCTGGGGCCCAAGTCGCCCTTTGGAAAGAAGCCTGCACGTTGTGCCTTTCAGCTCTAGGGCAATGTAGCACACCCAGAGCAGAAGTTCTGCTTCAGCCAGATCAGGCCTGGAGAGAAACTGCATTTCACAGGCCTTTGTAAGAGATGTTCCCGGTAGGCTGTAAGAGCACTGTGCAGAGCGAGTTGTTTCTTAGCTTCCCAAAGAGCTGGAAGCAAGATGCTCTGGGGCCCAACTCGCCCTTTGGAAAGAAGCCTGCACGTTGTGCCTTTCTGCTCTAGGGAAATGTAGCACACCCAGAGCAGAAGTTCAGCTTCTGCCAGATAAGGCCTGCAAAGAAACTGCGTTTCGCAGGCCTGTGTAAGAGATGTTCCCGGTAGGCTGTAAGATCACTGTGCAGAGCGAGTTGTTTCTTAGCTTCCCAAAGAGCTGGAAGCAAGATGCTCTGGGGCCAAACTCGCCCTTTGGAAAGAAGCCTGCACGTTGTGCCTTTCAGCTCTAGGGCAATGTAGCACACCCAGAGCAGAAGTTCTGCTTCAGCCAGATCAGGCCTGCAAAGAAACTGCGTTTCACAGGCCTTTGTAAGAGATGTTCCCGGTAGGCTGTAAGAGCACTGTGCAGAGCGAGTTGTTTCTTATCTTCCCAAAGAGCTGGAAGCAAGATGCTCTGGGGCCCAACTCGCCCTTTGGAAAGAAGCCTGCACGTTGTGCCTTTCAGCTCTAGGGCAATGTAGCACACCCAGAGCAGAAGTTCTGCTTCATCCATATGAGGCCTGCAAACAAATTGGGTTTCAGAGGCCTTTGTAAGAGATGTACCCGGTAGGCTGTAAGAGCACTGTGCAGAGCGAGTTGTTTCTTAGCTTCCAAAAAGAGCTGGAAGCAAGATGCTCTGGGGCCGAACTCGCCCTTTGGAAAGAAGCCTGCACGTTGTGCCTTTCTGCTCTAGGGCAATGTAGCACACCCAGAGCAGAAGTTCTGCCTCAGCCAGATCAGGCCTGCAAAGAAACTGCGTTTCACAGGCCTTTGGAAGAGATGTTCCCGGTAGGCTGTAAGAGCACTGTGCAGAGCGAGTTGTTTCTTATCTTCCCAAAGAGCTGGAAGCAAGATTCTCTGGGGCCCAACTCGCCCTTTGGAAAGAAGCCTGCACGTTTTGCCTTTCAGCTCTAGGGCAATGTAGCACACCCAGAGCAGAAGTTCTGCTTCAGCCATATCAGGCCTGCAAAGAAACTGCGTTTCACAGGCCTTTGTAAGAGATGTTCCCGGTAGGCTGTAAGAGCACTGTGCAGAGCGAGTTGTTTCTTAGCTTCCCAAAGAGCTGGAAGCAAGATGCTCTGGGGCCCAACTCGCCCTTTGGAAAGAAGCCTGCACCTTGTGCCTTTCAGCTCTAGGGCAATGTAGCCCACCCAGAGCAGAAGTTCTGCTTCAGCCAGATGAGGCCTGCAAAGAAACTGGGTTTCACAGGCCTTTGTAAGAGATGTTCCCGGTAGGCTGTGAGAGCACTGTGCAGAGCGAGTTGTTTCTTAGCTTCCCAAAGAGCTGGAAGCAAGATGCTCTGGGGCCCAACTCGCCCTTTGGAAAGAAGCCTGCACGTTGTGCCTTTCAGCTCTAGGGCAATGTAGCACACCCAGAGCAGAAGTTCTGCTTCATCCATATGAGGCCTGCAAAGAAATTGGGTTTCAGAGGCCTTTGTAAGAGATGTACCCGGTAGGCTGTAAGAGCACTGTGCAGAGAGAGTTGTTTCTTATCTTCCCAAAGAGCTGGAAGCAAGATGCTCTGGGTCCCAACTTGCCCTTTGGAAAGAAGCCTGCACCTTGTGCCTTTCAGCTCCAGGGCAATGTAGCACACCCAGAGCAGAAGTTCTGCGTCAGCCAGATCAGGCCTGCAAAGAAACTGCGTTTCACAGGCCTTTGTAAGAGATGTTCCCGGTAGGCTGTAAGAGCACTGTGCAGAGCGAGTTGTTTCTTAGCTTCCCAAAGAGCTGGAAGCAAGATGCTCTGGGGCCCAATTCGCCCTTTGGAAAGAAGCCTGCACGTTGTGCCTTTCTGCTCTAGGGCAATGTAGCACACCCAGAGCAGAAGTTCTGCTTCAGCCAGATCAGGCCTGCAAAGAAACTGCGTTTCACAGGCCTTTGGAAGAGATGTTCCCGGTAGGCTGTAAGAGCACTGTGCAGAGCGAGTTGTTTCTTACCTTCCCAAAGAGCTGGAAGCAAGATTCTCTGGGGCCCAACTCGCCCTTTGGAAAGAAGCCTGCACGTTTTGCCTTTCAGCTCTAGGGCAATGTAGCACACCCAGAGCAGAAGTTCTGCTTCAGCCATATCAGGCCTGCAAAGAAACTGCGTTTCACAGGCCTTTGTAAGAGATGTTCCCGGTAGGCTGTAAGAGCACTGTGCAGAGCGAGTTGTTTCTTAGCTTCCCAAAGAGCTGGAAGCAAGATGCTCTGGGGCCCAACTCGCCCTTTGGAAAGAAGCCTGCACCTTGTGCCTTTCAGCTCTAGGGCAATGTAGCCCACCCAGAGCAGAAGTTCTGCTTCAGCCAGATGAGGCCTGCAAAGAAACTGGGTTTCACAGGCCTTTGTAAGAGATGTACCTGGTAGTCTCTAAGAGCACTGTGCAGAGCGAGTTGTTTCTTAGCTTCCCAAAGAGCTGGAAGCAAGATGCTCTGGGGCCCAAGTCGCCCTTTGGAAAGAAGCCTGCACGTTGTGCCTTTCAGCTCTAGGGCAATGTAGCACACCCAGAGCAGAAGTTCTGCTTCAGCCAGATCAGGCCTGGAGAGAAACTGCATTTCACAGGCCTTTGTAAGAGATGTTCCCGGTAGGCTGTAAGAGCACTGTGCAGAGCGAGTTGTTTCTTAGCTTCCCAAAGAGCTGGAAGCAAGATGCTCTGGGGCCCAACTCGCCCTTTGGAAAGAAGCCTGCACGTTGTGCCTTTCAGCTTTAGGACAATGTAGCACACCCAGAGCAGTAGTTCTGCTGCAGCCAGATGAGGCCTGCAAAGAAACTGCGTTTCACAGGCCTTTGTAAGAGATGTTCCCGGTAGGCTGTGAGAGCACTGTGCAGAGCGAGTTGTTTCTTAGCTTCCCAAAGAGCTGGAAGCAAGATGCTCTGGGGCCCAACTCGACCTTTGGAAAGAAGCCTGCACGTTGTGCCTTTCAGCTCTAGGGCAATGTAGCACACCCAGCGCAGAAGTTCTGCTTCATCCAGATCAGGCCTGCAAAGAAACTGCGTTTCACAGGCCTTTGTAAGAGATGTTCCCGGTAGGCTGTAAGAGCACTGTGCAGAGCGAGTTGTTTCTTAGCTTCCCAAAGAGCTGGAAGCAAGATGCTCAGGGGCCCAACTCGCCCTTTGGAAAGAAGCCTGCACGTTGTGCCTTTCAGCTCTAGGGCAGTGTATCACACCCAGAGCAGAAGTTCTGCTACATCCATATGAGGCCTGCAAAGAAACTGGGTTTCACAGGCCTTTGTAAGAGATGTTCCCGGTAGGCTGTGAGAGCACTGTGCAGAGCGAGTTGTTTCTTAGCTTCCCAAAGAGCTGGAAGCAAGATGCTCTGGGGCCCAATTCGCCCTTTGGAAAGAAGCCTGCACGTTGTGCCTTTCTGCTCTAGGGCAATGTAGCACACCCAGAGCAGAAGTTCTGCTTCAGCCAGATCAGGCCTGCAAAGAAACTGCGTTTCACAGGCCTTTGGAAGAGATGTTCCCGGTAGGCTGTAAGAGCACTGTGCAGAGCGAGTTGTTTCTTACCTTCCCAAAGAGCTGGAAGCAAGATTCTCTGGGGCCCAACTCGCCCTTTGGAAAGAAGCCTGCACGTTTTGCCTTTCAGCTCTAGGGCAATGTAGCACACCCAGAGCAGAAGTTCTGCTTCAGCCATATCAGGCCTGCAAAGAAACTGCGTTTCACAGGCCTTTGTAAGAGATGTTCCCGGTAGGCTGTAAGAGCACTGTGCAGAGCGAGTTGTTTCTTAGCTTCCCAAAGAGCTGGAAGCAAGATGCTCTGGGGCCCAACTCGCCCTTTGGAAAGAAGCCTGCACCTTGTGCCTTTCAGCTCTAGGGCAATGTAGCCCACCCAGAGCAGAAGTTCTGCTTCAGCCAGATGAGGCCTGCAAAGAAACTGGGTTTCACAGGCCTTTGTAAGAGATGTACCTGGTAGTCTCTAAGAGCACTGTGCAGAGCGAGTTGTTTCTTAGCTTCCCAAAGAGCTGGAAGCAAGATGCTCTGGGGCCCAAGTCGCCCTTTGGAAAGAAGCCTGCACGTTGTGCCTTTCAGCTCTAGGGCAATGTAGCACACCCAGAGCAGAAGTTCTGCTTCAGCCATATCAGGCCTGGAGAGAAACTGCGTTTCACAGGCCTTTGTAAGAGATGTTCCCGGTAGGCTGTAAGAGCACTGTGCAGAGCGAGTTGTTTCTTAGCTTCCCAAAGAGCTGGAAGCAAGATGCTCTGGGGCCCAAGTCGCCCTTTGGAAAGAAGCCTGCACGTTGTGCCTTTCAGCTTTAGGACAATGTAGCACACCCAGAGCAGTAGTTCTGCTGCAGCCAGATGAGGCCTGCAAAGAAACTGCGTTTCACAGGCCTTTGTAAGAGATGTTCCCGGTAGGCTGTGAGAGCACTGTGCAGAGCGAGTTGTTTCTTAGCTTCCCAAAGAGCTGGAAGCAAGATGCTCTGGGGCCCAACTCGACCTTTGGAAAGAAGCCTGCACGTTGTGCCTTTCAGCTCTAGGGCAATGTAGCACACCCAGCGCAGAAGTTCTGCTTCAGCCAGATCAGGCCTGGAGAGAAACTGCGTTTCACAGGCCTTTGTAAGAGATGTTCCCGGTAGGCTGTAAGAGCACTGTGCAGAGCGAGTTGTTTCTTAGCTTCCCAAAGAGCTGGAAGCAAGATGCTCTGGGGCCCAACTCGCCCTTTGGAAAGAAGCCTGCACGTTGTGCCTTTCAGCTCTAGGGCAATGTAGCACACCCAGAGCAGAAGTTCTGCTTCAGCCATATCAGGCCTGCAAAGAAACTGCGTTTCACAGGCCTTTGTAAGAGATGTTCCCGGTAGGCTGTAAGAGCACTGTGCAGAGCGAGTTGTTTCTTATCTTCCCAAAGAGCTGGAAGCAAGATGCTCTGGGGCCCAACTCGCCCTTTGGAAAGAAGCCTGCACGTTGTGCCTTTCAGCTCTAGGGCAATGTAGCACACCCAGAGCAGAAGTTCTGCTTCATCCATATGAGGCCTGCAAAGAAATTGGGTTTCAGAGGCCTTTGTAAGAGATGTACCCGGTAGGCTGTAAGAGCACTGTGCAGAGCGAGTTGTTTCTTCACTTCCCAAAGAGCTGGAAGCAAGATGCACTGGGGACGAACTCGCCCCTTGGAAAGAAGCCTGCACGTTGTGACTTTCAGCTCTAGGGCATTGTAGAACAACAGAGCAGAAGTTCTGCTTCAGCCAGATAAGGCCTGCAAAGAAACTGCGTTTCACAGGCCTTTGTAAGAGATGTTCCCGGTAGGCTGTAAGAGCACTGTGCAGAGCGAGTTGTTTCTTAGCTTCCCAAAGAGCTGCATGCAAGATGCTCTGGGGCCCAACTCGCCCTTTGGAAAGAAGCCTGCACGTTTTGCCTTTCAGCTCTAGGGCAATGTAGAGCACCCAGAGCAGAAGTCCTACTTCAGCCAGATCAGTCCTGCAGAGAAACTGCGTTTCACAGGCCTTTGTAAGTGATCTTCCCGGTAGGCTGTAAGAGCACTGTGCAGAGTGAGTTGTTTCTTAGCTTCCCAAAGAGCTGGAAGCAAGATGCTCTGGGGCCCAACTCGCCCTTTGGAAAGAAGCCTGCACGTTGTGCCTTTCTGATCTAGGGCAATGTAGCACACCCAGAGCAGAAGTTCTGCTTCAGCTAGATCAGGCCTGCAAAGAAACTGCGTTTCACAGGCCTTTGTAAGAGATGTTCCCGGTAGGCTGTAAGAGCACTGTGCAGAGCGAGTTGTTTCTTAGCTTCCCAAAGAGCTGTAAGCAAGATTCTCTGGGGCCCAACTCGCCCTTTGGAAAGAAGCCTGCACGTTTTGCCTTTCAGCTCTAGGGCAATGTAGCACACACAGAGCAGAAGTTCTGCTTCAGCCATATCAGGCCTGCAAAGAAACTGCGTTTCACAGGCCTTTGTAAGAGATGTTCCCGGTAGGCTGTAGGAGCACTGTGCAGAGCGAGTTGTTTTTGGCTACCCAAAGAGCTGGAAGCAAGATGCTCTGGGGCCCAAGTCGCCCTTTGGAAAGAAGCCTGCACGTTGTGCCTTTCAGCTCTAGGGCAATGTAGCACAGCCAGAGCAGAAGTTCTGCTTCAGCCAGATCAGGCCTGCAGAGAAATTGCGTTTCACAGGCCTTTGTAAGAGATGTTCCCGGTAGGCTGTAAGAGCACTGTGCAGAGCGAGTTGTTTCTTAGCTTCCCAAAGAGCTGGAAGCAAGATGCTCTGGGGCCCAACTCGCCCTTTGGAAAGAAGCCTGCACGTTGTGCCTTTCAGCTTTAGGGCAATGTAGCACACCCAGAGCAGTAGTTCTGCTGCAGCCAGATGACGCCTGCAAAGAAACTGCGTTTCACAGGCCTTTGTAAGAGATGTTCCCGGTAGGCTGTGAGAGCCCTGTGCAGAGCTTGTTGTTTCTTAGCTTCCCAAAGAGCTGGAAGCAAGATGCTCTGGGTCCCAACTCTCCCTTTGTAAAGAAGCCTGCACGTTGTGCCTTTCTGCTCTAGGGCAATGTAGCACACCCAGAGCAGAAGTTCTGCTTCAGCCAGATCAGGCCTGCGAAGAAACTGCATTTCACAGGCCTTTGTAAGAGATGTTCCTGGTAGGCTGTAAGAGCACTGTGCAGAGCGAGTTGTTTCTTAGCTTCCCAAAGAGCTGGAAGCAAGATGCTCTGGGGCCCAACTCGCCCTTTGGAAAGAAGCCTGCACCTTGTGCCTTTCAGCTCTAGGGCAATGTAGAACACCCGGAGCAGAAGTTCTGCTTCAGCCAGATCAGGCCTGCAAAGAAACTGCGTTTCACAGGCCTTTGTAAGAGATGTTCCCGGTAGGCTGTGAGAGCACTGTGCAGATCGAGTTGTTTCTTAGCTTCCCAAAGAGCTGGAAGCAAGATGCTCTGGGGCCCAAGTCGCCCTTTGGAAAGAAGCCTGCACGTTGTGCCTTTCAGCTCTAGGGCAATGTAGCACACCCAGAGCAGAAGTTCTGCTTCAGCCAGATCAGGCCTGCAGAGAAACTGCGTTTCACAGGCCTTTGTAAGAGATGTTCCCGGTAGGCTGTAAGAGCACTGTGCAGAGCGAGTTGTTTCTTAGCTTCCCAAAGAGCTGGAAGCAAGATGCTCTGTGTCTAACTCGCCCTTTGGAAAGAAGCCTGCACGTTGTGCCTTTCAGCTCTAGGGCAATGTAGCACACCCAGAGCAGAAGTTCTACTTCAGCCAGATCAGTCCTGCAGCGAAACTGCGTTTCACAGGCCTTTGTAAGTGATGTTCCCGGTAGGCTGTAAGAGCACTTTGCAGAGCGAGTTGTTTCTTAGCTTCCGAAAGAGCTGGAAGCAAGATGCTCTGGGGCCCAACTCGCCCTTTGGAAAGAAGCCTGCACGTTGTGCCTTTCTGCTCTAGGGCAATGTAGCACACCCAGAGCAGAAGTTCTGCTTCAGCCATATCAGGCCTGCAAAGGAACTGCGTTTCACAGGCCTTTGTAAGAGATGTTCCCGGTAGGCTGTAAGAGCACTGTGCAGAGCGAGTTGTTTCTTATCTTCCCAAAGAGCTGGAAGCAAGATGCTCTGGGGCCCAACTCGCCCTTTGGAAAGAAGCCTGCACGTTGTGCCTTTCAGCTCTAGGGCAATGTAGCACACCCAGAGCAGAAGTTCTGCTTCATCCATATGAGGCCTGCAAAGAAATTGGGTTTCAGAGGCCTTTGTAAGAGATGTACCCGGTAGGCTGTAAGAGCACTGTGCAGAGCGAGTTGTTTCTTCACTTCCCAAAGAGCTGGAAGCAAGATGCACTGGGGACGAACTCGCCCCTTGGAAAGAAGCCTGCACGTTGTGACTTTCAGCTCTAGGGCATTGTAGAACAACAGAGCAGAAGTTCTGCTTCAGCCAGATAAGGCCTGCAAAGAAACTGCGTTTCACAGGCCTTTGTAAGAGATGTTCCCGGTAGGCTGTAAGAGCACTGTGCAGAGCGAGTTGTTTCTTAGCTTCCCAAAGAGCTGCATGCAAGATGCTCTGGGGCCCAACTCGCCCTTTGGAAAGAAGCCTGCACGTTTTGCCTTTCAGCTCTAGGGCAATGTAGAGCACCCAGAGCAGAAGTCCTACTTCAGCCAGATCAGTCCTGCAGAGAAACTGCGTTTCACAGGCCTTTGTAAGTGATCTTCCCGGTAGGCTGTAAGAGCACTGTGCAGAGTGAGTTGTTTCTTAGCTTCCCAAAGAGCTGGAAGCAAGATGCTCTGGGGCCCAACTCGCCCTTTGGAAAGAAGCCTGCACGTTGTGCCTTTCTGATCTAGGGCAATGTAGCACACCCAGAGCAGAAGTTCTGCTTCAGCTAGATCAGGCCTGCAAAGAAACTGCGTTTCACAGGCCTTTGTAAGAGATGTTCCCGGTAGGCTGTAAGAGCACTGTGCAGAGCGAGTTGTTTCTTAGCTTCCCAAAGAGCTGTAAGCAAGATTCTCTGGGGCCCAACTCGCCCTTTGGAAAGAAGCCTGCACGTTTTGCCTTTCAGCTCTAGGGCAATGTAGCACACACAGAGCAGAAGTTCTGCTTCAGCCATATCAGGCCTGCAAAGAAACTGCGTTTCACAGGCCTTTGTAAGAGATGTTCCCGGTAGGCTGTAGGAGCACTGTGCAGAGCGAGTTGTTTTTGGCTACCCAAAGAGCTGGAAGCAAGATGCTCTGGGGCCCAAGTCGCCCTTTGGAAAGAAGCCTGCACGTTGTGCCTTTCAGCTCTAGGGCAATGTAGCACAGCCAGAGCAGAAGTTCTGCTTCAGCCAGATCAGGCCTGCAGAGAAATTGCGTTTCACAGGCCTTTGTAAGAGATGTTCCCGGTAGGCTGTAAGAGCACTGTGCAGAGCGAGTTGTTTCTTAGCTTCCCAAAGAGCTGGAAGCAAGATGCTCTGGGGCCCAACTCGCCCTTTGGAAAGAAGCCTGCACGTTGTGCCTTTCAGCTTTAGGGCAATGTAGCACACCCAGAGCAGTAGTTCTGCTGCAGCCAGATGACGCCTGCAAAGAAACTGCGTTTCACAGGCCTTTGTAAGAGATGTTCCCGGTAGGCTGTGAGAGCCCTGTGCAGAGCTTGTTGTTTCTTAGCTTCCCAAAGAGCTGGAAGCAAGATGCTCTGGGTCCCAACTCTCCCTTTGGAAAGAAGCCTGCACGTTGTGCCTTTCTGCTCTAGGGCAATGTAGCACACCCAGAGCAGAAGTTCTGCTTCAGCCAGATCAGGCCTGCGAAGAAACTGCATTTCACAGGCCTTTGTAAGAGATGTTCCCGGTAGGCTGTAAGAGCACTGTGCAGAGCGAGTTGTTTCTTAGCTTCCCAAAGAGCTGGAAGCAAGATGCTCTGGGGCCCAACTAGACCTTTGGAAAGAAGCCTGCACGTTGTGCCTTTCAGCTCTAGGGCAATGTAGCACACCCTGAGCAGAAGTTCTGCTTCAGCCAGATCAGGCCTGCAAAGAAACTGGGTTTCACATGTCTTTGTAAGAGATGTTCCCAGTAGGCTGTGAGAGCACTGTGCAGAGCGAGTTGTTTCTTAGCTTCCCAAAGAGCTGGAAGCAAGATGCTCTGGGTCCAACTCGCCCTTTGGAAAGAAGCCTGCACGTTGTGCCTTTCAGCTCTAGGGCAATGTAGCACACCCAGAGCAGAAGTTCTACTTCAGCCAGATCAGTCCTGCAGCGAAACTGCGTTTCACAGGCCTTTGTAAGTGATGTTCCCGGTAGGCTGTAAGAGCACTGTGCAGAGCGAGTTGTTTCTTAGCTTCCCAAAGAGCTGGAAGCAAGATGCTCTGGGGCCCAAATCGCCCTTTGTAAAGAAGCCTGCACGTTGTGCCTTTCAGCTCTAGGGCAATGTAGCAAACCCAGAGCAGAAGTTCTGCTTGAGCCAGATGAGGCCTGCAAAGAAACTGGGTTTCACAGGCCTTAGTAAGAGATCTTCCCGGTAGGCTGTAAGAGCACTGTGCAGAGCGAGTTGTTTCTTATCTTCTCAAAGAGCTGGAAGCAAGATGCTCTGGGGCCCAACTCGCCCTTTGGAAAGAAGCCTTCACGTTGTGACTTTCAGCTCTAGGGCAACGTAGCACACCCAGAGCAGAAGTTCTGCTTGAGCCATATCAGGCTTGCAAAGAAACTGCGTTTCACAGGCCTTTGTAAGGGATGTTCCCTGTAGGCTGTGAGAGCACTGTGCAGAGCGAGTTGTTTCTTAGCTTACCAAAGAGCTGGAAGCAAGATGCTCTGGGGCCCAACTCGCCCTTTGGAAAGAAGCCTGCACGTTGTGCCTTTCAGCTCTAGGGCAATGTAGCCCACCCAGAGCAGAAGTTCTGCTTCAGCCAGATGAGGCCTGCAAAGAAACTGGGTTTCACAGGCCTTTGTAAGAGATGTACCCGGTAGGCTCTAAGAGCACTGTGCAGAGCGAGTTGTTTCTTAGCTCCCAAAGTGCTGGAATCAAGATGCTCTGGGGCCCAACTCGCCCTCTGGAAAGAAGCCTGCACGTTGTGCCTTTCAGCTCTAGGGCAATGTAGCACACCCAGAGCAGAAGTTCTGCTTCAGCCAGATCAGGCCTGCAAAGAAACTGCGTTTCACAGGCCTTTGTAAGAGATGTTCCCGGTAGGCTGTAAGAGCACTGTGCAGAGCGAGTTGTTTCTTATCTTCCCAAAGAGCTGGAAGCAAGATGCTCTGGGGCCCAACTCGCCCTTTGGAAAGAAGCCTGCACGTTGTGCCTTTCAGCTCTAGGGCAATGTAGCACACCCAGAGCAGAAGTTCTGCTTCATCCATATGAGGCCTGCAAACAAATTGGGTTTCAGAGGCCTTTGTAAGAGATGTACCCGGTAGGCTGTAAGAGCACTGTGCAGAGCGAGTTGTTTCTTAGCTTCCAAAAAGAGCTGGAAGCAAGATGCTCTGGGGCCGAACTCGCCCTTTGGAAAGAAGCCTGCACGTTGTGCCTTTCTGCTCTAGGGCAATGTAGCACACCCAGAGCAGAAGTTCTGCTTCAGCCAGATCAGGCCTGCAAAGAAACTGCGTTTCACAGGCCTTTGGAAGAGATGTTCCCGGTAGGCTGTAAGAGCACTGTGCAGAGCGAGTTGTTTCTTATCTTCCCAAAGAGCTGGAAGCAAGATTCTCTGGGGCCCAACTCGCCCTTTGGAAAGAAGCCTGCACGTTTTGCCTTTCAGCTCTAGGGCAATGTAGCACACCCAGAGCAGAAGTTCTGCTTCAGCCATATCAGGCCTGCAAAGAAACTGCGTTTCACAGGCCTTTGTAAGAGATGTTCCCGGTAGGCTGTAAGAGCACTGTGCAGAGCGAGTTGTTTCTTAGCTTCCCAAAGAGCTGGAAGCAAGATGCTCTGGGGCCCAACTCGCCCTTTGGAAAGAAGCCTGCACCTTGTGCCTTTCAGCTCTAGGGCAATGTAGCCCACCCAGAGCAGAAGTTCTGCTTCAGCCAGATGAGGCCTGCAAAGAAACTGGGTTTCACAGGCCTTTGTAAGAGATGTTCCCGGTAGGCTGTGAGAGCACTGTGCAGAGCGAGTTGTTTCTTAGCTTCCCAAAGAGCTGGAAGCAAGATGCTCTGGGGCCCAACTCGCCCTTTGGAAAGAAGCCTGCACGTTGTGCCTTTCAGCTCTAGGGCAATGTAGCACACCCAGAGCAGAAGTTCTGCTTCATCCATATGAGGCCTGCAAAGAAATTGGGTTTCAGAGGCCTTTGTAAGAGATGTACCCGGTAGGCTGTAAGAGCACTGTGCAGAGAGAGTTGTTTCTTATCTTCCCAAAGAGCTGGAAGCAAGATGCTCTGGGTCCCAACTTGCCCTTTGGAAAGAAGCCTGCACCTTGTGCCTTTCAGCTCCAGGGCAATGTAGCACACCCAGAGCAGAAGTTCTGCGTCAGCCAGATCAGGCCTGCAAAGAAACTGCGTTTCACAGGCCTTTGTAAGAGATGTTCCCGGTAGGCTGTAAGAGCACTGTGCAGAGCGAGTTGTTTCTTAGCTTCCCAAAGAGCTGGAAGCAAGATGCTCTGGGGCCCAATTCGCCCTTTGGAAAGAAGCCTGCACGTTGTGCCTTTCTGCTCTAGGGCAATGTAGCACACCCAGAGCAGAAGTTCTGCTTCAGCCAGATCAGGCCTGCAAAGAAACTGCGTTTCACAGGCCTTTGGAAGAGATGTTCCCGGTAGGCTGTAAGAGCACTGTGCAGAGCGAGTTGTTTCTTACCTTCCCAAAGAGTTGGAAGCAAGATTCTCTGGGGCCCAACTCGCCCTTTGGAAAGAAGCCTGCACGTTTTGCCTTTCAGCTCTAGGGCAATGTAGCACACCCAGAGCAGAAGTTCTGCTTCAGCCATATCAGGCCTGCAAAGAAACTGCGTTTCACAGGCCTTTGTAAGAGATGTTCCCGGTAGGCTGTAAGAGCACTGTGCAGAGCGAGTTGTTTCTTAGCTTCCCAAAGAGCTGGAAGCAAGATGCTCTGGGGCCCAACTCGCCCTTTGGAAAGAAGCCTGCACCTTGTGCCTTTCAGCTCTAGGGCAATGTAGCCCACCCAGAGCAGAAGTTCTGCTTCAGCCAGATGAGGCCTGCAAAGAAACTGGGTTTCACAGGCCTTTGTAAGAGATGTACCTGGTAGTCTCTAAGAGCACTGTGCAGAGCGAGTTGTTTCTTAGCTTCCCAAAGAGCTGGAAGCAAGATGCTCTGGGGCCCAAGTCGCCCTTTGGAAAGAAGCCTGCACGTTGTGCCTTTCAGCTCTAGGGCAATGTAGCACACCCAGAGCAGAAGTTCTGCTTCAGCCAGATCAGGCCTGGAGAGAAACTGCATTTCACAGGCCTTTGTAAGAGATGTTCCCGGTAGGCTGTAAGAGCACTGTGCAGAGCGAGTTGTTTCTTAGCTTCCCAAAGAGCTGGAAGCAAGATGCTCTGGGGCCCAACTCGCCCTTTGGAAAGAAGCCTGCACGTTGTGCCTTTCAGCTTTAGGACAATGTAGCACACCCAGAGCAGTAGTTCTGCTGCAGCCAGATGAGGCCTGCAAAGAAACTGCGTTTCACAGGCCTTTGTAAGAGATGTTCCCGGTAGGCTGTGAGAGCACTGTGCAGAGCGAGTTGTTTCTTAGCTTCCCAAAGAGCTGGAAGCAAGATGCTCTGGGGCCCAACTCGACCTTTGGAAAGAAGCCTGCACGTTGTGCCTTTCAGCTCTAGGGCAATGTAGCACACCCAGCGCAGAAGTTCTGCTTCATCCAGATCAGGCCTGCAAAGAAACTGCGTTTCACAGGCCTTTGTAAGAGATGTTCCCGGTAGGCTGTAAGAGCACTGTGCAGAGCGAGTTGTTTCTTAGCTTCCCAAAGAGCTGGAAGCAAGATGCTCAGGGGCCCAACTCGCCCTTTGGAAAGAAGCCTGCACGTTGTGCCTTTCAGCTCTAGGGCAGTGTATCACACCCAGAGCAGAAGTTCTGCTACATCCATATGAGGCCTGCAAAGAAACTGGGTTTCACAGGCCTTTGTAAGAGATGTTCCCGGTAGGCTGTGAGAGCACTGTGCAGAGCGAGTTGTTTCTTAGCTTCCCAAAGAGCTGGAAGCAAGATGCTCTGGGGCCCAATTCGCCCTTTGGAAAGAAGCCTGCACGTTGTGCCTTTCTGCTCTAGGGCAATGTAGCACACCCAGAGCAGAAGTTCTGCTTCAGCCAGATCAGGCCTGCAAAGAAACTGCGTTTCACAGGCCTTTGGAAGAGATGTTCCCGGTAGGCTGTAAGAGCACTGTGCAGAGCGAGTTGTTTCTTACCTTCCCAAAGAGCTGGAAGCAAGATTCTCTGGGGCCCAACTCGCCCTTTGGAAAGAAGCCTGCACGTTTTGCCTTTCAGCTCTAGGGCAATGTAGCACACCCAGAGCAGAAGTTCTGCTTCAGCCATATCAGGCCTGCAAAGAAACTGCGTTTCACAGGCCTTTGTAAGAGATGTTCCCGGTAGGCTGTAAGAGCACTGTGCAGAGCGAGTTGTTTCTTAGCTTCCCAAAGAGCTGGAAGCAAGATGCTCTGGGGCCCAACTCGCCCTTTGGAAAGAAGCCTGCACCTTGTGCCTTTCAGCTCTAGGGCAATGTAGCCCACCCAGAGCAGAAGTTCTGCTTCAGCCAGATGAGGCCTGCAAAGAAACTGGGTTTCACAGGCCTTTGTAAGAGATGTACCTGGTAGTCTCTAAGAGCACTGTGCAGAGCGAGTTGTTTCTTAGCTTCCCAAAGAGCTGGAAGCAAGATGCTCTGGGGCCCAAGTCGCCCTTTGGAAAGAAGCCTGCACGTTGTGCCTTTCAGCTCTAGGGCAATGTAGCACACCCAGAGCAGAAGTTCTGCTTCAGCCATATCAGGCCTGGAGAGAAACTGCGTTTCACAGGCCTTTGTAAGAGATGTTCCCGGTAGGCTGTAAGAGCACTGTGCAGAGCGAGTTGTTTCTTAGCTTCCCAAAGAGCTGGAAGCAAGATGCTCTGGGGCCCAAGTCGCCCTTTGGAAAGAAGCCTGCACGTTGTGCCTTTCAGCTTTAGGACAATGTAGCACACCCAGAGCAGTAGTTCTGCTGCAGCCAGATGAGGCCTGCAAAGAAACTGCGTTTCACAGGCCTTTGTAAGAGATGTTCCCGGTAGGCTGTGAGAGCACTGTGCAGAGCGAGTTGTTTCTTAGCTTCCCAAAGAGCTGGAAGCAAGATGCTCTGGGGCCCAACTCGACCTTTGGAAAGAAGCCTGCACGTTGTGCCTTTCAGCTCTAGGGCAATGTAGCACACCCAGCGCAGAAGTTCTGCTTCAGCCAGATCAGGCCTGGAGAGAAACTGCGTTTCACAGGCCTTTGTAAGAGATGTTCCCGGTAGGCTGTAAGAGCACTGTGCAGAGCGAGTTGTTTCTTAGCTTCCCAAAGAGCTGGAAGCAAGATGCTCTGGGGCCCAACTCGCCCTTTGGAAAGAAGCCTGCACGTTGTGCCTTTCAGCTCTAGGGCAATGTAGCACACCCAGAGCAGAAGTTCTGCTTCAGCCATATCAGGCCTGCAAAGAAACTGCGTTTCACAGGCCTTTGTAAGAGATGTTCCCGGTAGGCTGTAAGAGCACTGTGCAGAGCGAGTTGTTTCTTATCTTCCCAAAGAGCTGGAAGCAAGATGCTCTGGGGCCCAACTCGCCCTTTGGAAAGAAGCCTGCACGTTGTGCCTTTCAGCTCTAGGGCAATGTAGCACACCCAGAGCAGAAGTTCTGCTTCATCCATATGAGGCCTGCAAAGAAATTGGGTTTCAGAGGCCTTTGTAAGAGATGTACCCGGTAGGCTGTAAGAGCACTGTGCAGAGCGAGTTGTTTCTTCACTTCCCAAAGAGCTGGAAGCAAGATGCACTGGGGACGAACTCGCCCCTTGGAAAGAAGCCTGCACGTTGTGACTTTCAGCTCTAGGGCATTGTAGAACAACAGAGCAGAAGTTCTGCTTCAGCCAGATAAGGCCTGCAAAGAAACTGCGTTTCACAGGCCTTTGTAAGAGATGTTCCCGGTAGGCTGTAAGAGCACTGTGCAGAGCGAGTTGTTTCTTAGCTTCCCAAAGAGCTGCATGCAAGATGCTCTGGGGCCCAACTCGCCCTTTGGAAAGAAGCCTGCACGTTTTGCCTTTCAGCTCTAGGGCAATGTAGAGCACCCAGAGCAGAAGTCCTACTTCAGCCAGATCAGTCCTGCAGAGAAACTGCGTTTCACAGGCCTTTGTAAGTGATCTTCCCGGTAGGCTGTAAGAGCACTGTGCAGAGTGAGTTGTTTCTTAGCTTCCCAAAGAGCTGGAAGCAAGATGCTCTGGGGCCCAACTCGCCCTTTGGAAAGAAGCCTGCACGTTGTGCCTTTCTGATCTAGGGCAATGTAGCACACCCAGAGCAGAAGTTCTGCTTCAGCTAGATCAGGCCTGCAAAGAAACTGCGTTTCACAGGCCTTTGTAAGAGATGTTCCCGGTAGGCTGTAAGAGCACTGTGCAGAGCGAGTTGTTTCTTAGCTTCCCAAAGAGCTGTAAGCAAGATTCTCTGGGGCCCAACTCGCCCTTTGGAAAGAAGCCTGCACGTTTTGCCTTTCAGCTCTAGGGCAATGTAGCACACACAGAGCAGAAGTTCTGCTTCAGCCATATCAGGCCTGCAAAGAAACTGCGTTTCACAGGCCTTTGTAAGAGATGTTCCCGGTAGGCTGTAGGAGCACTGTGCAGAGCGAGTTGTTTTTGGCTACCCAAAGAGCTGGAAGCAAGATGCTCTGGGGCCCAAGTCGCCCTTTGGAAAGAAGCCTGCACGTTGTGCCTTTCAGCTCTAGGGCAATGTAGCACAGCCAGAGCAGAAGTTCTGCTTCAGCCAGATCAGGCCTGCAGAGAAATTGCGTTTCACAGGCCTTTGTAAGAGATGTTCCCGGTAGGCTGTAAGAGCACTGTGCAGAGCGAGTTGTTTCTTAGCTTCCCAAAGAGCTGGAAGCAAGATGCTCTGGGGCCCAACTCGCCCTTTGGAAAGAAGCCTGCACGTTGTGCCTTTCAGCTTTAGGGCAATGTAGCACACCCAGAGCAGTAGTTCTGCTGCAGCCAGATGACGCCTGCAAAGAAACTGCGTTTCACAGGCCTTTGTAAGAGATGTTCCCGGTAGGCTGTGAGAGCCCTGTGCAGAGCTTGTTGTTTCTTAGCTTCCCAAAGAGCTGGAAGCAAGATGCTCTGGGTCCCAACTCTCCCTTTGGAAAGAAGCCTGCACGTTGTGCCTTTCTGCTCTAGGGCAATGTAGCACACCCAGAGCAGAAGTTCTGCTTCAGCCAGATCAGGCCTGCGAAGAAACTGCATTTCACAGGCCTTTGTAAGAGATGTTCCTGGTAGGCTGTAAGAGCACTGTGCAGAGCGAGTTGTTTCTTAGCTTCCCAAAGAGCTGGAAGCAAGATGCTCTGGGGCCCAACTCGCCCTTTGGAAAGAAGCCTGCACCTTGTGCCTTTCAGCTCTAGGGCAATGTAGAACACCCGGAGCAGAAGTTCTGCTTCAGCCAGATCAGGCCTGCAAAGAAACTGCGTTTCACAGGCCTTTGTAAGAGATGTTCCCGGTAGGCTGTGAGAGCACTGTGCAGATCGAGTTGTTTCTTAGCTTCCCAAAGAGCTGGAAGCAAGATGCTCTGGGGCCCAAGTCGCCCTTTGGAAAGAAGTCTGCACGTTGTGCCTTTCAGCTCTAGGGCAATGTAGCACACCCAGAGCAGAAGTTCTGCTTCAGCCAGATCAGGCCTGCAGAGAAACTGCGTTTCACAGGCCTTTGTAAGAGATGTTCCCGGTAGGCTGTAAGAGCACTGTGCAGAGCGAGTTGTTTCTTAGCTTCCCAAAGAGCTGGAAGCAAGATGCTCTGTGTCTAACTCGCCCTTTGGAAAGAAGCCTGCACGTTGTGCCTTTCAGCTCTAGGGCAATGTAGCACACCCAGAGCAGAAGTTCTACTTCAGCCAGATCAGTCCTGCAGCGAAACTGCGTTTCACAGGCCTTTGTAAGTGATGTTCCCGGTAGGCTGTAAGAGCACTTTGCAGAGCGAGTTGTTTCTTAGCTTCCGAAAGAGCTGGAAGCAAGATGCTCTGGGGCCCAACTCGCCCTTTGGAAAGAAGCCTGCACGTTGTGCCTTTCTGCTCTAGGGCAATGTAGCACACCCAGAGCAGAAGTTCTGCTTCAGCCATATCAGGCCTGCAAAGGAACTGCGTTTCACAGGCCTTTGTAAGAGATGTTCCCGGTAGGCTGTAAGAGCACTGTGCAGAGCGAGTTGTTTCTTAGCTTCCCAAAGAGCTGGAAGCAAGATGCTCTGGGGCCCAACTCGCCCTTTGGAAAGAAGCCTGCACGTTGTGCCTTTCAGCTCTAGGGCAATGTAGCACACCCAGAGCAGAAGTTCTGCTTCATCCATATGAGGCCTGCAAAGAAATTGGGTTTCAGAGGCCTTTGTAAGAGATGTACCCGGTAGGCTGTAAGAGCACTGTGCAGAGCGAGTTGTTTCTTCACTTCCCAAAGAGCTGGAAGCAAGATGCACTGGGGACGAACTCGCCCCTTGGAAAGAAGCCTGCACGTTGTGACTTTCAGCTCTAGGGCATTGTAGAACAACAGAGCAGAAGTTCTGCTTCAGCCAGATAAGGCCTGCAAAGAAACTGCGTTTCACAGGCCTTTGTAAGAGATGTTCCCGGTAGGCTGTAAGAGCACTGTGCAGAGCGAGTTGTTTCTTAGCTTCCCAAAGAGCTGCATGCAAGATGCTCTGGGGCCCAACTCGCCCTTTGGAAAGAAGCCTGCACGTTTTGCCTTTCAGCTCTAGGGCAATGTAGAGCACCCAGAGCAGAAGTCCTACTTCAGCCAGATCAGTCCTGCAGAGAAACTGCGTTTCACAGGCCTTTGTAAGTGATCTTCCCGGTAGGCTGTAAGAGCACTGTGCAGAGTGAGTTGTTTCTTAGCTTCCCAAAGAGCTGGAAGCAAGATGCTCTGGGGCCCAACTCGCCCTTTGGAAAGAAGCCTGCACGTTGTGCCTTTCTGATCTAGGGCAATGTAGCACACCCAGAGCAGAAGTTCTGCTTCAGCTAGATCAGGCCTGCAAAGAAACTGCGTTTCACAGGCCTTTGTAAGAGATGTTCCCGGTAGGCTGTAAGAGCACTGTGCAGAGCGAGTTGTTTCTTAGCTTCCCAAAGAGCTGTAAGCAAGATTCTCTGGGGCCCAACTCGCCCTTTGGAAAGAAGCCTGCACGTTTTGCCTTTCAGCTCTAGGGCAATGTAGCACACACAGAGCAGAAGTTCTGCTTCAGCCATATCAGGCCTGCAAAGAAACTGCGTTTCACAGGCCTTTGTAAGAGATGTTCCCGGTAGGCTGTAGGAGCACTGTGCAGAGCGAGTTGTTTTTGGCTACCCAAAGAGCTGGAAGCAAGATGCTCTGGGGCCCAAGTCGCCCTTTGGAAAGAAGCCTGCACGTTGTGCCTTTCAGCTCTAGGGCAATGTAGCACAGCCAGAGCAGAAGTTCTGCTTCAGCCAGATCAGGCCTGCAGAGAAATTGCGTTTCACAGGCCTTTGTAAGAGATGTTCCCGGTAGGCTGTAAGAGCACTGTGCAGAGCGAGTTGTTTCTTAGCTTCCCAAAGAGCTGGAAGCAAGATGCTCTGGGGCCCAACTCGCCCTTTGGAAAGAAGCCTGCACGTTGTGCCTTTCAGCTTTAGGGCAATGTAGCACACCCAGAGCAGTAGTTCTGCTGCAGCCAGATGACGCCTGCAAAGAAACTGCGTTTCACAGGCCTTTGTAAGAGATGTTCCCGGTAGGCTGTGAGAGCCCTGTGCAGAGCTTGTTGTTTCTTAGCTTCCCAAAGAGCTGGAAGCAAGATGCTCTGGGTCCCAACTCTCCCTTTGGAAAGAAGCCTGCACGTTGTGCCTTTCTGCTCTAGGGCAATGTAGCACACCCAGAGCAGAAGTTCTGCTTCAGCCAGATCAGGCCTGCGAAGAAACTGCATTTCACAGGCCTTTGTAAGAGATGTTCCCGGTAGGCTGTAAGAGCACTGTGCAGAGCGAGTTGTTTCTTAGCTTCCCAAAGAGCTGGAAGCAAGATGCTCTGGGGCCCAACTAGACCTTTGGAAAGAAGCCTGCACGTTGTGCCTTTCAGCTCTAGGGCAATGTAGCACACCCTGAGCAGAAGTTCTGCTTCAGCCAGATCAGGCCTGCAAAGAAACTGGGTTTCACATGTCTTTGTAAGAGATGTTCCCAGTAGGCTGTGAGAGCACTGTGCAGAGCGAGTTGTTTCTTAGCTTCCCAAAGAGCTGGAAGCAAGATGCTCTGGGTCCAACTCGCCCTTTGGAAAGAAGCCTGCACGTTGTGCCTTTCAGCTCTAGGGCAATGTAGCACACCCAGAGCAGAAGTTCTACTTCAGCCAGATCAGTCCTGCAGCGAAACTGCGTTTCACAGGCCTTTGTAAGTGATGTTCCCGGTAGGCTGTAAGAGCACTGTGCAGAGCGAGTTGTTTCTTAGCTTCCCAAAGAGCTGGAAGCAAGATGTTCTGGGGCCCAAATCGCCCTTTGTAAAGAAGCCTGCACGTTGTGCCTTTCAGCTCTAGGGCAATGTAGCAAACCCAGAGCAGAAGTTCTGCTTGAGCCAGATGAGGCCTGCAAAGAAACTGGGTTTCACAGGCCTTAGTAAGAGATCTTCCCGGTAGGCTGTAAGAGCACTGTGCAGAGCGAGTTGTTTCTTATCTTCTCAAAGAGCTGGAAGCAAGATGCTCTGGGGCCCAACTCGCCCTTTGGAAAGAAGCCTTCACGTTGTGACTTTCAGCTCTAGGGCAACGTAGCACACCCAGAGCAGAAGTTCTGCTTGAGCCATATCAGGCTTGCAAAGAAACTGCGTTTCACAGGCCTTTGTAAGGGATGTTCCCTGTAGGCTGTGAGAGCACTGTGCAGAGCGAGTTGTTTCTTAGCTTACCAAAGAGCTGGAAGCAAGATGCTCTGGGGCCCAACTCGCCCTTTGGAAAGAAGCCTGCACGTTGTGCCTTTCAGCTCTAGGGCAATGTAGCCCACCCAGAGCAGAAGTTCTGCTTCAGCCAGATGAGGCCTGCAAAGAAACTGGGTTTCACAGGCCTTTGTAAGAGATGTACCCGGTAGGCTCTAAGAGCACTGTGCAGAGCGAGTTGTTTCTTAGCTCCCAAAGTGCTGGAATCAAGATGCTCTGGGGCCCAACTCGCCCTCTGGAAAGAAGCCTGCACGTTGTGCCTTTCAGCTCTAGGGCAATGTAGCACACCCAGAGCAGACGTTCTGATTCAGCCAGATCAGGCCTGCAAAGAAACTGCGTTTCACAGGCCTTTGTAGGAGATGTTCCCGGTAGGCTGTAAGAGCACTGTGCAGACCGAGTAGTTTCTTAGGTTCCCAAAGAGCTGGAAGCAAGATGCTCTGGGGCCCAACTCGCCCTTTGGAAAGAAGCCTGCACGTTGTGCCTTTCAGCTCTAGGGCAATGTAGCACACCCAGAGCAGAAGTTCTGCTTCATCCAGATGAGGCCTTCAGAGAAACTGCGTTTCACAGGCCTTTGTAAGAGATGTTCCCGGTAGGCTGTAAGAGCACTGTGCAGAGCGAGTTGTTTCTTTTCTTCCCAAAGAGCTGGAAGCAAGATGCTCTGGGGCCCAACTTGCCCTTTGGAAAGAAGCCTGCACGTTGTGCCTTTCAGCTTTAGGGCAATGTAGTACACCCATTGCAGTAGTTCTGCTGCAGCCAGATGAGGCCTGCAAAGAAACTGCGTTTCACAGGCCTTTGTAAGAGATGTTCCCGGTAGGCTGTGAGAGCACTGTGCAGAGCGAGTTGTTTCTTAGCTTCCCAAAGAGCTGGACGCAAGATGCTCTGGGGCCCAACTCTCCCTTTGGAAAGAAGACTGCACGTTGTGCCTTTCTGCTCTAGGGCAATGTAGCACACCCAGAGCAGAAGTTCTGATTCAGCCAGATCAGGCCTGCGAAGAAACTGCATTTCACAGGCCTTTGTAAGAGATGTTCCCGGTAGGCTGTAAGAGCACGGTGCAGAGCGAGTTGTTTCTTAGCTTCCCAAAGAGCTGGAAGCAAGATGCTCTGGGGCCCAACTCGACCTTTGGAAGGAAGCCTGCACGTTGTGCCTTTCAGCTCTAGGGCAATGTAGCACACCAGAGCAGAAGTTCTGCTTCAGCCAGATCAGGCCTGCAAAGAAAATGTGGTTCACAGGCCTTTGTAAGAGATGTTCCCGGTAGGCTGTAAGAGCACTGTGCAGAGCGAGTTGTTTCTTAGCTTCCCAAAGAGCTGGAAGCAAGATGCTCTGGGGCCCAACTCGCCCTTTGGAAAGAAGCCTGCACCTTGTGCCTTTCAGCTCTAGGGCAATGTAGCACACCCAGAGCAGAAGTTCTGCTTCAGCCAGATCAGGCCTGCAAAGAAACTGCGTTTCACAGGCCTTTGTAAGAGATGTTCCCGGTAGGCTGTGAGAGCACTGTGCAGAGCGAGTTGTTTCTTAGCTTCCCAAAGAGCTGGAAGCAAGATGCTCTGGGGCCCAAGTCGCCCTTTGGAAAGAAGCCTGCACGTTGTGCCTTTCAGCTCTAGGGCAATGTAGCACACCCAGAGCAGAAGTTCTGCTTCAGCCAGATCAGGCCTGCAGAGAAACTGCGTTTCACAGGCCTTTGTAAGAGATGTTCCCGGTAGGCTGTAAGAGCACTGTGCAGAGCGAGTTGTTTCTTTTCTTCCCAAAGAGCTGGAAGCAAGATGCTCTGGGGCCCAACTCGCCCTTTGGAAAGAAGCCTGCACCTTGTGCCTTTCAGCTCTAGGGCAATGTAGAACACCCGGAGCAGAAGTTCTGCTTCAGCCAGATCAGGCCTGCAAAGAAACTGCGTTTTACAGGCCTTTGTAAGAGATGTTCCCGGTAGGCTGTGAGAGCACTGTGCAGATCGAGTTGTTTCTTAGCTTCCCAAAGAGCTGGAAGCAAGATGCTCTGGGGCCCAAGTCGCCCTTTGGAAAGAAGCCTGCACGTTGTGCCTTTCAGCTCTAGGGCAATGTAGCACACCCAGAGCAGAAGTTCTGCTTCAGCCAGATCAGGCCTGCAGAGAAAGTGCGTTTCACAGGCCTTTGTAAGAGATGTTCCCGGTAGGCTGTAAGAGCACTGTGCAGAGCGAGTTGTTTCTTAACTTCCCAAAGAGCTGGACGCAAGATGCTCTGGTCCCCAACTCGCCCGTTGGAAAGAAGCCTGCACGTTGTACCTTTCTGTTCTGGGGCAATGTAGCACACCCAGAGCAGAAGTTCTGCTTCAGCCAGATCAGGCCTGCAAAGAAACTGCGTTTCACAGGCCTTTGTAAGTGGTGTTCCCGGTAGGCTGTAAGAGCACTTTGCAGAGCGAGTTGTTTCCTAGCTTCCCAAAGAGCTGGAAGCCAGATGCTCTGGGCCCCAACTCGCCGTTTGGAAAGAAGCCTGCACGTTGTGACTTTCAGCTCTAGGGCAATGCAGAACACCAGAGCAGAAGTTCTGCTTCAGCCAAATCAGGCCTGCAAAGAAACTGGGTTTCACAGGCCTTTGTAAGAGATGTTCCCTGTAGGCTGTAAGAGCACTGTGCAGAGCGAGTTGTTTCTTAGCTTCCCAAAGAGCTGGAAGCAAGATGCTCTGTGTCTAACTCGCCCTTTGGAAAGAAGCCTGCACGTTGTGCCTTTCAGCTCTAGGGCAATGTAGCACACCCAGAGCAGAAGTTCTACTTCAGCCAGATCAGTCCTGCAGCGAAACTGCGTTTCACAGGCCTTTGTAAGTGATGTTCCCGGTAGGCTGTAAGAGCACTTTGCAGAGCGAGTTGTTTCTTAGCTTCCCAAAGAGCTGGAAGCAAGATGCTCTGGGGCCCAACTCGCCCTTTGGAAAGAAGCCTGCACGTTGTGCCTTTCTGCTCTAGGGCAATGTAGCACACCCAGAGCAGAAGTTCTGCTTCCGCCAGATCAGGCCTGCAAAGAAACTGTGTTTCACAGGCCTTTGTAAGAGATGTTCCCGGTAGGCTGTAAGAGCACTGTGCAGAGCGAGTTGTTTCTTAGCTTCCCAAAGAGCTGGAAGCAAGATGCTCTGGGGCCCAACTCGCCCTTTGGAAAGAAGCCTGCACGTTGTGCATTTCTGCTCTAGGGCAATGTAGCACACCCAGCGCAGAAGTTCTGCTTCATCCAGATCAGGTGTGCAAAGAAACTGTGTTTCACAGGCCTTTGTAAGAGATGTTCCCGGTAGGCTGTAAGAGCACTGTGCAGAGCGAGTTGTTTCTTAGCTTCCCAAAGAGCTGGAAGCAAGATGCTCTGGGTCCCAACTTGCCCTTTGGAAAGAAGCCTGCACCTTGTGCCTTTCAGCTCTAGGGCAATGTAGCACACCCAGAGCAGAAGTTCGGCGTCAGCCAGATCAGGCCTGCAAAGAAACTGCGTTTCACAGGCCTTTGTAAGAGATGTTCCCGGTAGGCTGTAAGAGCACTGTGCAGAGCGAGTTGTTTCTTGGCTTCCCAAAGAGCTGGAAGCAAGATGCTCTGGAGACCAACTCGCCCTTTGGAAAGAAGCCTGCACGTTTTGCCTTTCAGCTCTAGGGCAATGTAGCATACCCAGAGCAGAAGTTCTACTTCAGCCAGATCAGTCCTGCAGAGAAAGTGCGTTTCACAGGACTCTGTAAGTGATGTTCCCGGTAGGCTGTAAGAGCACTTTGCAGAGCGAGTTGTTTCTTAGCTTCCCAAAGATCTGGAAGCAAGATGCTCTGGGGCCCAACTCGCCCTTTGGAAAGAAGCTTGCACGTTGTGCCTTTCAGCTCTAGGGCAATGTAGCACACCCAGAACAGAAGTTCTGATTCAGCCAGATCAGGCCTGCAAAGAAACTGCGTTTCACAGGCCTTTGTAAGAGATGTTCCCGGTAGGCTGTAAGAGCACTGTGCAGAGCGAGTTGTTTCTTCACTTCCCAAAGAGCTGGAAGCAAGATGCACTGGGGACCAACTCGCCCCTTGGAAAGAAGCCTGCACGTTGTGACTTTCAGCTCTAGGGCATTGTAGAACAACAGAGCAGAAGTTCTGCTTCAGCCAGATCAGGCCTGCAAAGAAACTGCGTTTCACAGGCCTTTGTAAGAGATGTTCCCGGTAGGCTGTAAGAGCACTGTGCAGAGCGAGTTGTTTCTTAGCTTCCCAAAGAGCTGCATGCAAGATGCTCTGGGGCCCAACTCGCCCTTTGGAAAGAAGCCTGCACGTTTTGCCTTTCAGCTCTAGGGCAATGTAGAGCACCCAGAGCAGAAGTCCTACTTCAGCCAGATCAGTCCTGCAGAGAAACTGCGTTTCACAGGCCTTTGTAAGTGATCTTCAGGGTAGGCTGTAAGAGCACTGTGCAGAGTGAGTTGTTTCTTAGCTTCCCAAAGAGCTGGAAGCAAGATGCTCTGGGGCCCAACTCGCCCTTTGGAAAGAAGCCTGCACGTTGTGCCTTTCTGATCTAGGGCAATGTAGCACACCCAGAGCAGAAGTTCTGCTTCAGCTAGATCAGGCCTGCAAAGAAACTGCGTTTCACAGGCCTTTGTAAGAGATGTTCCCGGTAGGCTGTAAGAGCACTGTGCAGAGCGAGCTGTTTCTTAGCTTCCCAAAGAGCTGGAAGCAAGATTCTCTGGGGCCCAACTCGCCCTTTGGAAAGCAGCCTACACGTTTTGCCTTTCAGCTCTAGGGCAATGTAGCACACCCAGAGCAGAAGTTCTGCTTCAGCCATATCTGGCCTGCAAAGAAACTGCGTTTCACAGGCCTTTGTAAGAGATGTTCCCGGTAGGCTGTAGGAGCACTGTGCAGAGCGAGCTGTTTTTTGCTACCCAAAGAGCTGGAAGCAAGATGCTCTGGGGCCCAAGTCGCCCTTTGGAAAGAAGCCTGCACGTTGTGCCTTTCAGCTCTAGGGCAATGTAGCACAGCCAGAGCAGCAGTTCTGCTTCAGCCAGATCAGGCCTGCAGAGAAACTGCGTTTCACAGGCCTTTGTAAGAGATGTTCCCGGTAGGCTGTAAGAGCACTGTGCAGAGCGAGTTGTTTCTTAGCTTCCGAAAGAGCTGGAAGCAAGATGCTCTGGGGCCCAACTCGCCCTTTGGAAAGAAGCCTGCACGTTGTGCCTTTCAGCTTTAGGGCAATGTAGCACACCCAGAGCAGTAGTTCTGCTGCAGCCAGATGAGGCCTGCAAAGAAACTGCGTTTCACAGGCCTTTGTAAGAGATGTTCCCGGTAGGCTGTGAGAGCACTGTGCAGACCGAGTTGTTTCTTAGCTTCCCAAAGAGCTGGAAGCAAGATGCTCTGGGTCCCAACTCTCCTTTTGGAAAGAAGCCTGCACGTTGTGCCTTTCTGCTCTAGGGCAATGTAGCACACCCAGAGCAGAAGTTCTGCTTCAGCCAGATCAGGCCTGCGAAGAAACTGCATTTCACAGGCCTTTGTAAGTGGTGTTCCCGGTAGGCTGTAAGAGCACTGGGCAGAGCGAGTTGTTTCTTAGCTTCTCAAAGAGCTGGAAGCAAGATGCTCTGGGGCCCAACTCGCCCTTTTGGAAAGAAGCCTTCACGTTGTGACTTTCAGCTCTAGGGCAATGTAGCACACCCAGAGCAGAAGTTCTGCGTGAGCCATATCAGGCTTGCAAAGAAACTGCGTTTCACAGGCCTTTGTAAGGGATGTTCCCGGTAGGCTGTGAGAGCACTGTGCAGAGCGAGTTGTTTCTTAGCTTCCCAAAGAGCTGGAAGCAAGATGCTCTGGGGCCCAACTCGCCCTTTGGAAAGAAGCCTGCACGTTGTGCCTTTCAGCTCTAGGGCAATGTAGCCCACCCAGAGCAGAAGTTCTGCTTCAGCCAGAAGAGGCCTGCAAAGAAACTGGGTTTCACAGGCCTTTGTAAGAGATGTACCCGGTAGGCTCTAAGAGCACTGTGCAGAGCGAGTTGTTTCTTAGCTTCCCAAAGTGCTGGAATCAAGATGCTCTGGGGCCCAACTCGCCCTCTGGAAAGAAGCCTGCACGTTGTGCCTTTCAGCTCTAGGGCAATGTAGCACACCCAGAGCAGACGTTCTGATTCAGCCAGATCAGGCCTGCAAAGAAACTGCGTTTCACAGGCCTTTGTAGGAGATGTTCCCGGTAGGCTGTAAGAGCACTGTGCAGAGCGAGTTGTTTCTTAGATTCCCAAAGAGCTGGAAGCAAGATGCTCTGGGGCCCAACTCGCCCTCTGGAAAGAAGCCTGCACGTTGTGCCTTTCAGCTTTAGGGCAATGTAGCACACCCAGAGCAGTAGTTCTGCTGCAGCCAGATGAGGCCTGCAAAGAAACTGCGTTTCACAGGCCTTTGTACGAGATGTTCCAGGTAGGCTGTGAGAGCACTGTGCAGAGCGAGTTGTTTCTTAGCTTCCCAAAGAGCTGGAAGCAAGATGCTCTGGGGCCCAACTCTCCCTTTGGAAAGAAGACTGCACGTTGTGCCTTTCTGCTCTAGGGCAATGTAGCACACCCAGAGCAGAAGTTCTGATTCAGCCAGATCAGGCCTGCGAAGAAACTGCATTTCACAGGCCTTTGTAAGAGATGTTCCCGGTAGGCTGTAAGAGCACGGTGCAGAGCGAGTTGTTTCTTAGCTTCCCAAAGAGCTGGAAGCAAGATGCTCTGGGGCCCAACTCGCCCTTTGGAAAGAAGCCTGCACGTTGTACCTTTCTGCTATGGGGCAATGTAGCACACCCAGAGCAGAAGTTCTGCTTCAGCCAGATCAGGCCTGCAAAGAAACTGCGTTTCACAGGCCTTTCTAAGTGGTGTTCCCGGTAGGCTGTAAGAGCACTTTGCAGAGCAAGTTGTTTCCTAGCTTCCCAAAGAGTTGGAAGCCAGATGCTCTGGGGCCCAACTCGCCCTTTGGAAAGAAGCCTGCACGTTGTGACTTTCAGCTCTAGGGCAATGCAGAACACCAGAGCAGAAGTTCTGCTTCAGCCAGATCAGGCCTGCAAAGAAACTGGGTTTCACAGGCCTTTGTAAGAGATGTTCCCGGTAGGCTGTAAGAGCACTGTGCAGAGCGAGTTGTTTCTTAGCTTCCCAAAGAGCTGGAAGCAAGATGCTCTGTGTCTAACTCGCCCTTTGGAAAGAAGCCTGCACGTTGTGCCTTTCAGCTCTAGGGCAATGTAGCACACCCAGAGCAGAAGTTCTACTTCAGCCAGATCAGTCCTGCAGTGAAACTGCGTTTCACAGGCCTTTGTAAGTGATGTTCCCGGTAGGCTGTAAGAGCACTTTGCAGAGCGAGTTGTTTCTTAGCTTCCCAAAGAGCTGGAAGCAAGATGCTCTGGGGCCCAACTCGCCCTTTGGAAAGAAGCCTGCACGTTGTGCCTTTCTGCTCTAGGGCAATGTAGCACACCCAGAGCAGAAGTTCTGCTTCAGCCAGATCAGGCCTGCAAAGAAACTGTGTTTCACAGGCCTTTGTAAGAGATGTTCCCGGTAGGCTGTAAGAGCACTGTGCAGAGCGAGTTGTTTCTTAGCTTCCCAAAGAGCTGGAAGCAAGATGCTCTGGGGCCCAAGTCGCCCTTTGGAAAGAAGCCTGCACGTTGTGCCTTTCAGCTCTAGGGCAATGTAGCACAGCCAGAGCAGAAGTTCTGCTTCAGCCAGATCAGGCCTGCAGAGAAACTGCGTTTCACAGGCCTTTGTAAGAGATGTTCCCGGTAGGCTGTAAGAGCACTGTGCAGAGCGAGTTGTTTCTTAGCTTCCGAAAGAGCTGGATGCAAGATGCTCTGGGGCCCAACTCGCCCTTTGGAAAGAAGCCTGCACGTTGTGCCTTTCAGCTTTAGGGCAATGTAGCACACCCAGAGCAGTAGTTCTGCTGCAGCCAGATGAGGCCTGCAAAGAAACTGCGTTTCACAGGCCTTTGTAAGAGATGTTCCCGGTAGGCTGTGAGAGCACTGTGCAGAGCGAGTTGTTTCTTAGCTTCCCAAAGAGCTGGAAGCAAGATGCTCTGGGTCCCAACTCTCCTTTTGGAAAGAAGCCTGCACGTTGTGCCTTTCTGCTCTAGGGCAATGTAGCACACCCAGAGCAGAAGTTCTGCTTCAGCCAGATCAGGCCTGCGAAGAAACTGCATTTCACAGGCCTTTGTAAGAGATGTTCCCGGTAGGCTGTAAGAGCACTGTGCAGAGCGAGTTGTTTCTTAGCTTCCCAAAGAGCTGGAAGCAAGATGCTCTGGGTCCAACTCGCCCTTTGGAAAGAAGCCTGCACGTTGTGCCTTTCAGCTCTAGGGCAATGTAGCACACCCAGAGCAGAAGTTCTAATTCAGCCAGATCAGTCCTGCAGCGAAACTGCGTTTCACAGGCCTTTGTAAGTGATGTTCCCGGTAGGCTGTAAGAGCACTTTGCAGAGCGAGTTGTTTCTTAGCTTCCCAAAGAGCTGGAAGCAAGATGCTCTGGGGCCCAAATCGCCCTTTGTAAAGAAGCCTGCACGTTGTGCCTTTCAGCTCTAGGGCAATGTAGCACACCCAGAGCAGAAGTTCTGCGTCAGCCAGATCAGGCCTGCAAAGAAACTGCGTTTCACAGGCCTTAGTAAGAGATTTTCCCGGTAGGCTGTAAGAGCACTGTGCAGAGCGAGTTGTTTCTTATCTTCTCAAAGAGCTGGAAGCAAGATGCTCTGGGGCCCAACTCGCCCTTTGGAAAGAAGCCTTCACGTTGTGACTTTCAGCTCTAGGGCAATGTAGCACACCCAGAGCAGAAGTTCTGCTTGAGCCATATCAGGCTTGCAAAGAAACTGCGTTTCACAGGCCTTTGTAAGGGATGTTCCCGGTAGGCTGTGAGAGCACTGTGCAGAGCGAGTTGTTTCTTAGCTTCCCAAAGAGCTGGAAGCAAGATGCTCTGGGGCCCAACTCGCCCTTTGGAAAGAAGCCTGCACGTTGTGCCTTTCAGCTCTAGGGCAATGTAGCCCACCCAGAGCAGAAGTTCTGCTTCAGCCAGATGAGGCCTGCAAAGAAACTGGGTTTCACAGGCCTTTGTAAGAGATGTACCCGGCAGGCTCTAAGAGCACTGTGCAGAGCGAGTTGTTTCTTAGCTTCCCAAAGTGCTGGAATCAAGATGCTCTGGGGCCCAACTCGCCCTCTGGAAAGAAGCCTGCACGTTGTGCCTTTCAGCTCTAGGGCAATGTAGCACACCCAGAGCAGACGTTCTGATTCAGCCAGATCAGGCCTGCAAAGAAACTGCGTTTCACAGGCCTTTGTAGGAGATGTTCCCGGTAGGCTCTAAGAGCACTGTGCAGAGCGAGTTGTTTCTTAGATTCCCAAAGAGCTGGAAGCAAGATGCTCTGGGGCCCAACTCGCCCTCTGGAAAGAAGCCTGCACGTTGTGCCTTTCAGCTTTAGGGCAATGTAGCACACCCAGAGCAGTAGTTCTGCTGCAGCCAGATGAGGCCTGCAAAGAAACTGCGTTTCACAGGCCTTTGTACGAGAT
This sequence comes from Equus caballus, assembly GCF_041296265.1. Classification (NCBI taxonomy): domain Eukaryota; kingdom Metazoa; phylum Chordata; class Mammalia; order Perissodactyla; family Equidae; genus Equus; species Equus caballus. The sequence continues at coordinate 20,723,956 of NC_091695.1, forward strand.
GTTCCAGGTAGGCTGTGAGAGCACTGTGCAGAGCGAGTTGTTTCTTAGCTTCCCAAAGAGCTGGAAGCAAGATGCTCTGGGGCCCAACTCGCCCTTTGGAAAGAAGCCTGCACGTTGTACCTTTCTGCTATGGGGCAATGTAGCACACCCAGAGCAGAAGTTCTGCTTCAGCCAGATCAGGCCTGCAAAGAAACTGCGTTTCACAGGCCTTTCTAAGTGGTGTTCCCGGTAGGCTGTAAGAGCACTTTGCAGAGCAAGTTGTTTCCTAGCTTCCCAAAGAGTTGGAAGCCAGATGCTCTGGGGCCCAACTCGCCGTTTGGAAAGAAGCCTGCACGTTGTGACTTTCAGCTCTAGGGCAATGCAGAACACCAGAGCAGAAGTTCTGCTTCAGCCAGATCAGGCCTGCAAAGAAAATGTGGTTCACAGGCCTTTGTAAGAGATGTTCCCGGTAGGCTGTAAGAGCACTGTGCAGAGCGAGTTGTTTCTTAGCTTCCCAAAGAGCTGGAAGCAAGATGCTCTGGGGCCCAACTCGCCCTTTGGAAAGAAGCCTGCACGTTGTGCCTTTCAGCTCTAGGGCAATGTAGCACACCCAGAGCAGAAGTTCTGCTTCAGCCACATGAGGCCTGCAAAGGAACTGCGTTTCACAGGCCTTTGTAAGAGATGTTCCAGGTAGGCTGTGAGAGCACTGTGCAGAGCGAGTTGTTTCTTAGCTTCCCAAAGAGCTGGAAGCAAGATGCTCGGTGTCTAACTCGCCCTTTGGAAAGAAGCCTGCACGTTGTGCCTTTCAGCTCTAGGGCAATGTAGCACACCCAGAGCAGAATTTCTGCTTCAGCCAGATCAGGCCTGCGAAGAAACTGCATTTCACAGGCCTTTGTAAGAGATGTTCCCGGTAGGCTGTGAGAGCACTGTGCAGAGCGAGTTGTTTCTTAGCTTCCCAAAGAGCTGGAAGCAAGATGCTCTGGGTCCCAACTCTCCTTTTGGAAAGAAGCCTGCACGTTGTGCCTTTCTGCTCTAGGGCAATGTAGCACACCCAGAGCAGAAGTTCTGCTTCAGCCAGATCAGGCCTGCGAAGAAACTGCATTTCACAGGCCTTTGTAAGAGATGTTCCCGGTAGGCTTTAAGAGCACTGTGCAGAGCGAGTTGTTTCTTAGCTTCCCAAAGAGCTGGAAGCAAGATTCTCTGGGGCCCAACTAGACCTTTGGAAAGAAGCCTGCACGTTGTGCCTTTCAGCTCTAGGGCAATGAAGCACACCCTGAGCAGAAGTTCTGCTTCAGCCAGATCAGGCCTGCAAAGAAACTGGGTTTCACAGGTCTGTGTAAGAGATGTTCCCGGTAGGCTGTGAGAGCACTGTGCAGAGCGAGTTGTTTCTTAGCTTCCCAAAGAGCTGGAAGCAAGATGCTCTGGGTCCAACTCGCCCTTTGGAAAGAAGCCTGCACGTTGTGCCTTTCAGCTCTAGGGCAATGTAGCACACCCAGAGCAGAAGTTCTAATTCAGCCATATCAGTCCTGCAGCGAAACTGCGTTTCACAGGCCTTTGTAAGTGATGTTCCCGGTAGGCTGTAAGAGCACTTTGCAGAGCGAGTTGTTTCTTAGCTTCCCAAAGAGCTGGAAGCAAGATGCTCTGGGGCCCAAATCGCCCTTTGTAAAGAAGCCTGCACGTTGTGCCTTTCAGCTCTAGGGCAATGTAGCACACCCAGAGCAGAAGTTCTGCGTCAGCCAGATCAGGCCTGCAAAGAAACTGCGTTTCACAGGCCTTAGTAAGAGATTTTCCCGGTAGGCTGTAAGAGCACTTTGCAGAGCGAGTTGTTTCTTATCTTCTCAAAGAGCTGGAAGCAAGATGCTCTGGGGCCCAACTCGCCCTTTGGAAAGAAGCCTGCACGTTGTGCCTTTCAGCTCTAGGGCAATGTAGCCCACCCAGAGCAGAAGTTCTGCTTCAGCCAGATGAGGCCTGCAAAGAAACTGGGTTTCACAGGCCTTTGTAAGAGATGTACCCGGCAGGCTCTAAGAGCACTGTGCAGAGCGAGTTGTTTCTTAGCTTCCCAAAGTGCTGGAATCAAGATGCTCTGGGGCCCAACTCGCCCTCTGGAAAGAAGCCTGCACGTTGTGCCTTTCAGCTCTAGGGCAATGTAGCACACCCAGAGCAGACGTTCTGATTCAGCCAGATCAGGCCTGCAAAGAAACTGCGTTTCACAGGCCTTTGTAGGAGATGTTCCCGGTAGGCTGTAAGAGCACTGTGCAGAGCGAGTTGTTTCTTAGCTTCCCAAAGAGCTGGAAGCAAGATGCTCTGGGGCCCAACTCGCCCTCTGGAAAGAAGCCTGCACGTTGTGCCTTTCAGCTTTAGGGCAATGTAGCACACCCAGAGCAGTAGTTCTGCTGCAGCCAGATGAGGCCTGCAAAGAAACTGCGTTTCACAGGCCTTTGTACGAGATGTTCCAGGTAGGCTGTGAGAGCACTGTGCAGAGCGAGTTGTTTCTTAGCTTCCCAAAGAGCTGGAAGCAAGATGCTCTGGGGCCCAACTCTCCCTTTGGAAAGAAGACTGCACGTTGTGCCTTTCTGCTCTAGGGCAATGTAGCACACCCAGAGCAGAAGTTCTGCTTCAGCCAGATGAGGCCTGCAAAGAAACTGGGTTTCACAGGCCTTTGTAAGAGATGTTCCCGGTAGGCTGTAAGAGCACGGTGCAGAGCGAGTTGTTTCTTAGCTTCCCAAAGAGCTGGAAGCAAGATGCTCTGGGGCCCAACTCGCCCTTTGGAAAGAAGCCTGCACGTTGTACCTTTCTGCTATGGGGCAATGTAGCACACCCAGAGCAGAAGTTCTGCTTCAGCCAGATCAGGCCTGCAAAGAAACTGCGTTTCACAGGCCTTTCTAAGTGGTGTTCCCGGTAGGCTGTAAGAGCACTTTGCAGAGCAAGTTGTTTCCTAGCTTCCCAAAGAGTTGGAAGCCAGATGCTCTGGGGCCCAACTCGCCGTTTGGAAAGAAGCCTGCACGTTGTGACTTTCAGCTCTAGGGCAATGCAGAACACCAGAGCAGAAGTTCTGCTTCAGCCAGATCAGGCCTGCAAAGAAAATGTGGTTCACAGGCCTTTGTAAGAGATGTTCCCGGTAGGCTGTAAGAGCACTGTGCAGAGCGAGTTGTTTCTTAGCTTCCCAAAGAGCTGGAAGCAAGATGCTCTGGGGCCCAACTCGCCCTTTGGAAAGAAGCCTGCACGTTGTGCCTTTCAGCTCTAGGGCAATGTAGCACACCCAGAGCAGAAGTTCTGCTTCAGCCACATGAGGCCAGCAAAGGAACTGCGTTTCACAGGCCTTTGTAAGAGATGTTCCAGGTAGGCTGTGAGAGCACTGTGCAGAGCGAGTTGTTTCTTAGCTTCCCAAAGAGCTGGAAGCAAGATGCTCTGTGTCTAACTCGCCCTTTGGAAAGAAGCCTGCACGTTGTGCCTTTCAGCTCTAGGGCAATGTAGCACACCCAGAGCAGAAGTTCTGATTCAGCCAGATCAGGCCTGCAGAGAAACTGCGTTTCACAGGGCTTTGTAAGAGATGTTCCTCGGTAGGCTGTAAGAGCACTGTGCAGAGCGAGTTGTTTCTTAGCTTCCCAAAGAGCTGGAAGCAAGATGCTCTGGGGCCCAACTCGCCCTTTGGAAAGAAGCCTGCACGTTGTGCCTTTCAGCTCTAGGGCAATGTAGCACACCCAGAGCAGCAGTTCTGCCTCAGCCAGATCAGGCCTGCAAAGAAACTGCGTTTCACAGGCCTTTGTAAGAGATGTTCCCGGTAGGCTGTAAGAGCACTGTGCAGAGCGAGTTCTTTCTTAGCATCCCAAAGAGCTGGAAGCAAGATGCTCTGGCGACCAACTCGTCCTTTGGAAACAAGCCTGCACGTTTTTCCTTTCAGCTCTAGGGCAATGTAGCATACCCAGAGCAGAAGTTCTACTTCAGCCAGATCATTCCTGCAGAGAAACTGCGTTTCACAGGACTCTGTAAGTGATGTTCCCGGTAGGCTGTAAGAGCACTTTGCCGAGTGAGTTGTTTCTTAGCTTCCCAAAGAGCTGGAAGCAAGATGCTCTGGGGACCAACTCGCCCTTTGGAAAGAAGCCTGCACGTTGTACCTTTCTGCTCTGGGGCAATGTAGCACACCCAGAGCAGAAGTTCTGCTTCAGCCAGATCAGGCCTGCAAAGAAACTGCGTTTCACAGGCCTTTGTAAGTGGTGTTCCCGGTAGGCTGTAAGAGCACTGTGCAGAGCGAGTTGTTTCTTATCTTCTCAAAGAGCTGGAAGCAAGATGCTCTGGGGCCCAACTCGCCCTTTGGAAAGAAGCCTTCACGTTGTGACTTTCAGCTCTAGGGCAATGTAGCACACCCAGAGCAGAAGTTCTGCTTGAGCCATATCAGGCTTGCAAAGAAACTGCGTTTCACAGGCCTTTGTAAGGGATGTTCCCGGTAGGCTGTGAGAGCACTGTGCAGAGCGAGTTGTTTCTTAGCTTCCCAAAGAGCTGGAAGCAAGATGCTCTGGGGCCCAACTCGCCCTTTGGAAAGAAGCCTGCACGTTGTGCCTTTCAGCTCTAGGGCAATGTACCCCACCCAGAGCAGAAGTTCTGCTTCAGCCAGATGAGGCCTGCAAAGAAACTGGGTTTCACAGGCCTTTGTAAGAGATGTACCCGGTAGGCTCTAAGAGCACTGTGCAGAGCGAGTTGTTTCTTAGCTTCCCAAAGTGCTGGAAGCAAGATGCTCTGGGGCCCAACTCGCCCTTTGGAAAGAAGCCTGCACGTTGTACCTTTCTGCTATGGGGCAATGTAGCACACCCAGAGCAGAAGTTCTGCTTCAGCCAGATCAGGCCTGCAAAGAAACTGCGTTTCACAGGCCTTTCTAAGTGGTGTTCCCGGTAGGCTGTAAGAGCACTTTGCAGAGCAAGTTGTTTCCTAGCTTCCCAAAGAGTTGGAAGCCAGATGCTCTGGGGCCCAACTCGCCCTTTGGAAAGAAGCCTGCACGTTGTGACTTTCAGCTCTAGGGCAATGCAGAACACCAGAGCAGAAGTTCTGCTTCAGCCAGATCAGGCCTGCAAAGAAACTGGGTTTCACAGGCCTTTGTAAGAGATGTTCCCGGTAGGCTGTAAGAGCACTGTGCAGAGCGAGTTGTTTCTTAGCTTCCCAAAGAGCTGGAAGCAAGATGCTCTGTGTCTAACTCGCCCTTTGGAAAGAAGCCTGCACGTTGTGCCTTTCAGCTCTAGGGCAATGTAGCACACCCAGAGCAGAAGTTCTACTTCAGCCAGATCAGTCCTGCAGCGAAACTGCGTTTCACAGGCCTTTGTAAGTGATGCTCCCGGGAGGCTGTAAGAGCACTTTGCAGAGCGAGTTGTTTCTTAGCTTCCCAAAGAGCTGGAAGCAAGATGCTCTGGGGCCCAACTCGCCCTTTGGAAAGAAGCCTGCACGTTGTGCCTTTCTGCTCTAGGGCAATGTAGCACACCCAGAGCAGAAGTTCTGCTTCAGCCAGATCAGGCCTGCAAAGAAACTGTGTTTCACAGGCCTTTGTAAGAGATGTTCCCGGTAGGCTGTAAGAGCACTGTGCAGAGCGAGTTGTTTCTTAGCTTCCCAAAGAGCTGGAAGCAAGATGCTCTGGGGCCCAACTCGCCCTTTGGAAAGAAGTCTGCACGTTGTGCCTTTCAGCTCTAGGGCAATGTAGCACACCCAGAGCAGAAGTTCTGCTTCAGCCACATGAGGCCTGCAAAGAAACTGCGTTTCACAGGCCTTTGTAAGAGATGTTCCAGGTAGGCTGTGAGAGCACTGTGCAGAGCGAGTTGTTTCTTAGCTTCCCAAAGAGCTGGAAGCAAGATGCTCTGTGTCTAACTCGCCCTTTGGAAAGAAGCCTGCACGTTGTGCCTTTCAGCTCTAGGGCAATGTAGCACACCCAGAGCAGAAGTTCTGCGTCAGCCAGATCAGGCCTGCAAAGAAACTGCGTTTCACAGGCCTTAGTAAGAGATTTTCCCGGTAGGGTGTAAGAGCACTGTGCAGAGCGAGTTGTTTCTTATCTTCTCAAAGAGCTGGAAGCAAGATGCTCTGGGGCCCAACTCGCCCTTTGGAAAGAAGCCTTCACGTTGTGACTTTCAGCTCTAGGGCAATGTAGCACACCCAGAGCAGAAGTTCTGCTTGAGCCATATCAGGCTTGCAAAGAAACTGCGTTTCACAGGCCCTTGTAAGGGATGTTCCCGGTAGGCTGTGAGAGCACTGTGCAGAGCGAGTTGTTTCTTAGCTTCCCAAAGAGCTGGAAGCAAGATGCTCTGGGGCCCAACTCGCCCTTTGGAAAGAAGCCTGCACGTTGTGCCTTTCAGCTCTAGGGCAATGTAGCCCACCCAGAGCAGAAGTTCTGCTTCAGCCAGATGAGGCCTGCAAAGAAACTGGGTTTCACAGGCCTTTGTAAGAGATGTACCCGGTAGGCTCTAAGAGCACTGTGCAGAGCGAGTTGTTTCTTAGCTTCCCAAAGTGCTGGAATCAAGATGCTCTGGGGCCCAACTCGCCCTCTGGAAAGAAGCCTGCACGTTGTGCCTTTCAGCTCTAGGGCAATGTAGCACACCCAGAGCAGACGTTCTGATTCAGCCAGATCAGGCCTGCAAAGAAACTGCGTTTCACAGGCCTTTGTAGGAGATGTTCCCGGTAGGCTGTAAGAGCACTGTGCAGAGCAAGTTGTTTCTTAGATTCCCAAAGAGCTGGAAGCAAGATGCTCTGGGGCCCAACTCGCCCTCTGGAAAGAAGCCTGCACGTTGTGCCTTTCAGCTTTAGGGCAATGTAGCACACCCAGAGCAGTAGTTCTGCTGCAGCCAGATGAGGCCTGCAAAGAAACTGCGTTTCACAGGCCTTTGTACGAGATGTTCCAGGTAGGCTGTGAGAGCACTGTGCAGAGCGAGTTGTTTCTTAGCTTCCCAAAGAGCTGGAAGCAAGATGCTCTGGGGCCCAACTCTCCCTTTGGAAAGAAGACTGCACGTTGTGCCTTTCTGCTCTAGGGCAATGTAGCACACCCAGAGCAGAAGTTCTGATTCAGCCAGATCAGGCCTGCGAAGAAACTGCATTTCACAGGCCTTTGTAAGAGATGTTCCCGGTAGGCTGTAAGAGCACGGTGCAGAGCGAGTTGTTTCTTAGCTTCCCAAAGAGCTGGAAGCAAGATGCTCTGGGGCCCAACTCGCCCTTTGGAAAGAAGCCTGCACGTTGTACCTTTCTGCTATGGGGCAATGTAGCACACCCAGAGCAGAAGTTCTGCTTCAGCCAGATCAGGCCTGCAAAGAAACTGCGTTTCACAGGCCTTTCTAAGTGGTGTTCCCGGTAGGCTGTAAGAGCACTTTGCAGAGCAAGTTGTTTCCTAGCTTCCCAAAGAGTTGGAAGCCAGATGCTCTGGGGCCCAACTCGCCGTTTGGAAAGAAGCCTGCACGTTGTGACTTTCAGCTCTAGGGCAATGCAGAACACCAGAGCAGAAGTTCTGCTTCAGCCAGATCAGGCCTGCAAAGAAACTGTGTTTCACAGGCCTTTGTAAGAGATGTTCCCGGTAGGCTGTAAGAGCACTGTGCAGAGCGAGTTGTTTCTTAGCTTCCCAAAGAGCTGGAAGCAAGATGCTCTGGGGCCCAACTCGCCCTTTGGAAAGAAGCCTGCACGTTGTGCCTTTCAGCTCTAGGGCAATGTAGCACACCCAGAGCAGAAGTTCTGCTTCAGCCACATGAGGCCTGCAAAGAAACTGCGTTTCACAGGCCTTTGTAAGAGATGTTCCAGGTAGGCTGTGAGAGCACTGTGCAGAGCGAGTTGTTTCTTAGCTTCCCAAAGAGCTGGAAGCAAGATGCTCTGTGTCTAACTCGCCCTTTGGAAAGAAGCCTGCACGTTGTGCCTTTCAGCTCTAGGGCAATGTAGCACACCCAGAGCAGAAGTTCTACTTCAGCCAGATCAGTCCTGCAGCGAAACTGCGTTTCACAGGCCTTTGTAAGTGATGTTCCCGGTAGGCTGTAAGAGCACTTTGCAGAGCGAGTTGTTTCTTAGCTTCCCAAAGAGCTGGAAGCAAGATGCTCTCGGGCCCAACTCGCCCTTTGGAAAGAAGCCTGCACGTTGTGCCTTTCTGCTCTAGGGCAATGTAGCACACCCAGAGCAGAAGTTCTGCTTCAGCCAGATCAGGCCTGCAAAGAAACTGTGTTTCACAGGCCTTTGTAAGAGATGTTCCCGGTAGGCTGTAAGAGCACTGTGCAGAGCGAGTTGTTTCTTAGCTTCCCAAAGAGCTGGAAGCAAGATGCTCTGGGGCCCAACTCGCCCTTTGGAAAGAAGCCTGCACGTTGTGCCTTTCAGCTCTAGGGCAATGTAGCACACCCAGAGCAGAAGTTCTGCTTCAGCCACATGAGGCCTGCAAAGAAACTGCGTTTCACAGGCCTTTGTAAGAGATGTTCCAGGTAGGCTGTGAGAGCACTGTGCAGAGCGAGTTGTTTCTTAGCTTCCCAAAGAGCTGGAAGCAAGATGCTCTGTGTCTAACTCGCCCTTTGGAAAGAAGCCTGCACGTTGTGCCTTTCAGCTCTAGGGCAATGTAGCACACCCAGAGCAGAAGTTCTGATTCAGCCAGATCAGGCCTGCAGAGAAACTGCGTTTCACAGGGCTTTGTAAGAGATGTTCCCGGTAGGCTGTGAGAGCACTGTGCAGAGCGAGTTGTTTCTTAGCTTCCCAAAGAGCTGGAAGCAAGATGCTCTGGGGCCCAACTCGCCCTTTGGAAAGAAGCCTGCACGTTGTGCCTTTCAGCTCTAGGGCAATGTAGCACACCCAGAGCAGAAGTTCTGCGTCAGCCAGATCAGGCCTGCAAAGAAACTGCGTTTCACAGGCCTTTGTAAGAGATGTTCCCGGTAGGCTGTAAGAGCACTGTGCAGAGCGAGTTCTTTCTTAGCATCCCAAAGAGCTGGAAGCAAGATGCTCTGGCGACCAACTCGTCCTTTGGAAACAAGCCTGCACGTTTTGCCTTTCAGCTCTAGGGCAATGTAGCATACCCAGAGCAGAAGTTCTACTTCAGCCAGATCATTCCTGCAGAGAAACTGCGTTTCACAGGACTCTGTAAGTGATGTTCCCGGTAGGCTGTAAGAGCACTTTGCCGAGTGAGTTGTTTCTTAGCTTCCCAAAGAGCTGGAAGCAAGATGCTCTGGGGACCAACTCGCCCTTTGGAAAGAAGCCTGCACGTTGTACCTTTATGCTCTGGGGCAATGTAGCACACCCAGAGCAGAAGTTCTGCTTCAGCCAGATCAGGCCTGCAAAGAAACTGCGTTTCACAGGCCTTTGTAAGTGGTGTTCCCGGTAGGCTGTAAGAGCACTTCGCAGAGCGAGTTGTTTCCTAGCTTCCCGAAGAACTGGAAGCAAGATGCTCTGGGGCCCAACTCGCCGTTTGGAAAGAAGCCTGCACGTTGTGACTTTCAGCTCTAGGGCAATGCAGGACACCAGAGCAGAAGTTCTGCTTCAGCCAGATCAGGCCTGCAAAGAAACTGTGTTTCACAGGCCTTTGTAAGAGATGTTCCCGGTAGGCTGTGAGAGCACTGTGCAGAGCGAGTTGTTTCTTAGCTTCCCAAAGAGCTGGAAGCAAGATGCTCTGGGTCCAACTCGCCCTTTGGAAAGAAGCCTGCACGTTGTGCCTTTCAGCTCTAGGGCAATGTAGCACACCCAGAGCAGAAGTTCTAATTCAGCCAGATCAGTCCTGCAGCGAAACTGCGTTTCACAGGCCTTTGTAAGTGATGTTCCCGGTAGGCTGTAAGAGCACTTTGCAGAGCGAGTTGTTTCTTAGCTTCCCAAAGAGCTGGAAGCAAGATGCTCTGGGGCCCAAATCGCCCTTTGTAAAGAAGCCTGCACGTTGTGCCTTTCAGCTCTAGGGCAATGTAGCACACCCAGAGCAGAAGTTCTGCGTCAGCCAGATCAGGCCTGCAAAGAAACTGCGTTTCACAGGCCTTAGTAAGAGATTTTCCCGGTAGGCTGTAAGAGCACTGTGCAGAGCGAGTTGTTTCTTATCTTCTCAAAGAGCTGGAAGCAAGATGCTCTGGGGCCCAACTCGCCCTTTGGAAAGAAGCCTTCACGTTGTGACTTTCAGCTCTAGGGCAATGTAGCACACCCAGAGCAGAAGTTCTGCTTGAGCCATATCAGGCTTGCAAAGAAACTGCGTTTCACAGGCCTTTGTAAGGGATGTTCCCGGTAGGCTGTGAGAGCACTGTGCAGAGCGAGTTGTTTCTTAGCTTCCCAAAGAGCTGGAAGCAAGATGCTCTGGGGCCCAACTCGCCCTTTGGAAAGAAGCCTGCACGTTGTGCCTTTCAGCTCTAGGGCAATGTAGCCCACCCAGAGCAGAAGTTCTGCTTCAGCCAGATGAGGCCTGCAAAGAAACTGGGTTTCACAGGCCTTTGTAAGAGATGTACCCGGTAGGCTCTAAGAGCACTGTGCAGAGCGAGTTGTTTCTTAGCTTCCCAAAGTGCTGGAATCAAGATGCTCTGGGGCCCAACTCGCCCTCTGGAAAGAAGACTGCACGTTGTGCCTTTCAGCTCTAGGGCAATGTAGCACACCCATAGCAGTAGTTCTGCTGCAGCCAGATGAGGCCTGCAAAGAAACTGCGTTTCACAGGCCTTTGTACGAGATGTTCCAGGTAGGCTGTGAGAGCACTGTGCAGAGCGAGTTGTTTCTTAGCTTCCCAAAGAGCTGGAAGCAAGATGCTCTGGGGCCCAACTCTCCCTTTGGAAAGAAGACTGCACGTTGTGCCTTTCTGCTCTAGGGCAATGTAGCACACCCAGAGCAGAAGTTCTGATTCAGCCAGATCAGGCCTGCGAAGAAACTGCATTTCCCAGGCCTTTGTAAGAGATGTTCCCGGTAGGCTGTAAGAGCACGGTGCAGAGCGAGTTGTTTCTTAGCTTCCCAAAGAGCTGGAAGCAAGATGCTCTGGGGCCCAACTCGCCCTTTGGAAAGAAGCCTGCACGTTGTACCTTTCTGCTATGGGGCAATGTAGCACACCCAGAGCAGAAGTTCTGCTTCAGCCAGATCAGGCCTGCAAAGAAACTGCGTTTCACAGGCCTTTCTAAGTGGTGTTCCCGGTAGGCTGTAAGAGCACTTTGCAGAGCAAGTTGTTTCCTAGCTTCCCAAAGAGTTGGAAGCCAGATGCTCTGGGGCCCAACTCGCCGTTTGGAAAGAAGCCTGCACGTTGTGACTTTCAGCTCTAGGGCAATGCAGAACACCAGAGCAGAAGTTCTGCTTCAGCCAGATCAGGCCTGCAAAGAAACTGTGTTTCACAGGCCTTTGTAAGAGATGTTCCCGGTAGGCTGTAAGAGCACTGTGCAGAGCGAGTTGTTTCTTAGCTTCCCAAAGAGCTGGAAGCAAGATGCTCTGGGGCCCAACTCGCCCTTTGGAAAGAAGCCTGCACGTTGTGCCTTTCAGCTCTAGGGCAATGTAGCACACCCAGAGCAGAAGTTCTGCTTCAGCCACATGAGGCCTGCAAAGAAACTGCGTTTCACAGGCCTTTGTAAGAGATGTTCCAGGTAGGCTGTGAGAGCACTGTGCAGAGCGAGTTGTTTCTTAGCTTCCCAAAGAGCTGGAAGCAAGATGCTCTGGGGCCCAACATGCCCTTTGGAAAGAAGCCTGCACGTTGTGCCTTTCTGCTCTAGGGCAATGTAGCACACCCAGAGCAGAAGTTCTGCTTCATCAATATGAGGCCTGCAAAGAAACTGCGTTTCACAGGCCTTTGTAAGAGATGTACCCGGTAGGCTCTAAGAGCACTGTGCAGAGCGAGTTGTTTCTTAGCTTCCCAAAGAGCTGGAAGCAAGATGCTCTGGGGCCCAACTCGCCCTTTGGAAAGAAGCCTGCACGTTGTGCCTTTCTGCTCTAGGGCAATGTAGCACACCCAGAGCAGAAGTTCTGCTTCAGCCAGATCAGGCCTGCAAAGAAACTGCGTTTCACAGGCCTTTGTAAGAGATGTACCCGGTAGGCTCTAAGAGCACTGTGCAGAGCGAGTTGTTTCTTGGCTTCCCAAAGAGCTGGAAGCAAGATGCTCTGGGGAACAACTCGCCATTTGGAAAGAAGCCTGCACGTTGTGCCTTTCAGCTCTAGGGCAATGTAGCACACCCAGAGCAGAAGTTCTGCTTCAGCCAGGTCAGCCCTGCAAAGAAACTGCGTTTCACAGGCCTTTGTAAGAGATGTTCCCGGTAGGCTGTAAGAGCACTGTGCAGAGCGAGTTGTTTCTTAGCTTCCGAAAGAGCTGGAAGCAAGATGCTCTGGGGCCCAACTCGCCCTTTGGAAAGAAGCCTGCACGTTGTGCCTTTCAGCTCTAGGGCAATGTAGCACACCCAGAGCAGAAGTTCTGATTCAGCCAGATCAGGCCTGTAAAGAAACTGCGTTTCACAGGCCTTTGTAAGAGATGTTCCCGGTAGGCTGTAAGAGCACTGTGCAGAGCGAGTTGTTTCTTAGCTTCCCAAAGAGCTGGAAGCAAGATGCTCTGGGGCCCAACCGCCCTTTGGAAAGAAGCCTGCACCTTGTGCCTTTCAGCTCTAGGGCAATGTAGCCCACCCAGAGCAGAAGTTCTGCTTCAGCCAGATGAGGCCTGCAAAGAAACTGGGTTTCACAGGCCTTTGTAAGAGATGTACCTGGTAGTCTCTAAGAGCACTGTGCAGAGCGAGTTGTTTCTTAGCTTCCCAAAGAGCTGGAAGCAAGATGCTCTGGGGCCCAAGTCGCCCTTTGGAAAGAAGCCTGCACGTTGTGCCTTTCAGCTCTAGGGCAATGTAGCACACCCAGAGCAGAAGTTCTGATTCAGCCAGATCAGGCCTGCAGAGAAACTGCGTTTCACAGGGCTTTGTAAGAGATGTTCCCGGTAGGCTGTAAGAGCACTGTGCAGAGCGAGTTGTTTCTTAGCTTCCCAAAGAGCTGGAAGCAAGATGCTCTGGGGTCCAACTCGCCCTTTGGAAAGAAGCCTGCACGTTGTGCCTTTCAGCTCTAGGGCAATGTAGCACACCCAGAGCAGAAGTTCTGCGTCAGCCAGATCAGGCCTGCAAAGAAACTGCGTTTCACAGGCCTTTGTAAGAGATGTTCCCGGTAGGCTGTAAGAGCACTGTGCAGAGCGAGTTCTTTCTTAGCATCCCAAAGAGCTGGAAGCAAGATGCTCTGGCGACCAACTCGTCCTTTGGAAACAAGCCTGCACGTTTTGCCTTTCAGCTCTAGGGCAATGTAGCATACCCAGAGCAGAAGTTCTACTTCAGCCAGATCATTCCTGCAGAGAAACTGCGTTTCACAGGACTCTGTAAGTGATGTTCCCGGTAGGCTGTAAGAGCACTTTGCCGAGTGAGTTGTTTCTTAGCTTCCCAAAGAGCTGGAAGCAAGATGCTCTGGGGACCAACTCGCCCTTTGGAAAGAAGCCTGCACGTTGTACCTTTATGCTCTGGGGCAATGTAGCACACCCAGAGCAGAAGTTCTGCTTCAGCCAGATCAGGCCTGCAAAGAAACTGCGTTTCACAGGCCTTTGTAAGTGGTGTTCCCGGTAGGCTGTAAGAGCACTTCGCAGAGCGAGTTGTTTCCTAGCTTCCCGAAGAACTGGAAGCAAGATGCTCTGGGGCCCAACTCGCCGTTTGGAAAGAAGCCTGCACGTTGTGACTTTCAGCTCTAGGGCAATGCAGAACACCAGAGCAGAAGTTCTGCTTCAGCCAGATCAGGCCTGCAAAGAAACTGTGTTTCACAGGCCTTTGTAAGAGATGTTCCCGGTAGGCTGTGAGAGCACTGTGCAGAGCGAGTTGTTTCTTAGCTTCCCAAAGAGCTGGAAGCAAGATGCTCTGGGTCCAACTCGCCCTTTGGAAAGAAGCCTGCACGTTGTGCCTTTCAGCTCTAGGGCAATGTAGCACACCCAGAGCAGAAGTTCTAATTCAGCCAGATCAGTCCTGCAGCGAAACTGCGTTTCACAGGCCTTTGTAAGTGATGTTCCCGGTAGGCTGTAAGAGCACTTTGCAGAGCGAGTTGTTTCTTAGCTTCCCAAAGAGCTGGAAGCAAGATGCTCTGGGGCCCAAATCGCCCTTTGTAAAGAAGCCTGCACGTTGTGCCTTTCAGCTCTAGGGCAATGTAGCACACCCAGAGCAGAAGTTCTGCGTCAGCCAGATCAGGCCTGCAAAGAAACTGCGTTTCACAGGCCTTAGTAAGAGATTTTCCCGGTAGGCTGTAAGAGCACTGTGCAGAGCGAGTTGTTTCTTATCTTCTCAAAGAGCTGGAAGCAAGATGCTCTGGGGCCCAACTCGCCCTTTGGAAAGAAGCCTTCACGTTGTGACTTTCAGCTCTAGGGCAATGTAGCACACCCAGAGCAGAAGTTCTGCTTGAGCCATATCAGGCTTGCAAAGAAACTGCGTTTCACAGGCCTTTGTAAGGGATGTTCCCGGTAGGCTGTGAGAGCACTGTGCAGAGCGAGTTGTTTCTTAGCTTCCCAAAGAGCTGGAAGCAAGATGCTCTGGGGCCCAACTCGCCCTTTGGAAAGAAGCCTGCACGTTGTGCCTTTCAGCTCTAGGGCAATGTAGCCCACCCAGAGCAGAAGTTCTGCTTCAGCCAGATGAGGCCTGCAAAGAAACTGGGTTTCACAGGCCTTTGTAAGAGATGTACCCGGTAGGCTCTAAGAGCACTGTGCAGAGCGAGTTGTTTCTTAGCTTCCCAAAGTGCTGGAATCAAGATGCTCTGGGGCCCAACTCGCCCTCTGGAAAGAAGCCTGCACGTTGTGCCTTTCAGCTCTAGGGCAATGTAGCACACCCATAGCAGTAGTTCTGCTGCAGCCAGATGAGGCCTGCAAAGAAACTGCGTTTCACAGGCCTTTGTACGAGATGTTCCAGGTAGGCTGTGAGAGCACTGTGCAGAGCGAGTTGTTTCTTAGCTTCCCAAAGAGCTGGAAGCAAGATGCTCTGGGGCCCAACTCTCCCTTTGGAAAGAAGACTGCACGTTGTGCCTTTCTGCTCTAGGGCAATGTAGCACACCCAGAGCAGAAGTTCTGATTCAGCCAGATCAGGCCTGCGAAGAAACTGCATTTCCCAGGCCTTTGTAAGAGATGTTCCCGGTAGGCTGTAAGAGCACGGTGCAGAGCGAGTTGTTTCTTAGCTTCCCAAAGAGCTGGAAGCAAGATGCTCTGGGGCCCAACTCGCCCTTTGGAAAGAAGCCTGCACGTTGTACCTTTCTGCTATGGGGCAATGTAGCACACCCAGAGCAGAAGTTCTGCTTCAGCCAGATCAGGCCTGCAAAGAAACTGCGTTTCACAGGCCTTTCTAAGTGGTGTTCCCGGTAGGCTGTAAGAGCACTTTGCAGAGCAAGTTGTTTCCTAGCTTCCCAAAGAGTTGGAAGCCAGATGCTCTGGGGCCCAACTCGCCGTTTGGAAAGAAGCCTGCACGTTGTGACTTTCAGCTCTAGGGCAATGCAGAACACCAGAGCAGAAGTTCTGCTTCAGCCAGATCAGGCCTGCAAAGAAACTGTGTTTCACAGGCCTTTGTAAGAGATGTTCCCGGTAGGCTGTAAGAGCACTGTGCAGAGCGAGTTGTTTCTTAGCTTCCCAAAGAGCTGGAAGCAAGATGCTCTGGGGCCCAACTCGCCCTTTGGAAAGAAGCCTGCACGTTGTGCCTTTCAGCTCTAGGGCAATGTAGCACACCCAGAGCAGAAGTTCTGCTTCAGCCACATGAGGCCTGCAAAGAAACTGCGTTTCACAGGCCTTTGTAAGAGATGTTCCAGGTAGGCTGTGAGAGCACTGTGCAGAGCGAGTTGTTTCTTAGCTTCCCAAAGAGCTGGAAGCAAGATGCTCTGGGGCCCAACATGCCCTTTGGAAAGAAGCCTGCACGTTGTGCCTTTCTGCTCTAGGGCAATGTAGCACACCCAGAGCAGAAGTTCTGCTTCATCAATATGAGGCCTGCAAAGAAACTGCGTTTCACAGGCCTTTGTAAGAGATGTACCCGGTAGGCTCTAAGAGCACTGTGCAGAGCGAGTTGTTTCTTAGCTTCCCAAAGAGCTGGAAGCAAGATGCTCTGGGGCCCAACTCGCCCTTTGGAAAGAAGCCTGCACGTTGTGCCTGTCTGCTCTAGGGCAATGTAGCACACCCAGAGCAGAAGTTCTGCTTCAGCCAGATCAGGCCTGCAAAGAAACTGCGTTTCACAGGCCTTTGTAAGAGATGTACCCGGTAGGCTCTAAGAGCACTGTGCAGAGCGAGTTGTTTCTTGGCTTCCCAAAGAGCTGGAAGCAAGATGCTCTGGGGAACAACTCGCCATTTGGAAAGAAGCCTGCACGTTGTGCCTTTCAGCTCTAGGGCAATGTAGCACACCCAGAGCAGAAGTTCTGCTTCAGCCAGGTCAGCCCTGCAAAGAAACTGCGTTTCACAGGCCTTTGTAAGAGATGTTCCCGGTAGGCTGTAAGAGCACTGTGCAGAGCGAGTTGTTTCTTAGCTTCCGAAAGAGCTGGAAGCAAGATGCTCTGGGGCCCAACTCGCCCTTTGGAAAGAAGCCTGCACGTTGTGCCTTTCAGCTCTAGGGCAATGTAGCACACCCAGAGCAGAAGTTCTGATTCAGCCAGATCAGGCCTGTAAAGAAACTGCGTTTCACAGGCCTTTGTAAGAGATGTTCCCGGTAGGCTGTAAGAGCACTGTGCAGAGCGAGTTGTTTCTTAGCTTCCCAAAGAGCTGGAAGCAAGATGCTCTGGGGCCCAACCGCCCTTTGGAAAGAAGCCTGCACGTTGTGCCTTTCAGCTCTAGGGCAATGTAGCCCACCCAGAGCAGAAGTTCTGCTTCAGCCAGATGAGGCCTGCAAAGAAACTGGGTTTCACAGGCCTTTGTAAGAGATGTACCTGGTAGTCTCTAAGAGCACTGTGCAGAGCGAGTTGTTTCTTAGCTTCCCAAAGAGCTGGAAGCAAGATGCTCTGGGGCCCAAGTCGCCCTTTGGAAAGAAGCCTGCACGTTGTGCCTTTCAGCTCTAGGGCAATGTAGCACACCCAGAGCAGAAGTTCTGCTTCAGCCAGATCAGGCCTGGAGAGAAACTGCGTTTCACAGGCCTTTGGAAGAGATGTTCCCGGTAGGCTGTAAGAGCACTGTGCAGAGCGAGTTGTTTCTTAGCTTCCCAAAGAGCTGGAAGCAAGATGCTCTGGGGCCCAACTCGCCCTTTGGAAAGAAGCCTGCACGTTGTGCCTTTCAGCTTTAGGGCAATGTAGCACACCCAGAGCAGTAGTTCTGCTGCAGCCAGATGAGGCCTGCAAAGAAACTGCGTTTCACAGGCCTTTGTAAGAGATATTCCCGGTAGGCTGTGAGAGCACTGTGCAGAGCGAGTTGTTTCTTAGCTTCCCAAAGAGCTGGAAGCAAGATGCTCTGGGGCCCAACTCGACCTTTGGAAAGAAGATTGCACGTTGTGCCTTTCAGCTCTAGGTCAATGTAGCACACCCAGCGCAGAAGTTCTGCTTCATCCAGATCAGGCCTGCAAAGAAACTGCGTTTCACAGGCCTTTGTAAGAGATGTTCCCGGTAGGGTGTAAGAGCACTGTGCAGAGCGAGTTGTTTCTTAGCTTCCCAAAGAGCTGGAAGCAAGATGCTCTGGGGCCCAACCGCCCTTTGGAAAGAAGCCTGCACCTTGTGCCTTTCAGCACTAGGGCAATGTAGCCCACCCAGAGCAGAAGTTCTGCTTCAGCCAGATGAGGCCTGCAAAGAAACTGGGTTTCACAGGCCTTTGTAAGAGATGTACCTGGTAGGCTCTAAGAGCACTGTGCAGAGCGAGTTGTTTCTTAGCTTCCCAAAGAGCTGGAAGCAAGATGCTCTGGGGCCCAACTCGCCCTTTGGAAAGAAGCCTGCACGTTGTGCCTTTCAGCTCTAGGGCAATGTAGCACACCCAGAGCAGAAGTTCTCCTTCAGCCAGATCAGGCCTGGAGAGAAACTGCGTTTCACAGGCCTTTGTAAGAGATGTTCCCGGTAGGCTGTAAGAGCACTGTGCAGAGCGAGTTGTTTCTTAGCTTCCCAAATAGCTGGAAGCAAGATGCTCTGGGGACCAACTCGCCCTTTGGAAATAAGCCTGCACCTTGTGCCTTTCAGCTCTAGGGCAATGTAGCACACCCAGAGCAGAAGTTCTGCTTCAGCCAGATCAGGCCTGCAAAGAAACTGCGTTTCACAGGCCTTTGTAAGAGATGTTCCCGGTAGGCTGTAAGAGCACTGTGCAGAGTGAGTTGTTTCTTATCTTCCCAAAGAGCTGGAAGCAAGATGCTCTGGGGCCCAACTCGCCCTTTGGAAAGAAGCCTGCACGTTGTGCCTTTCAGCTCTAGGGCAATGTAGCACACCCAGAGCAGAAGTTCTGCTTCATCCATATGAGGCCTGCAAAGAAATTGGGTTTCAGAGGCCTTTGTAAGAGATGTACCCGGTAGGCTGTAAGAGCACTGTGCAGAGCGAGTTGTTTCTTAGCTTCCAAAAAGAGCTGGAAGCAAGATGCTCTGGGGCCGAACTCGCCCTTTGGAAAGAAGCCTGCACGTTGTGCCTTTCTGCTCCAGGGCAATGTAGCACACCCAGAGCTGAAGTTCTGCTTCAGCCAGATCAGGCCTGCAAAGAAACTGCGTTTCACAGGCCTTTGTAAGAGATGTTCCCGGTAGGCTGTAAGAGCACTGTGCAGAGCGAGTTGTTTCTTACCTTCCCAAAGAGCTGGAAGCAAGATGCTCTGGGGCCCAAGTCGCCCTTTGGAAAGAAGCCTGCACCTTGTGCCTTTCAGCTCTAGGGCAATGTAGCACACCCAGAGCAGAAGTTCTGATTCAGCCAGATCAGGCCTGCAAAGAAACTGCGTTTCACAGGCCTTTGTAAGAGATGTTCCCGGTAGGCTGTAAGAGCACTGTGCAGAGCGAGTTGTTTCTTAGCTTCCGAAAGAGCTGGAAGCAAGATGCTCTGGGGCCAACTCGCCCTTTGGAAAGAAGCCTGCACGTTTTGCCTTTCAACTCTAGGGCAATGTAGAGCACCCAGAGCAGAAGTTCTACTTCAGCCAGATCAGTCCTGCAGAGAAACTGCGTTTCACAGGCCTTTGTAAGAGATGTTCCCAGTAGGCTGTAAGAGCACTTTGCAGAGCGAGTTATTTCTTAGCTTCCCAAAGAGCTGGAAGCAAGATGCTCTGGGGCCCAACTCGCCCTTTGGAAAGAAGCCTGCACGTTGTGCCTTTCTGATCTAGGGCAATGTAGCACACCCAGCGCAGAAGTTCTCCTTCATCCAGATCAGGCCTGCAAAGAAACTGCGTTTCACAGGCCTTTGTAAGAGATGTTCCCGGTAGGCTGTAAGAGCACTGTGCAGAGCGAGTTGTTTCTTAGCTTCCCAAAGAGCTGGAAGCAAGATGCTCTGGGGCCCAACTCGCCCTTTGGAAAGAAGCCTGCACCTTGTGCCTTTCAGCTCTAGGGCAATGTAGCCCACCCGTAGCAGAAGTTCTGCTTCAGCCAGATGAGGCCTGCAAAGAAACTGGGTTTCACAGGCCTTTGTAAGAGATGTACCTGGTAGTCTCTAAGAGCACTGTGCAGAGCGAGTTGCTTCTTAGCTTCCCAAAGAGCTGGAAGCAAGATGCTCTGGGGCCCAAGTCGCCCTTTGGAAAGAAGCCTGCACCTTGTGCCTTTCAGCTCTAGGGCAATGTAGCACACCCAGAGCAGAAGTTCTGCTTCAGCCAGATCAGGCCTGCAGAGAAACTGCGTTTCACAGGCCTTTGTAAGAGATGTTCCCGGTAGGCTGTAAGAGCACTGTGCAGAGCGAGTTGTTTCTTAGCTTCCCAAAGAGCTGGAAGCAAGATGCTCTGGGGCCCAACTCGCCCTTTGGAAAGAAGCCTGCACGTTGTGCCTTTCAGCTTTAGGGCAATGTAGCACACCCAGAGCAGTAGTTCTGCTGCAGCCAGATGAGGCCTGCAAAGAAACTGCGTTTCACAGGCCTTTGTAAGAGATGTTCCCGGTAGGCTGTGAGAGCACTGTGCAGAGCGAGTTGTTTCTTACCTTCCCAAAGAGCTGGAAGCAAGATGCTCTGGGGCCCAACTCGACCTTTGGAAAGAAGCCTGCACGTTTTGCCTTTCAGCTCTAGGGCAATGTAGCACACCCAGCGCAGAAGTTCTGCTTCATCCAGATCAGGCCTTCAAAGAAACTGCGTTTCACAGGCCTTTGTAAGAGATGTTCCCGGTAGGCTGTAAGAGCACTGTGCAGAGCGAGTTGTTTCTTAGCTTCCCAAAGAGCTGGAAGCAAGATGCCCTGGGGCCCAACCGCACTTTGGAAAGAAGCCTGCACCTTGTGCCTTTCAGCTCTAGGGCAATGTAGCACACCCAGAGCAGAAGTTCTGATTCAGCCAGATCAGGCCTGCAAAGAAACTGCGTTTCACAGGCCTTTGTAAGAGATGTTCCCGGTAGGCTGTAAGAGCACTGTGCAGAGCGAGTTGTTTCTTAGCTTCCGAAAGAGCTGGAAGCAAGATGCTCTGGGGCCCAACTCGCCCTTTGGAAAGAAGCCTGCACGTTTTGCCTTTCAACTCTAGGGCAATGTAGAGCACCCAGAGCAGAAGTTCTACTTCAGCCAGATCAGGCCTGCAGAGAAACTGCGTTTCACAGGCCTTTGTAAGAGATATTCCCAGTAGGCTGTAAGAGCACTTTGCAGAGCGAGTTATTTCTTAGCTTCCCAAAGAGCTGGAAGCAAGATGCTCTGGGGCCGAACTCGCCCTTTGGAAAGAAGCCTGCACGTTGTGCCTTTCTGATCTGGGGCAATGTAGCACACCAAGAGCAGAAGTTCTGCTTCAGCCAGATCAGGCCTGCAAAGAAACTGCGTTTCAAAGGCCTTTGTAAGAGATGTTCCCAGTAGGCTTTAAGAGCACTGTGCAGAGTAAGTTGCTTCTTAGCTTCCCAAAGAGCTGGAAGCAAGATGCTCTGGGGCCCAACTCGCCCTTTGGAAAGAAGCCTGCACGTTGTGCCTTTCAGCTCTAGGGCAATGTAGCACACCCAGAGCACAAGTTCTGCTTCATCCATATGAGGCCTGCAAAGAAACTGCGTTTCACAGGCCTTTGTAAGAGATGTTCCCGGTAGGCTGTAAGAGCACTGTGCAGAGCGAGTTGTTTCTTAGCTTCCCAAAGAGCTGGAAGCAAGATGCTCTGGGGCCCAACTCGCCCTTTGGAAAGAAGCCTGCACCTTGTGCCTTTCAGCTCTAGGGCAATGTAGCACACCCAGAGCAGAAGTTCTGCTTCATCCATATGAGGCCTACAAAGAAACTGCGTTTCACAGGCCTTTGTAAGAGATGTTCCCGGTAGGCTGTAAGAGCACTGTGCAGAGCGAGTTGTTTCTTATCTTCCCAAAGAGCTGGAAGCAAGATGCTCTGGGGCCCAAGTCGCCCTTTGGAAAGAAGCCTGCACCTTGTGCCTTTCAGCTCTAGGGCAATGTAGCACACCCAGAGCAGAAGTTCTGCTTCAGCCAGATCAGGCCTGCAAAGAAACTGTGTTTCACAGGCCTTTGTAAGAGATGTTCCCGGTAGGCTGTAAGAGCACTGTGCAGAGCGAGTTGTTTCTTAGCTTCCGAAAGAGCTGGAAGCAAGATGCTCTGGGGCCCAACTCGCCCTTTGGAAAGAAGCCTGCACGTTTTGCCTTTCAACTATAGGGCAATGTAGAGCACCCAGAGCAGAAGTTCTACTTCAGCCAGATCAGTCCTGCAGAGAAACTGCGTTTCACAGGCCTTTGTAAGAGATGTTCCCAGTAGGCTGTAAGAGCACTTTGCAGAGCGAGTTATTTCTTAGCTTCCCAAAGAGCTGGAAGCAAGATGCTCTGGGGCCCAACTCGCCCTTTGGAAAGAAGCCTGCACGTTGTGCCTTTCTGATCTAGGGCAATGTAGCACACCCAGCGCAGAAGTTCTCCTTCATCCAGATCAGGCCTGCAAAGAAACTGCGTTTCACAGGCCTTTGTAAGAGATGTTCCCGGTAGGCTGTAAGAGCACTGTGCAGAGCGAGTTGTTTCTTAGCTTCCCAAAGAGCTGGAAGCAAGATGCTCTGGGGCCCAACTCGCCCTTTGGAAAGAAGCCTGCACCTTGTGCCTTTCAGCTCTAGGGCAATGTAGTCCACCCGGAGCAGAAGTTCTGCTTCAGCCAGATGAGGCCTGCAAAGAAACTGGGTTTCACAGGCCTTTGTAAGAGATGTACCTGGTAGTCTCTAAGAGCACTGTGCAGAGCGAGTTGCTTCTTAGCTTCCCAAAGAGCTGGAAGCAAGATGCTCTGGGGCCCAAGTCGACCTTTGGAAAGAAGCCTGCACCTTGTGCCTTTCAGCTCTAGGGCAATGTAGCACACCCAGAGCAGAAGTTCTGCTTCAGCCAGATCAGGCCTGCAGAGAAACTGCGTTTCACAGGCCTTTGTAAGAGATGTTCCCGGAAGGCTGTAAGAGCACTGTGCAGAGCGAGTTGTTTCTTAGCTTCCCAAAGAGCTGGAAGCAAGATGCTCTGGGGCCCAACTCGCCCTTTGGAAAGAAGCCTGTACGTTGTGCCTTTCAGCTTTAGGGCAATGTAGCACACCCAGAGCAGTAGTTCTGCTGCAGCCAGATGAGGCCTGCAAAGAAACTGCGTTTGACAGGCCTTTGTAAGAGATGTTCCCGGTAGGCTGTGAGAGCACTGTGCAGAGCGAGTTGTTTCTTACCTTCCCAAAGAGCTGGAAGCAAGATGCTCTGGGGCCCAACTCGACCTTTGGAAAGAAGCCTGCACGTTGTGCCTTTCAGCTCTAGGGCAATGTAGCACACCCAGCGCAGAAGTTCTGCTTCATCCAGATCAGGCCTGCAAAGAAACTGCGTTTCACAGGCCTTTGTAAGAGATGTTCCCGGTAGGCTGTAAGAGCACTGTGCAGAGCAAGTTGTTTCTTAGCTTCCCAAAGAGCTGGAAGCAAGATGCTCTGGGGCCCAACCGCCCTTTTGAAAGAAGCCTGCACCTTGTGCCTTTCAGCTCTAGGGAAATGTAGCCCACCCAGAGCAGAAGTTCTGCTTCAGCCAGATGAGGCCTGCAAAGAAACTGGGTTTCACAGGCCTTTGTAAGAGATGTACCTGGTAGGCTCTAAGAGCACTGTGCAGAGCGAGTTGTTTCTTAGCTTCCCAAAGAGCTGGAAGCAGGATGCTCTGGGGCCCAACTCGCCCTTTGGAAAGAAGCCTGCACGTTGTGCCTTTCAGCTCTAGGGCAATGTAGCACACCCAGAGCAGAAGTTCTGCTTCAGCCAGATCAGGCCTGGAGAGAAACTGCGTTTCACAGGCCTTTGTAAGACATGTTCCCGGTAGGCTGTAAGAGCACTGTGCAGAGCGAGTTGTTTCTTACCTTCCCAAAGAGCTGGAAGCAAGATGCTCTGGGGCCCAACTCGCCCTTTGGAAAGAAGCCTGCACGTTTTGCCTTTCAGCTCTAGGGCAATGCAGCACACCCAGAGCAGAAGTTCTGCTTCATCCATATGAGGCCTGCAAAGAAACTCGGTTTCACAGGCCTTTGTAAGAGATGTACCCGGTTGGCTCTAAGAGCACTGTGCAGAGCGAGTTGTTTCTTAGCTTCCCAAAGAGCTGGAAGAAAGATGCTCTGGGGCCCAACACGCCCTTTGGAAAGAAGCCTGCACATTGTGCCTTTCTGCTCTAGGGCAATGTAGCACACCCAGCGCAGAAGTTCTGCTTCATCCAGATCAGGCCTGCAAAGAAACTGCGTTTCACAGGCCTTTGTAAGAGATGTTCCCGGTAGGCTGTAAGAGCACTGTGCAGAGCGAGTTGTTTCTTAGCTTCCCAAAGAGCTGGAAGCAAGATGCTCTGGGGCCCAACCGCCCTTTGGAAAGAAGCCTGCACCTTGTGCCTTTCAGCTCTAGGGCAATGTAGCCCACCCAGAGCAGAAGTTCTGCTTCAGCCAGATGAGGCCAGCAAAGAAACTGGGTTTCACAGGCCTTTGTAAGAGATGTACCTGGTAGGCTCTAAGAGCACTGTGCAGAGCGAGTTGTTTCTTAGCTTCCCAAAGAGCTGGAAGCAAGATGCTCTGGGGCCCAACTCGCCCTTTGGAAAGTAGCCTGCACGTTGTGCCTTTCAGCTCTAGGGCAATGTAGCACACCCAGAGCAGAAGTTCTGCTTCAGCCAGATCAGGCCTGGAGAGAAACTGCATTTCACAGGCCTTTGTAAGAGATGTTCCCGGTAGGCTGTAAGAGCACTGTGCAGAGCGAGTTGTTTCTTAGCTTCCCAAAGAGCTGGAAGCAAGATGCTCTGGGGCCCAACTCGCCCTTTGGAAAGAAGCCTGCACGTTGTGCCTTTCTGATCTAGGGCAATGTAGCACACCCAGAGCAGAAGTTCCGCTTCAGCCAGATCAGGCCTGCAAAGAAACTGCGTTTCACAGGCCTTTATAAGAGATGTTCCCGGTAGGCTGTAAGAGCACTGTGCAGAGCGAGTTGTTTCTTAGCTTCCCAAAGAGCTGGAAGCAAGATGCTCTGGGGCCCAAGTCGCCCTTTGGAAAGAAGCCTGCACCTTGTGCCTTTCAGCTCTAGGGCAATGTAGCACACCCAGAGCAGAAGTTCTGATTCAGCCAGATCAGGCCTGCAAAGAAACTGCGTTTCACATGCCTTTGTAAGAGATGTTCCCGGTAGGCTGTAAGAGCACTGTGCAGAGCGAGTTCTTTCTTAGCTTCCCAAAGAGCTGGAAGCAAGATGCTCTGGGGCCCAAATCGCCCTTTGGAAAGAAGCCTGCACGTTGTGCCATTCAGCTCTAGGGCAATGTAGCACACCCAGAGCAGAAGTTCTGCTTCATCCATATGAGGCCTGCAAAGAAATTGGGTTTCACAGGCCTTTGTAAGAGATGTACCCGGTCGGCTCTAAGAGCACTGTGCAGAGCGAGTTGTTTCTTAGCTTCCAAAAAGAGCTGGAAGCAAGATGCTCTGGGGCCGAACTCGCCCTTTGGAAAGAAGCCTGCACGTTGTGCCTTTCTGCTCTGGGAAAATGTAGCACACCCAGAGCTGAAGTTCTGCTTCAGCCAGATCTGGCCTGCAAAGAAACTGCGTTTCACAGGCCTTTGTAAGAGATGTTCCCGGTAGGCTGTAAGAGCACTGTGCAGAGAGAGTTGTTTCTTAGCTTCCAAAAGAGCTGGAAGCAAGATGCTCTGGGGCCCAACTCGCCCTTTGGATAGAAGCCTGCACGTTTTGCCTTTCAGCTCTAGGGCAATGTAGAGCACCCAGAGCAGAAGTTCTACTTCAGCCAGATCAGTCCTGCAGAGAAACTGCATTTCACAGGCCTTTGTAAGTGATGTTCCCGGTAGGCTGTAAGAGCACTTTGCTGAGCGAGTTGTTTCTTAGCTTCCCAAAGAGCTGGAAGCAAGATGCTCTGGGGCCCAACTCGCCCTTTGGAAAGAAGCCTGCACGTTGTGCCTTTCTGATCTAGGGCAAAGTAGCACATCCAGAGCAGAAGTTCTGCTTCAGCCAGATCAGGCCTGCAAAGAAACTGCGTTTCACAGGTCTTTGTAAGAGATGTTCCCGGTAGGCTGTAAGAGCACTGTGCAGAGCGAGTTGTTTCTTAGCTTCCCAAAGAGCTGGAAGCAAGATGCTCAGGGGCCCAACTCGCCCTTTGGGAAGAAGCCTGCACGTTGTGCCTTTCAGCTCTAGGGCAGTGTATCACACCCAGAGCAGAAGTTCTGCTTCATCCATATGAGGCCTGCAAAGAAACTGGGTTTCACAGGCCTTTGTAAGAGATGTACCCGGTAGGCTCTAAGAGCACTGTGCAGAGCGAGTTGTTTCTTAGCTTCCCAAAGAGCTGGAAGCAAGATGCTCTGGGGCCCAATTCGCCCTTTGGAAAGAAGCCTGCACGTTGTGCCTTTCAGCTCTAGGGCAATGTAGCACACCCAGAGCAGAAGTTCTGCTTCAGCCAGATCAGGCCTGCAAAGAAACTGCGTTTCACAGGCCTTTGTAAGAGATGTTCCCGGTAGGCTGTAAGAGCACTGTGCAGAGCGAGTTGTTTCTTAGCTTCCGAAAGAGCTGGAAGCAAGATGCTCTGGGGCCCAACTCGCCCTTTGGAAAGAAGCCTGCACGTTGTGCCTTTCAGCTCTAGGGCAATGTAGCACACCCAGAGCAGAAGTTCTGATTCAGCCAGATCAGGCCTGTAAAGAAACTGCGTTTCACAGGCCTTTGTAAGAGATGTTCCCGGTAGGCTGTAAGAGCACTGTGCAGAGCGAGTTGTTTCTTAGCTTCCCAAAGAGCTGGAAGCAAGATGCTCTGGGGCCCAACCGCCCTTTGGAAAGAAGCCTGCACGTTGTGCCTTTCAGCTCTAGGGCAATGTAGCCCACCCAGAGCAGAAGTTCTGCTTCAGCCAGATGAGGCCTGCAAAGAAACTGGGTTTCACAGGCCTTTGTAAGAGATGTACCTGGTAGTCTCTAAGAGCACTGTGCAGAGCGAGTTGTTTCTTAGCTTCCCAAAGAGCTGGAAGCAAGATGCTCTGGGGCCCAAGTCGCCCTTTGGAAAGAAGCCTGCACGTTGTGCCTTTCAGCTCTAGGGCAATGTAGCACACCCAGAGCAGAAGTTCTGCTTCAGCCAGATCAGGCCTGGAGAGAAACTGCGTTTCACAGGCCTTTGGAAGAGATGTTCCCGGTAGGCTGTAAGAGCACTGTGCAGAGCGAGTTGTTTCTTAGCTTCCCAAAGAGCTGGAAGCAAGATGCTCTGGGGCCCAACTCGCCCTTTGGAAAGAAGCCTGCACGTTGTGCCTTTCAGCTTTAGGGCAATGTAGCACACCCAGAGCAGTAGTTCTGCTGCAGCCAGATGAGGCCTGCAAAGAAACTGCGTTTCACAGGCCTTTGTAAGAGATATTCCCGGTAGGCTGTGAGAGCACTGTGCAGAGCGAGTTGTTTCTTAGCTTCCCAAAGAGCTGGAAGCAAGATGCTCTGGGGCCCAACTCGACCTTTGGAAAGAAGATTGCACGTTGTGCCTTTCAGCTCTAGGTCAATGTAGCACACCCAGCGCAGAAGTTCTGCTTCATCCAGATCAGGCCTGCAAAGAAACTGCGTTTCACAGGCCTTTGTAAGAGATGTTCCCGGTAGGGTGTAAGAGCACTGTGCAGAGCGAGTTGTTTCTTAGCTTCCCAAAGAGCTGGAAGCAAGATGCTCTGGGGCCCAACCGCCCTTTGGAAAGAAGCCTGCACCTTGTGCCTTTCAGCACTAGGGCAATGTAGCCCACCCAGAGCAGAAGTTCTGCTTCAGCCAGATGAGGCCTGCAAAGAAACTGGGTTTCACAGGCCTTTGTAAGAGATGTACCTGGTAGGCTCTAAGAGCACTGTGCAGAGCGAGTTGTTTCTTAGCTTCCCAAAGAGCTGGAAGCAAGATGCTCTGGGGCCCAACTCGCCCTTTGGAAAGAAGCCTGCACGTTGTGCCTTTCAGCTCTAGGGCAATGTAGCACACCCAGAGCAGAAGTTCTCCTTCAGCCAGATCAGGCCTGGAGAGAAACTGCGTTTCACAGGCCTTTGTAAGAGATGTTCCCGGTAGGCTGTAAGAGCACTGTGCAGAGCGAGTTGTTTCTTAGCTTCCCAAATAGCTGGAAGCAAGATGCTCTGGGGACCAACTCGCCCTTTGGAAATAAGCCTGCACCT
Source organism: Equus caballus (assembly GCF_041296265.1). Lineage (NCBI taxonomy): Eukaryota > Metazoa > Chordata > Mammalia > Perissodactyla > Equidae > Equus > Equus caballus. Next base: position 20,751,452 of record NC_091695.1, read on the forward strand.
TGTGCCTTTCAGCTCTAGGGCAATGTAGCACACCCAGAGCAGAAGTTCTGCTTCAGCCAGATCAGGCCTGCAAAGAAACTGCGTTTCACAGGCCTTTGTAAGAGATGTTCCCGGTAGGCTGTAAGAGCACTGTGCAGAGTGAGTTGTTTCTTATCTTCCCAAAGAGCTGGAAGCAAGATGCTCTGGGGCCCAACTCGCCCTTTGGAAAGAAGCCTGCACGTTGTGCCTTTCAGCTCTAGGGCAATGTAGCACACCCAGAGCAGAAGTTCTGCTTCATCCATATGAGGCCTGCAAAGAAATTGGGTTTCAGAGGCCTTTGTAAGAGATGTACCCGGTAGGCTGTAAGAGCACTGTGCAGAGCGAGTTGTTTCTTAGCTTCCAAAAAGAGCTGGAAGCAAGATGCTCTGGGGCCGAACTCGCCCTTTGGAAAGAAGCCTGCACGTTGTGCCTTTCTGCTCCAGGGCAATGTAGCACACCCAGAGCTGAAGTTCTGCTTCAGCCAGATCAGGCCTGCAAAGAAACTGCGTTTCACAGGCCTTTGTAAGAGATGTTCCCGGTAGGCTGTAAGAGCACTGTGCAGAGCGAGTTGTTTCTTACCTTCCCAAAGAGCTGGAAGCAAGATGCTCTGGGGCCCAAGTCGCCCTTTGGAAAGAAGCCTGCACCTTGTGCCTTTCAGCTCTAGGGCAATGTAGCACACCCAGAGCAGAAGTTCTGATTCAGCCAGATCAGGCCTGCAAAGAAACTGCGTTTCACAGGCCTTTGTAAGAGATGTTCCCGGTAGGCTGTAAGAGCACTGTGCAGAGCGAGTTGTTTCTTAGCTTCCGAAAGAGCTGGAAGCAAGATGCTCTGGGGCCAACTCGCCCTTTGGAAAGAAGCCTGCACGTTTTGCCTTTCAACTCTAGGGCAATGTAGAGCACCCAGAGCAGAAGTTCTACTTCAGCCAGATCAGTCCTGCAGAGAAACTGCGTTTCACAGGCCTTTGTAAGAGATGTTCCCAGTAGGCTGTAAGAGCACTTTGCAGAGCGAGTTATTTCTTAGCTTCCCAAAGAGCTGGAAGCAAGATGCTCTGGGGCCCAACTCGCCCTTTGGAAAGAAGCCTGCACGTTGTGCCTTTCTGATCTAGGGCAATGTAGCACACCCAGCGCAGAAGTTCTCCTTCATCCAGATCAGGCCTGCAAAGAAACTGCGTTTCACAGGCCTTTGTAAGAGATGTTCCCGGTAGGCTGTAAGAGCACTGTGCAGAGCGAGTTGTTTCTTAGCTTCCCAAAGAGCTGGAAGCAAGATGCTCTGGGGCCCAACTCGCCCTTTGGAAAGAAGCCTGCACCTTGTGCCTTTCAGCTCTAGGGCAATGTAGCCCACCCGTAGCAGAAGTTCTGCTTCAGCCAGATGAGGCCTGCAAAGAAACTGGGTTTCACAGGCCTTTGTAAGAGATGTACCTGGTAGTCTCTAAGAGCACTGTGCAGAGCGAGTTGCTTCTTAGCTTCCCAAAGAGCTGGAAGCAAGATGCTCTGGGGCCCAAGTCGCCCTTTGGAAAGAAGCCTGCACCTTGTGCCTTTCAGCTCTAGGGCAATGTAGCACACCCAGAGCAGAAGTTCTGCTTCAGCCAGATCAGGCCTGCAGAGAAACTGCGTTTCACAGGCCTTTGTAAGAGATGTTCCCGGTAGGCTGTAAGAGCACTGTGCAGAGCGAGTTGTTTCTTAGCTTCCCAAAGAGCTGGAAGCAAGATGCTCTGGGGCCCAACTCGCCCTTTGGAAAGAAGCCTGCACGTTGTGCCTTTCAGCTTTAGGGCAATGTAGCACACCCAGAGCAGTAGTTCTGCTGCAGCCAGATGAGGCCTGCAAAGAAACTGCGTTTCACAGGCCTTTGTAAGAGATGTTCCCGGTAGGCTGTGAGAGCACTGTGCAGAGCGAGTTGTTTCTTACCTTCCCAAAGAGCTGGAAGCAAGATGCTCTGGGGCCCAACTCGACCTTTGGAAAGAAGCCTGCACGTTTTGCCTTTCAGCTCTAGGGCAATGTAGCACACCCAGCGCAGAAGTTCTGCTTCATCCAGATCAGGCCTTCAAAGAAACTGCGTTTCACAGGCCTTTGTAAGAGATGTTCCCGGTAGGCTGTAAGAGCACTGTGCAGAGCGAGTTGTTTCTTAGCTTCCCAAAGAGCTGGAAGCAAGATGCCCTGGGGCCCAACCGCACTTTGGAAAGAAGCCTGCACCTTGTGCCTTTCAGCTCTAGGGCAATGTAGCACACCCAGAGCAGAAGTTCTGATTCAGCCAGATCAGGCCTGCAAAGAAACTGCGTTTCACAGGCCTTTGTAAGAGATGTTCCCGGTAGGCTGTAAGAGCACTGTGCAGAGCGAGTTGTTTCTTAGCTTCCGAAAGAGCTGGAAGCAAGATGCTCTGGGGCCCAACTCGCCCTTTGGAAAGAAGCCTGCACGTTTTGCCTTTCAACTCTAGGGCAATGTAGAGCACCCAGAGCAGAAGTTCTACTTCAGCCAGATCAGGCCTGCAGAGAAACTGCGTTTCACAGGCCTTTGTAAGAGATATTCCCAGTAGGCTGTAAGAGCACTTTGCAGAGCGAGTTATTTCTTAGCTTCCCAAAGAGCTGGAAGCAAGATGCTCTGGGGCCGAACTCGCCCTTTGGAAAGAAGCCTGCACGTTGTGCCTTTCTGATCTGGGGCAATGTAGCACACCAAGAGCAGAAGTTCTGCTTCAGCCAGATCAGGCCTGCAAAGAAACTGCGTTTCAAAGGCCTTTGTAAGAGATGTTCCCAGTAGGCTTTAAGAGCACTGTGCAGAGTAAGTTGCTTCTTAGCTTCCCAAAGAGCTGGAAGCAAGATGCTCTGGGGCCCAACTCGCCCTTTGGAAAGAAGCCTGCACGTTGTGCCTTTCAGCTCTAGGGCAATGTAGCACACCCAGAGCACAAGTTCTGCTTCATCCATATGAGGCCTGCAAAGAAACTGCGTTTCACAGGCCTTTGTAAGAGATGTTCCCGGTAGGCTGTAAGAGCACTGTGCAGAGCGAGTTGTTTCTTAGCTTCCCAAAGAGCTGGAAGCAAGATGCTCTGGGGCCCAACTCGCCCTTTGGAAAGAAGCCTGCACCTTGTGCCTTTCAGCTCTAGGGCAATGTAGCACACCCAGAGCAGAAGTTCTGCTTCATCCATATGAGGCCTACAAAGAAACTGCGTTTCACAGGCCTTTGTAAGAGATGTTCCCGGTAGGCTGTAAGAGCACTGTGCAGAGCGAGTTGTTTCTTATCTTCCCAAAGAGCTGGAAGCAAGATGCTCTGGGGCCCAAGTCGCCCTTTGGAAAGAAGCCTGCACCTTGTGCCTTTCAGCTCTAGGGCAATGTAGCACACCCAGAGCAGAAGTTCTGCTTCAGCCAGATCAGGCCTGCAAAGAAACTGTGTTTCACAGGCCTTTGTAAGAGATGTTCCCGGTAGGCTGTAAGAGCACTGTGCAGAGCGAGTTGTTTCTTAGCTTCCGAAAGAGCTGGAAGCAAGATGCTCTGGGGCCCAACTCGCCCTTTGGAAAGAAGCCTGCACGTTTTGCCTTTCAACTATAGGGCAATGTAGAGCACCCAGAGCAGAAGTTCTACTTCAGCCAGATCAGTCCTGCAGAGAAACTGCGTTTCACAGGCCTTTGTAAGAGATGTTCCCAGTAGGCTGTAAGAGCACTTTGCAGAGCGAGTTATTTCTTAGCTTCCCAAAGAGCTGGAAGCAAGATGCTCTGGGGCCCAACTCGCCCTTTGGAAAGAAGCCTGCACGTTGTGCCTTTCTGATCTAGGGCAATGTAGCACACCCAGCGCAGAAGTTCTCCTTCATCCAGATCAGGCCTGCAAAGAAACTGCGTTTCACAGGCCTTTGTAAGAGATGTTCCCGGTAGGCTGTAAGAGCACTGTGCAGAGCGAGTTGTTTCTTAGCTTCCCAAAGAGCTGGAAGCAAGATGCTCTGGGGCCCAACTCGCCCTTTGGAAAGAAGCCTGCACCTTGTGCCTTTCAGCTCTAGGGCAATGTAGTCCACCCGGAGCAGAAGTTCTGCTTCAGCCAGATGAGGCCTGCAAAGAAACTGGGTTTCACAGGCCTTTGTAAGAGATGTACCTGGTAGTCTCTAAGAGCACTGTGCAGAGCGAGTTGCTTCTTAGCTTCCCAAAGAGCTGGAAGCAAGATGCTCTGGGGCCCAAGTCGACCTTTGGAAAGAAGCCTGCACCTTGTGCCTTTCAGCTCTAGGGCAATGTAGCACACCCAGAGCAGAAGTTCTGCTTCAGCCAGATCAGGCCTGCAGAGAAACTGCGTTTCACAGGCCTTTGTAAGAGATGTTCCCGGAAGGCTGTAAGAGCACTGTGCAGAGCGAGTTGTTTCTTAGCTTCCCAAAGAGCTGGAAGCAAGATGCTCTGGGGCCCAACTCGCCCTTTGGAAAGAAGCCTGTACGTTGTGCCTTTCAGCTTTAGGGCAATGTAGCACACCCAGAGCAGTAGTTCTGCTGCAGCCAGATGAGGCCTGCAAAGAAACTGCGTTTGACAGGCCTTTGTAAGAGATGTTCCCGGTAGGCTGTGAGAGCACTGTGCAGAGCGAGTTGTTTCTTACCTTCCCAAAGAGCTGGAAGCAAGATGCTCTGGGGCCCAACTCGACCTTTGGAAAGAAGCCTGCACGTTGTGCCTTTCAGCTCTAGGGCAATGTAGCACACCCAGCGCAGAAGTTCTGCTTCATCCAGATCAGGCCTGCAAAGAAACTGCGTTTCACAGGCCTTTGTAAGAGATGTTCCCGGTAGGCTGTAAGAGCACTGTGCAGAGCAAGTTGTTTCTTAGCTTCCCAAAGAGCTGGAAGCAAGATGCTCTGGGGCCCAACCGCCCTTTTGAAAGAAGCCTGCACCTTGTGCCTTTCAGCTCTAGGGAAATGTAGCCCACCCAGAGCAGAAGTTCTGCTTCAGCCAGATGAGGCCTGCAAAGAAACTGGGTTTCACAGGCCTTTGTAAGAGATGTACCTGGTAGGCTCTAAGAGCACTGTGCAGAGCGAGTTGTTTCTTAGCTTCCCAAAGAGCTGGAAGCAGGATGCTCTGGGGCCCAACTCGCCCTTTGGAAAGAAGCCTGCACGTTGTGCCTTTCAGCTCTAGGGCAATGTAGCACACCCAGAGCAGAAGTTCTGCTTCAGCCAGATCAGGCCTGGAGAGAAACTGCGTTTCACAGGCCTTTGTAAGACATGTTCCCGGTAGGCTGTAAGAGCACTGTGCAGAGCGAGTTGTTTCTTACCTTCCCAAAGAGCTGGAAGCAAGATGCTCTGGGGCCCAACTCGCCCTTTGGAAAGAAGCCTGCACGTTTTGCCTTTCAGCTCTAGGGCAATGCAGCACACCCAGAGCAGAAGTTCTGCTTCATCCATATGAGGCCTGCAAAGAAACTCGGTTTCACAGGCCTTTGTAAGAGATGTACCCGGTTGGCTCTAAGAGCACTGTGCAGAGCGAGTTGTTTCTTAGCTTCCCAAAGAGCTGGAAGAAAGATGCTCTGGGGCCCAACACGCCCTTTGGAAAGAAGCCTGCACATTGTGCCTTTCTGCTCTAGGGCAATGTAGCACACCCAGCGCAGAAGTTCTGCTTCATCCAGATCAGGCCTGCAAAGAAACTGCGTTTCACAGGCCTTTGTAAGAGATGTTCCCGGTAGGCTGTAAGAGCACTGTGCAGAGCGAGTTGTTTCTTAGCTTCCCAAAGAGCTGGAAGCAAGATGCTCTGGGGCCCAACCGCCCTTTGGAAAGAAGCCTGCACCTTGTGCCTTTCAGCTCTAGGGCAATGTAGCCCACCCAGAGCAGAAGTTCTGCTTCAGCCAGATGAGGCCAGCAAAGAAACTGGGTTTCACAGGCCTTTGTAAGAGATGTACCTGGTAGGCTCTAAGAGCACTGTGCAGAGCGAGTTGTTTCTTAGCTTCCCAAAGAGCTGGAAGCAAGATGCTCTGGGGCCCAACTCGCCCTTTGGAAAGTAGCCTGCACGTTGTGCCTTTCAGCTCTAGGGCAATGTAGCACACCCAGAGCAGAAGTTCTGCTTCAGCCAGATCAGGCCTGGAGAGAAACTGCATTTCACAGGCCTTTGTAAGAGATGTTCCCGGTAGGCTGTAAGAGCACTGTGCAGAGCGAGTTGTTTCTTAGCTTCCCAAAGAGCTGGAAGCAAGATGCTCTGGGGCCCAACTCGCCCTTTGGAAAGAAGCCTGCACGTTGTGCCTTTCTGATCTAGGGCAATGTAGCACACCCAGAGCAGAAGTTCCGCTTCAGCCAGATCAGGCCTGCAAAGAAACTGCGTTTCACAGGCCTTTATAAGAGATGTTCCCGGTAGGCTGTAAGAGCACTGTGCAGAGCGAGTTGTTTCTTAGCTTCCCAAAGAGCTGGAAGCAAGATGCTCTGGGGCCCAAGTCGCCCTTTGGAAAGAAGCCTGCACCTTGTGCCTTTCAGCTCTAGGGCAATGTAGCACACCCAGAGCAGAAGTTCTGATTCAGCCAGATCAGGCCTGCAAAGAAACTGCGTTTCACATGCCTTTGTAAGAGATGTTCCCGGTAGGCTGTAAGAGCACTGTGCAGAGCGAGTTCTTTCTTAGCTTCCCAAAGAGCTGGAAGCAAGATGCTCTGGGGCCCAAATCGCCCTTTGGAAAGAAGCCTGCACGTTGTGCCATTCAGCTCTAGGGCAATGTAGCACACCCAGAGCAGAAGTTCTGCTTCATCCATATGAGGCCTGCAAAGAAATTGGGTTTCACAGGCCTTTGTAAGAGATGTACCCGGTCGGCTCTAAGAGCACTGTGCAGAGCGAGTTGTTTCTTAGCTTCCAAAAAGAGCTGGAAGCAAGATGCTCTGGGGCCGAACTCGCCCTTTGGAAAGAAGCCTGCACGTTGTGCCTTTCTGCTCTGGGAAAATGTAGCACACCCAGAGCTGAAGTTCTGCTTCAGCCAGATCTGGCCTGCAAAGAAACTGCGTTTCACAGGCCTTTGTAAGAGATGTTCCCGGTAGGCTGTAAGAGCACTGTGCAGAGAGAGTTGTTTCTTAGCTTCCAAAAGAGCTGGAAGCAAGATGCTCTGGGGCCCAACTCGCCCTTTGGATAGAAGCCTGCACGTTTTGCCTTTCAGCTCTAGGGCAATGTAGAGCACCCAGAGCAGAAGTTCTACTTCAGCCAGATCAGTCCTGCAGAGAAACTGCATTTCACAGGCCTTTGTAAGTGATGTTCCCGGTAGGCTGTAAGAGCACTTTGCTGAGCGAGTTGTTTCTTAGCTTCCCAAAGAGCTGGAAGCAAGATGCTCTGGGGCCCAACTCGCCCTTTGGAAAGAAGCCTGCACGTTGTGCCTTTCTGATCTAGGGCAAAGTAGCACATCCAGAGCAGAAGTTCTGCTTCAGCCAGATCAGGCCTGCAAAGAAACTGCGTTTCACAGGTCTTTGTAAGAGATGTTCCCGGTAGGCTGTAAGAGCACTGTGCAGAGCGAGTTGTTTCTTAGCTTCCCAAAGAGCTGGAAGCAAGATGCTCAGGGGCCCAACTCGCCCTTTGGGAAGAAGCCTGCACGTTGTGCCTTTCAGCTCTAGGGCAGTGTATCACACCCAGAGCAGAAGTTCTGCTTCATCCATATGAGGCCTGCAAAGAAACTGGGTTTCACAGGCCTTTGTAAGAGATGTACCCGGTAGGCTCTAAGAGCACTGTGCAGAGCGAGTTGTTTCTTAGCTTCCCAAAGAGCTGGAAGCAAGATGCTCTGGGGCCCAATTCGCCCTTTGGAAAGAAGCCTGCACGTTGTGCCTTTCAGCTCTAGGGCAATGTAGCACACCCAGAGCAGAAGTTCTGCTTCAGCCAGATCAGGCCTGCAAAGAAACTGCGTTTCACAGGCCTTTGGAAGAGATGTTCCCGGTAGGCTGTAAGAGCACTGTGCAGAGCGAGTTGTTTCTTACCTTCCCAAAGAGCTGGAAGCAAGATTCTCTGGGGCCCAACTCGCCCTTTGGAAAGAAGCCTGCACGTTTTGCCTTTCAGCTCTAGGGCAATGTAGCACACCCAGAGCAGAAGTTCTGCTTCAGCCATATCAGGCCTGCAAAGAAACTGCGTTTCACAGGCCTTTGTAAGAGATGTTCCCGGTAGGCTGTAAGAGCACTGTGCAGAGCGAGTTGTTTCTTACCTTCCCAAAGAGCTGGAAGCAAGATGCTCTGGGGCCCAACTCGCCGTTTGGAAAGAAGCCAGCACGTTGTGCCTTACAGCTCTAGGGCAATGCAGAACACCAGAGCAGAAGTTCTGCTTCAGCCAGATCAGGCCTGCAAAGAAACTGGGTTTCACAGGCCTTTGTAAGAGATGTTCCCGGTAGGCTGTGAGAGCACTGTGCAGAGCGAGTTGTTTCTTAGCTTCCCAAAGAGCTGGAAGCAAGATGCTCTGGGGCCGAACTCGACCTTTGGAAAGAAGCCTGCACGTTGTGCCTTTCAGCTCTAGGGCAATGTAGCACACCCAGCGCAGAAGTTCTGCTTCAGCCAGATCAGGCCTGCAAAGAAACTGCGTTTCACAGGCCTTTGTAAGAGATGTTCCCGGTAGGCTGTAAGAGCACTGTGCAGAGCGAGTTGTTTCTTAGCTTCCCAAAGAGCTGGAAGCAAGATGCTCTGGGGCCCAACCGCCCTTTGGAAAGAAGCCTGCACCTTGTGCCTTTCAGCTCTAGGGCAATGTAGCCCACCCAGAGCAGAAGTTCTGCTTCAGCCAGATGAGGCCAGCAAAGAAACTGGGTTTCACAGGCCTTTGTAAGAGATGTACCTGGTAGGCTCTAAGAGCACTGTGCAGAGCGAGTTGTTTCTTAGCTTCCCAAAGAGCTGGAAGCAAGATGCTCTGGGGCCCAACTCGCCCTTTGGAAAGAAGCCTGCATGTTGTGCGTTTCAGCTCTAGGGCAATGTAGCACACCCAGAGCAGAAGTTCTGCTTCAGCCAGATCAGGCCTGCAAAGAAACTGCGTTTCACATGCCTTTGTAAGAGATGTTCCCGGTAGGCTGTAAGAGCACTGTGCAGAGCGAGTTCTTTCTTAGCTTCCCAAAGAGCTGGAAGCAAGATGCTCTGGGGCCCAACTCGCCCTTTGGAAAGAAGCCTGCACGTTGTGCCATTCAGCTCTAGGGCAATGTAGCACACCCAGAGCAGAAGTTCTGCTTCATCCATATGAGGCCTGCAAAGAAACTGCGTTTCACAGGCCTTTGTAAGAGATGTTCCCGGTAGGCTGTAAGAGCACTGTGCAGAGAGAGTTGTTTCTTAGCTTCCAAAAGAGCTGGAAGCAAGATGCTCTGGGGCCCAACTCGCCCTTTGGATAGAAGCCTGCACGTTTTGCCTTTCAGCTCTAGGGCAATGTAGAGCACCCAGAGCAGAAGTTCTACTTCAGCCAGATCAGTCCTGCAGAGAAACTGCATTTCACAGGCCTTTGTACGAGATGTTCCAGGTAGGCTGTGAGAGCACTGTGCAGAGCGAGTTGTTTCTTAGCTTCCCAAAGAGCTGGAAGCAAGATGCTCTGGGGCCCAACCGCCCTTTTGAAAGAAGCCTGCACCTTGTGCCTTTCAGCTCTAGGGCAATGTAGCCCACCCAGAGCAGAAGTTCTGCTTCAGCCAGATGAGGCCTGCAAAGAAACTGGGTTTCACAGGCCTTTGTAAGAGATGCACCTGGTAGGCTCTAAGAGCACTGTGCAGAGCGAGTTGTTTCTTAGCTTCCCAAAGAGCTGGAAGCAAGATGCTCTGGGGCCCAACATGCCCTTTGGAAAGAAGCCTGCACGTTGTGCCTTTCAGCTCTAGGGCAATGTAGCACACCCAGAGCAGAAGTTCTGCTTCATCAATATGAGGCCTGCAAAGAAACTGCGTTTCACAGGCCTTTGTAAGAGATGTACCCGGTAGGCTCTAAGAGCACTGTGCAGAGCGAGTTGTTTCTTAGCTTCCCAAAGAGCTGGAAGCAAGATGCTCTGGGGCCCAACTCGCCCTTTGGAAAGAAGCCTGCACGTTGTGCCTTTCTGCTCTAGGGCAATGTAGCACACCCAGAGCAGAAGTTCTGCTTCAGCCAGGTCAGGCCTGCAAAGAAACTGCGTTTCACAGGCCTTTGTAAGAGATGTTCCCGGTAGGCTGTAAGAGCACTGTGCAGAGCGAGTTGTTTCTTAGCTTCCGAAAGAGCTGGAAGCAAGATGCTCTGGGGCCCAACACGCCCTTTGGAAAGAAGCCTGCACGTTGTGCCTTTCTGCTCTAGGGCAATGTAGCACACCCAGCGCAGAAGTTCTGCTTCATCCAGATCAGGCCGGCAAAGAAACTGCGTTTCACAGGCCATTGTAAGAGATGTTCCCGGTAGGCTGTAAGAGCACTGTGCAGAGCGAGTTGTTTCTTAGCTTCCCAAAGAGCTGGAAGCAAGATGCTCTGGGGCCCAACTCGCCCTTTGGAAAGAAGCCTGCACCTTGTGCCTTTCAGCTCTAGGGCAATGTAGCCCACCCAGAGCAGAAGTTCTGCTTCAGCCAGATGAGGCCTGCAAAGAAACTGGGTTTCACAGGCCTTTGTAAGAGATGTTCCCGGTAGGCTGTAAGAGCACTGTGCAGAGCGAGTTGTTTCTTAGCTTCCCAAAGAGCTGGAAGCAAGATGCTCTGGGGCCCAACTCGCCCTTTGGAAAGAAGCCTGCACGTTGTGCCTTTCAGCTTTAGGGCAATGTAGCACACCTAGAGCAGTAGTTCTGCTGCAGCCAGATGAGGCCTGCAAAGAAACTGCGTTTCACAGGCCTTTGTAAGAGATGTTCCCGGTAGGCTGTGAGAGCACTGTGCAGAGCGAGTTGTTTCTTAGCTTCCCAAAGAGCTGGAAGCAAGATGCTCTGGGGCCCAACTCGCCCTTTGGAAAGAAGCCTGCACCTTGTGCCTTTCAGCTCTAGGGCAATGTAGCACACCCAGAGCAGAAGTTCTGATTCAGCCAGATCAGGTCTGCAAAGAAACTGCGTTTCACATGCCTTTGTAAGAGATGTTCCCGGTAGGCTGTAAGAGCACTGTGCAGAGCGAGTTCTTTCTTAGCTTCCCAAAGAGCTGGAAGCAAGATGCTCTGGGGCCCAACTCGCCCTTTGGAAAGAAGCCTGCACGTTGTGCCATTCAGCTCTAGGGCAATGTAGCACACCCAGAGCAGAAGTTCTGCTTCATCCATATGAGGACTGCAAAGAAATTGGGTTTCACAGGCCTTTGTAAGAGATGTACCCGGTCGGCTCTAAGAGCACTGTGCAGAGCGAGTTGTTTCTTAGCTTCCAAAAAGAGCTGGAAGCAAGATGCTCTGGGGCCGAACTCGCCCTTTGGAAAGAAGCCTGCACGTTGTGCCTTTCTGCTCTGGGGCAATGTAGCACACCCAGAGCTGAAGTTCTGCTTCATCCAGATCTGGCCTGCAAAGAAACTGCGTTTCACAGGCCTTTGTAAGAGATGTTCCCGGTAGGCTGTGAGAGCACTGTGCAGAGAGAGTTGTTTCTTAGCTTCCAAATGAGCTGGAAGCAAGATGCTCTGGGGCCCAACTCGCCCTTTGGATAGAAGCCTGCACGTTTTCCCTTTCAGCTCTAGGGCAATGTAGAGCACCCAGAGCAGAAGTTCTACTTCAGCCAGATCAGTCCTGCAGAGAAACTGCATTTCACAGGCCTTTGTAAGTGATGTTCCCGGTAGGCTGTAAGAGCACTTTGCTGAGCGAGTTGTTTCTTAGCTTCCCAAAGAGCTGGAAGCAAGATGCTCTGGGGCCCAACTCGCCCTTTGGAAAGAAGCCTGCACGTTGTGCCTTTCTGATCTAGGGCAAAGTAGCACATCCAGAGCAGAAGTTCTGCTTCAGCCAGATCAGGCCTGCAAAGAAACTGCTTTTCACAGGCCTTTGTAAGAGATGTTCCCGGTAGGCTGTAAGAGCACTGTGCAGAGCGAGTTGTTTCTTAGCTTCCCAAAGAGCTGGAAGCAAGATGCTCAGGGGCCCAACTCGCCCTTTGGGAAGAAGCCTGCACGTTGTGCCTTTCAGCTCTAGGGCAGTGTATCACACCCAGAGCAGAAGTTCTGCTTCATCCATATGAGGCCTGCAAAGAAACTGGGTTTCACAGGCCTTTGTAAGAGATGTACCCGGTAGGCTCTAAGAGCTCTATGCAGAGCGAGTTGTTTCTTAGCTTCCCAAAGAGCTGGAAGCAAGATGCTCTGGGGCCCAATTCGCCCTTTGGAAAGAAGCCTGCACGTTGTGCCTTTCTGCTCTAGGGCAATGTAGCACACCCAGAGCAGAAGTTCTGCTTCAGCCAGATCAGGCCTGCAAAGAAACTGCGTTTCACAGGCCTTTGGAAGAGATGTTCCCGGTAGGCTGTAAGAGCACTGTGCAGAGCGAGTTGTTTCTTACCTTCCCAAAGAGCTGGAAGCAAGATTCTCTGGGGCCCAACTCGCCCTTTGGAAAGAAGCCTGCACGTTTTGCCTTTCAGCTCTAGGGCAATGTAGCACACCCAGAGCAGAAGTTCTGCTTCAGCCATATCAGGCCTGCAAAGAAACTGCGTTTCACAGGCCTTTGTAAGAGATGTTCCCGGTAGGCTGTAAGAGCACTGTGCAGAGCGAGTTGTTTCTTACCTTCCCAAAGAGCTGGAAGCAAGATGCTCTGGGGCCCAACTCGCCGTTTGGAAAGAAGCCAGCACGTTGTGCCTTTCAGCTCTAGGGCAATGCAGAACACCAGAGCAGAAGTTCTGCTTCAGCCAGATCAGGCCTGCAAAGAAACTGGGTTTCACAGGCCTTTGTAAGAGATGTTCCCGGTAGGCTGTAAGAGCACTGTGCAGAGCGAGTTGTTTCTTGGCTTCCCAAACAGCTGGAAGCAAGATGCTCTGGGGCCCAACTCGCCCTTTGGAAAGAAGCCTGCACCTTGTGCCTTTCAGCTCTAGGGCAATGTAGCACACCCAGAGCAGAAGTTCTGCTTCAGCCAGATCAGGCCTGCAAAGAAACTGCGTTTCACAGGCCTTTGTAAGAGATGTACCCGGTAGGTTGTAAGAGCACTGTGCAGAGCGAGTTGTTTCTTAGCTTCCCAAAGAGCTGGAAGCAAGATGCTGTGGGGCCCAACTCGCCCTTTGGAAAGAAGCCTGCACGTTGTGCCTCTCAGCTTTAGGGCAATGTAGCACACCCAGAGCAGAAGTTCTGCTTCAGCCATATCAGGCCTGCAAAGAAACTGCGTTTCACAGGCCTTTGAAAGAGATGTTCCTCGTAGGCTGTAAGAGCTCGGTGCGGAGCGAGTTGTTTCTTAGCTTCCCAAAGAGCTGGAAGCAAGATGCTCTTGGGCCCAACTCGCCCTTTGGAAGAAGCCTGCACGTTGTGCCTTTCAGCTTTAGGGCAATGTAGCACACCCAGAGCAGTAGTTCTGCTGCAGCCAGATGAGGCCTGCAAAGAAACTGCATTTCACAGGCCTTTGTAAGAGATGTTCCCGGTAGGCTGTGAGAGCACTGTGCAGAGCGAGTTGTTTCCTGGCTTCCCAAAGAGCTGGAAGGAAGATGCTCTGGGGCCCAACTCGCCCTTTGGATAGAAGCCTGCACGTTTTGCCTTTCAGCTCTAGGGCAATGTAGAGCACCCAGAGCAGAAGTTCTACTTCAGCCAGATCAGTCCTGCAGAGAAACTGCGTTTCACAGGCCTTTGTAAGTGATGTTCCCGGTAGGCTGTAAGAGCACTTTGCTGAGCGAGTTGTTTCTAAGCTTCCCAAAGAGCTGGAAGCAAGATGCTCTGGGGCCCAACTCGCCCTTTGGAAAGAAGCCTGCACGTTGAGCCTTTCTGATCTAGGGCAAAGTAGCACACCCAGAGCAGAAGTTCTGCTTCAGCCAGATCAGGCCTGCAAAGAAACTGCGTTTCACAGGCCTTTGTAAGAGATGTTCCCGGTAGGCTGTAAGAGCACTGTGCAGAGCGAGTTGTTTCTTAGCTTCCCAAAGAGCTGCATGCAAGATGCTCTGGGGCCCAACTCGCCCTTTGGAAAGAAGCCTGCACGTTGTGCCTTTCAGCTCTAGGGCAATGTAGAGCACCCAGAGCAGAAGTCCTACTTCAGCCAGATTAGTCCTGCAGAGAAACTGCGTTTCACAGGCCTTTGTAAGTGATCTTCCCGGTAGGCTGTAAGAGCACTGTGCAGAGTGAGTTGTTTCTTAGCTTCCCAAAGAGCTGGAAGCAAGATGCTCTGGGGCCCAACTCGCCCTTTGGAAAGAAGCCTGCACGTTGTGCCTTTCTGATCTAGGGAAATGTAGCACACCCAGAGCAGAAGTTCTGCTTCAGCTAGATCAGGCCTGCAAAGAAACTGCGTTTCACAGGCCTTTGTAAGAGATGTTCCCGGTAGGCTCTAAGAGCACTGTGCAGAGCGAGTTGTTTCTTAGCTTCCCAAAGAGCTGGAAGCAAGATTCTCTGGGGCCCAACTCGCCCTTTGGAAAGAAGCCTGCACGTTTTGCCTTTCAGCTCTAGGGCAATGTAGCACACCCAGAGCAGAAGTTCTGCTTCAGCCATATCAGGCCTGCAAAGAAACTGCGTTTCACAGGCCTTTGTAAGAGATGTTCCCGGTAGGCTGTAGGAGCACTGTGCAGAGCGAGTTGTTTTTAGCTACCCAAAGAGCTGGAAGCAAGATGCTCTGGGGCCCAAGTCGCCCTTTGGAAAGAAGCCTGCACGTTGTGCCTTTCAGCTCTAGGGCAATGTAGCACAGCCAGAGCAGAAGTTCTGCTTCAGCCAGATCAGGCCTGCAGAGAAACTGCGTTTCACAGGCCTTTGTAAGAGATGTTCCCGTTAGGCTGTAAGAGCACTGTGCAGAGCGAGTTGTTTCTTAGCTTCCCAAAGAGTTGGAAGCAAGATGCTCTGGGGCCCAACTCGCCCTTTGGAAAGAAGCCTGCACGTTGTGCCTTTCAGCTTTAGGGCAATGTAGCACACCCAGAGCAGTAGTTCTGCTGCAGCCAGATGAGGCCTGCAAAGAAACTGCGTTTCACAGGCCTTTGTAAGAGATGTTCCCGGTAGGCTGTGAGAGCACTGTGCAGAGCGAGTTGTTTCTTAGCTTCCCAAAGAGCTGGAAGCAAGATGCTCTGGGTCCCAACTCTCCCTTTGGAAAGAAGCCTGCACGTTGTGCCTTTCTGCTCTAGGGCAATGTAGCACACCCAGAGCAGAAGTTCTGCTTCAGCCAGATCAGGCCTGCGAAGAAACTGCATTTCACAGGCCTTGGTAAGAGATGTTCCCGGTAGGCTGTGAGAGCACTGTGCAGAGCGAGTTGTTTCTTAGCTTCCCAAAGAGCTGGAAGCAAGATGCTCTGGGTCCAACTCGCCCTTTGGAAAGAAGCCTGCACGTTGTGCCTTTCAGCTCTAGGGCAATGTAGCACACCCAGAGCAGAAGTTCTACTTCAGCCAGATCAGTCCTGCAGCGAAACTGCGTTTCACAGGCCTTTGTAAGTGATGTTCCCGGTAGGCTGTAAGAGCACTGTGCAGAGCGAGTTGTTTCTTAGCTTCCCAAAGAGCTGGAAGCAAGATGCTCTGGGGCCCAAATCGCCCTTTGTAAAGAAGCCTGCACGTTGTGCCTTTCAGCTCTAGGGCAATGTAGCACACCCAGAGCAGAAGTTCTGCGTCAGCCAGATCAGGCCTGCAAAGAAACTGCGTTTCACAGGCCTTAGTAAGAGATGTTCCCGGTAGGCTGTAAGAGCACTGTGCAGAGCGAGTTGTTTCCTATCTTCTCAAAGAGCTGGAAGCAAGATGCTCTGGGGCCGAACTCGCACTTTGGAAAGAAGCCTTCACGTTGTGACTTTCAGCTCTAGGGCAATGTAGCACACCCAGAGCAGAAGTTCTGCTTGAGCCATATCAGGCTTGCAAAGAAACTGCGTTTCACAGGCCTTTGCAAGGGATCTTCCCGGTAGGCTGTGAGAGCACTGTGCAGAGCGAGTTGTTTCTTAGCTTCCCAAAGAGCTGGAAGCAAGATGCTCTGGGGCCCAACTCGCCCTTTGGAAAGAAGCCTGCACGTTGTGCCTTTCAGCTCTAGGACAATGTAGCCCACCCAGAGCAGAAGTTCTGCTTCAGCCAGATGAGGCCTGCAAAGAAACTGGGTTTCACAGGCCTTTGTAAGAGATGTACCCGGTAGGCTCTAAGAGCACTGTGCAGAGCGAGTTGTTTCTTAGCTTCCCAAAGTGCTGGAATCAAGATGCTCTGGGGCCCAACTCGCCCTCTGGAAAGAAGCCTGCACGTTGTGCCTTTCAGCTCTAGGGCAATGTGGCACACCCAGAGCAGACGTTCTGATTCAGCCAGATCAGGCCTGCAGAGAAACTGCGTTTCACAGGCCTTTGTAAGAGATGTTCCCGTTAGGCTGTAAGAGCACTGTGCAGAGCGAGTTGTTTCTTAGCTTCCCAAAGAGCTGGAAGCAAGATGCTCTGGGGCCCAACTCGCCCTTTGGAAAGAAGCCTGCACCTTGTGCCTTTCAGCTTTAGGGCAATGTAGCACACCCAGAGCAGTAGTTCTGCTGCAGCCAGATGAGGCCTGCAAAGAAACTGCGTTTCACAGGCCTTTGTAAGAGATGTTCCCGGTAGGCTGTGAGAGCACTGTGCAGAGCGAGTTGTTTCTTAGCTTCCCAAAGAGCTGGAAGCAAGATGCTCTGGGTCCCAACTCTCGCTTTGGAAAGAAGCCTGCACGTTGTGCCTTTCTGCTCTAGGGCAATGTAGCACACCCAGAGCAGAAGTTCTGCTTCAGCCAGATCAGGCCTGCGAAGAAACTGCATTTCACAGGCCTTTGTAAGAGATGTTCCCGGTAGGCTGTAAGAGCACTGTGCAGAGCGAGTTGTTTCTTAGCTTCCCAAAGAGCTAGAAGCAAGATGCTCTGGGTCCAACTCGCCCTTTGGAAAGAAGCCTGCACGTTGTGCCTTTCATCTCTAGGGCAATGTAGCACACCCAGAGCAGAAGTTCTACTTCAGCCAGATCAGTCCTGCAGCGAAACTGCGTTTCACAGGCCTTTGTAAGTGATGTTCCCGGTAGGCTGTAAGAGCACTGTGCAGAGCGAGTTGTTTCTTAGCTTCCCAAAGAGCTGGAAGCAAGATGCTCTGGGGCCCAAATCGCCCTTTGTAAAGAAGCCTGCACGTTGTGCCTTTCAGCTCTAGGGCAATGTAGCACACCCAGAGTAGAAGTTCTGCGTCAGCCAGATCAGGCCTGCAAAGAAACTGCGTTTCACAGGCCTTAGTAAGAGATGTTCCCGGTAGGCTGTAAAAGCACTGTGCAGAGCGAGTTGTTTCTTATCTTCTCAAAGAGCTGGAAGCAAGATGCTCTGGGGCCGAACTCGCCCTTTGGAAAGAAGCCTTCACGTTGTGACTTTCAGCTCTAGGGCAATGTAGCACACCCAGAGCAGAAGTTCTGCTTGAGCCATATCAGGCTTGCAAAGAAACTGCGTTTCACAGGCCTTTGCAAGGGATGTTCCCGGTAGGCTGTGAGAGCACTGTGCAGAGCGAGTTGTTTCTTAGCTTCCCAAAGAGCTGGAAGCAAGATGCTGTGGGGCCCAAATCGCCCTTTGGAAAGAAGCCTGCACGTTGTGCCTTTCAGCTCTAGGGCAATGTAGCCCACCCAGAGCAGAAGTTCTGCTTCAGCCAGATGAGGCCTGCAAAGAAACTGGGTTTCACAGGCCTTTGTAAGAGATGTACCCGGTAGGCTCTAAGAGCACTGTGCAGAGCGAGTTGTTTCTTAGCTTCCCAAAGTGCTGGAATCAAGATGCTCTGGGGCCCAACTCGCCCTCTGGAAAGAAGCCTGCACGTTGTGCCTTTCAGCTCTAGGGCAATGTGGCACACCCATAGCAGACGTTCTGATTCAGCCAGATCAGGCCTGCAAAGAAACTGCGTTTCACAGGCCTTTGTAAGAGATGTTCCCGGTAGGCTGTAGGAGCACTGTGCAGAGCGAGTTGTTTTTAGCTACCCAAAGAGCTGGAAGCAATATGCTCTGGGGCCCAAGTCGCCCTTTGGAAAGAAGCCTGCACGTTGTGCCTTTCAGCTCTAGGGCAATGTGGCACAGCCAGAGCAGAAGTTCTGCTTCAGCCAGATCAGGCCTGCAGAGAAACTGCGTTTCACAGGCCTTTGTAAGAGATGTTCCCGTTAGGCTGTAAGAGCACTGTGCAGAGCGAGTTGTTTCTTAGCTTCCCAAAGAGCTGGAAGCAAGATGCTCTGGGGCCCAACTCGCCCTTTGGAAAGAAGCCTGCACGTTGTGCCTTTCAGCTTTAGGGCAATGTAGCACACCCAGAGCAGTAGTTCTGCTGCAGCCAGATGAGGCCTGCAAAGAAACTGCGTTTCACAGGCCTTTGTAAGAGATGTTCCCGGTAGGCTGTGAGAGCACTGTGCAGAGCGAGTTGTTTCTTAGCTTCCCAAAGAGCTGGAAGCAAGATGCTCTGGGTCCCAACTCTCCCTTTGTAAAGAAGCCTGCACGTTGTGCCTTTCTGCTCTAGGGCAATGTAGCACACCCAGAGCAGAAGTTCTGCTTCAGCCAGATCAGGCCTGCGAAGAAACTGCATTTCACAGGCCTTTGTAAGAGATGTTCCCGGTAGGCTGTAAGAGCACTGTGCAGAGAGAGTTGTTTCTTAGCTTCCCAAAGAGCTAGAAGCAAGATGCTCTGGGTCCAACTCGCCCTTTGGAAAGAAGCCTGCACGTTGTGCCTTTCATCTCTAGGGCAATGTAGCACACCCAGAGCAGAAGTTCTACTTCAGCCAGATCAGTCCTGCAGCGAAACTGCGTTTCACAGGCCTTTGTAAGTGATGTTCCCGGTAGGCTGTAAGAGCACTGTGCAGAGCGAGTTGTTTCTTAGCTTCCCAAAGAGCTGGAAGCAAGATGCTCTGGGGCCCAAATCGCCCTTTGTAAAGAAGCCTGCACGTTGTGCCTTTCAGCTCTAGGGCAATGTAGCACACCCAGAGTAGAAGTTCTGCGTCAGCCAGATCAGGCCTGCAAAGAAACTGCGTTTCACAGGCCTTAGTAAGAGATGTTCCCGGTAGGCTGTAAAAGCACTGTGCAGAGCGAGTTGTTTCTTATCTTCTCAAAGAGCTGGAAGCAAGATGCTCTGGGGCCGAACTCGCCCTTTGGAAAGAAGCCTTCACGTTGTGACTTTCAGCTCTAGGGCAATGTAGCACACCCAGAGCAGAAGTTCTGCTTGAGCCATATGAGGCTTGCAAAGAAACTGCGTTTCACAGGCCTTTGCAAGGGATGTTCCCGGTAGGCTGTGAGAGCACTGTGCAGAGCGAGTTGTTTCTTAGCTTCCCAAAGAGCTGGAAGCAAGATGCTGTGGGGCCCAAATCGCCCTTTGGAAAGAAGCCTGCACGTTGTGCCTTTCAGCTCTAGGGCAATGTAGCCCACCCAGAGCAGAAGTTCTGCTTCAGCCAGATGAGGCCTGCAAAGAAACTGGGTTTCACAGGCCTTTGTAAGAGATGTACCCGGTAGGCTCTAAGAGCACTGTGCAGAGCGAGTTGTTTCTTAGCTTCCCAAAGTGCTGGAATCAAGATGCTCTGGGGCCCAACTCGCCCTCTGGAAAGAAGCCTGCACGTTGTGCCTTTCAGCTCTAGGGCAATGTGGCACACCCATAGCAGACGTTCTGATTCAGCCAGATCAGGCCTGCAAAGAAACTGCGTTTCACAGGCCTTTGTAAGAGATGTTCCCGGTAGGCTGTAGGAGCACTGTGCAGAGCGAGTTGTTTTTAGCTACCCAAAGAGCTGGAAGCAATATGCTCTGGGGCCCAAGTCGCCCTTTGGAAAGAAGCCTGCACGTTGTGCCTTTCAGCTCTAGGGCAATGTAGCACAGCCAGAGCAGAAGTTCTGCTTCAGCCAGATCAGGCCTGCAGAGAAACTGCGTTTCACAGGCCTTTGTAAGAGATGTTCCCGTTAGGCTGTAAGAGCACTGTGCAGAGCGAGTTGTTTCTTAGCTTCCCAAAGAGCTGGAAGCAAGATGCTCTGGGGCCCAACTCGCCCTTTGGAAAGAAGCCTGCACGTTGTGCCTTTCAGCTTTAGGGCAATGTAGCACACCCAGAGCAGTAGTTCTGCTGCAGCCAGATGAGGCCTGCAAAGAAACTGCGTTTCACAGGCCTTTGTAAGAGATGTTCCCGGTAGGCTGTGAGAGCACTGTGCAGAGCGAGTTGTTTCTTAGCTTCCCAAAGAGCTGGAAGCAAGATGCACTGGGGACCAACTCGCCCCTTGGAAAGAAGCCTGCACGTTGTGCCTTTCTGCTCTAGGGCAATGTAGCACACCCAGAGCAGAAGTTCTGCTTCAGCCAGATCAGGCCTGCGAAGAAACTGCATTTCACAGGCCTTTGTAAGAGATGTTCCCGGTAGGCTGTAAGAGCACTGTGCAGAGAGAGTTGTTTCTTAGCTTCCCAAAGAGCTGGAAGCAAGATGCTCTGGGGCCCAACTAGACCTTTGGAAAGAAGCCTGCACGTTGTGCCTTTCAGCTCTAGGGCAATGTAGCACACCCTGAGCAGAAGTTCTGCTTCAGCCAGATCAGGCCTGCAAAGAAACTGGGTTTCACAGGTCTTTGTAAGAGATGTTCCCGGTAGGCTGTGAGAGCACTGTGCAGAGCGAGTTGTTTCTTAGCTTCCCAAAGAGCTGGAAGCAAGATGCTCTGGGTCCAACTCGCCCTTTGGAAAGAAGCCTGCACGTTGTGCCTTTCAGCTCTAGGGCAATGTAGCACACCCAGAGCAAAAGTTCTACTTCAGCCAGATCAGTCCTGCAGCGAAACTGCGTTTCACAGGCCTTTGTAAGTGATGTTCCCGGTAGGCTGTAAGAGCACTGTGCAGAGCGAGTTGTTTCTTAGCTTCCCAAAGAGCTGGAAGCAAGATGCTCTGGGGCCCAAATCGCCCTTTGTAAAGAAGCCTGCACGTTGTGCCTTTCAGCTCTAGGGCAATGTAGCACACCCAGAGCAGAAGTTCTGCGTCAGCCAGATCAGGCCTGCAAAGAAACTGCGTTTCACAGGCCTTAGTAAGAGATGTTCCCGGTAGGCTGTAAGAGCACTGTGCAGAGCGAGTTGTTTCTTAGCTTCCCAAAGAGCTGGAAGCAAGATGCTCTGGGGCCCAACTCGCCCTTTGGAAAGAAGCCTGCACGTTGAGCCTTTCTGATCTAGGGCAAACTAGCACACCCAGAGCAGAAGTTCTGCTTCAGCCAGATCAGGCCTGCAAAGAAACTGCGTTTCACAGGCCTTTGTAAGAGATGTTCCCGGTAGGCTGTAAGAGCACTGTGCAAAGCGAGTTGTTTCTTAGCTTCCCAAAGAGCTGCATGCAAGATGCTCTGGGGCCCAACTCGCCCTTTGGAAAGAAGCCTGCACGTTGTGCCTTTCAGCTCTAGGGCAATGTAGAGCACCCAGAGCAGAAGTCCTACTTCAGCCAGATTAGTCCTGCAGAGAAACTGCGTTTCACAGGCCTTTGTAAGTGATCTTCCCGGTAGGCTGTAAGAGCACTGTGCAGAGTGAGTTGTTTCTTAGCTTCCCAAAGAGCTGGAAGCAAGATGCTCTGGGGCCCAACTCGCCCTTTGGAAAGAAGCCTGCACGTTGTGCCTTTCTGATCTAGGGCAATGTAGCACACCCAGAGCAGAAGTTCTGCTTCAGCTAGATCAGGCCTGCAAAGCAACTGCGTTTCACAGGCCTTTGTAAGAGATGTTCCCGGTAGGCTCTAAGAGCACTGTGCAGAGCGAGTTGTTTCTTAGCTTCCCAAAGAGCTGGAAGCAAGATTCTCTGGGGCCCAACTCGCCCTTTGGAAAGAAGCCTGCACGTTTTGCCTTTCAGCTCTAGGGCAATGTAGCACACCCAGAGCAGAAGTTCTGCTTCAGCCATATCAAGCCTGCAAAGAAACTGCGTTTCACAGGCCTTTGTAAGAGATGTTCCCGGTAGGCTGTAGGAGCACTGTGCAGAGCGAGTTGTTTTTAGCTACCCAAAGAGCTGGAAGCAAGATGCTCTGGGGCCCAAGTCGCCCTTTGGAAAGAAGCCTGCACGTTGTGCCTTTCAGCTCTAGGGCAATGTAGCACAGCCAGAGCAGAAGTTCTGCTTCAGCCAGATCAGGCCTGCAGAGAAACTGCGTTTCACAGGCCTTTGTAAGAGATGTTCCCGTTAGGCTGTAAGAGCACTGTGCAGAGCGAGTTGTTTCTTAGCTTCCCAAAGAGTTGGAAGCAAGATGCTCTGGGGCCCAACTCGCCCTTTGGAAAGAAGCCTGCACGTTGTGCCTTTCAGCTTTAGGGCAATGTAGCACACCCAGAGCAGTAGTTCTGCTGCAGCCAGATGAGGCCTGCAAAGAAACTGCGTTTCACAGGCCTTTGTAAGAGATGTTCCCGGTAGGCTGTGAGAGCTCTGTGCAGAGCGAGTTGTTTCTTAGCTTCCCAAAGAGCTGGAAGCAAGATGCTCTGGGTCCCAACTCTCCCTTTGGAAAGAAGCCTGCACGTTGTGCCTTTCTGCTCTAGGGCAATGTAGCACACCCAGAGCAGAAGTTCTGCTTCAGCCAGATCAGGCCTGCGAAGAAACTGCATTTCACAGGCCTTGGTAAGAGATGTTCCCGGTAGGCTGTAAGAGCACTGTGCAGAGCGAGTTGTTTCTTAGCTTCCCAAAGAGCTGGAAGCAAGATGCTCTGGGGCCCAACTAGACCTTTGGAAAGAAGCCTGCACGTTGTGCCTTTCAGCTCTAGGGCAATGTAGCACACCCTGAGCAGAAGTTCTGCTTCAGCCAGATCAGGCCTGCAAAGAAACTGGGTTTCACAGGTCTTTGTAAGAGATGTTCCCGGTAGGCTGTGAGAGCACTGTGCAGAGCGAGTTGTTTCTTAGCTTCCCAAAGAGCTGGAAGCAAGATGCTCTGGGTCCAACTCGCCCTTTGGAAAGAAGCCTGCACGTTGTGCCTTTCAGCTCTAGGGCAATGTAGCACACCCAGAGCAGAAGTTCTACTTCAGCCAGATCAGTCCTGCAGCGAAACTGCGTTTCACAGGCCTTTGTAAGTGATGTTCCCGGTAGGCTGTAAGAGCACTGTGCAGAGCGAGTTGTTTCTTAGCTTCCCAAAGAGCTGGAAGCAAGATGCTCTGGGGCCCAAATCGCCCTTTGTAAAGAAGCCTGCACGTTGTGCCTTTCAGCTCTAGGGCAATGTAGCACACCCAGAGCAGAAGTTCTGCGTCAGCCAGATCAGGCCTGCAAAGAAACTGCGTTTCACAGGCCTTAGTAAGAGATGTTCCCGGTAGGCTGTAAGAGCACTGTGCAGAGCGAGTTGTTTCTTATCTTCTCAAAGAGCTGAAAGCAAGATGCTCTGGGGCCGAACTCGCACTTTGGAAAGAAGCCTTCACGTTGTGACGTTCAGCTCTAGGGCAATGTAGCACACCCAGAGCAGAAGTTCTGCTTGAGCCATATCAGGCTTGCAAAGAAACTGCGTTTCACAGGCCTTTGCAAGGGATCTTCCCGGTAGGCTGTGAGAGCACTGTGCAGAGCGAGTTGTTTCTTAGCTTCCCAAAGAGCTGGAAGCAAGATGCTCTGGGGCCCAACTCGCCCTTTGGAAAGAAGCCTGCACGTTGTGCCTTTCAGCTCTAGGGAAATGTAGCCCACCCAGAGCAGAAGTTCTGCTTCAGCCAGATGAGGCCTGCAAAGAAACTGGGTTTCACAGGCCTTTGTAAGAGATGTACCCGGTAGGCTCTAAGAGCACTGTGCAGAGCGAGTTGTTTCTTAGCTTCCCAAAGTGCTGGAATCAAGATGCTCTGGGGCCCAACTCGCCCTCTGGAAAGAAGCCTGCACGTTGTGCCTTTCTGCTCTGGGGCAATGTAGCACACCCAGAGCAGAAGTTCTGCTTCAGCCAGTTCAGGCCTGCAAAGAAACTGCGTTTCACAGGCCTTTGTAAGTGGTGTTCCCGGTAGGCTGTAAGAGCACTTTGCAGAGCGAGTTGTTTCCTAGCTTCCCAAAGAGCTGGAAGCCAGATGCTCTGGGCCCCAACTCGCCGTTTGGAAAGAAGCCTGCACGTTGTGACTTTCAGCTCTAGGGCAATGCAGAACACCAGAGCAGAAGTTCTGCTTCAGCCAGATCAGGCCTGCAAAGAAACTGGGTTTCACAGGCCTTTGTAAGAGATGTTCCCGGTAGGCTGTAAGAGCACTGTGCAGAGCGAGTTGTTTCTTAGCTTCCCAAAGAGCTGGAAGCAAGATGCTCTGTGTCTAACTCGCCCTTTGGAAAGAAGCCTGCACGTTGTGCCTTTCAGCTCTAGGGCAATGTAGCACACCCAGAGCAGAAGTTCTACTTCAGCCAGATCAGTCCTGCAGCGAAACTGCGTTTCACAGGCCTTTGTAAGTGATGTTCCCGGTAGGCTGTAAGAGCACTTTGCAGAGCGAGTTGTTTCTTAGCTTCCCAAAGAGCTGGAAGCAAGATGCTCTGGGGCCCAACTCGCCATTTGGAAAGAAGCCTGCACGTTGTGCCTTTCTGCTCTAGGGCAATGTAGCACAACCAGAGCAGAAGTTCAGCTTCAGCCAGATCAGGCCTGCAAAGAAACTGTGTTTCACAGGCCTTTGTAAGAGATGTTCCCGGTAGGCTGTAAGAGCACTGTGCAGAGCGAGTTGTTTCTTAGCTTCCCAAAGAGCTGGAAGCAAGATGCTCTGTGTCTAACTCGCCCTTTGGAAAGAAGCCTGCACGTTGTGTCTTTCAGCTCTAGGGCAATGTAGCACACCCAGAGCAGAAGTTCTACTTCAGCCAGATCAGTCCTGCAGCGAAACTGCGTTTCACAGGCCTTTGTAAGTGATGTTCCCGGTAGGCTGTAAGAGCACTTTGCAGAGCGAGTTGTTTCTTAGCTTCTCAAAGAGCTGGAAGCAAGATGCTCTGGGGCCCAACTCGCCCTTTGGAAAGAAGCCTGCACGTTGTGCCTTTCTGCTCTAGGGCAATGTAGCACACCCAGAGCAGAAGTTCTGCTTCAGCCAGATCAGGCCTGCAAAGAAACTGTGTTTCACAGGCCTTTGTAAGAGATGTTCCCGGTAGGCTATAAGAGCACTGTGCAGAGCGAGTTGTTTCTTAGCTTCCCAAAGAGCTGGAAGCAAGATGCTCTGGGGCCCAACTCGCCCTTTTGAAAGAAGCCTGCACGTTGTGCCTTTCAGCTCTAGGGCAATGTAGCACACCCAGAGCAGAAGTTCTGCTTCATCCAGATGAGGCCTTCAGAGAAACTGCGTTTCACAGGCCTTTGAAAGAGATGTTCCAGGTAGGCTGTGAGAGCACTGTGCAGAGCGAGTTGTTTCTTAGCTTCCCAAAGAGCTGGAAGCAAGATGCTCTGGCGACCAACTCGCCCTTTGGAAAGAAGCCTGCACGTTGTGCCTTTCAGCTCTAGGGCAATGTAGCACACCCAGAGCAGAAGTTCTGCTTCAGCCAGTTGAGGCCTGCAAAGAAACTGTGTTTCACAGGCCTTTGTAAGAAATGTACCCGGTAGGCTCTAAGAGCACTGTGCAGAGCGAGTTGTTTCTTAGCTTCCCAAAGAGCTGGAAGCAAGATGCTCTGGGGCCCAACTCGCCGTTTGGAACGAAGCCTGCACGTTGTGCCTCTCAGCTCTAGGGCAATGTAGCACACCCAGAGCAGAAGTTCTGCTTCAGCCAGATCAGGCCTGCAAAGAAACTGCGTTTCACAGGCCTTTGTAAGAGATGTTCCCGGTAGGCTGTAAGAGCACTGTGCAGAGCGAGTTGTTTCTTAGCTTCCCAAAGAGCTGGAAGCAAGATGCTCTGGGGCCCAACTCGCCCTTTGGAAAGAAGCCTGCACCTTGTGCCTTTCAGCTCTAGGGCAATGTAGCACACCCAGAGCAGAAGTTCTACTTCAACCAGATCAGTCCTGCAGAGAAACTGCGTTTCACAGGCCTTTGTAAGTGATGTTCCCGGTAGGCTGTAAGAGCACTGTGCAGAGCGAGTTGTTTCTTAGCTTCCCAAAGAGCTGGAAGCAAGATGCTCTGGGGCCCAACTCGCCCTTTGGAAAGAAGCCTGCACGTTGTGCCTTTCTGCTCTAGGGCAATGTAGCACACCCAGAGCAGAACTTGTGCTTCAGCCAGATCAGGCCTGCGAAGAAACTGCATTTCACAGGCCTTTGTAAGAGATGTTCCCGGTAGGCTGTAAGAGCACTGTGCAGAGCGAGTTGTTTCTTAGCTTCCCAAAGAGCTGGAAGCAAGATGCTCTGGGGCCCAACTCGCCCTTTGGAAAGAAGCCTGCACCTTGTGCCTTTCAGCTCTAGGGCAATGTAGCACACCCAGAGCAGAAGTTCTGAATCAGCCAGATCAGGCCTGCAAAGAAACTGCGTTTCACAGGCCTTTGTAAGAGGTGTTCCCGGTAGGCTGTGAGAGCACTGTGCAGAGCGAGATGTTTCTTAGCTTCCCAAAGAGCTGGAAGCAAGATGCTCTGGGGCCCCAGTCGCCCTTTGGAAAGAAGCCTGCACGTTGTGCCTTTCAGCTCTACGGCCATGTAGCACACCCAGAGCAGAAGTTCTGCTTCAGCCAGATCAGGCCTGCAAAGAAACTGCGTTTCACAGGCCTTTGTAAGAGATGTTCCCGGTAGGCTGTAAGAGCACTGTGCAGAGTGAGTTGTTTCTTAGCTTCCCAAAGAGCTGGAAGCAAGAAGCTCTAGGGCCCAACTCGCCCTTTGGAAAGAAGCCTGCACGTTGTGCCTTTCTGCTCTAGGGAAATGTAGCACACCCAGAGCAGAAGTTCTGCTTCAGCCAGATCAGGCCTGCAAAGAAACTGTGTTTCACAGGCCTTTGTAAGAGATGTACCCGGTAGGCTGTAAGAGGACTGTGCAGAGCGAGTTGTTTCTTAGCTTCCGAAAGAGCTGGAAGCAAGATGCTCTGGGGCCCAACTCGCCCTTTGGAAAGAAGCTTGCACGTTGTGACTTTCATCTCTAGGGCATTGTAGAACAACAGAGCAGAAGTTCTGCTTCAGCCAGATCAGGCCTGCAAAGAAACTGCGATTCACAGGCCTTTGTAAGAGATGTTCCCGGTAGGCTGAGAGAGCACTGTGCAGAGCGAGTTGTTTCTTAGCTTCCCAAAGAGCTGCATGCAAGATGCTCTGGGGCCCAACTCGCCCTTTGGAAAGAAGCCTGCACGTTTTGCCTTTCAGCTCTAGGGCAATGTAGAGCACCCAGAGCAGAAGTCCTACTTCAGCCAGATCAGTCCTGCAGAGAAACTGCGTTTCACAGGCCTTTGTAAGTGATCTTCCCGGTAGGCTGTAAGAGCACTGTGCAGAGTGAGTTGTTTCTTAGCTTCCCAAAGAGCTGGAAGCAAGATGCTCTGGGGCCCAACTCGCCCTTTGGAAAGAAGCCTGCACGTTGTGCCTTTCTGATCTAGGGCAATGTAGCACACCCAGAGCAGAAGTTCTGCTTCAGCTAGATCAGGCCTGCAAAGAAACTGCGTTTCACAGGCCTTTGTAAGAGATGTTCCCGGTAGGCTGTAAGAGCACTGTGCAGAGCGAGTTGTTTCTTAGCTTCCCAAAGAGCTGGAAGCAAGATTCTCTGGGGCCCAACTCGCCCTTTGGAAAGAAGCCTGCACGTTTTGCCTTTCAGCTCTAGGGCAATGTAGCACACCCAGAGCAGAAGTTCTGCTTCAGCCATATCAGGCCTGCAAAGAAACTGCGTTTCACAGGCCTTTGTAAGAGATGTTCCCGGTAGGCTGTAGGAGCACTGTGCAGAGCGAGTTGTTTTTAGCTACCCAAAGAGCTGGAAGCAAGATGCTCTGGGGCCCAAGTCGCCCTTTGGAAAGAAGCCTGCACGTTGTGCCTTTCAGCTCTAGGGCAATGTAGCACAGCCAGAGCAGAAGTTCTGCTTCAGCCAGATCAGGCCTGCAGAGAAACTGCGTTTCACAGGCCTTTGTAAGAGATGTTCCCGGTAGGCTGTAAGAGCACTGTGCAGAGCGAGTTGTTTCTTAGCTTCCCAAAGAGCTGGAAGCAAGATGCTCTGGGGCCCAACTCGCCCTTTGGAAAGAAGCCTGCACGTTGTGCCTTTCAGCTTTAGGGCAATATAGCACACCCAGAGCAGTAGTTCTGCTGCAGCCAGATGAGACCTGCAAAGAAACTGCGTTTCACAGGCCTTTGTAAGAGATGTTCCCGGTAGGCTGTGAGAGCACTGTGCAGAGCGAGTTGTTTCTTAGCTTCCCAAAGAGCTGGAAGCAAGATGCTCTGGGTCCCAACTCACCCTTTGTTAAGAAGCCTGCACGTTGTGCCTTTCAGCTCTAGGGCAATGTAGCACACCCAGAGCAGAAGTTCTACTTCAGCCAGATCAGTCCTGCAGCGAAACTGCGTTTCACAGGCCTTTGTAAGTGATGTTCCCGGTAGGCTGTAAGAGCACTTTGCAGAGCGAGTTGTTTCTTAGCTTCCCAAAGAGCTGGAAGCAAGATGCTCTGGGGCCCAACTCGCCCTTTGGAAAGAAGCCTGCACGTTGTGCCTCTCAGCTCTAGGGCAATGTAGCACACCCAGAGCAGAAGTTCTGCTTCAGCCAGATCAGGCCTGCAAAGAAACTGCGTTTCACAGGCCTTTGAAAGAGATGTTCCTGGTAGGCTGTAATAGCTCGGTGCGGAGCGAGTTGTTTCTTAGCTTCCCAAAGAGCTGGAAGCAAGATGCTCTTGGGCCCAACTCGCCCTTTGGAAAGAAGCCTGCACGTTGCGCCTTTCAGCTTTCGGGCAATGTAGCACACCCAGAGCAGTAGTTCTGCTGCAGCCAGATCAGGCCTGCAAAGAAACTGCGTTTCACAGGCCTTTGTAAGAGATGTTCCCGGTAGGCTGTGAGAGCACTGTGCAGAGCGAGTTGTTTCTTAGCTTCCCAAAGAGCTGGAAGAAAGATGCTCTGGGGCCCAAATCGCCCTTTGTAAAGAAGCCTGCACGTTGTGCCTTTCAGCTCTAGGGCAATGTAGCACACCCAGAGCAGAAGTTCTGCGTCAGCCAGATCAGGCCTGCAAAGAAACTGCGTTTCACAGGCCTTAGTAAGAGATGTTCCCGGTAGGCTGTAAGAGCACTGTGCAGAGCGAGTTGTTTCTTATCTTCTCAAAGAGCTGGAAGCAAGATGCTCTGGGGCCCAACTCGCCCTTTGGAAAGAAGCCTTCACGTTGTGACTTTCAGCTCTAGCGCAATGTAGCACACCCAGAGCAGAAGTTCTGCTTGAGCCATATCAGGCTTGCAAAGAAACTGCGTTTCACAGGCCTTTGTAAGGGATGTTCCTGGTAGGCTGTGAGAGCACTGTGCAGAGCGAGTTGTTTCTTAGCTTCCCAAAGAGCTGGAAGCAAGATGCTCTGGGGCCCAACTCGCCCTTTGGAAAGAAGCCTGCACGTTGTGCCTTTCAGCTCTAGGGCAATGTAGCCCACCCAGAGCAGAAGTTCTGCTTCAGCCAGATGAGGCCTGCAAAGAAACTGGGTTTCACAGGCCTTTGTAAGAGATGTACCCGGTAGGCTCTAAGAGCACTGTGCAGAGCGAGTTGTTTCTTAGCTTCCCAAAGAGCTGGAATCAAGATGCTCTGGGGCCCAACTCGCCCTCTGGAAAGAAGCCTGCACGTTGTGCCTTTCAGCTCTAGGGCAATGTAGCACACCCAGAGCAGAAGTTCTGCTTCAGCCAGATCAGGCCTGCAAAGAAACTGAGTTTCACAGGCCTTTGTAAGAGATGTTCCCGTAGGCTGTGAGAGCACTGTGCAGAGCGAGTTGTTTCTTAGCTTCCCAAAGAGCTGGAAGCAAGATGCTCTGGGGCCCAAGTCGCCCTTTGGAAAGAAGCCTGCACGTTGTGCCTTTCAGCTCTAGGGCAATGTAGCACACCCAGAGCAGAAGTTCTGCTTCAGCCAGATCAGGCCTGCAGAGAAACTGCGTTTCACAGGCCTTTGTAAGAGATGTTCCCGTTAGGCTGTAAGAGCACTGTGCAGAGCGAGTTGTTTCTTAGCTTCCCAAAGAGCTGGAAGCAAGATGCTGTGGGGCCCAACTCGCCCTTTGGAAAGAAGCCTGCACGTTGTGCCTCTCAGCTTTAGGGCAATGTAGCACACCCAGAGCAGAAGTTCTGCTTCAGCCATATCAGGCCTGCAAAGAAACTGCGTTTCACAGGCCTTTGAAAGAGATGTTCCTCGTAGGCTGTAAGAGCTCGGTGCGGAGCGAGTTGTTACTTAGCTTCCCAAAGAGCTGGAAGCAAGATGCTCTTGGGCCCAACTCGCCCTTTGGAAGAAGCCTGCACGTTGTGCCTTTCAGCTTTAGGGCAATGTAGCACACCCAGAGCAGTAGTTCTGCTGCAGCCAGATGAGGCCTGCAAAGAAACTGCATTTCACAGGCCTTTGTAAGAGATGTTCCCGGTAGGCTGTGAGAGCACTGTGCAGAGCGAGTTGTTTCCTGGCTTCCCAAAGAGCTGGAAGGAAGATGAACTGGGGCCCAACTCGCCCTTTGGATAGAAGCCTGCACGTTTTGCCTTTCAGCTCTAGGGCAATGTAGAGCACCCAGAGCAGAAGTTCTACTTCAGCCAGATCAGTCCTGCAGAGAAACTGCGTTTCACAGGCCTTTGTAAGTGATGTTCCCGGTAGGCTGTAAGAGCACTTTGCTGAGCGAGTTGTTTCTAAGCTTCCCAAAGAGCTGGAAGCAAGATGCTCTGGGGCCCAACTCGCCCTTTGGAAAGAAGCCTGCACGTTGTGCCTTTCTGATCTAGGGCAAAGTAGCACACCCAGAGCAGAAGTTCTGCTTCAGCCAGATCAGGCCTGCAAAGAAGCTGCGTTTCACAGGCCTTTGTAAGAGATGTTCCCGGTAGGCTGTAGGAGCACTGTGCAGAGCGAGTTGTTTTTAGCTACCCAAAGAGCTGGAAGCAAGATGCTCTGGGTCCAACTCGCCCTTTGGAAAGAAGCCTGCACGTTGTGCCTTTCTGATCTAGGGCAATGTAGCACACCCAGAGCAGAAGTTCTGCTTCAGCTAGATCAGGCCTGCAAAGAAACTGCGTTTCACAGGCCTTTGTAAGAGATGTTCCCGGTAGGCTGTAAGAGCACTGTGCAGAGCGAGTTGTTTCTTAGCTTCCCAAAGAGCTGGAAGCAAGATTCTCTGGGGCCCAACTCGCCCTTTGGAAAGAAGCCTGCACGTTTTGCCTTTCAGCTCTAGGGCAATGTAGCACACCCAGAGCAGAAGTTCTGCTTCAGCCATATCAGGCCTGCAAAGAAACTGCGTTTCACAGGCCTTTGTAAGAGATGTTCCCGGTAGGCTGTGAGAGCACTGTGCAGAGCGAGTTGTTTCTTAGCTTCCCAAAGAGCTGGAAGAAAGATGCTCTGGGGCCCAAATCGCCCTTTGTAAAGAAGCCTGCACGTTGTGCCTTTCAGCTCTAGGGCAATGTAGCACACCCAGAGCAGAAGTTCTGCGTCAGCCAGATCAGGCCTGCAAAGAAACTGCGTTTCACAGGCCTTAGTAAGAGATGTTCCCGGTAGGCTGTAAGAGCACTGTGCAGAGCGAGTTGTTTCTTATCTTCTCAAAGAGCTGGAAGCAAGATGCTCTGGGGCCCAACTCGCCCTTTAGAAAGAAGCCTTCACGTTGTGACTTTCAGCTCTAGCGCAATGTAGCACACCCAGAGCAGAAGTTCTGCTTGAGCCATATCAGGCTTGCAAAGAAACTGCGTTTCACAGGCCTTTGTAAGGGATGTTCCTGGTAGGCTGTGAGAGCACTGTGCAGAGCGAGTTGTTTCTTAGCTTCCCAAAGAGCTGGAAGCAAGATGCTCTGGGGCCCAACTCGCCCTTTGGAAAGAAGCCTGCACGTTGTGCCTTTCAGCTCTAGGGCAATGTAGCCCACCCAGAGCAGAAGTTCTGCTTCAGCCAGATGAGGCCTGCAAAGAAACTGGGTTTCACAGGCCTTTGTAAGAGATGTACCCGGTAGGCTCTAAGAGCACTGTGCAGAGCGAGTTGTTTCTTAGCTTCCCAAAGAGCTGGAATCAAGATGCTCTGGGGCCCAACTCGCCCTCTGGAAAGAAGCCTGCACGTTGTGCCTTTCAGCTCTAGGGCAATGTAGCACACCCAGAGCAGAAGTTCTGCCTCAGACAGATCAGGCCTGCAAAGAAACTGCGTTTCACAGGCCTTTGTAAGAGATGTTCCCGTAGGCTGTGAGAGCACTGTGCAGAGCGAGTTGTTTCTTAGCTTCCCAAAGAGCTGGAAGCAAGATGCTCTGGGGTCCAAGTCGCCCTTTGGAAAGAAGCCTGCACGTTGTGCCTTTCAGCTCTAGGGCAATGTAGCACACCCAGAGCAGAAGTTCTGCTTCAGCCAGATCAGGCCTGCAGAGAAACTGCGTTTCACAGGCCTTTGTAAGAGATGTTCCCGTTAGGCTGTAAGAGCACTGTGCAGAGCGAGTTGTTTCTTAGCTTCCCAAAGAGCTGGAAGCAAGATGCTGTGGGGCCCAACTCACCCTTTGGAAAGAAGCCTGCACGTTGTGCCTCTCAGCTTTAGGGCAATGTAGCACACCCAGAGCAGAAGTTCTGCTTCAGCCATATCAGGCCTGCAAAGAAACTGCGTTTCACAGGCCTTTGAAAGAGATGTTCCTCGTAGGCTGTAAGAGCTCGGTGCGGAGCGAGTTGTTACTTAGCTTCCCAAAGAGCTGGAAGCAAGATGCTCTTGGGCCCAACTCGCCCTTTGGAAGAAGCCTGCACGTTGTGCCTTTCAGCTTTAGGGCAATGTAGCACACCCAGAGCAGTAGTTCTGCTGCAGCCAGATGAGGCCTGCAAAGAAACTGCATTTCACAGGCCTTTGTAAGAGATGTTCCCGGTAGGCTGTGAGAGCACTGTGCAGAGCGAGTTGTTTCCTGGCTTCCCAAAGAGCTGGAAGGAAGATGAACTGGGGCCCAACTCGCCCTTTGGATAGAAGCCTGCACGTTTTGCCTTTCAGCTCTAGGGCAATGTAGAGCACCCAGAGCAGAAGTTCTACTTCACCCAGATCAGTCCTGCAGAGAAACTGCGTTTCACAGGCCTTTGTAAGTGATGTTCCCGGTAGGCTGTAAGAGCACTTTGCTGAGCGAGTTGTTTCTAAGCTTCCCAAAGAGCTGGAAGCAAGATGCTCTGGGGCCCAAATCGCCCTTTGGAAAGAAGCCTGCACGTTGTGCCTTTCTGATCTAGGGCAAAGTAGCACACCCAGAGCAGAAGTTCTGCTTCAGCCAGATCAGGCCTGCAGAGAAACTGCGTTTCACAGGCCTTTGTAAGAGATGTTCCCGGTAGGCTGTAAGAGCACTGTGCAGAGCGAGTTGTTTCTTAGCTTCCCAAAGAGCTGGAAGCAAGATGCTCAGGGGCCCAACTCGCCCTTTGGAAAGAAGCCTGCACGTTGTGCCTTTCAGCTCTAGGGCAATGTATCACACCCAGAGCAGAAGTTCTGCTTCATCCATATGAGGCCTGCAAAGAAACTGGGCTTCACAGGCCTTTGGAAGAG
This sequence comes from Equus caballus, assembly GCF_041296265.1. Lineage (NCBI taxonomy): Eukaryota > Metazoa > Chordata > Mammalia > Perissodactyla > Equidae > Equus > Equus caballus. Next base: position 20,784,680 of record NC_091695.1, read on the forward strand.
ATGTACCCGGTAGGCTCTAAGAGCACTGTGCAGAGCGAGTTGTTTCTTAGCTTCCCAAGAGCTGGAAGCAAGATGCTCTGGGGCCCAATTCGCCCTTTGGAAAGAAGCCTGCACGTTGTGCCTTTCTGCTCTAGGGCAATGTAGCACACCCAGAGCAGAAGTTCTGCTTCAGCCAGATCAGGCCTGCAAAGAAGCTGCGTTTCACAGGCCTTTGTAAGAGATGTTCCCGGTAGGCTGTAGGAGCACTGTGCAGAGCGAGTTGTTTTTAGCTACCCAAAGAGCTGGAAGCAAGATGCTCTGGGTCCAACTCGCCCTTTGGAAAGAAGCCTGCACGTTGTGCCTTTCAGCTCTAGGGCAATGTAGCACACCCAGAGCAGAAGTTCTACTTCAGCCAGATCAGTCCTGCAGCGAAACTGCGTTTCACAGGCCTTTGTAAGTGATGTTCCCGGTAGGCTGTAAGAGCACTGTGCAGAGCGAGTTGTTTCTTAGCTTCCCAAAGAACTGGAAGCAAGATGCTCTGGGGCCCAAATCGCCCTTTGTAAAGAAGCCTGCACGTTGTGCCTTTCAGCTCTAGGGCAATGTAGCACACCCAGAGCAGAAGTTCTGCGTCAGCCAGATCAGGCCTGCAAAGAAACTGCGTTTCACAGGCCTTAGTAAGTGATGTTCCCGGTAGGCTGTGAGAGCACTGTGCAGAGCGAGTTGTTTCTTATCTTCTCAAAGAGCTGGAAGCAAGATGCTCTGGGGCCGAACTCGCCCTTTGGAAAGAAGCCTTCACGTTGTGACTTTCAGCTCTAGGGCAATGTAGAACACCCAGAGCAGAAGTTCTGCTTGAGCCATATCAGGCTTGCAAAGAAACTGCGTTTCACAGGCCTTTGCAAGGGATGTTCCCGGTAGGCTGTGAGAGCACTGTGCAGAGCGAGTTGTTTCTTAGCTTCCCAAAGAGCTGGAAGCAAGATGCTCTGGGGCCCAACTCGCCCTTTGGAAAGAAGCCTGCACGTTGTGCCTTTCAGCTCTAGGGCAATGTAGCACACCCAGAGCAGAAGTTCTGCTTGAGCCAGATGAGGCCTGCAAAGAAACTGGGTTTCACAGGCCTTTGTAAGAGATGTACCCGGTAGGCTCTAAGAGCACTGTGCAGAGCGAGTTGTTTCTTAGCTTCCCAAAGTGCTGGAATCAAGATGCTCTGGGGCCCAACTCGCCCTCTGGAAAGAAGCCTGCACGTTGTGCCTTTCAGCTCTAGGGCAATGTGGCACACCCAGAGCAGACGTTCTGATTCAGCCAGATCAGGCCTGCAAAGAAACTGTGTTTCACAGGCCTTTGTAGAAGATGTTCCCGGTAGGCTGTAAGAGCACTGTGCAGAGCGAGTTGTTTCTTAGCTTCCCAAAGAGCTGGAAGCAAGATGCTCTGGGGCCCAACTCGCCCTTTGGAAAGAAGCCTGCACGTTGTGCCTTTCAGCTTTAGGGCAATGTAGCACACCCAGAGCAGTAGTTCTGCTGCAGCCAGATGAGGCCTGCAAAGAAACTGCGTTTCACAGGCCTTTGTAAGAGATGTTCCAGGTAGGCTGTGAGAGCACTGTGCAGAGCGAGTTGTTTCTTAGCTTCCCAAAGAGCTGGAAGCAAGATACTCTGTGGCCCAACTCTCCCTTTGGAAAGAAGACTGCACGTTGTGCCTTTCTGCTCTAGGGCAATGTAGCACACCCAGAGCAGAAGTTCTGCTTCAGCCAGATCAGGCCTGCGAAGAAACTGCATTTCACAGGCCTTTGTAAGAGATGTTCCCGGTAGGCTGTAAGAGCACGGTGCAGAGCGAGTTGTTTCTTAGCTTCCCAAAGAGCTGGAAGCAAGATGCTCTGGGGCCAAACTCGACCTTTGGAAGGAAGCCTGCACGTTGTGCCTTTCAGCTCTAGGGCAATGTAGCACACCAGAGAAGAAGTTCTGCTTCAGCCAGATCAGGCCTGCAAAGAAACTGTGGTTCACAGGCCTTTGTAAGAGATGTTCCCGGTAGGCTGTAAGAGCACTGTGCAGAGCGAGTTGTTTCTTAGCTTCCCAAAGAGCTGGAAGCAAGATGCTCTGGGGCCCAACTCGCCGTTTGGAACGAAGCCTGCACGTTGTGCCTCTCAGCTCTAGGGCAATGTAGCACACCCAGAGCAGAAGTTCTGCTTCAGCCAGATCAGGCCTGCAGAGAAACTGCGTTTCACAGGCCTTTGTAACAGATGTTCCCGGTAGGCTGTAAGAGCACTGTGCAGAGCGAGTTGTTTCTTAACTTCCCAAAGAGCTGGAAGCGATGCTCTGGGGCCCAACTCGCCCTTTGGAAAGAAGCCTGCACGTTGTACCTGTCTGCTCTGGGGCAATGTAGCACACCCAGAGCAGAAATTCTGCTTCAGCCAGATCAGGCCTGCAAAGAAACTGCGTTTCACAGGCCTTTGTAAGTGGTGTTCCCGGTAGGCTGTAAGAGCACTTTGCAGAGCGAGTTGTTTCTTAGCTTCCCAAAGAGCTGGAAGCAAGATGCTCTGGGTCCAACTCGCCCTTTGGAAAGAAGCCTGCACGTTGTGCCTTTCAGCTCTAGGGCAATGTAGCACACCCAGAGCAGAAGTTCTACTTCAGCCAGATCAGTCCTGCAGCGAAACTGCGTTTCACAGGCCTTTGTAAGTGATGTTCCCGGTAGGCTGTAAGAGCACTGTGCAGAGCGAGTTGTTTCTTAGCTTCCCAAAGAGCTGGAAGCAAGATGCTCTGGGGCCCAAATCGCCCTTTCTAAAGAAGCCTGCACGTTGTGCCTTTCAGCTCTAGGGCAATGTAGCACACCCAGAGCAGAAGTTCTGCGTCAGCCAGATCAGGCCTGCAAAGAAACTGCGTTTCACAGGCCTTAGTAAGAGATGTTCCCGGTAGGCTGTAAGAGCACTGTGCAGAGCGAGTTGTTTCTTAGCTTCCCAAAGAGCTGGAAGCAAGATGCTCTGGGGCCCAACTCGCCCTTTGGAAAGAAGCCTGCACGTTGAGCCTTTCTGATCTAGGGCAAAGTAGCACACCCAGAGCAGAAGTTCTGCTTCAGCCAGATCAGGCCTGCAAAGAAACTGCGTTTCACAGGCCTTTGTAAGAGATGTTCCCGGTAGGCTGTAAGAGCACTGTGCAAAGCGAGTTGTTTCTTAGCTTCCCAAAGAGCTGCATGCAAGATGCTCTGGGGCCCAACTCGCCCTTTGGAAAGAAGCCTGCACGTTGTGCCTTTCAGCTCTAGGGCAATGTAGAGCACCCAGAGCAGAAGTCCTACTTCAGCCAGATTAGTCCTGCAGAGAAACTGCGTTTCACAGGCCTTTGTAAGTGATCTTCCCGGTAGGCTGTAAGAGCACTGTGCAGAGTGAGTTGTTTCTTAGCTTCCCAAAGAGCTGGAAGCAAGATGCTCTGGGGCCCAACTCGCCCTTTGGAAAGAAGCCTGCACGTTGTGCCTTTCTGATCTAGGGCAATGTAGCACACCCAGAGCAGAAGTTCTGCTTCAGCTAGATCAGGCCTGCAAAGCAACTGCGTTTCACAGGCCTTTGTAAGAGATGTTCCCGGTAGGCTCTAAGAGCACTGTGCAGAGCGAGTTGTTTCTTAGCTTCCCAAAGAGCTGGAAGCAAGATTCTCTGGGGCCCAACTCGCCCTTTGGAAAGAAGCCTGCACGTTTTGCCTTTCAGCTCTAGGGCAATGTAGCACACCCAGAGCAGAAGTTCTGCTTCAGCCATATCAGGCCTGCAAAGAAACTGCGTTTCACAGGCCTTTGTAAGAGATGTTCCCGGTAGGCTGTAGGAGCACTGTGCAGAGCGAGTTGTTTTTAGCTACCCAAAGAGCTGGAAGCAAGATGCTCTGGGGCCCAAGTCGCCCTTTGGAAAGAAGCCTGCACGTTGTGCCTTTCAGCTCTAGGGCAATGTAGCACAGCCAGAGCAGAAGTTCTGCTTCAGCCAGATCAGGCCTGCAGAGAAACTGCGTTTCACAGGCCTTTGTAAGAGATGTTCCCGTTAGGCTGTAAGAGCACTGTGCAGAGCGAGTTGTTTCTTAGCTTCCCAAAGAGTTGGAAGCAAGATGCTCTGGGGCCCAACTCGCCCTTTGGAAAGAAGCCTGCACGTTGTGCCTTTCAGCTTTAGGGCAATGTAGCACACCCAGAGCAGTAGTTCTGCTGCAGCCAGATGAGGCCTGCAAAGAAACTGCGTTTCACAGGCCTTTGTAAGAGATGTTCCCGGTAGGCTGTGAGAGCTCTGTGCAGAGCGAGTTGTTTCTTAGCTTCCCAAAGAGCTGGAAGCAAGATGCTCTGGGTCCCAACTCTCCCTTTGGAAAGAAGCCTGCACGTTGTGCCTTTCTGCTCTAGGGCAATGTAGCACACCCAGAGCAGAAGTTCTGCTTCAGCCAGATCAGGCCTGCGAAGAAACTGCATTTCACAGGCCTTGGTAAGAGATGTTCCCGGTAGGCTGTAAGAGCACTGTGCAGAGCGAGTTGTTTCTTAGCTTCCCAAAGAGCTGGAAGCAAGATGCTCTGGGGCCCAACTAGACCTTTGGAAAGAAGCCTGCACGTTGTGCCTTTCAGCTCTAGGGCAATGCAGCACACCCTGAGCAGAAGTTCTGCTTCAGCCAGATCAGGCCTGCAAAGAAACTGGGTTTCACAGGTCTTTGTAAGAGATGTTCCCGGTAGGCTGTGAGAGCACTGTGCAGAGCGAGTTGTTTCTTAGCTTCCCAAAGAGCTGGAAGCAAGATGCTCTGGGTCCAACTCGCCCTTTGGAAAGAAGCCTGCACGTTGTGCCTTTCAGCTCTAGGGCAATGTAGCACACCCAGAGCAGAAGTTCTACTTCAGCCAGATCAGTCCTGCAGCGAAACTGCGTTTCACAGGCCTTTGTAAGTGATGTTCCCGGTAGGCTGTAAGAGCACTGTGCAGAGCGAGTTGTTTCTTAGCTTCCCAAAGAGCTGGAAGCAAGATGCTCTGGGGCCCAAATCGCCCTTTGTAAAGAAGCCTGCACGTTGTGCCTTTCAGCTCTAGGGCAATGTAGCACACCCAGAGCAGAAGTTCTGCGTCAGCCAGATCAGGCCTGCAAAGAAACTGCGTTTCACAGGCCTTAGTAAGAGATGTTCCCGGTAGGCTGTAAGAGCACTGTGCAGAGCGAGTTGTTTCTTATCTTCTCAAAGAGCTGGAAGCAAGATGCTCTGGGGCCGAACTCGCACTTTGGAAAGAAGCCTTCACGTTGTGACTTTCAGCTCTAGGGCAATGTAGCACACCCAGAGCAGAAGTTCTGCTTGAGCCATATCAGGCTTGCAAAGAAACTGCGTTTCACAGGCCTTTGCAAGGGATCTTCCCGGTAGGCTGTGAGAGCACTGTGCAGAGCGAGTTGTTTCTTAGCTTCCCAAAGAGCTGGAAGCAAGATGCTCTGGGGCCCAACTCGCCCTTTGGAAAGAAGCCTGCACGTTGTGCCTTTCAGCTCTAGGGCAATGTAGCACACCCAGAGCAGTAGTTCTGCTTCAGCCAGATCAGGCCTGCAAAGAAACTGCGTTTCACAGGCCTTTGTAAGAGATGTTCCCGGTAGGCTGTAAGAGCACTGTGCAGAGCGAGTTGTTTCTTAGCTTCCCAAAGAGCTGGAAGCAAGATGCTCTGGGGCCCAACTCGCCCTTTGGAAAGAAGCCTGCACCTTGTGCCTTTCAGCTCTAGGGCAATGTAGCACACCCAGAGCAGAAGTTCTACTTCAACCAGATCAGTCCTGCAGAGAAACTGCGTTTCACAGGCCTTTGTAAGTGATGTTCCCGGTAGGCTGTAAGAGCACTGTGCAGAGCGAGTTGTTTCTTAGCTTCCCAAAGAGCTGGAAGCAAGATGCTCTGGGGACCAACTCGCCCTTTGGAAAGAAGCCTGCACGTTGTGCCTTTCTGCTCTAGGGCAATGTAGCACACCCAGAGCAGAAGTTCTGCTTCAGCCAGATCAGGCCTGCAAAGAAACTGCGTTTCACAGGCCTTTGTAAGAGATGTTCCCGGTAGGCTGTGAGAGCACTGTGCAGAGCGAGTTGTTTCTTAGCTTCCCAAAGAGCTGGAAGCAAGATGCTCTGGGGCCCAACTCGCCCTTTGGAAAGAAGCCTGCACCTTGTGCCTTTCAGCTCTAGGGCAATGTAGCACACCCAGAGCAGTAGTTCTGCTGCAGCCAGATGAGGCCTGCAAAGAAACTGCGTTTCACAGGCCTTTGTAAGAGATGTTCCCGGTAGGCTGTGAGAGCACTGTGCAGAGCGAGTTGTTTCTTAGCTTCCCGAAGAGCTGGAAGCAAGATTCTCTGGGTCCCAACTCTCCCTTTTGAAAGAAGCCTGCACGTTGTGCCTTTCTGCTCTAGGGCAATGTAGCACACCCAGAGCAGAAGTTGTGCTTCAGCCAGATCAGGCCTGCGAAGAAACTGCATTTCACAGGCCTTTGTAAGAGATGTTCCCGGTAGGCTGTAAGAGCACTGTGCAGAGCGAGTTGTTTCTTAGCTTCCCAAAGAGCTGGAAGCAAGATGCTCTGGGGCCCAACTCGCCCTTTGGAAAGAAGCCTGCACCTTGTGCCTTTCAGCTCTAGGGCAATGTAGCACACCCAGAGCAGAAGTTCTGAATCAGCCAGATCAGGCCTGCAAAGAAACTGCGTTTCACAGGCCTTTGTAAGAGGTGTTCCCGGTAGGCTGTGAGAGCACTGTGCAGAGCGAGATGTTTCTTAGCTTCCCAAAGAGCTGGAAGCAAGATGCTCTGGGGCCCCAGTCGCCCTTTGGAAAGAAGCCTGCACGTTGTGCCTTTCAGCTCTACGGCCATGTAGCACACCCAGAGCAGAAGTTCTGCTTCAGCCAGATCAGGCCTGCAAAGAAACTGCGTTTCACAGGCCTTTGTAAGAGATGTTCCCGGTAGGCTGTAAGAGCACTGTGCAGAGTGAGTTGTTTCTTAGCTTCCCAAAGAGCTGGAAGCAAGAAGCTCTAGGGCCCAACTCGCCCTTTGGAAAGAAGCCTGCACGTTGTGCCTTTCTGCTCTAGGGAAATGTAGCACACCCAGAGCAGAAGTTCTGCTTCAGCCAGATGAGGCCTGCAAAGAAACTGTGTTTCCAGGCCTTTGTAAGAGATGTACCCGGTAGGCTGTAAGAGCACTGTGCAGAGCGAGTTGTTTCTTAGCTTCCGAAAGAGCTGGAAGCAAGATGCTCTGGGGCCCAACTCGCCCTTTGGAAAGAACCTTGCACGTTGTGACTTTCATCTCTAGGGCATTGTAGAACAACAGAGCAGAAGTTCTGCTTCAGCCAGATCAGGCCTGCAAAGAAACTGCGATTCACAGGCCTTTGTAAGAGATGTTCCCGGTAGGCTGAGAGAGCACTGTGCAGAGCGAGTTGTTTCTTAGCTTCCCAAAGAGCTGCATGCAAGATGCTCTGGGGCCCAACTCGCCCTTTGGAAAGAAGCCTGCACGTTTTGCCTTTCAGCTCTAGGGCAATGTAGAGCACCCAGAGCAGAAGTCCTACTTCAGCCAGATCAGTCCTGCAGAGAAACTGCGTTTCACAGGCCTTTGTAAGTGATCTTCCCGGTAGGCTGTAAGAGCACTGTGCAGAGTGAGTTGTTTCTTAGCTTCCCAAAGAGCTGGAAGCAAGATGCTCTGGGGCCCAACTCGCCCTTTGGAAAGAAGCCTGCACGTTGTGCCTTTCTGATCTAGGGCAATGTAGCACACCCAGAGCAGAAGTTCTGCTTCAGCTAGATCAGGCCTGCAAAGAAACTGCGTTTCACAGGCCTTTGTAAGAGATGTTCCCGGTAAGCTGTAAGAGCACAGTGCAGAGCGAGTTGTTTCTTAGCTTCCCAAAGAGCTGGAAGCAAGATTCTCTGGGGCCCAACTCGCCCTTTGGAAAGAAGCCTGCACGTTTTGCCTTTCAGCTCTAGGGCAATGTAGCACACCCAGAGCAGAAGTTCTGCTTCAGCCATATCAGGCCTGCAAAGAAACTGCGTTTCACAGGCCTTTGTAAGAGATGTTCCCGGTAGGCTGTAGGAGCACTGTGCAGAGCGAGTTGTTTTTAGCTACCCAAAGAGCTGGAAGCAAGATGCTCTGGGGCCCAAGTCGCCCTTTGGAAAGAAGCCTGCACGTTGTGCCTTTCAGCTCTAGGGCAATGTAGCACAGCCAGAGCAGAAGTTCTGCTTCAGCCAGATCAGGCCTGCAGAGAAACTGCGTTTCACAGGCCTTTGTAAGAGATGTTCCCGGTAGGCTGTAAGAGCACTGTGCAGAGCGAGTTGTTTCTTAGCTTCCCAAAGAGCTGGAAGCAAGATGCTCTGGGGCCCAACTCGCCCTTTGGAAAGAAGCCTGCACGTTGTGCCTTTCAGCTTTAGGGCAATATAGCACACCCAGAGCAGTAGTTCTGCTGCAGCCAGATGAGACCTGCAAAGAAACTGCGTTTCACAGGCCTTTGTAAGAGATGTTCCCGGTAGGCTGTGAGAGCACTGTGCAGAGCGAGTTGTTTCTTAGCTTCCCAAAGAGCTGGAACCAAGATGCTCTGGGTCCCAACTCACCCTTTGTTAAGAAGCCTGCACGTTGTGCCTTTCAGCTCTAGGGCAATGTAGCACACCCAGAGCAGAAGTTCTACTTCAGCCAGATCAGTCCTGCAGCGAAACTGCGTTTCAGAGGCCTTTGTAAGTGATGTTCCCGGTAGGCTGTAAGAGCACTTTGTAGAGCGAGTTGTTTCTTAGCTTCCCAAAGAGCTGGAAGCAAGATGCTCTGGGGCCCAACTCGCCCTTTGGAAAGAAGCCTGCACGTTGTGCCTCTCAGCTCTAGGGCAATGTAGCACACCCAGAGCAGAAGTTCTGCTTCAGCCAGATCAGGCCTGCAAAGAAACTGCGTTTCACAGGCCTTTGAAAGAGATGTTCCTGGTAGGCTGTAATAGCTCGGTGCGGAGCGAGTTGTTTCTTAGCTTCCCAAAGAGCTGGAAGCAAGATGCTCTTGGGCCCAACTCGCCCTTTGGAAAGAAGCCTGCACGTTGCGCCTTTCAGCTTTCGGGCAATGTAGCACACCCAGAGCAGTAGTTCTGCTGCAGCCAGATCAGGCCTGCAAAGAAACTGCGTTTCACAGGCCTTTGTAAGAGATGTTCCCGGTAGGCTGTGAGAGCACTGTGCAGAGCGAGTTGTTTCTTAGCTTCCCAAAGAGCTGGAAGCAAGATGCTCTGGGTCCAACTCGCCCTTTGTAAAGAAGCCTGCACGTTGTGCCTTTCAGCTCTAGGGCAATGTAGCACACCCAGAGCAGAAGTTCTGCGTCAGCCAGATCAGGCCTGCAAAGAAACTGCGTTTCACAGGCCTTAGTAAGAGATGTTCCCGGTAGGCTGTAAGAGCACTGTGCAGAGCGAGTTGTTTCTTATCTTCTCAAAGAGCTGGAAGCAAGATGCTCTGGGGCCCAACTCGCCCTTTGGAAAGAAGCCTTCACGTTGTGACTTTCAGCTCTAGGGCAATGTAGCACACCCAGAGCAGAAGTTCTGCTTGAGCCATATCAGGCTTGCAAAGAAACTGCGTTTCACAGGCCTTTGTAAGGGATGTTCCTGGTAGGCTGTGAGAGCACTGTGCAGAGCGAGTTGTTTCTTAGCTTCCCAAAGAGCTGGAAGCAAGATGCTCTGGGGCCCAACTCGCCCTTTGGAAAGAAGCCTGCACGTTGTGCCTTTCAGCTCTAGGGCAATGTAGCCCACCCAGAGCAGAAGTTCTGCTTCAGCCAGATGAGGCCTGCAAAGAAACTGGGTTTCACAGGCCTTTGTAAGAGATGTACCCGGTAGGCTCTAAGAGCACTGTGCAGAGCGAGTTGTTTCTTAGCTTCCCAAAGAGCTGGAATCAAGATGCTCTGGGGCCCAACTCGCCCTCTGGAAAGAAGCCTGCACGTTGTGCCTTTCAGCTCTAGGGCAATGTAGCACACCCAGAGCAGAAGTTCTGCTTCAGCCAGATCAGGCCTGCAAAGAAACTGCGTTTCACAGGCCTTTGTAAGAGATGTTCCCGTAGGCTGTGAGAGCACTGTGCAGAGCGAGTTGTTCCTTAGCTTCCCAAAGAGCTGGAAGCAAGATGCTCTGGGGCCCAAGTCGCCCTTTGGAAAGAAGCCTGCACGTTGTGCCTTTCAGCTCTAGGGCAATGTAGCACACCCAGAGCAGAAGTTCTGCTTCAGCCAGATCAGGCCTGCAGAGAAACTGCGTTTCACAGGCCTTTGTAAGAGATGTTCCCGTTAGGCTGTAAGAGCACTGTGCAGAGCGAGTTGTTTCTTAGCTTCCCAAAGAGCTGGAAGCAAGATGCTGTGGGGCCCAACTCGCCCTTTGGAAAGAAGCCTGCACGTTGTGCCTCTCAGCTTTAGGGCAATGTAGCACACCCAGAGCAGAAGTTCTGCTTCAGCCATATCAGGCCTGCAAAGAAACTGCGTTTCACAGGCCTTTGAAAGAGATGTTCCTCGTAGGCTGTAAGAGCTCGGTGCGGAGCGAGTTGTTACTTAGCTTCCCAAAGAGCTGGAAGCAAGATGCTCTTGGGCCCAACTCGCCCTTTGGAAGAAGCCTGCACGTTGTGCCTTTCAGCTTTAGGGCAATGTAGCACACCCAGAGCAGTAGTTCTGCTGCAGCCAGATGAGGCCTGCAAAGAAACTGCATTTCACAGGCCTTTGTAAGAGATGTTCCCGGTAGGCTGTGAGAGCACTGTGCAGAGCGAGTTGTTTCCTGGCTTCCCAAAGAGCTGGAAGGAAGATGAACTGGGGCCCAACTCGCCCTTTGGAAAGAAGCCTGCACGTTGTGCCTCTCAGCTTTAGGGCAATGTATCACACCCAGAGCAGAAGTTCTGCTTCATCCATATGAGGCCTGCAAAGAAACTGGGTTTCACAGGCCTTTGGAAGAGATGTACCCGGTAGGCTCTAAGAGCACTGTGCAGAGCGAGTTGTTTCTTAGCTTCCCAAGAGCTGGAAGCAAGATGCTCTGGGGCCCAATTCGCCCTTTGGAAAGAAGCCTGCACGTTGTGCCTTTCTGCTCTAGGGCAATGTAGCACACCCAGAGCAGAAGTTCTGCTTCAGCCAGATCAGGCCTGCAAAGAAGCTGCGTTTCACAGGCCTTTGTAAGAGATGTTCCCGGTAGGCTGTAGGAGCACTGTGCAGAGCGAGTTGTTTTTAGCTACCCAAAGAGCTGGAAGCAAGATGCTCTGGGTCCAACTCGCCCTTTGGAAAGAAGCCTGCACGTTGTGCCTTTCAGCTCTAGGGCAATGTAGCACACCCAGAGCAGAAGTTCTACTTCAGCCAGATCAGTCCTGCAGCGAAACTGCGTTTCACAGGCCTTTGTCAGTGATGTTCCCGGTAGGCTGTAAGAGCACTGTGCAGAGCTAGTTGTTTCTTAGCTTCCCAAAGAACTGGAAGCAAGATGCTCTGGGGCCCAAATCGCCCTTTGTAAAGAAGCCTGCACGTTGTGCCTTTCAGCTCTAGGGCAATGTAGCACACCCAGAGCAGAAGTTCTGCGTCAGCCAGATCAGGCCTGCAAAGAAACTGCGTTTCACAGGCCTTAGTAAGTGATGTTCCCGGTAGGCTGTAAGAGCACTGTGCAGAGCGAGTTGTTTCTTATCTTCTCAAAGAGCTGGAAGCAAGATGCTCTGGGGCCGAACTCGCCCTTTGGAAAGAAGCCTTCACGTTGTGACTTTCAGCTCTAGGGCAATGTAGCACACCCAGAGCAGAAGTTCTGCTTGAGCCATATCAGGCTTGCAAAGAAACTGCGTTTCACAGGCCTTTGCAAGGGATGTTCCCGGTAGGCTGTGAGAGCACTGTGCAGAGCGAGTTGTTTCTTAGCTTCCCAAAGAGCTGGAAGCAAGATGCTCTGGGGCCCAACTCGCCCTTTGGAAAGAAGCCTGCACGTTGTGCCTTTCAGCTCTAGGGCAATGTAGCACACCCAGAGCAGAAGTTCTGCTTGAGCCAGATGAGGCCTGCAAAGAAACTGGGTTTCACAGGCCTTTGTAAGAGATGTACCCGGTAGGCTCTAAGAGCACTGTGCAGAGCGAGTTGTTTCTTAGCTTCCCAAAGTGCTGGAATCAAGATGCTCTGGGGCCCAACTCGCCCTCTGGAAAGAAGCCTGCACGTTGTGCCTTTCAGCTTTAGGGCAATGTAGCACACCCAGAGCAGAAGTTCTGCTTCAGCCAGATCAGGCCTGCGAAGAAACTGCATTTCACAGGCCTTTGTAAGAGATGTTCCCGGTAGGCTGTAAGAGCACGGTGCAGAGCGAGTTGTTTCTTAGCTTCCCAAAGAGCTGGAAGCAAGATGCTCTGGGGCCCAACTCGACCTTTGGAAGGAAGCCTGCACGTTGTGCCTTTCAGCTCTAGGGCAATGTAGCACACCAGAGAAGAAGTTCTGCTTCAGCCAGATCAGGCCTGCAAAGAAACTGTGGTTCACAGGCCTTTGTAAGAGATGTTCCCGGTAGGCTGTAAGAGCACTGTGCAGAGCGAGTTGTTTCTTAGCTTCCCAAAGAGCTGGAAGCAAGATGCTCTGGGGCCCAACTCGCCGTTTGGAACGAAGCCTGCACGTTGTGCCTCTCAGCTCTAGGGCAATGTAGCACACCCAGAGCAGAAGTTCTGCTTCAGCCAGATCAGGCCTGCAGAGAAACTGCGTTTCACAGGCCTTTGTAAGAGATGTTCCCGGTAGGCTGTAAGAGCACTGTGCAGAGCGAGTTGTTTCTTAACTTCCCAAAGAGCTGGAAGCAAGATGCTCTGGGGCCCAACTCGCCCTTTGGAAAGAAGCCTGCACGTTGTACCTTTCTGCTCTGGGGCAATGTAGCACACCCAGAGCAGAAATTCTGCTTCAGCCAGATCAGGCCTGCAAAGAAACTGCGTTTCACAGGCCTTTGTAAGTGGTGTTCCCGGTAGGCTGTAAGAGCACTTTGCAGAGCGAGTTGTTTCCTAGCTTCCCAAAGAGCTGGAAGCCAGATGCTCTGGGCCCCAACTCGCCGTTTGGAACGAAGCCTGCACGTTGTGACTTTCAGCTCTAGGGCAATGCAGAACACCAGAGCAGAAGTTCTGCTTCAGCCAGATCAGGCCTGCAAAGAAACTGGGTTTCACAGGCCTTTGTAAGAGATGTTCCCGGTAGGCTGTAAGAGCACTGTGCAGAGCGAGTTGTTTCTTAGCTTCCCAAAGAGCTGGAAGCAAGATGCTCTGTGTCTAACTCGCCCTTTGGAAAGAAGCCTGCACGTTGTGCCTTTCAGCTCTAGGGCAATGTAGCACACCCAGAGGAGAAGTTCTACTTCCGCCAGATCAGTCCTGCAGCGAAACTGCATTTCACAGGCCTTTGTAAGAGATGTTCCCGGTAGGCTGTAAGAGCACGGTGCAGAGCGAGTTGTTTCTTAGCTTCCCAAAGAGCTGGAAGCAAGATGCTCTGGGGCCCAACTCGACCTTTGGAAGGAAGCCTGCACGTTGTGCCTTTCAGCTCTAGGGCAATGTAGCACACCCAGAGCAGAAGTTCTGCTTCAGCCAGATCAGGCCTGCAAAGAAACTGTGGTTCACAGGCCTTTGTAAGAGATGTTCCCGGTAGGCTGTAAGAGCACTGTGCAGAGCGAGTTGTTTCTTAGCTTCCCAAAGAGCTGGAAGCAAGATGCTCTGGGGCCCAACTCGCCCTTTGGAAAGAAGCCTGCACCTTGTGCCTTTCAGCTCTAGGGCAATGTAGCACACCCAGAGCAGAAGTTCTGCTTCAGCCAGATCAGGCCTGCAAAGAAACTGCGTTTCACAGGACTTTGTAAGAGATGTTCCCGGTAGGCTGTGAGAGCACTGTGCAGAGCGAGTTGTTTCTTAGCTTCCCAAAGAGCTGGAAGCAAGATGCTCTGGGGCCCAAGTCGCCCTTTGGAAAGAAGCCTGCACGTTGTGCCTTTCAGCTCTAGGGCAATGTAGCACACCCAGAGCAGAAGTTCTGCTTCAGCCAGATCAGGCCTGCAGAGAAACTGCGTTTCACAGGCCTTTGTAAGAGATGTTCCCGGTAGGCTGTAAGAGCACTGTGCAGAGCGAGTTGTTTCTTAACTTCCCAAAGAGCTGGAAGCAAGATGCTCTGGGGCCCAACTCGCCCTTTGGAAAGAAGCCTGCACGTTGTACCTTTCTGCTCTGGGGCAATGTAGCACACCCAGAGCAGAAGTTCTGCTTCAGCCAGTTCAGGCCTGCAAAGAAACTGCGTTTCACAGGCCTTTGTAAGTGGTGTTCCCGGTAGGCTGTAAGAGCACTTTGCAGAGCGAGTTGTTTCCTAGCTTCCCAAAGAGCTGGAAGCCAGATGCTCTGGGCCCCAACTCGCCGTTTGGAAAGAAGCCTGCACGTTGTGACTTTCAGCTCTAGGGCAATGCAGAACACCAGAGCAGAAGTTCTGCTTCAGCCAGATCAGGCCTGCAAAGAAACTGGGTTTCACAGGCCTTTGTAAGAGATGTTCCCTGTAGGCTGTAAGAGCACTGTGCAGAGCGAGTTGTTTCTTAGCTTCCCAAAGAGCTGGAAGCAAGATGCTCTGTGTCTAACTCGCCCTTTGGAAAGAAGCCTGCACGTTGTGCCTTTCAGCTCTAGGGCAATGTAACACACCCAGAGCAGAAGTTCTACTTCAGCCAGATCAGTCCTGCAGCGAAACTGTGTTTCACAGGCCTTTGTAAGTGATGTTCCCGGTAGGCTGTAAGAGCACTTTGCAGAGCGAGTTGTTTCTTAGCTTCCCAAAGAGCTGGAAGCAAGATGCTCTGGGGCCCAACTAGCCCTTTGGAAAGAAGCCTGCACGTTGTGCCTTTCTGCTCTAGGGCAATGTAGCACACCCAGAGCAGAAGTTCTGCTTCAGCCAGATCAGGCCTGCAAAGAAACTGTGTTTCACAGGCCTTTGTAAGAGATGTTGCCGGTAGGCTGTAAGAGCACTGTGCAGAGCGAGTTGTTTCTTAGCTTCCCAAAGAGCTGGAACCAAGATGCTCTGGGGCCCAACTCGCCCCTTTGAAAGAAGCCTGCACGTTGTGCCTTTCACCTCTAGGGCTATGTAGCACACCCAGAGCAGTAGTTCTGCTGCAGCCAGATGAGGCCTGCAAAGAAACTGCGTTTCACAGGCCTTTGAAAGAGATGTTCCAGGTAGGCTGTGAGAGCACTGTGCAGAGCGAGTTGTTTCTTAGCTTCCCAAAGAGCTGGAAGCAAGATGCTCTGGGGCCCAACTCTCCCTTTGGAAAGAAGACTGCACGTTGTGCCTTTCAGCTCTAGGGCAATGTAGCCCACCCAGAGCAGAAGTTCTGCTTCAGCCAGATGAGGCCTGCAAAGAAACTGTGTTTCACAGGCCTTTGTAAGAAATGTACCCGGTAGGCTCTAAGAGCACTGTGCAGAGCGAGTTGTTTCTTAGCTTCCCAAAGAGCTGGAAGCAAGATGCTCTGGGGCCCAACTCGCTGTTTGGAACGAAGCCTGCACGTTGTGCCTCTCAGCTCTAGGGCAATGTAGCACACCCAGAGCAGAAGTTCTGCTTCAGCCAGATCAGGCCTGCAGAGAAACTGCGTTTCACAGGCCTTTGTAAGAGATGTTCCCGGTAGGCTGTAAGAGCACTGTGCAGAGCGAGTTGTTTCTTAGCTTCCCAAAGAGCTGGAAGCAAGATGCTCTGGGGCCCAACTCGCCCTTTGGAAAGAAGCCTGCACGTTGTGCCTTTCAGCTCTAGGGCAATGTAGCACACCCAGAGCAGAAGTTCTGCGTCAGCCAGATTAGGCCTGCAAAGAAACTGCGTTTCACAGGCCTTTGTAAGAGATGTTCCCGGTAGGCTGTAAGAGCACTGTGCAGAGCGAGTTCTTTCTTAGCATCCCAAAGAGCTGGAAGCAAGATGCTCTGGCGACCAACTCGTCCTCTGGAAACAAGCCTGCACGTTTTGCCTTTCAGCTCTAGGGCAATGTAGCATACCCAGAGCAGAAGTTCTACTTCAGCCAGATCAGTCCTGCAGAGAAACTGCGTTTCACAGGACTCTGTAAGTGATGTTCCCGGTAGGCTGTAAGAGCACTTTGCCGAGTGAGTTGTTTCTTAGCTTCCCAAAGAGCTGGAAGCAAGATGCTCTGGGGACCAACTCGCCCTTTGGAAAGAAGCCTGCACGTTGTACCTTTCAGCTCTAGGGCAATGTAGCACACCCAGAGCAGAAGTTCTGCTTCAGCCAGATCAGGCCTGCAAAGAAACTGCGTTTCACAGGCCTTTGTAAGTGGTGTTCCCGGTAGGCTGTAAGAGCACTTTGCAGAGCGAGTTGTTTCCTAGCTTCCCGAAGAGCTGGAAGCAAGATGCTCTGGGGCCCAACTCGCCGTTTGGAAAGAAGCCTGCACGTTGTGACTTTCAGCTCTAGGGCAATGCAGAACACCAGAGCAGAAGTTCTGCTTCAGCCAGATCAGGCCTGCACAGAAACTGGGTTTCACAGGCCTTTGTAAGAGATGTTCCCGGTAGGCTGTAAGAGCTTTGTGCAGAGCGAGTTGTTTCTTAGCTTCCCAAAGAGCTGGAAGCAAGATGATCTGGGTCTAACTCGCCCTTTGGAAAGAAGCCTGCACGTTGTGCCCTTCAGCTCTAGGGCAATGTAGCACACCCAGAGCAGAAGTTCTACTTCAGCCAGATCAGTCCTGCAGCGAAACTGCGTTTCACAGGCCTTTGTAAGTGATGTTCCCGGTAGGCTGTAAGAGCACTTTGCAGAGCGAGTTGTTTCTTAGCTTCCGAAAGAGCTGGAAGCAAGATGCTCTGGGGCCCAACTTGCCCTTTGGAAAGAAGCCTGCACGTTGTGCCTTTCTGCTCTAGGGCAATGTAGCACACCCAGAGCAGAAGTTCTGCTTCAGCCAGATCGGGCCTGCAAAGACACTGTGTTTCACAGGCCTTTGTAAGATATGTTCCCGGTAGGCTGTAAGAGCACTGTGCAGAGCGAGTTGTTTCTTAGCTTCCCAAAGAGCTGGAAGCAAGATGCTCTGGGGCCCAAGTCGCCCTTTGTAAAGAAGCCTGCACGTTGTGCCTTTCAGCTCTAGGGCAATGTAGCACACCCAGAGCAGAAGTTCTGCTTCAGCCACATGAGGCCTGCAGAGAAACTGCGTTTCACAGGCCTTTGTAAGAGATGTTGCCTGTAGGCTGTAAGAGCACTGTGCAGAGCGAGTTGTTTCTTAGCTTCCCAAAGAGCTGGAAGCAAGATGCTCTGGCGACCAACTCGCCCTTTGGAAAGAAGCCTGCACGTTGTGCCTTTCAGCTCTAGGGCAATGTAGCACACCCAGAGCAGTAGTTCTGCTGCAGCCAGATGAGGCCTGCAAAGAAACTGCGTTTCACAGGCCTTTGAAAGAGATGTTCCAGGTAGGCTGTGAGAGCACTGTGCAGAGCGAGTTGTTTCTTAGCTTCCCAAAGAGCTGGAAGCAAGATGCTCTGGGGCCCAACTTTCCCTTTGGAAAGAAGACTGCACGTTGTGCCTTTCAGCTCTAGGGCAATGTAGCCCACCCAGAGCAGAAGTTCTGCTTCAGCCAGTTGAGGCCTGCAAAGAAACTGTGTTTCACAGGCCTTTGTAAGAAATGTACCCGGTAGGATCTAAGAGCACTGTGCAGAGCGAGTTGTTTTTAGCTTCCCAAAGAGCTGGAAGCAAGATGCTCTGGGGCCCAGCTCGCCGTTTGGAACGAAGCCTGCACGTTGTGCCTCTCAGCTCTAGGGCAATGTAGCACACCCAGAGCAGAAGTTCTGCTTCAGCCAGATCAGGCCTGCAAAGAAACTGCGTTTCACAGGCCTTTGTAAGAGATGTTCCCGGTAGGCTGTAAGAGCACTGTGCAGAGCGAGTTGTTTCTTAGCTTCCCAAAGAGCTGGAAGCAAGATGCTCTGGGGCCCAACTCGCCCTTTGGAAAGAAGCCTGCACCTTGTGCCTTTCAGCTCTAGGGCAATGTAGCACACCCAGAGCAGAAGTTCTACTTCAACCAGATCAGTCCTGCAGAGAAACTGCGTTTCACAGGCCTTTGTAAGTGATGTTCCCGGTAGGCTGTAAGAGCACTTTTCAGAGCGAGTTGTTTCTTAGCTTCCCAAAGAGCTGGAAGCAAGATGCTCTGGGGCCCAACTCGCCCTTTGGAAAGAAGCCTGCACGTTGTGCCTTTCTGATCTAGGGCAATGTAGCACACCCAGAGCAGAAGTTCTGCTTCAGCCAGATCAGGCCTGCAAAGAAACTGCGTTTCACAGGCCTTTGTAAGTGATGTTCCCGGTAGGCTGTGAGAGCACTGTGCAGAGCGAGTTGTTTCTTAGCTTCCCAAAGAGCTGGAAGCAAGATGCTCTGGGGCCCAACTCGCCCTTTGGAAAGAAGCCTGCACCTTGTGCCTTTCAGCTCTAGGGCAATGTAGCACACCCAGAGCAGAAGTTCTGAATCAGCCAGATCAGGCCTGCAAAGAAACTGCGTTTCACAGGCCTTTGTAAGAGATGTTCCCGGTAGGCTGTGAGAGCACTGTGCAGAGCGAGATGTTTCTTAGCTTCCCAAAGAGCTGGAAGCAAGATGCTCTGGGGCCCAAGTCGCCCTTTGGAAAGAAGCCTGCATGTTGTGCCTTTCAGCTCTAGGGCCATGTAGCACACCCAGAGCAGAAGTTCTGCTTCAGCCAGATCAGGCCTGCAAAGAAACTGCGTTTCACAGGCCTTTGTAAGAGATGTTCCCGGTAGGCTGTAAGAGCACTGTGCAGAGCGAGTTGTTTCTTAGCTTCCCAAAGAGCTGGAAGCAAGATGCTCTGTGTCTAACTCGCCCTTTGGAAAGAAGCCTGCACGTTGTGCCTTTCAGCTCTAGGGCAATGTAGCACACCCAGAGCAGAAGTTCTACTTCAGCCAGATCAGTCCTGCAGCGAAACTGCGTTTCACAGGCCTTTGTAAGTGATGTTCCCGGTAGGCTGTAAGAGCACTTTGCAGAGCGAGTTGTTTCTTAGCTTCCCAAAGAGCTGGAAGCAAGATGCTCTGGGGCCCAACTCGCCCTTTGGAAAGAAGCCTGCACCTTGTGCCTTTCTGCTCTAGGGCAATGTAGCACACCCAGAGCAGAAGTTCTGCTTCAGCCAGATGAGGCCTGCAAAGAAACTGTGTTTCACAGGCCTTTGTAAGAAATGTACCCGGTAGGCTCTAAGAGCACTGTGCAGAGCGAGTTGTTTCTTAGCTTCCCAAAGAGCTGGAAGCAAGATGCTCTGGGGCCCAACTCGCCGTTTGGAACGAAGCCTGCACGTTGTGCCTCTCAGCTCTAGGGCAATGTAGCACACCCAGAGCAGAAGTTCTGCTTCAGCCAGATCAGGCCTGCAGAGAAACTGCGTTTCACAGGCCTTTGTAAGAGATGTTCCCGGTAGGCTGTAAGAGCACTGTGCAGAGCGAGTTGTTTCTTAGCTTCCCAAAGAGCTGGAAGCAAGATGCTCTGGGGCCCAACTCGCCCTTTGGAAAGAAGCCATCACGTTGTGCCTTTCAGCTCTAGGGCAATGTAGCACACCCAGAGCAGAAGTTCTGCGTCAGCCAGATCAGGCCTGCAAAGAAACTGCGTTTCACAGGCCTTTGTAAGAGATGTTCCCGGTAGGCTGTAAGAGCACTGTGCAGAGCGAGTTCTTTCTTAGCATCCCAAAGAGCTGGAAGCAAGATGCTCTGGCGACCAACTCGTCCTTTGGAAACAAGCCTGCACGTTTTGCCTTTCAGCTCTAGGGCAATGTAGCATACCAAGAGCAGAAGTTCTACTTCAGCCAGATCAGTCCTGCAGAGAAACTGCGTTTCACAGGACTCTGTAAGTGATGTTCCCGGTAGGCTGTAAGAGCACTAGGCCGAGTGAGTTGTTTCTTAGCTTCCCAAAGAGCTGGAAGCAAGATGATCTGGGGACCAACTCGCCCTTTGGAAAGAAGCCTGCACGTTGTACCTTTCTGCTCTGGGGCAATGTAGCACACCCAGAGCAGAAGTTCTGCTTCAGCCAGATCAGGCCTGCAAAGAAACTGCGTTTCACAGGCCTTTGTAAGTGGTGTTCCCGGTAGGCTGTAAGAGCACTTTGCAGAGCGAGTTGTTTCCTAGCTTCCCGAACAGCTGGAAGCAAGATGCTCTGGGGCCCAACTCGCCGTTTGGAAAGAAGCCTGCACGTTGTGACTTTCAGCTCTAGGGCAATGCAGAACACCAGAGCAGAAGTTCTGCTTCAGCCAGATCAGGCCTGCAAAGAAACTGCGTTTCACAGGCCTTTGTAAGAGATGTTCCCGGTAGGCTGTAAGAGCACTGTGCAGAGCGAGTTGTTTCTTAGCTTCCCAAAGAGCTGGAAGCAAGATGCTCTGGGGCCCAACTCGCCCTTTGGAAAGAAGCCTGCACGTTGTGCCTTTCAGCTCTAGGGCAATGTAGCACACCCAGAGCAGAAGTTCTACTTCAGCCAGATCAGTCCTGCAGAGAAACTGCGTTTCACAGGCCTTTGTAAGTGATGTTCCCGGTAGGCTGTAAGAGCACTTTGCAGAGCGAGTTGTTTCTTAGCTTCCCAAAGAGCTGGAAGCAAGATGCTCTGGGGCCCAACTTGCCCTTTGGAAAGAAGCCTGCACGTTGTGCCTTTCTGCTCTAGGGCAATGTAGCACACCCAGAGCAGAAGTTCTGCTTCAGCCAGATCAGGCCTGCAAAGAAACTGCGTTTCACAGGCCTTTGTAAGAGATGTTCCCGGTAGGCTGTAAGAGCACTGTGCAGAGCGAGTTGTTTCTTAGCTTCCCAAAGAGCTGGAAGCAAGATGCTCTGGGGCCCAACTCGCCCTTTGGAAAGAAGCCTGCACGTTGTGCCTTTCAGCTCTAGGGCAATGTAGCACACCCAGAGCAGAAGTTCTGCTTCAGCCACATGAGGCCTGCAGAGAAACTGCGTTTCACAGGCCTTTGTAAGAGATGTTGCCGGTAGGCTGTAAGAGCACTGTGCAGAGCGAGTTGTTTCTTAGCTTCCCAAAGAGCTGGAAGCAAGATGCTCTGGGGCCCAACTCGCCCTTTTGAAAGAAGCCTGCACGTTGTGCCTTTCAGCTCTAGGGCAATGTAGCACACCCAGAGCAGTAGTTCTGCTGCAGCCAGATGAGGCCTGCAAAGAAACTGCGTTTCACAGGCCTTTGAAAGAGATGTTCCAGGTAGGCTGTGAGAGCACTGTGCAGAGCGAGTTGTTTCTTAGCTTCCCAAAGAGCTGGAAGCAAGATGCTCTGCGGCCCAACTCTCCCTTTGGAAAGAAGACTGCACGTTGTGCCTTTCAGCTCTAGGGCAATGTAGCCCACCCAGAGCAGAAGTTCTGCTTCAGCCAGATGAGGCCTGCAAAGAAACTGTGTTTCACAGGCCTTTGTAAGAAATGTACCCGGTAGGCTCTAAGAGCACTGTGCAGAGCGAGTTGTTTCTTAGCTTCCCAAAGAGCTGGAAGCAAGATGCTCTGGGGCCCAACTCGCCGTTTGGAATGAAGCCTGCACGCTGTGCCTCTCAGCTCTAGGGCAATGTAGCACACCCAGAGCAGAAGTTCTGCTTCAGCCAGATCAGGCCTGCAGAGAAACTGCGTTTCACAGGCCTTTGTAAGAGATGTTCCCGGTAGGCTGTAAGAGCACTGTGCAGAGCGAGTTGTTTCTTAGCTTCCCAAAGAGCTGGAAGCAAGATGCTCTGGGGCCCAAGTCGCCCTTTGGAAAGAAGCCTGCACGTTGTGCCTTTCAGCTCTAGGTTAATGTAGCACACCCAGAGCAGAAGTTCTGCGTCAGCCAGATCAGGCCTGCAAAGAAACTGCGTTTCACAGGCCTTTGTAAGAGATGTTCCCGGTAGGCTGTAAGAGCACTGTGCAGAGCGAGTTGTTTCTTAGCATCCCAAAGAGCTGGAAGCAAGATGCTCTGGCGACCAACTCGCCCTTTGGAAAGAAGCCTGCACGTTTTGCCTTTCAGCTCTAGGGCAATGTAGCATACCCAGAGCAGAAGTTCTACTTCAGCCAGATCAGTCCTGCAGAGAAACTGCGTTTCACAGGACTCTGTAAGTGATGTTCCCGGTAGGCTGTAAGAGCACTTTGCCGAGTGAGTTGTTTCTTAGCTTCCCAAAGAGCTGGAAGCAAGATGCTCTGGTGACCAACTCGCCCTTTGGAAAGAAGCCTGCACGTTGTACCTTTCTGCTCTGGGGCAATGTAGCACACCCAGAGCAGAAGTTCTGCTTCAGCCAGATCAGGCCTGCAAAGAAACTGCGTTTCACAGGCCTTTGTAAGTGGTGTTCCCGGTAGGCTGTAAGAGCACTTTGCATAGCGAGTTGTTTCCTAGCTTCCCGAAGAGCTGGAAGCAAGATGCTCTGGGGCCCAACTCGCCGTTTGGAAAGAAGCCTGCACGTTGTGACTTTCAGCTCTAGGGCAATGCAGAACACCAGAGCAGAAGTTCTGCTTCAGACAGATCAGGCCTGCAAAGAAGCTGGGTTTCACAGGCCTTTGTAAGAGATGTTCCCGGTAGGCTGTAAGAGCACTGTGCAGAGCGAGTTGTTTCTTAGCTTCCCAAAGAGCTGGAAGCAAGATGCTCTGGGTCTAACTCGCCCTTTGGAAAGAAGCCTGCACGTTGTGCCTTTCTGCTCTAGGGCAATGTAGCACACCCAGAGCAGAAGTTCTACTTCAGCCAGATCAGTCCTGCAGCGAAACTGCGTTTCACAGGCCTTTGTATGTGATGTTCCCGATAGGCTGTAAGAGCACTTTGCAGAGCGAGTTGTTTCTTAGCTTCCCAAAGAGCTGGAAGCAAGATGCTCTGGGGCCCAACTTGCCCTTTGGAAAGAAGCCTGCACGTTGTGCCTTTCTGCTCTAGGGCAATGTAGCACACCCAGAGCAGAAGTTCTGCTTCAGCCAGATCAGGCCTGCAAAGAAACTGTGTTTCACAGGCCTTTGTAAGAGATGTTCCCGGTAGGCTGTAAGAGCACTGTGCAGAGCGAGTTGTTTCTTAGCTTCCCAAAGAGCTGGAAGCAAGATGCTCTGGGGCCCAACTCGCCCTTTGGAAAGAAGCCTGCACGTTGTGCCTTTCAGCTCTAGGGCAATGTAGCACACCCAGAGCAGAAGTTCTGCTTCAGCCACATGAGGCCTGCAGAGAAACTGCATTTCACAGGCCTTTGTAAGAGATGTTGCCGGTAGGCTGTAAGAGCACTGTGCAGAGCGAGTTGTTTCTTAGCTTCCCAAAGAGCTGGAAGCAAGATGCTCTGGGGCCCAACTCGCCCTTTTGAAAGAAGCCTGCACGTTGTGCCTTTCAGCTCTAGGGCAATGTAGCACACCCAGACCAGTAGTTCTGCTGCAGCCAGATGAGGCCTGCAAAGAAACTGCGTTTCACAGGCCTTTGAAAGAGATGTTCCAGGTAGGCTGTAAGAGCACTGTGCAGAGCGAGTTGTTTCTTAGCTTCCGAAAGAGCTGGAAGCAAGATGCTCTGGGGCCCAACTCACCCTTTGGAAAGAAGCCTGCACGTTGTGCCTCTCAGCTCTAGGGCAATGTAGCACACCCAGAGCAGAAGTTCTGCTTCAGCCATATCAGGCCTGCAAAGAAACTGCGTTTCACAGGCCTTTGAAAGAGATGTTCCTGGTAGGCTGTAAGAGCTCGGTGCGGAGCGAGTTGTTTCTTAGCTTCCCAAAGAGCTGGAAGCAAGATGCTCTGGGGCCCAACTCGCCCTTTGGAAAGAAGCCTGCACGTTGTGCCTTTCAGCTCTAGGGCAATGTAGCACACCCAGAGCAGAAGTTCTGCTTCAGCCACATGAGGCCTGCAGAGAAACTGCGTTTCACAGGCCTTTGTAATAGATGTTGCCGGTAGGCTGTAAGAGCACTGTGCAGAGCGAGTTGTTTCTTAGCTTCCCAAAGAGCTGGAAGCAAGATGCTCTGGGGCCCAACTCGCCCTTTTGAAAGAAGCCTGCACGTTGTGCCTTTCAGCTCTAGGGCAATGTAGCACACCCAGAGCAGAAGTTCTGATTCAGCCACATCAGGCCTGCAAAGAAACTGCGTTTCACAGGCCTTTGTAAGAGATGTTCCCGGTAGGCTGTAAGAGCACTGTGCAGAGCGAGTTGTTTCTTCGCTTCCCAAAGAGCTGGATGCAAGATGCTCTGGGGCCCAACTCGCCCTTTGGAAAGAAGCCTGCACGTTTTGCCTTTCAGCTCTAGGGCAATGTAGAGCACCCAATGCAGAAGTCCTACTTCAGCCAGATCAGTCCTGCAGAGAAACTGCGTTTCACAGGCCTTTGTAAGTGATGTTCCCGGTAGGCTGTAAGAGAACTGTGCAGAGCGAGTTGTTTCTTAGCTTCCCAAAGAGCTGGATGCAAGATGCTCTGGGGCCCAACTCGCCCTTTGGAAAGAAGCCTGCACGTTGTGCCTTTCTGATCTAGGGCAATGTAGCACACCCAGAGCAGAAGTTCTGCTTCAGCCAGATCAGGCCTGCAGAGAAACTGCATTTCACAGGCCTTTGTAAGAGATGTTCCCGGTAGGCTGTAAGAGCACTGTGCAGAGCAAGTTGTTTCTTAGCTTCCCAAAGAGCTGGAAGCAAGATTCTCTGGGGCCCAACTCGCCCTTTGGAAAGAAGCCTGCACGTTTTGCCTTTCAGCTCTAGGGCAATGTAGCACACCCAGTGCAGAAGTTCTGCTTCAGCCATATCAGGCCTGCAAAGAAACTGCGTTTCACAGGCCTTTGTAACAGATGTTCCCGGTAGGCTGTAAGAGCACTGTGCAGAGCGAGTTGTTTCTTAGCTTCCCACAGAGCTGGAAGCAAGATGCTCTGGGGCCCAAATCGACCTTTGGAAAGAAGCCTGCACGTTGTGCCTTTCAGCTCTAGGGCAATGTAGCACACCCAGCGCAGAAGTTCTGCTTCATCCAGATCAGGCCTGGAGAGAAACTGCGTTTCACAGGCCTTTTTAAGAGATGTTCCCGGTAGGCTGTAAGAGCACTGTGCAGAGCGAGTTGTTTCTTAGCTTCCCAAAGAGCTGGAAGCAAGATGCTCTGGGGTCCAACTCGCCCTTTGGAAAGAAGCCTGCACGTTTTGCCTTTCAGCTCTAGGGCAATGTAGCATACCCAGAGCAGAAGTTCTACTTCAGCCAGATCAGTCCTGCAGAGAAACTGCGTTTCACAGGACTCTGTAAGTGATGTTCCCGGTAGGCTGTAAGAGCACTTTGCCGAGTGAGTTGTTTCTTAGCTTCCCAAAGAGCTGGAAGCAAGATGCTCTGGTGACCAACTCGCCCTTTGGAAAGAAGCCTGCACGTTGTACCTTTCTGCTCTGGGGCAATGTAGCACACCCAGAGCAGAAGTTCTGATTCAGCCAGATCAGGCCTGCAAAGAAACTGCGTTTCACAGGCCTTTGTAAGTGGTGTTCCCGGTAGGCTGTAAGAGCACTTTGCATAGCGAGTTGTTTCCTAGCTTCCCGAAGAGCTGGAAGCAAGATGCTCTGGGGCCCAACTCGCCGTTTGGAAAGAAGCCTGCACGTTGTGACTTTCAGCTCTAGGGCAATGCAGAACACCAGAGCAGAAGTTCTGCTTCAGACAGATCAGGCCTGCAAAGAAGCTGGGTTTCACAGGCCTTTGTAAGAGATGTTCCCGGTAGGCTGTAAGAGCACTGTGCAGAGCGAGTTGTTTCTTAGCTTCCCAAAGAGCTGGAAGCAAGATGCTCTGGGGCCCAACTCGCCCTTTGGAAAGAAGCCTGCACGTTGTGCCTTTCAGCTCTAGGGCAATGTAGCACACCCAGAGCAGAAGTTCTGCTTCAGCCACATGAGGCCTGCAGAGAAACTGCATTTCACAGGCCTTTGTAAGAGATGTTGCCGGTAGGCTGTAAGAGCACTGTGCAGAGCGAGTTGTTTCTTAGCTTCCCAAAGAGCTGGAAGCAAGATGCTCTGGGGCCCAACTCGCCCTTTTGAAAGAAGCCTGCACGTTGTGCCTTTCAGCTCTAGGGCAATGTAGCACACCCAGACCAGTAGTTCTGCTGCAGCCAGATGAGGCCTGCAAAGAAACTGCGTTTCACAGGCCTTTGAAAGAGATGTTCCAGGTAGGCTGTAAGAGCACTGTGCAGAGCGAGTTGTTTATTAGCTTCCGAAAGAGCTGGAAGCAAGATGCTCTGGGGCCCAACTCACCCTTTGGAAAGAAGCCTGCACGTTGTGCCTCTCAGCTCTAGGGCAATGTAGCACACCCAGAGCAGAAGTTCTGCTTCAGCCATATCAGGCCTGCAAAGAAACTGCGTTTCACAGGCCTTTGAAAGAGATGTTCCTGGTAGGCTGTAAGAGCTCGGTGCGGAGCGAGTTGTTTCTTAGCTTCCCAAAGAGCTGGAAGCAAGATGCTCTGGGGCCCAACTCGCCCTTTGGAAAGAAGCCTGCACGTTGTGCCTTTCAGCTCTAGGGCAATGTAGCACACCCAGAGCAGAAGTTCTGCTTCAGCCACATGAGGCCTGCAGAGAAACTGCGTTTCACAGGCCTTTGTAATAGATGTTGCCGGTAGGCTGTAAGAGCACTGTGCAGAGCGAGTTGTTTCTTAGCTTCCCAAAGAGCTGGAAGCAAGATGCTCTGGGGCCCAACTCGCCCTTTTGAAAGAAGCCTGCACGTTGTGCCTTTCAGCTCTAGGGCAATGTAGCACACCCAGAGCAGAAGTTCTGATTCAGCCACATCAGGCCTGCAAAGAAACTGCGTTTCACAGGCCTTTGTAAGAGATGTTCCCGGTAGGCTGTAAGAGCACTGTGCAGAGCGAGTTGTTTCTTCGCTTCCCAAAGAGCTGGATGCAAGATGCTCTGGGGCCCAACTCGCCCTTTGGAAAGAAGCCTGCACGTTTTGCCTTTCAGCTCTAGGGCAATGTAGAGCACCCAATGCAGAAGTCCTACTTCAGCCAGATCAGTCCTGCAGAGAAACTGCGTTTCACAGGCCTTTGTAAGTGATGTTCCCGGTAGGCTGTAAGAGAACTGTGCAGAGCGAGTTGTTTCTTAGCTTCCCAAAGAGCTGGATGCAAGATGCTCTGGGGCCCAACTCGCCCTTTGGAAAGAAGCCTGCACGTTGTGCCTTTCTGATCTAGGGCAATGTAGCACACCCAGAGCAGAAGTTCTGCTTCAGCCAGATAAGGCCTGCAGAGAAACTGCATTTCACAGGCCTTTGTAAGAGATGTTCCCGGTAGGCTGTAAGAGCACTGTGCAGAGCAAGTTGTTTCTTAGCTTCCCAAAGAGCTGGAAGCAAGATTCTCTGGGGCCCAACTCGCCCTTTGGAAAGAAGCCTGCACGTTTTGCCTTTCAGCTCTAGGGCAATGTAGCACACCCAGTGCAGAAGTTCTGCTTCAGCCATATCAGGCCTGCAAAGAAACTGCGTTTCACAGGCCTTTGTAAGAGATGTTCCCGGTAGGCTGTAAGAGCACTGTGCAGAGCGAGTTGTTTCTTAGCTTCCCACAGAGCTGGAAGCAAGATGCTCTGGGGCCCAAATCGACCTTTGGAAAGAAGCCTGCACGTTGTGCCTTTCAGCTCTAGGGCAATGTAGCACACCCAGCGCAGAAGTTCTGCTTCATCCAGATCAGGCCTGGAGAGAAACTGCGTTTCACAGGCCTTTGTAAGAGATGTTCCCGGTAGGCTGTAAGAGCACTGTGCAGAGCGAGTTGTTTCTTAGCTTCCCAAAGAGCTGGAAGCAAGATGCTCTGGGGCCCAACTCGCCCTTTGGAAAGAAGCCTGCACGTTGTGCCTTTCAGCTCTAGGGCAATGTAGCACACCCAGAGCAGAAGTTCTGCTTCAGCCAGATCAGTCCTGCAGCGAAACTGCGTTTCACAGGCCTTTGTAAGTGATGTTCCCGGTAGGCTGTAAGAGCACTTTGCAGAGCGAGTTGTTTCTTAGCTTCCCAAAGAGCTGGAAGCAAGATGATCTGGGGACCAACTCGCCCTTTGGAAAGAAGCCTGCACGTTGTGCCTTTCTGCTCCAGGGCAATGTAGCACACCCAGAGCAGAAGTTCTGCTTCAGCCAGATCAGGCCTGCAAAGAAACTGCGTTTCACAGGCCTTTGTAAGAGATGTTCCCGGTAGGCTGTAAGAGCACTGTGCAGAGCGAGTTGTTTCTTAGCTTCCCCAAGAGCTGGAAGCAAGATGCTCTGGGGCCCAACTCGCCCTTTGGAAAGAAGCCTGCACGTTGTGACTTTCAGCTCATGGGCATTGTAGCACAACAGAGCAGAAGTTCTGCTTCAGCCAGATCAGGCCTGCAAAGAAACTGCGTTTCACAGGCCTTTGTAAGAGATGTTCCCGGTAGGCTGTAAGAGCACTGTGCAGAGCGAGTTGTTTCTTAGCTTCCCAAAGAGCTGGAAGCAAGATGCTCTGGGGCCCAACTCGCCCTTTGTAAAGAAGCCTGCACGTTTTGCCTTTCAGCTCTAGGGCAATGTAGAGCACCCAGAGCAGAAGTTCTACTGCAGCCAGATCAGTCCTGCAGAGAAACTGCGTTTCACAGGCCTTTGTAAGTAATGTTCCCGGTAGGCTGTAAGAGCACTGTGCAGAGCGAGTTGTTTCTTAGCTTCCCAAAGAGCTGGAAGCAAGATGCTCTGGGGCCCAACTCGCCCTTTGGAAAGAAGCCTGCACCTTGTGCCTTTCTGATCTAGGGCAATGTAGCACACCCAGTGCAGAAGTTCTGCTTCAGCCAGATCAGGCCTGCAAAGAAACTGCGTTTCACAGGCCTTTGTAAGAGATGTTCCCGGTAGGCTGTAAGAGCACTGTGCAGAGCGAGTTGGTTCTTAGCTTCCCAAAGAGCTGGAAGCAAGATGCTCTGGGGCCCAACTCGCCCTTTGGAAAGAAGCCTGCACGTTGTGCCTTTCAGCTCTAGGGCAATGTAGCACACCCAGAGCAGAAGTTCTGCTTCATCCATATGAGGCCTGCAAAGAAACTGCGTTTCACAGGCCTATGTAAGAGATGTACCCGGTAGGCTCTAAGAGCACTGTGCAGAGCGAGTTGTTTCTAAGCTTCCCAAAGAGCTGGAAGCAAGATGCTCTGGGGCCCAACTCGCCCTTTGGAAAGAAGCATGCACGTTGTGCCTTTCAGCTCTAGGGCAATATAGCACACCCAGAGCAGAAGTTCTGCTTCAGCCAGATCAGGCCTGCAAAGAAACTGCGTTTCACAGGCCTTTGTAAGAGATGTTCCCGGTAGGCTGTAAGAGCACTGTGCAGAGCGAGTTGTTTCTTAGCTTCCCAAAGAGCTGGCAGCAAGATGCTCTGGGGCCCAACTCGCCCTTTGGAAAGAAGCCTGCACGTTGTGCCTTTCTGCTCTAGGGAAATGTAGCACACCCAGAGCAGAAGTTCTGCTTCAGACAGATGAGGCCTGCAAAGAAACTGCGTTTCACAGGCCTTTGTAAGAGATGTACCCGGTAGGCATAAGAGCACTGTGCAGAGCGAGTTGTTTCTTAGCTTCCCAAAGAGCTGGAAGCAAGATGCTCTGGGGCCCAACTCGCCATTTGGAAAGAAGCCTGCACGTTGTGCCTTTCAGCTCTAGGGCAATGTAGCACAACCAGAGCAGAAGTTCTGCTTCAGCCAGATGAGGCCTGCAAAGAAATTGCGTTTCACAGGCCTTTGTAAGAGATGTTCCCGGTAGGCTGTAAGAGCACTGTGCAGAGCGAATTGTTTCTTAGCTTCCCAAAGAGCTGGAAGCAAGATGCTCTGCGGCCCAAGTCGCCCTTTGGAAAGAAGCCTGCACGTTGTGCCTTTCAGCTCTAGGGCAATGTAGCACACCCAGAGCTGAAGTTCTGCTTCAGCGAGATCAGGCCTGCAGAGAAACTGCGTTTCACAGGCCTTTGTAAGAGATGTTCCCGGTAGGCTGTAAGAGCACTGTGCAGAGCGAGTTGTTTCTTAGCTTCCCAAAGAGCTGGAAGCAAGATGCTCTGGGGCCCAACTCGCCCTTTGGAAAGAAGCCTGCACGTTGTGCCTTTCAGCTTTAGGGCAATGTAGCACACCCAGAGCAGTAGTTCTGATGCAGCCAGATGAGGACTGCAAAGAAACTGCGTTTCACAGGCCTTTGTAAGAGATGTTCCCGGTAGGCTGTGAGAGCACTGTGCAGAGCGAGTTGTTTCTTAGCTTCCCAAAGAGCTGGAAGCAAGATGCTCTGGGTCCCAACTCTCCCTTTGGAAAGAAGACTGCACGTTGTGCCTTTGTGCTCTAGGGCAATGTAGCACACACAGAGCAGAAGTTCTGCTTCAGCCAGATCAGGCCTGCGAAGAAACTGCATTTCACAGGCCTTTGTAAGAGATGTTCCCGGTAGGCTGTAAGAGCACTGTGCAGAGCGAGTTGTTTCTTAGCTTCCCAAAGAGCTGGAAGCAAGATGCTCTGGGGCCCAACTCGCCCTTTGGAAAGAAGCCTGCACGTTGTGCCTTTCAGCTCTAGGGCAATGTAGTCCACCCAGAGCAGAAGTTCTGCTTCAGCCAGATGAGGCCTGCAAAGAAACTGGGTGTCACAGGCCTTAGTAAGAGATGTACCCGGTAGGCTCTAAGAGCACTGTGCAGAGCGAGTTGTTTCTTAGCTTCCCAAAGAGCTGGAAGCAAGATGCTCTGGGGCCCAACTCGCCCTTTGGAAAGAAGCCTGCACGTTGTGCCTTTCAGCTTTAGGGCAATGTAGCACAGCCAGAGCAGTAGTTCTGCTGCAGCCAGATGAGGCCTGCAAAGAAACTGCGTTTCACAGGCCTTTGTAGGAGATGTTCCCAGTAGGCTGTGAGAGCACTGTGCAGAGCGAGTTGTTTCTTAGCTTCCCAAAGAGCTGGAAGCAAGATGCTCTGGGGCCCAAATCGCCCTTTGGAAAGAAGCCTGCATGTTGTGCCATTCAGCTCTGGGGCAAGGTAGCACACCCAGAGCAAAAGTTCTGCTTCAGCCAGATGAGGCCTGCAAAGAAACTGCGTTTCACAGGCCTTTGTAAGAGATGTTCCCGGTAGGCTGTAAGAGCACTGTGCAGAGCGAGTTGTTTCTTATCTTCCCAAAGAGCTGGAAGCAAGATGCTCTGGGGCCCAACTCGCCCTTTGGAAAGAAGCCTGCACGTTGTGCCTTTCTGCTCTAGGGAAATGTAGCACACCCAGAGCAGAAGTTCAGCTTCAGCCAGATAAGGCCTGCAAAGAAACTGCGTTTCACATGCCTTTGTAAGAGATATTCCCGGTAGGCTGTAAGAGCACTGTGCAGAGCGAGTTGTTTCTTAGCTTCCCAAAGAGCTGGAAGCAAGATGCTCTGGGGCCCAACTCGCCGTTTGGAATGAAGCCTGCACGTTGTGCCTCTCAGCTCTAGGGCAATGTAGCACACCCAGAGCAGAAGTTCTGCTTCAGCCAGATCAGGCCTGCAGAGAAACTGCGTTTCACAGGCCTTTGTAAGAGATGTTCCCGGTAGGCTGTAAGAGCACTGTGCAGAGCGAGTTGTTTCTTAGCTTCCCAAAGAGCTGGAAGCAAGATGCTCTGGGGCCCAACTCGCCCTTTGGAAAGAAGCCTGCACGTTGTGCCTTTCAGCTCTAGGGTAATGTAGCACACCCAGAGCAGAAGTTCTGCGTCAGCCAGATCAGGCCTGCAAAGAAACTGCGTTTCACAGGCCTTTGTAAGAGATGTTCCCGGTAGGCTGTAAGAGCACTGTGCAGAGCGAGTTGTTTCTTAGCATCCCAAAGAGCTGGAAGCAAGATCCTCTGGCGACCAACTCGCCCTTTGGAAAGAAGCCTGCACGTTTTGCCTTTCAGCTCTAGGGCAATGTAGCATACCCAGAGCAGAAGTTCTACTTCAGCCAGATCAGTCCTGCAGAGAAACTGCGTTTCACAGGACTCTGTAAGTGATGTTCCCGGTAGGCTGTAAGAGCACTTTGCCGAGTGAGTTGTTTCTTAGCTTCCCAAAGAGCTGGAAGCAAGATGCTCTGGTGACCAACTCGCCCTTTGGAAAGAAGCCTGCACGTTGTACCTTTCTGCTCTGGGGCAATGTAGCACACCCAGAGCAGAAGTTCTGCTTCAGCCAGATCAGGCCTGCAAAGAAACTGCGTTTCACAGGCCTTTGTAAGTGGTGTTCCCGGTAGGCTGTAAGAGCACTTTGCATAGCGAGTTGTTTCCTAGCTTCCCGAAGAGCTGGAAGCAAGATGCTCTGGGGCCCAACTCGCCATTTGGAAAGAAGCCTGCACGTTGTGACTTTCAGCTCTAGGGCAATGCAGAACACCAGAGCAGAAGTTCTGCTTCAGACAGATCAGGCCTGCAAAGAAGCTGGGTTTCACAGGCCTTTGTAAGAGATGTTCCCGGTAGGCTGTAAGAGCACTGTGCAGAGCGAGTTGTTTCTTAGCTTCCCAAAGAGCTGGAAGCAAGATGCTCTGGGTCTAACTCGCCCTTTGGAAAGAAGCCTGCACGTTGTGCCTTTCTGCTCTAGGGCAATGTAGCACACCCAGAGCAGAAGTTCTACTTCAGCCAGATCAGTCCTGCAGCGAATCTGCGTTTCACAGGCCTTTGTATGTGATGTTCCCGGTAGGCTGTAAGAGCACTTTGCAGAGCGAGTTGTTTCTTAGCTTCCCAAAGAGCTGGAAGCAAGATGCTCTGGGGCCCAACTTGCCCTTTGGAAAGAAGACTGCACGTTGTGCCTTTCTGCTCTAGGGCAATGTAGCACACCCAGAGCAGAAGTTCTGCTTCAGCCAGATCAGGCCTGCAAAGAAAGTGCGTTTCACAGGCCTTTGTAAGAGATGTTCCCGGTAGGCTGTAAGAGCACTGTGCAGAGCGAGTTGTTTCTTAGCTTCCCAAAGAGCTGGAAGCAAGATGCTCTGGGGCCCAACTCACCCTTTGGAAAGAAGCCTGCACGTTGTGCCTCTCAGCTCTAGGGCAATGTAGCACACCCAGAGCAGAAGTTCTGCTTCAGCCATATCAGGCCTGCAAAGAAACTGCGTTTCACAGGCCTTTGAAAGAGATGTTCCTGGTAGGCTGTAAGAGCTCGGTGCGGAGCGAGTTGTTTCTTAGCTTCCCAAAGAGCTGGAAGCAAGATGCTCTGGGGCCCAACTCGCCCTTTGGAAAGAAGCCTGCACGTTGTGCCTTTCAGCTCTACGGCAATGTAGCACACCCAGAGCAGAAGTTCTGCTTCAGCCACATGAGGCCTGCAGAGAAACTGCGTTTCACAGGCCTTTGTAATAGATGTTGCCGGTAGGCTGTAAGAGCACTGTGCAGAGCGAATTGTTTCTTAGCTTCCCAAAGAGCTGGAAGCAAGATGCTCTGCGGCCCAACTCGCCCTTTGGAAAGAAGCCTGCACGTTGTGCCTTTCAGCTTTAGGGCAATGTAGCACACCCAGAGCAGTAGTTCTGATGCAGCCAGATGAGGACTGCAAAGAAACTGCGTTTCACAGGCCTTTGTAAGAGATGTTCCCGGTAGGCTGTGAGAGCACTGTGCAGAGCGAGTTGTTTCTTAGCTTCCCAAAGAGCTGGAAGCAAGATGCTCTGGGTCCCAACTCTCCCTTTGGAAAGAAGACTGCACGTTGTGCCTTTGTGCTCTAGGGCAATGTAGCACACACAGAGCAGAAGTTCTGCTTCAGCCAGATCAGGCCTGCGAAGAAACTGCATTTCACAGGCCTTTGTAAGAGATGTTCCCGGTAGGCTGTAAGAGCACTGTGCAGAGCGAGTTGTTTCTTAGCTTCCCAAAGAGCTGGAAGCAAGATGCTCTGGGGCCCAACTCGCCCTTTGGAAAGAAGCCTGCACGTTGTGCCTTTCAGCTCTAGGGCAATGTAGTCCACCCAGAGCAGAAGTTCTGCTTCAGCCAGATGAGGCCTGCAAAGAAACTGGGTGTCACAGGCCTTAGTAAGAGATGTACCCGGTAGGCTCTAAGAGCACTGTGCAGAGCGAGTTGTTTCTTAGCTTCCCAAAGAGCTGGAAGCAAGATGCTCTGGGGCCCAACTCGCCCTTTGGAAAGAAGCCTGCACGTTGTGCCTTTCAGCTTTAGGGCAATGTAGCACAGCCAGAGCAGTAGTTCTGCTGCAGCCAGATGAGGCCTGCAAAGAAACTGCGTTTCACAGGCCTTTGTAGGAGATGTTCCCAGTAGGCTGTGAGAGCACTGTGCAGAGCGAGTTGTTTCTTAGCTTCCCAAAGAGCTGGAAGCAAGATGCTCTGGGGCCCAAATCGCCCTTTGGAAAGAAGCCTGCATGTTGTGCCATTCAGCTCTGGGGCAAGGTAGCACACCCAGAGCAAAAGTTCTGCTTCAGCCAGATGAGGCCTGCAAAGAAACTGCGTTTCACAGGCCTTTGTAAGAGATGTTCCCGGTAGGCTGTAAGAGCACTGTGCAGAGCGAGTTGTTTCTTATCTTCCCAAAGAGCTGGAAGCAAGATGCTCTGGGGCCCAACTCGCCCTTTGGAAAGAAGCCTGCACGTTGTGCCTTTCTGCTCTAGGGAAATGTAGCACACCCAGAGCAGAAGTTCAGCTTCAGCCAGATAAGGCCTGCAAAGAAACTGCGTTTCACATGCCTTTGTAAGAGATATTCCCGGTAGGCTGTAAGAGCACTGTGCAGAGCGAGTTGTTTCTTAGCTTCCCAAAGAGCTGGAAGCAAGATGCTCTGGGGCCCAACTCGCCGTTTGGAATGAAGCCTGCACGTTGTGCCTCTCAGCTCTAGGGCAATGTAGCACACCCAGAGCAGAAGTTCTGCTTCAGCCAGATCAGGCCTGCAGAGAAACTGCGTTTCACAGGCCTTTGTAAGAGATGTTCCCGGTAGGCTGTAAGAGCACTGTGCAGAGCGAGTTGTTTCTTAGCTTCCCAAAGAGCTGGAAGCAAGATGCTCTGGGGCCCAACTCGCCCTTTGGAAAGAAGCCTGCACGTTGTGCCTTTCAGCTCTAGGGTAATGTAGCACACCCAGAGCAGAAGTTCTGCGTCAGCCAGATCAGGCCTGCAAAGAAACTGCGTTTCACAGGCCTTTGTAAGAGATGTTCCCGGTAGGCTGTAAGAGCACTGTGCAGAGCGAGTTGTTTCTTAGCATCCCAAAGAGCTGGAAGCAAGATCCTCTGGCGACCAACTCGCCCTTTGGAAAGAAGCCTGCACGTTTTGCCTTTCAGCTCTAGGGCAATGTAGCATACCCAGAGCAGAAGTTCTACTTCAGCCAGATCAGTCCTGCAGAGAAACTGCGTTTCACAGGACTCTGTAAGTGATGTTCCCGGTAGGCTGTAAGAGCACTTTGCCGAGTGAGTTGTTTCTTAGCTTCCAAAAAGAGCTGGAAGCAAGATGCTCTGGTGACCAACTCGCCCTTTGGAAAGAAGCCTGCACGTTGTACCTTTCTGCTCTGGGGCAATGTAGCACACCCAGAGCAGAAGTTCTGCTTCAGCCAGATCAGGCCTGCAAAGAAACTGCGTTTCACAGGCCTTTGTAAGTGGTGTTCCCGGTAGGCTGTAAGAGCACTTTGCATAGCGAGTTGTTTCCTAGCTTCCCGAAGAGCTGGAAGCAAGATGCTCTGGGGCCCAACTCGCCATTTGGAAAGAAGCCTGCACGTTGTGACTTTCAGCTCTAGGGCAATGCAGAACACCAGAGCAGAAGTTCTGCTTCAGACAGATCAGGCCTGCAAAGAAGCTGGGTTTCACAGGCCTTTGTAAGAGATGTTCCCGGTAGGCTGTAAGAGCACTGTGCAGAGCGAGTTGTTTCTTAGCTTCCCAAAGAGCTGGAAGCAAGATGCTCTGGGTCTAACTCGCCCTTTGGAAAGAAGCCTGCACGTTGTGCCTTTCTGCTCTAGGGCAATGTAGCACACCCAGAGCAGAAGTTCTACTTCAGCCAGATCAGTCCTGCAGCGAATCTGCGTTTCACAGGCCTTTGTATGTGATGTTCCCGGTAGGCTGTAAGAGCACTTTGCAGAGCGAGTTGTTTCTTAGCTTCCCAAAGAGCTGGAAGCAAGATGCTCTGGGGCCCAACTTGCCCTTTGGAAAGAAGACTGCACGTTGTGCCTTTCTGCTCTAGGGCAATGTAGCACACCCAGAGCAGAAGTTCTGCTTCAGCCAGATCAGGCCTGCAAAGAAAGTGCGTTTCACAGGCCTTTGTAAGAGATGTTCCCGGTAGGCTGTAAGAGCACTGTGCAGAGCGAGTTGTTTCTTAGCTTCCCAAAGAGCTGGAAGCAAGATGCTCTGGGGCCCAACTCACCCTTTGGAAAGAAGCCTGCACGTTGTGCCTCTCAGCTCTAGGGCAATGTAGCACACCCAGAGCAGAAGTTCTGCTTCAGCCATATCAGGCCTGCAAAGAAACTGCGTTTCACAGGCCTTTGAAAGAGATGTTCCTGGTAGGCTGTAAGAGCTCGGTGCGGAGCGAGTTGTTTCTTAGCTTCCCAAAGAGCTGGAAGCAAGATGCTCTGGGGCCCAACTCGCCCTTTGGAAAGAAGCCTGCACGTTGTGCCTTTCAGCTCTACGGCAATGTAGCACACCCAGAGCAGAAGTTCTGCTTCAGCCACATGAGGCCTGCAGAGAAACTGCGTTTCACAGGCCTTTGTAATAGATGTTGCCGGTAGGCTGTAAGAGCACTGTGCAGAGCGAGTTGTTTCTTAGCTTCCCAAAGAGCTGGAAGCAAGATGCTCTGGGGCCCAACTCGCCCTTTTGAAAGAAGCCTGCACGTTGTGCCTTTCAGCTCTAGGGCAATGTAGCACACCCAGAGCAGAAATTCTGATACAGCCACATCAGGCCTGCAAAGAAACTGCGTTTCACAGGCCTTTGTAAGAGATGTTCCCGGTAGGCTGTAAGAGCACTGTGCAGAGCGAGTTGTTTCTTCGCTTCCCAAAGAGCTGGATGCAAGATGCTCTGGGGCCCAACTCGCCCTTTGGAAAGAAGCCTGCACGTTTTGCCTTTCAGCTCTAGGGCAATGTAGAGCACCCAATGCAGAAGTCCTACTTCAGCCAGATCAGTCCTGCAGAGAAACTGCGTTTCACAGGCCTTTGTAAGTGATGTTCCCGGTAGGCTGTAAGAGAACTGTGCAGAGCGAGTTGTTTCTTAGCTTCCCAAAGAGCTGGATGCAAGATGCTCTGGGGCCCAACTCGCCCTTTGGAAAGAAGCCTGCACGTTGTGCCTTTCTGATCTAGGGCAATGTAGCACACCCAGAGCAGAAGTTCTGCTTCAGCCAGATCAGGCCTGCAGAGAAACTGCATTTCACAGGCCTTTGTAAGAGATGTTCCCGGTAGGCTGTAAGAGCACTGTGCAGAGCAAGTTGTTTCTTAGCTTCCCAAAGAGCTGGAAGCAAGATTCTCTGGGGCCCAACTCGCCCTTTGGAAAGAAGCCTGCACGTTTTGCCTTTCAGCTCTAGGGCAATGTAGCACACCCAGTGCAGAAGTTCTGCTTCAGCCATATCAGGCCTGCAAAGAAACTGCGTTTCACAGGCCTTTGTAAGAGATGTTCCCGGTAGGCTGTAAGAGCACTGTGCAGAGCGAGTTGTTTCTTAGCTTCCCACAGAGCTGGAAGCAAGATGCTCTGGGGCCCAAATCGACCTTTGGAAAGAAGCCTGCACGTTGTGCCTTTCAGCTCTATGGCAATGTAGCACACCCAGCGCAGAAGTTCTGCTTCATCCAGATCAGGCCTGGAGAGAAACTGCGTTTCACAGGCCTTTGTAAGAGATGTTCCCGGTAGGCTGTAAGAGCACTGTGCAGAGCGAGTTGTTTCTTAGCTTCCCAAAGAGCTGGAAGCAAGATGCTCTGGGGCCCAACTCGCCCTTTGGAAAGAAGCCTGCACGTTGTGCCTTTCAGCTCTAGGGCAATGTAGCACACCCAGAGCAGAAGTTCTGCTTCAGCCAGATCAGTCCTGCAGCGAAACTGCGTTTCACAGGCCTTTGTAAGTGATGTTCCCGGTAGGCTGTAAGAGCACTTTGCAGAGCGAGTTGTTTCTTAGCTTCCCAAAGAGCTGGAAGCAAGATGCTCTGGGGACCAACTCGCCCTTTGGAAACAAGCCTGCACGTTGTGCCTTTCTGCTCCAGGGCAATGTAGCACACCCAGAGCAGAAGTTCTGCTTCAGCCAGATCAGGCCTGCAAAGAAACTGCGTTTCACAGGCCTTTGTAAGAGATGTTCCCGGTAGGCTGTAAGAGCACTGTGCAGAGCGAGTTGTTTCTTAGCTTCCCCAAGAGCTGGAAGCAAGATGCTCTGGGGCCCAACTCGCCCTTTGGAAAGAAGCCTGCACGTTGTGACTTTCAGCTCATGGGCATTGTAGAACAACAGAGCAGAAGTTCTGCTTCAGCCAGATCAGGCCTGCAAAGAAACTGCGTTTCACAGGCCTTTGTAAGAGATGTTCCCGGTAGGCTGTAAGAGCACTGTGCAGAGCGAGTTGTTTCTTAGCTTCCCAAAGAGCTGGAAGCAAGATGCTCTGGGGCCCAACTCGCCCTTTGTAAAGAAGCCTGCACGTTTTGCCTTTCAGCTCTAGGGCAATGTAGAGCACCCAGAGCAGAAGTTCTACTTCAGCCAGATCAGTCCTGCAGAGAAACTGCGTTTCACAGGCCTTTGTAAGTAATGTTCCCGGTAGGCTGTAAGAGCACTGTGCAGAGCGAGTTGGTTCTTAGCTTCCCAAAGAGCTGGAAGCAAGATGCTCTGGGGCCCAACTCGCCCTTTGGAAAGAAGCCTGCACGTTGTGCCTTTCAGCTCTAGGGCAATGTAGCACACCCAGAGCAGAAGTTCTGCTTCATCCATATGAGGCCTGCAAAGAAACTGCGTTTCACAGGCCTATGTAAGAGATGTACCCGGTAGGCTCTAAGAGCACTGTGCAGAGCGAGTTGTTTCTAAGCTTCCCAAAGAGCTGGAAGCAAGATGCTCTGGGGCCCAACTCGCCCTTTGGAAAGAAGCCTGCACGTTGTGCCTTTCAGCTCTAGGGCAATATAGCACACCCAGAGCAGAAGTTCTGCTTCAGCCAGATCAGGCCTGCAAAGAAACTGCGTTTCACAGGCCTTTGTAAGAGATGTTCCCGGTAGGCTGTAAGAGCACTGTGCAGAGCGAGTTGTTTCTTAGCTTCCCAAAGAGCTGGCAGCAAGATGCTCTGGGGCCCAACTCGCCCTTTGGAAAGAAGCCTGCACGTTGTGCCTTTCTGCTCTAGGGAAATGTAGCACACCCAGAGCAGAAGTTCTGCTTCAGCCAGATGAGGCCTGCAAAGAAACTGCGTTTCACAGGCCTTTGTAAGAGATGTACCCGGTAGGCATAAGAGCACTGTGCAGAGCGAGTTGTTTCTTAGCTTCCCAAAGAGCTGGAAGCAAGATGCTCTGGGGCCCAACTCGCCATTTGGAAAGAAGCCTGCACGTTGTGCCTTTCAGCTCTAGGGCAATGTAGCACAACCAGAGCAGAAGTTCTGCTTCAGCCAGATGAGGCCTGCAAAGAAATTGCGTTTCACAGGCCTTTGTAAGAGATGTTCCCGGTAGGCTGTAAGAGCACTGTGCAGAGCGAATTGTTTCTTAGCTTCCCAAAGAGCTGGAAGCAAGATGCTCTGCGGCCCAAGTCGCCCTTTGGAAAGAAGCCTGCACGTTGTGCCTTTCAGCTCTAGGGCAATGTAGCACACCCAGAGCTGAAGTTCTGCTTCAGCGAGATCAGGCCTGCAGAGAAACTGCGTTTCACAGGCCTTTGTAAGAGATGTTCCCGGTAGGCTGTAAGAGCACTGTGCAGAGCGAGTTGTTTCTTAGCTTCCCAAAGAGCTGGAAGCAAGATGCTCTGGGGCCCAACTCGCCCTTTGGAAAGAAGCCTGCACGTTGTGCCTTTCAGCTCTAGGGCAATGTAGTCCACCCAGAGCAGAAGTTCTGCTTCAGCCAGATGAGGCCTGCAAAGAAACTGGGTGTCACAGGCCTTAGTAAGAGATGTACCCGGTAGGCTCTAAGAGCACTGTGCAGAGCGAGTTGTTTCTTAGCTTCCCAAAGAGCTGGAAGCAAGATGCTCTGGGGCCCAACTCGCCCTTTGGAAAGAAGCCTGCACGTTGTGCCTTTCAGCTTTAGGGCAATGTAGCACAGCCAGAGCAGTAGTTCTGCTGCAGCCAGATGAGGCCTGCAAAGAAACTGCGTTTCACAGGCCTTTGTAGGAGATGTTCCCAGTAGGCTGTGAGAGCACTGTGCAGAGCGAGTTGTTTCTTAGCTTCCCAAAGAGCTGGAAGCAAGATGCTCTGGGGCCCAAATCGCCCTTTGGAAAGAAGCCTGCATGTTGTGCCATTCAGCTCTGGGGCAAGGTAGCACACCCAGAGCAGAAGTTCTGCTTCAGCCAGATGAGGCCTGCAAAGAAACTGCATTTCACAGGCCTTTGTAAGAGATGTTCCCGGTAGGCTGTAAGAGCACTGTGCAGAGCGAGTTGTTTCTTATCTTCCCAAAGAGCTGGAAGCAAGATGCTCTGGGGCCCAACTCGCCCTTTGGAAAGAAGCCTGCACGTTGTGCCTTTCTGCTCTAGGGAAATGTAGCACACCCAGAGCAGAAGTTCAGCTTCAGCCAGATAAGGCCTGCAAAGAAACTGCGTTTCACATGCCTTTGTAAGAGATATTCCCGGTAGGCTGTAAGATCACTGTGCAGAGCGAGTTGTTTCTTAGCTTCCCAAAGAGCTGGAAGCAAGATGCTCTGGGGCCCAACTCGCCCTTTGTAAAGAAGCCTGCACGTTGTGCCTTTCAGCTCTAGGCCAATGTAGCACACCCAGAGCAGAAGTTCTGCTTCAGCCAGATCAGGCCTGCAAAGAAACTGCGTTTCACAGGCCTTTGTAAGAGATGTACCCGGTAGGCTGTAAGAGCACTGTGCAGAGCGAGTTGTTTCTTATCTTCCCAAAGAGCTGGAAGCAAGATGCTCTGGGGCCCAACTCGCCCTTTGGAAAGAAGCCTGCACGTTGTGCCTTTCTGCTCTAGGGCAATGTAGCACACCCAGAGCAGAAGTTCAGCTTCAGCCAGATAAGGCCTGCAAAGAAACTGCGTTTCACAGGCCTTTGTAAGAGATGTTCCCGGTAGGCTGTAAGATCACTGTGCAGAGCGTGTTGTTTCTTAGCTTCCCAAAGAGCTGGAAGCAAGATGCTCTGGGGCCCAACTCGCCCTTTGGAAAGAAG
The DNA here is from genome assembly GCF_041296265.1 of Equus caballus. Taxonomy (NCBI): domain Eukaryota; kingdom Metazoa; phylum Chordata; class Mammalia; order Perissodactyla; family Equidae; genus Equus; species Equus caballus. The sequence goes on from NC_091695.1 coordinate 20,825,414, forward strand.
CCTGCACGTTGTGCCTTTCAGCTCTAGGGCAATATAGCACACCCAGAGCAGAAGTTCTGCTTCAGCCAGATCAGGCCTGCAAAGAAACTGCGTTTCACAGGCCTTTGTAAGAGATGTACCCGGTAGGCTGTAAGAGCACTGTGCAGAGCGAGTTGTTGCTTAGCTTCCCAAAGAGCTGGAAGCAAGATGCTCTGGGCCCCAAGTCGCCCTTTGGAAAGAAGCCTGCACGTTGTGCCTTTCTGCTCTAGGGAAATGTAGCACACCCACAGCAGAAGTTCTGCTTCAGCCATATGAGGCCTGCAAAGAAACTGCGTTTCACAGGCCTTTGTAAGAGATGTTCCCGGTAGGCTGTGAGAGCACTGTGCAGAGCGAGTTGTTTCTTAGCTTCCCAAAGAGCTGGAAGCAAGATGCTCTGGGGTCCAACTCGCCCTTTGGAAAGAAGGCTGCACGTTGTGCCTTTCAGCTCTAGGGCAATGTAGCACACCCAGAGCAGAAGTTCAGCTTCATCCAGATCAGGCCTGCAAAGAAACTGCGTTTCACAGGCCTTTGTAAGAGATGTTCCCGGTAGGCTGTAAGAGCACTGTGCAGAGCGAGTTGTTTCTTAGCTCCCCAAAGAGCTGGAAGCAAAATGCTCTGGGGCCCAACTCGCCCTTTGGAAAGAAGCCTGCACGTTGTGCCTTTCAGCTTTAGGGCAATGTAGCACACCCAGAGCAGTAGTTCTGATGCAGCCAGATGAGGCCTGCAAAGAAACTGCGTTTCACAGGCCTTTCTAAGAGATGTTACCGGTAGGCTGTGAGAGCACTGTGCAGAGCGAGTTGTTTCTTAGCTTCCCAAAGAGCTGGAAGCAAGATGCTCTGGGTCCCAACTCTCCCTTTGGAAAGAAGACTGCACGTTGTGCCTTTCTGCTCTAGGGCAATGTAGCACACCCAGAGCAGAAGTTCTGCTTCAGCCAGATCAGGCCTGGAGAGAAACTGCGTTTCACAGGCCTTTGTAAGTGATGTTCCCGGTAGGCTGAAAGAGCACTGTGCAGAGCGAGTTGTTTCTTAGCTTCCCAAAGAGCTGGAAGCAAGATGCTCTGGGGCCCAACTCGACCTTTGGAAAGAAGCCTGCACGTTGTGCCTTTCAGCTCTAGGGCAATGTAGCACACGCAGCGCAGAAGTTCTGCTTCATCCAGATCAGGCCTGCAAAGAAACTGCGTTTCACATGCCTTTGTAAGAGATGTTCCCGGTAGGCTGTAAGAGCACTGTGCAGAGCGAGTTGTTTCTTAGCTTCCCAAAGAGCTGGAAGCAAGATGCTCTGGCGACCAACTCGCCCTTTGGAAAGAAGCCTGCACGTTTTGCCTTTCAGCCCTAGGGCAATGTAGCATACCCAGAGCAGAAGTTCTACTTCAGCCAGATCAGTCCTGCAGAGAAAGTGCGTTTCACAGGACTCTGTAAGTGATGTTCCCGGTAGGCTGTAAGAGCACTTTGCTGAGTGAGTTGTTTCTTAGCTTCCCAAAGAGCTGGAAGCAAGATGCTCTGGGTCTAACTCGCCCTTTGGAAAGAAGCCTGCACGTTGTGCCTTTCAGCTCTAGGGCAATGTAGCACACCCAGAGCAGAAGTTCTACTACAGCCAGATCAGTCCTGCAGCGAAACTGCGTTTCACAGGCCTTTGTAAGTGATGTTCCCGGTAGGCTGTAAGAGCAATTTGCAGAGCGAGTTGTTTCTTAGCTTCCCAAAGAGCTGGAAGCAAGATGATCTGGGGCGCAACTCGCCCTTTGGAAAGAAGCCTGCACGTTGTGCCTTTCTGCTCCAGGGCAATGTAGCACACCCAGAGCAGAAGTTCTGCTTCAGCCAGATAAGGCCTGCAAAGAAACTGTGTTTCACAGGCCTTTGTAAGAGATGTTCCCGGTAGGCTGTAAGAGCACTGTGCAGAGCGACTTGTTTCTTAGCTTCCGAAAGAGCTGGAAGCAAGATGCTCTGGGGCCCAACTCGCCCTTTGGAAAGAAGCCTGCACGTTGTGCCTCTCAGCTCTAGGGCAATGTAGCACACCCAGAGCAGAAGTTCTGCTTCAGCCATATCAGGCCTGCAAAGAAACTGCGTTTCACAGGCCTTTGAAAGAGATGTTCCTGGTAGGCTGTAAGAGCTCGGTGCGGAGCGAGTTGTTTCTTAGCTTCCCAAAGAGCTGGAAGCAAGATGCTCTGGGGCCCAACTCGCCCTTTGGAAAGAAGCCTGCACGTTGTGCCTTTAAGCTCTAGGGCAATGTAGCACACCCAGAGCAGTAGTTCTGCTGCAGCCAGATGAGGCCTGCAAAGAAACTGCGTTTCACGGGCCTTTGAAAGAGATGTTCCAGGTAGGCTGTGAGAGCACTGTGCAGAGCGAGTTGTTTCTTAGCTTCCCAAAGAGCTGGAAGCAAGATGCTCTGGGGCCCAACTCTCGCTTTGGAAAGAAGACTGCACGTTGTGCCATTCAGCTCTAGGGCAATGTAGCCCACCCTGAGCAGAAGTTCTGCTTCAGCCAGATGAGGCCTGCAAAGAAACTGTGTTTCACAGGCCTTTGTAAGAAATGTACCCGGTAGGCTCTAAGAGCACTGTGCAGAGCGAGTTGTTTCTTAGCTTCCCAAAGAGCTGGAAGCAAGATGCTCTGGGGCCCAACTCGCCCTTTGGAAAGAAGCCTGCACGTTGTGCCTTTCAGCTCTAGGGCAATGTAGCACACCCAGAGCAGAAATTCTGATTCAGCCACATCAGGCCTGCAAAGAAACTGCGTTTCACAGGCCTTTGTAAGAGATGTTCCCGGTAGGCTGTAAGAGCACTGTGCAGAGCGAGTTGTTTCTTCGCTTCCCAAAGACCTGGATGCAAGATGCTCTGGGGCCCAACTCGCCCTTTGGAAAGAAGCCTGCACGTTTTGCCTTTCAGCTCTAGGGCAATGTAGAGCACCCAATGCAGAAGTCCTACTTCAGCCAGATCAGTCCTGCAGAGAAACTGCGTTTCACAGGCCTTTGTAAGTGATGTTCCCGGTAGGCTGTAAGAGAACTGTGCAGAGCGAGTTGTTTCTTAGCTTCCCAAAGAGCTGGATGCAAGATGCTCTGGGGCCCAACTCGCCCTTTGGAAAGAAGCCTGCACGTTGTGCCTTTCTGATCTAGGGCAATGTAGCACACCCAGAGCAGAAGTTCTGCTTCAGCCAGATCAGGCCTGCAGAGAAACTGCATTTCACAGGCCTTTGTAAGAGATGTTCCCGGTAGGCTGTAAGAGCAGTGTGCAGAGCAAGTTGTTTCTTAGCTTCCCAAAGAGCTGGAAGCAAGATTCTCTGGGGCCCAACTCGCCCTTTGGAAAGAAGCCTGCACGTTTTGCCTTTCAGCTCTAGGGCAATGTAGCACACCCAGTGCAGAAGTTCTGCTTCAGCCATATCAGGCCTGCAAAGAAACTGCGTTTCACAGGCCTTTGTAAGAGATGTTCCCGGTAGGCTGTAAGAGCACTGTGCAGAGCGAGTTGTTTCTTAGCTTCCCACAGAGCTGGAAGCAAGATGCTCTGGGGCCCAAATCGACCTTTGGAAAGAAGCCTGCACGTTGTGCCTTTCAGCTCTAGGGCAATGTAGCACACCCAGCGCAGAAGTTCTGCTTCATCCAGATCAGGCCTGGAGAGAAACTGCGTTTCACAGGCCTTTGTAAGAGATGTTCCCGGTAGGCTGTAAGAGCACTGTGCAGAGCGAGTTCTTTCTTAGCTTCCCAAAGAGCTGGAAGCAAGATGCTCTGGGGCCCAACTCGCCCTTTGGAAAGAAGCCTGCACGTTGTGCCTTTCAGCTCTAGGGCAATGTAGCACACCCAGAGCAGAAGTTCTGCTTCAGCCAGATCAGTCCTGCAGCGAAACTGCGTTTCACAGGCCTTTGTAAGTGATGTTCCCGGTAGGCTGTAAGAGCACTTTGCAGAGCGAGTTGTTTCTTAGCTTCCCAAAGAGCTGGAAGCAAGATGCTCTGGGGACCAACTCGCCCTTTGGAAACAAGCCTGCACGTTGTGCCTTTCTGCTCCAGGGCAATGTAGCACACCCAGAGCAGAAGTTCTGCTTCAGCCAGATCAGGCCTGCAAAGAAACTGCGTTTCACAGGCCTTTGTAAGAGATGTTCCCGGTAGGCTGTAAGAGCACTGTGCAGAGCGAGTTGTTTCTTAGCTTCCCCAAGAGCTGGAAGCAAGATGCTCTGGGGCCCAACTCGCCCTTTGGAAAGAAGCCTGCACGTTGTGACTTTCAGCTCATGGGCATTGTAGAACAACAGAGCAGAAGTTCTGCTTCAGCCAGATCAGGCCTGCAAAGAAACTGCGTTTCACAGGCCTTTGTAAGAGATGTTCCCGGTAGGCTGTAAGAGCACTGTGCAGAGCGAGTTGTTTCTTAGCTTCCCAAAGAGCTGGAAGCAAGATGCTCTGGGGCCCAACTCGCCCTTTGTAAAGAAGCCTGCACGTTTTGCCTTTCAGCTCTAGGGCAATGTAGAGCACCCAGAGCAGAAGTTCTACTTCAGCCAGATCAGTCCTGCAGAGAAACTGCGTTTCACAGGCCTTTGTAAGTAATGTTCCCGGTAGGCTGTAAGAGCACTGTGCAGAGCGAGTTGTTTCTTAGCTTCCCAAAGAGCTGGAAGCAAGATGCTCTGGGGCCCAACTCGCCCTTTGGAAAGAAGCCTGCACCTTGTGCCTTTCTGATCTAGGGCAATGTAGCACACCCAGTGCAGAAGTTCTGCTTCAGCCAGATCAGGCCTGCAAAGAAACTGCGTTTCACAGGCCTTTGTAAGAGATGTTCCCGGTAGGCTGTAAGAGCACTGTGCAGAGCGAGTTGGTTCTTAGCTTCCCAAAGAGCTGGAAGCAAGATGCTCTGGGGCCCAACTCGCCCTTTGGAAAGAAGCCTGCACGTTGTGCCTTTCAGCTCTAGGGCAATGTAGCACACCCAGAGCAGAAGTTCTGCTTCATCCATATGAGGCCTGCAAAGAAACTGCGTTTCACAGGCCTATGTAAGAGATGTACCCGGTAGGCTCTAAGAGCACTGTGCAGAGCGAGTTGTTTCTAAGCTTCCCAAAGAGCTGGAAGCAAGATGCTCTGGGGCCCAACTCGCCCTTTGGAAAGAAGCCTGCACGTTGTGCCTTTCAGCTCTAGGGCAATATAGCACACCCAGAGCAGAAGTTCTGCTTCAGCCAGATCAGGCCTGCAAAGAAACTGCGTTTCACAGGCCTTTGTAAGAGATGTTCCCGGTAGGCTGTAAGAGCACTGTGCAGAGCGAGTTGTTTCTTAGCTTCCCAAAGAGCTGGCAGCAAGATGCTCTGGGGCCCAACTCGCCCTTTGGAAAGAAGCCTGCACGTTGTGCCTTTCTGCTCTAGGGAAATGTAGCACACCCAGAGCAGAAGTTCTGCTTCAGCCAGATGAGGCCTGCAAAGAAACTGCGTTTCACAGGCCTTTGTAAGAGATGTACCCGGTAGGCATAAGAGCACTGTGCAGAGCGAGTTGTTTCTTAGCTTCCCAAAGAGCTGGAAGCAAGATGCTCTGGGGCCCAACTCGCCATTTGGAAAGAAGCCTGCACGTTGTGCCTTTCAGCTCTAGGGCAATGTAGCACAACCAGAGCAGAAGTTCTGCTTCAGCCAGATGAGGCCTGCAAAGAAATTGCGTTTCACAGGCCTTTGTAAGAGATGTTCCCGGTAGGCTGTAAGAGCACTGTGCAGAGCGAATTGTTTCTTAGCTTCCCAAAGAGCTGGAAGCAAGATGCTCTGCGGCCCAAGTCGCCCTTTGGAAAGAAGCCTGCACGTTGTGCCTTTCAGCTCTAGGGCAATGTAGCACACCCAGAGCTGAAGTTCTGCTTCAGCGAGATCAGGCCTGCAGAGAAACTGCGTTTCACAGGCCTTTGTAAGAGATGTTCCCGGTAGGCTGTAAGAGCACTGTGCAGAGCGAGTTGTTTCTTAGCTTCCCAAAGAGCTGGATGCAAGATGCTCTGGGGCCCAACTCGCCCTTTGGAAAGAAGCCTGCACGTTGTGCCTTTCAGCTCTAGGGCAATGTAGTCCACCCAGAGCAGAAGTTCTGCTTCAGCCAGATGAGGCCTGCAAAGAAACTGGGTGTCACAGGCCTTAGTAAGAGATGTACCCGGTAGGCTCTAAGAGCACTGTGCAGAGCGAGTTGTTTCTTAGCTTCCCAAAGAGCTGGAAGCAAGATGCTCTGGGGCCCAACTCGCCCTTTGGAAAGAAGCCTGCACGTTGTGCCTTTCAGCTTTAGGGCAATGTAGCACAGCCAGAGCAGTAGTTCTGCTGCAGCCAGATGAGGCCTGCAAAGAAACTGCGTTTCACAGGCCTTTGTAGGAGATGTTCCCAGTAGGCTGTGAGAGCACTGTGCAGAGCGAGTTGTTTCTTAGCTTCCCAAAGAGCTGGAAGCAAGATGCTCTGGGGCCCAAATCGCCCTTTGGAAAGAAGCCTGCATGTTGTGCCATTCAGCTCTGGGGCAAGGTAGCACACCCAGAGCAGAAGTTCTGCTTCAGCCAGATGAGGCCTGCAAAGAAACTGCGTTTCACAGGCCTTTGTAAGAGATGTTCCCGGTAGGCTGTAAGAGCACTGTGCAGAGCGAGTTGTTTCTTATCTTCCCAAAGAGCTGGAAGCAAGATGCTCTGGGGCCCAACTCGCCCTTTGGAAAGAAGCCTGCACGTTGTGCCTTTCTGCTCTAGGGAAATGTAGCACACCCAGAGCAGAAGTTCAGCTTCAGCCAGATAAGGCCTGCAAAGAAACTGCGTTTCACATGCCTTTGTAAGAGATATTCCCGGTAGGCTGTAAGATCACTGTGCAGAGCGAGTTGTTTCTTAGCTTCCCAAAGAGCTGGAAGCAAGATGCTCTGGGGCCCAACTCGACCTTTGGAAAGAAGCCTGCACGTTGTGCCTTTCAGCTCTAGGGCAATGTAGCACACGCAGCGCAGAAGTTCTGCTTCATCCAGATCAGGCCTGCAAAGAAACTGCGTTTCACATGCCTTTGTAAGAGATGTTCCCGGTAGGCTGTAAGAGCACTGTGCAGAGCGAGTTGTTTCTTAGCTTCCCAAAGAGCTGGAAGCAAGATGCTCTGGCGACCAACTCGCCCTTTGGAAAGAAGCCTGCACGTTTTGCCTTTCAGCCCTAGGGCAATGTAGCATACCCAGAGCAGAAGTTCTACTTCAGCCAGATCAGTCCTGCAGAGAAAGTGCGTTTCACAGGACTCTGTAAGTGATGTTCCCGGTAGGCTGTAAGAGCACTTTGCTGAGTGAGTTGTTTCTTAGCTTCCCAAAGAGCTGGAAGCAAGATGCTCTGGGTCTAACTCCCCCTTTGGAAAGAAGCCTGCACGTTGTGCCTTTCAGCTCTAGGGCAATGTAGCACACCCAGAGCAGAAGTTCTACTACAGCCAGATCAGTCCTGCAGCGAAACTGCGTTTCACAGGCCTTTGTAAGTGATGTTCCCGGTAGGCTGTAAGAGCAATTTGCAGAGCGAGTTGTTTCTTAGCTTCCCAAAGAGCTGGAAGCAAGATGATCTGGGGCGCAACTCGCCCTTTGGAAAGAAGCCTGCACGTTGTGCCTTTCTGCTCCAGGGCAATGTAGCACACCCAGAGCAGAAGTTCTGCTTCAGCCAGATAAGGCCTGCAAAGAAACTGTGTTTCACAGGCCTTTGTAAGAGATGTTCCCGGTAGGCTGTAAGAGCACTGTGCAGAGCGACTTGTTTCTTAGCTTCCGAAAGAGCTGGAAGCAAGATGCTCTGGGGCCCAACTCGCCCTTTGGAAAGAAGCCTGCACGTTGTGCCTCTCAGCTCTAGGGCAATGTAGCACACCCAGAGCAGAAGTTCTGCTTCAGCCAGATGAGGCCTGCAAAGAAACTGGGTGTCACAGGCCTTAGTAAGTGATGTACCCGGTAGGCTCTAAGAGCACTGTGCAGAGCGAGTTGTTTCTTAGCTTCCCAAAGAGCTGGAAGCAAGATGCTCTGGGGCCCAACTCGCCCTTTGGAAAGAAGCCTGCACGTTGTGCCTTTCAGCTTTAGGGCAATGTAGCACAGCCAGAGCAGTAGTTCTGCTGCAGCCAGATGAGGCCTGCAAAGAAACTGCGTTTCACAGGCCTTTGTAGGAGATGTTCCCAGTAGGCTGTGAGAGCACTGTGCAGAGCGAGTTGTTTCTTAGCTTCCCAAAGAGCTGGAAGCAAGATGCTCTGGGGCCCAAATCGCCCTTTGGAAAGAAGCCTGCATGTTGTGCCATTCAGCTCTGGGGCAAGGTAGCACACCCAGAGCAGAAGTTCTGCTTCAGCCAGATGAGGCCTGCAAAGAAACTGCGTTTCACAGGCCTTTGTAAGAGATGTTCCCGGTAGGCTGTAAGAGCACTGTGCAGAGCGAGTTGTTTCTTATCTTCCCAAAGAGCTGGAAGCAAGATGCTCTGGGGCCCAACTCGCCCTTTGGAAAGAAGCCTGCACGTTGTGCCTTTCTGCTCTAGGGAAATGTAGCACACCCAGAGCAGAAGTTCAGCTTCAGCCAGATAAGGCCTGCAAAGAAACTGCGTTTCACAGGCCTTTGTAAGAGATGTTCCCGGTAGGCTGTAAGATCACTGTGCAGAGCGTGTTGTTTCTTAGCTTCCCAAAGAGCTGGAAGCAAGATGCTCTGGGGCCCAACTCGCCCTTTGGAAAGAAGCCTGCACGTTGTGCCTTTCAGCTCTAGGGCAATATAGCACACCCAGAGCAGAAGTTCTGCTTCAGCCAGATCAGGCCTGCAAAGAAACTGCGTTTCACAGGCCTTTGTAAGAGATGTACCCGGTAGGCTGTAAGAGCACTGTGCAGAGCGAGTTGTTGCTTAGCTTCCCAAAGAGCTGGAAGCAAGATGCTCTGGGCCCCAACTCGCCCTTTGGAAAGAAGCCTGCACGTTGTGCCTTTCTGCTCTAGGGAAATGTAGCACACCCACAGCAGAAGTTCTGCTTCAGCCATATGAGGCCTGCAAAGAAACTGCGTTTCACAGGCCTTTGTAAGAGATGTTCCCGGTAGGCTGTGAGAGCACTGTGCAGAGCGAGTTGTTTCTTAGCTTCCCAAAGAGCTGGAAGCAAGATGCTCTGGGGTCCAACTCGCCCTTTGGAAAGAAGGCTGCACGTTGTGCCTTTCAGCTCTAGGGCAATGTAGCACACCCAGAGCAGAAGTTCAGCTTCATCCAGATCAGGCCTGCAAAGAAACTGCGTTTCACAGGCCTTTGTAAGAGATGTTCCCGGTAGGCTGTAAGAGCACTGTGCAGAGCGAGTTGTTTCTTAGCTTCCCAAAGAGCTGGAAGCAAAATGCTCTGGGGCCCAACTCGCCCTTTGGAAAGAAGCCTGCACGTTGTGCCTTTCAGCTTTAGGGCAATGTAGCACACCCAGAGCAGTAGTTCTGATGCAGCCAGATGAGGCCTGCAAAGAAACTGCGTTTCACAGGCCTTTCTAAGAGATGTTACCGGTAGGCTGTGAGAGCACTGTGCAGAGCGAGTTGTTTCTTAGCTTCCCAAAGAGCTGGAAGCAAGATGCTCTGGGTCCCAACTCTCCCTTTGGAAAGAAGACTGCACGTTGTGCCTTTCTGCTCTAGGGCAATGTAGCACACCCAGAGCAGAAGTTCTGCTTCAGCCAGATCAGGCCTGGAGAGAAACTGCGTTTCACAGGCCTTTGTAAGTGATGTTCCCGGTAGGCTGAAAGAGCACTGTGCAGAGCGAGTTGTTTCTTAGCTTCCCAAAGAGCTGGAAGCAAGATGCTCTGGGGCCCAACTCGACCTTTGGAAAGAAGCCTGCACGTTGTGCCTTTCAGCTCTAGGGCAATGTAGCACACGCAGCGCAGAAGTTCTGCTTCATCCAGATCAGGCCTGCAAAGAAACTGCGTTTCACATGCCTTTGTAAGAGATGTTCCCGGTAGGCTGTAAGAGCACTGTGCAGAGCGAGTTGTTTCTTAGCTTCCCAAAGAGCTGGAAGCAAGATGCTCTGGCGACCAACTCGCCCTTTGGAAAGAAGCCTGCACGTTTTGCCTTTCAGCCCTAGGGCAATGTAGCATACCCAGAGCAGAAGTTCTACTTCAGCCAGATCAGTCCTGCAGAGAAAGTGCGTTTCACAGGACTCTGTAAGTGATGTTCCCGGTAGGCTGTAAGAGCACTTTGCTGAGTGAGTTGTTTCTTAGCTTCCCAAAGAGCTGGAAGCAAGATGCTCTGGGTCTAACTCCCCCTTTGGAAAGAAGCCTGCACGTTGTGCCTTTCAGCTCTAGGGCAATGTAGCACACCCAGAGCAGAAGTTCTACTACAGCCAGATCAGTCCTGCAGCGAAACTGCGTTTCACAGGCCTTTGTAAGTGATGTTCCCGGTAGGCTGTAAGAGCAATTTGCAGAGCGAGTTGTTTCTTAGCTTCCCAAAGAGCTGGAAGCAAGATGATCTGGGGCGCAACTCGCCCTTTGGAAAGAAGCCTGCACGTTGTGCCTTTCTGCTCCAGGGCAATGTAGCACACCCAGAGCAGAAGTTCTGCTTCAGCCAGATAAGGCCTGCAAAGAAACTGTGTTTCACAGGCCTTTGTAAGAGATGTTCCCGGTAGGCTGTAAGAGCACTGTGCAGAGCGACTTGTTTCTTAGCTTCCGAAAGAGCTGGAAGCAAGATGCTCTGGGGCCCAACTCGCCCTTTGGAAAGAAGCCTGCACGTTGTGCCTCTCAGCTCTAGGGCAATGTAGCACACCCAGAGCAGAAGTTCTGCTTCAGCCAGATGAGGCCTGCAAAGAAACTGGGTGTCACAGGCCTTAGTAAGAGATGTACCCGGTAGGCTCTAAGAGCACTGTGCAGAGCGAGTTGTTTCTTAGCTTCCCAAAGAGCTGGAAGCAAGATGCTCTGGGGCCCAACTCGCCCTTTGGAAAGAAGCCTGCACGTTGTGCCTTTCAGCTTTAGGGCAATGTAGCACAGCCAGAGCAGTAGTTCTGCTGCAGCCAGATGAGGCCTGCAAAGAAACTGCGTTTCACAGGCCTTTGTAGGAGATGTTCCCAGTAGGCTGTGAGAGCACTGTGCAGAGCGAGTTGTTTCTTAGCTTCCCAAAGAGCTGGAAGCAAGATGCTCTGGGGCCCAAATCGCCCTTTGGAAAGAAGCCTGCATGTTGTGCCATTCAGCTCTGGGGCAAGGTAGCACACCCAGAGCAGAAGTTCTGCTTCAGCCAGATGAGGCCTGCAAAGAAACTGCGTTTCACAGGCCTTTGTAAGAGATGTTCCCGGTAGGCTGTAAGAGCACTGTGCAGAGCGAGTTGTTTCTTATCTTCCCAAAGAGCTGGAAGCAAGATGCTCTGGGGCCCAACTCGCCCTTTGGAAAGAAGCCTGCACGTTGTGCCTTTCTGCTCTAGGGAAATGTAGCACACCCAGAGCAGAAGTTCAGCTTCAGCCAGATAAGGCCTGCAAAGAAACTGCGTTTCACAGGCCTTTGTAAGAGATGTTCCCGGTAGGCTGTAAGATCACTGTGCAGAGCGTGTTGTTTCTTAGCTTCCCAAAGAGCTGGAAGCAAGATGCTCTGGGGCCCAACTCGCCCTTTGGAAAGAAGCCTGCACGTTGTGCCTTTCAGCTCTAGGGCAATATAGCACACCCAGAGCAGAAGTTCTGCTTCAGCCAGATCAGGCCTGCAAAGAAACTGCGTTTCACAGGCCTTTGTAAGAGATGTACCCGGTAGGCTGTAAGAGCACTGTGCAGAGCGAGTTGTTGCTTAGCTTCCCAAAGAGCTGGAAGCAAGATGCTCTGGGCCCCAACTCGCCCTTTGGAAAGAAGCCTGCACGTTGTGCCTTTCTGCTCTAGGGAAATGTAGCACACCCACAGCAGAAGTTCTGCTTCAGCCATATGAGGCCTGCAAAGAAACTGCGTTTCACAGGCCTTTGTAAGAGATGTTCCCGGTAGGCTGTGAGAGCACTGTGCAGAGCGAGTTGTTTCTTAGCTTCCCAAAGAGCTGGAAGCAAGATGCTCTGGGGTCCAACTCGCCCTTTGGAAAGAAGGCTGCACGTTGTGCCTTTCAGCTCTAGGGCAATGTAGCACACCCAGAGCAGAAGTTCAGCTTCATCCAGATCAGGCCTGCAAAGAAACTGCGTTTCACAGGCCTTTGTAAGAGATGTTCCCGGTAGGCTGTAAGAGCACTGTGCAGAGCGAGTTGTTTCTTAGCTTCCCAAAGAGCTGGAAGCAAAATGCTCTGGGGCCCAACTCGCCCTTTGGAAAGAAGCCTGCACGTTGTGCCTTTCAGCTTTAGGGCAATGTAGCACACCCAGAGCAGTAGTTCTGATGCAGCCAGATGAGGCCTGCAAAGAAACTGCGTTTCACAGGCCTTTCTAAGAGATGTTACCGGTAGGCTGTGAGAGCACTGTGCAGAGCGAGTTGTTTCTTAGCTTCCCAAAGAGCTGGAAGCAAGATGCTCTGGGTCCCAACTCTCCCTTTGGAAAGAAGACTGCACGTTGTGCCTTTCTGCTCTAGGGCAATGTAGCACACCCAGAGCAGAAGTTCTGCTTCAGCCAGATCAGGCCTGGAGAGAAACTGCGTTTCACAGGCCTTTGTAAGTGATGTTCCCGGTAGGCTGAAAGAGCACTGTGCAGAGCGAGTTGTTTCTTAGCTTCCCAAAGAGCTGGAAGCAAGATGCTCTGGGGCCCAACTCGACCTTTGGAAAGAAGCCTGCACGTTGTGCCTTTCAGCTCTAGGGCAATGTAGCACACGCAGCGCAGAAGTTCTGCTTCATCCAGATCAGGCCTGCAAAGAAACTGCGTTTCACATGCCTTTGTAAGAGATGTTCCCGGTAGGCTGTAAGAGCACTGTGCAGAGCGAGTTGTTTCTTAGCTTCCCAAAGAGCTGGAAGCAAGATGCTCTGGCGACCAACTCGCCCTTTGGAAAGAAGCCTGCACGTTTTGCCTTTCAGCCCTAGGGCAATGTAGCATACCCAGAGCAGAAGTTCTACTTCAGCCAGATCAGTCCTGCAGAGAAAGTGCGTTTCACAGGACTCTGTAAGTGATGTTCCCGGTAGGCTGTAAGAGCACTTTGCTGAGTGAGTTGTTTCTTAGCTTCCCAAAGAGCTGGAAGCAAGATGCTCTGGGTCTAACTCCCCCTTTGGAAAGAAGCCTGCACGTTGTGCCTTTCAGCTCTAGGGCAATGTAGCACACCCAGAGCAGAAGTTCTACTACAGCCAGATCAGTCCTGCAGCGAAACTGCGTTTCACAGGCCTTTGTAAGTGATGTTCCCGGTAGGCTGTAAGAGCAATTTGCAGAGCGAGTTGTTTCTTAGCTTCCCAAAGAGCTGGAAGCAAGATGATCTGGGGCGCAACTCGCCCTTTGGAAAGAAGCCTGCACGTTGTGCCTTTCTGCTCCAGGGCAATGTAGCACACCCAGAGCAGAAGTTCTGCTTCAGCCAGATAAGGCCTGCAAAGAAACTGTGTTTCACAGGCCTTTGTAAGAGATGTTCCCGGTAGGCTGTAAGAGCACTGTGCAGAGCGACTTGTTTCTTAGCTTCCGAAAGAGCTGGAAGCAAGATGCTCTGGGGCCCAACTCGCCCTTTGGAAAGAAGCCTGCACGTTGTGCCTCTCAGCTCTAGGGCAATGTAGCACACCCAGAGCAGAAGTTCTGCTTCAGCCAGATGAGGCCTGCAAAGAAACTGGGTGTCACAGGCCTTAGTAAGAGATGTACCCGGTAGGCTCTAAGAGCACTGTGCAGAGCGAGTTGTTTCTTAGCTTCCCAAAGAGCTGGAAGCAAGATGCTCTGGGGCCCAACTCGCCCTTTGGAAAGAAGCCTGCACGTTGTGCCTTTCAGCTTTAGGGCAATGTAGCACAGCCAGAGCAGTAGTTCTGCTGCAGCCAGATGAGGCCTGCAAAGAAACTGCGTTTCACAGGCCTTTGTAGGAGATGTTCCCAGTAGGCTGTGAGAGCACTGTGCAGAGCGAGTTGTTTCTTAGCTTCCCAAAGAGCTGGAAGCAAGATGCTCTGGGGCCCAAATCGCCCTTTGGAAAGAAGCCTGCATGTTGTGCCATTCAGCTCTGGGGCAAGGTAGCACACCCAGAGCAGAAGTTCTGCTTCAGCCAGATGAGGCCTGCAAAGAAACTGCGTTTCACAGGCCTTTGTAAGAGATGTTCCCGGTAGGCTGTAAGAGCACTGTGCAGAGCGAGTTGTTTCTTATCTTCCCAAAGAGCTGGAAGCAAGATGCTCTGGGGCCCAACTCGCCCTTTGGAAAGAAGCCTGCACGTTGTGCCTTTCTGCTCTAGGGAAATGTAGCACACCCAGAGCAGAAGTTCAGCTTCAGCCAGATAAGGCCTGCAAAGAAACTGCGTTTCACAGGCCTTTGTAAGAGATGTTCCCGGTAGGCTGTAAGATCACTGTGCAGAGCGTGTTGTTTCTTAGCTTCCCAAAGAGCTGGAAGCAAGATGCTCTGGGGCCCAACTCGCCCTTTGGAAAGAAGCCTGCACGTTGTGCCTTTCAGCTCTAGGGCAATATAGCACACCCAGAGCAGAAGTTCTGCTTCAGCCAGATCAGGCCTGCAAAGAAACTGCGTTTCACAGGCCTTTGTAAGAGATGTACCCGGTAGGCTGTAAGAGCACTGTGCAGAGCGAGTTGTTGCTTAGCTTCCCAAAGAGCTGGAAGCAAGATGCTCTGGGCCCCAACTCGCCCTTTGGAAAGAAGCCTGCACGTTGTGCCTTTCTGCTCTAGGGAAATGTAGCACACCCACAGCAGAAGTTCTGCTTCAGCCATATGAGGCCTGCAAAGAAACTGCGTTTCACAGGCCTTTGTAAGAGATGTTCCCGGTAGGCTGTGAGAGCACTGTGCAGAGCGAGTTGTTTCTTAGCTTCCCAAAGAGCTGGAAGCAAGATGCTCTGGGGTCCAACTCGCCCTTTGGAAAGAAGGCTGCACGTTGTGCCTTTCAGCTCTAGGGCAATGTAGCACACCCAGAGCAGAAGTTCAGCTTCATCCAGATCAGGCCTGCAAAGAAACTGCGTTTCACAGGCCTTTGTAAGAGATGTTCCCGGTAGGCTGTAAGAGCACTGTGCAGAGCGAGTTGTTTCTTAGCTTCCCAAAGAGCTGGAAGCAAAATGCTCTGGGGCCCAACTCGCCCTTTGGAAAGAAGCCTGCACGTTGTGCCTTTCAGCTTTAGGGCAATGTAGCACACCCAGAGCAGTAGTTCTGATGCAGCCAGATGAGGCCTGCAAAGGAACTGCGTTTCACAGGCCTTTCTAAGAGATGTTACCGGTAGGCTGTGAGAGCACTGTGCAGAGCGAGTTGTTTCTTAGCTTCCCAAAGAGCTGGAAGCAAGATGCTCTGGGTCCCAACTCTCCCTTTGGAAAGAAGACTGCACGTTGTGCCTTTCTGCTCTAGGGCAATGTAGCACACCCAGAGCAGAAGTTCTGCTTCAGCCAGATCAGGCCTGGAGAGAAACTGCGTTTCACAGGCCTTTGTAAGTGATGTTCCCGGTAGGCTGAAAGAGCACTGTGCAGAGCGAGTTGTTTCTTAGCTTCCCAAAGAGCTGGAAGCAAGATGCTCTGGGGCCCAACTCGACCTTTGGAAAGAAGCCTGCACGTTGTGCCTTTCAGCTCTAGGGCAATGTAGCACACGCAGCGCAGAAGTTCTGCTTCATCCAGATCAGGCCTGCAAAGAAACTGCGTTTCACATGCCTTTGTAAGAGATGTTCCCGGTAGGCTGTAAGAGCACTGTGCAGAGCGAGTTGTTTCTTAGCTTCCCAAAGAGCTGGAAGCAAGATGCTCTGGCGACCAACTCGCCCTTTGGAAAGAAGCCTGCACGTTTTGCCTTTCAGCCCTAGGGCAATGTAGCATACCCAGAGCAGAAGTTCTACTTCAGCCAGATCAGTCCTGCAGAGAAAGTGCGTTTCACAGGACTCTGTAAGTGATGTTCCCGGTAGGCTGTAAGAGCACTTTGCTGAGTGAGTTGTTTCTTAGCTTCCCAAAGAGCTGGAAGCAAGATGCTCTGGGTCTAACTCGCCCTTTGGAAAGAAGCCTGCACGTTGTGCCTTTCAGCTCTAGGGCAATGTAGCACACCCAGAGCAGAAGTTCTACTACAGCCAGATCAGTCCTGCAGCGAAACTGCGTTTCACAGGCCTTTGTAAGTGATGTTCCCGGTAGGCTGTAAGAGCAATTTGCAGAGCGAGTTGTTTCTTAGCTTCCCAAAGAGCTGGAAGCAAGATGATCTGGGGCGCAACTCGCCCTTTGGAAAGAAGCCTGCACGTTGTGCCTTTCTGCTCCAGGGCAATGTAGCACACCCAGAGCAGAAGTTCTGCTTCAGCCAGATAAGGCCTGCAAAGAAACTGTGTTTCACAGGCCTTTGTAAGAGATGTTCCCGGTAGGCTGTAAGAGCACTGTGCAGAGCGACTTGTTTCTTAGCTTCCGAAAGAGCTGGAAGCAAGATGCTCTGGGGCCCAACTCGCCCTTTGGAAAGAAGCCTGCACGTTGTGCCTCTCAGCTCTAGGGCAATGTAGCACACCCAGAGCAGAAGTTCTGCTTCAGCCATATCAGGCCTGCAAAGAAACTGCGTTTCACAGGCCTTTGAAAGAGATGTTCCTGGTAGGCTGTAAGAGCTCGGTGCGGAGCGAGTTGTTTCTTAGCTTCCCAAAGAGCTGGAAGCAAGATGCTCTGGGGCCCAACTCGCCCTTTGGAAAGAAGCCTGCACGTTGTGCCTTTCAGCTCTAGGGCAATGTAGCACACCCAGAGCAGAAGTTCTGCTTCAGCCACATGAGGCCTGCAGAGAAACTGCGTTTCACAGGCCTTTGTAAGAGATGTTCCCGGTAGGCTGTAAGATCACTGTGCAGAGCGAGTTGTTTCTTAGCTTCCCAAAGAGCTGGAAGCAAGATGCTCTGGGGCCCAACTCGCCCTTTTGAAAGAAGCCTGCACGTTGTGCCTTTCAGCTCTAGGGCAATGTAGCACACCCAGAGCAGAAGTTCTGATTCAGCCACATCAGGCCTGCAAAGAAACTGCGTTTCACAGGCCTTTGTAAGAGATGTTCCCGGTAGGCTGTAAGAGCACTGTGCAGAGCGAGTTGTTTCTTAGCTTCCCAAAGAGCTGGATGCAAGATGCTCTGGGGCCCAACTCGCCCTTTGGAAAGAAGCCTGCACGTTTTGCCTTTCAGCTCTAGGGCAATGTAGAGTACCCAATGCAGAAGTCCTACTTCAGCCAGATCAGTCCTGCAGAGAAACTGCGTTTCACAGGCCTTTGTAAGTGATGTTCCCGGTAGGCTGTAAGAGAACTGTGCAGAGCGAGTTGTTTCTTAGCTTCCCAAAGAGCTGGATGCAAGATGCTCTGGGGCCCAACTCGCCCTTTGGAAAGAAGCCTGCACGTTGTGCCTTTCTGATCTAGGGCAATGTAGCACACCCAGAGCAGAAGTTCTGCTTCAGCCAGATCAGGCCTGCAGAGAAACTGCATTTCACAGGCCTTTGTAAGAGATGTTCCCGGTAGGCTGTAAGAGCACTGTGCAGAGCAAGTTGTTTCTTAGCTTCCCAAAGAGCTGGAAGCAAGATTCTCTGGGGCCCAACTCGCCCTTTGGAAAGAAGCCTGCACGTTTTGCCTTTCAGCTCTAGGGCAATGTAGCACACCCAGTGCAGAAGTTCTGCTTCAGCCATATCAGGCCTGCAAAGAAACTGCGTTTCACAGGCCTTTGTAAGAGATGTTCCCGGTAGGCTGTAAGAGCACTGTGCAGAGCGAGTTGTTTCTTAGCTTCCCACAGAGCTGGAAGCAAGATGCTCTGGGGCCCAAATCTACCTTTGGAAGGAAGCCTGCACGTTGTGCCTTTCAGCTCTAGGGCAATGTAGCACACCCAGCGCAGAAGTTCTGCTTCATCCAGATCAGGACTGGAGAGAAACTGCGTTTCACAGGCCTTTGTAAGAGATGTTCCCGGTAGGCTGTAAGAGCACTGTGCAGAGCGAGTTGTTTCTTAGCTTCCCAAAGAGCTGGAAGCAAGATGCTCTGGGGCCCAACTCGCCCTTTGGAAAGAAGCCTGCACGTTGTGCCTTTCAGCTCTAGGGCAATGTAGCACACCCAGAGCAGAAGTTCTGCTTCAGCCAGATCAGTCCTGCAGCGAAACTGCGTTTCACAGGCCTTTGTAAGTGATGTTCCCGGTAGGCTGTAAGAGCACTTTGCAGAGCGAGTTGTTTCTTAGCTTCCCAAAGAGCTGGAAGCAAGATGCTCTGGGGACCAACTCGCCCTTTGGAAAGAAGCCTGCACGTTGTGCCTTTCTGCTCCAGGGCAATGTAGCACACCCAGAGCAGAAGTTCTGCTTCAGCCAGATCAGGCCTGCAAAGAAACTGCGTTTCACAGGCCTTTGTAAGAGATGTTCCCGGTAGGCTGTAAGAGCACTGTGCAGAGCGACTTGTTTCTTAGCTTCCCCAAGAGCTGGAAGCAAGATGCTCTGGGGCCCAACTCGCCCTTTGGAAAGAAGCCTGCACGTTGTGCCTTTCAGCTTTAGGGCAATGTAGCACACCCAGAGCAGTAGTTCTGATGCAGCCAGATGAGGACTGCAAAGAAACTGCGTTTCACAGGCCTTTGTAAGAGATGTTCCCGGTAGACTGTGAGAGCACTGTGCAGAGCGAGTTGTTTCTTAGCTTCCCAAAGAGCTGGAAGCAAGATGCTCTGGGTCCCAACTCTCCCTTTGGAAAGAAGACTGCACGTTGTGCCTTTGTGCTCTAGGGCAATGTAGCACACACAGAGCAGAAGTTCTGCTTCAGCCAGATCAGGCCTGCGAAGAAACTGCATTTCACAGGCCTTTGTAAGAGATGTTCCCGGTAGGCTGTAAGAGCACTGTGCAGAGCGAGTTGTTTCTTAGCTTCCCAAAGAGCTGGAAGCAAGATGCTCTGGGGCCCAACTCGCCCTTTGGAAAGAAGCCTGCACGTTGTGCCTTTCAGCTCTAGGGCAATGTAGTCCACCCAGAGCAGAAGTTCTGCTTCAGCCAGATGAGGCCTGCAAAGAAACTGGGTGTCACAGGCCTTAGTAAGAGATGTACCCGGTAGGCTCTAAGAGCACTGTGCAGAGCGAGTTGTTTCTTAGCTTCCCAAAGAGCTGGAAGCAAGATGCTCTGGGGCCCAACTCGCCCTTTGGAAAGAAGCCTGCACGTTGTGCCTTTCAGCTTTAGGGCAATGTAGCACAGCCAGAGCAGTAGTTCTGCTGCAGCCAGATGAGGCCTGCAAAGAAACTGCGTTTCACAGGCCTTTGTAGGAGATGTTCCCAGTAGGCTGTGAGAGCACTGTGCAGAGCGAGTTGTTTCTTAGCTTCCCAAAGAGCTGGAAGCAAGATGCTCTGGGGCCCAAATCGCCCTTTGGAAAGAAGCCTGCATGTTGTGCCATTCAGCTCTGGGGCAAGGTAGCACACCCAGAGCAGAAGTTCTGCTTCAGCCAGATGAGGCCTGCAAAGAAACTGCGTTTCACAGGCCTTTGTAAGAGATGTTCCCGGTAGGCTGTAAGAGCACTGTGCAGAGCGAGTTGTTTCTTATCTTCCCAAAGAGCTGGAAGCAAGATGCTCTGGGGCCCAACTCGCCCTTTGGAAAGAAGCCTGCACGTTGTGCCTTTCTGCTCTAGGGAAATGTAGCACACCCAGAGCAGAAGTTCAGCTTCAGCCAGATAAGGCCTGCAAAGAAACTGCGTTTCACATGCCTTTGTAAGAGATATTCCCGGTAGGCTGTAAGATCACTGTGCAGAGCGAGTTGTTTTTAGCTTCCCAAAGAGCTGGAAGCAAGATGCTCTGGGGCCCAACTCGCCCTTTGTAAAGAAGCCTGCACGTTGTGCCTTTCAGCTCTAGGCCAATGTAGCACACCCAGAGCAGAAGTTCTGCTTCAGCCAGATCAGGCCTGCAAAGAAACTGCGTTTCACAGGCCTTTGTAAGAGATGTACCCGGTAGGCTGTAAGAGCACTGTGCAGAGCGAGTTGTTTCTTATCTTCCCAAAGAGCTGGAAGCAAGATGCTCTGGGGCCCAACTCGCCCTTTGGAAAGAAGCCTGCACGTTGTGCCTTTCTGCTCTAGGGCAATGTAGCACACCCAGAGCAGAAGTTCAGCTTCAGCCAGATAAGGCCTGCAAAGAAACTGCGTTTCACAGGCCTTTGTAAGAGATGTTCCCGGTAGGCTGTAAGATCACTGTGCAGAGCGTGTTGTTTCTTAGCTTCCCAAAGAGCTGGAAGCAAGATGCTCTGGGTCCCAACTCGCCCTTTGGAAAGAAGCCTGCACGTTGTGCGTTTCAGCTCTAGGGCAATATAGCACACCCAGAGCAGAAGTTCTGCTTCAGCCAGATCAGGCCTGCAAAGAAACTGCGTTTCACAGGCCTTTGTAAGAGATGTACCCGGTAGGCTGTAAGAGCACTGTGCAGAGCGAGTTGTTGCTTAGCTTCCCAAAGAGCTGGAAGCAAGATGCTCTGGGCCCCAACTCGCCCTTTGGAAAGAAGCCTGCACGTTGTGCCTTTCTGCTCTAGGGAAATGTAGCACACCCACAGCAGAAGTTCTGCTTCAGCCATATGAGGCCTGCAAAGAAACTGCGTTTCACAGGCCTTTGTAAGAGATGTTCCCGGTAGGCTGTGAGAGCACTGTGCAGAGCGAGTTGTTTCTTAGCTTCCCAAAGAGCTGGAAGCAAGATGCTCTGGGGCCCAACTCGCCCTTTGGAAAGAAGCCTGCACGTTGTGCCTTTCAGCTCTAGGGTAATGTAGCACACCCAGAGCAGAAGTTCTGCGTCAGCCAGATCAGGCCTGCAAAGAAACTGCGTTTCACAGGCCTTTGTAAGAGATGTTCCCGGTAGGCTGTAAGAGCACTGTGCAGAGCGAGTTGTTTCTTAGCATCCCAAAGAGCTGGAAGCAAGATCCTCTGGCGACCAACTCGCCCTTTGGAAAGAAGCCTGCACGTTTTGCCTTTCAGCTCTAGGGCAATGTAGCATACCCAGAGCAGAAGTTCTACTTCAGCCAGATCAGTCCTGCAGAGAAACTGCGTTTCACAGGACTCTGTAAGTGATGTTCCCGGTAGGCTGTAAGAGCACTTTGCCGAGTGAGTTGTTTCTTAGCTTCCCAAAGAGCTGGAAGCAAGATGCTCTGGTGACCAACTCGCCCTTTGGAAAGAAGCCTGCACGTTGTACCTTTCTGCTCTGGGGCAATGTAGCACACCCAGAGCAGAAGTTCTGCTTCAGCCAGATCAGGCCTGCAAAGAAACTGCGTTTCACAGGCCTTTGTAAGTGGTGTTCCCGGTAGGCTGTAAGAGCACTCTGCATAGCGAGTTGTTTCCTAGCTTCCCGAAGAGCTGGAAGCAAGATGCTCTGGGACCCAACTCGCCGTTTGGAAAGAAGCCTGCACGTTGTGACTTTCAGCTCTAGGGCAATGCAGAACACCAGAGCAGAAGTTCTGCTTCAGACAGATCAGGCCTGCAAAGAAGCTGGGTTTCACAGGCCTTTGTAAGAGATGTTCCCGGTAGGCTGTAAGGGCACTGTGCAGAGCGAGTTGTTTCTTAGCTTCCCAAAGAGCTGGAAGCAAGATGCTCTGGGTCTAACTCGCCCTTTGGAAAGAAGCCTGCACGTTGTGCCTTTCTGCTCTAGGGCAATGTAGCACACCCAGAGCAGAAGTTCTACTTCAGCCAGATCAGTCCTGCAGCGAAACTGCGTTTCACAGGCCTTTGTATGTGATGTTCCCGGTAGGCTGTAAGAGCACTTTGCAGAGCGAGTTGTTTCTTAGCTTCCCAAAGAGCTGGAAGCAAGATGCTCTGGGGCCCAACTTGCCCTTTGGAAAGAAGACTGCACGTTGTGCCTTTCTGCTCTAGGGCAATGTAGCACACCCAGAGCAGAAGTTCTGCTTCAGCCAGATCAGGCCTGCAAAGAAACTGTGTTTCACAGGCCTTTGTAAGAGATGTTCCCGGTAGGCTGTAAGAGCACTGTGCAGAGCGAGTTGTTTCTTAGCTTCCCAAAGAGCTGGAAGCAAGATGCTCTGGGGCCCAACTCACCCTTTGGAAAGAAGCCTGCACGTTGTGCCTCTCAGCTCTAGGGCAATGTAGCACACCCAGAGCAGAAGTTCTGCTTCAGCCATATCAGGCCTGCAAAGAAACTGCGTTTCACAGGCCTTTGAAAGAGATGTTCCTGGTAGGCTGTAAGAGCTCGGTGCGGAGCGAGTTGTTTCTTAGCTTCCCAAAGAGCTGGAAGCAAGATGCTCTGGGGCCCAACTCGCCCTTTGGAAAGAAGCCTGCACGTTGTGCCTTTCAGCTCTAGGGCAATGTAGCACACCCAGAGCAGAAGTTCTGCTTCAGCCACATGAGGCCTGCAGAGAAACTGCGTTTCACAGGCCTTTGTAATAGATGTTGCCGGTAGGCTGTAAGAGCACTGTGCAGAGCGAGTTGTTTCTTAGCTTCCCAAAGAGCTGGAAGCAAGATGCTCTGGGGCCCAACTCGCCCTTTTGAAAGAAGCCTGCACGTTGTGCCTTTCAGCTCTAGGGCAATGTAGCACACCCAGAGCAGAAATTCTGATTCAGCCACATCAGGCCTGCAAAGAAACTGCGTTTCACAGGCCTTTGTAAGAGATGTTCCCGGTAGGCTGTAAGAGCACTGTGCACAGCGAGTTGTTTCTTCGCTTCCCAAAGAGCTGGATGCAAGATGCTCTGGGGCCCAACTCGCCCTTTGGAAAGAAGCCTGCACGTTTTGCCTTTCAGCTCTAGGGCAATGTAGAGCACCCAATGCAGAAGTCCTACTTCAGCCAGATCAGTCCTGCAGAGAAACTGCGTTTCACAGGCCTTTGTAAGTGATGTTCCCGGTAGGCTGTAAGAGAACTGTGCAGAGCGAGTTGTTTCTTAGCTTCCCAAAGAGCTGGATGCAAGATGCTCTGGGGCCCAACTCGCCCTTTGGAAAGAAGCCTGCACGTTGTGCCTTTCTGATCTAGGGCAATGTAGCACACCCAGAGCAGAAGTTCTGCTTCAGCCAGATCAGGCCTGCAGAGAAACTGCATTTCACAGGCCTTTGTAAGAGATGTTCCCGGTAGGCTGTAAGAGCACTGTGCAGAGCAAGTTGTTTCTTAGCTTCCCAAAGAGCTGGAAGCAAGATTCTCTGGGGCCCAACTCGCCCTTTGGAAAGAAGCCTGCACGTTTTGCATTTCAGCTCTAGGGCAATGTAGCACACCCAGTGCAGAAGTTCTGCTTCAGCCATATCAGGCCTGCAAAGAAACTGCGTTTCACAGGCCTTTGTAAGAGATGTTCCCGGTAGGCTGTAAGAGCACTGTGCAGAGCGAGTTGTTTCTTAGCTTCCCACAGAGCTGGAAGCAAGATGCTCTGGGGCCCAAATCGACCTTTGGAAAGAAGCCTGCACGTTGTGCCTTTCAGCTCTAGGGCAATGTAGCACACCCAGCGCAGAAGTTCTGCTTCATCCAGATCAGGCCTGGAGAGAAACTGCGTTTCACAGGCCTTTGTAAGAGATGTTCCCGGTAGGCTGTAAGAGCACTGTGCAGAGCGAGTTCTTTCTTAGCTTCCCAAAGAGCTGGAAGCAAGATGCTCTGGGGCCCAACTCGCCCTTTGGAAAGAAGCCTGCACGTTGTGCCTTTCAGCTTTAGGGCAATGTAGCACAGCCAGAGCAGTAGTTCTGCTGCAGCCAGATGAGGCCTGCAAAGAAACTGCGTTTCACAGGCCTTTGTAGGAGATGTTCCCAGTAGGCTGTGAGAGCACTGTGCAGAGCGAGTTGTTTCTTAGCTTCCCAAAGAGCTGGAAGCAAGATGCTCTGGGGCCCAAATCGCCCTTTGGAAAGAAGCCTGCATGTTGTGCCATTCAGCTCTGGGGCAAGGTAGCACACCCAGAGCAGAAGTTCTGCTTCAGCCAGATGAGGCCTGCAAAGAAACTGCGTTTCACAGGCCTTTGTAAGAGATGTTCCCGGTAGGCTGTAAGAGCACTGTGCAGAGCGAGTTGTTTCTTATCTTCCCAAAGAGCTGGAAGCAAGATGCTCTGGGGCCCAACTCGCCCTTTGGAAAGAAGCCTGCACGTTGTGCCTTTCTGCTCTAGGGAAATGTAGCACACCCAGAGCAGAAGTTCAGCTTCAGCCAGATAAGGCCTGCAAAGAAACTGCGTTTCACATGCCTTTGTAAGAGATATTCCCGGTAGGCTGTAAGATCACTGTGCAGAGCGAGTTGTTTTTAGCTTCCCAAAGAGCTGGAAGCAAGATGCTCTGGGGCCCAACTCGCCCTTTGTAAAGAAGCCTGCACGTTGTGCCTTTCAGCTCTAGGCCAATGTAGCACACCCAGAGCAGAAGTTCTGCTTCAGCCAGATCAGGCCTGCAAAGAAACTGCGTTTCACAGGCCTTTGTAAGAGATGTACCCGGTAGGCTGTAAGAGCACTGTGCAGAGCGAGTTGTTTCTTATCTTCCCAAAGAGCTGGAAGCAAGATGCTCTGGGGCCCAACTCGCCCTTTGGAAAGAAGCCTGCACGTTGTGCCTTTCTGCTCTAGGGCAATGTAGCACACCCAGAGCAGAAGTTCAGCTTCAGCCAGATAAGGCCTGCAAAGAAACTGCGTTTCACAGGCCTTTGTAAGAGATGTTCCCGGTAGGCTGTAAGATCACTGTGCAGAGCGTGTTGTTTCTTAGCTTCCCAAAGAGCTGGAAGCAAGATGCTCTGGGGCCCAACTCGCCCTTTGGAAAGAAGCCTGCACGTTGTGCCTTTCATCTCTAGGGCAATATAGCACACCCAGAGCAGAAGTTCTGCTTCAGCCAGATCAGGCCTGCAAAGAAACTGCGTTTCACAGGCCTTTGTAAGAGATGTACCCGGTAGGCTGTAAGAGCACTGTGCAGAGCGAGTTGTTGCTTAGCTTCCCAAAGAGCTGGAAGCAAGATGCTCTGGGGCCCAACTCGACCTTTGGAAAGAAGCCTGCACGTTGTGCCTTTCAGCTCTAGGGCAATGTAGCACACGCAGCGCAGAAGTTCTGCTTCATCCAGATCAGGCCTGCAAAGAAACTGCGTTTCACATGCCTTTGTAAGAGATGTTCCCGGTAGGCTGTAAGAGCACTGTGCAGAGCGAGTTGTTTCTTAGCTTCCCAAAGAGCTGGAAGCAAGATGCTCTGGCGACCAACTCGCCCTTTGGAAAGAAGCCTGCACGTTTTGCCTTTCAGCCCTAGGGCAATGTAGCATACCCAGAGCAGAAGTTCTACTTCAGCCAGATCAGTCCTGCAGAGAAAGTGCGTTTCACAGGACTCTGTAAGTGATGTTCCCGGTAGGCTGTAAGAGCACTTTGCTGAGTGAGTTGTTTCTTAGCTTCCCAAAGAGCTGGAAGCAAGATGCTCTGGGTCTAACTCGCCCTTTGGAAAGAAGCCTGCACGTTGTGCCTTTCAGCTCTAGGGCAATGTAGCACACCCAGAGCAGAAGTTCTACTACAGCCAGATCAGTCCTGCAGCGAAACTGCGTTTCACAGGCCTTTGTAAGTGATGTTCCCGGTAGGCTGTAAGAGCAATTTGCAGAGCGAGTTGTTTCTTAGCTTCCCAAAGAGCTGGAAGCAAGATGATCTGGGGCGCAACTCGCCCTTTGGAAAGAAGCCTGCACGTTGTGCCTTTCTGCTCCAGGGCAATGTAGCACACCCAGAGCAGAAGTTCTGCTTCAGCCAGATAAGGCCTGCAAAGAAACTGTGTTTCACAGGCCTTTGTAAGAGATGTTCCCGGTAGGCTGTAAGAGCACTGTGCAGAGCGACTTGTTTCTTAGCTTCCGAAAGAGCTGGAAGCAAGATGCTGTGGGGCCCAACTCGCCCTTTGGAAAGAAGCCTGCACGTTGTGCCTCTCAGCTCTAGGGCAATGTAGCACACCCAGAGCAGAAGTTCTGCTTCAGCCATATCAGGCCTGCAAAGAAACTGCGTTTCACAGGCCTTTGAAAGAGATGTTCCTGGTAGGCTGTAAGAGCTCGGTGCGGAGCGAGTTGTTTCTTAGCTTCCCAAAGAGCTGGAAGCAAGATGCTCTGGGGCCCAACTCGCCCTTTGGAAAGAAGCCTGCACGTTGTGCCTTTCAGCTCTAGGGCAATGTAGCACACCCAGAGCAGAAGTTCTGCTTCAGCCACATGAGGCCTGCAGAGAAACTGCGTTTCACAGGCCTTTGTAAGAGATGTTGCCGGTAGGCTGTAAGATCACTGTGCAGAGCGAGTTGTTTCTTAGCTTCCCAAAGAGCTGGAAGCAAGATGCTCTGGGGCCCAACTCGCCCTTTTGAAAGAAGCCTGCACGTTGTGCCTTTCAGCTCTAGGGCAATGTAGCACACCCAGAGCAGAAGTTCTGATTCAGCCACATCAGGCCTGCAAAGAAACTGCGTTTCACAGGCCTTTGTAAGAGATGTTCCCGGTAGGCTGTAAGAGCACTGTGCAGAGCGAGTTGTTTCTTAGCTTCCCAAAGAGCTGGATGCAAGATGCTCTGGGGCCCAACTCGCCCTTTGGAAAGAAGCCTGCACGTTTTGCCTTTCAGCTCTAGGGCAATGTAGAGTACCCAATGCAGAAGTCCTACTTCAGCCAGATCAGTCCTGCAGAGAAACTGCGTTTCACAGGCCTTTGTAAGTGATGTTCCCGGTAGGCTGTAAGAGAACTGTGCAGAGCGAGTTGTTTCTTAGCTTCCCAAAGAGCTGGATGCAAGATGCTCTGGGGCCCAACTCGCCCTTTGGAAAGAAGCCTGCACGTTGTGCCTTTCTGATCTAGGGCAATGTAGCACACCCAGAGCAGAAGTTCTGCTTCAGCCAGATCAGGCCTGCAGAGAAACTGCATTTCACAGGCCTTTGTAAGAGATGTTCCCGGTAGGCTGTAAGAGCACTGTGCAGAGCAAGTTGTTTCTTAGCTTCCCAAAGAGCTGGAAGCAAGATTCTCTGGGGCCCAACTCGCCCTTTGGAAAGAAGCCTGCACGTTTTGCCTTTCAGCTCTAGGGCAATGTAGCACACCCAGTGCAGAAGTTCTGCTTCAGCCATATCAGGCCTGCAAAGAAACTGCGTTTCACAGGCCTTTGTAAGAGATGTTCCCGGTAGGCTGTAAGAGCACTGTGCAGAGCGAGTTGTTTCTTAGCTTCCCACAGAGCTGGAAGCAAGATGCTCTGGGGCCCAAATCTACCTTTGGAAGGAAGCCTGCACGTTGTGCCTTTCAGCTCTAGGGCAATGTAGCACACCCAGCGCAGAAGTTCTGCTTCATCCAGATCAGGACTGGAGAGAAACTGCGTTTCACAGGCCTTTGTAAGAGATGTTCCCGGTAGGCTGTAAGAGCACTGTGCAGAGCGAGTTGTTTCTTAGCTTCCCAAAGAGCTGGAAGCAAGATGCTCTGGGGCCCAACTCGCCCTTTGGAAAGAAGCCTGCACGTTGTGCCTTTCAGCTCTAGGGCAATGTAGCACACCCAGAGCAGAAGTTCTGCTTCAGCCAGATCAGTCCTGCAGCGAAACTGCGTTTCACAGGCCTTTGTAAGTGATGTTCCCGGTAGGCTGTAAGAGCACTTTGCAGAGCGAGTTGTTTCTTAGCTTCCCAAAGAGCTGGAAGCAAGATGCTCTGGGGACCAACTCGCCCTTTGGAAAGAAGCCTGCACGTTGTGCCTTTCTGCTCCAGGGCAATGTAGCACACCCAGAGCAGAAGTTCTGCTTCAGCCAGATCAGGCCTGCAAAGAAACTGCGTTTCACAGGCCTTTGTAAGAGATGTTCCCGGTAGGCTGTAAGAGCACTGTGCAGAGCGAGTTGTTTCTTAGCTTCCCCAAGAGCTGGAAGCAAGATGCTCTGGGGCCCAACTCGCCCTTTGGAAAGAAGCCTGCACGTTGTGCCTTTCAGCTTTAGGGCAATGTAGCACACCCAGAGCAGTAGTTCTGATGCAGCCAGATGAGGACTGCAAAGAAACTGCGTTTCACAGGCCTTTGTAAGAGATGTTCCCGGTAGACTGTGAGAGCACTGTGCAGAGCGAGTTGTTTCTTAGCTTCCCAAAGAGCTGGAAGCAAGATGCTCTGGGTCCCAACTCTCCCTTTGGAAAGAAGACTGCACGTTGTGCCTTTGTGCTCTAGGGCAATGTAGCACACACAGAGCAGAAGTTCTGCTTCAGCCAGATCAGGCCTGCGAAGAAACTGCATTTCACAGGCCTTTGTAAGAGATGTTCCCGGTAGGCTGTAAGAGCACTGTGCAGAGCGAGTTGTTTCTTAGCTTCCCAAAGAGCTGGAAGCAAGATGCTCTGGGGCCCAACTCGCCCTTTGGAAAGAAGCCTGCACGTTGTGCCTTTCAGCTCTAGGGCAATGTAGTCCACCCAGAGCAGAAGTTCTGCTTCAGCCAGATGAGGCCTGCAAAGAAACTGGGTGTCACAGGCCTTAGTAAGAGATGTACCCGGTAGGCTCTAAGAGCACTGTGCAGAGCGAGTTGTTTCTTAGCTTCCCAAAGAGCTGGAAGCAAGATGCTCTGGGGCCCAACTCGCCCTTTGGAAAGAAGCCTGCACGTTGTGCCTTTCAGCTTTAGGGCAATGTAGCACAGCCAGAGCAGTAGTTCTGCTGCAGCCAGATGAGGCCTGCAAAGAAACTGCGTTTCACAGGCCTTTGTAGGAGATGTTCCCAGTAGGCTGTGAGAGCACTGTGCAGAGCGAGTTGTTTCTTAGCTTCCCAAAGAGCTGGAAGCAAGATGCTCTGGGGCCCAAATCGCCCTTTGGAAAGAAGCCTGCATGTTGTGCCATTCAGCTCTGGGGCAAGGTAGCACACCCAGAGCAGAAGTTCTGCTTCAGCCAGATGAGGCCTGCAAAGAAACTGCGTTTCACAGGCCTTTGTAAGAGATGTTCCCGGTAGGCTGTAAGAGCACTGTGCAGAGCGAGTTGTTTCTTATCTTCCCAAAGAGCTGGAAGCAAGATGCTCTGGGGCCCAACTCGCCCTTTGGAAAGAAGCCTGCACGTTGTGCCTTTCTGCTCTAGGGAAATGTAGCACACCCAGAGCAGAAGTTCAGCTTCAGCCAGATAAGGCCTGCAAAGAAACTGCGTTTCACATGCCTTTGTAAGAGATATTCCCGGTAGGCTGTAAGATCACTGTGCAGAGCGAGTTGTTTTTAGCTTCCCAAAGAGCTGGAAGCAAGATGCTCTGGGGCCCAACTCGCCCTTTGTAAAGAAGCCTGCACGTTGTGCCTTTCAGCTCTAGGCCAATGTAGCACACCCAGAGCAGAAGTTCTGCTTCAGCCAGATCAGGCCTGCAAAGAAACTGCGTTTCACAGGCCTTTGTAAGAGATGTACCCGGTAGGCTGTAAGAGCACTGTGCAGAGCGAGTTGTTTCTTATCTTCCCAAAGAGCTGGAAGCAAGATGCTCTGGGGCCCAACTCGCCCTTTGGAAAGAAGCCTGCACGTTGTGCCTTTCTGCTCTAGGGCAATGTAGCACACCCAGAGCAGAAGTTCAGCTTCAGCCAGATAAGGCCTGCAAAGAAACTGCGTTTCACAGGCCTTTGTAAGAGATGTTCCCGGTAGGCTGTAAGATCACTGTGCAGAGCGTGTTGTTTCTTAGCTTCCCAAAGAGCTGGAAGCAAGATGCTCTGGGTCCCAACTCGCCCTTTGGAAAGAAGCCTGCACGTTGTGCCTTTCAGCTCTAGGGCAATATAGCACACCCAGAGCAGAAGTTCTGCTTCAGCCAGATCAGGCCTGCAAAGAAACTGCGTTTCACAGGCCTTTGTAAGAGATGTACCCGGTAGGCTGTAAGAGCACTGTGCAGAGCGAGTTGTTGCTTAGCTTCCCAAAGAGCTGGAAGCAAGATGCTCTGGGCCCCAACTCGCCCTTTGGAAAGAAGCCTGCACGTTGTGCCTTTCTGCTCTAGGGAAATGTAGCACACCCACAGCAGAAGTTCTGCTTCAGCCATATGAGGCCTGCAAAGAAACTGCGTTTCACAGGCCTTTGTAAGAGATGTTCCCGGTAGGCTGTGAGAGCACTGTGCAGAGCGAGTTGTTTCTTAGCTTCCCAAAGAGCTGGAAGCAAGATGCTCTGGGGCCCAACTCGCCCTTTGGAAAGAAGCCTGCACGTTGTGCCTTTCAGCTCTAGGGTAATGTAGCACACCCAGAGCAGAAGTTCTGCGTCAGCCAGATCAGGCCTGCAAAGAAACTGCGTTTCACAGGCCTTTGTAAGAGATGTTCCCGGTAGGCTGTAAGAGCACTGTGCAGAGCGAGTTGTTTCTTAGCATCCCAAAGAGCTGGAAGCAAGATCCTCTGGCGACCAACTCGCCCTTTGGAAAGAAGCCTGCACGTTTTGCCTTTCAGCTCTAGGGCAATGTAGCATACCCAGAGCAGAAGTTCTACTTCAGCCAGATCAGTCCTGCAGAGAAACTGCGTTTCACAGGACTCTGTAAGTGATGTTCCCGGTAGGCTGTAAGAGCACTTTGCCGAGTGAGTTGTTTCTTAGCTTCCCAAAGAGCTGGAAGCAAGATGCTCTGGTGACCAACTCGCCCTTTGGAAAGAAGCCTGCACGTTGTACCTTTCTGCTCTGGGGCAATGTAGCACACCCAGAGCAGAAGTTCTGCTTCAGCCAGATCAGGCCTGCAAAGAAACTGCGTTTCACAGGCCTTTGTAAGTGGTGTTCCCGGTAGGCTGTAAGAGCACTCTGCATAGCGAGTTGTTTCCTAGCTTCCCGAAGAGCTGGAAGCAAGATGCTCTGGGACCCAACTCGCCGTTTGGAAAGAAGCCTGCACGTTGTGACTTTCAGCTCTAGGGCAATGCAGAACACCAGAGCAGAAGTTCTGCTTCAGACAGATCAGGCCTGCAAAGAAGCTGGGTTTCACAGGCCTTTGTAAGAGATGTTCCCGGTAGGCTGTAAGAGCACTGTGCAGAGCGAGTTGTTTCTTAGCTTCCCAAAGAGCTGGAAGCAAGATGCTCTGGGTCTAACTCGCCCTTTGGAAAGAAGCCTGCACGTTGTGCCTTTCTGCTCTAGGGCAATGTAGCACACCCAGAGCAGAAGTTCTACTTCAGCCAGATCAGTCCTGCAGCGAAACTGCGTTTCACAGGCCTTTGTATGTGATGTTCCCGGTAGGCTGTAAGAGCACTTTGCAGAGCGAGTTGTTTCTTAGCTTCCCAAAGAGCTGGAAGCAAGATGCTCTGGGGCCCAACTTGCCCTTTGGAAAGAAGACTGCACGTTGTGCCTTTCTGCTCTAGGGCAATGTAGCACACCCAGAGCAGAAGTTCTGCTTCAGCCAGATCAGGCCTGCAAAGAAACTGTGTTTCACAGGCCTTTGTAAGAGATGTTCCCGGTAGGCTGTAAGAGCACTGTGCAGAGCGAGTTGTTTCTTAGCTTCCCAAAGAGCTGGAAGCAAGATGCTCTGGGGCCCAACTCACCCTTTGGAAAGAAGCCTGCACGTTGTGCCTCTCAGCTCTAGGGCAATGTAGCACACCCAGAGCAGAAGTTCTGCTTCAGCCATATCAGGCCTGCAAAGAAACTGCGTTTCACAGGCCTTTGAAAGAGATGTTCCTGGTAGGCTGTAAGAGCTCGGTGCGGAGCGAGTTGTTTCTTAGCTTCCCAAAGAGCTGGAAGCAAGATGCTCTGGGGCCCAACTCGCCCTTTGGAAAGAAGCCTGCACGTTGTGCCTTTCAGCTCTAGGGCAATGTAGCACACCCAGAGCAGAAGTTCTGCTTCAGCCACATGAGGCCTGCAGAGAAACTGCGTTTCACAGGCCTTTGTAATAGATGTTGCCGGTAGGCTGTAAGAGCACTGTGCAGAGCGAGTTGTTTCTTAGCTTCCCAAAGAGCTGGAAGCAAGATGCTCTGGGGCCCAACTCGCCCTTTTGAAAGAAGCCTGCACGTTGTGCCTTTCAGCTCTAGGGCAATGTAGCACACCCAGAGCAGAAATTCTGATTCAGCCACATCAGGCCTGCAAAGAAACTGCGTTTCACAGGCCTTTGTAAGAGATGTTCCCGGTAGGCTGTAAGAGCACTGTGCACAGCGAGTTGTTTCTTCGCTTCCCAAAGAGCTGGATGCAAGATGCTCTGGGGCCCAACTCGCCCTTTGGAAAGAAGCCTGCACGTTTTGCCTTTCAGCTCTAGGGCAATGTAGAGCACCCAATGCAGAAGTCCTACTTCAGCCAGATCAGTCCTGCAGAGAAACTGCGTTTCACAGGCCTTTGTAAGTGATGTTCCCGGTAGGCTGTAAGAGAACTGTGCAGAGCGAGTTGTTTCTTAGCTTCCCAAAGAGCTGGATGCAAGATGCTCTGGGGCCCAACTCGCCCTTTGGAAAGAAGCCTGCACGTTGTGCCTTTCTGATCTAGGGCAATGTAGCACACCCAGAGCAGAAGTTCTGCTTCAGCCAGATCAGGCCTGCAGAGAAACTGCATTTCACAGGCCTTTGTAAGAGATGTTCCCGGTAGGCTGTAAGAGCACTGTGCAGAGCAAGTTGTTTCTTAGCTTCCCAAAGAGCTGGAAGCAAGATTCTCTGGGGCCCAACTCGCCCTTTGGAAAGAAGCCTGCACGTTTTGCCTTTCAGCTCTAGGGCAATGTAGCACACCCAGTGCAGAAGTTCTGCTTCAGCCATATCAGGCCTGCAAAGAAACTGCGTTTCACAGGCCTTTGTAAGAGATGTTCCCGGTAGGCTGTAAGAGCACTGTGCAGAGCGAGTTGTTTCTTAGCTTCCCACAGAGCTGGAAGCAAGATGCTCTGGGGCCCAAATCGACCTTTGGAAAGAAGCCTGCACGTTGTGCCTTTCAGCTCTAGGGCAATGTAGCACACCCAGCGCAGAAGTTCTGCTTCATCCAGATCAGGCCTGGAGAGAAACTGCGTTTCACAGGCCTTTGTAAGAGATGTTCCCGGTAGGCTGTAAGAGCACTGTGCAGAGCGAGTTCTTTCTTAGCTTCCCAAAGAGCTGGAAGCAAGATGCTCTGGGGCCCAACTCGCCCTTTGGAAAGAAGCCTGCACGTTGTGCCTTTCAGCTTTAGGGCAATGTAGCACAGCCAGAGCAGTAGTTCTGCTGCAGCCAGATGAGGCCTGCAAAGAAACTGCGTTTCACAGGCCTTTGTAGGAGATGTTCCCAGTAGGCTGTGAGAGCACTGTGCAGAGCGAGTTGTTTCTTAGCTTCCCAAAGAGCTGGAAGCAAGATGCTCTGGGGCCCAAATCGCCCTTTGGAAAGAAGCCTGCATGTTGTGCCATTCAGCTCTGGGGCAAGGTAGCACACCCAGAGCAGAAGTTCTGCTTCAGCCAGATGAGGCCTGCAAAGAAACTGCGTTTCACAGGCCTTTGTAAGAGATGTTCCCGGTAGGCTGTAAGAGCACTGTGCAGAGCGAGTTGTTTCTTATCTTCCCAAAGAGCTGGAAGCAAGATGCTCTGGGGCCCAACTCGCCCTTTGGAAAGAAGCCTGCACGTTGTGCCTTTCTGCTCTAGGGAAATGTAGCACACCCAGAGCAGAAGTTCAGCTTCAGCCAGATAAGGCCTGCAAAGAAACTGCGTTTCACATGCCTTTGTAAGAGATATTCCCGGTAGGCTGTAAGATCACTGTGCAGAGCGAGTTGTTTTTAGCTTCCCAAAGAGCTGGAAGCAAGATGCTCTGGGGCCCAACTCGCCCTTTGTAAAGAAGCCTGCACGTTGTGCCTTTCAGCTCTAGGCCAATGTAGCACACCCAGAGCAGAAGTTCTGCTTCAGCCAGATCAGGCCTGCAAAGAAACTGCGTTTCACAGGCCTTTGTAAGAGATGTACCCGGTAGGCTGTAAGAGCACTGTGCAGAGCGAGTTGTTTCTTATCTTCCCAAAGAGCTGGAAGCAAGATGCTCTGGGGCCCAACTCGCCCTTTGGAAAGAAGCCTGCACGTTGTGCCTTTCTGCTCTAGGGCAATGTAGCACACCCAGAGCAGAAGTTCAGCTTCAGCCAGATAAGGCCTGCAAAGAAACTGCGTTTCACAGGCCTTTGTAAGAGATGTTCCCGGTAGGCTGTAAGATCACTGTGCAGAGCGTGTTGTTTCTTAGCTTCCCAAAGAGCTGGAAGCAAGATGCTCTGGGGCCCAACTCGCCCTTTGGAAAGAAGCCTGCACGTTGTGCCTTTCATCTCTAGGGCAATATAGCACACCCAGAGCAGAAGTTCTGCTTCAGCCAGATCAGGCCTGCAAAGAAACTGCGTTTCACAGGCCTTTGTAAGAGATGTACCCGGTAGGCTGTAAGAGCACTGTGCAGAGCGAGTTGTTGCTTAGCTTCCCAAAGAGCTGGAAGCAAGATGCTCTGGGCCCCAACTCGCCCTTTGGAAAGAAGCCTGCACGTTGTGCCTTTCTGCTCTAGGGAAATGTAGCACACGCACAGCAGAAGTTCTGCTTCAGCCATATGAGGCCTGCAAAGAAACTGCGTTTCACAGGCCTTTGTAAGAGATGTTCCCGGTAGGCTGTGAGAGCACTGTGCAGAGCGAGTTGTTTCTTAGCTTCCCAAAGAGCTGGAAGCAAGATGCTCTGGGGTCCAACTCGCCCTTTGGAAAGAAGGCTGCACGTTGTGCCTTTCAGCTCTAGGGCAATGTAGCACACCCAGAGCAGAAGTTCAGCTTCATCCAGATCAGGCCTGCAAAGAAACTGCGTTTCACAGGCCTTTGTAAGAGATGTTCCCGGTAGGCTGTAAGAGCACTGTGCAGAGCGAGTTGTTTCTTAGCTTCCCAAAGAGCTGGAAGCAAAATGCTCTGGGGCCCAACTCGCCCTTTGGAAAGAAGCCTGCACGTTGTGCCTTTCAGCTTTAGGGCAATGTAGCACACCCAGAGCAGTAGTTCTGATGCAGCCAGATGAGGCCTGCAAAGAAACTGCGTTTCACAGGCCTTTCTAAGAGATGTTACCGGTAGGCTGTGAGAGCACTGTGCAGAGCGAGTTGTTTCTTAGCTTCCCAAAGAGCTGGAAGCAAGATGCTCTGGGTCCAAACTCTCCCTTTGGAAAGAAGACTGCACGTTGTGCCTTTCTGCTCTAGGGCAATGTAGCACACCCAGAGCAGAAGTTCTGCTTCAGCCAGATCAGGCCTGGAGAGAAACTGCGTTTCACAGGCCTTTGTAAGTGATGTTCCCGGTAGGCTGTAAGAGCACTGTGCAGAGCGAGTTGTTTCTTAGCTTCCCAAAGAGCTGGAAGCAAGATGCTCTGGGGCCCAACTCGCCCTTTGGAAAGAAGCCTGCACGTTGTGCCTTTCAGCTCTAGGGTAATGTAGCACACCCAGAGCAGAAGTTCTGCGTCAGCCAGATCAGGCCTGCAAAGAAACTGCGTTTCACAGGCCTTTGTAAGTGATGTTCCCGGTAGGCTGTAAGAGCACTGTGCAGAGCGAGTTGTTTCTTAGCATCCCAAAGAGCTGGAAGCAAGATGCTCTGGCGACCAACTCGCCCTTTGGAAAGAAGCCTGCACGTTTTGCCTTTCAGCTCTAGGGCAATGTAGCATACCCAGAGCAGAAGTTCTACTTCAGCCAGATCAGTCCTGCAGAGAAACTGCGTTTCACAGGACTCTGTAAGTGATGTTCCCGGTAGGCTGTAAGAGCACTTTGCTGAGTGAGTTGTTTCTTAGCTTCCCAAAGAGCTGGAAGCAAGATGCTCTGGTGACCAACTCGCCCTTTGGAAAGAAGCCTGCACGTTGTACCTTTCTGCTCTGGGGCAATGTAGCACACCCAGAGCAGAAGTTCTGCTTCAGCCAGATCAGGCCTGCAAAGAAACTGCGTTTCACAGGCCTTTGTAAGTGGTGTTCCCGGTAGGCTGTAAGAGCACTTTGCATAGCGAGTTGTTTCCTAGCTTCCCGAAGAGCTGGAAGCAAGATGCTCTGGGGCCCAACTCGCCGTTTGGAAAGAAGCCTGCACGTTGTGACTTTCAGCTCTAGGGCAATGCAGAACACCAGAGCAGAAGTTCTGCTTCAGCCAGATCAGGCCTGCAAAGAAACTGGGTTTCACAGGCCTTTGTAAGAGATGTTCCCGGTAGGCTCTAAGAGCACTGTGCAGAGCGAGTTGTTTCTTAGCTTCCCAAAGAGCTGGAAGCAAGATGCTCTGGGGCCCAACTCGCCGTTTGGAATGAAGCCTGCACGTTGTGCCTCTCAGCTCTAGGGCAATGTAGCACACCCAGAGCAGAAGTTCTGCTTCAGCCAGATCAGGCCTGCAGAGAAACTGCGTTTCACAGGCCTTTGTAAGAGATGTTCCCGGTAGGCTGTAAGAGCACTGTGCAGAGCGAGTTGTTTCTTAGCTTCCCAAAGAGCTGGAAGCAAGATGCTCTGGGGCCCAACTCGCCCTTTGGAAAGAAGCCTGCACGTTGTGCCTTTCAGCTCTAGGGTAATGTAGCACACCCAGAGCAGAAGTTCTGCGTCAGCCAGATCAGGCCTGCAAAGAAACTGCGTTTCACAGGCCTTTGTAAGAGATGTTCCCGGTAGGCTGTAAGAGCACTGTGCAGAGCGAGTTGTTTCTTAGCATCCCAAAGAGCTGGAAGCAAGATCCTCTGGCGACCAACTCGCCCTTTGGAAAGAAGCCTGCACGTTTTGCCTTTCAGCTCTAGGGCAATGTAGCATACCCAGAGCAGAAGTTCTACTTCAGCCAGATCAGTCCTGCAGAGAAACTGCGTTTCACAGGACTCTGTAAGTGATGTTCCCGGTAGGCTGTAAGAGCACTTTGCCGAGTGAGTTGTTTCTTAGCTTCCCAAAGAGCTGGAAGCAAGATGCTCTGGTGACCAACTCGCCCTTTGGAAAGAAGCCTGCACGTTGTACCTTTCTGCTCTGGGGCAATGTAGCACACCCAGAGCAGAAGTTCTGCTTCAGCCAGATCAGGCCTGCAAAGAAACTGCGTTTCACAGGCCTTTGTAAGTGGTGTTCCCGGTAGGCTGTAAGAGCACTTTGCCTAGCGAGTTGTTTCCTAGCTTCCCGAAGAGCTGGAAGCAAGATGCTCTGGGGCCCAACTCGCCGTTTGGAAAGAAGCCTGCACGTTGTGACTTTCAGCTCTAGGGCAATGCAGAACACCAGAGCAGAAGTTCTGCTTCAGACAGATCAGGCCTGCAAAGAAGCTGGGTTTCACAGGCCTTTGTAAGAGATGTTCCCGGTAGGCTGTAAGAGCACTGTGCAGAGCGAGTTGTTTCTTAGCTTCCCAAAGAGCTGGAAGCAAGATGCTCTGGGTCTAACTCGCCCTTTGGAAAGAAGCCTGCACGTTGTGCCTTTCTGCTCTAGGGCAATGTAGCACACCCAGAGCAGAAGTTCTACTTCAGCCAGATCAGTCCTGCAGCGAAACTGCGTTTCACAGGCCTTTGCATGTGATGTTCCCGGTAGGCTGTAAGAGCACTTTGCAGAGCGAGTTGTTTCTTAGCTTCCCAAAGAGCTGGAAGCAAGATGCTCTGGGGCCCAACTTGCCCTTTGGAAAGAAGACTGCACGTTGTGCCTTTCTGCTCTAGGGCAATGTAGCACACCCAGAGCAGAAGTTCTGCTTCAGCCAGATCAGGCCTGCAAAGAAACTGTGTTTCACAGGCCTTTGTAAGAGATGTTCCCGGTAGGCTGTAAGAGCACTGTGCAGAGCGAGTTGTTTCTTAGCTTCCCAAAGAGCTGGAAGCAAGATGCTCTGGGGCCCAACTCACCCTTTGGAAAGAAGCCTGCACGTTGTGCCTCTCAGCTCTAGGGCAATGTAGCACACCCAGAGCAGAAGTTCTGCTTCAGCCATATCAGGCCTGCAAAGAAACTGCGTTTCACAGGCCTTTGAAAGAGATGTTCCTGGTAGGCTGTAAGAGCTCGGTGCGGAGCGAGTTGTTTCTTAGCTTCCCAAAGAGCTGGAAGCAAGATGCTCTGGGGCCCAACTCGCCCTTTGGAAAGAAGCCTGCACGTTGTGCCTTTCAGCTCTAGGGCAATGTAGCACACCCAGAGCAGAAGTTCTGCTTCAGCCACATGAGGCCAGCAGAGAAACTGCGTTTCACAGGCCTTTGTAATAGATGTTGCCGGTAGGCTGTAAGAGCACTGTGCAGAGCGAGTTGTTTCTTAGCTTCCCAAAGAGCTGGAAGCAAGATGCTCTGGGGCCCAACTCGCCCTTTTGAAAGAAGCCTGCACGTTGTGCCTTTCAGCTCTAGGGCAATGTAGCACACCCAGAGCAGAAATTCTGATTCAGCCACATCAGGCCTGCAAAGAAACTGCGTTTCACAGGCCTTTGTAAGAGATGTTCCCGGTAGGCTGTAAGAGCACTGTGCAGAGCGAGTTGTTTCTTCGCTTCCCAAAGAGCTGGATGCAAGATGCTCTGGGGCCCAACTCGCCCTTTGGAAAGAAGCCTGCACGTTTTGCCTTTCAGCTCTAGGGCAATGTAGAGCACCCAATGCAGAAGTCCTACTTCAGCCAGATCAGTCCTGCAGAGAAACTGCGTTTCACAGGCCTTTGTAAGTGATGTTCCCGGTAGGCTGTAAGAGAACTGTGCAGAGCGAGTTGTTTCTTAGCTTCCCAAAGAGCTGGATGCAAGATGCTCTGGGGCCCAACTCGCCCTTTGGAAAGAAGCCTGCACGTTGTGCCTTTCTGATCTAGGGCAATGTAGCACACCCAGAGCAGAAGTTCTGCTTCAGCCAGATCAGGCCTGCAGAGAAACTGCATTTCACAGGCCTTTGTAAGAGATGTTCCCGGTAGGCTGTAAGAGCACTGTGCAGAGCAAGTTGTTTCTTAGCTTCCCAAAGAGCTGGAAGCAAGATTCTCTGGGGCCCAACTCGCCCTTTGGAAAGAAGCCTGCACGTTTTGCCTTTCAGCTCTAGGGCAATGTAGCACACCCAGTGCAGAAGTTCTGCTTCAGCCATATCAGGCCTGCAAAGAAACTGCGTTTCACAGGCCTTTGTAAGAGATGTTCCCGGTAGGCTGTAAGAGCACTGTGCAGAGCGAGTTGTTTCTTAGCTTCCCACAGAGCTGGAAGCAAGATGCTCTGGGGCCCAAATCGACCTTTGGAAAGAAGCCTGCACGTTGTGCCTTTCAGCTCTAGGGCAATGTAGCACACCCAGCGCAGAAGTTCTGCTTCATCCAGATCAGGCCTGGAGAGAAACTGCGTTTCACAGGCCTTTGTAAGAGATGTTCCCGGTAGGCTGTAAGAGCACTGTGCAGAGCGAGTTCTTTCTTAGCTTCCCAAAGAGCTGGAAGCAAGATGCTCTGGGGCCCAACTCGCCCTTTGGAAAGAAGCCTGCACGTTGTGCCTTTCAGCTCTAGGGCAATGTAGCACACCCAGAGCAGAAGTTCTGCTTCAGCCAGATCAGTCCTGCAGCGAAACTGCATTTCACAGGCCTTTGTAAGTGATGTTCCCGGTAGGCTGTAAGAGCACTTTGCAGAGCGAGTTGTTTCTTAGCTTCCCAAAGAGCTGGAAGCAAGATGCTCTGGGGACCAACTCGCCCTTTGGAAACAAGCCTGCACGTTGTGCCTTTCTGCTCCAGGGCAATGTAGCACACCCAGAGCAGAAGTTCTGCTTCAGCCAGATCAGGCCTGCAAAGAAACTGCGTTTCACAGGCCTTTGTAAGAGATGTTCCCGGTAGGCTGTAAGAGCACTGTGCAGAGCGAGTTGTTTCTTAGCTTCCCCAAGAGCTGGAAGCAAGATGCTCTGGGGCCCAACTCGCCCTTTGGAAAGAAGCCTGCACGTTGTGACTTTCAGCTCATGGGCATTGTAGAACAACAGAGCAGAAGTTCTGCTTCAGCCAGATCAGGCCTGCAAAGAAACTGCGTTTCACAGGCCTTTGTAAGAGATGTTCCCGGTAGGCTGTAAGAGCACTGTGCAGAGCGAGTTGTTTCTTAGCTTCCCAAAGAGCTGGAAGCAAGATGCTCTGTGGCCCAACTCGCCCTTTGTAAAGAAGCCTGCACGTTTTGCCTTTCAGCTCTAGGGCAATGTAGAGCACCCAGAGCAGAAGTTCTACTTCAGCCAGATCAGTCCTGCAGAGAAACTGCGTTTCACAGGCCTTTGTAAGTAATGTTCCCGGTAGGCTGTAAGAGCACTGTGCAGAGCGAGTTGTTTCTTAGCTTCCCAAAGAGCTGGAAGCAAGATGCTCTGGGGCCCAACTCGCCCTTTGGAAAGAAGCCTGCACCTTGTGCCTTTCTGATCTAGGGCAATGTAGCACACCCAGTGCAGAAGTTCTGCTTCAGCCAGATCAGGCCTGCAAAGAAACTGCGTTTCACAGGCCTTTGTAAGAGATGTTCCCGGTAGGCTGTAAGAGCACTGTGCAGAGCGAGTTGGTTCTTAGCTTCCCAAAGAGCTGGAAGCAAGATGCTCTGGGGCCCAACTCGCCCTTTGGAAAGAAGCCTGCACGTTGTGCCTTTCAGCTCTAGGGCAATGTAGCACACCCAGAGCAGAAGTTCTGCTTCATCCATATGAGGCCTGCAAAGAAACTGCGTTTCACAGGCCTATGTAAGAGATGTACCCGGTAGGCTCTAAGAGCACTGTGCAGAGCGAGTTGTTTCTAAGCTTCCCAAAGAGCTGGAAGCAAGATGCTCTGGGGCCCAACTCGCCCTTTGGAAAGAAGCCTGCACGTTGTGCCTTTCAGCTCTAGGGCAATATAGCACACCCAGAGCAGAAGTTCTGCTTCAGCCAGATCAGGCCTGCAAAGAAACTGCGTTTCACAGGCCTTTGTAAGAGATGTTCCCGGTAGGCTGTAAGAGCACTGTGCAGAGCGAGTTGTTTCTTAGCTTCCCAAAGAGCTGGCAGCAAGATGCTCTGGGGCCCAACTCGCCCTTTGGAAAGAAGCCTGCACGTTGTGCCTTTCTGCTCTAGGGAAATGTAGCACACCCAGAGCAGAAGTTCTGCTTCAGCCAGATGAGGCCTGCAAAGAAACTGCGTTTCACAGGCCTTTGTAAGAGATGTACCCGGTAGGCATAAGAGCACTGTGCAGAGCGAGTTGTTTCTTAGCTTCCCAAAGAGCTGGAAGCAAGATGCTCTGGGGCCCAACTCGCCATTTGGAAAGAAGCCTGCACGTTGTGCCTTTCAGCTCTAGCGCAATGTAGCACAACCAGAGCAGAAGTTCTGCTTCAGCCAGATGAGGCCTGCAAAGAAATTGCGTTTCACAGGCCTTTGTAAGAGATGTTCCCGGTAGGCTGTAAGAGCACTGTGCAGAGCGAATTGTTTCTTAGCTTCCCAAAGAGCTGGAAGCAAGATGCTCTGCGGCCCAAGTCGCCCTTTGGAAAGAAGCCTGCACGTTGTGCCTTTCAGCTCTAGGGCAATGTAGCACACCCAGAGCTGAAGTTCTGCTTCAGCGAGATCAGGCCTGCAGAGAAACTGCGTTTCACAGGCCTTTGTAAGAGATGTTCCCGGTAGGCTGTAAGAGCACTGTGCAGAGCGAGTTGTTTCTTAGCTTCCCAAAGAGCTGGAAGCAAGATGCTCTGGGGCCCAACTCGCCCTTTGGAAAGAAGCCTGCACGTTGTGCCTTTCAGCTCTAAGGCGATGTAGTCCACCCAGAGCAGAAGTTCTGCTTCAGCCAGATGAGGCCTGCAAAGAAACTGGGTGTCACAGGCCTTAGTAAGAGATGTACCCGGTAGGCTCTAAGAGCACTGTGCAGAGCGAGTTGTTTCTTAGCTTCCCAAAGAGCTGGAAGCAAGATGCTCTGGGGCCCAACTCGCCCTTTGGAAAGAAGCCTGCACGTTGTGCCTTTCAGCTTTAGGGCAATGTAGCACAGCCAGAGCAGTAGTTCTGCTGCAGCCAGATGAGGCCTGCAAAGAAACTGCGTTTCACAGGCCTTTGTAGGAGATGTTCCCAGTAGGCTGTGAGAGCACTGTGCAGAGCGAGTTGTTTCTTAGCTTCCCAAAGAGCTGGAAGCAAGATGCTCTGGGGCCCAAATCGCCCTTTGGAAAGAAGCCTGCATGTTGTGCCATTCAGCTCTGGGGCAAGGTAGCACACCCAGAGCAGAAGTTCTGCTTCAGCCAGATGAGGCCTGCAAAGAAACTGCGTTTCACAGGCCTTTGTAAGAGATGTTCCCGGTAGGCTGTAAGAGCACTGTGCAGAGCGAGTTGTTTCTTATCTTCCCAAAGAGCTGGAAGCAAGATGCTCTGGGGCCCAACTCGCCCTTTGGAAAGAAGCCTGCACGTTGTGCCTTTCTGCTCTAGGGAAATGTAGCACACCCAGAGCAGAAGTTCAGCTTCAGCCAGATAAGGCCTGCAAAGAAACTGCGTTTCACATGCCTTTGTAAGAGATATTCCCGGTAGGCTGTAAGATCACTGTGCAGAGCGAGTTGTTTCTTAGCTTCCCAAAGAGCTGGAAGCAAGATGCTCTGGGGCCCAACTCGCCCTTTGTAAAGAAGCCTGCACGTTGTGCCTTTCAGCTCTAGGCCAATGTAGCACACCCAGAGCAGAAGTTCTGCTTCAGCCAGATCAGGCCTGCAAAGAAACTGCGTTTCACAGGCCTTTGTAAGAGATGTACCCGGTAGGCTGTAAGAGCACTGTGCAGAGCGAGTTGTTTCTTATCTTCCCAAAGAGCTGGAAGCAAGATGCTCTGGGGCCCAACTCGCCCTTTGGAAAGAAGCCTGCACGTTGTGCCTTTCTGCTCTAGGGCAATGTAGCACACCCAGAGCAGAAGTTCAGCTTCAGCCAGATAAGGCCTGCAAAGAAACTGCGTTTCACAGGCCTTTGTAAGAGATGTTCCCGGTAGGCTGTAAGATCACTGTGCAGAGCGTGTTGTTTCTTAGCTTCCCAAAGAGCTGGAAGCAAGATGCTCTGGGGCCCAACTCGCCCTTTGGAAAGAAGCCTGCACGTTGTGCCTTTCAGCTCTAGGGCAATATAGCACACCCAGAGCAGAAGTTCTGCTTCAGCCAGATCAGGCCTGCAAAGAAACTGCGTTTCACAGGCCTTTGTAAGAGATGTACCCGGTAGGCTGTAAGAGCACTGTGCAGAGCGAGTTGTTGCTTAGCTTCCCAAAGAGCTGGAAGCAAGATGCTCTGGGCCCCAACTCGCCCTTTTGAAAGAAGCCTGCACGTTGTGCCTTTCTGCTCTAGGGAAATGTAGCACACCCACAGCAGAAGTTCTGCTTCAGCCATATGAGGCCTGCAAAGAAACTGCGTTTCACAGGCCTTTGTAAGAGATGTTCCCGGTAGGCTGTGAGAGCACTGTGCA
The DNA here is from genome assembly GCF_041296265.1 of Equus caballus. Classification (NCBI taxonomy): domain Eukaryota; kingdom Metazoa; phylum Chordata; class Mammalia; order Perissodactyla; family Equidae; genus Equus; species Equus caballus. The sequence goes on from NC_091695.1 coordinate 20,868,191, forward strand.
GAGCGAGTTGTTTCTTAGCTTCCCAAAGAGCTGGAAGCAAGATGCTCTGGGGTCCAACTCGCCCTTTGGAAAGAAGGCTGCACGTTGTGCCTTTCAGCTCTAGGGCAATGTAGCACACCCAGAGCAGAAGTTCAGCTTCATCCAGATCAGGCCTGCAAAGAAACTGCGTTTCACAGGCCTTTGTAAGAGATGTTCCCGGTAGGCTGTAAGAGCACTGTGCAGAGCGAGTTGTTTCTTAGCTTCCCAAAGAGCTGGAAGCAAGATGCTCTGGGGCCCAACTCACCCTTTGGAAAGAAGCCTGCACGTTGTGCCTCTCAGCTCTAGGGCAATGTAGCACACCCAGAGCAGAAGTTCTGCTTCAGCCATATCAGGCCTGCAAAGAAACTGCGTTTCACAGGCCTTTGAAAGAGATGTTCCTGGTAGGCTGTAAGAGCTCGGTGCGGAGCGAGTTGTTTCTTAGCTTCCCAAAGAGCTGGAAGCAAGATGCTCTGGGGCCCAACTCGCCCTTTGGAAAGAAGGCTGCACGTTGTGCCTTTCAGCTCTAGGGCAATGTAGCACACCCAGAGCAGAAGTTCTGCTTCAGCCACATGAGGCCAGCAGAGAAACTGCGTTTCACAGGCCTTTGTAATAGATGTTGCCGGTAGGCTGTAAGAGCACTGTGCAGAGCGAGTTGTTTCTTAGCTTCCCAAAGAGCTGGAAGCAAGATGCTCTGGGGCCCAACTCGCCCTTTTGAAAGAAGCCTGCACGTTGTGCCTTTCAGCTCTAGGGCAATGTAGCACACCCAGAGCAGAAATTCTGATTCAGCCACATCAGGCCTGCAAAGAAACTGCGTTTCACAGGCCTTTGTAAGAGATGTTCCCGGTAGGCTGTAAGAGCACTGTGCAGAGCGAGTTGTTTCTTCGCTTCCCAAAGAGCTGGATGCAAGATGCTCTGGGGCCCAACTCGCCCTTTGGAAAGAAGCCTGCACGTTTTGCCTTTCAGCTCTAGGGCAATGTAGAGCACCCAATGCAGAAGTCCTACTTCAGCCAGATCAGTCCTGCAGAGAAACTGCGTTTCACAGGCCTTTGTAAGTGATGTTCCCGGTAGGCTGTAAGAGAACTGTGCAGAGCGAGTTGTTTCTTAGCTTCCCAAAGAGCTGGATGCAAGATGCTCTGGGGCCCAACTCGCCCTTTGGAAAGAAGCCTGCACGTTGTGCCTTTCTGATCTAGGGCAATGTAGCACACCCAGAGCAGAAGTTCTGCTTCAGCCAGATCAGGCCTGCAGAGAAACTGCATTTCACAGGCCTTTGTAAGAGATGTTCCCGGTAGGCTGTAAGAGCACTGTGCAGAGCAAGTTGTTTCTTAGCTTCCCAAAGAGCTGGAAGCAAGATTCTCTGGGGCCCAACTCGCCCTTTGGAAAGAAGCCTGCACGTTTTGCCTTTCAGCTCTAGGGCAATGTAGCACACCCAGTGCAGAAGTTCTGCTTCAGCCATATCAGGCCTGCAAAGAAACTGCGTTTCACAGGCCTTTGTAAGAGATGTTCCCGGTAGGCTGTAAGAGCACTGTGCAGAGCGAGTTGTTTCTTAGCTTCCCACAGAGCTGGAAGCAAGATGCTCTGGGGCCCAAATCGACCTTTGGAAAGAAGCCTGCACGTTGTGCCTTTCAGCTCTAGGGCAATGTAGCACACCCAGCGCAGAAGTTCTGCTTCATCCAGATCAGGCCTGGAGAGAAACTGCGTTTCACAGGCCTTTGTAAGAGATGTTCCCGGTAGGCTGTAAGAGCACTGTGCAGAGCGAGTTCTTTCTTAGCTTCCCAAAGAGCTGGAAGCAAGATGCTCTGGGGCCCAACTCGCCCTTTGGAAAGAAGCCTGCACGTTGTGCCTTTCAGCTCTAGGGCAATGTAGCACACCCAGAGCAGAAGTTCTGCTTCAGCCAGATCAGTCCTGCAGCGAAACTGCATTTCACAGGCCTTTGTAAGTGATGTTCCCGGTAGGCTGTAAGAGCACTTTGCAGAGCGAGTTGTTTCTTAGCTTCCCAAAGAGCTGGAAGCAAGATGCTCTGGGGACCAACTCGCCCTTTGGAAACAAGCCTGCACGTTGTGCCTTTCTGCTCCAGGGCAATGTAGCACACCCAGAGCAGAAGTTCTGCTTCAGCCAGATCAGGCCTGCAAAGAAACTGCGTTTCACAGGCCTTTGTAAGAGATGTTCCCGGTAGGCTGTAAGAGCACTGTGCAGAGCGAGTTGTTTCTTAGCTTCCCCAAGAGCTGGAAGCAAGATGCTCTGGGGCCCAACTCGCCCTTTGGAAAGAAGCCTGCACGTTGTGACTTTCAGCTCATGGGCATTGTAGAACAACAGAGCAGAAGTTCTGCTTCAGCCAGATCAGGCCTGCAAAGAAACTGCGTTTCACAGGCCTTTGTAAGAGATGTTCCCGGTAGGCTGTAAGAGCACTGTGCAGAGCGAGTTGTTTCTTAGCTTCCCAAAGAGCTGGAAGCAAGATGCTCTGTGGCCCAACTCGCCCTTTGTAAAGAAGCCTGCACGTTTTGCCTTTCAGCTCTAGGGCAATGTAGAGCACCCAGAGCAGAAGTTCTACTTCAGCCAGATCAGTCCTGCAGAGAAACTGCGTTTCACAGGCCTTTGTAAGTAATGTTCCCGGTAGGCTGTAAGAGCACTGTGCAGAGCGAGTTGTTTCTTAGCTTCCCAAAGAGCTGGAAGCAAGATGCTCTGGGGCCCAACTCGCCCTTTGGAAAGAAGCCTGCACCTTGTGCCTTTCTGATCTAGGGCAATGTAGCACACCCAGTGCAGAAGTTCTGCTTCAGCCAGATCAGGCCTGCAAAGAAACTGCGTTTCACAGGCCTTTGTAAGAGATGTTCCCGGTAGGCTGTAAGAGCACTGTGCAGAGCGAGTTGGTTCTTAGCTTCCCAAAGAGCTGGAAGCAAGATGCTCTGGGGCCCAACTCGCCCTTTGGAAAGAAGCCTGCACGTTGTGCCTTTCAGCTCTAGGGCAATGTAGCACACCCAGAGCAGAAGTTCTGCTTCATCCATATGAGGCCTGCAAAGAAACTGCGTTTCACAGGCCTATGTAAGAGATGTACCCGGTAGGCTCTAAGAGCACTGTGCAGAGCGAGTTGTTTCTAAGCTTCCCAAAGAGCTGGAAGCAAGATGCTCTGGGGCCCAACTCGCCCTTTGGAAAGAAGCCTGCACGTTGTGCCTTTCAGCTCTAGGGCAATATAGCACACCCAGAGCAGAAGTTCTGCTTCAGCCAGATGAGGCCTGCAAAGAAACTGCGTTTCACAGGCCTTTGTAAGAGATGTACCCGGTAGGCATAAGAGCACTGTGCAGAGCGAGTTGTTTCTTAGCTTCCCAAAGAGCTGGAAGCAAGATGCTCTGGGGCCCAACTCGCCATTTGGAAAGAAGCCTGCACGTTGTGCCTTTCAGCTCTAGCGCAATGTAGCACAACCAGAGCAGAAGTTCTGCTTCAGCCAGATGAGGCCTGCAAAGAAATTGCGTTTCACAGGCCTTTGTAAGAGATGTTCCCGGTAGGCTGTAAGAGCACTGTGCAGAGCGAATTGTTTCTTAGCTTCCCAAAGAGCTGGAAGCAAGATGCTCTGCGGCCCAAGTCGCCCTTTGGAAAGAAGCCTGCACGTTGTGCCTTTCAGCTCTAGGGCAATGTAGCACACCCAGAGCTGAAGTTCTGCTTCAGCGAGATCAGGCCTGCAGAGAAACTGCGTTTCACAGGCCTTTGTAAGAGATGTTCCCGGTAGGCTGTAAGAGCACTGTGCAGAGCGAGTTGTTTCTTAGCTTCCCAAAGAGCTGGAAGCAAGATGCTCTGGGGCCCAACTCGCCCTTTGGAAAGAAGCCTGCACGTTGTGCCTTTCAGCTCTAAGGCGATGTAGTCCACCCAGAGCAGAAGTTCTGCTTCAGCCAGATGAGGCCTGCAAAGAAACTGGGTGTCACAGGCCTTAGTAAGAGATGTACCCGGTAGGCTCTAAGAGCACTGTGCAGAGCGAGTTGTTTCTTAGCTTCCCAAAGAGCTGGAAGCAAGATGCTCTGGGGCCCAACTCGCCCTTTGGAAAGAAGCCTGCACGTTGTGCCTTTCAGCTTTAGGGCAATGTAGCACAGCCAGAGCAGTAGTTCTGCTGCAGCCAGATGAGGCCTGCAAAGAAACTGCGTTTCACAGGCCTTTGTAGGAGATGTTCCCAGTAGGCTGTGAGAGCACTGTGCAGAGCGAGTTGTTTCTTAGCTTCCCAAAGAGCTGGAAGCAAGATGCTCTGGGGCCCAAATCGCCCTTTGGAAAGAAGCCTGCATGTTGTGCCATTCAGCTCTGGGGCAAGGTAGCACACCCAGAGCAGAAGTTCTGCTTCAGCCAGATGAGGCCTGCAAAGAAACTGCGTTTCACAGGCCTTTGTAAGAGATGTTCCCGGTAGGCTGTAAGAGCACTGTGCAGAGCGAGTTGTTTCTTATCTTCCCAAAGAGCTGGAAGCAAGATGCTCTGGGGCCCAACTCGCCCTTTGGAAAGAAGCCTGCACGTTGTGCCTTTCTGCTCTAGGGAAATGTAGCACACCCAGAGCAGAAGTTCAGCTTCAGCCAGATAAGGCCTGCAAAGAAACTGCGTTTCACATGCCTTTGTAAGAGATATTCCCGGTAGGCTGTAAGATCACTGTGCAGAGCGAGTTGTTTCTTAGCTTCCCAAAGAGCTGGCAGCAAGATGCTCTGGGGCCCAACTCGCCCTTTGTAAAGAAGCCTGCACGTTGTGCCTTTCAGCTCTAGGCCAATGTAGCACACCCAGAGCAGAAGTTCTGCTTCAGCCAGATCAGGCCTGCAAAGAAACTGCGTTTCACAGGCCTTTGTAAGAGATGTACCCGGTAGGCTGTAAGAGCACTGTGCAGAGCGAGTTGTTTCTTATCTTCCCAAAGAGCTGGAAGCAAGATGCTCTGGGGCCCAACTCGCCCTTTGGAAAGAAGCCTGCACGTTGTGCCTTTCTGCTCTAGGGCAATGTAGCACACCCAGAGCAGAAGTTCAGCTTCAGCCAGATAAGGCCTGCAAAGAAACTGCGTTTCACAGGCCTTTGTAAGAGATGTTCCCGGTAGGCTGTAAGATCACTGTGCAGAGCGTGTTGTTTCTTAGCTTCCCAAAGAGCTGGAAGCAAGATGCTCTGGGGCCCAACTCGCCCTTTGGAAAGAAGCCTGCACGTTGTGCCTTTCAGCTCTAGGGCAATATAGCACACCCAGAGCAGAAGTTCTGCTTCAGCCAGATCAGGCCTGCAAAGAAACTGCGTTTCACAGGCCTTTGTAAGAGATGTACCCGGTAGGCTGTAAGAGCACTGTGCAGAGCGAGTTGTTGCTTAGCTTCCCAAAGAGCTGGAAGCAAGATGCTCTGGGCCCCAACTCGCCCTTTGGAAAGAAGCCTGCACGTTGTGCCTTTCTGCTCTAGGGAAATGTAGCACACCCACAGCAGAAGTTCTGCTTCAGCCATATGAGGCCTGCAAAGAAACTGCGTTTCACAGGCCTTTGTAAGAGATGTTCCCGGTAGGCTGTGAGAGCACTGTGCAGAGCGAGTTGTTTCTTAGCTTCCCAAAGAGCTGGAAGCAAGATGCTCTGGGGTCCAACTCGCCCTTTGGAAAGAAGGCTGCACGTTGTGCCTTTCAGCTCTAGGGCAATGTAGCACACCCAGAGCAGAAGTTCAGCTTCATCCAGATCAGGCCTGCAAAGAAACTGCGTTTCACAGGCCTTTGTAAGAGATGTTCCCGGTAGGCTGTAAGAGCACTGTGCAGAGCGAGTTGTTTCTTAGCTTCCCAAAGAGCTGGAAGCAAAATGCTCTGGGGCCCAACTCGCCCTTTGGAAAGAAGCCTGCACGTTGTGCCTTTCAGCTTTAGGGCAATGTAGCACACCCAGAGCAGTAGTTCTGATGCAGCCAGATGAGGCCTGCAAAGAAACTGCGTTTCACAGGCCTTTCTAAGAGATGTTACCGGTAGGCTGTGAGAGCACTGTGCAGAGCGAGTTGTTTCTTAGCTTCCCAAAGAGCTGGAAGCAAGATGCTCTGGGTCCCAACTCTCCCTTTGGAAAGAAGACTGCACGTTGTGCCTTTCTGCTCTAGGGCAATGTAGCACACCCAGAGCAGAAGTTCTGCTTCAGCCAGATCAGGCCTGGAGAGAAACTGCGTTTCACAGGCCTTTGTAAGTGATGTTCCCGGTAGGCTGAAAGAGCACTGTGCAGAGCGAGTTGTTTCTTAGCTTCCCAAAGAGCTGGAAGCAAGATGCTCTGGGGCCCAACTCGACCTTTGGAAAGAAGCCTGCACGTTGTGCCTTTCAGCTCTAGGGCAATGTAGCACACGCAGCGCAGAAGTTCTGCTTCATCCAGATCAGGCCTGCAAAGAAACTGCGTTTCACATGCCTTTGTAAGAGATGTTCCCGGTAGGCTGTAAGAGCACTGTGCAGAGCGAGTTGTTTCTTAGCTTCCCAAAGAGCTGGAAGCAAGATGCTCTGGCGACCAACTCGCCCTTTGGAAAGAAGCCTGCACGTTTTGCCTTTCAGCCCTAGGGCAATGTAGCATACCCAGAGCAGAAGTTCTACTTCAGCCAGATCAGTCCTGCAGAGAAAGTGCGTTTCACAGGACTCTGTAAGTGATGTTCCCGGTAGGCTGTAAGAGCACTTTGCTGAGTGAGTTGTTTCTTAGCTTCCCAAAGAGCTGGAAGCAAGATGCTCTGGGTCTAACTCGCCCTGTGGAAAGAAGCCTGCACGTTGTGCCTTTCAGCTCTAGGGCAATGTAGCACACGCAGCGCAGAAGTTCTGCTTCATCCAGATCAGGCCTGCAAAGAAACTGCGTTTCACATGCCTTTGTAAGAGATGTTCCCGGTAGGCTGTAAGAGCACTGTGCAGAGCGAGTTCTTTCTTAGCTTCCCAAAGAGCTGGAAGCAAGATGCTCTGGGGCCCAACTCGCCCTTTGGAAAGAAGCCTTCACGTTGTGCCTTTCAGCTCTAGGGCAATGTAGCACACCCAGAGCAGAAGTTCTGCTTCAGCCAGATCAGTCCTGCAGCGAAACTGCATTTCACAGGCCTTTGTAAGTGATGTTCCCGGTAGGCTGTAAGAGCACTTTGCAGAGCGAGTTGTTTCTTAGCTTCCCAAAGAGCTGGAAGCAAGATGCTCTGGGGACCAACTCGCCCTTTGGAAACAAGCCTGCACGTTGTGCCTTTCTGCTCCAGGGCAATGTAGCACACCCAGAGCAGAAGTTCTGCTTCAGCCAGATCAGGCCTGCAAAGAAACTGCGTTTCACAGGCCTTTGTAAGAGATGTTCCCGGTAGGCTGTAAGAGCACTGTGCAGAGCGAGTTGTTTCTTAGCTTCCCCAAGAGCTGGAAGCAAGATGCTCTGGGGCCCAACTCGCCCTTTGGAAAGAAGCCTGCACGTTGTGACTTTCAGCTCATGGGCATTGTAGAACAACAGAGCAGAAGTTCTGCTTCAGCCAGATCAGGCCTGCAAAGAAACTGCGTTTCACAGGCCTTTGTAAGAGATGTTCCCGGTAGGCTGTAAGAGCACTGTGCAGAGCGAGTTGTTTCTTAGCTTCCCAAAGAGCTGGAAGCAAGATGCTCTGTGGCCCAACTCGCCCTTTGTAAAGAAGCCTGCACGTTTTGCCTTTCAGCTCTAGGGCAATGTAGAGCACCCAGAGCAGAAGTTCTACTTCAGCCAGATCAGTCCTGCAGAGAAACTGCGTTTCACAGGCCTTTGTAAGTAATGTTCCCGGTAGGCTGTAAGAGCACTGTGCAGAGCGAGTTGTTTCTTAGCTTCCCAAAGAGCTGGAAGCAAGATGCTCTGGGGCCCAACTCGCCCTTTGGAAAGAAGCCTGCACCTTGCGCCTTTCTGATCTAGGGCAATGTAGCACACCCAGTGCAGAAGTTCTGCTTCAGCCAGATCAGGCCTGCAAAGAAACTGCGTTTCACAGGCCTTTGTAAGAGATGTTCCCGGTAGGCTGTAAGAGCACTGTGCAGAGCGAGTTGGTTCTTAGCTTCCCAAAGAGCTGGAAGCAAGATGCTCTGGGGCCCAACTCGCCCTTTGGAAAGAAGCCTGCACGTTGTGCCTTTCAGCTCTAGGGCAATGTAGCACACCCAGAGCAGAAGTTCTGCTTCATCCATATGAGGCCTGCAAAGAAACTGCGTTTCACAGGCCTATGTAAGAGATGTACCCGGTAGGCTCTAAGAGCACTGTGCAGAGCGAGTTGTTTCTAAGCTTCCCAAAGAGCTGGAAGCAAGATGCTCTGGGGCCCAACTCGCCCTTTGGAAAGAAGCCTGCACGTTGTGCCTTTCAGCTCTAGGGCAATATAGCACACCCAGAGCAGAAGTTCTGCTTCAGCCAGATCAGGCCTGCAAAGAAACTGCGTTTCACAGGCCTTTGTAAGAGATGTTCCCGGTAGGCTGTAAGAGCACTGTGCAGAGCGAGTTGTTTCTTAGCTTCCCAAAGAGCTGGCAGCAAGATGCTCTGGGGCCCAACTCGCCCTTTGGAAAGAAGCCTGCACGTTGTGCCTTTCTGCTCTAGGGAAATGTAGCACACCCAGAGCAGAAGTTCTGCTTCAGCCAGATGAGGCCTGCAAAGAAACTGCGTTTCACAGGCCTTTGTAAGAGATGTACCCGGTAGGCATAAGAGCACTGTGCAGAGCGAGTTGTTTCTTAGCTTCCCAAAGAGCTGGAAGCAAGATGCTCTGGGGCCCAACTCGCCATTTGGAAAGAAGCCTGCACGTTGTGCCTTTCAGCTCTAGCGCAATGTAGCACAACCAGAGCAGAAGTTCTGCTTCAGCCAGATGAGGCCTGCAAAGAAATTGCGTTTCACAGGCCTTTGTAAGAGATGTTCCCGGTAGGCTGTAAGAGCACTGTGCAGAGCGAATTGTTTCTTAGCTTCCCAAAGAGCTGGAAGCAAGATGCTCTGCGGCCCAAGTCGCCCTTTGGAAAGAAGCCTGCACGTTGTGCCTTTCAGCTCTAGGGCAATGTAGCACACCCAGAGCTGAAGTTCTGCTTCAGCGAGATCAGGCCTGCAGAGAAACTGCGTTTCACAGGCCTTTGTAAGAGATGTTCCCGGTAGGCTGTAAGAGCACTGTGCAGAGCGAGTTGTTTCTTAGCTTCCCAAAGAGCTGGAAGCAAGATGCTCTGGGGCCCAACTCGCCCTTTGGAAAGAAGCCTGCACGTTGTGCCTTTCAGCTCTAGGGCGATGTAGTCCACCCAGAGCAGAAGTTCTGCTTCAGCCAGATGAGGCCTGCAAAGAAACTGGGTGTCACAGGCCTTAGCAAGAGATGTACCCGGTAGGCTCTAAGAGCACTGTGCAGAGCGAGTTGTTTCTTAGCTTCCCAAAGAGCTGGAAGCAAGATGCTCTGGGGCCCAACTCGCCCTTTGGAAAGAAGCCTGCACGTTGTGCCTTTCAGCTTTAGGGCAATGTAGCACAGCCAGAGCAGTAGTTCTGCTGCAGCCAGATGAGGCCTGCAAAGAAACTGCGTTTCACAGGCCTTTGTAGGAGATGTTCCCAGTAGGCTGTGAGAGCACTGTGCAGAGCGAGTTGTTTCTTAGCTTCCCAAAGAGCTGGAAGCAAGATGCTCTGGGGCCCAAATCGCCCTTTGGAAAGAAGCCTGCATGTTGTGCCATTCAGCTCTGGGGCAAGGTAGCACACCCAGAGCAGAAGTTCTGCTTCAGCCAGATGAGGCCTGCAAAGAAACTGCGTTTCACAGGCCTTTGTAAGAGATGTTCCCGGTAGGCTGTAAGAGCACTGTGCAGAGCGAGTTGTTTCTTATCTTCCCAAAGAGCTGGAAGCAAGATGCTCTGGGGCCCAACTCGCCCTTTGGAAAGAAGCCTGCACGTTGTGCCTTTCTGCTCTAGGGAAATGTAGCACACCCAGAGCAGAAGTTCAGCTTCAGCCAGATAAGGCCTGCAAAGAAACTGCGTTTCACATGCCTTTGTAAGAGATATTCCCGGTAGGCTGTAAGATCACTGTGCAGAGCGAGTTGTTTCTTAGCTTCCCAAAGAGCTGGAAGCAAGATGCTCTGGGGCCCAACTCGCCCTTTGTAAAGAAGCCTGCACGTTGTGCCTTTCAGCTCTAGGCCAATGTAGCACACCCAGAGCAGAAGTTCTGCTTCAGCCAGATCAGGCCTGCAAAGAAACTGCGTTTCACAGGCCTTTGTAAGAGATGTACCCGGTAGGCTGTAAGAGCACTGTGCAGAGCGAGTTGTTTCTTATCTTCCCAAAGAGCTGGAAGCAAGATGCTCTGGGGCCCAACTCGCCCTTTGGAAAGAAGCCTGCACGTTGTGCCTTTCTGCTCTAGGGCAATGTAGCACACCCAGAGCAGAAGTTCAGCTTCAGCCAGATAAGGCCTGCAAAGAAACTGCGTTTCACAGGCCTTTGTAAGAGATGTTCCCGGTAGGCTGTAAGATCACTGTGCAGAGCGTGTTGTTTCTTAGCTTCCCAAAGAGCTGGAAGCAAGATGCTCTGGGGCCCAACTCGCCCTTTGGAAAGAAGCCTGCACGTTGTGCCTTTCAGCTCTAGGGCAATATAGCACACCCAGAGCAGAAGTTCTGCTTCAGCCAGATCAGGCCTGCAAAGAAACTGCGTTTCACAGGCCTTTGTAAGAGATGTACCCGGTAGGCTGTAAGAGCACTGTGCAGAGCGAGTTGTTGCTTAGCTTCCCAAAGAGCTGGAAGCAAGATGCTCTGGGCCCCAACTCGCCCTTTGGAAAGAAGCCTGCACGTTGTGCCTTTCTGCTCTAGGGAAATGTAGCACACCCACAGCAGAAGTTCTGCTTCAGCCATATGAGGCCTGCAAAGAAACTGCGTTTCACAGGCCTTTGTAAGAGATGTTCCCGGTAGGCTGTGAGAGCACTGTGCAGAGCGAGTTGTTTCTTAGCTTCCCAAAGAGCTGGAAGCAAGATGCTCTGGGGTCCAACTCGCCCTTTGGAAAGAAGGCTGCACGTTGTGCCTTTCAGCTCTAGGGCAATGTAGCACACCCAGAGCAGAAGTTCAGCTTCATCCAGATCAGGCCTGCAAAGAAACTGCGTTTCACAGGCCTTTGTAAGAGATGTTCCCGGTAGGCTGTAAGAGCACTGTGCAGAGCGAGTTGTTTCTTAGCTTCCCAAAGAGCTGGAAGCAAAATGCTCTGGGGCCCAACTCGCCCTTTGGAAAGAAGCCTGCACGTTGTGCCTTTCAGCTTTAGGGCAATGTAGCACACCCAGAGCAGTAGTTCTGATGCAGCCAGATGAGGCCTGCAAAGAAACTGCGTTTCACAGGCCTTTCTAAGAGATGTTACCGGTAGGCTGTGAGAGCACTGTGCAGAGCGAGTTGTTTCTTAGCTTCCCAAAGAGCTGGAAGCAAGATGCTCTGGGTCCCAACTCTCCCTTTGGAAAGAAGACTGCACGTTGTGCCTTTCTGCTCTAGGGCAATGTAGCACACCCAGAGCAGAAGTTCTGCTTCAGCCAGATCAGGCCTGGAGAGAAACTGCGTTTCACAGGCCTTTGTAAGTGATGTTCCCGGTAGGCTGAAAGAGCACTGTGCAGAGCGAGTTGTTTCTTAGCTTCCCAAAGAGCTGGAAGCAAGATGCTCTGGGGCCCAACTCGACCTTTGGAAAGAAGCCTGCACGTTGTGCCTTTCAGCTCTAGGGCAATGTAGCACACGCAGCGCAGAAGTTCTGCTTCATCCAGATCAGGCCTGCAAAGAAACTGCGTTTCACATGCCTTTGTAAGAGATGTTCCCGGTAGGCTGTAAGAGCACTGTGCAGAGCGAGTTGTTTCTTAGCTTCCCAAAGAGCTGGAAGCAAGATGCTCTGGCGACCAACTCGCCCTTTGGAAAGAAGCCTGCACGTTTTGCCTTTCAGCCCTAGGGCAATGTAGCATACCCAGAGCAGAAGTTCTACTTCAGCCAGATCAGTCCTGCAGAGAAAGTGCGTTTCACAGGACTCTGTAAGTGATGTTCCCGGTAGGCTGTAAGAGCACTTTGCTGAGTGAGTTGTTTCTTAGCTTCCCAAAGAGCTGGAAGCAAGATGCTCTGGGTCTAACTCGCCCTGTGGAAAGAAGCCTGCACGTTGTGCCTTTCAGCTCTAGGGCAATGTAGCACACCCAGAGCAGAAGTTCTACTACAGCCAGATCAGTCCTGCAGCGAAACTGCGTTTCACAGGCCTTTGTAAGTGATGTTCCCGGTAGGCTGTAAGAGCAATTTGCAGAGCGAGTTGTTTCTTAGCTTCCCAAAGAGCTGGAAGCAAGATGATCTGGGGCGCAACTCGCCCTTTGGAAAGAAGCCTGCACGTTGTGCCTTTCTGCTCCAGGGCAATGTAGCACACCCAGAGCAGAAGTTCTGCTTCAGCCAGATAAGGCCTGCAAAGAAACTGCGTTTCACAGGCCTTTGAAAGAGATGTTCCTGGTAGGCTGTAAGAGCTCGGTGCGGAGCGAGTTGTTTCTTAGCTTCCCAAAGAGCTGGAAGCAAGATGCTCTGGGGCCCAACTCGCCCTTTGGAAAGAAGCCTGCACGTTGTGCCTTTAAGCTCTAGGGCAATGTAGCACACCCAGAGCAGTAGTTCTGCTGCAGCCAGATGAGGCCTGCAAAGAAACTGCGTTTCACGGGCCTTTGAAAGAGATGTTCCAGGTAGGCTGTGAGAGCACTGTGCAGAGCGAGTTGTTTCTTAGCTTCCCAAAGAGCTGGAAGCAAGATGCTCTGGGGCCCAACTCTCGCTTTGGAAAGAAGACTGCACGTTGTGCCATTCAGCTCTAGGGCAATGTAGCCCACCCTGAGCAGAAGTTCTGCTTCAGCCAGATGAGGCCTGCAAAGAAACTGTGTTTCACAGGCCTTTGTAAGAAATGTACCCGGTAGGCTCTAAGAGCACTGTGCAGAGCGAGTTGTTTCTTAGCTTCCCAAAGAGCTGGAAGCAAGATGCTCTGGGGCCCAACTCGCCCTTTGGAAAGAAGCCTGCACGTTGTACCTTTCTGCTCTGGGGCAATGTAGCACACCCAGAGCAGAAGTTCTGCTTCAGCCAGATCAGGCCTGCAAAGAAACTGCGTTTCACAGGCCTTTGTAAGTGGTGTTCCCGGTAGGCTGTAAGAGCACTTTGCAGAGCGAGTTGTTTCCTAGCTTCCCGAAGAGCTGGAAGCAAGATGCTCTGGGGCCCAACTCGCCGTTTGGAAAGAAGCCTGCACGTTGTGACTTTCAGCTCTAGGGCAATGCAGAACACCAGAGCAGAAGTTCTGCTTCAGCCAGATCAGGCCTGCAAAGAAACTGGGTTTCACAGGCCTTTGTAAGAGATGTTCCCGGTAGGCTGTAAGAGCACTGTGCAGAGCGAGTTGTTTCTTAGCTTCCCAAAGAGCTGGAAGCAAGATGCTCTGGGTCTAACTCGCCCTTTGGAAAGAAGCCTGCACGTTGTGCCTTTCAGCTCTAGGGCAATGTAGCACACCCAGAGCAGAAGTTCTACTTCAGCCAGATCAGTCCTGCAGCGAAACAGCGTTTCACAGGCCTTTGTAAGTGATGTTCCCGGTAGGCTGTAAGAGCACTTTGCAGAGCGAGTTGTTTCTTAGCTTCCCAAAGAGCTGGAAGCAAGATGCTCTGGGGCCCAACTTGCCCTTTGGAAAGAAGCCTGCACGTTGTGCCTTTCTGCTCTAGGGCAATGTAGCACACCCAGAGCAGAAGTTCTGCTTCAGCCAGATCAGGCCTGCAAAGAAACTGTGTTTCACAGGCCTTTGTAAGAGATGTTCCCGGTAGGCTGTAAGAGCACTGTGCAGAGCGAGTTGTTTCTTAGCTTCCCAAAGAGCTGGAAGCAAGATGCTCTGGGGCCCAACTCGCCCTTTGGAAAGAAGCCTGCACGTTGTGCCTTTCAGCTCTAGGGCAATGTAGCACACCCAGAGCAGAAGTTCTGCTTCAGCCACATGAGGCCTGCAGAGAAACTGCGTTTCACAGGCCTTTGTAAGAGATGTTGCCGGTAGGCTGTAAGAGCACTGTGCAGAGCGAGTTGTTTCTTAGCTTCCCAAAGAGCTGGAAGCAAGATGCTCTGGGGCCCAACTCGCCCTTTTGAAAGAAGCCTGCACGTTGTGCCTTTCAGCTCTAGGGCAATGTAGCACACCCAGAGCAGTAGTTCTGCTGCAGCGAGATGAGGCCTGCAAAGAAACTGCGTTTCACAGGCCTTTGAAAGAGATGTTCCAGGTAGGCTGTGAGAGCACTGTGCAGAGCGAGTTGTTTCTTAGCTTCCCAAAGAGCTGGAAGCAAGATGCTCTGCGGCCCAACTCTCCCTTTGGAAAGAAGACTGCACGTTGTGCCTTTCAGCTCTAGGGCAATGTAGCCCACCCAGAGCAGAAGTTCTGCTTCAGCCAGATGAGGCCTGCAAAGAAACTGTGTTTCACAGGCCTTTGTAAGACATGTACCCGGTAGGCTCTAAGAGCACTGTGCAGAGCGAGTTGTTTCTTAGCTTCCCAAAGAGCTGGAAGCAAGATGCTCTGGGGCCCAACTCGCCGTTTGGAACGAAGCCTGCACGTTGTGCCTCTCAGCTCTAGGGCAATGTAGCACACCCAGAGCAGAAGTTCTGCTTCAGCCAAATCAGGCCTGCAGAGAAACTGCGTTTCACAGGCCTTTGTAAGAGATGTTCCCGGTAGGCTGTAAGAGCACTGTGCAGAGCGAGTTGTTTCTTAGCTTCCCAAAGAGCTGGAAGCAAGATTCTCTGGGGCCCAACTCGCCCTTTGGAAAGAAGCCTGCACGTTGTGCCTTTCTGCTCTAGGGTAATGTAGCACACCCAGAGCAGAAGTTCTGCGTCAGCCAGATCAGGCCTGCACAGAAACTGCGTTTCACAGGCCTTTGTAAGTGATGTTCCCGGTAGGCTGTAAGAGCACTGTGCAGAGCGAGTTGTTTCTTAGCATCCCAAAGAGCTGGAAGCAAGATGCTCTGGGGCCCAACTCGCCCTTTGGAAAGAAGCCTGCACGTTTTGCCTTTCAGCTCTAGGGCAATGTAGAGCACCCAGAGCAGAAGTTCTACTTCAGCCAGATCAGTCCTGCAGAGAAACTGCGTTTCACAGGCCTTTGTAAGTAATGTTCCCGGTAGGCTGTAAGAGCACTGTGCAGAGCGAGTTGTTTCTTAGCTTCCCAAAGAGCTGGAAGCAAGATGCTCTGGGGCCCAACTCGCCCTTTGGAAAGAAGCCTGCACCTTGTGCCTTTCTGATCTAGGGCAATGTAGCACACCCAGTGCAGAAGTTCTGCTTCAGCCAGATCAGGCCTGCAAAGAAACTGCGTTTCACAGGCCTTTGTAAGAGATGTTCCCGGTAGGCTGTAAGAGCACTGTGCAGAGCGAGTTGGTTCTTAGCTTCCCAAAGAGCTGGAAGCAAGATGCTCTGGGGCCCAACTCGCCCTTTGGAAAGAAGCCTGCACGTTGTGCCTTTCAGCTCTAGGGCAATGTAGCACACCCAGAGCAGAAGTTCTGCTTCATCCATATGAGGCCTGCAAAGAAACTGCGTTTCACAGGCCTATGTAAGAGATGTACCCGGTAGGCTCTAAGAGCACTGTGCAGAGCGAGTTGTTTCTAAGCTTCCCAAAGAGCTGGAAGCAAGATGCTCTGGGGCCCAACTCGCCCTTTGGAAAGAAGCCTGCACGTTGTGCCTTTCAGCTCTAGGGCAATATAGCACACCCAGAGCAGAAGTTCTGCTTCAGCCAGATCAGGCCTGCAAAGAAACTGCGTTTCACAGGCCTTTGTAAGAGATGTTCCCGGTAGGCTGTAAGAGCACTGTGCAGAGCGAGTTGTTTCTTAGCTTCCCAAAGAGCTGGCAGCAAGATGCTCTGGGGCCCAACTCACCCTTTGGAAAGAAGCCTGCACGTTGTGCCTTTCTGCTCTAGGGAAATGTAGCACACCCAGAGCAGAAGTTCTGCTTCAGCCAGATGAGGCCTGCAAAGAAACTGCGTTTCACAGGCCTTTGTAAGAGATGTACCCGGTAGGCATAAGAGCACTGTGCAGAGCGAGTTGTTTCTTAGCTTCCCAAAGAGCTGGAAGCAAGATGCTCTGGGGCCCAACTCGCCATTTGGAAAGAAGCCTGCACGTTGTGCCTTTCAGCTCTAGGGCAATGTAGCACAACCAGAGCAGAAGTTCTGCTTCAGCCAGATGAGGCCTGCAAAGAAATTGCGTTTCACAGGCCTTTGTAAGAGATGTTCCCGGTAGGCTGTAAGAGCACTGTGCAGAGCGAATTGTTTCTTAGCTTCCCAAAGAGCTGGAAGCAAGATGCTCTGCGGCCCAAGTCGCCCTTTGGAAAGAAGCCTGCACGTTGTGCCTTTCAGCTCTAGGGCAATGTAGCACACCCAGAGCTGAAGTTCTGCTTCAGCGAGATCAGGCCTGCAGAGAAACTGCGTTTCACAGGCCTTTGTAAGAGATGTTCCCGGTAGGCTGTAAGAGCACTGTGCAGAGCGAGTTGTTTCTTAGCTTCCCAAAGAGCTGGAAGCAAGATGCTCTGGGGCCCAACTCGCCCTTTGGAAAGAAGCCTGCACGTTGTGCCTTTCAGCTTTAGGGCAATGTAGCACACCCAGAGCAGTAGTTCTGATGCAGCCAGATGAGGACTGCAAAGAAACTGCGTTTCACAGGCCTTTGTAAGAGATGTTCCCGGTAGGCTGTGAGAGCACTGTGCAGAGCGAGTTGTTTCTTAGCTTCCCAAAGAGCTGGAAGCAAGATGCTCTGGGTCCCAACTCTCCCTTTGGAAAGAAGACTGCACGTTGTGACTTTGTGCTCTAGGGAAATGTAGCACACACAGAGCAGAAGTTCTGCTTCAGCCAGATCAGGCCTGCGAAGAAACTGCATTTCACAGGCCTTTGTAAGAGATGTTCCCGGTAGGCTGTAAGAGCACTGTGCAGAGCGAGTTGTTTCTTAGCTTCCCAAAGAGCTGGAAGCAAGATGCTCTGGGGCCCAACTCGCCCTTTGGAAAGAAGCCTGCACGTTGTGCCTTTCAGCTCTAGGGCAATGTAGTCCACCCAGAGCAGAAGTTCTGCTTCAGCCAGATGAGGCCTGCAAAGAAACTGGGTGTCACAGGCCTTAGTAAGAGATGTACCTGGTAGGCTCTAAGAGCACTGTGCAGAGCGAGTTGTTTCTTAGCTTCCCAAAGAGCTGGAAGCAAGATGCTCTGGGGCCCAACTCGCCCTTTGGAAAGAAGCCTGCACGTTGTGCCTTTCAGCTTTAGGGCAATGTAGCACAGCCAGAGCAGTAGTTCTGCTGCAGCCAGATGAGGCCTGCAAAGAAACTGCGTTTCACAGGCCTTTGTAGGAGATGTTCCCAGTAGGCTGTGAGAGCACTGTGCAGAGCGAGTTGTTTCTTAGCTTCCCAAAGAGCTGGAAGCAAGATGCTCTGGGGCCCAAATCGCCCTTTGGAAAGAAGCCTGCATGTTGTGCCATTCAGCTCTGGGGCAAGGTAGCACACCCAGAGCAGAAGTTCTGCTTCAGCCAGATGAGGCCTGCAAAGAAACTGCGTTTCACAGGCCTTTGTAAGAGATGTTCCCGGTAGGCTGTAAGAGCACTGTGCAGAGCGAGTTGTTTCTTATCTTCCCAAAGAGCTGGAAGCAAGATGCTCTGGGGCCCAACTCGCCCTTTGGAAAGAAGCCTGCACGTTGTGCCTTTCTGCTCTAGGGAAATGTAGCACACCCAGAGCAGAAGTTCAGCTTCAGCCAGATAAGGCCTGCAAAGAAACTGCGTTTCACAGGCCTTTGTAAGAGATATTCCCGGTAGGCTGTAAGATCACTGTGCAGAGCGAGTTGTTTCTTAGCTTCCCAAAGAGCTGCAAGCAAGATGCTCTGGGGCCCAACTCGCCCTTTGTAAAGAAGCCTGCACGTTGTGCCTTTCAGCTCTAGGCCAATGTAGCACACCCAGAGCAGAAGTTCTGCTTCAGCCAGATCAGGCCTGCAAAGAAACTGCGTTTCACAGGCCTTTGTAAGAGATGTACCCGGTAGGCTGTAAGAGCACTGTGCAGAGCGAGTTGTTTCTTATCTTCCCAAAGAGCTGGAAGCAAGATGCTCTGGGGCCCAACTCGCCCTTTGGAAAGAAGCCTGCACGTTGTGCCTTTCTGCTCTAGGGCAATGTAGCACACCCAGAGCAGAAGTTCAGCTTCAGCCAGATAAGGCCTGCAAAGAAACTGCGTTTCACAGGCCTTTGTAAGTGATGTTCCCGGTAGGCTGTAAGATCACTGGGCAGAGCGTGTTGTTTCTTAGCTTCCCAAAGAGCTGGAAGCAAGATGCTCTGGGGCCCAACTCGCCCTTTGGAAAGAAGCCTGCACGTTGTGCCTTTCAGCTCTAGGGCAATATAGCACACCCAGAGCAGAAGTTCTGCTTCAGCCAGATCAGGCCTGCAAAGAAACTGCGTTTCACAGGCCTTTGTAAGAGATGTACCCGGTAGGCTGTAAGAGCACTGTGCAGAGCGAGTTGTTGCTTAGCTTCCCAAAGAGCTGGAAGCAAGATGCTCTGGGCCCCAACTCGCCCTTTGGAAAGAAGCCTGCACGTTGTGCCTTTCTGCTCTAGGGAAATGTAGCACACCCACAGCAGAAGTTCAGCTTCAGCCATATGAGGCCTGCAAAGAAACTGCGTTTCACACGCCTTTGTAAGAGATGTTCCCGGTAGGCTGTGAGAGCACTGTGCAGAGCGAGTTGTTTCTTAGCTTCCCAAAGAGCTGGAAGCAAGATGCTCTGGGGTCCAACTCGCCCTTTGGAAAGAAGGCTGCACGTTGTGCCTTTCAGCTCTAGGGCAATGTAGCACACCCAGAGCAGAAGTTCAGCTTCATCCAGATCAGGCCTGCAAAGAAACTGCGTTTCACAGGCCTTTGTAAGAGATGTTCCCGGTAGGCTGTAAGAGCACTGTGCAGAGCGAGTTGTTTCTTAGCTTCCCAAAGAGCTGGAAGCAAAATGCTCTGGGGCCCAACTCGCCCTTTGGAAAGAAGCCTGCACGTTGTGCCTTTCAGCTTTAGGGCAATGTAGCACACCCAGAGCAGTAGTTCTGATGCAGCCAGATGAGGCCTGCAAAGAAACTGCGTTTCACAGGCCTTTCTAAGAGATGTTACCGGTAGGCTGTGAGAGCACTGTGCAGAGCGAGTTGTTTCTTAGCTTCCCAAAGAGCTGGAAGCAAGATGCTCTGGGTCCCAACTCTCCCTTTGGAAAGAAGACTGCACGTTGTGCCTTTCTGCTCTAGGGCAATGTAGCACACCCAGAGCAGAAGTTCTGCTTCAGCCACATCAGGCCTGGAGAGAAACTGCGTTTCACAGGCCTTTGTAAGTGATGTTCCCGGTAGGCTGTAAGAGCACTGTGCAGAGCGAGTTGTTTCTTAGCTTCCCAAAGAGCTGGAAGCAAGATGCTCTGGGGCCCAGCTCGCCCTTTGGAAAGAAGCCTGCACGTTGTGCCTTTCAGCTCTAGGGTAATGTAGCACACCCAGAGCAGAAGTTCTGATTCAGCCAGATCAGGCCTGCAAAGAAACTGCGTTTCACAGGCCTTTGTAAGTGATGTTCCCGGTAGGCTGTAAGAGCACTGTGCAGAGCGAGTTGTTTCTTAGCATCCCAAAGAGCTGGAAGCAAGATGCTCTGGCGACCAACTCGCCCTTTGGAAAGAAGCCTGCACGTTTTGCCTTTCAGCTCTAGGGCAATGTAGCATACCCAGAGCAGAAGTTCTACTTCAGCCAGATCAGTCCTGCAGAGAAACTGCGTTTCACAGGACTCTGTAAGTGATGTTCCCGGTAGGCTGTAAGAGCACTTTGCTGAGTGAGTTGTTTCTTAGCTTCCCAAAGAGCTGGAAGCAAGATGCTCTGGTGACCAACTCGCCCTTTGGAAAGAAGCCTGCACGTTGTACCTTTCTGCTCTGGGGCAATGTAGCACACCCAGAGCAGAAGTTCTGCTTCAGCCAGATCAGGCCTGCAAAGAAACTGCGTTTCACAGGCCTTTGTAAGTGGTGTTCCCGGTAGGCTGTAAGAGCACTTTGCATAGCGAGTTGTTTCCTAGCTTCCCGAAGAGCTGGAAGCAAGATGCTCTGGGGCCCAACTCGCCGTTTGTAAAGAAGCCTGCACGTTGTGACTTTCAGCTCTAGGGCAATGCAGAACACCAGAGCAGAAGTTCTGCTTCAGCCAGATCAGGCCTGCAAAGAAACTGGGTTTCACAGGCCTTTGTAAGAGATGTTCCCGGTAGGCTCTAAGAGCACTGTGCAGAGCGAGTTGTTTCTTAGCTTCCCAAAGAGCTGGAAGCAAGATGCTCTGGGGCCCAACTCGCCGTTTGGAATGAAGCCTGCACGTTGTGCCTCTCAGCTCTAGGGCAATGTAGCACACCCAGAGCAGAAGTTCTGCTTCAGCCAGATCAGGCCTGCAGAGAAACTGCGTTTCACAGGCCTTTGTAAGAGATGATCCCGGTAGGCTGTAAGAGCACTGTGCAGAGCGAGTTGTTTCTTAGCTTCCCAAAGAGCTGGAAGCAAGATGCTCTGGGGCCCAACTCGCCCTTTGGAAAGAAGCCTGCACGTTGTGCCTTTCAGCTCTAGGGTAATGTAGCACACCCAGAGCAGAAGTTCTGCGTCAGCCAGATCAGGCCTGCAAAGAAACTGCGTTTCACAGGCCTTTGTAAGAGATGTTCCCGGTAGGCTGTAAGAGCACTGTGCAGAGCGAGTTGTTTCTTAGCATCCCAAAGAGCTGGAAGCAAGATCCTCTGGCGACCAACTCGCCCTTTGGAAAGAAGCCTGCACGTTTTGCCTTTCAGCTCTAGGGCAATGTAGCATACCCAGAGCAGAAGTTCTACTTCAGCCAGATCAGTCCTGCAGAGAAACTGCGTTTCACAGGACTCTGTAAGTGATGTTCCCGGTAGGCTGTAAGAGCACTTTGCCGAGTGAGTTGTTTCTTAGCTTCCCAAAGAGCTGGAAGCAAGATGCTCTGGTGACCAACTCGCCCTTTGGAAAGAAGCCTGCACGTTGTACCTTTCTGCTCTGGGGCAATGTAGCACACCCAGAGCAGAAGTTCTGCTTCAGCCAGATCAGGCCTGCAAAGAAACTGCGTTTCACAGGCCTTTGTAAGTGGTGTTCCCGGTAGGCTGTAAGAGCACTTTGCATAGCGAGTTGTTTCCTAGCTTCCCGAAGAGCTGGAAGCAAGATGCTCTGGGGCCCAACTCGCCGTTTGGAAAGAAGCCTGCACGTTGTGACTTTCAGCTCTAGGGCAATGCAGAACACCAGAGCAGAAGTTCTGCTTCAGACAGATCAGGCCTGCAAAGAAGCTGGGTTTCACAGGCCTTTGTAAGAGATGTTCCCGGTAGGCTGTAAGAGCACTGTGCAGAGCGAGTTGTTTCTTAGCTTCCCAAAGAGCTGGAAGCAAGATGCTCTGGGTCTAACTCGCCCTTTGGAAAGAAGCCTGCACGTTGTGCCTTTCTGCTCTAGGGCAATGTAGCACACCCAGAGCAGAAGTTCTACTTCAGCCAGATCAGTCCTGCAGCGAAACTGCGTTTCACAGGCCTTTGTAAGTGATGTTCCCGGTAGGCTGTAAGAGCACTTTGCAGAGCGAGTTGTTTCTTAGCTTCCCAAAGAGCTGGAAGCAAGATGCTCTGGGGCCCAACTTGCCCTTTGGAAAGAAGACTGCACGTTGTGCCTTTCTGCTCTAGGGCAATGTAGCACACCCAGAGCAGAAGTTCTGCTTCAGCCAGATCAGGCCTGCAAAGAAACTGTGTTTCACAGGCCTTTGTAAGAGATGTTCCCGGTAGGCTGTAAGAGCACTGTGCAGAGCGAGTTGTTTCTTAGCTTCCCAAAGAGCTGGAAGCAAGATGCTCTGGGGCCCAACTCGCCCTTTGGAAAGAAGCCTGCACGTTGTGCCTTTCAGCTCTAGGGCAATGTAGCACACCCAGAGCAGAAGTTCTGCTTCAGCCACATGAGGCCTGCAGAGAAACTGCGTTTCACAGGCCTTTGTAAGAGATGTTGCCGGTAGGCTGTAAGAGCACTGTGCAGAGCGAGTTGTTTCTTAGCTTCCCAAAGAGCTGGAAGCAAGATGCTCTGGGGCCCAACTCGCCCTTTTGAAAGAAGCCTGCACGTTGTGCCTTTCAGCTCTAGGGCAATGTAGCACACCCAGAGCAGTAGTTCTGCTGCAGTGAGATGAGGCCTGCAAAGAAACTGCGTTTCACAGGCCTTTGAAAGAGATGTTCCAGGTAGGCTGTGAGAGCACTGTGCAGAGCGAGTTGTTTCTTAGCTTCCCAAAGAGCTGGAAGCAAGATGCTCTGCGGCCCAACTCTCCCTTTGGAAAGAAGACTGCACGTTGTGCCTTTCAGCTCTAGGGCAATGTAGCCCACCCAGAGCAGAAGTTCTGCTTCAGCCAGATGAGGCCTGCAAAGAAACTGTGTTTCACAGGCCTTTGTAAGAAATGTACCCGGTAGGCTCTAAGAGCACTGTGCAGAGCGAGTTGTTTCTTAGCTTCCCAAAGAGCTGGAAGCAAGATGCTCTGGGGCCCAACTCGCCGTTTGGAACGAAGCCTGCACGTTGTGCCTCTCAGCTCTAGGGCAATGTAGCACACCCAGAGCAGAAGTTCTGCTTCAGCCAAATCAGGCCTGCAGAGAAACTGCGTTTCACAGGCCTTTGTAAGAGATGTTCCCGGTAGGCTGTAAGAGCACTGTGCAGAGCGAGTTGTTTCTTAGCTTCCCAAAGAGCTGGAAGCAAGATTCTCTGGGGCCCAACTCGCCCTTTGGAAAGAAGCCTGCACGTTGTGCCTTTCAGCTCTAGGGTAATGTAGCACACCCAGAGCAGAAGTTCTGCGTCAGCCAGATCAGGCCTGCACAGAAACTGCGTTTCACAGGCCTTTGTAAGTGATGTTCCCGGTAGGCTGTAAGAGCACTGTGCAGAGCGAGTTGTTTCTTAGCATCCCAAAGAGCTGGAAGCAAGATGCTCTGGGGCCCAACTCGCCCTTTGGAAAGAAGCCTGCACGTTTTGCCTTTCAGCTCTAGGGCAATGTAGAGCACCCAGAGCAGAAGTTCTACTTCAGCCAGATCAGTCCTGCAGAGAAACTGCGTTTCACAGGCCTTTGTAAGTAATGTTCCCGGTAGGCTGTAAGAGCACTGTGCAGAGCGAGTTGTTTCTTAGCTTCCCAAAGAGCTGGAAGCAAGATGCTCTGGGGCCCAACTCGCCCTTTGGAAAGAAGCCTGCACCTTGTGCCTTTCTGATCTAGGGCAATGTAGCACACCCAGTGCAGAAGTTCTGCTTCAGCCAGATCAGGCCTGCAAAGAAACTGCGTTTCACAGGCCTTTGTAAGAGATGTTCCCGGTAGGCTGTAAGAGCACTGTGCAGAGCGAGTTGGTTCTTAGCTTCCCAAAGAGCTGGAAGCAAGATGCTCTGGGGCCCAACTCGCCCTTTGGAAAGAAGCCTGCACGTTGTGCCTTTCAGCTCTAGGGCAATGTAGCACACCCAGAGCAGAAGTTCTGCTTCATCCATATGAGGCCTGCAAAGAAACTGCGTTTCACAGGCCTATGTAAGAGATGTACCCGGTAGGCTCTAAGAGCACTGTGCAGAGCGAGTTGTTTCTAAGCTTCCCAAAGAGCTGGAAGCAAGATGCTCTGGGGCCCAACTCGCCCTTTGGAAAGAAGCCTGCACGTTGTGCCTTTCAGCTCTAGGGCAATATAGCACACCCAGAGCAGAAGTTCTGCTTCAGCCAGATCAGGCCTGCAAAGAAACTGCGTTTCACAGGCCTTTGTAAGAGATGTTCCCGGTAGGCTGTAAGAGCACTGTGCAGAGCGAGTTGTTTCTTAGCTTCCCAAAGAGCTGGCAGCAAGATGCTCTGGGGCCCAACTCGCCCTTTGGAAAGAAGCCTGCACGTTGTGCCTTTCTGCTCTAGGGAAATGTAGCACACCCAGAGCAGAAGTTCTGCTTCAGCCAGATGAGGCCTGCAAAGAAACTGCGTTTCACAGGCCTTTGTAAGAGATGTACCCGGTAGGCATAAGAGCACTGTGCAGAGCGAGTTGTTTCTTAGCTTCCCAAAGAGCTGGAAGCAAGATGCTCTGGGGCCCAACTCGCCATTTGGAAAGAAGCCTGCACGTTGTGCCTTTCAGCTCTAGGGCAATGTAGCACAACCAGAGCAGAAGTTCTGCTTCAGCCAGATGAGGCCTGCAAAGAAATTGCGTTTCACAGGCCTTTGTAAGAGATGTTCCCGGTAGGCTGTAAGAGCACTGTGCAGAGCGAATTGTTTCTTAGCTTCCCAAAGAGCTGGAAGCAAGATGCTCTGCGGCCCAAGTTGCCCTTTGGAAAGAAGCCTGCACGTTGTGCCTTTCAGCTCTAGGGCAATGTAGCACACCCAGAGCTGAAGTTCTGCTTCAGCGAGATCAGGCCTGCAGAGAAACTGCGTTTCACAGGCCTTTGTAAGAGATGTTCCCGGTAGGCTGTAAGAGCACTGTGCAGAGCGAGTTGTTTCTTAGCTTCCCAAAGAGCTGGAAGCAAGATGCTCTGGGGCCCAACTCGCCCTTTGGAAAGAAGCCTGCACGTTGTGCCTTTCAGCTTTAGGGCAATGTAGCACACCCAGAGCAGTAGTTCTGATGCAGCCAGAAGAGGACTGCAAAGAAACTGCGTTTCACAGGCCTTTGTAAGAGATGTTCCCGGTAGGCTGTGAGAGCACTGTGCAGAGCGAGTTGTTTCTTAGCTTCCCAAAGAGCTGGAAGCAAGATGCTCTGGGTCCCAACTCTCCCTTTGGAAAGAAGACTGCACGTTGTGACTTTGTGCTCTAGGGCAATGTAGCACACACAGAGCAGAAGTTCTGCTTCAGCCAGATCAGGCCTGCGAAGAAACTGCATTTCACAGGCCTTTGTAAGAGATGTTCCCGGTAGGCTGTAAGAGCACTGTGCAGAGCGAGTTGGTTCTTAGCTTCCCAAAGAGCTGGAAGCAAGATGCTCTGGGGCCCAACTCGCCCTTTGGAAAGAAGCCTGCACGTTGTGCCTTTCAGCTCTAGGGCAATGTAGCACACCCAGAGCAGAAGTTCTGCTTCATCCATATGAGGCCTGCAAAGAAACTGCGTTTCACAGGCCTATGTAAGAGATGTACCCGGTAGGCTCTAAGAGCACTGTGCAGAGCGAGTTGTTTCTAAGCTTCCCAAAGAGCTGGAAGCAAGATGCTCTGGGGCCCAACTCGCCCTTTGGAAAGAAGCCTGCACGTTGTGCCTTTCAGCTCTAGGGCAATATAGCACACCCAGAGCAGAAGTTCTGCTTCAGCCAGATCAGGCCTGCAAAGAAACTGCGTTTCACAGGCCTTTGTAAGAGATGTTCCCGGTAGGCTGTAAGAGCACTGTGCAGAGCGAGTTGTTTCTTAGCTTCCCAAAGAGCTGGCAGCAAGATGCTCTGGGGCCCAACTCGCCCTTTGGAAAGAAGCCTGCACGTTGTGCCTTTCTGCTCTAGGGAAATGTAGCACACCCAGAGCAGAAGTTCTGCTTCAGCCAGATGAGGCCTGCAAAGAAACTGCGTTTCACAGGCCTTTGTAAGAGATGTACCCGGTAGGCATAAGAGCACTGTGCAGAGCGAGTTGTTTCTTAGCTTCCCAAAGAGCTGGAAGCAAGATGCTCTGGGGCCCAACTCGCCATTTGGAAAGAAGCCTGCACGTTGTGCCTTTCAGCTCTAGGGCAATGTAGCACAACCAGAGCAGAAGTTCTGCTTCAGCCAGATGAGGCCTGCAAAGAAATTGCGTTTCACAGGCCTTTGTAAGAGATGTTCCCGGTAGGCTGTAAGAGCACTGTGCAGAGCGAATTGTTTCTTAGCTTCCCAAAGAGCTGGAAGCAAGATGCTCTGCGGCCCAAGTTGCCCTTTGGAAAGAAGCCTGCACGTTGTGCCTTTCAGCTCTAGGGCAATGTAGCACACCCAGAGCTGAAGTTCTGCTTCAGCGAGATCAGGCCTGCAGAGAAACTGCGTTTCACAGGCCTTTGTAAGAGATGTTCCCGGTAGGCTGTAAGAGCACTGTGCAGAGCGAGTTGTTTCTTAGCTTCCCAAAGAGCTGGAAGCAAGATGCTCTGGGGCCCAACTCGCCGTTTGGAACGAAGCCTGCACGTTGTGCCTCTCAGCTCTAGGGCAATGTAGCACACCCAGAGCAGAAGTTCTGCTTCAGCCAAATCAGGCCTGCAGAGAAACTGCGTTTCACAGGCCTTTGTAAGAGATGTTCCCGGTAGGCTGTAAGAGCACTGTGCAGAGCGAGTTGTTTCTTAGCTTCCCAAAGAGCTGGAAGCAAGATTCTCTGGGGCCCAACTCGCCCTTTGGAAAGAAGCCTGCACGTTGTGCCTTTCAGCTCTAGGGTAATGTAGCACACCCAGAGCAGAAGTTCTGCGTCAGCCAGATCAGGCCTGCACAGAAACTGCGTTTCACAGGCCTTTGTAAGTGATGTTCCCGGTAGGCTGTAAGAGCACTGTGCAGAGCGAGTTGTTTCTTAGCATCCCAAAGAGCTGGAAGCAAGATGCTCTGGGGCCCAACTCGCCCTTTGGAAAGAAGCCTGCACGTTTTGCCTTTCAGCTCTAGGGCAATGTAGAGCACCCAGAGCAGAAGTTCTACTTCAGCCAGATCAGTCCTGCAGAGAAACTGCGTTTCACAGGCCTTTGTAAGTAATGTTCCCGGTAGGCTGTAAGAGCACTGTGCAGAGCGAGTTGTTTCTTAGCTTCCCAAAGAGCTGGAAGCAAGATGCTCTGGGGCCCAACTCGCCCTTTGGAAAGAAGCCTGCACCTTGTGCCTTTCTGATCTAGGGCAATGTAGCACACCCAGTGCAGAAGTTCTGCTTCAGCCAGATCAGGCCTGCAAAGAAACTGCGTTTCACAGGCCTTTGTAAGAGATGTTCCCGGTAGGCTGTAAGAGCACTGTGCAGAGCGAGTTGGTTCTTAGCTTCCCAAAGAGCTGGAAGCAAGATGCTCTGGGGCCCAACTCGCCCTTTGGAAAGAAGCCTGCCCGTTGTGCCTTTCAGCTCTAGGGCAATGTAGCACACCCAGAGCAGAAGTTCTGCTTCATCCATATGAGGCCTGCAAAGAAACTGCGTTTCACAGGCCTATGTAAGAGATGTACCCGGTAGGCTCTAAGAGCACTGTGCAGAGCGAGTTGTTTCTAAGCTTCCCAAAGAGCTGGAAGCAAGATGCTCTGGGGCCCAACTCGCCCTTTGGAAAGAAGCCTGCACGTTGTGCCTTTCAGCTCTAGGGCAATATAGCACACCCAGAGCAGAAGTTCTGCTTCAGCCAGATCAGGCCTGCAAAGAAACTGCGTTTCACAGGCCTTTGTAAGAGATGTTCCCGGTAGGCTGTAAGAGCACTGTGCAGAGCGAGTTGTTTCTTAGCTTCCCAAAGAGCTGGCAGCAAGATGCTCTGGGGCCCAACTCGCCCTTTGGAAAGAAGCCTGCACGTTGTGCCTTTCTGCTCTAGGGAAATGTAGCACACCCAGAGCAGAAGTTCTGCTTCAGCCAGATGAGGCCTGCAAAGAAACTGCGTTTCACAGGCCTTTGTAAGAGATGTACCCGGTAGGCATAAGAGCACTGTGCAGAGCGAGTTGTTTCTTAGCTTCCCAAAGAGCTGGAAGCAAGATGCTCTGGGGCCCAACTCGCCATTTGGAAAGAAGCCTGCACGTTGTGCCTTTCAGCTCTAGGGCAATGTAGCACAACCAGAGCAGAAGTTCTGCTTCAGCCAGATGAGGCCTGCAAAGAAATTGCGTTTCACAGGCCTTTGTAAGAGATGTTCCCGGTAGGCTGTAAGAGCACTGTGCAGAGCGAATTGTTTCTTAGCTTCCCAAAGAGCTGGAAGCAAGATGCTCTGCGGCCCAAGTTGCCCTTTGGAAAGAAGCCTGCACGTTGTGCCTTTCAGCTCTAGGGCAATGTAGCACACCCAGAGCTGAAGTTCTGCTTCAGCGAGATCAGGCCTGCAGAGAAACTGCGTTTCACAGGCCTTTGTAAGAGATGTTCCCGGTAGG
Source organism: Equus caballus (assembly GCF_041296265.1). Taxonomy (NCBI): domain Eukaryota; kingdom Metazoa; phylum Chordata; class Mammalia; order Perissodactyla; family Equidae; genus Equus; species Equus caballus. Next base: position 20,896,004 of record NC_091695.1, read on the forward strand.
CTGTAAGAGCACTGTGCAGAGCGAGTTGTTTCTTAGCTTCCCAAAGAGCTGGAAGCAAGATGCTCTGGGGCCCAACTCGCCCTTTGGAAAGAAGCCTGCACGTTGTGCCTTTCAGCTTTAGGGCAATGTAGCACACCCAGAGCAGTAGTTCTGATGCAGCCAGAAGAGGACTGCAAAGAAACTGCGTTTCACAGGCCTTTGTAAGAGATGTTCCCGGTAGGCTGTGAGAGCACTGTGCAGAGCGAGTTGTTTCTTAGCTTCCCAAAGAGCTGGAAGCAAGATGCTCTGGGTCCCAACTCTCCCTTTGGAAAGAAGACTGCACGTTGTGACTTTGTGCTCTAGGGCAATGTAGCACACACAGAGCAGAAGTTCTGCTTCAGCCAGATCAGGCCTGCGAAGAAACTGCATTTCACAGGCCTTTGTAAGAGATGTTCCCGGTAGGCTGTAAGAGCACTGTGCAGAGCGAGTTGGTTCTTAGCTTCCCAAAGAGCTGGAAGCAAGATGCTCTGGGGCCCAACTCGCCCTTTGGAAAGAAGCCTGCACGTTGTGCCTTTCAGCTCTAGGGCAATGTAGCACACCCAGAGCAGAAGTTCTGCTTCATCCATATGAGGCCTGCAAAGAAACTGCGTTTCACAGGCCTATGTAAGAGATGTACCCGGTAGGCTCTAAGAGCACTGTGCAGAGCGAGTTGTTTCTAAGCTTCCCAAAGAGCTGGAAGCAAGATGCTCTGGGGCCCAACTCGCCCTTTGGAAAGAAGCCTGCACGTTGTGCCTTTCAGCTCTAGGGCAATATAGCACACCCAGAGCAGAAGTTCTGCTTCAGCCAGATCAGGCCTGCAAAGAAACTGCGTTTCACAGGCCTTTGTAAGAGATGTTCCCGGTAGGCTGTAAGAGCACTGTGCAGAGCGAGTTGTTTCTTAGCTTCCCAAAGAGCTGGCAGCAAGATGCTCTGGGGCCCAACTCGCCCTTTGGAAAGAAGCCTGCACGTTGTGCCTTTCTGCTCTAGGGAAATGTAGCACACCCAGAGCAGAAGTTCTGCTTCAGCCAGATGAGGCCTGCAAAGAAACTGCGTTTCACAGGCCTTTGTAAGAGATGTACCCGGTAGGCATAAGAGCACTGTGCAGAGCGAGTTGTTTCTTAGCTTCCCAAAGAGCTGGAAGCAAGATGCTCTGGGGCCCAACTCGCCATTTGGAAAGAAGCCTGCACGTTGTGCCTTTCAGCTCTAGGGCAATGTAGCACAACCAGAGCAGAAGTTCTGCTTCAGCCAGATGAGGCCTGCAAAGAAATTGCGTTTCACAGGCCTTTGTAAGAGATGTTCCCGGTAGGCTGTAAGAGCACTGTGCAGAGCGAATTGTTTCTTAGCTTCCCAAAGAGCTGGAAGCAAGATGCTCTGCGGCCCAAGTTGCCCTTTGGAAAGAAGCCTGCACGTTGTGCCTTTCAGCTCTAGGGCAATGTAGCACACCCAGAGCTGAAGTTCTGCTTCAGCGAGATCAGGCCTGCAGAGAAACTGCGTTTCACAGGCCTTTGTAAGAGATGTTCCCGGTAGGCTGTAAGAGCACTGTGCAGAGCGAGTTGTTTCTTAGCTTCCCAAAGAGCTGGAAGCAAGATGCTCTGGGGCCCAACTCGCCGTTTGGAACGAAGCCTGCACGTTGTGCCTCTCAGCTCTAGGGCAATGTAGCACACCCAGAGCAGAAGTTCTGCTTCAGCCAAATCAGGCCTGCAGAGAAACTGCGTTTCACAGGCCTTTGTAAGAGATGTTCCCGGTAGGCTGTAAGAGCACTGTGCAGAGCGAGTTGTTTCTTAGCTTCCCAAAGAGCTGGAAGCAAGATTCTCTGGGGCCCAACTCGCCCTTTGGAAAGAAGCCTGCACGTTGTGCCTTTCAGCTCTAGGGTAATGTAGCACACCCAGAGCAGAAGTTCTGCGTCAGCCAGATCAGGCCTGCACAGAAACTGCGTTTCACAGGCCTTTGTAAGTGATGTTCCCGGTAGGCTGTAAGAGCACTGTGCAGAGCGAGTTGTTTCTTAGCATCCCAAAGAGCTGGAAGCAAGATGCTCTGGGGCCCAACTCGCCCTTTGGAAAGAAGCCTGCACGTTTTGCCTTTCAGCTCTAGGGCAATGTAGAGCACCCAGAGCAGAAGTTCTACTTCAGCCAGATCAGTCCTGCAGAGAAACTGCGTTTCACAGGCCTTTGTAAGTAATGTTCCCGGTAGGCTGTAAGAGCACTGTGCAGAGCGAGTTGTTTCTTAGCTTCCCAAAGAGCTGGAAGCAAGATGCTCTGGGGCCCAACTCGCCCTTTGGAAAGAAGCCTGCACCTTGTGCCTTTCTGATCTAGGGCAATGTAGCACACCCAGTGCAGAAGTTCTGCTTCAGCCAGATCAGGCCTGCAAAGAAACTGCGTTTCACAGGCCTTTGTAAGAGATGTTCCCGGTAGGCTGTAAGAGCACTGTGCAGAGCGAGTTGGTTCTTAGCTTCCCAAAGAGCTGGAAGCAAGATGCTCTGGGGCCCAACTCGCCCTTTGGAAAGAAGCCTGCCCGTTGTGCCTTTCAGCTCTAGGGCAATGTAGCACACCCAGAGCAGAAGTTCTGCTTCATCCATATGAGGCCTGCAAAGAAACTGCGTTTCACAGGCCTATGTAAGAGATGTACCCGGTAGGCTCTAAGAGCACTGTGCAGAGCGAGTTGTTTCTAAGCTTCCCAAAGAGCTGGAAGCAAGATGCTCTGGGGCCCAACTCGCCCTTTGGAAAGAAGCCTGCACGTTGTGCCTTTCAGCTCTAGGGCAATATAGCACACCCAGAGCAGAAGTTCTGCTTCAGCCAGATCAGGCCTGCAAAGAAACTGCGTTTCACAGGCCTTTGTAAGAGATGTTCCCGGTAGGCTGTAAGAGCACTGTGCAGAGCGAGTTGTTTCTTAGCTTCCCAAAGAGCTGGCAGCAAGATGCTCTGGGGCCCAACTCGCCCTTTGGAAAGAAGCCTGCACGTTGTGCCTTTCTGCTCTAGGGAAATGTAGCACACCCAGAGCAGAAGTTCTGCTTCAGCCAGATGAGGCCTGCAAAGAAACTGCGTTTCACAGGCCTTTGTAAGAGATGTACCCGGTAGGCATAAGAGCACTGTGCAGAGCGAGTTGTTTCTTAGCTTCCCAAAGAGCTGGAAGCAAGATGCTCTGGGGCCCAACTCGCCATTTGGAAAGAAGCCTGCACGTTGTGCCTTTCAGCTCTAGGGCAATGTAGCACAACCAGAGCAGAAGTTCTGCTTCAGCCAGATGAGGCCTGCAAAGAAATTGCGTTTCACAGGCCTTTGTAAGAGATGTTCCCGGTAGGCTGTAAGAGCACTGTGCAGAGCGAATTGTTTCTTAGCTTCCCAAAGAGCTGGAAGCAAGATGCTCTGCGGCCCAAGTTGCCCTTTGGAAAGAAGCCTGCACGTTGTGCCTTTCAGCTCTAGGGCAATGTAGCACACCCAGAGCTGAAGTTCTGCTTCAGCGAGATCAGGCCTGCAGAGAAACTGCGTTTCACAGGCCTTTGTAAGAGATGTTCCCGGTAGGCTGTAAGAGCACTGTGCAGAGCGAGTTGTTTCTTAGCTTCCCAAAGAGCTGGAAGCAAGATGCTCTGGGGCCCAACTCGCCCTTTGGAAAGAAGCCTGCACGTTGTGCCTTTCAGCTTTAGGGCAATGTAGCACACCCAGAGCAGTAGTTCTGATGCAGCCAGATGAGGACTGCAAAGAAACTGCGTTTCACAGGCCTTTCTAAGAGATGTTCCCGGTAGGCTGTGAGAGCACTGTGCAGAGCGAGTTGTTTCTTAGCTTCCCAAAGAGCTGGAAGCAAGATGCTCTGGGTCCCAACTCTCCCTTTGGAAAGAAGACTGCACGTTGTGACTTTGTGCTCTAGGGCAATGTAGCACACACAGAGCAGAAGTTCTGCTTCAGCCAGATCAGGCCTGCGAAGAAACTGCATTTCACAGGCCTTTGTAAGAGATGTTCCCGGTAGGCTGTAAGAGCACTGTGCAGAGCGAGTTGGTTCTTAGCTTCCCAAAGAGCTGGAAGCAAGATGCTCTGGGGCCCAACTCGCCCTTTGGAAAGAAGCCTGCACGTTGTGCCTTTCAGCTCTAGGGCAATGTAGCACACCCAGAGCAGAAGTTCTGCTTCATCCATATGAGGCCTGCAAAGAAACTGCGTTTCACAGGCCTATGTAAGAGATGTACCCGGTAGGCTCTAAGAGCACTGTGCAGAGCGAGTTGTTTCTAAGCTTCCCAAAGAGCTGGAAGCAAGATGCTCTGGGGCCCAACTCGCCCTTTGGAAAGAAGCCTGCACGTTGTGCCTTTCAGCTCTAGGGCAATATAGCACACCCAGAGCAGAAGTTCTGCTTCAGCCAGATCAGGCCTGCAAAGAAACTGCGTTTCACAGGCCTTTGTAAGAGATGTTCCCGGTAGGCTGTAAGAGCACTGTGCAGAGCGAGTTGTTTCTTAGCTTCCCAAAGAGCTGGCAGCAAGATGCTCTGGGGCCCAACTCGCCCTTTGGAAAGAAGCCTGCACGTTGTGCCTTTCTGCTCTAGGGAAATGTAGCACACCCAGAGCAGAAGTTCTGCTTCAGCCAGATGAGGCCTGCAAAGAAACTGCGTTTCACAGGCCTTTGTAAGAGATGTACCCGGTAGGCATAAGAGCACTGTGCAGAGCGAGTTGTTTCTTAGCTTCCCAAAGAGCTGGAAGCAAGATGCTCTGGGGCCCAACTCGCCATTTGGAAAGAAGCCTGCACGTTGTGCCTTTCAGCTCTAGGGCAATGTAGCACAACCAGAGCAGAAGTTCTGCTTCAGCCAGATGAGGCCTGCAAAGAAATTGCGTTTCACAGGCCTTTGTAAGAGATGTTCCCGGTAGGCTGTAAGAGCACTGTGCAGAGCGAATTGTTTCTTAGCTTCCCAAAGAGCTGGAAGCAAGATGCTCTGCGGCCCAAGTTGCCCTTTGGAAAGAAGCCTGCACGTTGTGCCTTTCAGCTCTAGGGCAATGTAGCAAACCCAGAGCTGAAGTTCTGCTTCAGCGAGATCAGGCCTGCAGAGAAACTGCGTTTCACAGGCCTTTGTAAGAGATGTTCCCGGTAGGCTGTAAGAGCACTGTGCAGAGCGAGTTGTTTCTTAGCTTCCCAAAGAGCTGGAAGCAAGATGCTCTGGGGCCCAACTCGCCCTTTGGAAAGAAGCCTGCACGTTGTGCCTTTCAGCTTTAGGGCAATGTAGCACACCCAGAGCAGTAGTTCTGATGCAGCCAGATGAGGACTGCAAAGAAACTGCGTTTCACAGGCCTTTGTAAGAGATGTTCCCGGTAGGCTGTGAGAGCACTGTGCAGAGCGAGTTGTTTCTTAGCTTCCCAAAGAGCTGGAAGCAAGATGCTCTGGGTCCCAACTCTCCCTTTGGAAAGAAGACTGCACGTTGTGACTTTGTGCTCTAGGGCAATGTAGCACACACAGAGCAGAAGTTCTGCTTCAGCCAGATCAGGCCTGCGAAGAAACTGCATTTCACAGGCCTATGTAAGAGATGTTCCCGGTAGGCTGTAAGAGCACTGTGCAGAGCGAGTTGTTTCTTAGCTTCCCAAAGAGCTGGAAGCAAGATGCTCTGGGGCCCAACTCACCCTTTGGAAAGAAGCCTGCACGTTGTGCCTTTCAGCTCTAGGGCAATGTAGTCCACCCAGAGCAGAAGTTCTGCTTCAGCCAGATGAGGCCTGCAAAGAAACTGGGTGTCACAGGCCTTAGTAAGAGATGTACCTGGTAGGCTCTAAGAGCACTGTGCAGAGCGAGTTGTTTCTTAGCTTCCCAAAGAGCTGGAAGCAAGATGCTCTGGGGCCCAACTCGCCCTTTGGAAAGAAGCCTGCACGTTGTGCCTTTCAGCTTTAGGGCAATGTAGCACAGCCAGAGCAGTAGTTCTGCTGCAGCCAGATGAGGCCTGCAAAGAAACTGCGTTTCACAGGCCTTTGTAGGAGATGTTCCCAGTAGGCTGTGAGAGCACTGTGCAGAGCGAGTTGTTTCTTAGCTTCCCAAAGAGCTGGAAGCAAGATGCTCTGGGGCCCAAATCGCCCTTTGGAAAGAAGCCTGCATGTTGTGCCATTCAGCTCTGCGGCAAGGTAGCACACCCAGAGCAGAAGTTCTGCTTCAGCCAGATGAGGCCTGCAAAGAAACTGCGTTTCACAGGCCTTTGTAAGAGATGTTCCCGGTAGGCTGTGAGAGCACTGTGCAGAGCGAGTTGTTTCTTAGCTTCCCAAAGAGCTGGAAGCAAGATGCTCTGGGGTCCAACTCGCCCTTTGGAAAGAAGGCTGCACGTTGTGCCTTTCAGCTCTAGGGCAATGTAGCACACCCAGAGCAGAAGTTCAGCTTCATCCAGATCAGGCCTGCAAAGAAACTGCGTTTCACAGGCCTTTGTAAGAGATGTTCCCGGTAGGCTGTAAGAGCACTGTGCAGAGCGAGTTGTTTCTTAGCTTCCCAAAGAGCTGGAAGCAAAATGCTCTGGGGCCCAACTCGCCCTTTGGAAAGAAGCCTGCACGTTGTGCCTTTCAGCTTTAGGGCAATGTAGCACACCCAGAGCAGTAGTTCTGATGCAGCCAGATGAGGCCTGCAAAGAAACTGCGTTTCACAGGCCTTTCTAAGAGATGTTACCGGTAGGCTGTGAGAGCACTGTGCAGAGCGAGTTGTTTCTTAGCTTCCCAAAGAGCTGGAAGCAAGATGCTCTGGTGACCAACTCGCCCTTTGGAAAGAAGCCTGCACGTTGTACCTTTCTGCTCTGGGGCAATGTAGCACACCCAGAGCAGAAGTTCTGCTTCAGCCAGATCAGGCCTGCAAAGAAACTGCGTTTCACAGGCCTTTGTAAGTGGTGTTCCCGGTAGGCTGTAAGAGCACTTTGCATAGCGAGTTGTTTCCTAGCTTCCCGAAGAGCTGGAAGCAAGATGCTCTGGGGCCCAACTCGCCGTTTGGAAAGAAGCCTGCACGTTGTGACTTTCAGCTCTAGGGCAATGCAGAACACCAGAGCAGAAGTTCTGCTTCAGACAGATCAGGCCTGCAAAGAAGCTGGGTTTCACAGGCCTTTGTAAGAGATGTTCCCGGTAGGCTGTAAGAGCACTGTGCAGAGCGAGTTGTTTCTTAGCTTCCCAAAGAGCTGGAAGCAAGATGCTCTGGGTCTAACTCGCCCTTTGGAAAGAAGCCTGCACGTTGTGCCTTTCTGCTCTAGGGCAATGTAGCACACCCAGAGCAGAAGTTCTACTTCAGCCAGATCAGTCCTGCAGCGAAACTGCGTTTCACAGGCCTTTGTAAGTGATGTTCCCGGTAGGCTGTAAGAGCACTTTGCAGAGCGAGTTGTTTCTTAGCTTCCCAAAGAGCTGGAAGCAAGATGCTCTGGGGCCCAACTTGCCCTTTGGAAAGAAGCCTGCACGTTGTGCCTTTCTGCTCTAGGGCAATGTAGCACACCCAGAGCAGAAGTTCTGCTTCAGCCAGATCAGGCCTGCAAAGAAACTGTGTTTCACAGGCCTTTGTAAGAGATGTTCCCGGTAGGCTGTAAGAGCACTGTGCAGAGCGAGTTGTTTCTTAGCTTCCCAAAGAGCTGGAAGCAAGATGCTCTGGGGCCCAACTCGCCCTTTGGAAAGAAGCCTGCACGTTGTGCCTTTCAGCTCTAGGGCAATGTAGCACACCCAGAGCAGAAGTTCTGCTTCAGCCACATGAGGCCTGCAGAGAAACTGCGTTTCACAGGCCTTTGTAAGAGATGTTGCCGGTAGGCTGTAAGAGCACTGTGCAGAGCGAGTTGTTTCTTAGCTTCCCAAAGAGCTGGAAGCAAGATGCTCTGGGGCCCAACTCGCCCTTTTGAAAGAAGCCTGCACGTTGTGCCTTTCAGCTCTAGGGCAATGTAGCACACCCAGAGCAGTAGTTCTGCTGCAGCGAGATGAGGCCTGCAAAGAAACTGCGTTTCACAGGCCTTTGAAAGAGATGTTCCAGGTAGGCTGTGAGAGCACTGTGCAGAGCGAGTTGTTTCTTAGCTTCCCAAAGAGCTGGAAGCAAGATGCTCTGCGGCCCAACTCTCCCTTTGGAAAGAAGACTGCACGTTGTGCCTTTCAGCTCTAGGGTAATGTAGCACACCCAGAGCAGAAGTTCTGCGTCAGCCAGATCAGGCCTGCACAGAAACTGCGTTTCACAGGCCTTTGTAAGTGATGTTCCCGGTAGGCTGTAAGAGCACTGTGCAGAGCGAGTTGTTTCTTAGCATCCCAAAGAGCTGGAAGCAAGATGCTCTGGGGCCCAACTCGCCCTTTGGAAAGAAGCCTGCACGTTTTGCCTTTCAGCTCTAGGGCAATGTAGAGCACCCAGAGCAGAAGTTCTACTTCAGCCAGATCAGTCCTGCAGAGAAACTGCGTTTCACAGGCCTTTGTAAGTAATGTTCCCGGTAGGCTGTAAGAGCACTGTGCAGAGCGAGTTGTTTCTTAGCTTCCCAAAGAGCTGGAAGCAAGATGCTCTGGGGCCCAACTCGCCCTTTGGAAAGAAGCCTGCACCTTGTGCCTTTCTGATCTAGGGCAATGTAGCACACCCAGTGCAGAAGTTCTGCTTCAGCCAGATCAGGCCTGCAAAGAAACTGCGTTTCACAGGCCTTTGTAAGAGATGTTCCCGGTAGGCTGTAAGAGCACTGTGCAGAGCGAGTTGGTTCTTAGCTTCCCAAAGAGCTGGAAGCAAGATGCTCTGGGGCCCAACTCGCCCTTTGGAAAGAAGCCTGCACGTTGTGCCTTTCAGCTCTAGGGCAATGTAGCACACCCAGAGCAGAAGTTCTGCTTCATCCATATGAGGCCTGCAAAGAAACTGCGTTTCACAGGCCTATGTAAGAGATGTACCCGGTAGGCTCTAAGAGCACTGTGCAGAGCGAGTTGTTTCTAAGCTTCCCAAAGAGCTGGAAGCAAGATGCTCTGGGGCCCAACTCGCCCTTTGGAAAGAAGCCTGCACGTTGTGCCTTTCAGCTCTAGGGCAATATAGCACACCCAGAGCAGAAGTTCTGCTTCAGCCA